>NC_045430.1:86916334-88133834 GCF_902635505.1 Sarcophilus harrisii | reverse complement strand
CTTGGAGTGAAACCAATGGAAAAGGAGCGAGAACAGGTCCCGGAGGCAGAATGGAAAGGAGAACCCAGAGAGAAACATGTTCTTACCCCTACTTCTCTCTACTGTAAATAAACCCTGTAGCCAAAGGGCTCATCCGTCTCCTTAAACAGCCAGTAAACTTTATATGACACAATATCTAATAGTAATTTATTGGGGAGATATTGTAAATTCCAACGGTTTTAGTTAATAAAGGAGCTAATTAAAGAAGGACGGGCTGCGTTCGGCCAGCTGTTGGCGAAAGGATACACGGGGGGGGGGGGGGGGGGGGGGGGGGGGGTGGGTGGAGAGAGTGTGGGGGTGTGCATGTGTTATTGGTGTGTGTATGATTTTTGTGTGTTCTTTTCCTATTCCTTCCTCGCCCCAGATTGAGTTACTGCTGCGCTCCTTGGGTTGGATTTTGTGTGATTTTTCTTTTTTAACAACTAGAATCTAACGAATTAGCCCCCTCCACAACGTAGAGTCCACCCCCCCCCCAAAAAAAAAGAGAAAAAAGGGGAAGAGAAGTTGGTGTTGGCTGTCTGAGTGTAGGGGGGGTGGGGGTGTCTCTTCATTCCCCACCCCCTCCTCCTCCTACCCCTCCTCCAGCAGGAACCCATGTGACCGTCCAGCGGCCAATGGGACGCGTCCGCAGGTTTAACTATGTTTAATGTCAGATAGCAATAAAGTAGAAGCTCTCGGTCGGGCCCCGCGGAAATGGGCGAACATAATCTCCTTAATCCCGGGTTTGTGGGGCCGTTGGTGAATATCCACACGGGGGACACCTTCTATTTCCCCAACTTCCGCGCCTCGGGGGGGCAGCTGCCCGGCCTGCCTTCCCTGTCCTACCCCCGGCGTGACAACGTCTGCTCCCTACCTTGGCCGTCTGCGGAGCCTTGCAATGGCTATCCCCAGCCCTACCTCGGCAGCCCGGTGTCGCTTAACCCATCCTTCGGCCGGACATGCGAGCTGGCCCGGGTGGAGGAGAGCAAATGCTACTATCGCGAGGCGTGCGCCGAGGGCGGTGGGCTGAAGCGCGAGGAGCGAGGGCGGGAGGGGGGCGGGCTGCTGCAGCTCGAGCCGTCGGGGCCGCCGTCTATGGGCTTCAAGTACGACTACGCTGCAGGCGGCGGCGGCGGCGGTGGCGGGGGGGACGGCGCCGCGGGACCCCCCCACGATCCCCCCTCCTGCCAGTCACTCGAGTCCGATTCCAGCTCGTCCTTGCTCAACGAAGGAAACAAGGGCGGCGGCGCGGGCGATGGGGCCAGCCTGGTGTCGCCCCTAGGCCAGGGGAACGGGCTCTCTACCAGTGGTAAGGATCACACCTTCCATTTCAGCCAAGAACCTCTATTGCAACGAGCGGGCATTCTGTCGCGACAAGGGGGTTGGCGCGTGGGAAGTACAACTGGCGGAATTCAGGAACTGGGTGTATTCCGAGAGGTTTGGGGTGGCAGAATGTTTCATTAGTGAGCGCTTCTTTCAAAAAAAGAAAAGAAAAGGGGAGGGGGGAGGCCTATAAACATGTAAATATCCCTATAAAATAAAATGAGAAATTCCCTTTCCGCCTGCCAGAGGGTTGAAGGCCAGGAAGCTCCAGGGGGTCGGAGTTAAGGGTCCATTTCCTTCCTCCCAATCTGTCCTCTTTCACCCTATCCACACCACTCTTGCACCCTAAATGTTTCTTCTCCTTTTTTTCTTCCTTCCTTCATTTCTTTTTTTCTTTCCTCCTTTCTCTCTGTCTCAGAAAGCAAGTGGATACTATTTATTTTTTCTATTGATCCATGCAAGTCCATCCTGCCCAAGGTTCCCTGAGAGGGTTCCCCAGGAAAGGAGAGCAGGAGAGAATTGAAGAGAAGAGAAAAAGGGAAGGGTTTGGGAGAAGAAGGAATGGGAAATGGGGAGGACAGAAAGTATGGTTGGGAAAGAGGAGCAAAAGAATGAAGGGTTAAGAAAAGGAGGGGCAATACTGTGGAGAGTGTTGGGGAGCAGTAAAGAAAGGAAATAAGAGACATAGGGAAGGAGACAGGGGAGATTGAGGAAGGACTGAGGTTTTGTATTTTTTTTTTCCTTTTCTGTATTGTCAACTCCTCACCTTCCAAAGCCAACTATCCTGTGCCCACTCCCTCCTCCCCAGGCGCCCCTTGGTATCCCATGCACACCCGGTCCCGGAAGAAGCGCAAACCCTACTCAAAGCTGCAGCTCGCGGAGCTGGAGGGAGAGTTCATGGTGAACGAGTTCATCACCCGCCAGAGGAGGAGAGAACTCTCGGACCGCTTGAATCTTAGTGACCAGCAGGTCAAGATCTGGTTTCAAAACCGGAGGATGAAAAAGAAAAGACTTCTGCTCAGAGAGCAGGCCCTCTCCTTCTTTTAGGGGGATCAGAAGGAGGAGACATCAGACTCAAGCCGAGTCCCTGGTGAAGAGAGGGGGAGAGCCTCACTCCCTGGCCGCCTGGCCACTTGACCGCCTGCATCAGACATTGTTGTCACCCGCTTATAACGAGAGGCCCGGGGCTCTGCCCCATCCGGGTATTTTTGTTATTGTCTGTTTTGATAATCAGTTCTTTTTCTACACATGCCATGCATCATTTTTGCCAGGCCAAGTGAGAGAGAAACAGAGAGAGGGAAAAAAAAAAAATAGGAAGCCGATGGCTTCTGGTGGGGTGGAAGGAAGAAGTCAAACCTATTTCCAGATTGCTGATTTTCAGTTGTTGTTCCTATGTATGGAGGTGAGGGTGGGAACCTTTTCATGTACTACTCAATCTGATGCCTGAATGAAGTGAAGATATATGCCCTAGATATCAGGTTTTGACCCCCTTCCTTCTTCCACTACCTTCTGTCCTGCTGGACACCAACTAGAAATCCCTTGTCCCTGGTTCTTCTTTGGTGATACTTAGGTGAGGAACCAGTGGATTGTTAGGAAACCTCTGAAACAAGGAGGCTACTAGAGTTTCCTCAAATTCTTAGACTGAAGGTCAAAGGGTGAGGCCACTTCAGCAAGAAAGGGGAATGGGGAGGATGAGAAAAATGGGGGAGATAGATCCTAGGTGTGTTTGAAAGATAAGGAGAGACTTGGATCAGGCTTCAACTCCCATATCTTCTCAGTCAAGGCCTTCTCCTTTCTTTGGGTAGGGGTGACAACTGCTTTTGGCTTCAGTAAAACAACACCAACACTACCAACAACACACACACACACACACACACACACACACACCCTAGTCTCCCCCCACCCCCACCCCATTTCTCAAAGACATGGGCAAGGCAGGCTTAATCGGAGGGATGGGAAAATCTGGTTTCCGATTGGATGACATACTTACCAGTGCATACTTAGATTGCATTCTATCTATCTCCAGTTTCCAATCTAGACCTTTGAACAAAGCAGAGTTTAGGACGTCTTGAGTTTGTTAGGTGAGAGCAAGAACCCCCTCCTTCCCCTACTCTTCCTATTTCTACTGAGGTATGTTATGGGGGGGTCGATGGGTGGAGGGAGTACTTTGAAGATCAAAAGCTCTGCAGATGAGAGTGGGCTGAGAAGTGGAAGAAAAGTAGATACCGAAGCTTAAATTTAGTAGCAAAAAGTGAAGACGTGTAGCTATAGGGTTTAGGAGGAAGAACCTGGCGATGTAGCTGGGACTGGGGAGGGAGGAGAAAGAATTTGAGGCGGGATTTCCCAATTATGGAGGCAGTCCAGTCTGGCTTTGCTTCTGGCGTTCATGGTCATGGCCGTAGGCTAGAACTTTGTAATTTATGAGGCTGGGAGGATTGTTCTTAAGGGAGCTACCGAGATACTGGAGCCTGCCTCCTCTCAGCCCTAATTTCCCAGGCTTGTGACAATGAACTGGGGGCCCTAGCGCCCTCCTCCTCTCCTCCTCCTCTTTACTTACCACTTTTCTTCCTCCCCTTCCTCTGGCTTTGCACTATCCCCCCACCCCTTCTCTCTCTCTCTCTCTGTCTCTCTCTCTCTCTCTCTCTCTCTCTCTTTCCTCCCTTCCCCCCCTCCTTTCTTCTTTCTTTTTTTCTCTCTCCATATTCTATTCTGTCCCTCTTCTCTCTCCCCACAACCTCTGGCCCTTGAGCGCTGCCCTTTGTCTCCATTTCTCTTTGCCTCCGCCCTCTCCCTAAGTGAACGTGATGGAGTAATGATAGACAAGATCAAGTAAGGGAGAGAACCTGAAAGAAAAGATGTACTTGAAGAAACTAGGAAAGATTTCATATAATTTCCTCTTTGAAAGATTTCTGTTAGAATGCCATTTTGATTCCATTAGAAAAAATTCCCTGTAAACAAACAAACCCAGAGCCCCAGCGTAAGGTCAGAATGAGTGAGATCTTAGATTGGCTCGAAAAAGTTTCCCATTCCTGGGTTGGATGAGGTGTTTTGTTTTGTTTTGTTTTGTTTTTTAAATAAAACTCCGTAGTTCAAGGAACAAGTCAATGGTTCAGGTTTCTTGCATGGGCATGGGAATACCAAACTTTAGGGAAGTGTAAATCAACAGGCAGAGAGGAGGAAAGGAGAATAACTAAGAGACATACCCAAACAACTGTCCCCTTTCCAGAGAAAAAGACATTTTTTTCTCATCTGGGGTCTCCATCCATACCTCTATCAGTTTTTTTTTTTTTTTCCGGGCCAGGCAGTAACATCCACACTGGTATGTCTGACAACCTTCTACAGACTTACATATGCCTCCAAATAGACACGAATGCATTCATATGGACTCACCTTCAGATGCACTCACCTTTAGATATATATATTCACAGAAAAGCCAAACACACACACACACACACACACACACACACACACACACAACCTTTCTTAAACCTGTTCTTTCTCCTTATTGCATACAGATAAACACACACTTCTTTATACACATTCATTTACATACAGAAACACATGGAGAATATACACATTTATTTATACACACAATCACATTCTCACATACACTTGCACTAGTACATTCACCCCCTGCACCCACATACGGCTCTTTGCAGTTAATCACCTCTCAAAAATCAAAACTTATCATCTGAAATTGAATCTCAAAACTAAATTTTTCCAAGAAACACAATTCCCCAATTGTGGAAATTGTGGGGAAGGGGCGGCGTGCTGGTGGGAAGGACGACAAAGATATGCAATATCCTCTTCCCATTGCTTTAAATACTACTCTTCAGTGAGGTTCTGTCAGTCTGTGTCTCTGTTCCCGTGTCTGTCACCCCTATTCCCGCGTGTACTTCGTCTAGTTTTCTCGCTGTTGTTATTGCGCTCCCTGTTTCCCCTCCAATTCTCGCTAGTTCTCTGTAGGATCCCTATGCAAATGTCTGTCTCTAGCACGTTTCAGCTTTATATAGTCCTTGTACAAAGTCGCTTCACAATGTTAATATTAATAATAATTAAACCATGAATGTATGACGATGTGATTTTCTGAGAACAATAAAAGTCACCGGCTCCTCTCGCCCCGTTGCCTCTCATCAGGGAGGGGGGAAGCCAGAAAACTCGCCTCCCGGGTCCGCTTCTTATTTCCACCTCTTTCTGACCAGGCAAATAAATAAAAAATAACGAATAATAAAAAAATAACGGCAGCATCAACAACAGAAAGACAGAGCAAGCAGGTTAGATCTGTTGAAGCGTCTGTCATCTTTTGGCCCCAAATAATTAAAGGCAGAGATAAGATAGGAGCGGTAAACTCGTGTGTCCTAAGGGAAGGATGGTGGCGATAAAAGTAGTGGAGGGAAGGGAAGACAGAAAATAGAATTAGGAAAGTGTCCAGGCAAGAAGGAGCATATGCTAAACTGGAAAGTGAAGTCAGAGCCTGTAGAGATCCAAAGAAATCTATCACCCGCCGGAACGCCCTAAGGTGGGGGTTTCGTCGGAAAAAGGGGGAATTGTAAAGGGCAAGTTGGGAACAGTTCGATGTGTATAATAGAATGACTCTTGAAAAAGAGGAGAAATTGCCGTTGGTAGTTGAAGAAACTTTTATTTACAGGATCCACATATTTTAAAAACACACACCTGTGAGTTTGTTAAATACACTTTATAGCCTTCTTTATAGCCTTCACCCGGGAAGAGCGAAAACTGAAGGCTGGAGTTTAATTCCTTACAGGACTAATGCTCACAATTAGCTTCCCAAAGCAACGGGCCTCTTTCTCCAGTTTCCTTTGGACTGCCTCTGGGTTTCCTGCTGTCCTTTCTTCCTGAGCTCTAGGTTCTTTGATTTTCCTTCCTTATCCCACCACTAGAGAGGTGTCCACTTTCCTACTACCCTATTCCTAAAGCAAAAACCATCTGTTCGAGGCTAGGACATGGCCTGCTGGTAGGAATAACTATTTTACAAAAATTCTCCTATACGTGTATGGTCGCCTCAGTGTGTGTCTGTGTGTATGTAAAGTCAGGGGTGAGTGTGGAGGGAGAAATCTCTCTACTGCCCTCAACCTGCAATGGTCAAATCGTTTGGGTGGTTCTTTTATTGTAAGCAAGAGACATTTGGAAAAACAGCCGGTAGAGTTCAGGCCTGGTTGGGGAAAGTCCATCGTACAGGGGAGATTAGAGAGGAGGAGGTATGGGGCAGGAAAATGGAAAGTGTTTATTTATGGATCTTTGCCTTCAACAGGAGGATGCAAGACCTTCTCCTTACCTCCAAAGCTCTGAGCAAATGTCATTATTTTGATAATTAAAATAATACTTTGTTCTAATTCTTTTGGAGATTTAAGACCATTTCCCTTCTTTGTTTAAAATATCTGACTTATTGTCCCTATCCTTGAGTTATTTGATAACATTGTCGCCTAGTTCTGGGGAACCAGGTGGAAGGAATAATGGGGATTTACAACTCAAATAGCTAGGCTCTCTCCATAGGTTTGGGCTCCCTTGGAGAGACATTGCAGAATATCAGGAAAGGGTACAGACTTTTGTTTCCTCCCCACACCAGGCTCAGAAATAAGATTCCCCCATGAGCATCCTGATGAGAGAGGAAAATTATTATTCTGGCCCCAAACAGATTTCTTTCCGGGACTCATTCTGAAAATTGCTTCTATTCTCGTCTCCTCCTCTTCAGAAAATATTACATTTACTGCAGAAAAAAAAAAGTAAAAATCTTTGTTCGGGATAGAGTTAAGCCTTGGAAGTCAAGGAAGTAAAGAGGAAAATTATTCAGAATATTCGGTGTAAAAATAATTCTATGAGTGGCGGTGGGGAGGGAGAGATAAGAGACAGGGGAGGGAGAGAGAGAATCACACTTTAGATGTAAATGATTCTGATGAAACGATCAGACTTTGAAGTTAATAATTCTCACAATTGCTCATCTTTGTCTGTGTGAACAGCATTGGCCTCTGAGCTATTTAAGGAACCTAGTATTGACCCGCCACAGACAGGCCCCGGCGGCTCCACCGCGCCCAACCGATGCTAAAACACACGGCTTCCCGCTCGAAGCGGAGCCCGACAATCGATCCTTACTGATCCGGCTTCCAGGAGCTGCTACTTGGGGTCTTCATGCACGCAACAAAAGAAAGTTCTCTCGTGTCTGTTTTATCTTCACTCCCCACTGCAGATTCCAGTATGAACTAAACTTAGATTAGAGTATGTTAGATTGTGTATTAGAAAACGCACTCCTTCACTCCACACCCCAACAAAAAAAAACTGTCAATAGGCTTGTCTGTCTGGAAATGTTTCCGTGTTCGTATGTCTATCTATATATGAATGTGTTTCTGGGCTATAAGAGTGCTAGAATACGTACGCAAGCCTTTCGAGGTGTGTATGCAGATAAGTAGATAAATTTCCGCGTAATCTGAAGACATAAATCCTACGAATGTAGGTTTTGTCATTCTCGGGAATCTTGCTATACCCTTGCCCAGTCGATTTTCTGATCCCCTAAACTCTCTTTCCAAGACGCCCCAGGGGCTCCACAGTGCCGCCCGCCGGCGCCCTACCCACTCAAGTGGCAGCTTCTTCCAGACAAAGGAAGTGTTGGGGCCGGTGATGGATGGGGCACCCAGAGGACGTTGAGAGCTGCTCTCGCCCCAGCAGCTATTTAGATTTCAGTCCCAGAGATTCAGACAGTAGCAACTCCATCGAGGCGGGTGTGTTGCCCAGCACGGTTCTTTGAGAGGCCAAAAGGCTATAAGGTAGCCGAAGGTGCGGGACCCTGGCTCTCTGTTCTCTACCTCGGCAGTCAGTCTGGTTCTCTGTTTTCTACCAGGCTGTCAGGTAATTTAATTTGACACATGCTTAAAATGGTGTGGAACTTAAGAACTAATCACAATTTATTTATTCGCAGTGTAATGCATCACAATGCAAATTGATAGGATGTAATATGATAGCGTAGGTATGGACTCCAAAGAGAAAGACACCGGAACTTTGTAGAAAAACTGAGTTTTAATCTTCGAGAGAGAAAGAGAGAGAGAGAGAGAGAGAGAGAGAGAGAGAGAGAGAGAGAGAGAGAGAAGGGGAGAGTACCTTTTTGGGCTGGCCTTGAGGGAGCACCTCTTGAAGTCAGAAGGAGGGCTGGGAGGACCTATATTAACTAATAAGAGTGGATATCTAGGCCATTGATAAATTCATCTTATTTTCCTAGAGCTCTGTAGATGGGAGATTTCAGATTTCTGATTATATCACAGGAATTTGCAATCAAATCCTAACCTGAGCTCAGCTTTAAAGCTTCTAATGACCCGGAGAAGGTTATTGGTCCAAAACTCTCAATCACTAGTCACCCTTCCCAGACTAGGAAATTACCTTGCAGGCTTTAGCCAAACCCAATTTGCCCCAGTTCCAAGTGTACTCAAATAGGATTGATAATTATTTCTCTCTGCCTGCATTTTTCACCATCCAGATACTCTTTTCCTTCTAATTCCAAAGACCAGTCCCTAGGCTCTGCCAGGGAGTCCCAGAATTCAGAGTATCAATGGTATCACAAATCCCAGGACTCCTAGGTTGCCAGCACTGGGTTTTTGAGAAGGGAGATGTGTAAGAATGTTTCCAATATATTTTGGAAGAGTAGAAATCATTTTCCTGACGCCAGATTCTAGCAGTCCATAAAGGAAGAAAAAAGCCTTGGGTCTCTGTGATATGTTATTTCTATCTACAGTCATATAAGATTTTCCCGCTCTCTGTCTCTGACAGAAGCTTAGAAGAAGAACCCAAGAATGACCATGAGTAAGGCACTCTGTCCTACTTAAGTTACCCTAGCCCTCACCAACAAGAGGGACTGGTAAGAAAGTTAGCCTCTTTTTTCTGCTGAGAAAAAAAAAAAAACAAAACAAGGGGGTGACAGAGGAGAAAGGGGCAATCTCAGGGATAATCTTCCATTTTACATTAAAGTACTGAAATTCCATGCATCTCCACAAGTTAAATAAGATACTCTACCTTACATCTCTAATTAAATGTCATATACATGGATGGATGCAACATGCATTTCTCTGTATTTATAAAGTTGGGAGTAAGGATGACCAGTGATCTATCTAAACTATTAGCATATCTGAGTCTTATTTCTGTATCTTACATCTCTTTTGATTGCCATAATTCTTATCTGCAGTTACTATGTCTTTTACACACACTATCTTTGTTTCTATGCTTAGTGCCTTTATCTTCTGTCTTTGTTTTTTCTAAATCTTGTTTGCAGGTGTCAAAATGTATAATTATGTGGGCAAGTGTATTACATATAATTATATTCTGCTTGTATATTCATCATCACAACATTCTTGTCTAGGCCCAAGAATTATGGAAAGCCACGAAAAACAGAGAGAGCAAAGGAACAGCCCCAGATTCTTTCAGCCATTTTTCTCAACAGGAGGCAAATCTTGGCTCGGTGTCACTCACTGTTTTAACAAATACTGCACGATCCCACAATGTTCTCATAGATCAGGAAATGCCGAAGGGGTTTCCAGTGTTAGAAGAGGAGAAGAAAAAGCTTAAGCAGATCTGCGGAATGTTTCAGGCCAGGCATCCAAAGTCTTTTACAATCCTATTCCAAAAGCAGCAGATTGATAGGTTTCCATTCTTGCACATGGGAATCAAGCAGCCCCAGTTTTTCTCAGACTTCGGGTTAGCTCCTTGCGGGGGGGGGGGGGGGGGGGGGGGGGGGGAGGGGGGGGAGGGAATCTACAAAAATAATTCACTCCTACTCCAAACCCGCTTCCAACGGTGATTTTTCTTTTATTACAGGATTTAATTAGATATGCAGTAAATTTTTAAATAAATCATTTTATTTGAATCCCCCCAATTATCCCAGTTATACATTCTCTTGAAGCAATTAAAAATTGAGAATATATAAAATATGTGCATATATACCCATATATGCATATATCTATATATACACATATAGAGAGATTATGTATGGTGTTATAACCAATCTTATTATATACATATATAATATTACATAAGTAAAACCAATGTGGGGACATATATTTCATAATCATTAAATTTATAAAGTATTTATTAAATATAAGAAGTATTTATTAAGCACTTATATACATATATGCATATTCTGGTGATATGTGTGTAAAGATATTTTTATGAGTTGGTGACTTTCTATGTAGACATGATGGTATTTTACTATCTGAGGGAATCAATTAATTAGTGCATTGGTAGTTACCTACAGCCGTCAGCTCCACGCCTGAGCAGGCTCAGCAGAGATATATATAGCCCGCTCGATGGTCTTGTTAACAAGCCTCATCATAAAGATGGAAAGGATAAGGGAGACAGGGAGAGACTGAGCGATTGGGAGGGAAGTTTAACGGGTCCCCAGCAATGATTGGGGGACAAGGGAGGATGGGATGAATCTCTTTTGCTGGGAGGGAAATCAGGGAGCAGGACTCCAAAGTCTACTTGCCTGGGAACAGAAATATTAGTTGGAGATTTTGGTAGGTTTTTCCCCCTTCCTCTTCTGATTTTTTCCTACTAATTTTGTTAAAGTTTTGTTTGGTAAAGTCTCTTCTCATTATTTCCTCTCCTTTCTGATGACTCAAAAATTCAAAATGTAAAAAATGAGATTAATAAATATATATACTCATATGTATATCTACATATAATTAGATGTCTTTCTAGCTCCATTTGCTTTCTCTTCTATTTGTGTATATTCCCTTCTTTCTGTATATCCCTATCTCTTTCTGAAGCTCATTTTTTTCTCTTTCAGTTACCCTCTCTGATTCTCTTTTCATGTTGTTTTTGTTCACCTCTTTCTTTCGGTCTTGGTTTTAAGTTTTCTCTCAGAGCTAGGCACTGGCTCAGGTCCAAAGAGCTTGTAAAAAAAAAATCACCCCCCCTCCCATTGTAAAGTGAATACCCTCAGATAAACCTGGTTCAATGAAAAGAATTTTTTTTTTAAGTAGGTGTAATTTCAGCATTGGACTAAAGCACTTAATTCTCTGTTTATTCTTGCCCATGATCACACCTAATGGAGAGATATTGATATTAAAGGGCAGGGGGGAAATTAATTTTATTTTTATAGTCATCTATTAAGAGCAGGAGATGATCTGAGTCTCTTTTAAAAGACCAAAAAGGAGGGGGGGAAGGGGGAGGGAGAGTGAGAGTGAGAGAAAAAATATGACTAAAGGAAAACAAAAATCCTGGTCTGAAGAAACTGTAATACTGTAACTGTAATAGAATTTTAAAGTCTGAGAATGTAAGGTTGAAAATCTTGTTCAGTGTCTCCCATTTGAAATACATTCTTCCTCTTCCCTTCCCCCCAAAAAACACACACTCTAGAGTTTCCTGGTTACATCCTGGGGTATCTACATAATTTTGTAAAATGTAGAATTCAGACAATTACCTGGATATTGATGTCTGCATATGTGTGTAGAGAAAATGTTTTTATTCCTATGGTCTGATCATTTCTTGGGTATTTGCGGAGAGAGAGGAAGGAGCTAAGGAAGATATTAATATCTATGTGTATGAATTTATATGTGTGTATACATATACACACATATACATACAACCTTTTGAAAATTTGAAATTTTTCCAACCCAAAATACAAATGTATATTCAGAGGCAAACTGAAAAACTACCAGTGATCCAAATCCTTCTAATTCCAAAATCTCTTAAAGAAAAAAGAGGGATTTGAGATCCAGGTAATCTCTAAACCCACTTTCCTCCATGCTCTATTCTCAATCCCTGGTTTGCCTTTGCCAGTGTAGACCTGGCCCCTGATGTTTTTTAATCATCACAATTAAGTGAATAATACATAATTATATGGGTGTTGATAATCTCATTTTATAGTTGCATAGGATATGATTAGAGTTTATTAGGCAAGAGATCTTCAAGATGAGGAGACTATACAATCAAGCCAGAGAAACATAGCAACCTTTCCCTTCTCTCTGTCTCTCTGTCTCTCTCTCTCCCTCTGTGTGTGTGTGTGTGTGTGTGTGGTTTCTGGAGGGGTTTCTGAAGAAACTCCTAATTCTCCACAATCCTTGAGAGTTGTGGGAAGGAGGAAAAGAGAGTAAATATGCATCTAGGGAGCTGCTTTGGAATTTCTTCTCTCACATTTCCAAAATTGGGGAGGGCAAATTGTGACAACAGAAAAAGGGAAAAACTAATTCCGAGCCCCAAACTAAGAAGCTACTGATCTGGCAGGATTCATGTATAACTGCTTCCACTTCCTCATCTCTCTGTGTATGCTTCTTTCCACCCCCACATCCCTCAAATGCTCTTCTTTCTTGGTTCCAAGGCCTGAGTAGAAGGAACTCCCAGTTTAGGGAAGATAGGAGTGTAGGATAAGAAATAAAATGATCATATTATCGATAAGTTCATATCTATCCCCAGTTGGGTTTCTGGCCTCTGATTTCCCAGAAAAGTTCCTCTCCCTCAAATCTTTTTTTTTTTTTTTTTTTGGCACTTGACTCCCAAGTTAAGCCGCCCTCTGGGGAACTTCTTTCCCCAAATGGGGATGAGAAAGGATTAGTTCTAAGGAGCATTGGAAATGTTTCTTCTTGTCTTTGAAATTGGAGAGAGAGTGAGGCGGAGATAAGGTGTGGGGTGGAGACAAAGACAGAATAAACATGGATAAACAGGGAGGAAAGATAGACAAGGGGAGAGAGAGATACAAAGAAAGAGAACAAAAGAGCAAGGAAGAAAAAAGACACAAAGAGAAAAAGAAGAGGAAGAAGCGGAGGAGGAGGAGGAGGAGGAAGAGGAGGAGGAAGAGGCGGAGGAGGAGGAGGAGGAAGAAGAAGAAGAAGAAGAAGAAGAAGAAGAAGAAGAAGAAGAAGAAGAAGAAGAAGAAGAAGAAGAAGAAGAAGAAGAAGAGGAAGAAGAGGAAGAAGAAGAAGAAGAGGAGGAGGAGGAGGAAGAAGAGGAGGAGGAGGAGGGGGAGGAGGAGGAGGAGGAGAAGGAGGAGTGTCTTAGTAGTTCTTTCTCAGTTGCCCCAT
Organism: Sarcophilus harrisii; assembly: GCF_902635505.1. NCBI lineage: Eukaryota > Metazoa > Chordata > Mammalia > Dasyuromorphia > Dasyuridae > Sarcophilus > Sarcophilus harrisii. Next base: position 88,120,476 of record NC_045430.1, on the reverse strand, counting down.
TCCTCTCTCCTGTTTTGTCCAGCGACTTTGGCTGCCCGCTGGCAGTCTGGGTGGGCGGGAGGGGGGGGAAGAGGGGAGGGGGCGCCATTACAAAGTGAAGGTCAAGTTAGCACCGTACCTTATAAGGAAGGCGTTAGTCCTCCATTTTCAGGGCTTTCTCTGGGCCAGGGACATGGCCGTGGCATTTCTGGTCGTGTAAACACTGGCCTCTTTGGGGCCTTACCCCCTAAGGCCTCTCCCCTCCCATTATTGGGGATGGGGGCGCCGCAGTGCAGCCCCTAATCTCAGCGGAAGCGGCGGAAATGAAAGCAGAGGTAAAGAAGACTGAAAGACTGCCTGGAAACTTTTCTCTATTTTCCCTTAGTGTCTCTTCTGTTCTGTCTCTTTCGGTAGCTCCTTTCTTCCTCTCTCTCTCTCTCTCTCTCTCTCTCTCTCTCTCCTCTCTCTTCCTCTCCCTCTCCCTCCCTCCCTCCCTCCCCTCCTCCCTCCGTCTTCTTTTCTCTCCTCCTTCTTTTCCTACTCCTCTCTCTTCCTCCCCCCCCTCCCTTCCGACTACAAAATCCATTCTATTCCTGCAAGATGCTGAGCAGGTCGTAAGAGTTGAAGAGGAAATTAAACGTCATAAAGAAAAGTCCATTTTCAGCTTAAATGTCTGAACATTACGATTTCCTTCAGAAAACAATGAAGCGCACTCGGTAAGGGGGAGAGGAAGAAGGGGAGGGAATGGAAGGGAGGAGATTTATTTATTTGTTTGTTCATTTATTAGCTCCGTAGTCTGGAAAGAAGGGAATGAGACCAAGAAAGAAGCATCTTAAACCTGAAATTAGCAAAGGCTGGAAGACTGGGTGAATGGGGATGAAAGGAGAAAACCAAGGTCTTGGTCAAAACACCATGTATATACGGATCCCATTTCCTCGAACCTAGATAAAGAAATAAAGAAGGGCTTGATATGCTATCAGGGAGAGAGTAGATATTGGATTTGAGAGACAGAAGTGAGGAAGGAACAGACAGGAGAGAATCGGAATCTGATTCAGTCTCAAGAGAGATTAGATCGTAGCTCTTGAAATGGGCCTGTCGGGTGATGGCTACCGCGGTGGTTGGGAGGGAGGGTAAGGAAGGAAAAGACTAAGCGTCCTCTGGGTAAAGAGCAAGAAAGCATGGGTGTTTTAAGGGAAGGAAAAGTGGGATTTCCTCTCTTGATCTTCTGAACTGAAGTTCTTTTCATTTTCTCCACATGGATATTTCCAACACCTTGCCAAATATCTCCAACCTGCTCTTGGGCTCAAATCCAAAATTACATCTTTCAAAAATTCTAATAAACCCACAGTGGAGAGGAAAAGAAGAGAGATAACAAGGGTGGGGGGGGGGGGGTAAGGAAAGGCTCCTCGAATTGAAACCAACTTTTTTCTGAAAATAACAGCGACATTTCTCCTTCCCTTCTCTCCGCTTCTGAGATTTGACTTTCTGCCCATACTCTTACCTCACTCCGGTATCCTCCCTTTCTCCCATTTTTTCTCGTTACTTTAGTGTTTCCGCTGTGATTAGAAACTTAATCCCAAATTCAGGCCCCAGTGGCCAAGGAATAGACTGAGATCTCTGTTGTTCGGTCTCTATTTCCCTCAGTGCCCTCTTATCCTCCGCTCACCACATAGAAAACAAAGGAGAAGGATTTTATATTTCTTTGTTGTTCTTAAAGGCTCATGACTTTAAAGGCAAGTTCCTGACCCCTTGGATATAAAGATAAGCAAGATGCCTCATCTAGGCAACAAGATCCTGACTTTCCACAGCAGTCTCAGTTCCCCTTGCCTAAATGGAGGTGTGATTGAAAGAGCTAAAGAGTTGAATAAAACAAATTACACTTAAGAAACCCAGAACACCCATCCTCTTGGCTTCCATCCATACCCATCTCTACGCTTTTGTAGGCATATTGTAGTTTTCACAATCAGAAAGGACAAGTGTTGGGGTGAGGATGTGGGGAAGCCTTTTCTTCATCCTTCAGCCTTGGGACAAAGGAGAGTATCTGGGTGAGGGAATTTTGGCATCCTATCAGAATTAATGAGTCCTCACCTGTCCCCATTCTTTAAACTGACAATAATATCATAATGAAGCCTTAAATATTTCAGGAAGGCAGGATATCTCATCCTCAAACCAAAAATTGAGGGAAAAAGCAGAGTGTAAAAGTGCATATAAGCAAGAGATCAGGGAACTTCTAAGACCTACTTTTCTAGAGAAATCAAACTTATTACTGAGTCCACACCCAGAAATAAGGATATAACATCTCTTCTGGGTACAAATACCTATACAAAGCACACACAAGCACACATGGATATAAAACATAGGAATACCCTGAAGAAGACCCTGCACTCTGATACAAATATCCCCATTTCAGACTTATTGAAAAAACAGTCATGCTCAAATCCTATTTTCCATAGCAACGAGTGGCCATGGACACAAATATATATTCAAGACACACAATAGAAGCACACACATCCATCAAAGCACATTAAACTATCCATTTACATAAAACATATCCATATGTTATTAGAAGACGCATAAGTTATACAAATAAATGCAGAAAACAAAATGATAAAATGATTAGGTGCACATACAAGCAAGTCTATTCGCCATATTCATGCATACATGTACACATCATATACTCCCATGTACACACTTCCATGCACAGAAGTCAAACATGCTCACAAACACATATACTCAACACACTCATATACATAACTAGTTTCACACCAACTTCAAACGTTCCTGAACAAAGGTACACACCCATACTTACATGCAACACATTCACACGGACATACAAGAAGCCAGAAGTCCCCTTTGCTTCTCAAATGTATAAGCTAAAAGTCCAAACAATGGACCGTCGTTTATGGCAACGAGGCTTTTAAAGTTTGGGGTCAGGAGATCCATCTCGGGGGTATCTTCCTGATACAGAGTTTCTGAATGTAGTTACAAGAGACATAATGGAAAGTGCTCCAAAAGAGAAAAGTTGACTAAAATTAAAGAGCCTGACTCAATAAGTAGTATATGATGGATGCAATACTCTTCCACACGCACTCACTCTTGCTCACCCCCACACACAGAGATTGAGTACCACAACTGGCACCTCTATATCATGCCTATGAATACAGGGTTTATAGCTATATCTCAGTATGTCCACCACTGCCATTTTGCAAAGAACAAGAAAATGAATTGTCACTTTGGAGATAGAGTCATTGGTGGAAGGATGGACTAACAGATTATTTCTTTCTAGAAACAGACAATTTGTAAACATTTTTGGTCACTAGAATTTTCTTGAAAAGTATCCTGATTTTCCTCACTAAGTGACCCTACCGCCACCACCTTTCTCATCTTTCTGGGGTTACTTCTGCCCTTTTCATTTTCGACCCAGGCGTTTGATTACACGTTAAGAGCCCCTGAAGTTGATCTCATAAAAATGCCGCCATCTCACTTTGATCATTGAGGACTGCGTAGGAGACTTAAGTGGGTGCTAAAAGCGGGGAATGGCATCCGGCGGCCCATCTCTCTCACCTCTCCTCCTCTCCTCTTCGTACTCACCTCTCCCTCTCTCTGTCTCCTCTCTACCCCTTTCTTCCTCTCTCTGTGTCACTTCTATCTCCTCCACCCAGTCTGTCCTCATCTCTCATCGGACTCTCCCTCATTTTCTTCAGTCTCCTCTTGAATTAGGAGTTTCTGGATCCTAAAAAGGGCTACAGGCTGAATTCAGGTGACACAGGAGAAAAGGGGAAGGGAAAGTCAGTTTTCCGTGCCAGTGCAGCAAGTGATTCGGCCAGAGGAAGAATCATATATTCCTTCCTTCCAAAGCAGGAAAGCTTCTTTCTAAGCGACATGTTCTTATTTTCTTCATTTTAGGGCATTTGGCAAATGGGCCAATGAAATTAACTTGTAAAATGGGCTTTTTTAAATGGCAGATATGAACTTGCTCCATGCTTTTTGATCTCTCTCTCTCTCTCTCATTCTCTCTCTCTCTCTCTCTCTCTCTCTCTCTCTCTCTCTCTCTCTCTCTCTCTCTCTCTCCTCACCCCAACCCCTCTCTCTCTCTCTCAATTAGGCATGTGGCATTGAGACTGAAAGAGGAAGTCGTCTTTTCCAAACCCCAACTGTCCAGGGCAATTCCTGATAGACTAGCTCCTTGCTGGCCACGGGGATGAAGTCTCAGCCCAAGTGGGGAGTGGGAGAACCAGAATGATCTAAAGGAGAAACAAGAGTCTGAGTAGTGTAGGCTCGGGTTGCTGTGCCACTTTATCTCGCTCTGTTCATTGCAGCTCCCCAGGGCCCCAAACTGACACCGAGACAGTCTCCGACCGGCCACCAGTCACTGGCCGCTGCATTAGATCTGGGCAGACTCTCTCCAAAAAGCCGAATAACTCACGTACAGAGAAATATAACCTTAACAGAAAAGACAGGATAAAATGCCCCCACAAAGCAATGTAAAGAGAAAAGAAAACAAAGCAAAAGGAGGAAAAGAAAATAAATATAAACTAAATTACCGGTCCTTGCCATATTCAAAACAACTCCTCTGCGTGATTCTAAGAGTATTCTCTCCTTTTATCTTTATTGACTCCACATGAAACTAAATTCATAGCTCAGATCTGAGGAAAGAAATAAAGGGCTCCTTTTCCCTCTTGGAATTATACTCAGTTCCTACAGCTTAGTGTTCTTCCAATGACACCGATCTCTGATACTTGGGGCTGGCTCAGAGTATTCTCACACCAACCCATACTCTTCTTACTTAAAGAAACCGGTCTGGGTTTTTCTCATCCCTAAAGAACCTGAGGGAATGATTTCGGGCAAAAGAAAGTATTCTCCAACATATGGGAGAAACAAACACCACGGGGAGGGGGACTCGGAGAGCGAGAAGAGCCCCCTGAAATCATGGCCTCCCTGATTTCCTCAGACGTCGGATGCATAGAAAAATCGTGAGAAGATCTTCCCCCCTCTTTTCTTATAAAAGATGTCAGGAAAACAAGGATGGAAGAGAAGAACCTGAGACATTACAAACCTGTTAAGAGATAGTCTAGACTAAGCAAAGGAAACCTAAGAAATTGTAGCTGCCTGCTTTGACATTTGCTGGTAGAAGTCGACATCGTGAACGTGTGGTTTAGACAGGGAACTGAGGGTTGGGTCAATACCCGTCCCAGGACTGGGAAGAATTTGCTTTTTATTTCATTGTTTAAGTTTTCCTGCATTATAATGGAAGAAGAGGGAGGGTAGAGAAGATTCTGGGAACATTGTCCCTCTTCTATCTCTGGGGGGAAAAGGTAAATCGGTTTATTCCCCAAGCCTGTCTCACTCCTGGTTCTGATATGAGAGAAACTTTACTCGGTTGTCGTGGTGGTGGTGGAGGAGGAGGAGGAGGAGGAGGAGTAAGTAGTGGAGGAGGAGGAGGAAGAAGAAGAAGAGGAAGAGGAGGCCCCAGCAGAAATTTTCTGGAAGTTGAAATAAATGAACACTTTGGAACTCTCCGGCTGTCCCCACTCCCTAGCTCCAGAACTAGAGACAGACACAGAGGGGTCATCGGCCAGGCCGGGGGGCTGCACTGGGAATTGCCTATGGACTGGATGGGAGGGGACATAGGAAGAACTTTCCGGTCTCTCTCCAGATGGCCCAGTCCCAGGGCCAGGCTCCCAGGCGGGGCTCCCGAGCCAGAAAGAGAAGGCCAGGCCATTCCATGGGCATATTTGCCAATCAACGCCTCAGTGACCTCGGCTGCCTTAGCCATGTGTTTCTCACTTCCCTTCCCCCAAGTCCGAGAGATTGGGGCTGGAATGAAAGGAAAGGTTTTATTAATTTTTTTATTATCATTATTGCCAACAAACAACGATTAAATTTAAACAGGGAGATTTTAGCTAACTTTGGGGACTAATTTTTAGGGAAGATAGCAAGCAACCCTCTCCCTAAGCACTGAGTCGCCTGCTTCAGGCAATCTCGTAGTTTCATGGGGACAAACTCTTTTGACTTTTTTTCCCCCTTTCTTTTCTCTCAAGGAAATGGAGCCGCCGTTAGCTCCCTCCAGTCGCTGGTCTTACTTTTATGGTGGCCCCGGAATAAACTTTGGTGGTCAAATTCAAGTGCTAAGCCTGCACAGCTGTCTCCTCACAGGAAAGCGGCAACTCCCCCCACCCCCCAAACACACACACTTTTACACTGGGTGTTCACAGCTATTTACTTCTTAGGCTATTGATCCTTAATTCGACCCATCTCTCTTTCCCCCTTCCCCCCCTCCATCCACCTACACCAGTCCGCTCCCACCCTACCCCGACAGCCTAGGGGTCCTAGGATTGGGAAAGAAATTTGGCTAGGGGAAGGAAGGAGAGTCATAGCCTTGACCTATAGGAGCAACTCCCTTTGTCTCTCCTAAATTCCATATTCCTAGAAAAGAGAGGAATCTTTAATATTTTTCCCTACCCAAAGTCCTGTCCCAAAATGGGGAATCTTCTGATCTCCCATAGACAAGAATACAGTGGGGTCCTAGTGGACCCTATAAAAGTTACAGTCTATACTTCTCTAATACGATAATTAAAAACTCTGACTCAAATCTCCCTATAAATGGGGCAGAGGGGAACGCAGACAACCAATATTTGGCTCCCTCTGAGCCATCTCTGACCTGTTTTCTTCTGAGGACTCCCTCACATTACCAATTTTATTTTATATTTTAATTTATATATACATAAATGTGTATGCATATATATTTACACTGAATATGAAAATTCTCTCTTTCAGCTTATATTAGGGACTAAGGGGGGGGGGATATAATGAAAAGAGCGTAAGGGAATGGGAAAGGGAATGATGGAAGCTGGGATTCTGGGTCTTGAATTATTCCTGGCTTAGAGAGCATATTAGGATATTAACAAAAACAATGGAATGCTGGTGTCCGAAGCAGCTTGCCCAGCCGCAAGGCTGGGACAGAGACCACCGCTGGCTCCAGATGTTGCTTTTAATGAAATACCAGTTTTTTTTTTAAGCACCCACAAACAGCAGCAGCAGCAGCAGTCGGGCGCCAAAGAGTATATGAAGATGATTTAGTTTGTGAATAGAGACTAGGGTAAGGAGTCTCTAGATAGAGGCTAGAGAAATTCCTCTGACTATGAGTCTCCAATAAGTCCCGGATGGGCAAAGAAAAACAAAACCTTGGGAAATGTAATAAAAATGAAAACAAAAGTTGCCTAGATAGAAATTCCGTATAGAAACGAAGATACCCCTGACAGCTTTTCCACCAGAAAAGGAAGCTAGTAAACGTCCTCTCCATCAATTAAGTCTGAATTATTTTTAGGGATATTGCCATCTCTTTTCTTTAGGGGGAAAAATGAAGAATACTATTGGAAAAGTGTCATTTGCCTTGTCCTTGTAGTGCCAAGCTGTGTTCTCTTCTCCCCGCCAAATGTATTGCTGACATTCTCTCAAATAAACTTCTTTTTTTCCCTGCTCAGTTGTGTTCAGTGTGATCAGAAAAAAGACAGATTTAAGAAGTGGTGGAATAGGGGAAGGTCCCCCATTATAGCACCCCGATGAAATTGTTGATCCTTCCAGAGGACCAGAAATAAAAGAGAAGGGAGTGGGGGATCAACTCTGCCTGCCTGGGAGTGGGGGATAAACAACAACAACCAAAAAAAAAAAATCAACAAAAAAACCTATTCTGTCCCCAAACCTTTCCCAACCCAGCAGCTCCTCCGAGGAAACGGGATGCGAGTCTGCAGCTGTCACCACCCTTGCCTTAGGAGATGGAATTTTTCCCTAAACGTGAGACCCGCCTACTCTAATGGAGTTGGGGGCCCCACCAGTTTAGATCAGCAGCTCTGATCAACTCCTGGCTGGCCTCGAAGCCTCTAATTTCCCAGCATTTCCAGGAAGAGGGAATTGGAGGAGGGGAGAACCCTAAAACTCAAGAAGTGCTCCCAGAACCCCAGCGTTTGCCCTCAACCCGATCTGGATATGGGCGATGGGTCCAGAAAGGGGATAAGGAATTGGCAACGGATATGTGTGGGAGCCAGACTCAGAAAGGCAGGAGGGAGGGAGGGAAATATAAGATAAATGGCTTGGAGCAGTCTTTTTCTTTGGGGTTTGGGGGTTTGAATCCACAGTGGATCTAGCTTTCTCGGCATTGATTGACAATAAAGGCGGGTATGAAATATTCACCAGGGCCACTCTCTCTCACTAAATATTTAACACAACATTAGAAGAGGTTTTTCCCAGACTTAGCCAGGCACCGGCTGGACTCGTTGGCTCGCCCCTTTGATAAATGACTAATACCATAGCCCAAAGCCCTCGAGAAGGGAGCAAAGGAGTGAGAGAAAGTTAGGATGCTCAGAGCCGCTCAAGGACCTTTTGGAAACTTCTCTCACCTTGCTGTCCACCCAAAGAGAAAGAATAAGACTCTCTCCCTATTTTAGACCCCAGATCTCCAGGAGTAAGAAGTTACCAAACTCTTTTTCAATCTGCCAAACAGGTTACTGTGTGTAGTTGGGGGTGAAAGAGTAAATCATTAAAACCCTGAGGGAGAAAGAGGAATAAATCCACTTCTTCCCACATGGATTGAGGTAGAAATGAATGTCAACTCTCTCCCCGCTACCCCCCACACACATCTAGTCCCTGTCTGAACAGAGAGAGAGGGAGCAAGACCCCTTCCCCATATGTGAGAACTTCCCTCCCCTTCCCCCAGTCCTGAGGGGGGGAAAGCGGTAGGGATAAGAAAATATAACTAGCCCCCCAAACTCCCCCTCTCCACCCGCCCCCAGCCCACCCCCACCCTCTCTCCCATTTTGCTCGCTCCCTGGAATGGAGAGGAGGGGAGTGACGAGAGAACAGGAATACAAATCTGCAATTGATTTTCATAATGTTTCTGCGGTGTTCTCAAACCAATCGCCTGAACCTCCCCGGTCTTACCTAAGAGAGAACCCCTCCTACGTCTCTGAAGTGCTCCGAACTGATATATGACAATATCTACTTTGGATCACGTGCTCGGGGAGAGAGACTAAGACGGATAACGCGTCATCTCGCCTTCCCAAATTTTTCCCCCCTCGCTAGACTGGGTCCAAAACCTCCATCTAGAGCAAGCAGAAAAGGAGAACGATGTTTAACTCGGTTAACCTGGGTAACTTCTGTTCGCCGTCGCGCAAAGAGAGGGGCGCTGATTTCGGCGAAAGAGGGAGCTGCACCTCCAATCTCTATCTGCCCAGCTGCACTTACTACGTGCCCGAGTTCTCCACCGTCTCTTCTTTCCTGCCCCAGGCCCCCTCTCGCCAGATCTCCTACCCTTACTCCACCCAAGTGCCCCCAGTCCGGGAGGTCTCCTATGGCCTGGAGACCTCGGGGAAATGGCATCACAGAAACAGCTACTCTTCCTGCTACGCTGCGGACGAGCTCATGCACAGGGAATGCCTCCCTCCTTCCACCGTGACCGAGATCCTCATGAAAAACGAAGGCTCCTACGGCAGCCACCACCACCCCAGCGCCCCCCACCCGGGCCCCGGCTTCTATTCGTCAGTCAACAAGAACAGCGTCCTGCCCCAAGCCTTCGACCGATTCTTCGACAATGCCTACTGTGGGAGCGACGGGCCGGCCGAACCCCCGTGCGTGGGCAAGGGAGAAGGCAAAGGGGAACCCGATCCCCCCCAGCCCGGGGTCCTAGCTCCCCGGCCCGAGTCCGGCGGAGACCCGGAGGACGAGGAGGAGAACACTAACCCCAGCTCATCCGGCTCGTCCCACTCAGCCAGCAAAGAGGCTAGCAAGGGAACCAGTTCCAGTAGGTAGCGAGTCTCCTAGCCAGTAAACTGGGGGAGGTTAAGGGCGGAGGGGGGAAACAGGCGGGGGGTGTTGACTCGTGTTTTGGGTCGGTCTGATTTTATGTGGAGTTTTATAAGCATTCAAAGGATTTTATTATAACCTACAAAGCCCTCTCTCCCAACGACTCGACTTTTTACGATGGAGAAAGGGTGGGGAGAGAGGGAAAAGGGCTCTTTGGAAATGCTCTGTGAACCCCCACCCCACCCCCGCCCCTTATCTCCCTTAGTCTGTGAAATTTTTAAAAGCGCCACGATCGCCGGCGATATTAACTTTGATCGTGAACTTAGAGGAGCATTTAAGGAAGGAAGGATCGGGGAGCTGGACTACTGAGGGGGGTGGGAGGGAGGGGAGGAGTGGAGGGAGAGAAAGGGGAGGGCGAGAGGGAGACAGAGGAAAGAGGGGTAGGGGGGCTAGAGAGGCAATTGAGCAGAACATTAAACAAGAGAAGCAATCGAGGTCTATTTGCGTCATCTCCTTTTAGGTTTTCTTTAAAAATTGAAACGAAATGTCTGGGGGTCCTTAGGGCTAGGGGTAGGGCAGTCCATTGGTGGAAAGTAGTGGTGAGGGGACAGTTACAGGAGGCTGTATTTTATCTCACTTCTGCGGGGTCTGGAGAAAATAATGGCGGCCCCCCACCCCTCCTGTCAGCAGCTCCAAGGCTTTACTGAACTGCAAAATTCAATAACTAAAAATCCAGGCTTCTGAAAAGAGGTGGCCTCATTGAAAAGAGTTCATTATAGCTTCCCACCGATCAGTTCCAGGGCCTGGATCGCTGGAGTGAGTAGAGCTCCTGAACCTAACAGTTTCCCCGCTTTCCGTTCCACTTCCTTTGATCAGGAGGATGGCGTGAAGGAACACCCGACAGGTCTATAGGAAATAGGCAACACAGAAGAGCTTGAACGGCTAGAGAAGGCCCTTGGGTTGAGAGGATTTAGGGGAACGCTCAGGAGTAGAAATAGGTAGGCAAATGTAAAGATGGTCACTGGTTTTCTTTCGGTCCCTCCTTTTAACCTCTGCCTGTGCCTTCCTGTTTCCACTCTTAATAATAGCTCACATTCAGGACATGCAAGCAAATATAGATGAGCCCTGGTAGTAACATAAGCAGGTCGAGCAATTCTGGGGGAAATCCACTTGCACAGCCTCTAGGTCCATATAAGCTGGAACCAGTGGGGTCGGGAAGCTGCCTCTGCCCTGCTTCCCTTGGATGCCCTGTCAGGATGGAAGGAAGAAGCCGGAGGTCAGGGCTAGGGCGGGTGGAGGGAGGCTCTTCCCCAGGTTTCTGGGGTCTTTGGCTTCTGACTTGTCTCTTCCCCTCTCCTTGTACTTCTCCCCCCTCCCTCCAGACGCCCCCCGCACCCGAAAGAAGCGCTGCCCTTATTCGAAATTCCAGATCCGGGAACTGGAGAGAGAATTTTTCTTCAATGTCTATATCAACAAAGAGAAGCGGCTGCAGCTGTCCCGGATGCTGAATCTGACAGATCGACAAGTGAAGATTTGGTTTCAGAACAGAAGAATGAAAGAGAAAAAACTGAGCAGAGATCGGCTGCAATATTTTTCTGGGAACCCTCTACTGTAAACCTTGGACTGGGCTCTACTGTAAACCTTGAACTGGGAGGGGGAGGTCAGGGGAGAGAGGAAGGTGTGAGGTTATTTTATTTTATTTTATTTTTATTTTTATTATTTTTTCTAACTCGCCTTCTCTCTGCGGGTGGAAAACTGGACTATGTCAACTGGTGGGAGGCTTTGGGGTTCCCCAGTTCTCCCATCCCTCCTTTCAGTCTCTCCCCAGGACTATCTGTCTCCACATTTCGTCTGTGACTGTCGCTGTGGATGTCAGGGATTTTGTGTATGGGGGAGTGGGGTGATCAATCGCCATTGGAAATCTTCTCTGGCCAAGATGAAAACTCTTTATTTAAAAAGCAAAAGCAAAGCAAAACCACACCACACAACAATTTATTCTAATAGTTGGATTTGGATGGGGAGTAGGAAAGGGGTAGTGGGCGTTTCAGTCCAACCTGATACTAGTAATAATGCCTTTCCCCATTTCCAGTGAGAAAAAACCTGATAACGTCCCCTGTCTGAGAACTAGAGAGCCTCCAAACCTCCTCCAGCCCCTCCCCAATTTCTTTCCACCTCCTAACAAGGGTGGGATGGGGGGGGGGAGCAGCAATTTGACCCTGCCATGTGTGAAATTCATGTACCTTCAATTTGGTGTTAGGTGTGCAGAGTCTGTGTCCTACCTCCGTCTGCACCTAGGTGCACAGCTGTGAACCTATGGAGCTGTCTTCTCCTGTACAGATGTTGAGCCCTCTTTTCTGGTGCGATATTCCTGACATTTTCTCCCAAACTTTCCTTTCTTCCTTCCCAGGTCTTTTACATCTATATATCTATAGTCTATGCAGTTGTTACTTCTTTTTTTTTTTTTTTTTTTTTTTTTTAAGAAAAAAAAAGAAAAAGAAAAATGGGGAGGTGTAGGAGGGAAGAAAAAAAAAGGAAGGCTGGGGAGGGTAAGTTTACCACTTTCTTCACATTTTCCCCACCATTTTTGTAAATACATTTCACAAGTATTTTTCCTCCCCTTCTCCCCCTCCCATCTATGTCGGGGAGAGGAAAAAGAAAAAATGAAAAGTCTAAGAACTCATCTCTTCATATGTGTGCGTGTGCGTGTGAGTACGTGTGTGTAATTCCCATCCATCCCCATCCTTCCAGGGGGATTTCTGTGAATTTTTGTGGAAAATAAAAAGATTCCATTCTGTTCAAAATTATTATTTCATTTAACCTTTTCATTAGGTTTTCCTCTTCTCCAAATCCTCAGTGTAGCAACCATTCTATATAAGGCATGACAGACATTAGAGATAGATATGGACATTTCTGGATGAGAAAAGTAAAGCAAGACTCTAGAAGGTAGAAACTAGAGGAGAGAAACAAGGGAGACAGGAAGACAAGAGAGATGCATGTGACATGTAATCTTTGTATACTTATGGAATACTATATGCCCTCTGTGCTCGTGTGTGGATGAATGTATGCGTGTAGCTTCCTCTTCAGGGTGAGGAAACGGAGACTCCATTTTCCCTCCTAATCCTCTCCTTTCTCATGTGTAGTTGGGGCCTGGTCCAAACTACCAGCAACGTTGTGCTTTTAAGCACATGTTTGTTGTGGAGTTAATTGTAACCATCATCGAATTGAAATTTATAGGAATTTTCTTGGCTCCGCCGCCCTCCCTCCAGATGTCTCCGTCTGTCGCACTTAAATTTGCAGGATTTCCTCCACCCCCTTCACGAGAAGACTGTATTGGAATTTTTATATATGGTGATTATTGGGAGAGGGAGGGAGAGAGGAGGAGGGAAGAGTCTTGGGGCCCTGAGATGGGGGAAAGGAGAGATGAGGCACATTAATAATTACTCACAGCACCCCCTCCCATCCAAAGCACTATTGGAATACAAAGTCAAAGGCCAGTATACTCGCCTTCCTTCTCTAACTCTGTCTCTCCTTCCCCTCTCCCCATTTCTTCCCATTCCCAATAAAAGGCAAGGACACCTCATGGTTCTTTAAGCATAACAAGTGAGAGCTAGGGCTGTCGGACCATCCATTGAGACCTTGTCTGCCTCCAACATTACTTGAGCCAGTGTATAAAATCAACAAAATTTGTTTTATGAAGAGGGACATCGAAGTGAGGAGGGGGGTTAGGGCTGCCAGGGAGATGGCTGGAGTGAAGCAGGGAGAGAAGTTTCAACACTCAACTGTATTTGCATGTGGGGTTCTTGAAGATAGATGGTGGATTTCCCCTATGTGTCTTTTCACCTTCTCATGCACTGATTCATGGGAGAGGGTCTCTCTAATTTGTGATATTACTATTCTACTCAATTTAATTAATATATTGTGTGTGTGTGTGTGGGGGGTGTTAGGAGGATACCAGTCCCTCCTTCAAGCATTCTCTGGATTCGCACTTGTTTTTGTTCAATTCACAGAAAACATTTTTCGATACAAGAATATTAGGTAAAAGAAAAGGAGCGAAATGACTGGTATCAGGCTACCAGTTCTGAAGTCGGTGACCATGTTTATTTAGTTTAGATAAATTGGAACCAACTTATATCCTGAACAGATGGAAATATACAGTTTATTCTCAACAGAGTGGGTTAGGAGGAGAGGTGAATCTGTGCGGAAGAGCACGGTTTTTCTCCGGGATTTGTGTGTTTATTTAATTGTCTACATATATCTGGTTTTATATATGTGGGCACACACATATACAGTTTGTCAATATGAGAGATTTGTAATTATGCAGAATGTATTCGAAAGCTTTTGCATGTGAGCGGGAGTATGTGTGTGTGGATGTGTATTTCCCTGCTGAAAGGTCGTGAGAGCATTTTCGTGTGAGTGTGAATGTGTGGTGTGTGCATGCGTGTGCTCGCACGCGTGTGTGTGTTCTCGTGCGCTGTATGTTTCCGTGCAGTAGGGTCTTGAGAGCAGAGAGATGTTTGGCTGACTTGGGAAGGGTGATGTGTTTCCGATAAAATAAGATGGGGACAAATATGTGAAATCCAGAGAAAGAAAATAAATGAAACCTAGTGATTCGCGGAGACTCGGCTGACTTTGGGAAAATACAATTGAAACCTTAGGAAAATGATTGGAGTCTCCTAGGAATTGGATGTAGGAGAATTGGTTGGGTTGGGGCAAGGATGGGGAGGGGGCGAGAAACGAGTACATTGGGGATTGCTAGTTTCAGTGAAAGAAGAAAACAATTCTTTCTGAAAATCCTAATGCTTCCCTCGTCGGGATCTACTACGTAATACTGGCTCTTACTACTTTTGCTGTCTTACTCCCTGAGCCCCAAAAAAGAGAGAGAAAAAGGTTATTTCTCCACCTTTTAAGAAAATCCACCTTTGATTCCATAAGTGCTGGACCAAGTCAGAGCTGCTCCAACTGGAGCCCGCTCCCGAGTTTTGTAGCTTTGGTTAATCCCCTCGAACAGCGGCGCTTCCCCGGGAACAAAAGATACTAGTCTAGACGCCGCCATAAAGCGCCCCCCGCGCCTCTAAAACCGACTTCATTTTGGCCTTAACGACCCAGTCTGGCCTGTGGGAGAAAGCTTCCGCACTAAACAGTAAACAAATCTGAGAGGGAATTTTCCTGAATCTTCCCTCCCCGATATCGACACACCCCAACCCCCTTTCCTTCCTTTTTTCCCCCGGCCTCCTTCCTTTCTCAGTTCTTCGTCTCCCCAAACCTTGTCCTCACTCTTCCCCCTCTCCCTCCCCCACCAGCCCCCCCAGTAAATAAACCCGAGGCCTAGTTCAAAGTTTCCTGGAGCTAAAGAGGAATGTTGGTCGTAAAATCCAAGTTTATAGCGCACGTGGGAGTTTACAAGGGTATTAAGTGGTGTGGCCCAGGAGGGAGAGCCCGCTGGGCCCCTTGCCCTGTCCGGATCCCTCCCCCTACCTTTTTTGGGCGACAGGGCAAGGGAGACTCGGGGGGCTTGAAAATATAGGGGGGTGTAAAGAGAAAGAGTGAGGACGTATGTGTGGGGGGAATAATCTTGCAAGTCCGGATGTCTATCCCAGGGCACAGAAGAATTCATAAAATATGCTTAATCTGAACTCGTTCTTCATCCTTCCCATCCCTCCCAAAGCGGATTTTTGGAGAAGAAACATAGAGCACAGAGAGAGGTGGGAGCATCAGATAAATGGGACATTTTGGAAAGAGACAATAAGGGTGTAGCTATTAGGTTCCACTGCCAGCACAATCCCGGAATATAGATAACCTTCCCCAGACTGAAGGAAAGACTAAGGGTGATTTTTCAGGTGGGGAGTTCTGGGTTTTTCTCACCAAGGAAAGGAAGAACTTTGAACTTCAAGGGAGTCAAGGGCGCCACGTCTAACCCCTCCCCTCTCAGAGAAGAGTCCGAAAGATTAGGCCTGGTCAGGCCTGGGGTGGGGAGTGGTGTATCCTTCCTTGGGGCAGTCGCTCTCGGTGTCTGGAGAGAATATTCCCGTTCACTCTCATATCTTCCTATCCCTTAACCAATCTCCCATCAGTCCACACCAGTCCACGCGACAACACTTCTTTATTATTCTTATAAACCTTTTGAAAAGGCAACACTGGGGAAGTTTTCAAAACTTTGTTTGGCATAAAAGTTTTACAAGATTTTCCCCTCCCCTTTTTCTTTCCCCCTCCCTTTTATTTCTGTCCACGCCCAAAGTTAGAACCTGGATCCATGCCCTATGTTTCCCTAAGGGATAGGGCGTCAGTGCTGGTTGGGGGAGCCTAGATTTTACTCCCTTTCAGCTCATAACCCGAGAGCACTCCCTAGAGCAAAGGTGAAGGAGGTTGTAATGAATATATCACAGAGTTCCCACCTTGGTCCTGCGTTCCCAGACAGGACGCAGAAGTCCAATGTAATTTTCTTTTTCTGTTCTCAAGATACCCTCCCTCAAAGTTTTGCAAAATGAAGACATCTTCTAGGATTACCTCGAAGAGGAGAAACCTATATAAGTGGCACAATCCTATCCCAACACTCACCCACACCCACCCACACCCACACAAAGCAATTGTGCTCATGGTCTCACTTAGGCAGTGTATTCTCGCTCTCTCTCTCTCTCTCTCTCTCTCTCTCTCTCTCTCTCTCTCTCACACACACACACACACACACACACACACACACAATCACTCACTCATTCACTCACTCACTCATAGCCCTGAAGAAGAGAAACATAACCTTGACTCCAATCCAGGAAGCGATTTGGGTAGGGTCGATGTACTGAGATCTTACCAGCCAGGAGCCCCAGGCTGGGGAGCAGGGCCAACAATGGCTTTGAAGAGGCTTTGAGACGAGAGACAGAGAGACTGAGAAATCAAGAAACACAGGGTCCTCAGCAGTCGCTTCTGGAGAGTTGTCGACCTCAGGACCCGGCGGAGAACTGAGAACAAAGGCTCCAAGCATTGGGAAATGGACTTGAAACTGCAAACCTAGGAGCTCTCTCTCTGCCCGTAGGTCTTTGGGTGAATTATCTGATCCAGTTCGCCACTAACTTTCAGGATGCCAGAACGAGAGGGAAAGTGGAGAAATGATAGTAAGATAGCCACCTACTTCTATTGCCCAGCCAGCTAAATCTTTCTTTTCCACCTCCCAGTCCTGCAGACTTTGGGCAAAGTGTCCCCAAATTCATATCTGTCCTAGGGTGACCACCAGGTTGAGAATACTAAATATGGTGTGACCTTTGGGAGGAGGGGAGCCATTTAGAACTGGTAGAGAGTATTAGAATCAGTTATCAACTTTTTTGGAGATTATTTAAATATAGAGTTGGAGATCCATAAAGCCCTTCTAAAGATGAAGAAACTTTCTTGTTTTCTACATTCTTTACTTTAAATGGCCTTATCTGGGGCCTGGATGATGGCACCCCTGCCCTTTACCTTTTTTCCAAGGAGAGCTCTCAGTCTTCCCTGGCGCCGCCCTCTGGGAGCAACCTGAGAAGGTCAATAGCAAATCTACTGGGCTTGGGGTGTTTGGTGGGGAGCCCCAGAGCTTCCATAAAAATCCTACAGTTTTTTTCCCTTAGAGAGAAGCAGACAGAAAGGAGAGGTAAGAGCTGCTGCAACACTGACTTTGTCAAGGAAAATTATAAAGGATGATTAAAAAGGGAGAAAAAAGCAAGAGGAAATAAGGAAAGAGAAAAGAAAAATAAAGAAACAAATGAGAAAGGGAAAGAATGAAGGAAAGAGAAAAGAAAAGGATAACGGAAAGGAAAGAGTAAAAAGTTAATTTTCTAAATTACTCTTGCTCTGGGCTAGAGAAGCAGTGGATTAAGAAACTTTGGGATTCATTTCTGGAAAAGGAATTTGTTAAGGTTAAAGAAAACCCGACTTTCTGACTTTTCTCTTTCCAAAATCCCAGCTCTCCTGTCCCACTCAACTTTAACTAGGTCTCCCAGCAGCCAGGGATGGTTGGAGAAACAAATTCAGGAATTGAGAGACAGGGGCATTTGGGAAATAAACCATAAAAACCAAAGGGCTGGGGTGACTTGTGGTCCTCACCCCCTCCTCCCCAATTGCTTGCTTTCTGCTGTTTTTCTTCTAAGCTTTTTGTTGGGGGGGGGGGGGAAGGATTCAAGTAAGTGTCCAGTGAGGTAAGAAAATAATTGGCAGCATTAGCTTTTCATACTGAGAAGGAGCTGCTGTTCCTGTGAACCTAGTAAGAAACGGAGGGTGTTTATCTGTATACATTAGAAGAATATCGGACCGGCGTGTAGTGATCTTTTGATCGCTACCCTCTCCTGAAGGTTTCTTTGCTGTGTGTATTTGTGTTCTCATCTGTGTTTATCAGACACAAACATATGTATTGTAAATAGTCAAATACCTATGTGTGTACGAAATATAATACATAAATGTGTATATATATATATATATATATACATATTCAAATATGTAGTGAAGTTTGCTGCTTATTTTTACATATATTGAAACACGGCAGCTAAATACATAGTGATTGGGTTTCTTCATAACCAAATAGATTTCAAAAGCTGAATTAGTGTATACACTTATGTTCTGAGGCGTCCAAAAATATCTATTTTACAATTCAGTCTTTCTCGGGTTAGTCAGTTTTCCTTAGATTTCACGAAAGATCTTCATGGCCGGCAGCTATACCCAGGACTGAGCGAACAAAACCTTTTTTTTTTTTCCCTAGGATGAGGAGGTGGGGGAAGAAAGTTGGATTTTTATATGATTGAAAATTTGGGGAACTCAAAAATACTGTAATTTAGATCCCTGGATACCGCCTGTGCCCTACGATCTTCCTTTCGCTGGAAGCGATTCCAACACATCCACAGGCACAAACGCACGTGTTTGCAAGAGCAGGTTTGGGGGCGGAATAACATTATATTTTAAAACTATCTCTGAAATTAAAAAAAAAAAAGGAATTCCTGTCCTTGTGGAAAGTCGCCCCCCCTTTTTCCCCCCCAAGGAGTAAATGGAAATATCCTTCAGTCTCTTTTCGAGGAATCCTGATCCTATATATTTTTTCTGTCTTTTCATCTCATTCCCTGCTTTAAAATTAAGGAATTTTAAACTGCTCTGGCCCAGTCTCCGGACCCTAGTTCTTTCCATCCACATGGTCAGACCTAGCCTATACAGAGAGCTATATTCCCCACCATAGGGCAGAGTCCTCCTAATTAGTGGAGTCCGGTTTTAGTGAATATAGCGTTGATAAGGAATTTCCTAGCTGGAGAGCAGGATCTCTTAACAAGCAAATCTGAGAAAGGTTTAGGCGAACGATCCAGGGCTACCTCAAGAAAAAGGTCTCTTTTTGGCCCTATACTTATGGGGAAAGGGGAAACAACGGAATAAATCAGGAAACTGGAAAGGATTATTGTTATATGTGCAAAGAAGCAGCCGGGCCTATGCCCAGATGAGGCACATGGATCTCTTAGATAGCTGAAAGATTCTCCCCCCCCCCCCCCGCCCCCCAATCCTTACCCGCACCAAATGAAGGGGAATCCCTGGCTTTACTGGTTTGACAGGGAACGAACGTAAAGTAGCAATTAAAAGAAAAAAAAATTGGAGAACAATTTCTGAAAAGAAAAAAATGTAGAGGGCATTGATGGGATATTATACCATAGTAAAATTCCTTCTCTTCCCCCCTCCCTTTGAATATTTATTCAAAGTAAACTTTTGAAATTCCGGAAAGGGATTTGTCTCGGTTCGACTGACCGAGCAAGCGGACAGAAACCCGGGGGAAGGGTTGGAGTGTGTGACTGAAAACTCCCATTCCCTCAAGACAAGGGCCTAGGACCTAAGTCGAGAGCCCTTAGGCACGGGGGACGCTACCGCCGCTTTCTGGGTGTCTTTGAACGCCAGGACCGGGACAATAGGATGGAATCTGTCTTTGCTCATGGCCTAGAGAAAGGGAGAGTCAGGAAAGAGAGGGCGGAGGCCCGGGGAAAATCTTGAATTTTCTCCAAATTTCGAACTCTAAAAAGATAATGCCTCCAGGCTCACTTCCCTTTTCCCTTCACCCCAGTTATTTAGTTCTTTTCCTATTCCCAGGGCACTCTGAGGTCCGTATTCCTCACCCATGTCCCCTCCCTGAAGTCTGTAACTCCCCCCCAATAAGTTATTAAAGTCCTCCTTGCTCGCTGTCTCCTGCTTTAATAGAGCCGCGTTCGCTTTTATCCTGCGTAATTAGAGGAGAACATTTGTCCCACCGGGGGTCCCACTTAAGCTGATGAATTTGATTTCTTTTTTCATTAATGGACCGTGTTTATCATACTTCTAATTATTTCAACTTTAAACACTATTTGTTCTGGTG
The DNA here is from genome assembly GCF_902635505.1 of Sarcophilus harrisii. Taxonomy (NCBI): domain Eukaryota; kingdom Metazoa; phylum Chordata; class Mammalia; order Dasyuromorphia; family Dasyuridae; genus Sarcophilus; species Sarcophilus harrisii. The sequence continues at coordinate 88,100,363 of NC_045430.1, read as the reverse complement.
AGGAGGTGGGAGGCAAAGACAAAGTCTCCACCTTCTTGTAAGGGGTATTCTTAATGACTCTAAAGAACTTTTTAGTGAACAACGCTTCCCCCCCCCCCTCCCCAAGCTCTGAGGTGAGGGTAGAAGTAGGGATGGATATTTTTATGGGGAGGGCAGGGTAGAGGGGAGAAAATTGTAAAGCGGGAACTTTATTCCCTTTGCTTTTTCTATTTAAATCCAGGTTGGGTCTGGATGGAGTTTTTGTTTGGCTTTGAGGGGGAATCTGGATTTTCTCTCCAGTTCTTCTGCTCCCCCCACCCAGACACTTTTCCAAGAGAGCTTTGGGTCCAAGTGGCTGCTGACTCAGCACAACCACAGAGTTCAGGGGTCTCACGGATGTAGTGGCAGAAAGAGCTCAGTTTCCCTTCAGTTCGGAGGCCCAGGGAACCGCCAAGCCCCAGACAAGCCCGAAAGGATAATGGGACTGGGGAGCTAGGATGGAGGGGGTAAGACACAAATTCCTAGGCGAATTTGGGGGCCGTGGATGATAAAGACAGGGGAGAGGGCCCGGAAGCAAGGAAAATAAAAGTTCAGCCAAAGAGGGGGAGGAAGAGCCCCCCAAAGCCATATAATTCTCAATTGCTTTGGTCTTTAATTTCATCGCCCTATAAATGAGGAAATATCAGTTCCCATACTAAATTTTTATCCTCCGCTGATAAATATGACGGGGGAATTTTCGTTGGGTCCTCGTAAAAGCGAACGGTTTCGATCAAACTGGTGGGAAAGGACTATGCAGATAATACAAACAGACTGGCCGTAAAGCGTCGGGTCGCTTTCGAAGGGGGGAGGGGATGGGGAAGGCTTAGGGTGGGGGGACAAATGGTTCTTTGCTTGAAGCCGACTAAGGCTCTTCTACTGCCTAAAGCCTTTAACCTTGTCCAGGAAAACGTCGCGACATGGCTCGGCTGGCCACAGAGCTATTTTCTCGGCCAAGCAAGTCCAGAGACTCCTGTAGAAAAGTCTTGGCCCAAACCATTTCCAAACCAATTTCACCTCTTGGAATTGGGGGCCGGGGAGGAGGGATAGCAGTCACCCCTCCTCGTTTTCCGCTGGGTCGGAGCCTTTTGCCGCAGAGCATTCCGAATCTTGTTTCTTTCTGACCTGGAGGACTGAAAATTAAATTTATTTTCGCAACCCTCGCCACCCTTCACGTTTCCTTAGTTGACCCTAGGATCTGGGCACTACTGTTGCTAGCCAGGGCCGGGCTGCCTTTCCGGCCCGGCTTGCTCCTTCAAACACCAGCGGATGGCGTTCAGTCCTACTGCTTTCTTTTGCCCCAGCCCAGCGGGTTCGGGCCAAGAGTGAACCGTTGGGGAAGCAGGAACCCAGGAAAAGGATCAGATAGTCAGGGAAAAAATGTGGGGCTACCGGAATGACCAGTTATTCTTTAGTCCCGTTTCTAAGGGGGGGGGGGGGGGGGGGGGGGGGGGGGTTGTTTTTTTGGGGCGCGTGGGGGGGGGGGGGGGGGGGGGAGAAGCAGGGGGAGAATTGTATGTAGTTCGCTTTGGGAGAAAAGCAAGCGGAAAATGGAAAAATAATTACTTCCAACTTGAATCGCTCCTGTTTCTCTCCTTTGTATTAATGATCCACACTGCCCTACATCGAACCCCCTAAAAAATATCCTTAGGCCTTCGTTTCAATTCATACATTAGACTATCCCGAACTAGGTTCTGTTTCTTAGACTTGTCTCCTTGGGTTTCTGTCTCGGCCGTTGGCTCCTCAGGAACAGTACTATTTTCCTGTTTTTTCCCAAATTTTGGGAAAGGGTAGGGAGAGCAAGTTCACGAATCATATAGAGAATTTTCCTCCCCACCTTGCAAGTGGAGACGAACCCGGATATAAGGCGAGCCTCCTAGAGAATGACATTCACAAACCCATCCGGCTAGGATAAAGAAGTAAAAAGGAAAAAAAAAAAAAAAAAAAAAAAAAAAAAAGAATGAGAGGCAATAATAATGAGGTTCAAACAGTATTGGTGGGGAGAGGAAGAAAATACTTTCTTGTTCTGGGAGTGCCTGATCTCCTATCAGAAAGTCTTTCGGGTGGAGCCACCAAGTTACGGTAACTCTCCTTTCCCCCCAAAATGGATGGGAACCCCAGCTGGAACCTGACCTCATCTGTTCTCTCTGATAAACATTACTCTTAGTCTGTCCCAATCTCAAATTACCACCCGGAGAGATCTAGAAGAGAAGAGGAGGGAAGGAGAAAAGTTTAATTTATTTTGAGGTCCTTTTTGGGTCCCCCCATGGCTCAAAGCTTCTCAGACACCGTCCCTCATACACACATACGCTGAAAAAAAGAATGGGGTTGGGGGAGAAGAGAAAAGGAAAAAAGGGAAAGAAATAAGTACCTGAAGTATATCTTGACCTTTTAATTTGAATTTGACTTTGTTTTTATTTCCAGTTGTCTTTCTCTTTCTCCCTCACTCACTTCCCTCCCCCTCTTCCCAGCAAACACACTTTAACTATTGGTAAATAAATCCATTCTCCCCTCTACCCCACATCCCCTTCAACCCTATATCCTTCCCCTTCCCCCCCCCCCCCCCCCCCCCCCCCCCCGCCCGCCCCCGCCCTCTGGTCCACCAGTACTCAGGTCTCTTCCTTTGTTCAACGTGAAGGTCTCTGACGTCCTTACCCAGCGTTGACTGCTAGGTGGCGCTGTTACTCCACGATGCGCTCTCTCTCTGCCTACAACTTGACCCCGCTGACGTCACGGCCGTCTGAATCGTCAAGGCCATTTTCAAATCCCATTGGTCTAGCGGTCACATGGTGAGGACCGGGTGCTTGGATAATTATGGAGCTGATATTTTCTCCGAGGCCCTCCCCCCTCCCTCCCTGGTCGCTCCCTGCACTCCCCCTCCACCCCCCACCCCCGGATGGGGAAAAAAAAAAAAGATGTCAGCTCCTCGGCTGTAGTATTGCTCCTTAAAAACCCCTCTCTCTGAAAATGACATGCCCTCGCCATGTAACTCCTAACTCGTATTTGGAGCCCCTGGCTGCGTCTTGCAGAGCGGAGACCTATACGTCCAACCCAGGGATGTACATGCAATCCGGGAGTGACTTCAACTGTGGGGTGATGAGGAACTGTGGGATTGTGCCCTCTCTGTCCAAGAGAGACGAGGGCGGCAGCCCCAGCCTCTCTCTCAACACCTACCCGTCTTACCTTTCGCAGCTGGACTCGTGGTGCGATCCCAAAACCGCGTACCGTATAGAACAACCTGTTGGCAGACAGCTGTCGTCCTGCTCCTACCCAACTAGTGTCAAGGAGGAGAATGTGTGTTGCATGTATAGCGCCGAGAAAAGGGCAAAAAATGGTCCTGAGACAGCCCTTTACCCTAACCCCTTACCCGAGTCCTGCCTCGGGGAGCACGAAGTCCCTGTCCCCAGCTATTATAGAGCCAGCCAGAGCTACCCCACCCTGGAGAAACCGCCCCACTGCTCTGGAGCGACCGAGTTCGAGGCGAGTTTCGAACCCCGGGCCAGCCTCCATTCCCGGAGTGAACATCTGGAATCGCCTCAGCTTGGGGGGAAAGTGAGTTTCCCCGAGACTCCCAAGTCGGACAGCCAGACCCCGAGCCCCAACGAAATCAAAACGGAGAAGAGCCTGGTGGGACCCAAAACTAGCCCTTCGGAAAGCGAGAAGGAGCTGAGTAAGACTACCGACACAAGTACCGATAATTCTGATAACGAAGCTAAAGGTAAGCCCGGGCTAGAGGGAAAGGGGTCCCGGCTGGGACCAGTAGGAACTTGGTCTTCGTAACCTTGGTGGGGGGGAGGGGGAGAGACGAGGAGTGGATCAAAAACTCTGTGGCAGGAAGCGGATTCTTCCCCCCATCCCGAAATTAATAATAACAACACTAATATTAATAAGACTGTACTGGACTATGTGGCTTCTTGTTATTATTAATATCGGATAGGACATTGCGGAACCGGAACGGGCTAGGCTGGAAAGCGCAGGGTTGGGCGTCTGCCCGCAGAATGGTTGGGGGTGGGGTGCTCCTTTCTATTGGGGGCTAACTGTTAGCTACCCAGTGTTTTCGTTTCCGCTTCTTCGGGGCTGCCGGTGTGGAAGCTTATTTTTTTTACTTATTTATTTATTCCCCCCACTCCCCTAAAGTCAGAGGCTTGAAAATAGCTTAAAATGGCGATCTGCAGGCAGTGAGTGGCCCGGCAGAGCACTTAGGGAAGAGAACGAGAATTTAGTTGGTTGCGTCCTCCCGATTGAAAGTTGTTTCCGAGGTTGTTTTCGTTAGAATATTTTGTGCATATTTCTGACTGGTTTTTGTACTGGCTTTCTGGGCTGCGAGGGTTCTGGGGAAGAGAGGCTACTATGGGCTGAAGGTGCACTCAGACCCTCTTTCCTCGATGCTCCAGTTCAGCTACTGCTAGGATTTGGGACTGAGAATTGAGATTGGTTATCTTTTGGTTTGGAGTTTGAGGTTTTCTTTTTCTTTCTTATTCCTGTTTTTTTTTTTTAATTATTATTATTATTTGAATTTTGGCTTCTAGGATAAATTGCAAGTGAGGGCTTGAGAGCTATGTGGGCGTGTAGCTTGTCGAGAGCGATTTCCTTTTTGTCCGAGGTGAATGTGGCTTTGACTGGGTATGATTGTGATTTTGGTTGGAGGGCCAGAAGCTTCCTTGCGCTGGAGCGCAGGGTTCAAGATTCACTGGTGTTGAAGGAATCGGCATCTCTTTGATCATGATCATTCTCTGGTTCCCTAGAAATGATTTGGAGGAAATGGAGCTGGAATGAAGGGGGAGGGGGATAGATGAGTGGGGGAAATGAATTTCTCAGAAAAGTTGGAAAGAAATGCATTGGAATAGGACAACAGGGAGGAATAAACCCGCTCCCCACGCCGCTAGTGAGCTTGAGGATGTATATAAGGGGTACTCATTTGGGTATAAAGGCTGATGAAATATTGAGTGCCCAAGGAGCCATGGTGGTTATGTTGCTTTGTATATGAATGAAAGCTATACATGTATGTCTGGAGAACCGTATGTGTTTTACACAGATACACATAGAGAGACACACACACACTCCCTCAAACATATGCTTTTTTGGAGGGTTATGGTAAGAGATTTTCAACCTTCCCGTCCCACTATGCAAAGACATTCTAAAATCACCTTGGTGAATTGGCCTTTACAAAGCCCAACTCTCCAAGGCTACAGAGTCCATCCCTTATCCCCAAAGGGAGAGAGTGTGAAGGATTTGTGCGTGTTTGCGTTATTCACGCAATATATAGGTTTGGGGAGTCGATATAATATTTACGCGCTTGTTAAATACAGTTCACAGATACACACATGCACTCGAACACACTGGAAGATGTACTTTGTTGGGAGATGCATCGAAACTCTACACAATGCAAAGTCAAGGTTAACAAAAACCAAAATCAAAAGCAATACCCCTCTCCCCTCCTCCTTCTCTACCTACTCTAAAGGCTCCCCTTTCCTTTTTAGCTCATGATTGTGTGGATATATTCCTTGCAATCAATTGGTTTTTTTTTTTTTTCATCTGTAGACATTTCCTCTATTCCAGCTTCTTCACCTGGACTGTGGTAGAGGGCAGAAAAGACCATTCTCTTGTTTTAATCATTCTCCCCCACCCCAAACAAAAACAAAAACAAACACCCTCCAATATCGAAATTAAAATAGCCAGGATATTGGTTGGGCTTGGTGGCCCTCTTTCTCGTGAAACAGGTCGAGGTGGCAAAGTACAGGGGATAAATGATTTTTGGTATTCGGCTCTTTCCCCTGCATATTCCAAGTTTGCATTTCCCCCCCTTATGACTAGTCATTCTCCTCAATTCCTTCAAACAATGGCAGAGCTGATATGAACTCTACTAGGTGCAATGAGGGAGCCCAGAACATGTAACTTATCGAAGCCGATACCTTAGTAATAGACATCCTTTCCTCCAGAAAACTACTTCTGAATTTGCCAGTAGCTAAGCTAAAGAGCCAAGCTTTTCCACAACCAAATCTCCCAAACCTTCTCTTCCTTTTTGTTAAGCAATATATTAAGGAACAAGATGTGTATGCATGTGTATGTACATGCACATATATACATATGCATATATGCACATATCCATATACCTGTATATTTTGTATTTATACACACATGCAGGAGAAGGATTTGGAGATTTGATTGGCGAGGAAGCTCAATAAATTCAGTTATAGTGGATTGGTAATGATCTATTTTGTTAAGATGTATATGGCTAAGGTATAGTGTTCTCTAAACTGCAGATTCCCTTCATTGAATCAAATAAAGCTCATAAAAGATATATATTGTCCTGTCATGAAGCCACATACACACACATTTTAATCTAATCTAAATACACAATATGCACAGCATATTTTGAAATATAACATATGTAAATATAATCATTTAATCTAATTAAAATACATAATATATCATATATAACTTTTAATGTATACACGTATATATAGCTCATGTAAATATAACTTAATGTATCTATGTTGTATACACACCAATTTTTTTGTGTTTATATGTATAAAAATGTATGTTTGTAAGTATTAATATCGCATAAATATATATTTACACATTATACATATACACACATATGTGTACACACATTTTAATATGTGTATTGTGTGTGCCGTTTGTATATATGGACATACACACATGTGTGTATACATATACACACATATACATATATATAGTTTCTGGGACTATAAATTTGAGCTTGCTTTTAAGCCAAATCTTCCTCTTCCTCTACCTTAGATCCTCTCAGTTAAGGACGTTTGTAAACGAATGTTTCTTGTTTAACATAGAGGTGTTAATATGTGGGACTCAATAGTCTCCATTCCCTCTTTCTCCTTCAACACACCTTTGTGGGGAGGGGGGAGCTGGAGAAGAGTTAAGAAAGTGTTGTTGAAGAAATTCAGGGTGCTGTATGAAGCTGCTGGGGGGCGCACAGGAGAAAGGGAGGATAATGGAGGATTAGTGGAGGAAAGTGATCTGGAGGTAACCAACCCGAAAGTACTCGGGCAAGTTCCCTTGTTAGAGTCTGAAAAGGCCACTGGAGGCCAAAAACTCTTTGCAGTTGTCTCTTGGATTTTAGCAAACCAGACCTCCTTAGCTCAAACCAGGACAGGACTTTTTTTTCTTCCCCCCTTTCTTTTCTTTTTTTTTTTTCTTTTAGTAATTTTCCCCAAGTGAAATAGGATCAAGGGAAAGTTACACAGCTAGGGGTGACCCATAATCAGTCTTAGAAGAGAACATTTAGAAGAATCTAGTTCTCTTGGGTTCTTCTAGTTGATTTGGTGCCCTAAAAATGAGAACGAATTAACCCACCGGAAACTCGAAATCGTCCCCTTCCCCTCTGCCCTCTCACGAAAAGGGACTAAACCCTAAGGATACTGTTCAATCCTAAAGTCAGAGCCACGGACACCTTATCTCTGGGAGGGGGAGGGGGGGTAGGGAGCAATTCCTCTCCCCTCTTAGTTCCTACTCCCCACCGCAGTCCATGTAACTCTATAGTGAGCTGCGATGTTTTGAGTCTTAGTGGGATACTTATATCAATAATGTTATTTTTAACAGAGGATATAAAGGCAGAAAACACGACAGGAAATTGGCTGACAGCAAAGAGCGGAAGGAAGAAGAGGTGCCCCTATACTAAACACCAGACGTTGGAACTGGAGAAAGAGTTTCTGTTCAATATGTATTTGACCCGAGAGCGCCGCCTGGAGATTAGCAAGACGATTAACCTTACAGACAGACAAGTCAAAATCTGGTTTCAAAATCGCAGAATGAAACTCAAGAAAATGAACCGAGAGAATCGAATTCGCGAACTGACCTCCAATTTTAATTTCACCTGAGCGCGCAGGCTCCCCGCCCTCTCCCGCCCCCCTCTCTGTCCCCGCCCCCTCCTCCCCCTTTGTGCGGGCTGAGTTTTTTCTTCGAGTATAAATGCACTGTGTATGCAAAAAGAAAAAAAAAAGATCTCAGACTCTCCTTCGGAGGGACTTCTTGTTGGTGCAGCGAAGAAGCCTCAATATAAGCAAGAGAAGATCTATATCTATACCTGTGACTATATATGTGTGTGCATACACTCACTTAGCATCCTTGTAATCCATGTAGCGTTAAGGTTAAATCCATTCAGATCGCTTAAAGAGAGAAAAGCCCACCAAATTTTATATATATATGTGTATACATATATATATGTGTGTGTTCATATATGTATCTATACATATATATATATATATATATATATATATGTATACATATATATTAGTATCCCCAGAAGCACGATAAGTATCGCTCCTTCTTCTGCATTGTACATTTAGGGTAATAGACGTTTTGGAAAGTTTGACTAGTGTTGTGTGTTTGCTGTAGCCACCCAGCGCTTCCGACTCCCCCCACTCCAGTTCCTACCCCACCCATGAGTGTAGCGCTAAGTCAAGCTGAGAAATCTGCTCCATGTCTTGTACTTGTAAAGCTTTTGTCCCCCACCTCCTCCCAGTCCCCAGCCCGACACCCCCATCTCCATCCCTACTCTGAGAAATGACATTTCAGAGAGTCTCTTCAGAGGAATAATTCTGAAGAAAAGCAAAGGGGTATAGATAGAATTACTGCCCCCCCCACTCCCCAAGACTGAATAAGTCCAGCTCTGATCGTCGTGTTATTTAAAGATATTCTGTATGTTGTATCTTTTGCATGTAGCTTCCTTAATGGAGAAAAAAAATCCTAATAAATTTCCAGAATCTTACTCCTCAAATGGGTATATTTTTTAAAAGTGATTTTCAGCTCCATTTTCCTCCTCCCAGGGAGCTTGTATGTGTGTGTGTGAGTGTGTGTTTGTGTTTTGTGTGTTAGGCTCATCTTTTAAAGGCTTTCTAGAACGTCTCTTGGCGGGTTTAATATAAGTGAGAGGCCATAACGCTGATTTAAATATTATCCAGGTGACCACAATAAGTCAAGGTCATAAAACAGTAATGTCAGGACGGTCTTGGTACGCGCGAGAGGTGGATTTTATGATCTGCAAATATAATGTGGTGCCGCAGTAAAAGATGCATTTAAAGGTGACTGGAGGAGGGAAAGAGAGGCAGAGACGAAGCTGCAATCTTGAGAGGCAGACGGATCTGCTTGCCTGGGGTGCTGGGACTGGGAGCCGTTCCCCAGTGCTCCTGGGGGGGGATCCGGAGAGGCACCCCCCCGCACCCACCCACCTAAGGAGAGGAATAAACTTAACCGCCTGAGGGGGGTGAGGAACCCAGTCCCCCCCCCCCTCGCCTTCCTCCACCTCGACACCACTAGCAGAAGGCACCAAGGTAAGAGAAGAGATTTCTTTCGCTCCTTTTCGAAGCTGAGTGGGGGGAATCGCCGAGCTCCCCAGGTGAAGGAGCAAGGTGGGAAGGGAAGAGGCTAAGGTGTCTCGATTGAGCTGTGTAAGGGCGCCATCGGAGGACTTTTCTATCCGCTTCTCCCAGCGAAGGGGGAATACGGTGAGCAGCTGAGTTTCCACCTTTCCTCCTCTCGTCGGAAGAGCAGTGAATGGGGGGTTAGGAGGCAAGGACTGGACAGCTTTGGGAACAGATTGTTCGGGTTTCTCGAGGGCATGAGGGGTTTCCTCTGTCTCGCTATTCTCTCTGTCTAGGTGTTTGCTGGGTCTGATCGCCTGTTGAGGATGGATTGAAGGAGTAGAGAGTGTGGCAGAACGGTTTAAGATTTAGTGTTTGGGTATCTTTTGGTCGAGTTGGTGTTTCCTGACGTTTTCCCTTTCCCTCTGTCCTCACTCCCGTGGCCGCTGTGGTTTGGAAACCGAGTGGCTAGAGGGTTGGAGCGGCCCTGGGCGCTTTGGTCTCCAGCCCACGCGCCTGCAATTGAACAGCAAAATGAGGACAAATCAGTGTGTGTGCCCTGAAGGAAAAAAGATAGAGGGGGAAAAGAAGCCAAAGGTAGAGGGTGGGGGGAAGGGAGACAGGCGGACAGACAGATGGAAGAGCAGACAAGCAGAAGATCAGACAATCAGACAGACAGCTAGACAGGACAACTCTAGGTACTGGGTTCTGTGGATGAAGAGAAGACAACTGTCCACCTCTTCTTATGGATAGCTAGAGACAGACAGAACAATCTCTCCACTGCAGTGTGTGTGTCTGGGGGCCGTTGGGGGTAGAAAGGAAGCTATCTTCTCCCCATTATTTTCTCGGGGATATTTTCTTATATCGGGAGTTTTGTCTTATATCAGGATGCTCAGACCCCCCCCCCCCACTCCCAAACTAGTCTTTCTTCTTCACAAAAGGATAAGGATAGGGAGGTTATGGGGGGGTGGAAAGGGGGGACCGGGGGCGAATTTCTTCCTTTTTTCCCCCTTCCCTTCTTCTCCTCCGGAGAGCCGAGTCTCCCGCCCTACTCGCTCAGCTGATCTGTGGCTTAGGTAGTTTCATGTTGTTGGGATTGAGTTTTGAACTCGGCAACAAGAAACTGCCTGAGTTACATCAGTCGGTTTTCGTCGAGGGCCCCCACCCCCACTCCCGCCCCCTACCTTCCCTAGGGGCTCACCCCGATACCAACAACCCACCAGGGCTCAAGCTGGTGGAAGCTGAGGAGGACGAGGCATAAACGGGGGAGAAGCCCAGGACGGAAGATGGAGGTCTTGGGGAACCCCTCTTTTATACTAGTCCCTTCCCAGGCTTACCCAATCCTAGTTGTTTAGGGAGATGAATCCCCCCCCCCAGCTATTGTCTCCAGTCCCCCATATGATCTAACAAGACAAAGAAACTCTTGCTGAATTTCTATGAAATTGTAGAGACTGGTGCCCAGTTCAGCTCAGATGGGGGGAGGGGGCAAAGGGGGAGAATAAGATAGGGAAATAAGGAGTAGAGTTTCTCCTGCATAGTCTCTCTCTCTCTCTCTCTCTCTCTCTCTCTCTCTCTCTCTCTCTCTCTCTCTCTCTGTCTGTCTGTCTCTCCCCCCAATCTATGTTCCTAGGTAAGAATCTGTTTGAAGAGAAGAAAGGATTTTGATATAATTATACAGGGAAGGATCCTTTAGAAAGTTGGGGGTGACTTCGGGGGAAAAAGGAGATGAGAGCTCTGGATTCTAGCCAAACTACTCCCCCCCCCTTTCTGTTTGATCTCTGAATCAAAGAATGTGGGTTAATTTGAGGGATGCTGCATTCGAAGGAAGCCATCAAGTCCAAGTAGAAGTAACAGCGACCTTCTCCAATCCTACTGGACAGTAAGGGCCAATGTTTCCTGGAAATTGGCTGTCTTCTGTCTCTTTGAAACTGAGAGTCCATCTGACCCACTTTCCTAAAAGAAATGTCTAGGCAATAAATGCCTCTTCATCTGTTAACATATCTATTTGGCAAGATAATGGAAAGTAGTGGAGAAAAGGGCACTGAAAGATATAAAAACTTTTGCAAAGACTCTTCCTCAAGTCACTCGCCTCTATCTCCCCCAGTTTGGCTTGAAGCCCCTAGGTCACTTCCGAGGCCTCAAAGCGATGGACTCCCTGTCAAGCAGTAGAGTAGGCAGAGAAAATGAGGCTGATGAACCCCCTTTTCCCAGAGAGATAGGGACAAAATCAAGAAAGGGAAGCTCAATTAATTAGTCTGATTTTTTACATGCTATATAAACTTCCCAGTGAGGAAGAGAAAAGATATAAAACTAGGTTTCTCCTCAATTTACACTTATAATGCAGATACTCATATATTGATCTACATATACACATCTGTATGTGGGGGTGGGGGAATGTGTGTGTGTGTGTGTGTGTGGTGCTGTTTACATCTTATAGGTCTTCTTCGTGTATATGCGTGTAAATGTATTAATAAAACACATACATATATTTCTTGTGATGCACCTACACATTTATTTTTATCGCTAAATTACAAAGGGATCTATTATGAAACTCCTAAGAAACCAAATGGAAGCTGGAGAGGAAAATAAAAGTCTTTCCTTTCACAGCCTGAGCTTGTCTGTCTGTCTGTCTGTCTGTGTCCTCTTCTTGCCCAGGAATCCCACTTCCCTTTTTGGAATTTGGGGGATCACCCCTGGCATTTGGATGGATCCTTAGGAAGGAAGTGGGGGCAGGGAGGAATTTTGGAAAGTGAACAGAGGCCCGCCTCAGCCTGGGGGGAATCGAGGGGCTCTCCTAGCCTGAGAGTTTTGCGTGCTGACTCTGCTAGTTCTGCCAGTCCTACTGTTTGTTCGTTTGGCTGTGATGTTGGGCTGAGAATTGGACAGGAGTTGGGCAGCTTCTAGTTCTTTAAGAGAACAGAGCCTGTGGGTTTTTCCTGGAGCAGGGCCCCAATCCCGGACAGCAGGAGAATGAGATTTTCCCAGATGGACCGAAATGCTCAAACGACTTGCTTGATTTCGGGCCTTGGAGCTCCCCATTTCACCCGTCCTTCTCTTGGGATTAGAGAGGGGATGGCTATGGGGGTGATCTAAGGGAATCTCTCCCCCAAGATCCCTAGAAATTCGCCAGGAGAAGTTCCAGAGCCCAGGCGAGGGCCAAGTTTCGCCTCCTGAGTTGGTGACTCTCTGGCCCTGGTTCGGGAGGTATTCTGTAAGATGGTGATTATTATTTATTCGCTTCGCTCGAAGGGAGTCTTGCGAAAGAACAGCGTGAAGAGGAAGAAAAAAATTATCTCTCTCGTCTGCGGATATTAAGATGGATTTTTATTTCTTAAAGGACCCTCCCCGCCGAGAGCGCATAAGCGTAAACTTAATATATGCTCCTCAGCCCAACTCCAGAAATCGCAATAAAAGTTAAAACCTCCCCTACTGGTTTTTTTTAATTATGATATGGGAAAGAGGAGCTAGGATTTATAGAGCTGAACTCTCGGCGTGTGTGTTTGAGACTTGCGGGGGGAAGGAAGCAAGGAGAGAGGGAGAGGGAGAGGCTTGGTCATAGAGACACACAGCCAGCCACAGTGGGCTCTCTTTTGCTCCGACCTTTCCTTTCTAAATTGGCGCTTCCTTTCTGGCTTCTGATGGGCCCCTACTCTGGTACCCTCGACTCGTCTCTATCTCTTGGGATTGACAGACGATCTCTTGAACAGGTGAAAACGGCAGTGCAGGCTGTAATAGGGAGGGGGAGGTGAGGGTGAGAATAGGAGTAAAGGAGAAACTAGGTCTGGGGTCTTTGTGCTTTTTTTTTTGTGGGGAAGAGGTTAGGGTCCTTAGAAGGATTGTCCAAAGGGAAGGGAGAACGGCAGAGGCCGATAGTGGAACAGTAGCTGAAGGGGAGGAAAGGCAAAGGACTACTGGTACACAAGTGGTTGAAGGAGAAGGTGAGCAGAGCTTTGCTTTTGAACTCAGGTAAGACTCCCCTTAATGAGATGGGGAGAAAAGGCTACCTTCCTGTTTGTCTAAGAGAACTTTGGGTAGATTTAGTGAACTGTGGAAAATCAGGGGATAAAAAGCTACGCGTAGATATATTTGTGCTTTTGCATTTTAATGTATATATATATATATTATATATATTTATATGTGTGCTTTGCTTATTTAATATGTGATATATAGCATAGCATATCCTCTAGATTTCTCTCTCTTGTGAACGCTGGCTGAAAATCTTGTGCTCTGGTGACTGGGTAATTTCCAGGAGGTTCCACCGACATGGACCAATGGCCAGAGAATGGAAAATAAATAAAAGTTAGGGTTTTCTTTCTCCCTTTTTTTAAAGGGCCAGGTTTTTTTTTTTTCTCCCTCCTCGTTGGAGCTACCTGGACAGAGTCCAGAGCAGGTCGCCCGCGGGAGGGCCCAGAGAGGAGCGGGAGGGAGGGAGGGAGGGAGGGAGGGAGGCTGCGGCTTGCTGGGGGCTTCTCCTCTCCCCGGCGGCGGGCGGGGAGGGGAGCCGCCTCTGGAGGAGCCGACCCGGCAGCTGCGGCCGCCGCAGGGAGACAGACCAGCAGGTAAAGAAGGCTCTTCCAAGGGGCAAAATGGGCCCATGGAAGGGGAACCATGGCGTCCCGGTCCTTGGCTTGGGAGGCCACAGAAAAAGAAGAAAAGGTAGGGAAATGTGCCTGCGGCGTCTTAAGGCCCCATGTAATGTTGAACCTGTATTTGATTTTATACACACACTGATGAGTGTGTGTATGTCTGGGTGCTTAATGTCTCTGTTGATGCAAGGTTCACCACCGACACAGTCATCGCTGTCGGTTTTAAATCGCTTTGTAAAATCTTTTAAATGCAAAATGAAATTTTTTTTTATTCCTTTGCACTGTTCACGATTGAGCCTAAATATAAGAAGTTTGAGGGCGTTTTTTCCCCCCTTCTTCCTTCGTGGGTGATCGGAGGTCTTCGGTTGAGCTTGGGGCTCCTGTGTCGCCTGGAGATTTCGGGCTGGCAGGCAGGCTTCCATCCAGGGGAGGGGGTGGGGTAGGTGTAGGCGGGAGGGAGGGGGAGAGAACAGCAGCTCAGGCTCCTTAATTGTACTTCGGGTTGGTTGTATTGTCTCTCCTCTCGCCTCCTCGACTCCCTAGTCTAGAATCCAAAGTCACTGCAAAATCCTTTGCAACACAAACACGACACAAAGAGGCAGGTAACACAACTCGATGGAAGGGTTGTAGACTAGGAGGGGGCGGCCGGATACCTCCGGCCCTGGTGCCAGCTCCCCAGTTATTTTCCTCTGTTTCTGGTCCCCCACCCCACCCCCAGCCCACGCTTAGCTTCGTTCCATGGAAAATAGGCCCTACGTGGGGACCTTGGAACAAGTTCCTTAGAATCCTAGGCTCCTGGGCCGGCTGGGAAATGTCTGTTAATCGGAAGGCAACTCGTCAGCTTGCTCTGCTTTGGGGTGTGTGTGTGTGTGTGTGTGTGTGTGTGTGTATGTATTGTTGTTGTTGTTGTTGTTGTGTTTATGGATGTTTGATAGTACTGGTGTGCATTTTGCTCCGTTTTCTCTTTGGAGATCTGAATTCTTGTATTGATAGATCATAGATACTGACCTGAATCGGAAAAACCAATGTCTTGCATGCAGCCAGGACGCCTGGGTTCCCTCCCTAGTCAGACCTGCTGCTCCAGACTCAGTTTCTTCTTTCAAACCAGGCTTTAGAACGAGCCTTTCCTCTCGAAACAAAGAGGGTGAAATGAGGAATAAGGGGAGAAAGTGGAGGGAGAGCATGAAAGGGATTGGGAGAAAGGTAGGGGGAAAGAATGTACCCGAGTACATTAAACGAGCCTACATCTGGAACAGAAGAGAATGAAAGCAGATGGACCGAGGACAGGAAGGGAGAGTCAGGACTGGGTAGTGGGTGGGAGGGGAGCTCCGGGTGGAATGAGGGAGACGGGCTGAAGGCGCCCGCCGCTAGGGAGAGGAATCGGGCAGGGAGGGGCGACGGGACTGACGATAGAGAAAAGTCTATTTTAGTTTTAATCCGAACTTGACGGTGTGGATTGAACTGGAGTAAATTCAAAGCATGAGGGAAGAAGTGGGGAGTGAGGGGGGGCGGAGAACAGGACTCGGGGGGCGGGCGACAACTCTCTTGCCTTTCTGTCGGTACCCCAGCGCTAGGTCGCAGCTGCCCAGGCCGGTTTGGGTGGGGGAGTGGTAAGGAATAATCAAGTCTCCTCCTTCTCCAAGACCTCCAGCGATCTGGGGGTGTGCATCATATGCCAAGAGAGGAATTATTGGGGGAGAGAGACCCCTAGGCAGAAGAGGGAAGGCCAGCGAACGAAAACTAAAAATAAAACAAACTGGTGAATGTTTTCCCCTCCTTACATGGGGATTCTCCGTGGCCTCGGATTGTCTGTCCTCTCCAGATCTCACTCAGCGAGAAATTGAAAGGAAGGGTGGGGGTGCAGAATCAGGCAGGAAATTCGAATAACTAAGCATAAGCCAGGAAAAATGGTCTAGTCTTTTTAAGTAACCCTCTCCCCTTCTTACTCTGAGCTTCTCGGGTCCCTGAAGGCTAGCTTGTTTCAAAAGAATCTGTCCCATCTCTCAGGCCTTCTACTCCACCCCAAAACACGGGACCTCAGAGGTTAGGGGCAGGCAGCAAAATCAATGGGAAGTTGCTTGAAGAAAGAGGCATCACAGTGGAAGGGTCTGTGAGACAAAATTTGGACTCAATGGATTTGCACCCTACTCTCCTTCCAGTCCTCAAAGGGATATTTCAGCAGCGAGTTTAAGGAACTAAATATGCCATTTAAAAATTGAGGTTTTGGTGGTAGTGGGAATCTGCCTTCTACACTTGGATTAGAAGCAGAGGAGGAAGTACCCAAGTTAAAGCCCCCAAAGAAGGAGGCGAAAATCCCCTCTCAGTTTCATGGGGGATTTAGCGTCTGAAGAAATCCGGAGGCCAGAAGAGAAGTCAAGGGAATTGGACTGTCATGGAATAATTAGCAAAGTCAGAGATCGGAAGACAGCTGTATGAAGTTGAAAAGGGATGGGGGTAGCAAGAAGGAAGGAGACAACAATTTAAAGAAACACTTTATATTTCAGGGAGACTCTTCCCCCCCCCTTTCACCATAACCCCCTTCCCAATAAAGAAAAAAGCTTCAGGATATTCTTTTTCCTTGCGAAAAATCCTGATTGGAAGGGTATCAGTAAGTCTGAGACTGAGGGCTGAGGTAGACTCGACTTGAGACTGACTAGGATGCAGGAGTGGGGAGGAATGGGATTTGGGGGAGGTGGTGGTGAATTTTCTCCTTTTCTCCATATATTTCACGAATAGAAAGTGGCTTGGACCCTAGCTGGACTCCCCAGGTTTCCAGGAAGGATGTATTTGAATCACTTGCTCCCCATTCCTCAATTTGGTTTGCAGTAGCTGCTCAGACTAGAGCAGGGCACCCCTCGGCCTGAGCAGAGAGGAAGCCCCCTATCCGCCGTTCCCTCCTTTGTGTCCTTCCATCCGGATGGAATTGTACGCCCTGCATCCGGGGAGGGGGCCGGGCTGGGCCGGGCGGCCAACAAGCCAGGTCCCTGCCGGCTGCGGGGCTGGACATGCCTGTCTGCACAATGGCATTTCTCCTCGGAGCAGCTCTTCCGCTATCCTAGCCCATCCTTCTTTCCTCCTCCCTTTTTCTTCTCAGGCTCCACTCTTTCCTATTTCTCTTCTTTTCTTTCTTATTCTCTCTCATTATCTTACCCTCCTTCCTCTTTTCCTTCTTCCTCATTCTTCTTCTCTTTCTTCTCCTCTCTCTTCCTTCCCTCTTTTCGTTTCCTCTCTTCTTATTCCCGCCTATGTCTCCGAGTCTGTCCCCAAGACGCCCCCCTCTCTGTGGCTGCTTCCTAGTTCTCTCATTGTAAAGGACATTTTCATATCCCATTGCTGTCACCACTTTCGGGACAGAGCAAGGGCTGTCGACCTGCTCCCCACCGAGGCTGAGGACAATCGCCAGGGCGAAGTTGTTGGATAGCATGGAATTTTGAGGAAGCCGCAGCCTAAGGGGCTAGGATCTGGTCTTTTCCTTGAACTAGCCGGTGGATATTTTTGATTGACAGCTAAACACCACACTCCATCAAGGCCAAAGAGATATTTATATTTCTTACTGAGGTTTTTCTGATTCTCCACTCCCCCCACCGTCACTCTCCTACCGAGTTTCATTTCTATTCACCCCACTAGAAGGGAAAGGGAAGGAGAGCCGAGAGATCGCGGCTCGGATTGAGGGACTCGGCTGCATAGCCAGTGTGAGAGCTCATTCTAACCCCCCATGCGTCGAAAATCAAGCCCCGTTCCACCGAAATTGAGAACTCCTTGGAACTGGGGGGAAGTTGTAGGAAAGGGGAAGAGTAGCAGAGAGTGGGCCTACAGACCTGGGGTTCCTTCTAAGGTCTTCTTTCTCCTTCTTTGTCCCCACTAACTTTCTTGTTCCTTCAACACTCTCTCTTCCCCCTTCTCACTCCTCTTTCCTTTCTTCCCCCCTCCTTTTCCTCCTCTCTCTCTGTCTCTCTATATGTCTCTGTCTCTGCCTCTCTGTCTCTCTCTCATCTTCTCCTCCCTTCCTTTTTCCCCTTCTCTTTTCCTCTCCAGGACACATTTCCCCCTTTCATTCCCAACACAGAAGGGTCATCAAAAAAAAAAAAAAAAAAGAAAAAAAAAAGAAAGAAAAAGAAAGAAAGAAAGAAAGAAAAAGAAAACCACCCCCCCTCCCCTGTTTGGTCCTATCCTGGGGGAGACAGAGGAGAGACAGGCTAAGATGTTACTCTTATTTGAGAATTTCACTTCCCCCATTTCTGTTCAAAGACTCATCAAACTCAATCTCTTTTGCTCCCCTCCCCTCCCCCCTCCAATAGATCCTGGGTCTCCTCCACCATGACCCTGAAATGTTACCCTCCTTTCTCTCCTAAGTCGTTCTATATAATTTTCTCTGTGCCAGACTCGATTTGCTCTTGAGGGTATTGCTCCAACCCTAGATTTTTCTCCCTTCCCCTTTCCTCCATCCCTGGTTCCCCACACATCGAATTTTCTATGCTTGTCTAGATGTTCCCTTACCTATTTTTCTCGACAGACAAGCTGACAGAAAGACAGACACACCAACAGACACACAGAAGTAGCATGCAGAAGGGTCATGAGGCAGTGGATATGAGCATCTAGTTCAAATCACAAAAGAAAGGGGATTGGGGAAAATCAACTTCTCCATTGGATGTAAATAAAGTTGCCTACCTTTCCCACGCAACCATATTACCCCCTCTCCTGGACTTCTGTTTATACCCCTTGAAGAAATTGCCTTCTCCCAACACAGCATTGCCTTTCTCTCGTTCCAAAAACAGCCTACACTTTTATTTAATGAAAGACACATTTATGAACAATCAAATGATCCTCATAAAAATTTTATTGACGGACGTAAAAACAAGCTACTTGCCGACGACCAAGGGCTCTCTCCGTGTATCTCTCTGTCTTCCTGTGTGCAGACAGACAGAGTGACTTTTCTTGGGGAGGGGGGGAAGAGGAAGATTGGGGAAAAAGAAAACAGAGCAGAAATGCTGGATTAGGCGAATGCACTCAAGTTATGTAGGCTTCTCCTCCACTTCTTGAAGCTGGGAAAGAAAGATAGATACAGACAATAAATTAAAAAATACTCCTATTTGTCTATGGCAGAGGCAAAGGATTTCCGAGGCTACACAATCAAGATTGATATAGCTGGATACATAGTTTCTATCTTCTTCCATTGCTGTACCCCCTTCTCTCTCCTTTCTGCCACAATTTTGGGGTGTGCAGCTCGGGCTAAGAAAAGACCCCCCCCCTACTTCTTGTCCCATCTCACTGGGTCTCCTCATTCCCCCTTAGAATGATGATAATATTGAAATAGACACAGATGTATATGCTATTAAAAAAAATAATAAAACATGTTTAAAACCCCACGTTAAGAACTGACAATCGCCTGATCTCTGCTCGCACTCAGACTGCGGGAGCATTGGAGCCGACAGAGATAGATTACGTCAAGAAATAGTTCCTCAGTCTTACCTCTCCCATCTCCTCCCCCTTCAGGGCACCCCTATTCCTGGCCTGAAGCGAGGAAGGGGCTGGGATGAACTGACTCGGGAGACGTCGTGAAATTTTTTCACCTGGTTAAAAATTATGGGGGGATAGGACGTCTTAGGGGGTAGCCTTGAAGAAGTGGTGGGGTATCTCTGACGAGATACGCTTTCCTGAAAAAGAGAATGGGGGGATCCCATTATTTACAGAGGTTCTCCCCCTCAGTAAAACGCAGGTCCGGGGGATCAGCTGAGGGCGGGGGGGAGGGTGGGTAGGAGAGGGGGGAAAAGCTGGGGAAAAAAGCCCCTGCGCATTGATCCGCGCCGTATTTTTGGGTAAATACGATCACGTGGGGCCCGAAGAGCCAATAGGATGCGGGGAAAAGGCTGGAAAAATAATTACCTGCCTTGATTGTTCTGTGAGCAGATAAAAAGTACATATACAGTTCATACAATAATCTTATGTATGTAAAACCCTCTAACGATGTCGGCGACGGGACCCATCAGTAACTATTACGTGGACTCCCTGATCAGCCATGAGAATGAAGATCTCCTAGCGTCCAGGTTCCCTGCCACTGGGGCTCACCCCGCAGCGGCCAGACCCACCGGCTTAGTCCCGGACTGTAGCGATTTTCCGTCCTGTAGCTTTGCCCCTAAGCCGGCAGTGTTCACCACGTCCTGGGCTCCGGTCCATTCCCAGTCTTCTGTCGTCTACCACCCCTACACCCACCAGCCCCACCTTGGAGCGGACACGCGGTATATGCGGACTTGGCTGGAGCCTCTGTCCGGGGCCGTCTCCTTCCCCAGTTTTCCAGCTGGGGGCCGCCACTACGCCCTCAAACCCGATGCCTATCCGGGCCGCCGGGCGGACTGTGGCCCGGGGGACGGGCGGAGTTACCCAGACTACATGTATGGCTCTCCCGGGGAGCTTCGGGACCGGACTCCGCAGGCTCTCCCCTCCCCGGAGTCGGACGCGCTGGCCAGCAGCAAGCACAAAGAGGAGAAGACAGAACTGGACCCGAGTAAGTTGGGAGGAATTTTCCTTTACAACCCGCACAGGAGGGGAGGGGGTGTGTAAAAGAGCCAGATTACAACCTCTGGGAGTGGGGAGGGGGGGGAAGAGAAGAAGACTCAATAAAAATGAATTACCTTGGGGGGCTTTCAAGAACCGGAATGTCTGGGGAAATGTGGGGAGACAGACCAGGGTGAGTGTAGGAGAGGGGAAAAGGGGCAACTCCTCACTTGCTTTGGCTTTCATGAAAGTCTTTTCCTGACCACCACTTCCTTCCCACCCTAAGCTTTTTGGCTCTATCTTCACTTTCTAAGAAACAGAGGCAGGGCCAAAGATTGGATCGAGGGCAAGGTTCATTTTTTAGTTTGAGGTAGGGAGGGGGAAGAGGTGAGGAAGATGGAGTGAGATGAGAGGAAAACCCACAAGGGAAAAAAAAAATTAAAGCCCCCTCCTATCCCAGTTACCCCTAGGCTCCCTTCTCCACATGAGGTTCATAAAACAGAAAATTTTATTCACTTCCTTACTATCACCATCACCATCAAGCGAAGCAGAGATAAGGGATCTGAAATGGGATGGGGGGTGGGGAAGAATAGGAAGTTGGAGGTGTCAGGGTAGCAAGAGTTGTGAAATAGGAGATAGATGGAGCAAGGATATATGCCACCTTAGCCTTGAAGAAGTGTGGGCTGAGGGAAAGCTGGATGGGACAGAAACTAGGGGGTGCGCTATGGAAAAGCATCTCCTTGTGTTATCAGTGGATTGACTACCCCTCCTCAGGGATAGTTGGGCTATTGAAAGTATAGAATGAGACAGAAGGAAGGACAAACTGGATTTGAGCTTGGAGAGAAGCATGCAGGACAAACAGGGCCAAAGTGGGAAGAATGAATGAGTTCAGTGCCTGAAGAAGCAGTAGTAAGGTTATCCAAATTGTCCCTGGGGTAGGAGCAGCATGTGGGGAGATATGGGAAGGAGGCAGCAAGACTCTCTTCCTACAGACTCACAGAGGTTTAGTGATGGCTCCAACCTAGGGCCTAATTATAGTTCTCTGAAACATTTCCCCTTGTACCTCCCCCAGCCATCTCAATAAACCTAAAACTGGAGGCAAGCCTTTCTGGGGTTGGAAAAGAGTAAGTGGGGAAGATGATAAAACCAAAATTGGGGAAGATAGTAAAATTGGGTTGCTTCTTTTCCCTTCTCAGTCAGGGTTGGGAAGGGCTATGGTACTCTCTAGGAATGTTCCTGAGTTCTGTCTCCCTAGCATCATCCTGAGAATTCGCCTCAGCAGGGTTCTAATCGGAGCCGGGCAGGGAATTAAAAGAGAGAAGAAAAGCTGGGAGTTGGCTAGGGTTGGGACTGAAATTGAGGCTGGGGCTGGTACTGGTAGCCCTACTAGGCTAAGGACTACTCAGGGTCAGGAAAACAGAGCTGCTGAAATTGTAGGACTTGGTGAAGGGCTGGGAGGATGGAAGGGGGAGGGGGGATATGGGGAGGAGAGAGACCTCGCTATAAAAATAAAAAACAAGAGAAAAGCGTTTATGGGCCTATGAAATGGTTGGGAATTTGGACTTTTTATGAGGATATTCTCGAATTACTCCTTCTAGAGCTGAGGGGGGGAGGACTATGGGCTTTGATAGCTTGGGATTTTCTATAGCTTTAGATGTCAGATCTTAGAAGGAAAAATATAACCAGAGCAGCCCCCCAATAGTAACAAAAACGTCTTTAAATTAGGTTCATATATATACACATATAATATTATATATAAATACAAAATATATTATTTATCATATATACAGATATGTGTTTGTGTATATGCATATGTACACACACAAATATATACATCCAGATACATATAGACGTATATGTATATGTATTATGTGTTAAAAGGCCTGCAGACCTTTGGTTTGGGACTAGGATTGGGGCTCAGGACATGGAGGTGGGGTGGGGGTGGAGGGAGGTGAGTTGGAAAAAGACCCTGACCCTGCTCTGTGCCTGGCTCCCCTAGGTAACCCAGTAGCAAATTGGATCCACGCTCGATCTACAAGGAAGAAGCGATGTCCCTACACCAAATACCAGACACTGGAACTGGAGAAGGAATTTCTGTTCAATATGTATTTAACCAGGGACCGTCGGTACGAGGTGGCCCGGGTCCTCAACCTCACCGAGCGCCAGGTCAAAATCTGGTTTCAAAACCGGAGGATGAAGATGAAAAAGATGAACAAGGAGAAAACCGACAAGGAGCAATCCTAAGAGCCAGCGAGTCAGCGGCAGCCGAAGACGGCGGCACCGCCACCAACAAAACAACAACAACAACAAAAACCACACACAAAAATACCCCAACCGGGGCGGGAATGAGATCGAGAGAGCAAGCAATCGAGGAAGGGAGAGAGCGAGCGAGAGAGCGAGCAAAAAAAAAAAAAAAAAAAAAAGAAAAAAAAAGAAAAAAAAAGAAAGAAAGAAAGAAAGAAAAGAAAAAAAAGAAAGAAAGAAAAAAGCGAATCATCTTTAAAAAACACACACATACACAAAACAAAACAAAAAAAAAACAGAAAGAAAGAAAAATGTTGTGATTTGGGGGAATTTCAGTGTTGAAAATTTGGTGTTTAGAGTTAGTTCGCCTCAGCGACGAGGTGGCGGGGAGGAGGGGAGCCGCGTTCTCTCCTCCAGCTCAACGGCATAGCTCACACACATAACACACATGCACACACACACACAAATACACACACACACAAAACATGTGATTTTCTTCCTCCTTTCTTCAGAGAAGCCAGTACTTGAATCTCTATATCTCTATTATTATTATTATTATTAATATTATTATTGTTATTATTATTTTAGTATCTTATTTGGTTCGTGTCTCTCCTCCCCGGGTCTGGGGCGCCCTGCGTGCAAATTTTGTACAACAACCAAAAAAAAAAAAAAAAAGGAAAGAAAAGAAAAGACACAAAAGAAAAAAAGAAAGAAAAAGAGAGGCCACAAAACCAGTGGCCCCGCAGCACCAGCGGCCTGGGCTCGAGCTGCAGCCGAAACTAAGCAGGGTTCCCTCCCTCTTTCCCTTTCTCCTTTCCTTCCTCCCTCTTTCCCTTCCTTCCCCCTTCCATAGAGCCAGGGCTAGAGCCCGAGCCCGTGCTGGAGCCGAAGTCAAGGCCCGGAGCTGGCTCGCTGGCCGCCTGGGCGGCTTTGGGGGGCTTGTACATATTCGTGGGTTCCCTTCTAGTCACACAAAAGTCCTGTATTGTCGTTCTGTTTGTTATGGTAGAACAGCTCTGTGTTAATATATCGAAGCCACTTAAAAAACAAGACATCCAAACGCATCCAGACCTCTTTATTTCTTTTTCCTCTGACCCTCGCTTTGGAATTCGAAGGCGAACCTTCTACAATTTTTTTTTGGCGGGGGAGGGGGCAGAGAGAAGGGATGATGAAAATAGAGAAGGGGGAGAGACAGTCTGACTGGGAAGAGCAAATGACTAGTTTTGCTGGAATGGGGGAAAGAGAGTGCAAGCAGGGAGACCAAGGAGGCCAGTCTCCTCTACTTCTAGCCCGATTTGGCTGGGGCACGGGGGTGGGCGGGGGGTGGGGGTGGGGAGACATGCCGTAGAATGTTTGCCCTTGGCGTAATGAATTGTAATAATTTATGACTACACGAGATCGGAGGGGGGTGATAGGTGAAGATGAAAGTTGGGTGCTGGGAGAAATCCCAACCTGGATGCTTGCCTAGGAGAGCGCCGGCGCTTCGAGGAATTGTTGAAGGAAAAACAGGAAAGGAGAAGGAAAAGAGAAGAGATGGGGGTAGTTTCAGGTTCAGTCTTTGGATATGGGGGTGGTAAGAAATGATTTGAGGGAAATGGGGGGGGTTGCAAGAAGAAAGGGAAACGCAGGTCGAAGTAGGGAAGGAGAGAAAGGACAGGATGAGGTGCAAGTAGAAGTGAGTTTTATTTTGATTTTCTTCCATATGTACCATTCTAACTTTATAATATCCTTTTTGTCTCTGTGAATTTCACTTTGCACTATTGTTCTTTGAAGGGGTCGGGCTTCGGAAGTGGTGGGAAGATGCTTAGTATGAATTCCTTTGGGATGGGTAATGGTGGGAGAGTGTTTCTGGAAATGTCCAGGGTCAACGAGGTCTTAGGAGTTTTAATTGGGTCAGGTGAACCCAGAACATCTGACTGCAGAGATCCCCCAAAATTGAATTTGTAACTTCCAGAGGACATGTTCTGGGGACACCTTACTGTTTGGGGCGCCTTTCCCTAAAGGAAAAGAATTTTCATCCAGCTAATAAGAAGCCGTTCTGAGCAGGCAGGGACAAGCCTTGGTCCCCAGATCAGCTCCCCTTTTCTTGGAAATCCCCTAATCTGGAAACTATTAAACTCAGCTTGCGTGAAATATGGCCCTTTAATATCTCAAGCTGTCCCATTCTGATGAGGGTGGTGGTAGTGGTGGAATTGTCTTGATGTGTCCCTAGGCCATAAAAATTAATATAATCTGGGGCCCGCTGTTCATTTCCCTCCTCCCCAAACTAATCACTTTAAAGAGAGATAGAGATGACTTTGGGCACCAGTAGCTTCTCCATATCCCACCCCACCTCCAATAAACACAGCTCTAGTCCAGGACAGATGAAGAATGTTAAAAGTCATAAAGGTTTTAATGCACAAAGTTTGTGGAGGAAAATCTGACCCCACACATTTATCCTTCAGGATGGAGTTTCTCCCCTCCACCCTCAAAACTTAGCTTCCCAAATTTCTGAAGCCTTTTTTTCTTGACCCCGTGAAGGGTGCTTTTCTTTCCTGTTCTCTCCCCTTTCTACACCCCAACTTCACCATCACCACCTTGTCCAAAAATCCCTGCTCTTGTTCCTCGTCTGGGTTTCAATTTCATCTTTTATCCCCACAAAACTTCTTTTGAAAAAAGACTAGTCCTTGATCTCCATCTTTTCTTTCTCTTTCCCCCACCCCACTCCCCTAGATCCTGAAGAAATGTAGGTTTCCTTACAATCCTTCCTACAAAGTAGCCACTAATCTTGTCGCATTTCCCTCACTCCCCAGGGCCCACCCCAACCCCTGAACTGCATTTCTGCACCCGCCTCTCTTTTTGCATCTTCCACCAGGTTCCAGCCTAGAGCGGGTTTCCCTGCTCCCTTGCGAGAGAGGAAGAAAGAGAGACAAGGGTAATAGGAGATAGTAAGTGAGTCCTGCAAGACCCGATTCGAACTCAGTTGTGCTGTGTTCTGTTATAACGCTTCCTCTAGTCCTTTCTGGGGTTTCTAAGCCCAATTCTGTGATTTGATTTACTGTAATTTATGGGTTTTTAAAATCATCTGTGGGAGGTGAAGGGAAGGAAGGGCGAGTGGGGGATAGCAAACTCCCTCCTTCTCTAACCTTCCCCCCCTCCCACATCTTCCCCTGTTCCTTTGTATGGCTAACAAAACCCTAAAGGTTGTTCGACTTCGGGAAGCGACTGATAGGTACATTTCCGCAGCTCCAAAATGCCACTTTTATGACGCTGTTTGTCTCCCTGAGCTGGGTCCTGAATAGGACTGAACAAAACAGCATCGCTGAGCTGGCTAGACGTCTGGGTTTAATTGTTTTATGGTTTAAATAAGGTGGACGTTCTTTCCTTTGAAATCGGATTATAGGAGTGTTTTGTCTACGGGCCACAGAGAACAGGACCTCACTGGCTGGAAGTAATAGGGGGAAGGGGTATATTAAAAACAAGGGGGGGGCACACACCACAGAGGATTAAATGTCCCACCTTAGAGTCAAGCCTTTGGAGGAGTGGGACATGAAAAGGGACAGAGAAGAGGGTAAGAAGCGGGACGTGGGGGAGGATGTCCGAGTGTGCATGTGATTGCCTGAAATGGGAAATGGCTTTTAAAAAAAAACCCCAAAACCTAGATTTATACTGCACTAAGCTCAGAGGGAGAGGTGTAGAAGGGAAGAAGTAACAAATAACAAATAATAGAATTTTATTGGAGATATTTCTTTTAAGTGCTAAGATATCGTATTTGAGACATCTGAGACCTCCACTTCCGCCTTAATTCCCCCAATTCTCTCGCACTATTATTGAGACTTCTTACCCCTAACCTTTCTTCGTTATTTCTAACCCGAACGTATTCCGAAGAGCCCGCAGTTTCTTTTTTCACACCCCCTCCCCACTACTGCGTGCATTCATGCAATCGAACGCTAGGTGGCGCTGTTGCTCAATGTTAGAATCCACTTCGCCGGGTTTGTCCGCTGCTACTCCAGCTACGCTTTAGGACTGTTGTGGGGGATTGGGGGGAAAAGGGGGGGGGGGCAGAATCAATCTTACCAGCACCACACAAATCTAAACAAATATGTATAAATTCTCTCACCTATGATTTGTAAATTAATATCTAATGCAAGCTGGAGAGCGAAGGCCCTCGCCCTGTCAGGGAGCCCTCGCAGTTCTTTTCTCAGAGGGAAAATAATCTGTTTCCACCAGGAGATAAGAAATAAAATAGACTGCATAATTAAAACACAAACCTAGGATGACCCGGACAAATAGACATAAATTCGTGGGACCAAAGGCGGGGGTGGGAGATTGAGGGGGATGGAGGACGGGAAAGAAACGCACGGAGGGCGGTGACGTCCAAACATTTCCTTTATTGCTAGCCTAGGATATCCATAGGATCAAACTAAACACTCTCTGCATTTTCCAGAAGAGAAATCACAAAGAACACAGTTCATTAGAATCTGGTACTGGCCCACAGTGCTCGACACCCCCCCCCACACAACTCCCCCCACATCACCACCACCTCCACCACCATCACCACTTTGGTAGCGGGAACCTTCTCGCTCACCACCCACCCTCGGGGGATCCAGTCGCATTCCAAGACACAAAGCCGGAGAAGAATGCGTTTATAGCGGTGATTTCTCTGGACCATAAAATGTCGACAGAGATATTCTCGACACCCCCCCCCCTTTTAAAAGATAAGGCAAAGAGTCTGAGAGCTGATTAGGTTGGCCGGGCCTCCTATGGGGCAGGAAGGTAAAGTATTTATGACATTTCCTTGGAATACTGTCGTCGACCCTCCCCACCCCCCTGAAAATCGTGGAATTCCAGAAATGTCTCATTTTTGGGAACCTGCTTTAAGAGATCTCTAGAGGGAGAGTACCCACCTTTCGGGGCCCCTCCCCATATGCATTAGCCTTTCCCCCTCACCCTAACAACTTCAATAATCACACCTTTTTGATCATTCCCTCTTTCTTCCACCACCCCAAGACTGGGGATGGTTGTGTATAACTGAAGAATCCTTCTTCAAAAT
Organism: Sarcophilus harrisii; assembly: GCF_902635505.1. Lineage (NCBI taxonomy): Eukaryota > Metazoa > Chordata > Mammalia > Dasyuromorphia > Dasyuridae > Sarcophilus > Sarcophilus harrisii. The sequence goes on along the minus strand of NC_045430.1, from coordinate 88,072,653 downwards.
AGGCATCTTCCAGAATATTTCCTCTCTGTTTTCTATCTCCTCAAATATGCTCTTTGGATTGCTGGGGTATGTGTGTTAGGTGGAAGGGAGAAATGTTAATGCTGATAGGGACTAAGCTTAATCAGTTTAGTTTTGAATATGGTGGGGAGGAGGTCCCAGAAAATACCTGGAGTGAGTTTCTGATGGAGATTTTCCTATAGAATGGTAGAGATTTTTTTTTTTTTTTTTCAGAGAAAAAAGAGAAAAGCTTTTCTAAATCCTTCCTTTCAAACTAATAGAATTTCACATTTTCGGGGATTTGCTGGCACCACATTTCCTGAAGAACATTGTGAAATTGGAAAGAATCTAGGAGCTCCGAGGTTATTTTTCCTATCAACTGGACACTTTGCATCCCTTGAGTCTCCATTCTGAGATCCTGCTATTGGGGAGTGGGCAAAAAAAAGATTAGATCTCCAATGTATCCCCTTAAAATCCTAAATCTAGGTAGGGTGGGGAAAACAATTTTTTTTTCGAATTGCAAAGGTTTAAAGGTATTGTAAGATGGGTGGGTATATTCATGTATATGTGTCATATATAACATGCACATATGTAAACAGCAAGAATGTGCATATGCAGTATGTATTGTGCATGCTTATTTAACGTTCATATACAGAACTGTATAATGTACGCATATACTATGAACATACGTATAGAAAACGAGTATGGTATATTGTGTGAATTTGTACAAATAGAGATACCTATCTTGGGTAATTCATATAGGCTGTACAATGTGTATTTATACATATGTAAAGAGCATTGTGTATCTGTATAGTAGTTTTATAATAACTTCACATGCAAAGGTGCAAAATAGAAGAAAGCCCATTCCTGTTCTGTGCCTAGTTTTGTATACACAAAACCCATAAGTCTGTTTCTTTCTGGTTCTCTGGGTATAGCTATCGCTTCATAGAGATGTCTCTCTAGCCAGATGCTAAGTGCATTGCAATTCTTTTTTCAAAGGAATTAACTTGAATTTGTTTTGGGCCATGGGGGAAATAGAAAGAATCCCCTAGAGAAAATGTTGATAAATATATACAGAGGTTCTATTAGCAGTACTCCATTCCACATCCATGGTTGTGTGGACAGGCCTGGAATGGGAAAGGGCTGAAGAAGAAGAAAGGAATGAGTCTCCTTTCCAAAATCAGATAGTTCCTGTTGTATTGAGAAAAGATGTTATTACAGAATGGATGTATTCCTATTCTGGAGTCCCTTTTACCTCCCCAAAAGAAAGGTCTCCAAAGAACAGACTTTTGGGGATTAGCTTTAAGGATGAGGTTTTAAAGTTGAGAAAACGGCCAAGAGATGAGAGATAAGAAAGGAGAGGGAGGGACAGAGGATAGGCCCCTTGCCCCCTTATAGAAGAACAGAAAGGACAAACCACCTGCAAAAAGGCATTAAAGTACAGTCCAGTAGACTAGCTTATTCTCAGCCAATTCTTTTCAGTGTTGTTCATACATTTGTATATGTGATGTGGGGGGGGGGGGAGCAGCAGCTATAATAAACAAGCTATCTATCTACCTACTTTCTCCACTTCCTCTGGCTTTTCCCTGGACACCATGTCCTTTGGGTGAGGAGAGTTCAGAATAAGTTTTTTTTTTTTTTTTAACATAAAAACAAAAAACAAAAAGAACACCCAGCACTCCTTGTGACCTAGCAAAGGGACCTCCATGTTTCACCCTTGAAAATAGTCTCACTGATCTTCTTTATACAAAGGGTCCCAGCCCTTTGGGAGAGAAGGAAAGAACTCAACATTGCACATGACCAGGGAATGCAGGGATAGGGAGAATTGAATGTTGTAGTCACTGCTTTCTCCCTATAGTTACTCTGTTTAGGTGATCACCTCTTTAGGACTGGGGGGAGTTGGCCTCCATCTCCTGGTGACCTGTTTATTCCCTCCCAAAGCTTCAGTACCTGTTGAGGTTGCCTAAACTGACCTGGTGACATACATTTATTTCTCTGTCCCCGGGAAGAAGCTGAAGGGAAAGGAGAAAAGGGGTGGAGGGAAAGGCACCTTCAAATAGGAAATCGCACCTTGAAGCATCAGCCCCTTGCTGCTAGCTCTGGTTTGCTCCCCCCCAACACACACACACACACACACACACACACACACACACACACATCTCCCCATCCGTCCTCCACCCCTCCCTTCCTCCCTCCCCTTCCTCCTTCTAGGTCCCCCCAACCACGAACCCCCAACTCTCTCTCTCTCTCTCTCGCTCTCTCGCTCTCTCTCTTTCTCTCTCGCTCTCTCTTGCTCTCTCTCTCTCCCTCGCTCTCGCCTGTCTTCATGTCGTGGATTGATGAACGCGAATCGCGTGTAAGCGCCGCCACCGCCGGGAGTCTGAGGAATTCGCCTGGGCTGTTAAAGGAAAGAGCGAAGTGAGAGAGAGCGAGAGCTCTACCTACCGACAGTAAGGAGAGACGCCGGCAGCAGCCAGCCAGCTTAGCTCCTCGTCTTGCTCTCCCCTTTAGCCTATGGAGCTGCCCTGAACGAGGGCAGAGGCAGACAGAGACAGGCACCCAGGAGCGTCCCCAATCCTCCCCTAACCCCCAGCTCAGCCTAGCCCAACTTAGGGGAGCCAGTCAGCCTGGGGTTTGCATCTGCGGGGGCGGTGATTCGGGGTATCTGGCAGGGGGTGTCAGGAGCCATAGGAGAGGGGGCCGTGGGGTTTTCATGCTCCCAGCATGAGCTCCTACTTTGTCAACCCCCTGTTCTCCAAATACAAAGGCGGTGAGTCCTTGGAGCCGGCGTATTACGACTGCCGGTTCCCTCAAAGTGTGGGTAGGAGCCATGCCTTAGTATACGGCCCGGGCAGCACGGCGCCCAGCTTTCAGCACGCCTCGCACCACGTCCAAGACTTCTTCCACCACGGGACTTCGAGCATCTCCAACTCCGGCTACCAGCAGAACCCGTGTTCCCTCAGCTGCCACGGAGACGCCTCCAAATTCTATGGCTACGAGGCGCTCCCCAGACAGCCTCTTTATGGGGCTCAGCAAGAGGCGAGCGTCGTGCAATATCCCGACTGTAAATCCTCCGCCAACAGTAACAGTAACGAAGGACAAGGGCACCTAAATCAAAACTCGTCTCCCAGTCTCATGTTTCCATGGATGAGACCCCACGGTGAGAAGTCTTTTCTCTTCCCCTCTCTGTCCCTTTCTCCGTCTATCTCTGTCTCTTCCTGGGTCTCTCCCCCCCCCCACTTTCTTTTTGTTTGCACTCCTTTTTTTTCTCCTGGTTTTGGGTCTTCCCCCAAACCCCTTTCGCTTTCCCCACCCCGCCCCATTTGTTTGGGTGGGTGTTCGTTCTTTTTCTCTGGGCCTGGGAGTAGAGGGGATTTGCTGGGAGGGTTTGGAGACGATGGAAGGGGGAGGAGTGGGGGAAGTGGTGTCTGGGTGAAAAGGGTTAAAAATCTCCCCCATATACACACACATATACCAATCTATAAAATAAAAGTTGGTTTTAGGGCAGAATATAAAGAGAATAAACTCCTCGGAGATTATTAGCATTCAGAAAAGCCCTAGCTCTCTATACCGCTTAGGGCCCAACTCAGGACCGGAGAGACACAGGGAGACCAACAATGTTGTCTGAGGAAGGAGGTAAAGGGAAGTATCCTTCCAATACCGCCCCCCGCCCCCAGCTCAGAAGAGCAAGGGAGATCCCAATGGTCAGGATTTAGACTTACAGAGTCCCCTTTCTCCCCCTTTCAAAAGGGTCTACAAAACGACTTCTCTCAAGTTTGTTCAACTTAATACAATTGACAGAAGAAGAAGAAAGGAGAAAGGGGTGCCCAAATAAAAATTTCATTTTACAGGGATGTCTCCATCTCATCAAACACACAAGCAAAGAATCTGTCTAGCTCCTCTTTCACTGTATTTGTCCCGTACTACCACCCCCATTGGTGAGAAGCACTGTACTCTCCCTCCGACAAGAAATAGTTGAAGAATGAACCATAAGTTATCTCAAGATTTTAGTTCTAAGCTTTAGTATCTAAGCAGGAATAATGAGTCTCATTATCCCATTTCGAAGCAAAAGGGAAAAAGAGATAGAAAAGTTATTGACAGGGAGAAGCTGTGACTGATCTGCTGGTCTCCACTTAGCAGTAATTTCGAGCCATAATACATTTTAGTAGATCAATTATTTTTCTTATTGGAAAAGCATTAGGTAAAAAGAGAAAGGATGTAGGGTGATACACAAATCTTACCACCCCCCAATTTCCCTTTACTCCTCTGGTTTCCTTTCTTTTGGGGATGGTTATCTCCCCAGTCCTCCTCTTCAAAAGCTAATATACAACAACAAAGCTTCTGAGGTCACAGAGAGAAAAAGCTTGGAGGTAGTAGTGGTGGAGAGAAACTTGCCCGGTCCCCCTTTCTCTTAAAAGCCCCAGTTATCAAATACTCGGTGCCTCCTGGCCCTGCTTCCCACCTCCCTCTCCGCCTTCCACGTAAAAACAAACGAGATCAAAACAAAACAAAACAAAACCCCAAACTTTCCTTCTTCCTAGTTGCTTTTTCCCATTTCCTTTTCAAGTAGAGGGAGAGCAGCTGGGAGGATAAGAGGGGGAACCTTTTGAGAGCAATAGGAAAGAGACACCCATCCCCCTCCCTCCCGACTCCTAGAATAACAGGTTTGGGGTTTTGTTCTGTTCAGCTCCTGGGCGGCGCAGCGGACGACAAACTTACAGCCGGTATCAGACCTTGGAACTAGAAAAGGAGTTTCTCTTTAATCCATATTTGACACGAAAGCGACGGATTGAGGTCTCACACGCCCTGGGACTGACTGAAAGACAAGTGAAGATTTGGTTCCAGAACCGGAGGATGAAGTGGAAAAAGGAGAACAACAAGGATAAACTTCCTGGAGCCCGAGATGAGGAGAAAACAGAAGAAGAAGGGAACGAGGAAGAGGAGAAAGAAGAGGAAGAAAAAGAAGAGAACAAGGACTAAAAGGGGGAAAGATTTTTTTTTTTTCTTTTAGCAACTCCCTTGAAGTTTCGTTTTATGGTAGAGGATAAATTGAGAAGTTTACGACTGTCATTCGCTTTTATAGAGAATAGAATGAGACTCACAACTGTAACTACCTGTCAAATACTTGTAACTCTGGTTTTACGATCATTGGACTTCCCCTTAGCTTTATTTTTTTGGGGGCTGGGGAGGGGAGATGAGGGTGCTGGGATGATTCTGGGTGGAGGCGGGAGGAGGAATCTCGACACAGAAAAGTTTTGGCTCCTGTCTCAACAAGCTCCCCACCACCCTACACACACACACACACACACACACACACACACACACACACACACACAAACAAACAAGCTCCTCCAGCCTCTCTCCTCTCCTAGTATCTCAGATTTGCCCTTCTCCCTCTTTTCTCTCCCTTTGGATATAAACTACAGTCCCACCTCACTGATTCTTTGGTATTTATTTTTATAGGGGAGTCCTTCCTTCCAGGCTCTGAAAGAGTTGAGGGGAAGGAGAGAAAAGGAATTCCTTACTTTTTCTTCTGTGCTATGATTATATTATTGAATTTTCCCCTCGAATTTATTGTTCCTTTTGGGGGAGAAGGAAGATCCCTATTTAGAGTGACTCTCTTGGCTTTTTCTTGGAACCTTAGGGAGACCTGACTTTTTGCTGCCCCGAACCCCTAAGAAGCAGAGATCAGTATGTAGCCTCTCTCTATAGAGTTCCTTCTAGCCAGGCCACGGTCAGTCCCCCCGCCAGTGATCTGTGGTTTCTGTTGTCCAAAAAGACAACAGCTCTGTGTCCAGTTTCCCCAGTCCCTATATGTGTTAGCTCTCTGAAATAATAATAATAATAATGATAATAATAAATCTTTAATGTACTACCTAAAGGGAACCTGCAATAATCTTGAAGAAGAAGAAAAAAAAAAAAAAAAAAAAAAGAAAAAATCCCCATCCCAGAAGGGAGGGGGAAAAAAAGGGGAAAAAGAAAAAAAGAAAAAAAAACCGTTATAAGCCTCCAGCGTATTGTATCACTACCTATAGAAGGAAGCCCTGCTTTGAGAGTATTCGTATTGCGGTTTTGTTGTCGTTTGTCGCTGCTTATTTCATGAAGAAGGTGCCCAACAACTAAAACTGCCTAGCTCACCAGTACTGTGTGTTCCTTTATTGTGCTTTGATACCCAGTAGAGTAGGAACTAAATTGCACTGAATGTATAGTTAACTGTCTTGAACTATCTGTTTATGCAACGTGCTCGAAAGAAAAGGAAAAAAAAGATAAAAAAATATATCTATAATAATAATTTCTGGTCATTCGTCTTTATGTCGAGCTATGAATGTAGATTTTGTGTGGCCACAGCCCTGTTTCTGGTCCAAGTACTTTGTATTGTATACGTGAATCATAATAAAAACAAAAAACAAACAAAGAAGAAAATCAAAGATTTGGAGCCCCAAATGAGTCTTCTTCACTTCTCTCATGTGTTCTGTTCTCTCTTCTCTCCATCCTCTACAATTTCTCTTCTCTCTCTCTAGTCAGCTTGGGGCGAGGGTGGAGGGAGGTATTTCTGTAAGTTCTTCATGGGTCTAGCTTATGGTGGGAATAAGGATGTCAGAACATCAAGCAGGTCTTCAGAACTGGGAGACAGGATTCTCAGGTAAATCTGAAGAGGGCAGGTAAAAAGAGGAACAGTGTGGGATAAGGGGACCTTACACCTGGGGGTATATGGATAAGTCAACCTAATATATATTCCTTGGACATAGGTAATGATTCATTACTCCAGTTAGAAGTTCTTTCCTCAGGCCTTGTCTCAGAATCCATGTCCCCTCCAGCCTCTAGCTCATTTCTCCTATCTCTTCCCAAGCCAGTCAAAAAAAAAGTCTCTGGTTTTTCTTCACTTTTCTAAGGGAATTGGAGGTAAATTATCAAAGGGAAGAGAGACAGAAGGAGAGAAATGAAGTGTTTTTTGAGAACACTCCTAGAGCATCTTTTCTCATAACCTCCCTCCCCAGAATCTCTTTAATATAACTCTCTGGCATCTGTGAGGATAAAGGATAGTTTTTCTGTAGTTTGATTTTTTAGAAAGAGTTCTGGGGTTGAAGCAATCCCGATTTTATAAAAGGGGTATAAGATTCCTGGGTAGTGTCAGAATGGGATGAGAGGGGTTAGAAAGGGATGGGGTGGGGGGAGAATTGTCTAAATCGAAGGTTGATGAAAGTCATAGGCAAGATGGGATAAAGCTTCCTTTCTATCATTCGATGGTGAGCAGGATAAGTCACATCATTTGTGGGGTTGTGTGATCACAACCCCATTTACGGCTTCACTTTGGCAATTGGGCAGCCAAGCCTTGATCCCACTTTAAAGTGGGATCTAAACCTTGATGAGGAAGCCTAACTCTTTACCCAACTGTCTGTCATGAACTTTCAGTTCTAGTCCTGAACTGACTCCATAGAATTTGGGGAAATCTCCTGTCCCCTCTTTAATTTCCTGAAGATAAAGGGGAGAGAGAAGCAAGCCAAAAAAAAAAAAAAAAAAAAAGGAAAGGGAGGGGGTAACTTAAAGACTCTCGGATCGAGATTTCTGTTTATAACTATAGACTTCTGGTCAAACAATCCCAAATTCCAGAGATACAGCTAGTCTGACTCAGCTGGTACTCAGGGACAGGGGAGACTAGACCCTCCTGGATTTAGAGACCAGATCCCAAACACTGAAATATTTCTAAGTCTTGGAATGGTTTTCTCTTTGTTTTTCCTACTTTCCTTTCTTCCTTCCCTCCCTTCCTCCCTTCTCCTCCTTCTCCTCCTTTTCCTCTTCCTCCTTCTTCTAACTACTTCTTCTTCTTCTTCTTCTTCTTCTTCTTCTTCTTCTTCTTCTTCTTCTTCTTCTTCTTCTTCTTCTTCTTCTTCTTCTTCTTCTTCTTCTTCTTCTTTCTTCTTCTTCTCTCTCTCATTGGTCGATCATTTTCCTCAGGACAAATTTCTCAGCACAATTTCTGTCAAGGATCTTTTCTAGTCTCTGATTTGGTGCGTAAAGCGCTTTGATCGGTTGAGGGTTTTTGGATTCATATTCAAAGGGTTTTGCTACTGTTGTTATTGTTATTGTCCCCCACCCTCCCTTTTTTGGTAGCACTAAGATCTGGGCTGTTGGAAATGAGATGGTATTTTTGGTTATGGAGAGTGGGAATGAGTAGAGAGTTATTATCCCAAATCGCACATGTCTTGAAAATCCCATCCATGCCCTCTTTCCTCCGTCGGAGCCCATTCCCGCACGAAGTCAGGTAATCAGCTCCTTGTGCTTTCGAGTGCATCTTCCCTTAGGAAAGGATCCTTTTCTCCAACCTGGAAGCCTTCCCCCAAAGCGGGTGCTATTTCCAGAAGGCTAGGCGGGAGGCATAGTATTTGGGTAAATTTTATTTATTTTTAATGGCAAGGATAATTTAAAATGTTAAGCACCCACAACGAAATCAAGGGAAAAACCAAAAACCCGCATTAAATAGGCTCGGCCCTCACTCACATGGCCTTTAGGAACGACTTTTTCTTTTACAACCCACTCTCCGGTTACCGCCTCGGCCCAAGCACAGCCAGGGTCCTAGAGAGTGCCTTGGGCAGGCAAAGTACCCCTAGGGTGCTCTGGTCCACGGCATCTTGTCTAGGGGGCCCGTGGGAACGAAACACCAGTTCTCAGGCTACAACCGGGAGGAATACCTCTCTTCAGTCCCCCTCCCGTCTACCTCCCCCCACTTTCTTGTAGGGAGCTAAAAGGAATCGGATCCAGTTTTATGGGGGAAAAGTAATTGGGAGCGCAGTGCGCTCGCTGTCTTTAGAGCGCCGTCTCGCAAACACTCATTGCCGCTGTATTACCGGAATGGGGACCATTCCGCCGCCTGGAGAAAGGACTCTCCCTCATCCTTTACTTTTTTATTAGCCAATCAAATTTGCTTCGGAGTGCTATTTGTGATTTGTGAAAAATAGTATCTTTCAAAATGCTGAGTTGTAGCATCTTGTTCATTTCGCCCTGAATTTATTATTCTAATCTCCGCTGCCGAGACAGGATAATGCAGCTATTAAGTTGGGGGAAAATTCGTTTTTTCTTTATTATTATTATTATATATTCTTTTAGAAAACTCTCCCCTGATTTCTCTGTCTTTCTCGCCCCACTCAGGGAGGAAATTGAGTGGCAAGTGAATAGGCGTGTGTATTTGGTGGGGTGGGAAAGAAGGGGTGAAGATGAAGGTGGGGGTGGGGGAGGGGAGAATGTTGAGGATGGAGAGTTATAGAATTTCGATATCTGGGGTCCGTCTTCACATTTGACCCAGCGCGACTAGGATTCCGCTGGAATGTGTCTGTCCCTCAGAAAACCATCCTGGAAGTTTTAAAGCTCCAAGTCTTTGCCCGTCTTGGATAGATTCTCCTCTACCCCCCATCCCCCAAAAGAGAGGCAAAGGGACAGGTTGTGCCCTGGACGGAGGAGCGAAATTTCCGGTGAGCTCCAGGCATTGCTCCCCCATTCTTCGCTCTGTCTATTGTGAGAAGCTGGGCTGGCCGCTTCCTCCTCGTAACTTTTAACTACCTGTTATAAAATTTATGGGTGGGTTTGTAAAGCGAACAAGGTACCGCATCCGGCTGAAAGGGTTGGTCGCCTAGTAGGAAAAGAGTTTGGGGAGGCAGCCAACTCCCCTGTTGCTTGGGGAGCAACAGGAACCCTCTGTCTTCTGCAGAGACAAGAGGAAACCAGAATGAATCCTAAAGGGAAGATCTCCCAAAGTACCCCAAACCAGGCAAAATAGGGAAGAAAAAAATCTCCCCTTTCTTCAAGAGGGGAAGATGCGGTTTAGGTAGGGTAATGAGAGATTAAAGAGCACTTTCTCCTCTTTTCTTTAAATGGGGATCAAATAGCGTTGTGAATTCGCTTTGCAATAAATGACGGGAATCAGGGAGAGAAAGAAGATAACATTTTCCCCCCCCAGAGCTGAGCTAAGCCTTACTAATCTTAAACTTTCTCTTAAATAACGAAAGGCAGAAAAATTTTAGTGATAGAGGCAAGAAATGGGTGAGTGAGCGAGACTGAGACACGGTACCAGGTTCTTCGAATCTTAAGGCCTGGGGTGGAGAGGAAATGGAAATTTAGGCTTTATTGGTGATTGGAGGAGGGGGGCTTAAAAAAAAGAATCAGAAAGATAAAAATGAGTTTTGGGGAAGAGAAAGATCCGCTGTTTCGGGATGAGAAACGCTTTTCATCAAAGGGTGATGTGGAAGAATTTAGCGAGGGGTTGGGAGTTAAAGAAAAAAATAGAGTGATCGGAGGCCTCTTTGAGGCGCTCGAATTTTGGGGGGTGCTCTTCTAGCTTCTTCACCATTCCTCCCTTCTAATTATTTGATCCTAAGGCAGAGCGGGTACCTTTAGGAGTCTTCTTCGAGGGTCGTAACTGGGATGAAGAGATCTAGATGAAGGAGTCGGAAGGGATAGATTGGGCAGTAGTGGGGTGGAGGAGGACCAAACCATTGACCTCTAATTTCTGGACTTTGAATAAAGAGCGAACTTTTTGGGGATAATTGCGTGGGGGGCGGGAGAAGACGTTTCCCTTGAATCCCGCCAATGAATACCGTGAAGGAACTGGACCCTCAGTGGTTGTCTCTCAAGCTTTCTCTGGGAAGAAATGAGGGGAATAGGAAGGAAGGTTTCCATCCCATTTTTGTCTTGTACGTGTTTGTTAATTGACGATCTTTCGAGTCAGATTATTCTGCTCATCTTTTTAAATTAAGCAACTGCCCTCATTTGTTTTAAACCTCTTCCCTTTAAAAAAAAAAAAAAAATCACATAAAGAAGAATATGACCCTTAGAGCTCCCCGCGTCCTCCTTCTCTCCTCTCCCCAGTTTCTCCCTCTTGTTCATCCAGCTCTGTCGCCTCTGGGGAGTGGGAGGTGGGTGAGGGTTGGGTGGGGGGCTGGGGGATGCTCCCTCTTAGAGAGAACTGGGTAAACATGGCGACAGCGGCTCCCATTTGCACACGCTACACAAATGCATCGCATTCCCGGTTGTTTGCAGAAAATTTACAGCTGAGTAATAAAAGTTTACGATCGACTCACAAGTTGGATTGGCCACAAGAAGTCATGTGGATTCCATCCATGAACGTGAACTTTTTATTGTGGTTTGTCCGTACGGAGAGCTCCGCAGAAGAGTCCTCCCTTTAAGAGCCTAACCATTGCCAGTGAAACCAGAACTGGGCGCTCCCCCTTATTAATAGTATTTCTTTTATTAGCCTGATTATTCCTTATTTTCTCCCCTCCCCCTTTTTTTCTTCCCAGGTGGAGTTGCCAGAAACTGGGGGCATCTGGGGAGGGGGTAGGGTAGGGTGGTGTGTGTGGGGGCGAGGCAAGAGCGGCCGGTACCTCTCTGCCCCCTCCCTGCACCCCCTTCCCCCCAGGGGCATGGAGAAGCCAGGGAAAGAAGGAGTTGTAAACTGAAAAATACCAATGCCTCTGCCCCTCCCCTCCCTTCCTGGCAACCCTCTGATTTTATTCGGCTCCTTTTTTATTATTATTATTATTAGAATAATTTTTTTTAATATTCTCGGGAGCTGAGACAGACTCTCAGCAGCGGCACAGAATGAGAGGGAAGACGAGAAAGAGAGAGAGGGAGAGAGAGAGGCAGAGAGAGAGGGAGAGAGAGAAAGGGAGAGTGGCAGCAACGCTGGGTAAGTGTTTCCTTATTGGTTCAAATGTGTAACTAATGATCCGTAGCTGGGTGACTGTTTAAGGATTAGGATATCACTAGATTCTCTTGACTAAAGAACAGGGGGCTGGGTGGTTTGGTGGTAGCAGTGGGGAGGGAAAATGTGTGGGAGAGAGGAGAGAGAGGGAAAGGTGGGGAGGAGGGAGGGAGAGAGGAAGAAGGGAGGGAGAAGAGAGAGAGAGAGGAAGGAAGAGGGGGAAATAAAAAGGGGGAGGGGAAGGAAGGAGGGAGGAAGAGAGAGAGTGGGGGGGGATGGGGTTAAATTAGGGTTATGAGTAAAGAGGGGAAAGTATGCGTTGTGATGTCACCATCTCTGCCGAGATCTGATGTGTTGGAGAGATAAGGAGACGGAGGTCTTACAATTCACTGGGCAGGCCCGCGTTATAATGAGGTGGGATCTGACGCGGCCTACCGCCCTGCTTTTGAATAGTCTGCTCATATACTTGCGCTTCATGGATAAATGGAACTAGAAAGGAAAGGGTAATAGAAACTCAAACTCCAGAGGAGGGGGAGGGGGAGGGAAATATTCCTTTATTAAGAAATAAACAAGCCAGCAAGCTAGTTAACCCCTCCTCCCCAAACCCCCAAACAAACTTTTCAGCGCCCCCCTCAGTTAAGTGAGCAGCCTGGAGAGGATGCACATGCGCAGTGCGGGTGTTCGGCTCTCCTCCCAAGCAGGAAGCGAAAGGCATAGAGCCTCCTGGTCCAAGTTAATTGGCAATTAGGGGGGAGGCTGGTGGCTGGGTGCAAGTCAGCTGATGGGGGGACTTCTTTCCACCTCTTCTCCCCTACGAACAGAGAATCAAGGGAAGGAGAAGAGAAGGTGGGGAGAAAAAAGGAGATGGAGTTAATAGAGGGTGGGGTCTCTCCGAGTCAGACGGGGGGTAGCCTTGGGCACCGAAACAAAAATCATGAAATTAAATGAAAAGCCATTTTCCTCTTGGAAAACATAAGTAATCGTCATCCTTCCTCTCCCCCCCCCCCCCCCTTTTCCCCGCCTTCCCTCCTTCCCCAATAATCAAATGATCTCTCCTGTTCCTCCGGGCGAAAACTGATCGTTTTATGGATTCACAGGAGAAAATCCTGCTGTGTTGGCTCCCAGCGAGGGCAGGAGGGCTAGCGTTAAAGAAACCTTCCCAGCGCCTCGGGGAGACTCTGTTAGAACACGTTTCTCTGCTCTGGGCTGGCCTGGGCCGGCCCGAGTGAGGGTGAGAGGCCTGGCCCTGGCGGGCTCCAGGGGCCTAGGGATAGCGTTAGAGTTTTCTTCCATCGGGGATTTGGGGAGGGAGGATCCGAACATTTGTGAGTCTGTTGCTGTCGGTCTGTCGATCAGGAAGTCCACGATAGTGTCTCTGTCTCTAAATTCGGCTGTTTGAGGCCTCCTGAAAGGGGACAGGCTGGCTGGTTGCTGGAAGGGGCTCAGGGGATTGGGGAGGGGACTTGCCAAGTAAACCAGAGGTACTTTGAATACTGGTCATAATTGGTGCTAATGGCATGTTGTATAGTCTTTAACTTAACACATATGGTTTCATAACACAGAGGCTTAATTTCTTCCAAATGTCCATTCCCATGAATGTGTTGAGATATGATATATGGCATCCCCCCCATGTTCCAAAGATTGGTAGAACTGGGACTTTGCTATATACTGGATCCCTTATGGTTATGTGTGTTCCCATAAAAGTACTCATCCCCCAAAAGCTTAACTATTGGGGGAACCTATATTTATTTACTGGGATTTCTGGCAATCACTAAGAGCTGAAAGATTGGCACAATCACACATAGGTCTCCTTCAATTTAACTCCAAGAACTATTCTTTCCCCTCCCCCCAACTTTTCACCCCATGTATCCTCTCCCCAGGACCTGTACTGTGGTTTATGTCTTCAGGATGGGGTGGGGGAGGTGTGGCCCAGCTCCTGGTCTCTTTCTTGTTCTCTTACATAGTGGTTAGTTCAATTTGAACCAAGGGGGAAAAAGTCCAGGGGAGAAAAATGATCCCCTTTTTTGGTGAAAATTAAAAATATAAATGCTATTTAGTTTAATTCAATTTAAGCTATTTTTGTTTGTCCAAATTCTTGGAACTCCTTCCCCTAACCCCAAAGTGATCCCTTCCCCTCCCACCACCCCCCAAAATAGTCTCCACTCTGCACCAGACATAAAGGCCTTTATGGTGGTCTCTGGAGGGAAGAAATGGGATTTTTCTCTCTTCCCCCTTCTCCCCTCCCCATAGGAATTGTGTGTCAGCAAAGGCGTCAGGGCTGAGGGGCTAATTTCTTGTTTCTTGTTTACGAGCTAGAAAAGGGCTAAGCTCTTTCCAAATGGGCCCGAGGCCGCAGCTCTGCTGCCTTCCTCTGCTGTTTCACCGGGCTCAGGGTAAGAGAAGCTGGCCGCGCCCTGGGGAGTCGGGCTTTGCCTTCTAGTCTCTATTCCCTCCTTAGCTCCCTAAAGCCTTGGCGTCTTGGGGCTGTGGCTAAGGCTGCGGGCTGGCACATGATGGGAACCTGGATTGGCCAGCTGTGGTGGACAGAAAATGGGCCTTTTTCAAGAATTAAAGTGGAAGCTGCATTCCGGTGAGAAGTCTTTCTCTATTTTTCTTTCGTTTGAAATTATTTGTAGGGGCTCGACATTGAGAGGACTCTGAACTAATGTCTTGTAAGACACTGGGGTCACTATCTCCCATTGTTTGGCTGAGACTATCATCTCCTCAAATCAGTGTGACCCCTTTGGACCTGGAGTCCATTGGGTAAAATGGAAATTTACCTGTAAAATCAGAAAACTCCTACTAGTGTATGTGTTTGTTTCCTTCATTCTAGTTCTTGTGGACTTTATCTCCCTATCACTGTCTGGATGAATATATTGGAGTTGTAGGTGTGTGTTTGTATAGAGGTGTCTGGTTGGTGGCGTGAGGGGCATAGAGAAGGACAGAAGGGATACCAAGAGGCTGCGTATATTTTCCCCTCCGTTGGCAGTGATGCCGAAATTCTTTTTGAATACGTTGATTTTCTTCTCTGTCTCTCCTTCGCTCTCCACCATTTCGGAGTTGCTTCGTTCCTCCCTCCCCCAACCTATTTCGAAGTCATTTTGCAGACTACTGCCCCCCCCCCAACCCCCACCAGACCGGGTGTTAGGAGGAGGGAGCTGGGAAATCGAGGCAACTGTGGCGATTGTTCAGCCCTTGCTTTGGCCTCTGAACTAGGGGGTATAAACTCGGGCCCAACAGCCAACAAGAAAACGCCGCTCTGGGTCTTTTTTCTACCAGCCCTTTTTTGCTCTCCTTTTCTATTATCTTCCACTGCTTAACACAGGAACACTTAAATATCCGGGCCCTGTGGTTTAAATGTCCTTTGTCGTCGTAAAAAGATTGTATACAGAGCACCTATGTAGTGCGTAGATGTGTTTATCCTATCATTTTATATATACATAAATGGACATGATATTGATGCAAAAATTAATTAGAGAATAGATTAATGGTATGTTTATAATATCAAATGCTATGAAGATGAAATAACACTGTTAAGTGAAACAACTTTTGTATAAATGCATGTAAAGACCTGTATATATTGTGTCTGTTTCGGAGAACACGGTACATTCTTTTGTAGGCGCCCATATATTCTGTTTATTATAAAATGCTTGTACATGGTAATAGAAATATATTACTACAATCAAGGCCTATCCTGTTATAGGCAGGTCTTCAAGGGACTATCGTCATTGTTATACTAGTATTTAATTTTCATTTGAATTTGTTAAAATTCTCTTTGGTGCAGAGCTGTGTAAAAAAAATAATATTTTTTTTCTACAAAGAGAACATTTTATTGTTATCTATATTTGAGATTATATATTTTTTGCATGTTGCTTTCTTCTGATCAGGGAGTATGATTATATGTGAATACAAATTCATACACCTATGAAGATAGATAAATAGATAGACAGACAGATAGATAGATAGATAGAAGCAGGTGTGCATTTCTTCCAAGGATAATTATGAATTTTGATGCTTATATTCTTGTGCTTTTGTTTTGTATTATGTTTGTAATTTATATTTTGTATTATGTTATATATAACCTCGGCACAGAATGCTTGGCAAATGGAGAGATATTCGTGTGTATCGTATAGATATGCGTTTATATGGCTAAACATATGCAGACGTGGAATAATACAGAAGTATATCCAGTTGTCCCATGAATATAGAAATATCTGGATATGTTCCGCTTCTCCAAACACTTTCTGGATTATTTCCTGGCTTTTATATTATTTTCTAGAGAGAAACAAAATTAACTGGAGGGTTCCCACATTCCTAATGAACCCTATTTTTTTGCAAATCTCTTATTTTCTCCTGGGGTCATTGTGAAAGCTGGTTAAGGGGACTAGTACTGGAGCAAGGGAACCAGTTGGACAAATATTTCAGCTTGATTGGGAGTTCTAGCTGTTCAAACTTAGAGATCCCTGCTCCGTTGGAGGGCTGACATGGGGATGGCCGTAGTGATATTGCTACTCTTAATGGTGTTGATTGGGGCAGTAAAGACTACTCTGAATGGGACTTTCAGTCTGGGGTATTTGGACTCTGGCTACCAGAACAGTAGGCAAGTCTTTGAATGGAAATTGGAATAGGCAAGAAAGGGGAATAGATAGAGAGGTAGGCAGTTTGTGCAAGGAAGAAAAGAAGTCTCCCTCTCCAGATTTGCTGCAGCAATGAGGGGGATTAGGGAATTTATGGAGCAGAGCTGAAAGATAAATATCTTGTTACTGCTGTGGATACCATTTTAATCCTCCATAGGAGGCTGTGCCAGTGCCAGGGCCAAAAAGGAGAGGCTAGCTGCTAGAGAACGGGGGCTGGGACCTATCTCTTTCAAGAGACTTCCGGGATTCTGGGATGAAAGAGAGTTGAGGGATCTTGGATCGGGAGACCCTCTTTGGCAGAGTGCTGGGACACTGAAAGAACCCCTTCTCTTCCTTTGGGCCTAATGGAGACTAGGGTTGGAGTTCGGGTAAATAGCAGAGGAAGAAAGGAAATTATACATTTCACTTAAAACACACGGTCACAGACACACATAGACATATATACAACACACACACACACACATACACACACATAAAGGCACAGCTTAGCTGAAGGGCCAGGATTTTTCTCCCCCAACTTCCTGGGAAATCCTGTTTCTCCCCCTCGCTATCATGTTGAGACACGTTGAAGGAGCTCCCTTCAGAATCAGAAGTTTACTCTTCCGAGAGCTAGCGATGGAGACCTGACAGATTTTCAGGCCTTGCTTCTCAAAGGAACTGGGGGGACCCTGGCTAAGAAGGCCTCCCCTCTCCATGGTCCCTACCCCAGGCCAGCCGCTACTGAGAACTGCTTCACCTCCCCTGCTGTTGGCAGCCGCCCCGTTTTTATTGTGTCTGTGTTGTTTATTTGTTTGGTCTGCTGCCACCCTGTGTTAGAAACCCGCCAAACCAGCGGCTAGCTTGGGAGAACCTTTGTGCCGCAGTGACCCTCACCACCGTCAGGGCCCACTTCCTTGAAGTGGGTGAGATCACTGGCGCCCTAAAAGCCGTAGCTGTTTATAGGATTGAGGGAATTATTGGGACACAATAAAGCTCTGAATGTACAGGAGTTGGAGGGGACAGGGAATAAAGCCTCCGCCAGCTGTCCCTCCCCATCCCCACTTTCTTTTCTCTCTGCTAGTAACGAACCCTGGAACAAGATCGAATCATTGAGAAAGTTTTATTTCTCTACCCCCACCTCCCATTCCCCCATTACTTTTGGCAGGAATTTTCCCTGAGATGCAGGTTGTTGAGTTTTAAATCAGGGTAATGTCGGAGGATTCATAAAGCTAGATAAAGCGTATCGTTCTCCCCTCCCTTCCCTCTTTTCCCAGCCCCCCAAAATAGCAGTGAATTTAAGCAAATCCTACAAAATTAAATTGCCCCTTCGCTAAAGATCCTATAAATCTCCAATCTCGCCAGGTGTGGAGTCGGAGAGCCCGCTCCTCGCCTTTAATTTTGCTCCTAGCTATCAAATCTAAAAGAGCATCATCGAAGTAAGTAATATTCTCGTTTCTGGAATTAATTCCCCCCCTTCCCCATATCTCTCCCCCTTTTGCCAGCGCAGATTAAATGGTTCTTTCAGGTCTGCAAACAATAAAGGATAAAATTATTTATAGGGAAATGAAGACGATGCTTCATTGTTGGCTTATCGTTCCAGAACATAATAACATTTTATTTTCGAGCAGCAAAACTTAAGACCAAAGAAAAGAAAAGGGGGAGGGGGGGAGTAGGAGGATGAAGGGAGGAAACACATACACAAAACTCCCGCTGTATATAACTTTTACGACATTTACAATTTCCTCATGACAACTCACTGTGACGTCATAAACGCTGGGTTCTTGAATTTTATAATTCCCATAAACCCTCCTGAAATGGGGACAGGCGACACTTGCATTCAAGGGAAGTCGTGAAAGTCACCGGGACGGAGGGCGAATACTAGGATGGGGTGGGGGGGGGGGCGAGACGGGTAGTAGTGAGAGTTGGCAAAGAGCAGAATCAGAGCTGCCTAGCTCCCTAAATTTTTTTTCCACGTTTGAGTGATCCCAACCTGATCTCAGGTTGGGATATGGAAATACCCGGTGATTTCCCTCTTTTCTGTGGTTAGGATGGAAAGGTCATTTTCCCTGATTCTACATAGCAATTCCACTGTCTCCGAGCTGTTCTCTCTCCCCCAAAACGGAAGGCAGAGTGTCATGATAAGGTTTCCTATTTGTAGATTCATTCTATTGCTGCAGCCGCCACTCTTACCTCCCCCCACCCAGGATATTTAGATATATTAGGCAAAAAATAAATAAATAAATAAATAAGTAGAGAGAAGGAAGCACAGCTTTAAGTGTATTGTGGTTTCCAGGAGTTGAGTGTAAAACGTGGATATGTATGTGAGAAGAAAGGGTGAATAAGTCTGCTATATTATATTGTTCAATTGGGAACCAGAGAACTAAAAATGTCTAAGAAAATAGAATTCTGAATTTTGGATGGGGAGGAATTATGGGGAGCTATGGAGAGAGAAAGGAAATCTGGAGAGAGAAGAACTGGAGGCAGGGGGGAGCAGATAGAAAGGAAATTTTGTATACTATGAGAGGTCCTTCATTAAACCCTACTCTGTTTAATTGCAAGTAAAGCAAAAACAGCTCCAAGATTGCTCTTCCCTCCCCCCCCCCCCCCCCCCTTGCTCGAAATAAGGAGCAAATTAACGAGGGCCACGGAGGTGTTTCCCGATTTCCTGTGTATTCTGACAGGATCCAGAATTCAGCCTCTCCCTTTACCCATTCTCCTCCAAGTTCCAGGAGATCCTCATCTCACACATGGGTGAGATGGGGAAATTAATTGGATAATATCACTGAAGAAAAAGCTCCATTTCTACGTTAGGGATGTCAAAGTTTGATCACAATTTAACTTCTCATTTCTTAAACTAGGGGGTGGGGTGGAGAGGGGGAGGAAGGGAGAATTTTAATTCCCCAAAATAGACACGGGTGAGCTAGGGGTTGAAACGTTCTCCTTTATTTTACTCCTACACTTTTAAAATCCTGTAAGTCCAATAGTAGGTACTAGGACGCCAAGGTCTCCCTCCTGTTCAAATCTTTGATTCCTAGCTGCAGCCTCAGGATGATCTTTTCGATCTTCTCTGAGCACTCGGATCAAAGGGATTTGTGCACAGAACTCAGAGGACTTCGGTAGGCCTTTTCCCCACCTCCTTTAAAAAAAAAAATCACATCATATTCAAATCGAGTCAGCTCCGTAGAAGCGCCAAGAATAGCAGAGCCTTAAGCAAATAATGAAATGCTGAGATGAGCCTGAACAGTTATTGATCCGGCCGTTCTCTAGAAGAGGGATTTCAGCTGCAACCCTGTGGCACAAAAATAGACTTGGCCCGTGGCTCCTGAAGCCCTAATAAGAGAGGGTTTTGAGGTGGGGCTCATCTAGGGGGTTAGGAGAGGGACACCTCCGGTTTGGCCTTAAGGATGAAAGCAAAGAAGCTGACACCCCCCTCATTACTGCAGCAAGTGTCGAGGGAGACACAATACAGTTTTGCAGAGGCTCTAGGGCTACGGCAAGAGGCCCTCGGAGAAAGAGAGTGTGCGTTCGTCTGTCTGTCTGCCTGTGCTTAGGAAATTTACAGTTGCGAAGATTGTTACATAGTTTAGTGATGGGAGGGGGGAGGCAAGCTATAAAACACAAATTCCAGAGTTTATCTTGAGTAGGTTCACGCACCCTTTAAGCCTCAGCACCCCTTAACTTCATAGCTGGGGGTCCTATTCATTAAAAAGAGAAGCCAAAGGCAAACGGATGGGGGAAACGAGGGAGAAAAATCAAGTTTGCCGCATAGGAATTATCCTCTTTGGGGTGGGTGTCGCTTCTGATCGCCTAAGGGGGTTCCTGCCTCTTGCCCCTTCGGCAGATCTCAAGTTAAGGAGAAGCTCAGTACTATTAACTACCTTTCTGTTGGGCAAATTCGGGCAGAGTAGATTGAATTAGTAGAATTCAAGTGCGCTTGAATGCAGCCTCCGAAAGACATCCCTCTCCCCCAATAATATCCACATTTACCTATATGCATAAAGTTCAAACTGAAAGACTTGTTCTCCAATCTCCAGGCCCAGGCGTCTAAAGTTAGCTTCTCTCCTATAATTGGTGATCATAGAAAGCATGTGGTTTGGAGATTGAGGGGGAGGTTGGGGGGAAGTGAGAGATTTTTCTCTCTCTTTTCCCTTTTCTGAGTTTTTTGAACTCAGCTCATCAATCCGCTAATTACCGCGGGGAGAAGGAGCCAGCTTTGAATGTGTTCTACTCCGCACGTATTTCCCCAGTGAACGCCTATTTGGGAGAAGTAGGGTAGAGGGGAGAAGGACAGGGAGAAAGAGGACCCTTTTTGGTGAAGGTTATTTGATAATTTCTCCCAGTCTGGTTTGTAGCAACAAAGAGCAAATTCCCACCCCCACCATCGCCAATTCCAATACCCCCCCTTTGTGCCCACCCCTCTCTTTCCGGGACTTCTGCATATTTACAGAGCTGAGCTGCAGTTTTAATAAAACATCTGTTCTTGTTTCTGCTGATGAGTTTCCATAATTGTTTTCAGACAAATTTAACGGGGAAAAATAAATATGGAGAGGAAAAACTCAAAATCCCAGCTCTACCCCATAGACAGGTTTTCTTTTGCCAGAAAATTAGAAATAGAATAGGAAAAAAAGAGAAATCAGATTAGGGAGAACATTCACTCAAGCCAAAACCTCTCCCTCTCACTCTGTGAATCCCTCCAGCAAAATTCAGCAGTGTAATTAGAGATGTAATTGGAAGGGGGAGACTCGGTCCCTCAGGAAGCTAAGGTGAAGGAGGTATGGGCTTTTAAATTAATATTCCTGTGAATGTTTAGTGGTTAGGAATTTATTTGTATTTATTTAAATTTTTCCTTCCTCTATCCCCCTTCCAACATTTATGCCTTTTTCCACTCTTCCCCCTTCTCACCCCCAGCAGCTGCTTTCTGTTCATTATAAATCCACCAGACCTTTAAGTCTTTGCCCTCTGTTTAGGGATGTAATAAAACACTTAACTTTCCACGACTGAGACTTACATTCTTAACGCTCAGGTCTTCCACCCCTGCCGGCCAGCACCTAGGGCCCAAAGAATCTTCTTTACTTTGCAGAGATTCTCTCACACCCTCTTTAGACCTGGGAGAAGTCTAGAGTTGGGTGGGGTGGGGGCTGAGCATCCGGGCTGGGAGGTTCACCTCGGAGCTCCCCCAGAAGCCCTTTCAAGGCTCGAGGATTTCCTCCCCGCCCCCATCCATAAAAGGAGAAGATTTTTTAAAATACGTAAAAAAAGCAAGACTCATTCAAAATGAAACCTAATTAAAACATCCAATCTTATATCATTCAATTTGTTGTACATTGCAACAATTTAATATCTTGAAGGAAATATCATTGACATGATTTATCTCTGTTAGCAATCACTCTCTGGAATGGGGAAGAATTTACTCTCTCTTCCGGCCACTTCTACTTGTTACACCGCTGCTCTTCCAGCAGAAGGGAGGGGGGATCCACCAAGTGTAGCCCTATATTCTGAGGGTTCTAAGATCTGTCTCCTGCCTCATCACTAGTCCCTCGTCCCCCCCTCCCTTCTCCCTCTGTCTTTCTCTCTGCCTTTTCCTACCCTACAGGAGCCTGGAGACCCAGCCAGCTGTTGCAAACCACTGCTTAGGCATGCCATGAATTTGGGGGCAGCTGGATACTAGAGAGGGGAACACAATACACGCGTGTGTGCTAGTGTGTTATTAAAAATGTGATAACACGTGTCAACATTTTTTTCTTAATTTATAACCCCTCCCTTATCCCATCTTTTCTCCTCCACCTCTGAGGAGAGAAAGCATGAAGGCCACGAGGACATCCCCAAACAATTGACGAGTTTCCCCCCTAGTCTAAATACTAGTCAATCGTCTGTCTCTACTATCTGGAATGGGAATGCATTTTTTTTTTTTAAGTAGGCAACCTAAGTTACTTCACAGGAAGACACGTCAATCGAGTAACGAGGTACATATGTTAACTAACATGTTCTCTCCTTTAGCTACTACACTCTTTTTCGCTTACAAACTTTATTTTTCCTCCCAGCGACACTCCAGGGAAACCTTAATGTTATAGAAGATGAATTAACGAGTTTTTTTTTTTTTTCTTCCCCCAGTATAGTCCCGTTTATGGCTTTATTGCTACCCATTGATTACTTCGCTTTGTTACACAGAAGGAAAAGATCATAAAATCCTTCGACATCCGGGTTCTTGTTATAGCCAAAAAGAGGGAGAAAAATATGGGCTCTTTCCCCCAACCCACCCCTGCCTCAGCCCCCTTTTTATCAAATCAAAGAATCTCTGGGTTATGTCGCCGACATTGAATTAAGTTTGACTTAAACAGGAGAGAAACCTCATCACGACACCTTCCGCTATGTATGTTCTCTCACTCTTGTTCCTTCTGAAGCCTTCGACTCCTTTCCTTTCCTTCCTCTGCCCAATGCACTAAGTTGGAAAGAAAATAGGGGAATAGATGGAGGATGAAGATTGCTGAGAGGGTTTGGGGAGGTATTTTCTACTGGGTTGTGATCCAAATCCTGAAAGCTAGAATTTAGGTGCTTATGTACTGACAAGCAGCAGGTCCAGAGGGGGATTTGGAGCTGCAGATTTGGGGTCGGACAGCCCTTAGCTTCAGCAGATCTTATATTCTCCAAGAACATTTTTCCTAGCTGATTTTCGATGAGCTATCCCACCAGCTCCAACCTTTTCCATATCATAAATTCTCTCCAATATAAACATAGTTGATGTCTCCAGAAAGCCCCACAGAAAGAGTCTCTCTCTCTCTCTCTCTCTCTCTCTCTCTCTCTCTCTCTCTCTCTCTCTCTCTCTCTCTCCTTTTCCTTTCTTAAAACAAAACAAAACAAGACACAACACTAAAACAACCCTATAAACAAATTTCTCCCTTTTATCAAAAATGCTCTTAAGAGTCCCAAGAAGAGACCTTAGGAGAAAGCTGGGGTAGCAGAGGAGAGGCACACGCCAGCTCCCCTTTACTCCAACTCAGCTCTATAACTTCTCATCTCCCTATGAAGTTGAGGGCTCCTAGTCTCTTACTTGGACTTTGAATTGCTCCTCCAAATGCACCCCGCAGCCAAGATTGTCATTCCCATTCTCCTTCCACTGGCTAGTATATTTAATAGAATTCCTTTCTACCCCTGAAATGTTTTTGCTTTTTAATCAGTCGAAAGACACATCGTATTCTGTCTGAGCTCCCACTCAGAGGGAGCGGGGAAAATAGGATTGGGTGCTTTAGGTGATTCCTGTCACCTACCAGGGACTCTTCCTTGAATTGGGCAGAGACAATTTTAGGGAAAGAAGTGCGACCATACAAATAATACAATCAGATAAAAATGCATTGATTTCTTCAGGCCAGTTTCTGGGCAAATCTAATCTGGGTTAACACTGGATGTGGGATTTTCCTGAGGGGGCTTTCTCCTTCTCTAGCTGGCTCAAGGGCCTACCTTGCCCCTCCTCCCTCTTCCTCTGTTCCCCAAAGCTGGTTTCCTATACCAATATATATTATATATGAATATCATATATATTAAGAGAAATCCAAGTCTTACTTTGAATGCACACACTTAGTCTCAACTAGGGAATCAACAGAAGCAGGAGCGATTTTTTTCCCCCTTCTTGACATCTAGCTTCCGATTGGCTCCGAGGGGGTCAGCTGACTTTGTCATTTTGTCTGTCCTGGATTGGAGCCGTCCCTATAACCATCTAGTTCCGAGTACAAACTGGAGACAGAAATAAATATTAAAGAAATCATAGCCCGACCAGGTAAAGGCGAAGGGATGAATTCCTATTTCACTAACCCGTCCTTATCGTGCCATCTCGCCGGGGGTCAGGACGTTCTCCCCAACGTCGCCCTCAATTCCACCGCCTATGATCCAGTGAGACATTTCTCGACCTATGGAGCGGCGGTGGCACAGAACCGGATCTACTCGTCTCCCTTTTATTCGCCACAAGAGAATGTCGTGTTCAGTTCGAGCCGGGGGCCGTATGACTATGGATCTAATTCCTTTTACCAGGAAAAAGACATGCTCTCAAATTGCAGGCAGAACACCTTAGCACACAACACACAGACCTCAATGGCCCAGGACTTTAGCTCTGAGCAAAGCAGGACTGCTCCCCAAGACCAGAAAACCAGTATCCAGATCTACCCCTGGATGCAGCGAATGAATTCGCACAGTGGTGAGTTTTACAGCTCCAAGATATAAATTAAATAAAGTGAACTGGCGTTATGAGCAGCTTCCCTAGAAGAACAGGCGGAGAGAGTTTTTTTTTTTTTTTTTTTTTTTTTTTTTTATAGCGCCATAAAAACAATCACGTTCCTCTCCTCGCCGGCGTCGAGACAGGGCCCCCTCTTCTCCTCCTTTTTCCCCCTCCTCCTTCCCTTTCCTTAGCTCCCCTCTCCCCTGATAGATTGGAGGGGTCGCAGGCGAGCTAGGGGGGGAGTGAGGCTAAGGATGGGAACAGAGAATGGGAAGGATTGGGGGAACCCCTGAAAGTGGAGCCAGGCAGAGTGGAAGAGTGAAGGGGGAGGGGAAAGAGAAGAAGAGAAGGGGAGAAGTTTCTAAAGGGCAGGAGAGGGAACGAAGCCGAGCGAACCTGAGAAAGTAGGGAAAATCAAATCAAATATACTTCTAGAGGGTTCTCCTCTCTCCCCCCATCCCTTAGCAATTAGGGTTTCCCCCTCTTCAAACTAAGGTTTCAGATTTTTTCCTTCAGCCTGATACCACTTCACCCTTTTCTTAATCCCCTCACCTCCAGGACAATACCTATCCTCTACATTGGGGACCTAGGAGGAAGTTGGGGTTCAAGTCCCCCCTCCCGAGAGGCTTCGAGGAATAAAGATGGGGGTGGGGCAGAGGCGAAGAGTGAGGGGTGCAGAGGGAGTTGGGCGGGACAGAGACACTTTTTTTTTCCTTGTATGTATTACTAGGATTATTCCCCTTTACTAATTGTTTTTAGTTTGCTTTGTGTCCGGATCTCTAGGGGTCGGCTATGGGGCGGACAGGAGACGCGGCCGGCAGATCTACTCTCGATACCAGACCTTGGAGCTGGAAAAAGAATTTCACTTCAACCGTTACCTAACCCGGCGCCGGCGGATCGAGATCGCCAATGCGCTCTGCCTGACCGAGAGACAGATCAAAATTTGGTTCCAGAACCGCCGGATGAAATGGAAAAAAGAATCTAATCTCACTTCCACGCTGTCTGGGGGCGGCGGAGGGGCCGCGGCCGACAGCCTAGGCGGCAAGGAGGAGAAGCGGGAAGAGACAGAAGAAGAAAAACAGAAAGAGTGAAAACTGTCTCGCTTCCCCCCACTTCCCTCTATTACCCAGTTCACTCCTCTCCTCTTCCTCCCCAGACCTTCTGCTCCCCTCCTTTCTCACATACCCTATATTTATCACTGGCACAATTTATATTTTGACTCCCTCTGGAAGAATAGGGAGTCAAATGTGGACCTTCAAGTCAGATCTCGTCCTTGTTCCCTCTCCCCAAACACCCTCTCCTTATTCCCTTTCTTTCTTCGGCCTCCTCTCCCTTTACTTCCCTGATCCCGCCGGCCTTGGGGGCCTAGGTCTCTGAACCTCGATTCGGATACCATTGGGCTCACTTTGAATGAGGACTGGATCTTCCTCCCTCCTCCACCCCAATCCCCACTCTAGGGCCCAGCAGCAAAGAGCCGACCCACAAGGCGCCAATTTCCCATTCAGCCTCCCCAGAGGCGAGAGGGGTTCTAAAGCCGAGTGAGTCAGCGAGGCCCTGCGTAGAGACACTGCTGAATCTAAAACAACCCATGGGGCTGTTGGAGTGGGCAGGAAGCTTCCCCCCCTTTCAACCCTTGCTGGTCCAAGTTCCAGTCCCAGTACCCCAGCTCAGTTCCCCCGAAGCTCCGACATATTTTCCAGCTTAGCCCAATCGTATTTAAAGAATCCTCGGGGGTCATTATGGCATATAACAAACTGTGACAGTTTCTGTGTGAATATTTTTAGCTGTATTTGTGGTCTCTGTATTTATATTTATGTTTAGCGCCGTCAATGTTCCAATCCCAAATTTTAAAAGGGGGGAGGGGGAAACTGAAAGGAGAAAAAAAAATATGAATGAAGTTTGTTTAGCCAGTAGGAAAAAAAAAAAGAGAGAGAGAGAAAAATACAAAAAAAGAAAAATGCCCCTCGTGTTACCCTCCTGTATAAATCCGTCTCCCAGACCGGTCCTCGAGTATTTAATAAAACTGATATTATTTTTAAAAGTTTATATCTTGATTTCTGCTCATTCGCTCGCCCCATCTCCTGTACATCGTGGGCGAAAGTTGGTGTTGGCGCCGAATCCTTGCTGCGTCTCTATGCCTCCCCTGGCGGCTGCTTTCCCCCAGCCCCAGTTCCAGTCCCTGCAAACTCCCATTCCCTTCTGGTTTCCTCTCAGAAACTCCAGAAGCAGGATCCCCGAAACATTCTCTCTAGGCTTCCTCTTTGTCCTGCTCTGAGCTAAAAAAAAAGTTCCCTTCTCTCCCTTTCCCGGGAAAAGGCAGTCTTCAATTCCCACCCTCCCCCCGCAAGAAAAATATCGAATTTTTCATTGGAAAAATCCTTTCTAAAAGTCAATTAATTCGGGTTGGAATCAAACCCTATTCCCAGAGTTTCCTTAAAGACTCCAAATCTTGAAGATTTACCTCCTGACCCCACCTTCCCCCCCAAAAAAATAAAATCCGAGGGAATAAAAAGAAGTTCCCTCCAGGCGCAGAGCTCCCAGAAGAGAGAAAGAGCTGGCAAGCTGACCCCTGAACTAGGGGCCAGCTGAGGCGAAATGTGTCGGAGGCAGCGAAAGGTGAAGAAAAGATTTGGAGTTATTTCGCAGAGGATCTGGCAATTCAAGGACGCTTAAAAAAATAAAGCCTGGAAATTGAGTTTTCTTCTGCTGGGACTCAGATATAAGGGCAAAAATACATCTTTCTTCACTTGCCCCTCATCAGCACCCCAGTCTTCCTTCTCTCTCAGATTCCCCTTCACACTCCCAAATCTGGTTGAAGAGCAAAGTTCACCCCGGTCTTTCTCCCTGCTGGGCTTCCCTCCTGCCTTGCTTAGAAATCCTGATCCAAATTGGGGAGGAAATCCTTTTCCCAGTGAATTGGAATGTTGAGATGGGGTCTTCAAGAGGAATGAAAAGCCAAGAAGATTCCCCAAACTCCAGACATCCCAGGCAGCTGCCAGAGCTTGGTTTTTCTCAATCCAGGGGCAGAGAATCGGGAAGGAAGGAAGGAAGGAAGAAAGGAAGAAAGGAAGAAAGGAAGGAAGGAAGGAAGGAAGGCAGGCAGGCAGGCAAAAATGTGATTTGAAGTTGGGGAAAAAGGAATGGAAACCAACAAACACCCTAATGGGATCTCCTCCAACTCGGAAATTATGCCCTGCCCTTCCTCATTTGGGACCTCTTCTGGCTGGCTGCTCCTCCAGATCTCTCTGCTCCCCAAAGTCTTCTCCCTTCTCTATCATGTTCCCCCCCTCTTTCTCCAAAGAAACTCACACTTTGTAGAGTATGACTTTTAGGAACCTACTCCAGAAGACCTTAGGCCTTAGGAAGTGTCTGCCTGCAAACACCTGCCCCGAAGGGTGGAAAATATTTATTTATGGGGGATTTTTGCAAATCCCATTTTCCTGTGACTTCACATAATATCTATTTTCTATGCATATAAATACACATTGAATACATGTGTGTTGCATTCACATTGATACCACTTTCTTTATTCAAACCACATTCGTTTACAGGCTTTTGTGTCCGACTTCTCATAAAACACCCATCACCTATAGTACCATCACTAAATTACTGTAATTCCTACTGTGGGTTTGGATAGGAGTATGTGTGGAATGACGTCTAATCAAAATTATCTTCTCCTTACCTCCAAGCCCTTCTTAGACATCCTCTCAGTCTACTTTGGCTTTCACAACACCCACCTCAGCTTCCCCAACTCTTATAGAACCCGGCATTCCCCTTCCCCAAATATCCCTGAGTGGCTGGACTCCCCCTTCAGAATCTTGTCCTTTTGGAAACCTAATCAGCTCTTTTTGTTTCTCCTCCTTCCCCAAGGCAAAGGATTTAGGTCCTTTTAATTAGGAAACGAGGAAATAGATCCACTTCCCCACTAAATGAAGGGTTTAGCATCTACTCCCCCTTCAATTCTTCCCCCTTCTCCAACACACGCACAAATTCCTGTAAACTAGCTCATTCCAGCGAACCTAGAAGGCCCTGGGGAAGGGAGGGGCGACGATCTATTCAGAAAAGCCCCTCTGCGCATCCTAAATGAGGCCCCATCTTTCCTTAAAATTAAATACAATTTAAAAGGCCAACTCAGGGGGGTTTGTGTAAAACAGCACAGCTTCTCTTCGCTAGGGTAGAAAAATCCACCCAGGAGAGGCGAGGATGACAAGCCAGGATGCAATACCGCCGAGCCTACGCCAGGTGTCGCTGTGGACTCGTTGTCCCCGCTACCCCCTAATTCCAACAACCATTTTTTTTTCTCCCCCTTCTCTCCCTTTCTCTCGATCCCTCTCCCCTCGGTTGGGCTGTGCCAACATATCAAGATGCGTTTCGCCGGCTTCCATCACTAACCTCCCGGAGGTCATCAAGCCAAATTTATGAGTGGCCGCCCGAGTCACGTGACTCTATTTAAGGATCCCTTATTTGGAAAGCGCGCATAGGATAAAGAAAGAGATATCTCCACCTATAAATTGTGCACTTTGGAGAACAAAAAACCCCTCAACTTCAAAGAGTCACAAATCACCCTTAATCAAAAAGGGTGCAGAAATTTTTTTCGTCCCTCCCCGCCATGAGCTCCTACGTAGCCAATTCATTCTATAAGCAAAGCCCTAATATTCCTGCCTATAGCATGCAAACTTGTGGGAACTATGGATCTGTCTCAGAGGTGCAGCCATCCAGGTACTGCTACAGTGGATTGGACTTAAGCATCACTTTCCCACCGCCTGCTCCTTCCAACTCTCTTCACGGGTTAGACATGGCTGCCACTCCTAGACCTCACCCAGACCGACCCGCCTGTACCACGGTGGCAGCTCCGGGACACGCTCTGGGCAGAGACGAACCGGCTCCTCTAAACCCCGGGATGTACAATCAGAAGGCGGCTCGCCCGGCGCTGGAGGACAGATCTAAGGGGAGTGGGGAGATCAAGGAAGAACAGGCTCAGACTGGGCAGCCCGCAGGACTGAGCCAGCCACCGGCCCCGCCACAAATATACCCGTGGATGACCAAACTCCACATGAGCCACGGTAAACTTTAGGGCTTCATTTTGTGCGCTCGGGTCCGCCTGGGTTTTATAGGCCATACGGGGCAAATAAAAAGAAAAAACCTGCGGCCATAAATTTTACGGTGCAGGCATCAATTGCTCGTAAAACTGTCCACTAAAAGGCTTAGAGGCTGTATGCGCCCAAATTTACGACGACATAATTGGATCATAGGAACAAAACGTGTATAAAAGGCAATATTCAATTTTTGGGGGGGAGGGAGGGAGTTAAAAAAATATAGGGATCTGAGGGGTAAGGTACACCGGCCTTATAGAGAGGGGATCCCCCCCTTCAGCATCACCCCCATTATTAGGGAAATGATTCTCATTTGGGGGGGGGGATTGAGGAGGCTTTCCCAGTCAGGAGGAAGGGAGGGAGGAAGCAGGGGAGGATAAGGGAGGGGGATCCCCTTGTGTCCCGGTCTGGAGGTCTCATTGTCTCTCTGGAGTCCGGGTCTCCCTCCTCACCCCCCCCTCACCTTTCTGGGTAAGTGAGTGTCGGAGCGGAAAGTTTCCCTAGCAAGTGTCGCCTCTCCCTAGGATCAGGGGCCGCTTTCATCCCCTCCTTTACCCCCTTTGCCCGCCTGCCCAGTTTTTTAGTCAGCTGGGGCTAGTTCTGAGACCGATCTTAAGGGTGGGGAGTGGGGGTGGGGTAGGGAGACGGTGGGACTTTTTAAAAACTATTCACCCGTTCCTGCACTTGCTGGGGTGGGGTTTATATTCCAGAGACAGACGGCAAGCGATCCAGAACCAGTTACACGCGCTACCAGACTTTGGAATTAGAGAAAGAATTTCACTTTAACCGCTACCTCACCCGCCGAAGGCGAATTGAGATCGCCAACAACTTGTGTCTCAACGAGAGACAGATCAAGATCTGGTTCCAGAACCGAAGGATGAAATGGAAGAAGGATTCCAAATTAAAAAGCAAAGAGGCTCTTTAAAGGGAAGAGGGAGATGTGGGATATGACAATCCCTTCAAATAGTTTCTCTAGTTGGCTTGAATCTACCTTGGGGAAACTTTTCATTTTCTTTTTTCCTGTTTTTTTGTTTTGTTTTGTTTTATTTTGTTTTGTGTGTGTGTGCGTGTGTGTGAAATTTTTTTAGGAGTGGGAGTAGAGGTATATGTGTGTGTGTTGGAGCTGGGGGGATTTGTCACGGACTCTCCCAACCCTGCAGACAAAAGCGGTTTTCGATTAGCATTCAGCTTTCCAACTGCAGCTTGGCTCAGAGTGTGCTGTTGTGTTCATTCACTTCTTCAGTATGTCTCCCTAAATCCTCCGGGCGACCCAATAACCCAGTGAAATCACCGTAGGGGGTCTAACTAAAATGATCTAGACACCAGGACTGTCTGATGGGCTAGGTGTGGGGAAGGAGAGAGCTCTTTGCCTTCGAAATCCTCTTCCCGAATCTCGCCGCCACCAGTCAAGGAAGCAGCCAAGAACCCCCTACCCCTAGCATTTTGTCCCCTTCATCTCTGGCTACATTTCCTGACCGAGAGGCTGGCAGTGGTCTGTTCGGGGTTGGGTGGCTTCAACTCCGTCCCTGCAACCCTCTTTGGGACAGAGTCACTACCTTTGGGCTCGAAATGTGTTAACTCCCCCTTTCAGTCGACCTTCAGCCTTTCTTTGTTCGAGGGGGCCCTGCTACAGAGCTGGTGTTGGGACCAGGCCCAGGCCGTATCTTTTCCTCAGTGGGTATGGGTGATGGTCTGATTGTGTGCGTGAGTGGGTTATTTTTTGGGGGGGGGGATATTTTGTTTGTTAAACTAGATTTTCATTATTTTTTTATGATTTACATATGAAAGGGGAAAAATTTTAATGAACTTTGGACTCCCTCTTCGGGCCCTCTCGATGTCCCTAAGCATTCTTCCTTTCAGTTTTGGGAAAAACCGACACCCCAAACCAGCTCCCCGCATGCCAAGGGCCGTCTCCCCGGAGTCCCTGCACTGTTTGTATGTATTGGGGTCTACTTTCATGTGATATGCTCTCTGACTCCAGTATCAACTCTTGGTGACCATGTAGTCCTTTCCTGGCAACTTTTTTTGGGGGAAATTCCCCCATCACCCACCTATTTATTGACTCCGGGTCCATTATGAAACTATATTTTGTCATATTGAATAAAGACCAATAGACATAAAATCCGAAGACAGACACGGAATCCTCTCTTTCTTGATCGGGAAGGGAGAGGGAAGATGGGTGAGGAGGTCTCTAAACTTTTTATAGAGGTTTCTTGAGGGGTCCCCTTTACTTTTGGGAGTCATTCCTAAAGAGGGGCTTTTAAGACTAGATTTGGGGATGTTGAAGTTAGCTGGAGATGAGGAAAAAGAAATGTTAGATTACTAGGCCTCGGGAGTTGGAGAAGCACTCTGCACTTGGCTTAGTTGGGGGCATACATTTGAACAGAAAAAGATATAAATGTTCTAGTATATGTATATGTTCTTTATGCATATATGATATAATCTCTGTGTTTATATAAGTACTCTGTATCTGGAGTTACCCTTCCCTGGACCCTGTTGAAAATCTAAGCTCTGCTAAAAAGTAGCTGAAGATTCATTCGCTCTCAGTTTCTTTGAGGACTGGACAGCAGGTTTCCTTTCTTGAATCCCTTGGCACACACTTAGGAATGGGGGAAAGGGAAATAGGGAGATCTGGACCTACAAAAGATGTAATCTGTCCATAATGAAACTCAGACTCCTCCTTAAATTGTATCTATCTCCTAGGTTAAAGGGGTACACTGTTTTGGCACGTTTGTGATAATAAGGGAAAAAAGAGAGGGTGACTTCCCTTCCAAAATCTTCTTTAGGAAAAAATATATAAATTTGTGTTTGTATGAAGATGGGAAAGGAGAGAGGTGGGATGGTCTGCATTGTGTCTGTGTAGCATAAAATGGTTCTGTTAGGTCTGTCTTTCCCAAGGTCTATGCAGACATGCTAATTATCTGGGTAATTCAAGTAGTACAGGCAAGCCTTCCTGGCTCAAATCTATTTTTTTGTTTATTGATGTACATATTGATGCATGTCCTTTAGGGTTCATTCAGGAGAAAGGAGGCAAAATTCCCCCAGTGGTGGTGGCTGTAGAATGGACCAGACAAACATACTGTGAATTCTCCTCCCTAGACAGCAGGGACATGAGAATGGTAGAAGGATGAGGAAGCAATGTACAGTAGGAACAAATGTAGCAGCAGTCTAAGCCCCCATAAAAGTTTATAGCATTTCCTCTTCAGTATCTACAATGGGGGTAATTTCCTGAGTTTGAGCCTAATGCCATCCCACTGCTCTCCACCCGCTAGAACTGCCTGGGATGGAGGGGGAGGGGAAATGCTAGGAACTGGGCCTCAACTTGCTAAAGGTCCCAAGGAAAAAGACACAAGGAAATGAAGGCCAGGGGCAGAGAGGGTTGGGGAGGAGGGAAGGGAAGGAAGATATCTGTGATTATTAATGATGAAGCTTTTTGGATGTATTACAATCCTCTCTGTTGACTCCTCTTTCTTTCAGCACAGCCTATCCTGTTTTTGTTTTTAATTTCTGCGAAGGGATCTAAGGGGTCCTTTCTCCTTATGTATCCTTTTCTATGTCCCCTTCCAGGCCATTTAATTCTATCTGAACACCCAGTTCTAAATGAAGGTTTGGCTGGTGTTGTGACTCCCTCCTCTGGGGTTCCTGGACCTGCATTCCCTGCCTGTGATCCTTCAAATTATCTGTCTCGCTAGCTTGCTTTTGCTCTGAAATAAAATGTATAATTTTCTTCAGGGAGTTATTTTAATTTTTTCTCCATGCTGAGTAAAACTATTGGGCGATCGCTGAAGCAAGGAAAATCACTGTTGTCTCCTGATGGGTAGCAGTTAACTAAGAAAGAGGACGCGGCGCTTGCTCCCCAGTCCCTGTCTGGCCAGTGGGGCCCTCCTTAGCTGCCTGGACTCAGGGTCACTCAGGGGAGTGGGAGATGTAGCTCTCAATAGAATCTCACGGGACCTGTAAGGATTGAAAGTCAAAGACTTCCTCCTTCCATGTGGTTATCCTTGTTCTACTTGAAAGAACCAAAGTCCCTTTTCACTTTCTTATCCCTCTAGGCCTGCATAGATTCAGCTGCTGTCTGCTCAAGTCAGTTCCAGACTCTCCTTTTGCTCAGCTTTCTGTCAAGGTGGCCTTGGGCCTTCTCTCCTCCTAACACACAATCTCTCTATTTCTTTGTTTCCCAGATTAAAATATTCAAAGCTTCCATCTCTCTTCCTTTACTCCTTCCTCTGCTTGCTTGGGGAGGGGATTTGGCAAACAAGGCCAAGGATTCTCTGCCTCCCTACATCCCCCTCACCAGCCTCAGGGCTAGGGACCAGGGCATCTTGTCAGCTATAGACAACATCTAAATGTTTGACTTTTGCTTCTCTCTGGAGAGTTGCGTGGAGGTGAGGGGGATGCATATGAGTCCCAAACGGAGACCACAGATCACTTCTCTCCCCTGCCCCCTCCCTTCTCCCTGGAGCCCAACCCTTCTGGCAGCAAGAAAAAAAAAAGGGGAAGAAGCATGACTTACCTTCCCGAGGGAGTGGGGAGGGGGGGCACGGGCCCATTCTGAGGAATAAGAGGAGAGAGGAGAAAAAAAAAGGAGGAAAAAAAAAAATCACGCGACCACGGAAGGCGACAGGTCCTTATGAAAATAAGTCAGTAAATAAGTAAGTAAATAAATAAATAAGGACCCACCCTCCCCCCCCCCCCCCCCCCACCATGCAAGGGGGTGCGGGGTTGGGGAAAGGGAGGAAGCAAAGAAGGCTTTTTAAGTGTAAGTGAGCATTCGAGAAATAACGCATGGCTTCTATGTGAATTTAGGAGTTTGAAACTTTTGGAGGTTATTTATGTGAATGGCCCGAAGGCAGGCCCGTGAGTGGCTCTTGGGGGACCACGTGATGTCATTAAACCAAGTTTTATGGTGTAGGGAGAGCTGACAAACCCACAATATATTTACATCATATATAATCTTAACTGTCCAGCAACGCAGCTGCTGGTGAGGTTTAATGCTAGGACAGAGAGCCAGGCAGTTAGAGGGGATTACGGCGGCTGGGGATGATGTTAAGAGAGGTTACATCTTCGCAAATGAATCCCAGGCGAACGCTGTAAGTTAATTCTCATTCTCTCTCTCTCTCTCTCTCTCTCTCTCTCTCTCTCTCTCTCTCTCTCCCCTTATTCTCTCCTTCCCTCTTTCCCCTCTTTCTCCGTTTTACCCCCAAAATTCCCCTAACTAGTTATGAACACAATTAAAGGGAGATAAAAGGGAAGAGATCCCCTGAAAAGGAGAGAAAAGGAAGACTGGGTTTGGGGATGGTTAAGAAGAGCTGTTGTACTTGCAGAGTTACAGGATAAGGCTAGGGTGGGGGTGGAGGGGAAGCTAAGTTCTTTGATCTCCCTCTACCTCATTCTTATGAGGGATTTCAGGAAGAGAAGACATACTTCAGTAAATTTATCTACCTTACCTAACCTTCCCAGTCTGGGAAGATTGAAAAGCCTAGATGGAGACAGAGTTGTGTTGGCTGCTTGTTGGAATCTTTATATTCTAAGTGCAAACTTTCCTCTTCTCCCCCCATTCCTTTTTACTCCTCCCCCTATCCACTTTCCCCACCCTGGCCCTTGATTATAATTAGTTGGTTTCAAAACTTTGCTGTATTAGATTATCTTGAAGACAGAGCACTGGTTGGATTGAGAGGGAGGCAAGAAGAAAGAATGGGAGATTATATGCTTTTTCCTTTCCCTGGTAGATCTGAGTACCCTATGAGTGTTTTTTTCTCCATCTTTGAGGGGACTTCTGAGCTCTCAGGATGAGCTAAGGAAAAGGAAGTAGAATGGTCCCAAGATTCAGGAAAACAACTCTAAACTCCACTCATCCTTCCCTCTGTATTCTTTAGGCCAAACTAGGAGTTAAGGTGGAAGAGGAAGGAGCTGTCTTCTTTCAGAATTCAATGTCATGATAGACTCTGAGGGAAGAAGGATGCATTCCCAGCTATTCTCTCAAGTTATCTAATATATTCTCCCTTCCCTTCTTAGCTTTTAGTGTGGTCAGGTCCCAGGAGTTTGAGGAAATTAGGATAGTTCAATGGAAGGTTTTGTTTTGTTTTGTTTCCTGTGAGTCCTGTGAATCTAGAAGGAATGGATTTGAGCAGGGAGAAAGAATCCTCTGCCAGGAACACCCTGCTCTGATAAATAGGTAGTTCAAAAATAATAGTTTCTAGCACTTGGAGTTCTGACGTTGTTGTGCCCTAAAATCTGACTTACTGGAGGAGGTGAAAGAAAAAAGTGTACAAGTTTGGGTATTGGAGGCACGTGTCCCCACACACCTGAGAGCACATGCTCTCCCCTCCCCCATTATGCGTCATGATATGTTACGTAGCAAAAGCGTGCACACGTGGAGTCTAGGTGAGTTTATGCTCTGGAGGAGTCTCCATCCCAGAGGGATTGGAGTAAGTTGTAAGTGCTCATAAATTTAAAAAAAAAAAAAAAAAAAAAAAAAAGACTTTCCCCAAATGGACCAGGAGAACAAGTAACCAGAAGGAGAAGGGAAAGGGAAGTAAAAGGGGAGAGACATGACATCAACCTACTTGAGGACAAGGGATAGGATACCTGGATCGCGAAAGCAGTGTTGAAGGTGGAGGGGATGCCAGAAGGGACTGTGTACTAGTGCAGACTCAGAGCAAACCAAAAGCTTGAAGTGGGAGAGGGAAATAGATAGTGACCCAGAGAGACAAAAGCAGTAACCCAGGGAGAGTAAACAAGAGAATAGAGACATAGGCAGGAAAAAAAAGCCAAAGGCAGAGAGATAGAGTCAAAGGGAATTATTTGGGGAATCACTCTGGCTATCAGTCTTAAGTCCATTTCTACAGCAAATGGGTGCGACAGGAATGTCTATTTTAAGAATTCTTACTCTCTGCTTCATCCCCACCACACTGCTCTAGTTTATCACTAAGTCAACGAAAGTTCCAAATACTCCCTCTTTCCTTCAGTTGGAAGGTTAGGAAACTCAGCCTCTCTTACCCTCAGATTGGGATCTCCAGGTTAATTATCAGGCAATCATTTCTTCGACGTGACTCCTTGGCTAAATTTGCTATCAATAACTGTTTATTGGTGATCATTTATACACTTATTAATCATTTTTCACTCCTTTCCCTTTTTGTTTCCTTCCTCACCTCTCAGTATACGTCTTCTTCTCCCATTCATTCCTCTAACTCCATCTTTGGGGGGATTTTCCAAAACTCGAAGCGGGAGGTCCAGGTCTCTCGGGAGCGCTGGGCTAGAACCGGTGCTTTGGGTGTGTTACCCATCACTTCCCCCTCCCCCGACCTGCTCTGAATTTGTTGCCTGTCCCCGCGTCTCTGACGGAAGGGACCCCTGACTTTCTGAGGAAAGGGTAGGGCCGGGAGCTCTGGGAGTAAGGCAAACATGGGCACACGAGCATCAGTGCCAACAGCCATACATGGCATCCAAGCACGTCCACGTGTGGTGTGTTTCACCCACAAAGTCGAGCGAAGGTTCTTTTCTGCCTCCCTCGGGCTCCTCCCCTCTTACCTGCGCTCAGCATCCCGTTTGACTTCCCTGCCCCCACTCCTTCCCTCCCGCCCTTTGTATTGGTCAGTTTTCACTGTTTTAGTCCCTTTCACCGGGGAAACAGGGACGAGCTAATCGGGGCTGTTTCTTGCTCTTTCTACCGCCCCGAGCCACCTGTGCATGAACTTGGCTCCTTTCTATAGAGGAGGAGGGGCGTTAAATCGCTCTGGTCCTTTCATCAGGTGCCAAGGTATCCTCAATGCAGCAGGAGGGAATGCTTGTATTTTTGTTCCTAGGTCTCTAACCCAAGAAGAGGTCAAGCAACCAATCAGGCATGCGCTGAGCAGGGTCACATGCCCCCCCGTCAGCCAATCAACAAAAAGTCCTTGGGTCTCTTTCTCTGTTCCCTCCTCTCCCCCCATGTCTTTCCATAGTCCCCCACACTCGCCCCCCCCCCCCACTTTAATCTACCCTCACCAATGGGCAACCCTGGGAGCCATATTACTCCGTGGATGATGCTGCCTTCCTTTGTGACTCTCTCCCTCATTTGCCCTCATACCATCTTAGGGAGCACTGAGCTCGATTTTGAGAACTAAGGGTCTCTGATCCAAATCAGAATTCTCAAAGGTTATTGAGGCTAAAGGGTGGGTGGGAAGGAATTGTCTGAATGATTTCTAGTGTGGATCTTGCCCCTTTGTGTTGGACTGGGAGCTTTCTTTCATGGATTCCATTTTACAAGCAAGAATGGGTCTGAAACCTTCCATTTTCTTAATCTAAATGCAGACTTGTCAAAGAATAATCTCACAAATGTTAAGTTTCCCTCAAGTTTTCACTTTTGTCAATGACCCAGGATAAAAGCTAGTTTTGTTCGATGTGGGGATAGTGAGGATAAAGAGATACCTGGCTTTTTAAGTAAGACTCTGATGGCCTTTTTGGTCAGGTGTCCTCAAAAATGAGGCAAGGGTTTGTGGTAGAAATGAGTAAGACTCAGAGTGTGGAAATAAATGTTTAAAGAGAAAAAGAGAGGGGGTTGTAAAGGTGGAATATGGTGAGTCTTTTGGGGATAGAATTAATTAATTAATTGGAAATAGGGGAAAACAGGCCAGAAAGTCCAGAAAGGGGCAATAGCCAAATGGATATTCCATAAAGTTCCTGATGTAAATCATCTATCTGTTTGAATTGTTAATTCTTCCCACCTTTTCTCTTTAAAAAACGATTTGATTTAAGGTTAATTTATCCAGAAAAGAATGACATCAATATAAATCAATATAATCAATATAAATCAATATAAAAGAGAATATGTGTATTTGTGTATGTGTGTACAAGTCTAACAGGATGCATATGCATTGTATAGAGACTATCTCTGCATATCAGTGTGAATGATGGTGCAATTAATGTGTAGTGTGTGGGATGTGAGTGCACCATTTAAGTATCTATATATTTAACTAGAGTTGTATGTGTGAGAGAATCTATGAGAGAAAGGAAAGTGAATGACTCAGTCTGCAAAATACCTGTCTTGTAATCAAAAAACGAGGGGGATACAGAGAGGTTCTTCTTTGCCTCAGAATTTAAACTGCATTTCTCAGAATTATGTTACAGGAACATTCCCCCTTCTTCGACTCCCATGGAGGCCACCAGTAAAGGAAAACCATCCCTTTCTCCTTTGCTTCTAACCCCTTATTTCCCACCGCTTCCCACTTTAGATATAAAAGTTCAAGGGAAACTGTCTCTCTTCCCTCTGGAAGGAATTCTCTCCCCTTCTTAAAGTTGGACTCTGTAAGAGGGAGGATTCCTAATTGAGTAAATGGAGAGAAAGTTGGAGTGTCCATTGTTCCATTCCTTGGCTTGTTCCCTGTATTTATTTGCTTTTCTAAGAAGGGGGATGGGGAAGACAAATACCCACATGGCCAGGACCTCTGAGGTCAGGTAAAAAGATTAGGTGAAAAAAAAAAGGGAAAAAAGGAGGAGGGAAGGTAAAAGGAGAAATTGAATCTTTAATCCAAAACCTATCCTCTGCAGATCCTTTAATTACCCACACAAACTCCCCTCTTTACTATTAAGTGGTTTTATTTGAGGGAGGGGCTGAGGGAGGAGGTTTGTAAGGTACTGGATTCTCACTATCTAGCATCACCAAATTGAATTTGGGGTAGCCAAATCTGTGAGAGGTGCGGGTGGAAGAAGAGTACAGTAAATCATGTTGATCTTGTCACAGGGAAATGTTTTATCTGGAGAATTTCAATCCAGTAAAGATAGGCTCTGGAGATTGTTTAAGTTAAACCAACTTTCACTCTCCAACAGGATTAGTAGGTTTGAAGGGAGAGGGGTACAGATGAGATTTTTGTTTGTTTGAAGGCTTTCGTTTATAGATTTTTGTTATACCTGCATAGACATCTTTCTTCAAGAGAAAGGCTCTAAATTCAACACTTTGGTTATATTGGATGGTAGGGGGGGAAATCTAATTTTGAAAAGAGGATATCGAGGGATTTCTTGAGAAAGTTTTGTTGAGATGTCAAGGAAAGAAAATTGGACGGAAAGGAGATAACCTTCTCTAGTACCCCTGTTCTTCCTCTTTCTTATGGAGCCTATTTATATGTCAGGAATGTCTGCTCAAGAGTTTTCCTTTTTGCCCATGTTCCCTGTTCTTCCTTTTTCTTATGGAGCTTATCTATATGTTAGGAATGCCTGTTCAGGAGTTTTCCTTTATGCCAATGGCAAAGGTCTGGGAAGGTCTTCATCATTTGGGGGAAGACTGTTCGAAATAGAGTAGAAAGTGAGGAACACGCTGAAAGGTGAAATAAATCTTTGCCCAAGTGCTTCCCTATTCCTTCAGGGATCCAGCTCTTCCTTTTCCCAAAGTACCCTGGGGAATGGAGAAAGAAACTCAGTCAAAAAAAAAAAGTACATAATATAGTGGAAAGATTTGGAATCGAAGGATATACATTCAAATCCTAGTTGTGCAACTATATGTCCTAATATACATTTGCTCCCTCTGAGCCTCAGTTTCCTCACTCATAAATTAAAAATGATTGGATTAGATTATCTCCCAAAGCTATTCAGAATGTGCATCTACTGTATTGCAAAACATGATAGATTAACATATTGCCCAATGTATACTAGAGGGGTTTGGAGCTGCTCTGCACTGCTGCTGTCCCAAGATCCTTTTTTTTTTTTTTACAGCATCCATATACCCTGGGAAGAACTCCATTCCAGGCTCAACATCTGATTTAGAACATACTTTAGGAATTTCAGGATAAGGAATCCCAGGTGTAACTGCAGATATCAAACATAACATCTGGTCTGTAATGTAATATATTGCATACAATATTAGTGTATTCCTGTGTGTAAGGGGATGTGTTTATTTATACTCCAGCTCCCAGATGAGTAGAGATATTCCCAGCAAGTAGCACTATATGTTCACATAAAAATGGGTGCATATATCATATATAACTATAAATCTCTTTGTAGCACCAAATTTGTGGTTGGGTTTATAAGTTTGAGCAGGTTTGTGTCTATAGATTTGTGTAGGTATCAAAGATTCTAGTTCCTTCAATGGGCAGAAACTTAAGCATTCTCCCCACCCCCCAATCATTTAAACCAGCCTTCTTTTCCCACCTCCTTTCTCTTTCCCTTCTTACCTATCCCCATCTCCCTGGCAATTCTCAGTCCTTCCTAATTTTGTGCCTGAGAAATCCAAACCTATCTAGCAGACTCCAGTGGCAACAGATCCTTTCCCCTGAGTGACCTTTCATGTCTTATTTCTGTCCTGGCCAGGATTATAGTGGCTAAATTGGGTTAATGGCAAAAGGGAAAGCTCTATTTTCCTTTGCTCTCCTCTTCCTTCTCCTACCTATTGCTGGGAAACTGTCTCATTGGAATATCTGTCATTTAAATCCTCTTGGACTTCTTAATTATACAGACATTGGAGAAAAACTTTTTCAGTAAGTACTTAAAAAAAGAAGAACAAGAGGTAATTTTTTAACCAGTTGGAAAGTCAGGGATAAGGAAAGGGTGAGAAGGGTGACTTACTGTCTATACCGTTTTGAATTGGGCTTCCTTTCTTTTCCATTCTCCTGGTGAAGGAGTGCTTTGTGGGGGTTGGGGAGAGTTGGGGGAATGTGGTAGGGTGTAAGCTGAAGTTTTATTGAAGGCACTTTTCCGCCAGGAGGAGAGACAGGGTCATAAACGCCAAGAGGAGGTTGTTTTGATCTAGTCCCTTCCCAGGAAATGGCATCTGAAGCTTTGCTTTGTAAATGTTCCTCAGCCTGCTATCTAAATGGCATTTCACTCTCTAAGTCCCCATTATTGTCCCTCCCCACCAAGCTCACCCCCCAATAAAACCCAATTAAAGAGGAAACAAGAAGGAAACCCTGTGTTCTGATTCTCAACCCCCCCCCCCCCAGCACACCTAGACAGGAAGAGTTCTGTTTCTGTCTCTTGCCTATGTACCTCTGTGAGTGTCTGTCTCTGTCTCTCTTTGGGGGTCGTTTTGCCACTTTGTGGCCTACACGAGAGACATAAAATGGAAAACTAGAACAGTTTTGCATGTAATCTTCCATTCTCTCTTGGTCCCCAAATTGTCTACTCTTCTGTGGAGAAAGAAAAAAAAATGTTTCCCCCCCACTCAGAAGGAAGAGCTGCTCCAACTCTTTTATCTTTTTTTTTTTTTTTTTTTTTTGACTGTGTAGACCAGGATTTGTCTTGCCTTCCCCCTATCCCTTTACTTCCAAAAGACACAAAAACTCCATAGACATCAAGGAAATCTTCTCAAATAACACCAAACCTAACAGGGTGGCTGGATGGGAAAGCTATTGGTATTAGAAATCTGGGTGTACTGGGATGGACCAGGAGTAGGGTATGCACATCGGCAAGGTTTCCTTTTTCAAGAGACTTCTTGTCTCCGTATAACCCCTTCCTCCAAATATAAAATCACCCCCCCCCCAGATATAGGATTTCTGAGGTTTACATTAGAGCTTGTGTGATCAAAAAAGGAAAATCACTGTGGGGGTGAGAGGGGGAGGGGAAATGCAAGCTTCTAGCTGATTCAAGCTAGTGCTCTGGGGCTGTGGTGCAGAGTAATTAAGAGCTGTGTATGCGTGTGTGAGAGTGAACGAGACTGAGTGTATGTAGCCCTTTTTCCTAGGCGGTTTCGGGCTGTACACGCCTGATGTCTCCTCTCTGTGGAGCTGCCTCCAAACAAAATCATATTTTATACAAATGACCCCATTTCGTAATGTTAACGAGCCTTCCCCTCGTGACACCCGGAGCCCCCCGCTGCCTCTGAGTCTGCCTGAGGAGTCTCTGAGTCCCATGTCGGAAGAGCTTTTCCCTTGGTCTTGCGGTGAGGGGGTGGGAGTGGGGTAGGGGGTGGGGGAGAGAGAGAGAGAGAGAGAGAGAGAGAGAGAGAGAGAGAGAGAGAGGAAGGAGAGAGTGTAAGGGATAGAGCCAAATGCATCCCTCACCTGAGGCCTCAGTTTCACCTTCACCAGAGGCCATGCCATGCTTCCCTGTACCCCCACCCCCCGACTTGCCCTATATGGTATAAATGAGGATATATATATTTCTCCATTTCTGGGATCTTTGTATGTCGGTCAAACCCAGTGTCTCTTGCTTGGCTTGGAGATGTGTCTGCATTTGATACTTATAGATGTCAGAAACACATTAAGCTGGACATTAGTGTCCAGAGTAAAAAGTGCCTTTCTAGAGAGAGTTCGGTATATGTGGTTCTGTATTTAAAGATCCTCCTGGGGGTATACAATCAAAAACTATTTTACATACTTTCCTACTACAACTTTAAATGCATGTTGATGTATCTTTCACTAGGGGCTAGATATTTCTCTTTATTATACCTGAGTGTACATTATAGTCCTTTCTATAGTGGATGGGTATACAACTGGGTGCATATTTGTACATCTCATTAAATTCAAATCTATATTGATAGCCTTTTGCTAGTGTATGGATTGTGTATACACATTAATTTGCTGGTGTTATTTATTAACCTCCCTTTAGAAACTTAAATGGATATTTAGTAATCTAATGCATAAAACTGGTAGTTATAGATGTCTGTTTTGTTATGTGATTGGTTGGTTTCAAATGTTCTTCATTATACCTCTATTTGGACTTCTTCATAGGTTGACTGCATAATTGTGTATTTAGATTGACTTAGATATGATCCTTAACTAAACATAGATGCCTATTGGGGGGTGGCTATCTTTTTTCTTCTCTATTTTGGTTTCTGCTATGAAGGGGGGGAGAAGAGAAGTATTTTTCTGGAGTATTTACTCATTATACTAAATTGCTCCCTGGTCACTAAATGTGACCTAACCCAGTCTTTGCACTCTTGCCCTTCAACCTCCAGAATGAGTGCTGCAGCCCAAATGAGAAGAGGGGAATGGTTATATTTCCCCCCAGATACCTTCCCTTTCATCCTATTTTACTATTTATCCTTGGCCAGAGCTCTTATTTCACCCAATTGTCCTCTGAACCTAATCATTGGAGTCCTTCACCCTAGCTAGCTTTTTCTGAAAAGATGGAATGATGTGAGGGAAAATCCTGAGATGTGTAGTAAGATCTTAAAATTTTCTTCCTCCCTCCCCTCTCATCACTTTGTCCCCAAATCTAGTTTTGGACTCCTCCTGGGTATGCAGTGGGGTTACCCTTCTTTTTTTCTTGCCTCTGGATCTCAAAGTATTTGGAGAAGGGGTTCAAGGTGTGCACGAATCTACAAGCTTTTCATTGGTTGACCTTTAAAAAAGGGTACAACGTCTCCCCTTTGGGGCTTTCAATGCCCCCTTCCTCCTCACCAATTATGAAAGGTACCCAGAGCCCAATTAAACACCTTCCCTGCCCCAGCTCCCAGCAGCCCCGCTCTTATCGGCCTGAATTGATGCTCCAGCCGGCTCCTGTATATCATTTCCAAGATTTCTTCTGTCCAACTCCTCGGTTCCTTTGGCTTCCACGGGTTTGACTAATGATCGCTACACATGCCAACGTCTTCAGAATTCTAATAACCAAGAGCAGGCGAACTCTTATTTACCCTGCAACATTTCTGCTCTGGGAAGCGGGACTGGGACTGGGGGATTCAGTCTTAGGGGCGGGAAAGGGGAACAAGGTTGTAACTAAGTGAAGTTTCGCTCAAGTTTTTCTCCAGTCAAAAAACCAGGCGCCCCACCCCCAGCCCCCAGGGCTCGGGAAAAGAGCCTCATAAAAATACCAATAATAGTAACTAATGGCTGCGGTGTTGGAAGGGATCAGAGAATGAAAAGGACGTGAGGGAATAAGCGAGAAGCGTTTATTAGGTGTAAACAGATGAGAAATTAAACTGGAAAAATACGCTGATGGCCGATCAAATAGTTTTTCTGTAGGACGAAACTGAGAAAGTCAGCGCGGCAAAAGGTTATCTCCATTCCCTATTTTATATTCTTTCCCACCTTCCAAAATAATGCAGTTCTCTTCCACCCTGGATTTCTCCCCTCTTTAAATCCCCCTACCCATGGACTGGGTAGATTCAATGACTTCAGGTATTTGTTTCTGCTGGGGGAACACAGTTTCGTGGGATGGGGGGTGAGGGTGGGGGCCCCCAATGAAAGAAAGATCTCTATTCGGTTTTCCTGAGCAGGTACGAGTGCACCTTGAAGAGGTATGGGAAGGCATGCGGGGAGAGATGGGGAGGAGGGGAAATGAAAACCCAGATTACCATCTTTCTATTTTTTTCTGTACCCGCTCTTCAGTATTCTATCTACGACTGTATTTCTTTACACCTACGTCTTTTCATTATCCATAAATAATAGGGAGTGAACATTTATTGGGAAGCTGTTTTATCTTCTCTGCAGAGATGTGTGTCTGCATTTGTGTCTGCAGAGGTCATAGCTGGAGACCTTTTTACT
Source organism: Sarcophilus harrisii (assembly GCF_902635505.1). Taxonomy (NCBI): domain Eukaryota; kingdom Metazoa; phylum Chordata; class Mammalia; order Dasyuromorphia; family Dasyuridae; genus Sarcophilus; species Sarcophilus harrisii. The sequence goes on along the minus strand of NC_045430.1, from coordinate 88,027,654 downwards.
CGAGACCCAACTCCAACGTGTTCTAATGTACACGCTGAACTGTATAGAACACAAGAGTAAACAATGTGTAGAAAATAACATACTTATGCCAACACTACAAAGGAAAAACCCATAAAGAGGTGTCTGTATAGATGTGTCTATTTCATCTCTATCCTTATAGGTGTCTAAAAATCAGAATGGATCTTCATACACAAATACATAAAATGTGTGTATCTCTAATCTCCAATACAGGCGCAAATAGAAATGTCTACATTTGCATATATTTTTGGATGACAGAATAACATAATATAAAACACAGTTGTAGTCAAACCTGGAAGGGAGTAGAGGGCTACTGTAACGAGAATACAATTTGGAATAATGTAGGATACCCAAAGAAAAGACAGAAGAGGGAATTTATTTTATTTTATTTTTGGACGCTAGAACAAGATGGAATAATTCGGGTAAAAGACAACGAATTGTATTGAGGGGAAAACATCAGAGTGTGGAAATAGGAGTGATGCTAAATAAATTAGATGATTCAGAGCAGAGACAAAAATACTAAAGTGAAATGGGGAAATCTAAGTAGAGACAGACTAAACTAAAAAAACATTTTTTTTTAAACATAAAGAATGAATCATCCCCAGTGTACTTCTGGCAAGGGTTCTTTCTGTTTCTAAGGTAGGGAGTTTTCGGGTTCAGAAAACGAGGGAGAGTGCATAAGAGGCAGATTTGAATTCTCTAGCTTGTAGGGTGAGAGGTGCGCACAGTCCAGGCAGAGACAGAAACAGGAAAGCTAGAGGGATTTCTATCAAGTTGATTAACCGATCACTATTGATTCATTTCCCCGCCTGGCCGGAGAAGACATAGGATGTCTTTTCTCAGAAGTCCGGCTTGCTTCAGGCCTTGGTCTCTACCATTCCTATCCCTTCCCCCTTGGTTTTTTTTTTTTGGGGGGGAGGAGGTTTGTTTTGTTTTTTTATTTTGGGGTTTTTTTGGTTTGCTTGGTTGGTTCTAGCGGGCCTGGGTCTTGGGAACTGGGGTACTGATCCCCGGAGACTACTGAGGGGAGATTGGTTTGTCACTGAAAGAACCTATCTATGATCTAAATCGAGCCGGAGCAACCTTATCTGGAGGTACTGGGGGAGGGGGTTGGGGTCTTAGCTCCCACTGAGAGAGCGCTTAGATTTGTTCATCTGTCCTTTCTGGAAAATGGGAAATATAGGGATTTGGGGATTAATTGGGGGTGGATAAAGGGGTTATAAAGGCTATAATGACATATTTTAAAAGGGGGACCCTAAGGCTGGGAGAGCTGGCCTAGGGGATCTGTTTACTTTCTCTTCGAAAGGAAGAAAAAACTGCTGCTTGAAATAGAGAAAAATGTTAAGGGAAAAACAGGGTGCTCTGACCTACCGATAGAAGAATGCTATTGTTATCATTATTACCATTAATAATAATGTTGATAGAGATGTAAGTTGGTTAGACTGGGGGTCATCTGTGAAGGAGATAGAATTGCAGAAAGCTTAGAGTACAATATATTATCCATTCTTCAGTTATATTTCTGCAGGAAGCCTAAGACTTTCCCCACCAACTTTTCTATTTTTTAATTTTAGAGGAAGCTTAAGGAATCTCCTTTCTCCTGATGAAACCTAATGCAGAAACCAGTCCCCTCCTCAGATCCCATTCATTTATCTGGGCCCCCTCTGCATCAGTCTTATTGAGCCTACTAAATTTCACCTTTTCCTGGGCTTCAAGGCTTCCCCAGGAGAATGCAGTGATGGCTAAGAAAAGGCAAAATCCAACAAATGGATAATCTCCTAGCCAATTCCCAGTCAGCAAGTCGCTGCAAGGAGTCATTTTGGCACTGAGGCCTTGAAAAGAAGCCGGTTTCCCTCCCTTCCAGCGCCTCCTTAAAACACTCCCTGTCCCCAGACCCTGTCGGTTTTTCCCTATCAGAAATGGGGCCAAAATTGATCCTGTTTCACAGTTTTTGCCATATTTAATGGTAGAAAAGAGTCTTCAGCGAGCTCGCTACATTTTTCTACTTAGCTGCAAGAGCCAGCAAAGGTTAGGAGCATCTGTACTAAGCTGTTCTAAAGCCAAGCTTTTTCTCAGGCTTTTAAAAGACACAAGAGCATTCCCACCCCCCCACCCCCCCACCCCCTTTAAAAAAGTAAAAGTCTTTCTCATTCCAAGAACGAAAGTTCGAGTTACAGACCTCCAGTAGCTTCAGCTTCCTCCTTCCAAGTGTCGGAGATTTTAAAAGTAAAAATAAAATTAAAAAAAAAAAAAAAAAGTAAGGGAGGGGGGTCAAGAGCAGAAGCTAAGGTTAAAAGGAGGGTGGAATTCAGTAGACCTTTATGGGGGGAGGGGACAAAGCTTGGGGGGGGGGGAAGGGGAAAAAGCAGAAATCAAAGCCCAAACCAACAATTTCTCCAGCATAAAAATGAAACATCAAATTCGTTAGCCCAGGGCCTTCATTTTTCCCTTTCCACATTATAACTAGTTATTGAACTCACTGGAAGATCTAAAGGCCATTTGCGAAGAGACAAATTTCAATGGAGTTTCCCCATCAATAACTCTATGGCAGTGACCTATTGGAACAAGTCAAACAACCGAGGTGAAATGCGGGTCACTCTGTCTAACCAATATTAAAATGCGTCCACTTTTTAAAAAGCCACTTTAAACGAGATTTGAAGAAAATTGAATTCCAGGGAAAGGAATGGGAAGGGGGGAACAATCCAGAAGAGGACCTTGTCCGTGATCTCCGAACAAACAAGAGGAATTCATCTTTAATATTTTAAAAGAGGGGAAATGAACGGGTCCATAATTGGTTTTTTTTTTTTTTTTTTGAGACTATAGGCGAGTGTGGGGGGTGGGGAAGGTTGAGCATTTTCTAGTGACATGTCCGGGTTATTAAAATCATTTTAGACCAATTCATTACTTTTACTGACAAGAGATTTAAGAAAAAATCAATTAAGCATTTGCATATTCCTTTGCATACATTAGTTCTGTCTGCCAGGCGTCATAAAGGAACAAAACCAGAAGGGGACCTCGCTTCAGTTTGGAGCTTTCAAGTTGTTTGGAGGGGGGGGGGGGGAGAAATTAAAATGGAATTAATTACATGTCATCTAGAAGTCAACTTATTTGGAAAGGAAAAAGAGGGAGGGCTGTGGAAGTCTCTTTTCTTTCAAAAAATCCTGCAGTTTGTGGGGTGGGGGAGGGGATGACCATGATCTTCTCTCCCATTCTTTTCCTCCAACCAAAAAAGACAAAAAAAAAAAAAAAAAAAAAAAATCTTGAAATCCAAATTGAAATACACTCCCTACCCTCACATATACACACTTTCTCCCCTGGAAAAGGAGGGAATGGGGCAAGTCTAAAGATTGAGATTTTTAAAAGCATCACAAAGTCTCAAGAGCTACTTATGTTCTCGGCCGCAGATTGTTAATGGGAGGGGGGAGAGAATATAGGTTATCCAACGGTCAATATGGTAATGCCGGACACAATAACGCCACACACACAATGAACACTTATTTTTCTTCAGTACTGTCAGAAGGGAAGCGCTTTGTACTGAAACATGTTTCCGAAAAGAGAAACCAGATCTAGACGTAGAGAAAGGCGACGGAGACGGGGATTGGGGGTGATACAGACTAAATGCAAGGGGAAATGCAGCAAATATAAAAATAAAATTAGGAAATAGTACGATGCGTTCATGTATGGCTGGAGTGAGAGATAACTGGTTAGCACAAGGCAAGGGGGAGGAGGATGAATCTAGCTGGCCATGGGGGTAAGAAGACAGAGGGGGGGAATACAAAAGGATTGAGGAGGTTAGTATAGAAGTGTTTTTCACACGCCTTGGAAACCCCAGTGGCTCCTCTATGCAAACAGGAAATCTATGGAAGGGAACAAGTTAGAATATATAGAATATTCTATAGGTAAAATATGTATGATCATTAGAAGTGAAGGACAGAGATATGTGCTTTCTCACAAATAATTTTGGAAGGATAGGGAAAGTGTGTGTGGATCTATTTAAATACACACACATATACAAAAGTCCTATGGATGTCCAAGTGTATGTGTATAAGCACATAGATTCCTTTTCACATCCAAAAATTCAATGAGATGTACAAATATGGCATTAAATCCCCGTGTGTGTGCATCTTTATGGCACACATGCTGGCATTTAGCATTATGCTTGTGTGTATATTGTTAGCTAACAAGGTAGTTAATATTAGCTAAATGCAGAGTTAAATTCAATCCCTGGCTCTGTGTTCAGGGTAGTCTCTATAATGCAAACTTACCTGCATAAATAGAAAGCTTTGAGGTTGTGCATCTGAGTGGTCCGTATAGATAATGAATTCTGTTTATTGGAGGCTATAACAGAGGCTAATCTTTGGAAAAAGGAAGGAAAGTTTGGCGGGTAGAAGGCTGGGACTAGAAAAGGAGAGTGACAGAGATTCCTAAAGAATCTCTGCATTTGTGAAGAAGTTTCCTCACTGGGAAGCTGAATGAAATCACAGGTGAAGAGGAAAATATTTATACATACACATATATTTATATACACATACATAGATATATTATTCTGGATGCATACAAATTATCTGTATATGCAAAAAACCATATATCTATGTATGTTTGTTTGCGTGCATGTATGCATGTATCCAGAAGGCTGACAAAGATCAAGAGGCAGACTACCAGGCCTAGAAAGGAGATTCTAAATATTTGTGTATACTTTCGCCTTCACTTCTCAGTCCTACTTCGAATCTTCCTGACTTTTCAATGTCCCAGTGGAGAAAGCTGATTTCCAGATCACGATTCTCTGCTGTAACTTGGAATTACACTGCTTGCCTCCTCCTTTCCAAACTACTAGTTTTAAATCAATAGGATCTTCTTTTCCCCAATTAATTTACACTACCTCCCTATTCAGGCTTAAGCAGCTCAAATCAACCTCCTGCTCACTCCCACCAGTAAGTACCTCCAGCTAGTTTTCAACCAAGTTTGGAAACTCAGGCTCTAATTTCCCTAATGGATTATTCAATGTTCCAGGGGATTCAAACATCCTACCCCAATCCCATTGAGGGTGTGTATGTGTGCACAAGAAAGGTGCTTTCTCTCTCCATCAGGGAGAAGGAATGTGCCCTTTTCCAGGAAGGTGTATATATACACACACTACACCCAAGTATAACCAAAGTTCCTTTTCTATAGTATACACAGCTTTCCTGCTGAAGAATATAGATTTAGTTGTGGTGGGGCAGTTTGGTAGAGATAGATTACAAAACTCCTAAATTTGAAGTCCTAGACTAGACTAAGAAGAAATAAAAAGAGGAAAATTGGAATGGTTAGCACTTTAAAGAAAGAATAAACTTGGCAATCAAGAACATAGCAGTGGATAGCTGCAATTCAGATTTAATTTGCTCTCTTCTTATTCTCTCCTCTCTCCTCCCCTTTTCTCTCTCAATCTCTTGATGAGAGGGAGGGGGCTTAATTTGGGGGGAAGAGGAGACCTTTCACCCTCCCCCCACCCAAGTTCTAGAAACAGAAAGGATGAGCCCTGAGTCTTTCTGCTCTAGCCTTTTCCTCTCTTTCAGCTCCTCTCTTCTTTTTCTCCTTCCCATTCCCTTAATTGCAGATGTTCTAATTAAACCCTCAAATAGTTGTTATGCTGTTTTAAAAGGTAGTAATTCAAGTGTCAACCAGGCCGGGAGGGGAGGGGAGGCAGCGGTAGTGGCGGTGGCAGCGCAGGGTGGCGAATTAAAGGTAGATTGACTAATCACGGCGGCGATCATAATAAAATCAGAGGGGGAAAAAAAATCACATTATGACTTTTCGTGGAAAGAAGGGAGCAGGCAGCGGCCGCCAGCAGCACGCCTACTCCGACACAAAGAGCCTCGGCGATTCCCCTAGACTGATTTATGACGTTTTACAGCCCTATAAAAGCTGCAGCGACGAGGCAAACGCTCCTACCACCGCTGGCAGATTTAGTCTAATAAATAAAACATAAACAGTTAACTTTATGTGTCACTTTTATTGTTATCAAGTAAAATATAGCTGGGCCCGGCAAGCTATGATTTTAAACTATAATTGTTATCAAGTACAACAAGGGGATCCGGCTCCCTCCCTTCCCCTCTCTTCTCCTCTTCCCTTCCCTGGCCCCTGCCCCCTCCCCCCTCAAGTAAACTATGACTTATCCAGGGGCAGTTAATTGTAATCGATGTCAAGAAGTGGCTTCTTTAGCTCTGGCAAGGGTATGTTGTATTGGGCCCTCGTTTCTCCCTCCTTGGTGAGGTTTCCACTTATCTCTCCGTTCTGCCGGGAGAGTCTAACTTGGGGGAGAGAATGTGACTGGATAAGGACATCAGCAGGAGTATATTAAGGTCCTTCTCCCGGCTCCCAATACCTGTCTTCCTTCTTATCCCTTCCCTTCTCCCTACAGGCCCAGACAAGTTATAACTTAGTCTTGGAGGAACAGAATCTTCACCTGTCCCTGTTTTCCAATACACTCTCCAAAGGAACCCATTTCTCTACCCCTCCTCTACTCCAAAACTCTGGCTGCTGGGAGGACAGGGGGAAGTTTCGCTCTTGTGACTCAGCCTTAAGCTAAGGGTGTTCTGGGATGTTTGTGGAAGTGTGTTTACACAGTCGTAGCATAGATATTGCCTCACACCTAACAGTCAGGTTTACACATAAAACAACACACACAGTGAGCAGGGACAAGCTATTCTATCACATCAAAAGTTACTTATCTCTACTTATAGAGATACCCTACATCTACTGGGTAATAGCTATGGACATAGGTCAGCAATGGAGATATGGTCAATATTGATAGAGTTCTGTAAATGTTATCAGTTTTTTTTTTCCTTCCAAAATCCCAGATGCAGTCCTTTTAGAGGATTTATTTTCAAGAATTGGAAAGCCAAGGTAGGTAGGACACTGGAAAAGTCCCAGCAGTGAGAATGTAAAGGAGAAGTTCTGGTTCTAGGGGGGAGAGGCTGAAAGAATGGCAAATCGAAGAGGAAGAGTTCTGAATTCTGCCTTTTCCCAAAGACATAGCATCTCTCTCCAACCAAGTTAAGGGCATCCAGACCTTCAGGCATGACAGTCATTTGCATACAGCCAGCTCTACCTGTCAGGTAAAATTCTTTAGCTCACCTTCTCTCCCAACAGTCGGAGGAGAAGTTGGGGGGGGGGGGGAGAGTGGGAAGGGGAAGTTTGGGAGAGTGTGTTTTAAAAGCGGGGCAGAAAAGGGAATAAGTTCTGATCTTCTTAGACTTGTGGTACACCAGCGTCTTGCTCAGCTTGGTGCCCTCTCCCAACCCATGCTCTTGCTCCAACTTCACTCCTCATTGGTTCTCGATCTAGACAGACTGAAACATACAACCATTAATGGCTTCATTTGGGAAAAAACACACACAAACAAGGAAACACAACATGATTGGATTTGGGGGCTCTCCCACACAATCTTCCAACGCCCCAAATCAGATCCTACTTCTCTCTGAGTGGGACTGGGGGAGGGTACACTTGCCTTCTCAGGCTGGAGAAAACAAACTCACTGAGGGGTTGAGGGAAGACATCCTAGCTCCAGTCAGTCTGGGTCTAGTCTCCCCTTCACAAAGCCCCCCACTCACCCCCACACCACCACCACCAGGAAAAAAATTGGATACATTTTGAATAAAGCGATTCTGTTCCTTATCCGGGGACTAGGTTGCTTGGCGTGATTGGCCGGCGGAGTCACATGGTGAAAGTAACTTTACAGGGTCGCTAGCTAGTAGGAGGGCTTTATGGAGCAGAAAAACGACAAAGCGAGAAAAATTATTTTCCACTCCAGAAATTAATGATCATGAGCTCCTATTTGATGGACTCTAACTACATCGATCCGAAATTTCCTCCATGCGAGGAATATTCGCAAAATAGCTACATCCCTGAGCATAGTCCGGAATATTACGGCCGGACCAGGGAATCAGGATTTCAGCATCACCATCAAGAGCTGTACCCACCACCACCTCCACGGTCTAGCTATCCCGAGCGCCAATATAGCTGTACCAGTCTCCAGGGACCGGGCAATCCGAGAGGCCACGGGCCGGCTCAGGCGGGGCACCATCACCCCGAGAAATCGCAGCCGCTCTGCGAGCCAGCTCCTCTCTCCGGCTCCTCCACTTCCCCCTCCCCAGCCCCGCCAGCCTGCAGCCAGCCAGCCCCAGACCATCCCTCCAGCGCCGCATCCAAGCAGCCCATAGTGTATCCATGGATGAAAAAAATCCACGTTAGCACGGGTAGGCAACTTTGCTTTTTTGCTCTCCTCCTCCCTCCCCTCTTCCCCTACACTTCCCACCCTCCTCAGTCCCCCTCCGGCTCCCGTCCTCCTTTCTCTCCTTCCCCCTCTCTCTCTCTAGGAGCGTCTCTGGGTTAGCACAATTGAACTGGATTTACGAGCGAGAATGGGTAATTACATCCCCCATAAATTTTATGGCTTAGCTACTCTGGGCAGTCCGAGCCATGTGCTAGGATCTGTTATGTATGTGAGAAAACTCTGCTCGCTTTCTAAGGGCGCATAAATAATTCAGTGGCGTTACAATGAGGATTCCCCTCTTATTAGACTACAAAGTCTTCAGCGTCCCTCAAGTTCTTTATAACCCATTTAGTTCGATGACTTTATTATTTTCCCCCTCCTGCTCCTCCGAGCTGAGAAGGGGGTGGGGGTTGGGGGTCAGGAAAGCCTGCTGCCTCTGAACCCCCTATCTGCTTTTCCCCTCCCCCACCCCTCCCCCTAGTGAACCCCAATTATAATGGAGGGGAACCCAAGCGTTCGAGGACAGCCTACACCCGCCAGCAGGTCTTGGAATTAGAAAAAGAGTTTCATTACAACCGCTACCTGACCCGGAGGAGAAGGATCGAGATCGCCCATTCGCTGTGTCTCTCCGAGCGGCAGATCAAAATTTGGTTCCAAAACCGTCGGATGAAATGGAAGAAGGACCACCGACTCCCCAACACCAAAGTCAGATCCGCCCCACCAGCCGGAGCGGCGCCCAGCTCCCTGCCCGCAACCACCCCCGGCCCTACTGAAGACCATTCCCAAAGCTCAACACCACAGGAGCAGCGAGCAGAGGACATTACCAGGTTATAAAACATAAATCACATCCCTTCGCCCCCATACCCACTCCCCCACCCCCCACACACAAATTGACTCTTATTTATAGAATCTAATATATATATATATATATTTTGGTTCTTTCTTCTCCCCATCTCTAGTCCTTTGCTTATTCCAAACAGAAACAACAGATACATGGAAACAAGCCCCCCCCTCCCCTTCTCTCCCTTCCACTGTTAAGGACCCTTTTAAGCATGTGATGTTGTCTTAGCATGGTACCTGCGGGGCTTTTTTTAGGCCGTTTGGGGGTTTTATTTATTTTTTAAGAAAAAAAAGCAGCAAAAAAAAAAAAAAAAAGATATATATTGCAAGGTGCGATGGTCCAGTTCTGGTTAATTTTCAGGGGGAAAGAGGGAAGAAAAAGGAAAGAGACATTTTTAGGCCAATTCTTCTGTTTCTTCTTTTCCTTTTTTCCCCCTTAGGCCTTTTGCATTGAAAAATGCATCAGGGGAGGTGAGGGAGGGGGAAGTCATTTTAAGGAGAACAAAGCTATGAAGTTCTTTTGTATCATTGTGGGGGGGGTGGGAGGAGAAGGGGGGGAAAGGCAGCAGACAAAGCTAAATGCATCTCGGGAGCCTCTCCTAGCTGTTCAGTTTGAGGAGCCAAAAGAATATCAAAAAGAACTTTCAGTTCTGAGACAGAAACTCCAGACCTTAGGTAGATTTTTCACCCCCCTTGTGATCATTGTGGTTTTTGGACTGAATTTACTTGGTTATTGTAAAACTTGCAATAAAGAATTTTAGTGTTGATGTGAAGTGCCCCGTGATCAATAATAAACCAGTGAATGTGAATTAGTTTTACTTAATGTCTGATGGTTTCTTTTTTATTCCCTCTCTCCTCCAGTGGACTTGGGCTTCTGCTGGTAAAATCCCACCTTCTCCCTAGTTGCTTGCTAAGTTTACTCTAAGCAAACATATGAACCTTAACTCTCAACTCCAGTTTTCCAGTGTCCTTAGGACCAGGAAGGGAAAGGAAGTTGTGTGTGTGTGTGTGTGTTTGTGTATCTGTGTGAGAGAGAGAGAATGTGTTGTATGTGTTAATTCAACTAAAAGGTTTATGTGGAACATTAGGACTGAATTTTCTTTTCACCTCTTCTTAATCTGAGTTTTCAGAGAGGAAGATATCTTCTGGGGGTGGGAACAGAAGAGTTGGGAGGCAGAGGGTGTCTTATTTTCAGACAGCAAATGCCTCCACTTGGTCTCTCTCCTCCCTACCCTTGTCTTAGGTAGAGCTTGGTTTCATATAGGCAGACTTAGACTGGGATAGTGTCCTCAATTTTTGCTTTATTTTGCTTTTAAATGAGACCTGTAACTTTGAGAATGGAGAACTTCCAGTAAAGGACTCGTAACAATGCAGATAAAGCCTTAGAGCATTGCTTGGGGACAAGTGATTTACCCAGGTTCACTCAGTTTGTATCTGGGGCATGTATCTAAACTCAGTATATCTCTAAATTCAGTTCTTTCTGAATCCAAAGCATTTACTGTGCAATTCTGCCTCACATCTCTCATAGGGTTATTTTGTGATTTGAAGGGGGCATAAAGGAGATGTGCCTCCAACAATCCCACACCTAAAAAGTCATTTTAAAGGCAGTCTAAAGGAAACTTCAGACTTTTTCTGTTTGTTTAGACTAAGAATGGAGGGGGAAGGGGAAAGACAGAGGTTCAAGAGGGCTTCCTTCCATGGGTAGGCCTCAAAGCCTTGTGTTGGACAGTAATGGAAACCCCCCTCCCCAACTCCTCTCACAGACCAGCCAGGTGTGGGGTAAAGGCCCACAGAGAGAAAGATCTCATTGCTCTCTTCTGCCCCACACCAATCTAGACCATGGCAGGCTTGTGGGAGAAAAATGAGCAGTTTTCTGTTGATAATAAAATTAGAAATTCAAGAAGAAATGTATAAAAAATAAATAAACATTTTCCCCTCCCTATCATATGGATAATTTTAACCAGTAATTTTTAGTATTGTAGACTAGGCCCAAGTAACCTCCAAGCACATATTTTATTTGCTTATTGGAAGAACAGTATCTGAATTTATTTGGTTGTTGTGACAATTATCTTCCATAAAACTCACAGACCTTTCCTTGCCAGGAAAACTGTTGAAATTTTAGGACATTAAGGGATCTCAGAAGCTTTATTCTTTTAAAAAGGGAAGGAGAAAATCATTCTGATTTGGCTTACATCAAAATCTTGCTCTCCTTTACCATATCTTAGGATGAAAGGTGACAGGACTAGATAAAGGCCTTCCTGAATAGAGAAATCAAGTTGCAGAGGAATATATGTGTGTGGTTGTTGTGGTTTTTTCCCCCGTCTCCCCTCCTCTCTCGAATCCACTTGCTGGTAGGGTGGTTGTTGAGATGTAGGTTGGGTGAGCAGAATGGTCCTGCAGGCCTCTTTTTCTCCACCCTTGATCATACTCTAGAGATGGCAAAATTGCCTCTTTCATCCAGCTCCAGGAGTGCAGACTAATAATTATTCTAAGTTATTTTTATGTAATCAAGTGAATTTGCAACCAAATCACAGCTGAAATCTCCATCATCTCGAGGCAATTGGTTTGGGGTCAGAAGGGGATAAGATTTGCATGTTCCACAGGGCTAGGCAAGAGAACTTGTGTAGAGTGTATAGAAGTGCCTTTTAAAGCTTATAATAAAACTAAAGTGAAAAGTATGAGTGCAGGGGTGGTGGGAATAGAGAAATAGTATCCCTAAATCTATCCAGGAGAACATTATTCTTTGGGATATTTTTTTTTCTTTTTCTGAAAGTTAGAGAAAGGAGATTAAAAACCCCCACTACAATTCTCATTTCTGGCTTTGCCTGAACTTACTCAATGAAGATTGTTTCAGCACAGGGACCTCAGTTCCAAATGGGAGGAGATTTAAGGTCAAATAGGGACAGAAGTGGGGACATTTATTTTTTCTTTCACTCCTTTGATCTCTGTTTCCTCTTCGTCTTTTTCTCTCTGTTTGGATCAGAGGAGAAACATCATAGATTATAATAATAATAAATATTATTATCATCAATAATAATATCAATTATTTTAAGCTTATATCCAAAGTAGCTTTGGCTTCTGACACCATTTTTACTAGTTTTCCTGTCTTCTTGTTTCCAAATTTCCCCCTTTGCATTGAATATGACCAGCAGGAATCAGGCAGAGACTTTCCCGAAGGGATAGTAGGTAAAGGCATCGAGAATGGGGCTTGGAGCTCCAAGGCTGGCTCTTCCTCCTCCCCAGTGGAACTTTTTCATTCTGGTTGCCTTCCCGGTGAAGAGGAAAGCGGTGGGATTTTATTGAAGTTGGGTGGAGAAGAGGGGAAAGGCAAGGGGGAAAATGCAACTCAGGTTCACGGAGAGGACACATTTTCTCTGCCATCGCTTTTATATTCCACAGCTGCCCTGACCTCTCCCCCCTTCTCTGACCCTCTGGGCTCTGCACCATGTACCATCCCCGGGTCTCGAAGCTTTTGTAAGGTTGTGGATTTTTTTTCTCTCATAGTAATGGGGTGGGGTGGGGGGAGAGCCAAGTCGAGCTGAATGCATATTATTGCATTGTGTCTCTCTCGAATGGCTAAATAAAAAAGAAGATGTGGTTGAAGCGACGACCAATTCGTCCAAGGTCCTTCTCCAAGAGCCTGGTGATCCCAACAGGTCAAAAATTCGCTTGACATGTAAGTAGTTAGCATTTAGATTTGTTTGAGGGTGGGATGGAAGCAATATAAATACATTTTTCCCCTCCAAATTTCATCTCTACTCCAACGAAAGAGTGGAAGGATTAAGAGGGAAGAAGAGAAAGAGGGAATAGAGAAAGGAAGTGTCCGATCAATGTGGCAGAGCTCGAGCCACATCCCTTGTCCCCAGTGATAGAGAGAAGCATAATTCTCTGATGTTAAAAGTCATCAGGAAAATGTTGAGAGGAAGAGAAATAGAAAGAAGAGCCCTGGCTGGCTGCTTCCCTCCGGTTGCCTCTCGTACTCTTTTTAAGGATTTCCCTACCAAGCTTCTGTCTCCTTCTGTTTGGGCCAGCCTCCTTCCTAGAGGCGCTAGAACAGAAGGAAGCTAGAAAATCTTCCATTTCTTGAGAAAATAAAGGAGGGCAGGGGTGAATCAGAAGGGAGCTGGGGCCACCCATTCCAGGTACTCATTGCTTTCTGTTGCCTCCTTACAATTAAAGGAGAACTGAATATTTTGACTTGGATATGGTTTAATGAGAAGGTTATGTGTTCCTGGAATTGAAAGAGATTAAGGAAATCATGCTAGTGTAGGAGGAATTAGGTTCTCACATCTTCCCCCCCCCACACACACACACACAATTGCCTTTTCTGTCTTATTCAGAGAAAACCTTACATCCTGTCTCCCCAGTTTACCTTTCTCAGGTATTTCCTGATCTTCAGCAGCTTTCTTCCCCCATCCAACCCCATACCTTGGAGAGAGGTTAACTTTAATTAAAAACTGATTCTCCCCACTCAAGCTAAGGACTAGAGCCCTGTTACCCACATTTATCCCCTCTTACATGCACCACCCCCGACCACCAGAGCTAGAGAGGGGATATTTGTTAGCACTCTGAATGTCATTATCCACAGATACAATTTTATGAACTTCCTAATCTGTCGTCTTGATTTATCTGGATGGGCAGGGGCCCAAGCTAAACATTTGGGGTCTTTGGTGAAAGGAGAATTTCTTGCCAAACTATTCTCCTATTAGAATGAGTCCCATTTGAGTCTGATTCTATATCCTTTTTTCCCACTCATGCCCCAGTTTTTTCCCCCTATTTTCTCACCCTAAGTGAAGGCCCATGTCTCTGATTGCCTTGGACTCCCATTACTTTTTGGGGAGAATAAAATAGAGAAAGATGGTTGTGGCAAAAAACTGAAAGAATTGCTTTCTCTAAATCAATCTTCATTCTCTCTCTTTGACCCATTTCTACTTTGGATTGCCGTAAGGAGAGAAAGTCAAAAATCCCTACTTTATTGCCAGTCTTCTCCCACCACAGGAATCTCCCTCTAGGTTCATTCTCCCCCTTCCCCAACTTCCAGGCTGCTAGCTCCCTTAATTATCTCAACATCCCCAGTGGACCGACCAGCAAGCAGTTTCTTTCTAAGTCTTTTGATCTAGGCTTTTCTCCTCTCCTTTTCCAAACCGGCTTTAAGTTTCCCAGAAACAGACAGAACACCTCCCCTTCTGCATCTTATCAGTTCCCATTCTACTTCAATATCTCCTCTGTCAGACTATCATGATTTCATCTTGCTCCTTTCTGGCCCTCGATGGTGGTCCAAAAAGTTGATGGTTTAGAAAGAAGGGAGATGATGTAGTAAAATTCCTTTTAAAATCTTGTGGAAAGTGCATTGTAGGACACTGCAGAGAGGTTATAGGGTCAGATAGAAATGTGGGGAATAATCTTAATTCTCAATCGATGTTAGAAAATGCCCATGGTTGGGAGAACACTCTCTTGCTTTGTCCAGCCTGAAGTGGAGACCTAAATTAGGGGAATCAAGAAAAACAAAAACAAAAATTAAAAAACAACGGTATCCAATTCCCTCACTATCTCTGGCCTTCTGTTTAGCCTCTCTTTGTCCCAGGATAGGGAGAGGGAGAGAAGGATCTATTTTTGTTTGTAGTGGTAGAAATCTGAAAACCGCACCTGTAGGAGGCAGCTTCCCTTCTGCTCTTGGTTCCTTCTAAACGGTGGCTGATTTCTTGGGGGGAACCTTAGGAGGGAAAATATGATAGGATGTGGTCTCTTCCGATTAAATTAACATTGTACTACCTTCCTTAGGGGTATCCCATATTTCGTAAGATTGGAGTTTAAGGGGCCCAGAGCTAAGAAGGAAGCCTGGGGATTCTCCAAGCGCTTCAAGATGAGCCCTCTTCTTAGATTGCACAGGCTCCTCCTCCAAAGTTTCTGGGGCATCTACCTTCCATTCCAGTGTCTGCTGGGAGGGCTGCCTTTGCATTCTTCTGGGTCACGACCCCAGCTTTGGACAGCAGGACAATAGCGAGTTGAGCAGGGGCAGCCGAGGTGGGTGAGCGGGAACAGGCGCCTAGAGCAGGTTCGTTGAGTGGTGAATTCCATTGCCTGTGAATCCCATTGCATTCAGCCCTGGGGTTGAGCCTTCTGGAACTCCTTGTACTCTTCTCTGATGCTTAAAAATACTACCTCCATGTCCATCCCCCCCCCAAAACATGGAATAGGCCCTTTATCTGCAGTCTCCCCATCTATATATTGCGATTTTTCCCCCCCTTATATAAAGGATGACTATCAGAGTGGCTGTCAGTTGAGCTTTCTCCCTAGAGCAGAGCCTGAAGAGAAAGTTCGATTGTGGATTATAGGAATCCCTGGATCCCCTTGACCATAGGTTATACCTAATATAAAGGGACAGAAGAGAAGGGGAGTCTGGATAAATCAGGACACCAGATAAAGCATTTTCTTGATCTGGTTTATATTAGTCATAAAAGAAGCTGAGAATGAATTATCCAGATAATTACCTCAACCTTCCTGAGTGGCCAAGGATTTTGTCAGGAAAATGGGACTGAGACTAGAATTCTTTTGTTTGAACAGCAAAACAAAAATTAAAACTAACTAAAGCAAATATAGGGAAAGCATGATAGATTTGTGTTGAGGTGGGGGACCAGAGTGGAAGGGGATGCTATCATTTAGGGGAGACCTCCCCAAATAGCCTTTCTCTTTGGAAGGGATTTGATTGAGGGAACCTTTCTTTTGCCCTATCAACCATCACCCATGTCAAAGTAATAGCCCCACCTTATTTCAGTCTTTTTGGCCTCTTTTCTAACTTGTGAATCAGATCAGCCCAGCCTGGATGGAACTTAGTGTCGACTCCCCAGTCAGTCTAAAAAGCCTGGTGTCTGAGCTAGAGGAAAAAAAAAATGTAGGTGTGATCTGGAGAGTTACAAATCAACAGTTGCATTTGGGAACTAGGAAATTGGAGGGGATCTATAGTATTTTGAATTTTGGCAGAGGGAAGGGTAAGCTATGACTGAGGATCTATTGGATTGGGGGGGGGGGGCAAGGATTGAAGATGTGATCGTGCCAGAGGTTTTTTTTTTTTTTTTTTTTTTAGCGATCAGGGTTTCAAAAGGAAAATAATAGGAGCAGGGCTTCCTAAGTGCAGAAGCAGGGAGTCAGGGCTCAGAGTGAAACCTCTAAGTTATTGGTCTCTAGGACCAAGAAGAACACTGTAATTGAGGTTCAGCCTCCACTGCTTTTGTTGCAGATTGTTCCTAGCAATTTAGGGGGAAAGTTTCCTTCTTCCCCTTGATGTCTGCCAATCTGTCCTTGTCTCACTCTGGCTTACCGCTTCTCTTCATATCTCCTGAATATTTTCTCTCATACTTTCTTCTCTCTGAGTTCCCATTCCAATATTTTCAAAAAATGATTCTCTATTTCAGTTTTCTTCTTTAGACCCAAATTGGGAGGGCACAATATCCTCCAATACCACCATGAAAGCAGAGAAAGAGGAGCCAAATGGCTTGGGGTTGGGGTGTGTGAAGAGAGAGTTGGCCTGCTTGGCCTCAGGGTCTGCTGAGGTTCAAAGGTTCCCAGGCTGGAGTGAGGGGCCAGAGCCGCCCACAGAACATTTTACTGGGGGATTGGGGAGCAGCGTGCTTTCCTGGGGCAAACAACACCATTTTATAGCCCTTTCAGCAGATGTTGAAGGAACCACTTTCTCCCGGGATGCCCCTTTATCTTTCTGGCCGCCCCAAGGCCCCAATCTCCTCTGCAGCTTTGTTCTCTCTCTCTTCCCCTCCTCCCCCTTCTCTTCCTCCGTTTGATCCTTCCTCTCCCCCCCATCAAATTGTTTCTTTAGATCTTAAAGCATCTGCTCCTCCCTGCCCCTCCTCCATCCCCTCATTCCACACCAAAGGAGGCAGAGGGGCCCC
Source organism: Sarcophilus harrisii (assembly GCF_902635505.1). Taxonomy (NCBI): domain Eukaryota; kingdom Metazoa; phylum Chordata; class Mammalia; order Dasyuromorphia; family Dasyuridae; genus Sarcophilus; species Sarcophilus harrisii. The sequence continues at coordinate 88,010,644 of NC_045430.1, read as the reverse complement.
CAAAATGGAAGAATATTGAGGGGGGCTTTGAGTGACCATAAATAGTGCTTTCCTTCCTGCCTCCTTCAAGCCCTGCAATTAGACCAAAGAAGTATTCTACCTTGTCTTCATGAGAGTCCCTGATTCTGTAATTAAGATTGTTTTTAACCCCTCCCTCAAATTCCTGAGGAAATTAAAGCTGTATAGACCAGATCTCACTCTTAAGTATTTGAGATTCCTCTGGGCACAGATATTTAATTATTTACCTAATTCAGGCAAAAACAATTTTTAGAAAGTGGCTAATAGTTTTTTTTTTCCTGAATGATTTCAATAATTGGTCCAAATCTCTGTTCTTTTGGAGCTCTACAGTATTAGGTTGTAACTTCTATTTTAATCTTTAGAGAGGTAGATTAGCTCTCTACCTAAGTTGGAGTGGAAAGCACAGGATTTGGAGGAGTACCCAGAGCCTACCCAGAATTTTCTCATACATACCCCTATAATTTTTGGACAAGTCACATGACTAATCTGGAACTCAATGACCTCATCTGTAAAGTGGTGATTTCTAAAGTTCCTTCTAACTCCAAATTTGTGATCATATCGATCCCACTCCATCTACTACTACTACCTTCTGCCCTATCTTTTTGCTTTGAGGTCCCTCTGGAGCAAACAAGGGGATAAGAAGGACATCCCTGACCCTGGCTTCTTCCCTAAACGTGATCATCACCTAAGAAAACCAAGGCATTTAAAATGAAATCGATTGCTTGCTGCCACATTTGTGTTGGAGGCAGAGAGAGCATGTAGGTTTGATTAATGTTAACAGCATAGGTAGGGCAGCTAGGTGGCGCAGTAGATATTACACTGGTCTTGGAATCAAGAAGACTCGTCTCCTGAGTTCAAATTCAGACTCAGACCCTTTCTGTGACAGAGGGCAAGTCAGTCGATCCTGTTTGCCTCAGTTACGCGTCTATAAAATGAGCTGGAGAAGGAAATAGTATCTCTGACACGCAAACTCCACAAAAAGTCACAGTCAGATTGAAAAATGACTTACGTGAGAAAGGGAGGTTCTTGCTACGCTTCTAGGTCTGGCCTGGCTTTCAGAGATCTTGCAAATCTCCCCTACTTCTTCAGAGCCTGAGTAGATTGGATCCAACTATCCCACAGAGATGGAGTTTTCCTTCTGGTAACAGTTTTTACCTTGGGGTCACCCTTTAGGGCTTTCCTTTCCCCTCACAAATTGTGAATTTAACTATAGCATCTGACAGAACCTAGAAATTGCTCTACAACTCCATTTTTTCTCCCGGAATTACTAAGGGCTCCACAAGCTTTGCCTTTCCCTCTCTCAAATCCGGCCCAGTCATCTCTCCAAAGATTATTGAGGATCCTTGAAGAGCTGGCTATTGACCACAAACCTTTGATTCATACCGATGGTATTTCCTTGATTTGGTCTCCATGGCAATGAGAGAGGTAACAAGGCTCCTTCCCTGCCCCCAGCATACATACACTATCTTGCACTCCCTTCCCTACCTGGCCTCCGAGTCTGGGCCAGCAGTGTGTTCTGGGAGAGCCCAACCCAAGAAAGGGGCGGAGAAACACTGTATTATCATATTACAACAAACTCAAAAGGAAAAAAGAGGAGAAAAGCTTCAAATGAGGCTTTACTCTTTATCTATGGTCATTGTTCCTTACCTGTGCACATGCAAATACATACACATATAGATCACATAGAATAACACATATTTATGCAATCCATGTATACAAACACATTTCTGATATTTGGATATTTATATGTATTGTTGACATTCTTTTTGAAGGTACTAGCACTAATAATGTACAAGGAATAATGTGTGTGATTGTGGGAAGGGGAAGAGAAGGGGAACCAAATAGACAGATGCATGATAGAGTTCTTCATTCAGTGATACCTACCTATGAAGTAATCTTTGACTTAATGACTTCAGTCCTTAGCATACTGCTGTTGCCATTTTTTTAGGAGGCATTCCAAACCTAGGGTTCATGAACATAATTTAGAAAATATTATGTGAACTATATTTCAATATAATTGGTTTTCTTTGTGATACTATGTATTTTATTTAATGCATTTAAGAACTTAATTCTGAGAAGGGCTCCATAGACTTTACCAGATTGTAATAATTGTCTAGGATACAAAAAAGGTAAAGAATTACAATTCAAGTACTGATCCACAATAATTTGAACACATATGGCTAGTTCTGACTCTGTTTTTAAGAAGAATCCACAAACTGCCCTCTACTAGTGGTCTCTTTTCTTTATATAGTTCCACCACAAATCAAATAAATATTTATAAGTCATTTAATATTGTATTAGGTACTAATACATTCATATTCCTCCTTAGAGGAACGGGATCAACGCTTGTGACCTGATATCACTGTTGTTATTATTTAGTCATTTCAATCCTGTCCACCTCTTTTTAACCCTATTTGGTATTTTCTTGGCAGAAATACCAGAGTACTTTGCCTTTTCCTTCTCCAGCTCATTTTACAGATGAGGAAACTGAGGCAAATAAGGTTAAGTATCTTGTCCAGGATCACAAGCTAGTAAGTGTCTGAGACCAGATTTGAACTCAGGTCCTCCTATCCACTTGCCACCTAGCTGCCCCCTAGAAGTCTATCATTAATGGAGAGGATTAGATCAGGGCTTCTTAAACTTTTTCCACTCATGACCCCTTTTGCCCTGAGAAATTTTTACATGATTCTGAATATACCCATACATAAAATAGGTGTACAAATCAAAAATTTGTGATAATAAATCATAATTTCATGACCCCAACATTTAGTTATAAAACACCATATAGGGTCAAGAACCATAGTTTAAGAAGCCAGGGATTAGATGGCTGCTAAAGTTTGCTTTAACTCTCTATCTCATCATCTTCATTAATATCAAATTCTTATCCACTGAGCTAATAACATTCTATCCCTACACAGCATAATAATAAAGTAATGGCTTACATTTGTAAGGTACCTTACTGTTTTCAAAACAACCTTGCACATTGTAATTTAATCACTATAAGGACTCTTCAAAATAGATAGGGCAGGTCTGATTATTTTACTTTTATGGATGAGGAGAGGGCAAATCCTTTGCCTGAGATCCCTGGGCTGGGAAGTGACTGAATTAGTACTCCAAGCCAAGACTGGTGACTTGTAGATCATTGCTCTTTACTCACACATTAACTTCAGATCTACAAATGTGTACCTGTGTTTAGGTGCCTGGACAGGAAATGGATAAATTTGATTGTTTATCTGAACACAGAAAGGCCAGCATAGGCAGCAGCTTGCCATAGCAACTTTGCAAAGAGGTACAAGATGACCAACCTGTCAGTGTTTTCATTAACTCATTAAACTATACTCTTCCTATATACTGATGTAGACATGACATGTCCAGTTAAAGCCTGCTTTCTTTTGATTGTCATATTAATAAAGATACAGAATATGCATATAATTTGGCCTTCCAGAGGAGTATGTGAGTGACAGTGTATAAATTCAAGACACATTTTTCTCTTAACACTTTAGTTTTTAAGTGCACAAATAAGAAACATAATTCTGTAAATTTTTTTAACAATGCAAATATGGGATCACTGGATGCTTACATATCTGTTGCTTTGACATACACAGAACTTTTTTGTATCAGGAACTTTCATTCACTAATCTACTGGTGTTTTTAATCAGGGGTTACATATATCTGTGTTTTCATGGTAAGTCATGATCCAGTACAAAGAATCTTAGAATGAAATTTAGGATATTAGGGAACAAGTAGGAGAGGAAGAAGAAGGCCCACAGGATACTATAGGACTTCTTAATCAATCAGGCCATTTAGTTAAGTAAGCAATTTGGTGCATCCTCCCAGTGAATATCCCCTTCAGTAAACTGGCCATATTCATACTCTCACACCCACTATATATATGTGTGTGTGTGTGTGTGTGTGTGTGTGTGTGTGTGTGTGTGGAGAGAGAGAGAGAGAGAGAGAGAGAGAGAGAGAGAGAATAGAAAGACAGAGCACACATTTCTTAGGATTTACTATGTGCTAGATAATCTCCTAAAATAATCCTAGAGATACAAATCCAAGGAAGCAAGCCAAAGTTTATCCTCAAGCTTACATTCTAATGGGAGAATCCAACAAACCAACATATAAAGGAGAGTTGTAGAACAGAGGAGGAGTAATAATGAACCAGCTCACTTGGTGTGTTGTGGAGACTGATTCCAAAGGAAGGTAAGGCAAAAAGCTCACTTATCAGGGCTAGGTATGCCAGAGGTGTAGTCCAAGATCCGGATGGTAGGAGACAAGAATGGTAGCTGAAGGAGGAACAGCATGATGTGGAGCTGGCCACAACTGGGTTGACTTCAGTGCTTATTGGTGTCTCAGGGCTACATAGATATAATGTACTTCAGGGATCTGTCATCCTCATTCTTTTATCCCCTGGCCCTCTCATTTTACAAGGTGTAACTCCCTAAGAGAGGCATCCAGTATAACAAGTTTTGAATAATGCAGAAAATGGTTGTGACTTTGAGATGATGTACATATTTGTGAATGTTTTCTTGTGTGCATGTATATGATAATATATCCCTATTCTCACATAAATCAATTAATTAACCAACAAGCATTTATTTAATTCCTACAATATTCCAACCACTGTGTTAGGCACTATAGATACAAATGCAATAAATAAAACCACTCCTAAAATATTATAGTCTGGTACATATTAGCATTATAGTAGTGATAGTGGTGGAAATTTGAGGACATGCCATTTTTATAACTTGCCAGATTTAAGGATTGAGAGGTGAAAATGTCAATCAATCCACTGTTTTTCTTTTCTTACTCCAGTCAGTTTTCAACTTCTTAAATTGAATTGAGCTAGTGTGTTGGCATCCAGGCTTAAGGTTCTATTTTTTAGTATCTTCATGAATCTATGTGAATAGTTACAGTTTACCAGATTAATTGTTTAATCCCAATGTACAGAGCAATTCAGCCAAAGAATTGATTTGATCAAAGTTTTCCCCAAAGTGAATTATGTGTTTTGGTCTCAAATAGACTCAGTCACGATGTGAATAGGAAGTTGTTTTATTCATATGAGTCAAGAGAATTGCTTGATGCTCACAACTGGGGAACTAAGTTTTAAATGGACTTGAGTTGGAGAAAATCAGGCAACTCATTTGACCCTGTAGAGATCAGACCCAACTTTTCCCGTTTGAACAAACCATAGTTTGGTATGCTAGAGATGCAAATCTTGAATTGGTGGTTTTGTGTGACAGTAGGTTATTGGGTAGTTAGCATTAGGATTAAGAGACTGAAGCAATGTTCTTAAGGCTACTCCAGGTCCCATCTATTTAAAAAGCTTCCATAATTCTAAATTGTGCATATATGTGCACGTATATAGACTCATAATATCTGAAACTGTATCTATAGGAAGCAAACACAGTTGGTTGAAAAGTATCATGTTTATTTGAATCATCAAGGTTTTTTCCTTTATATAAAACCATGAATCTCAGAGCTGGAAGGGACCCTAATAACCAGCTTTTTCAATTCTTTTAGTATTAGAGATGAGAAAACCTATTTTCAGAGAGATAAATGGCTTGTTTAACGTCATACAGTGAATTGTGGCAGGGTTGGAACTAAACAACTTGGGTTTCTTGATTCTATTGGTTTGCAAATTAATCAGAATTATTGCTGTTGCTTTCTTGTTTTATTTTTTATTTTGCAAATGCAAAATTCAAACAACTTGAAATGTAAATCCTTAAGTGGATATGAAGCAGAAAGCATATGATAAAATGGTGGCTGTGGAGAGCTGGAACTCTGAAAAGGTGTACTTGAATCTCACTCAATGTGAGATAATGGTTCTCCATGGTGATGTAATGGTTGCTCGTACTCGGTGTGTTGTAGTGATGTAATCGTACTGAGATATTTAAGGGAGTCTTACACACAGGAGGCTCTCTCAGCCACAGACACAGAGAAGACTTCAGGCTCCAGACTTCAGATGCTAGACTCCATCTTTGACCAGCCTCGTGGTGGCCCTCCTGCCTCCTTCACTCCTCCACTAAGAACAAGGACTTGGGTTGATCCTGAGGTCCTCCAGAGAATTAGTCTGGACATTACAGGTAGCCTTGAGTTGAAAAGGCCCAACAAGCTAAAGGATCTTAGGAAAGGGGATCTGTATTAAGGATTAATTCTTGATATTAGGACCTGAAGGGATCCTTTTTTTGTCTGTCCCCTTGCTTATAGTCAAAGCATTCAATGATGGGCATGCCTTTACTTTGTGGGGATCTCTGGAACTACAAAAAATAATTGCTCTAAATATTTTTGACTGTGTTTTCTGCCTATTTTGTTGATCTCTTTAGGAAATATAAGGCCCATTTGTGATCTCCTTGGGTGAAAGGGTAAGCACACTATAGTGATTTTGAGGTGACAGTTATAAATATCTTTCCAAAATGACTGGGTCAATTCAGTGGGCCACTAGCAGTGAATTAATATCAACACCTTCTTTAGGAAATCTTTTTGCATTTTCTCTTCTACCCAAGATTAGGTATTTTCCAGGCACTTTCCCACTCTTTAAGGCCCTTCTTGTGATTTTCTTGGCAAAGATATTAGTCTTCTATCATTTCCTTCTCCAGCTCATTTTACAGGTGAAGAAAATGAGGCAAACCTTGACCAGGGTGACATAACCAGTAAGTATTTTAGGCCAGAAGAAGATGTCTTCCAGAATCTAAGCTCAATTCTCTATCTACTTTGCCACTTAGCTGTCCTCTCCCCAAGACTAGCTAATATCCATTCTTATGGACATGTTGTCTTTCCAAGCTAGGTTAAGGTGATCGCCTCCTTCTTTTATGTTTGTCTTTGCATACCTCTCACTTAGTACAGATCCTGGAATGCAGCAGGTACTTTATAAGTGTTTATTGATTAATCCTCTCTCTGTCCAAGTTCTGTTATTCCAAGCACAAGATTGGAGAGGAAAAGCATGCTTTATGTATCTTTCTCTGACTTGAAACAGGAATTGAAAACCCCTTCTCTTCACTCCATTCAAGGGGACTATTTTCAGCTATGGTGGATTTGTATTTGGCCATCTTACCTTTTGAACAAACACCGATGGACACGCCAAGAGATCATGGGTTTTTTTTTTTTTTTTTGTTTGTTTGTTTGTTTGTTTTTGGAAGGCTCAATCCCTAGAGAGAAGATGAAAGACAGTGGGACTGGGAGATAGAGATTGTGTATCATCTAAATGATGCCCATTATCCAGATGAAAATGAAAAAAATCTCAGCCTATTTTCAGTTTCTCTCAAATTCAGTATTTTCCTATGTACAGATAATAAATAGAATTTTATGGCTTTTGTTTGGCACCCATTAGAACCAGTCTGAGGTGAATGAATTACAGTGAATTACCTATTCAGGGTGATCTGAGGATCCTTGGCAAAGTTCCAATTCTGCTGAAATTCTCCCCTACTCAAGTACTATAGGGGCCTCAAGCTCTACCAGTAGAGGCTCATTAATTTTGGTTAAATTTTGCCTTTCAGAAGCCTCTTCTTACAAAATAATAACTCACATTTCTATTTTTTATTTTGCAAATATGCATTTGATCCTCACAACAACTCTGTAGGGTAGATTACCTTTATTTTGCAGATGAGGAAACTGAGACTTAAAAAAAATTAAATGATTTCCTCAAAGTCATATGGTTGGATTTGGATATAGGTTTAGTTGACTGAAACTAGTGCTCCATCCACTCCACTATACTTGCCCTAGAATGCAAATAGTCCCCCAGCAGAGTCATTGAAGGACACAGGCTAGTATGAAGCAGTGCTTTTCTGTGGGGATATGTTGATTCTCTGAGTATGTGTTCTTGCTGAAATGACTCAAGGAATGGAAGATGAGGAAGAAAAGACAAATTGTTACTTTCTTAGTTCGTCAAGTATTGATTCTAGCTAGGAAGGTGGGAGATCAAGAGATCAGGCACTAAATGCCTGAATCTATCACCAAAAACATTGTGCATTCTGCTCTATGACAGAGAGGTGGATTCTCAAAGCAACAACTTTCATGGGGTCAATCTGGGAATCGCCAAGTTGTTCACCAGTCCAGTGACTGGGATGCCTAGATTGTCAGAGCTCCTGAAACTGAAAATCAGGGCATTGTTCTTTTATGGAATTATAAAGGTAAAGAACTTGATAAAGAACTCAGACACCATCTAATCCTCTTCTTTCACAAAGGAGGAAACTGAGGCTTAGTGAGATGCAAAATATTTTGCTCAAAGTTATGTAGCTCGTGAATGCTGTCACTAAAACTCTGGTCTGCTGACTTTTTTTTCTCATATACTGGAAAGTACATTGGGATTAATTCCAGAAGATTTGGGTTTAGTCTCACTTCTGATATTTACTAATTACATGACCAGAGGTGAATTACTGAACTTTTCTTGAGTTCAGTTTCTTCAACTGTAAAATAAAAGATATACCTGAAGAGTCATTTACATTGAGGAACAATTGAGATAATGTGAGAACTTTGCAAGTCTTTAAAAAAAATAGTAGCTTTTTATTTTTCAAAATGCATGCAAAGTGAATGTTGAAAACTATCTTTGCATGCTTTTTTTCAAAATTGTTTTAATTTTTTTCCTGTGTCCCCCACCCCTCTCCCCTAGACAGTGAGTAATCCAATATAGGTTAAACCTGAGCAATTTTTAAAAACATATTTATCATGCTGCACAAGAAAAATTAGATCAAAAGGAGGAAAAAATGAGAAAGGAAAAAACAAGCAAGCAAATAAAAACAACAAAGGTGAAAATAGTATGTTGTGATCCACATTTAATCTCCATATTCCTCTCTTTGGATGCAGATCGCTCTCTCCATCCCAAATCCAGTGGAATTGACCTGAATCACCTCATTGTTGATCATGGTATAATCTTGTTGCTACTGTGCTCACTTCACTTAGCATTGAACTTTGCAAATCTTAAAATGCTACCTAAAACAGAAATTTTTGCAAGGGTCAATGTTGAAAAATTACCCATGCATATGTTTTGTCAATAAAAAGCTATAATAAATAAAGAATGCCACCTAAGTGTTATTGTTCCACAATGAAGATTTAGAGGGCAAAAGGAATCTCAGAGACAATATAGTAGAATAAGGATAATAAGGAAATCTGGATACTATATTATCTATGGTCTCCTCTCTTTACAATGAAAAACTTAAGAACCATAGTAGAGAAGTGACTTGCCCAAGATCAAACAAGGCAGAAATGAGGTTCAAACCTAGTACCTCCAACAGAATTACGTCAAGTATGCCACTATATTTCAGAAAGTTACAAACTGAATAGAGAACAACCTTCCAGGGACAAAAGCCAAGCTGTCATAGAATTGGATATTTTCAGAGGAAGTCTACTTTTGATTGAATAAGCCCAAACCCTTTTCTATTCTCCTTTGCTTCTCAAAGTCTGGCAAGGAAGAAGGTTTACAACAGCCTTAGGCCAGTGTTGACAAGGTGGCTGTTCTAGGTTAAATGAAAGGTCTATTTTACTCATAGGTAAAATAATTAGTTGCCTTTATGCTGGAATTTGAAGAACTTCACCAAATCTTAGTTGCTCCCAAATGGCTTTCCCACTGACTTGTTCTGGTATCTGAAATTCCACCATTATGGCTGCTGTTGTTGATTGTTTTGTTTATTAATGTTCCTAGAAAAAAATTATCACATTTTATTCATACTACTCAGGAGATATAACAAAATATTAGCACATGGATTCTTTATAAAAGATACATAGATGAACTACCTGTCAGGAAACATTGCCAGGGAGTGACAGGACACAGAACATTTAGGTTTTTATGGGAGTTGGAGTAAAGAAAAGTCCAGAGCATGAAATACTTCCAGGAAACAATGGATTCTATCCATGGGAAAACTTCCAGGTTATTGAGAGACCCTGGGAGGGAGAATATGAAGAGAAAGGAACCCAAAAAGAGAAAAAAGAAATAACAAAGATGAATTGTATCCAATTTTGCCATTTTCTGTATAGTTAGATTTGTAACAGACTTTTCTGTTTTATCTCTGGCGTTATCTACAACACTATAGATAATGGTGGGAGGAGGAGAGTTGGAGACATTAGAATATTATCTGAAAAATCCAGAACACACTTTTACTTGAAGGATAGAAGCATGAAAGGCATCACAAATTTCTGGCCTGAATTATTTCAGTTTACAAAATGTGGTCTGTAGTTTGATAAAGGTCTTCCAGGTGGTCTGGGGTCTGGTTCTGAAATGTGTGCTTGTGTATGTACATGTGTACACATACATATGCATGTGCTGAAAGTTGATTTTTCCTGATAAACTTTAATTTATATTCATATCAGTGATCTCATCCACGTGGGCTTTCTCTCCGTAAGTGCAGAGCATAATTCGGTCATGACTTTTCAGTCTCCATGATTCTTATCTATAAATTCTCTGCAATGGAATCACTCAGCTTGCTAAAACTTTGCTCTAGATGTTTTTACATATCACAGACATCACTGTATTTGTTAGCTTAAATCTCTCTTCAAAACTACAAAGTGAATGTATTGAATATGTTCTTAATTTTAAAAATAGAATCCCTGGTAATATATTCACATATATTCATATAAATATAATAACAATAGTCAGCATTTATAAAACATTTTAAGCTTTATGAAATATTTACAAATAGCATCCTATGTTCTCTCTTGCAACAATGCTGAGGAGGCTTGGCCTATTATTGTCCCTGCTTTACATAAGGATTCTTTTGCTGTGTTTGTTCAGGTATTTCATTGTGTCTGACTCTTCCTGACCTCATTTGGGGCTTTCTTGGTAAATATACTGGAGTGGTTCGACATATTTTTCTCCAGCTCATTTTACAGATGAGGAAAATGAGGTAAACAGGATTAAGTGACTTGCCTAGGGTCACAAAACTAGCAAGTGTATCATCCCCATTTATTGATAAGGTTTCCTGCTCCCCCTTAATTCGAATGCCTTCTTTTAGTTGCTAACTTACCTTGCAGGGAGCTTATTTGTTCATAATTGTTTACATATTGTCTCCTCTGTTAGATCACAGATTTCTTGAAAGCAGGGACTATTTTTGTTTGTTTGTTTGTTTGCTTTTCTTTGTCTCCTGTGCTTAGCACAATGCCTATCACATAATATGTACTTAATAAATATTGTTGTTCCTCCTTCATTCTTAAAGAGAACTGATGACATCACAAAGGTGCTATTTATTGATTAACTGAGGCAGACAGAGGTTAGGTGACCTGCTCAGAGTCACACAACTAGTAAGTGTCTGAGGCTGGATTTGAACTCACATCTTAAAATCTAGTAAATCCTGATTTCTGATATCTTATGGTAGCCTAGAGGTAACCCAGGATTCTAGAAGGCTATGTCAGACTATCTGAGGATCAATATAGTTAAATTCAGAATCACTTCTCACTAGTTTGGGCACCAGGGTATGGGTACAGCGGTATAGGGTACAGAGACAGTCCTACTAAGGCATAGAGGGATTGTAAAGTCTTGGTGGAGGTAAAATCCACTTCTAGTTAAGGATTGACTTAGAGTATTGAGGTAGATTTAGGGTTAGAGTTACAGTGTCCACAGCATAACATCTATTATATCTGTACAAGCTATCCCCCAAATCTCAGTGAAATCACCAGAATGACTTTTTAGTTTTTTAAAAAATATTTTATTTTTTCCAATTATTTGTGTAAAAAAAAAAAAAAAAAAAAAAAAAAAGCATGTTTAAATGTTTTTAAACATTCTTTTTTTTTTTTTAATTTTGAATTCCAAATTCTCTCCTTCCCTCCCTCCTTCACTTGAGAAGGTAAACAATTTGATACAGGTTCACTAAGTTGGCTTTTTGGGACACCCTATGTATATATATTTCCATTTGTGGTGGCAAACAGTTGTGGTTACACTGGGTGCTTCCTATATACAAAACAGTTAAATGTCAAATCACACTTTTCACATTCCATCTTAACGCTCCCGGTTCATATATAAGGTATTCTTGTTCTACCATCAACTTCTTTGATTCCTTGTGTGTTTCCTACTCCTGATTCTTCCTCAGAAGAAATAGCTAGGAAAATGAGGAGGTGGCAGGAACTTCTTATTCTGGCTATCTCTGTGGATGGTAAAAGGTTTTAACCTTTCTCATTTAGAGGAGATAGGGAAGGAGGAAGGAGGATGACACCATAGAAAGAAATGTTCAGCAGAAATAAGAAGCCAGAGAAGCCTTTAGATGTCTTTGTAGGTGTGGGATTTGGGGAAGAGCAGGCAATCAGGAAGGGTGGTAATTACTAAGTTACTATTTCCCCTGGGTGTTGTGAGAATTCTTTCTGAACTGCTTGTAAAATAGGGAGAGAAAGAGAAGGCAGTAAATACACATCTAATGATGTGCTAAATAAATTATTATTGTTATTATTATGACTATTATTATAGTAACTACAACTTGTTCTCCTCCTAGTTATCAAGGAAGAAAAAAATCATTTCCTTTTCAGTCAGATCTAAGCTTCCACAATTACAGTCAAACATTTTAGGATGCTTATCATGTGCCTGAACAGTGCTAAGAGCTGGAGATTAAAAAAAGATGTGTAACAATCCTTGCCCTCAAAGAGTTTGTAATTTAATGAGGGAGACAACATGTGTCTTGTAGACATATATACCTGTGTATATGTATTCATATATATACATTATATGTGAATATATACATATATATATATATATGCATGGTATTTCAAAAGTCTTAGTGCTTTTCTTAGCTTTAGTAACTTAAAATTGCATATGGTGTCATATATTAAAAATACACACCAAAATATACAAAATGATAACATGACTAAAAGGAATTTTGGAACAATCAGGAAAGTGTGAAAAACAGGGCTTTCCAGTCCCTTTTGGTCCCCATACTTCTTGGCATTCAGTATGAAAACAAATCAATTTTAGTGCTCATCATGAACGTGCATGTAATAATAAAATAATTTCCTTATTTTGTTCATAAAAATATAAGCATATTTTAAAAATACCAAGTTAAATATTTATTTTGTATTTATATTATCACATAAATTATCAGAGTCTTGCTTCTGTTTTTCATCAACCAACAGTTTAATTCTTGGTATAGTTATTGAAAGAGCCTCCCACGTCTTATGCTCTAGCCGCTACCAGTATTTTTCTTGCTTTGAATTTGATTGAGAACAAGACTGAGAATCCCAAAGCATGATGATGAGTTTTTGTTATAGTTACATATTTGTATATATATAATATATACAATTATGCTATAATAGAATTAAAATTTAGTAAGCATATTTAGTGAGAATGGGATCCAGATCTCCAAAGATAGACCAAAAAATTTTGTAATGTTATTGATTGAAAATCAATTCAGAGTTATTTTGGGTTATTTTGGAGATCAATTAACCTGCCTAGCACCAGGTCACTGTCGTTGATTTTTTTTCCCTGCTTCTATTTGAAAAGGCATTTGTAGCTAAACCTCATTCATTTGGTTTTAGACAGTAGGAATTATTTCTTCAACTGTCATGTTCATATTTTTCAGATGTGCTATAATTCTCCCTTTTCCATCTCGGCCCTTCCTCATCAGTTCTCAGCTCTACAATTTATATATATTTTTTTTATTAATACTACTTTGGGAATATTTCTATAAGATATTATAACTATTTATTCCCTGTACCTCACTTGATAAGATTCTTGCACCCATTGCATCCTACAAGATCTCTCATACCCTGAATCGAAAGCCCCTGGTGCTTGAGTTTAGTCTTGAAGAAAACCAGAGATTCTAAAAGGTGCAGATGAGGAAGGAGTGAATTCCATGCATGGAATTTGTATGGCCAATACCAAAGCAAGGGGATGGGACATTGATCATGGTATGTGAAAAGCAGTAAATAAGGTGGTATGGCTGAATTGTAGAGTTCATGGAGGACAGCAATTTGTAAAAAGGATTGGAAAGGTAGGAAGGGGCCAAGTTGTGAAGGGTTTTAAGTGACAGGAGTTTATATTTGATCCTAGAGATAATAGAAGTGACTAAAGGTTAACGATTGGGGGGTGGGTGTTATGGTCAGACCTGTGTTTTAGTAAAACTACAGTTCTCTAGGAATCTGGTAATTGGGCTGTGCAAACCAAGCATCAGAAACTGGTCAACATTCTTATTCCTGAGGGACGATTCTGGGTGCATTTGCTATTTCTCCCTCTTGCGTGCCCCTCTCCCTGGTGACACTATTTCCCTGTCCACAATCTGGTTTCGTGCAACTTCTAGTATGGGCTTTGTCTTTCTTTTTACTGAGGTGAAACATTTTCACTGAGCCTTGACATCATCTGAAAGGAGGCCATAAAACTCCATTTGGAAGAGTTTAGACAAAAGGTAGGACTACTGTGGGTCAAAGAGAGGGAACAAGCACCTAGTATTCCCTGATGCTCAATGTTCTAATTTGCTTCACATTTTCTTAGATACATCATCCTTCAAAAAAGACAGTTTTTGAATAATAATTTTTTAAAAAGAAAACCTCTTTCCTCCTAGGCTTACTAAGAGATACTCGAATGGTAATAGGGGCCCCAGACACCTGTTGGCTACTTTCTAGTCCTTAGCTATACAAATGAGTAAGCACCGCCATTCTGCATTTCCCTAGGGAAAACAGTCTGAGCCTCCAGAGGGTCCTGTACATTTGCTTAACAACCCAATCTGGGATAGGCTTCTCCCTACCCTGTTTTGCATTAGCATTGTTCCAGTCCTTTCCGAAGACAAATGGAGATGGGAAAGGGTAAACTCTTGAGGCCTGGGAAGAGTCATAAAAAAGGCCAAGGTATGCCTTCACTGGTCACCTCTGCCAGATCCTACTTCATTCCCAAATCAATGGAGAGTGATTGTAACATCTCTTAACCTGTCTCCTCCCACTCCCCAATCTCCAGGCTCCTGCTCTCCGAGGCCAGGGCGCCAAGGTGTCTGGGGATGGCACAAGCTCTGTCTACCGGATGCCAAAACAACCCAGTTGGAGTTGTAAGGAGATGGGAGGGGGATATAAGTCCCTTATCAATGGCGTTTGACTTTTCGTACATTTTCCCTCCTTCCCTCCCCCTCCATACAAGTATATATTAAAAAGCAAGAAAATTAGCATTAAAAAGCCCCCAGATTTCGGTTCAGTGAGCCGTTTAGGACAGGGTCTCCAGCTGGTTGTGGGTGATTTCCTGGAGAATCTGTGCTGCACACACCACAGATACTGGCAGTTATCAATTCAGTGTTAGTCCCCCAGGCCCTAGAAGGTCGATTGCTGCGAAGGGCTTGGCGGGAGAAGAGAAAGACTGTTCTTGAATCTGTTTCCTTCCGCGGAAACCCCACCACCTGCTTTCGTGATGGTGATCTGACTGTAGGGCTAGGTTCAGGAGAGGAAAGGTCCGGAGAAGGCATTCGGGACAGCAGGGCTGGCCCTCCTTTCATCGCCAACCGCTGAACTTCCTTCTTTTTTTGCCTCGGTAACCTGCAACCACCTCTTAGCCTGAGACTATACGATTGATTCATCTGATTTCGAGAACTAACAAAAAGTCGAATCAAGTCCGAATATTGTTGTCTGACTCCATAGAAGTGTTTTAGAATTCAGTTGGTAGGTGTCCCTACTACCCCAGCATCCCAACCTCCTGCTTTTGTACTTTATATAAGCGGTAGCCTTGATGCTGGCACCTCCCTGTGTCAGGGGTCCACGACCTCCTTTTTCTAACTTGCTTCTTAAAGTTTGTAAGAGCCGTGGCAGGAAAATGGTGATCTGGGCCCAGTTGAAACTTACCTTGATTTCGGCTTAAGTCTACACCACAGAATCACATAGTTACTTCAAGAATGGGGCAGGGGACAGATACAAGCTTTATTCTGGGAATAAAAAAAGGAAATTCGCCAGAAAAGTTTAAACTCGAGAATGATCATCCACCTAAGAGGTAGAGGGGTGTTTAGTGAAGACAGAAGGCAAAAAGTAGAGAGGGACTGTAGCGCAGGGAGTGTAGACGCTCCCCGCTGGTGAGAGAAAAATCGTCTAGGCGAATAGCTCAGGGATGAGGCCTGCGGCTGGAGACTGTTTATGAGCCGAGAGGGTGACTGATTTTCTCATCCCCCAACCCAGATGCTAACTCAGGCCGGGGTGGATCCTCTTAGCCTCCCCAGCAGGGGAGAAACTGGGAGAAAGGTCCCGTCTTTTGGGTCCGCACGGAATAAAGCATTCTGTAAGACAGAGGTCACTCAGGGAGAGGGGATAGGATCATCAGGGGCTTATGTGCACCCGCCGAACCCCTGAGAGGGTCCATCATTAGAATCGAATTAATCGGTGATAGTTTGATTCAGATTTTCCCCAGTACCGGGGGTGATTCGTCTAATATCCCCCACCCCCACCCCTTCGTCTGAACCTCAGCTTTGTCTCCAGAATCAGGCCATCAGGAATCCTGGGAAGCTTGCAAACTTTTTTTTTTTTTTTCAAATTATATTTTATTTTATTCTTCCCGTTACCAATAGGCAGACATCGCAGATCAGACAAGAGATCCTGTCTTCCCGGTTACCCATACCTGCCCAAACATCGTTGTCTGTCTTCCTTCACTAGATCTCGAGATAGAAACTAAAGTTAGGCAAAATATGCTCCACAGTCCTATTTCCTGCACTTCTCTTTCCCCTCTTTAAATATTGCCGGGGAGAGAGATTCACTCGGGACCCACTATCTACTTCAACCAGCGATTCAACACTTTTCTCCCTCTAAGCTCCTTTAGAGTCAGCCTTGCTAACATACTGCTCCTTTTACTTGCTTTTCTAACGACTCCTAAAGTGATAGCTGCCTCAATGCACCACTTTATTTAGCCCCTCTGTAACTACATATATCCCCATGTAAATAGATCTGGTAGCTGTCGTCCTAGCAAGCTAGGAACATCCTTCCAGAGCCAGCCATCTAGAAATAGCCTCGTGTACAAATCTCTTTCTGTCGCTAAGTATAAATATGCCTCTATAGAGATATATACTAAGGCTGTGCCATAGTCACCCATCACTACATAATTATAACCTTATATACATATAGATATCTCTATAGAGTTATAGATGCCAGCCACCTCCTATAACTCTATCTAGAGATAACAGTGTGTACATATAAGACTATCAATACTTAATCTATATTTTTGTAACTATGTAGTTATTAACAGATATGACTATATACAGTTGCAATTGCATAGAACTATCTGCGTAACCTTATATGGCTGGAGCCATATTCTGGAACTCCTGTATATCACTACCAGTAAACATATATCTCCCTGTGCATAATTCTAACTATATACATTTATCTTTATAGCTCTACCGAGATATAAATCTGTCAATGCATCAAATGTCTATATGGGGATGACTATAGATAGAGCTATATATTTCTTTCCATATAAATATCTGGGGCTATAACAAGGCGGTATATGGACAGATAAAAGTACACAGATATAATTATATATTTTTTCCGGGCATAAATCTGTAAATATAACCACATCCTATTTAGGTATGGTTAGAGATGTAACAGTCTTTTCCAGCTATCAGTCTGTCAGTATAAACAACTACAGTCTCTCCTTATAGAAATAGTTATAGGCATAGCTATAAATTTATTTCACCGATCTAAATTTTTCGGGATAACTAGATGCAGACATAGATCTAGAGATATGAACTGCACATATTTTCCCAGATGTCAATTTATGCAGAACATCCATGTCTGGTTGGTGTAGATAGACATAGATATAACATATATTTCGTGCAGAGAAGGGTTGACGCTGACTGCTGCACTCCTTGGGAACAAAAGCAAAACCCACCCACACGGGGAAAGTTTTTGCTCTTCAGTATCCCCAAGCTATAGTGCTTTCAGTTCGTCCAGTTCCACACTGGGGAGAATGATTGAGGGGAATAGTCCAGAGTTTAAAAAAAAAAAAAGTAGAAAAATATTATTTTCTTTCTTTCTCTTTCTTTTTCTTCTTCTTCTTCTTTTTTTTTTTTAAGAGAAAAAGAGAAAGAAAAATCCGTGATAAGTCTCTCTGGAATCCTTGTCCCTTTTAGAAAGACAAAGAATCGCAGCGGCAAAGTATGCGTGCTTACTATATTATATTATTTTTAAAAGGCCCAGGCCGAAGCTTGACTACCCTTTTCTGCTAGCTCTCCTCGGCCCTCTGTTCGAGCTTAACCGTGCTGTGCCTTTCAGATCGGCTTCAGCTTCAGCCCGCGCCAGCCACGCTGCGGAGGAGAGCAGCCGCCGAATCTGCTGGGGCTTTCAACCACACAGCTACAGCTGGCTAACTCACCACTTCGACTTTTTTCCCTTTAAAATTTATTGTTAATATGTCCTCATTTGCTGCTGCATCTTTTTCCTACTAATTATCCCCCCTCCCATATAAAAGAATGACTGGGCTTTTCTCTCGATTAAAAAAAAAAAAAGAATTCTTGCTTTTGACTTTAAAACAAGTGGTAAATGTGCTTGTTTCTCTGAATTGTTAGTCCAAACTAATCGCCGGAAATTTAAAAAGAACTTTTATTTATTAAAGGGCTTAGAGTTTCAATCATTTAAAATCTCTTTATTTATGATCGATTTTATTTTTCCCAAAGTAATTTTTGAATGTGTAAGATTTACATTTTTTCTAGTTTATTTTTCATCTCCATTATTTATATTTATTTTTGTGTGTATGTATATGTGCTTTAAAGGAAGAGGTGTTCGGTGTACTCGAAATATTAGGGTATCCCCATAGCACAATTCTGTTCTGATAACCAAAATTTCTCGGGTTGCCTCCAGCCCCCTCCCGTCCCCAAGCAGGAGGAAAAAAAGAATTCTAGGAGAATTGTACCTGAAAAGAACGAGGGGGATGTTGGGATTATCCGGGGAGAAATGATCTTTTCTTCTTTAATGAAGTAGGCTCGGCTTCTGAACACACTGTGGAAAAATAGTCGCGTCCCCGGCTTTTCCGAACAGCCATGCAAAGGGTTAAGTTTGTCTGATCCCAGCTAGAGTGCCCCAGGCCCCCCCACTGCCCGGGCTTCTTAAAGGTTTCTTTCCCTCCCTTGGATCAGCAGAACTCGCTCCAGGGGAGTGCCCAGGGAGAGAGTATGAGAACAAGGACTAAAAACTCACTCCACCTCCACTGTCCAGCTCCAAGTCCTCCCCATTTCCTCCCCCCACCCCTCTTTAAACTCTGCACTTCAAATACTGCTCTCCTCTCATTTTATCCTGTCATTTAAGAAAAGGGACTTCAGACATTAGTTTGCTTAACACTTCCTATAGTCCCCAGCCTCTGTTTCCCCAATACATACAGTCTCTACTTTAATATTCACTCCTAAAACAACCTCAAAGAGAAGGAACAATCTCAAACTTTATCCTTCCTCCTCGCCCAGGTGTTAAGCCCCGTATAAGGGTGTTAATTTTCAATCTCCACTCTCCAAAAGCGCCTAAAGAAAGAAACTTTCTTCCTGTTTCTTTTTCTTTCCTATGCTTTTACCTTCCCCCCCACAGCTATATATCTCCCCTCTTTTTTCTCCTTTCAGATCTCCCTTTTTTGTCTTTGTTATTCTGCTGAAGAGAAATATTTAACTCTTGTTACTATGCTTGTTGTTATAAAAGGGGTTTGCTCAACCAGAGTCAGGGGCTGGCAGTTTGAGATTGGAAGGTGGCCCCTGGAACACATGGACAAAGCCTACTGTGCAAAGCACAAACACGAAAATGTATATTGTAAATGCTTATCTACACAGACACAAACATACAGCCTTCTCCACCCCTTAGCATGGAATTCCCACCCGGAACTCTGGATCCACAGAATCCCCTTCCCCTCAACCAACAGGCAGGCACCGATACACACCCATGACCATAGGCCCCAACACCAATACACACCCGTGGAGAGATTCAAAAGCAGGCCTACCCATACATCTAAGTAAAGAAAAATAGATAAGAACCGAAATTTGCAGATCTATTCTCTTACAACCAGGAGGGACGAGTGAGGTCTCTGTCTCTCTCTCCCTGTCTCTCTCCCTCTTTTTTTCTCCTTGTTTACAGATTCAGAGAAGCCCAAGGCCCATAAATCTTAAGGGGCCTATGGAGAGCAAAGCACATTTGTATGCATCGTTAGAAGTCGCTAATACCTAAACCCATTAACGAGCGTGTATGCTCGCGGTTTCCGGTGTGTATTAACTTAGAGTTAAATTCTGGAGGAAAGGGCATTGTGTGAATTAACATAAGCCAAATCCATCACGGGTTTTGTCATATCAGATTAGTCAACCGTGGATTTGTGGTTCCGTGTGTGCATGTGTGTGTATACATGTGTACTCATCCACTAAACTTTTCTTTTCGAAGGAGGGTTTTGGAACAAATCAGATCCTCTAAGCCCCAAACCCAGATAATTCCAAAAAGCCAGGTTGAAGTGGCTGGGGAGAAGAGAATGCACAGTGTGTGCGTGTGTGTGATTTTGGGGAGGATAGAGAAGAAGCCTGTATCTTGGGTCACAATTAGCCAGTTGCTTTTGCCAGCAAGGCTTTGGGGTGTGGTAAGAGGAAGCTGCCAAAAGCTGTTGTGCTGTTATGGTTGGTGATGAGACGATATTGTGATGTGTGTGTGTGTGTGTGTGTGTGTGTGTGAGAGAGAGAGAGAGAGAGAGAGAGAGAGAGAGAGAGAGAGAGAGAGAGAAACGGACAAGTAGAGTCCCTGAACTTTAATTACATGAAGAAAGGCGATTGGGGGGGGGGGGGGGGGAAGGCGCTTGCTGGAAGGAGGGAGGAGAGCGAAGAGGGAAGAGGGGGGGAGGGAAGGCCAGGCATAAAGCTGCTGGTTCTAGTGGTTCACTGCTTGGAGTCCCGCGGTTGGACCCGGGAAAGGAGAGAAGGAAAGATACCAGGACTCTCGGGAATTTTCCTTCCCCTTATTCTCCATCTCTGCAAGCCCCCCCCCCCCCCCTTGTCAACCTCCCGCCAAAGTGGAACATGAAGACAATTATTTGAATAATTCTAGCCTAAGTTTTTGTTGTTGTTGTTGTTGTTGTTTTAGCCTTTCCATCAATTATCTGGAGCCTTTGAGCCCGGTGGACACAACCCCAGCTGGGGTCTGAAGGATCCCCGTAATCGAGGCCGTGTAGATCTAACTGAATGCAGTCAGTACAGGCGAGGGAGGGGAAGAGCGAATGGCAGTACGGACAGAGACACCCTGGGGTCCTCATAGAAGAAGCCGAATGCAATTTTTTAAATGGGCCGCGTATGAATAAACTGGATGTTTGACTCTGGGCTCTATGAATGCAGCAACACGGAGGTGGCGTAGTTGGGGAGGAATGCAGAAGATCCCCCTTTCTCGCCCTCCACTGCGGTGCAAAGGGGGCCTCAACCCTAGCTGTTAACGCGGTGGCTGCTGCCGGCTCCATAGTGGAGGAAGGGGAATGCCAAGGGGGGAGGGGGGAAGGGAGGCGGGCGGGGTGGGGTGGGGGGAGCCTCGGGCCGTCCCTGGGTGCTGTGAACTTTAGTTGGAGCCGGCCGCTTGTCAGCCCCAGAAAGCGTTAAAGGTGCAGCAGCCCGCGCCAGCATCCACAACCGCCTTTGTAAGGGTGATTTATGACTTCAATCTTGGTTCACCGAGAGTTCACATGGATTTCGCTGCTGTTGAAGGTTAAAAGATGGTCTTCCCTTGACAAGTGGGACTATTGAAAATTCCTTCTTTCTCTCTCTCTCTCTCTCTCTCTCTCTCTCTCTCTCTCTGTCTCTCTCTCTCTCCCTCCTTCCTCTTTTTTTTTTTTTTAAGACACGAATTGAAGCTCAGAGGAGGAAAAAAAATTGAGGGTGGGATAGGGAGAGATGAGAAAGGGTCAGGAAGATCTCTCCCCCAAATGCAAAGTTGGTCTGGTTGAGAGGAGAGAAGGAGGAGGGGGAGGGGCTTTAAAAGTCTCATATTCAGAGGCCCGAATAGTTGTGTTTTAAAAACAGCCCATTTTTAAAGCAGCCAATTATCCAGATAACTTGGGCCATAAGTGAGTATGTGTGTGTAAAGGCGGGGAGGGGGTAGGGAGGTATTTGAAGTAGAAAAAGTTTAAGGATAAGGAAAGAGAATTGGGCAATTCCAATAGGCTTTCTATATTGAAACCATTTTCTAGAGATCTCAGCTCTCCACTTGCATATGTAGAAACTAGTCAAATATTTTGAAAGGTATAGGCAGGGAGGGGGAAGAGATTTTTTTTTAAGCTCAAAGGATCATCATGTTCTGTCCAGACTTCAGATCTGGAAAGGAAGGAAGTGAGGAGTTGGAAAAATGAGATCTAGGGGTTCTAGAGCAATGAGAGTATAGATCCAATTCTCTCTGCTTTGTATAATCTACACAAGCTCATGCTTACCTCTGCAGCACTCTTCCTGGGGCAGGGAAAACTCAACAATAGTTACATTTCAGTAATCATGCCCCCATATTCTTTTCTCTCCAGACATGGTAGGGCTGTAGCAGCTTCAGGACTTGGTGGAGAAAGCACTGAGCCTAGAGTTAGGCAGGCCTGAGTTCAAATCCAACCTCAAACAGCTGGGCAAATCAATTATTTGTCTCAATTACCTTATTTGTAAATTAGGATAGTAATAGGACCTGTGCTCTCAAGATTGTTGTGAGGATCAAATGAAGCAACCTCTTAAAAGCTCAATTACCATAGTTCCTAGCACATAGTAAGTTACTATATAAATGTCACTATTATTATTATTAGGTATTAACTGAAATAATATTTGTAAAGTTCCTGGCATAGGTGCTATACAAATCTTAGCTGTTATTATTCTCTCTCTCCTCAATTATTTCTCTGAACACTGGCTAGAGGGAATCATTCAGGGGATTTAGGGAAACACCAATGCAATTGGGGCTGTTTTCTAACTGGGAAGGAGAAAGGAATTTAACATTTAAATTATATGTAAATGAGAAGAAAGCAGATGGGAAGGCAGCAGAGTTTGAATTGGGTGTCCTTTTCAATCACAAACCCCTTTGGCCCATTCTTCCACCAACATCAAGTCCTCTCTTCCCTTCCTAATGATTTGGATAACATAGAGGTTGGGGTAGAGGGAATGAAGGTTGTGGGGTCATTTTGGCTGTTCAGGAAATAAGCTTTTATTGATGTTTTAGAATTTGGGGGATCAAAAGGAACAAGGTTGTTGTCTTTTCTTTTTTGCATTCCCAGTGAATATGAGTGCTGGATTTGTAGGGTCTTATTTGGTTTTGATCTTCTGCTATGGCCTTTGTGAACCCTCCCCCAAACCCTCTTTTAACTAAAGAAAGAGACTGAATTAGCTAGCCATCGGGTGAAAAAAGAGAAAGACTGGGAGTGATAAAGACACTGATAAGGAGAAAAAGGCAGAGACTATCTGATATGTTTGTGAGGTGGGGCAGTTTGACAATTGGCTGTGAGACAAAGCTTGTTTCAGAAATTTTCAAAGCAAAGATAACTCCAAGAAGGATCAGAATGCCTGATCAACTCCAATAATACGACATTAGTCTTCTCCGTTCCATGAGAGGGAAAGTTGATTCCTGGATCTTTTTGAATCTCAGTCTTCCCCCCCACCCCATCTATTGGACATTTCTAAAGAAAACATTTATTCTCCAAAGCTATATTTTTGGACCCATGGGAATGGGAGACTATCACGTTTGACTGGGGGGGCAGTGTTATATAAGGCTACAAATTGCTATACGAATGCAAGTTACTATTACAACAAGAGAAAATCTTGTATAGAGAACACTAGACAGGAATTCAGGGGGAAATTGGGTTTGAATCTTGATTGAAAATATGTTGTAATTGTTCAATTGGGTATGACTATTCATGACTCCTTGTGGGATTTTCTTGGCAAAGATACTGAAGTAGTTTGCCATTTCCTTCTCCCGTTTATTTTATAGGTGAGAAAACTGAGGCAAACAGAGTTAAGTGACTTACCTAGGAACACACATCTAGTAAGTGTCTGAGGCTGGATTTGAACTCGGGAAGTTGAGTCTTCCTGATTCTAGACCCAATTCTCTTGTCTACTGAACCTATCAACAATTCTGATAATATCCTGGACCAATTACTTACTTAATCTCTCTGAGCCTCAGTTTCCTCAGTATTATGGTTGATAACAATATTTCCAGTACCTGAAGAAAGTACTCTGTAAAACTTAGTGATATACAAATGTGAATTATTATTAGTCTTCTATTTCTTCTTGCATAGAGTTTAGGGAGGTCTTTCAACTTCTATGAGAAGGGTTGTCTCTATGAAACCTCAATTAGACTCTTCTTACAAGAAGGAACAGGAGGAGAGCATGGGGAGTATTGAAGAAGTGAGAAGAGGGAATATCATCAGACTAGATATTATTCCTCTTTCCCTGAATCTTAGTTTCAGGTCATCTGGAATGAGAACCAATAAGAGACAAATGGGGACTAGAAAGAAGAGGTATTCTATTAATTTGCCCACAAAATTTGAGTTCATGTTGGTTAGTAAAGAAAATTACGAAATCTCTTAACTTGGGTAAAGAACTGTTTCATCCTGAGTCAGAGGAATGGATCAAACACCCTCTAGGGATTGCATTAAAATTTAGTCACTGTCTCTTCCTGCATGATTGGTTTCATAGGCTTGTATTTATTTGTAAGTCTGAAAAATTTTGAATGATTAATTTGAAATTAAGACTATAAGGTTCATAGTTCTTTTCCCTTATGAGGTAGCATAGTCTCAGTATTTTCTTTATGTTTTCTAAAGGGGTAAATGGTCTCACACAGGGTGACCATCTCTCCAGAGGTTGCATAGCAAGTCTCTACTGGAGGCAGAAATGGAATTACTACCGTAAACCCTATCAAGTTGTGTGCCTGCTAATATTTAACAAAGTACTAGAAATTCCCGGGAACCCCCAGTTAAAAACAAACAAACAAACAAACAAAACAAAAAAACACTTTTTAGACACAGCTCTTGAGGAAATAATTGGGTGACAATTCTGCTTCCCATAGGAAGAGTGAAACAAACCATCTTAGCAAAGGTCATAGGAAAAAATAAAATCCATGCAGTTAGGGCTCTCAGTATCAAATAAGGACTGCTTCATACCCCAGACTAATGTATCCTTATCTCTATCTGTCCCAAGATATATACCCAACTAGGCCTCTTTGCCCATTACCCCATTACACATACAACATCCCTCTCTGACTCCCCCTTCTCCATCCCTTGGGGATTACCAGTATCAAGGCATATCCTACTCTGGGAAGGCTGGGGGTTGGGGAAGTGAGGGCAATGGGATCTGCCAGTTGTTGCACATCTGTAAAAGCCTGGAAGTGGAGAAAATTGCTCCAGTTCCATTAGCTCATTTCCACTGAAAATACCTCACAGCAGCTAAACACCCTCAGGGCAAGAGCCTGTTCTCATGCCTCCCCCACCCCTTTCCATAAAGACCAACACAGAACACAGAAAAGGAGATAAAAAAGGAAACACCACCACCAAGGAGGGGAGATGCATATTTATAAAGAAAAACTAGAGACCTAGACCTAGAAAACAAGAGATCCAGAGGGATAGCTATTGACGCAGACTTCTACAAAGTTTCTCCCGCCCCTATTGACCCCCTTTTCTCTTTCTGAGCATTGGCAATGAGAATCTCTCATACACAATGAAACAGAGTTAGGGGGCTGCCCCAGATGACTTTCCAGGCCTTGAACCTCAACACCTCCTGCTTGCCCATTCTCTTGCCCTACTGCCCGCCCCCCTTCCTCTTTTTCTAAATCTGATGTGGCCCTGAGGCAGAAGATAGGGGTTTCCCTGTCCTCATGATCCTAAACCTGCATCTCTTTTCTTCTCTACATTTCAGTTCCTGATGTGCCCAGTGATGGGGCCTGCTCCACAGGATCAGGACCAAGTGTCTGACATATAAATGAGGATATTTTATTTTACTATTTACTAAGCTAAATAAAGAGACCTTGGGTGAAAAATAAGGCGCGCGAGAGAAAAAACAAAACAAAACACTGTGTTGGGGTTTCCCCCCTGCTTTCTGGACACTGGCTTTCTCAATGAAACAGTGTGCTGTTGTTCTTAGAAAAACCATTCCCCCTCCATCTCGGATCGGAGGGTTTGAGTTTCACCGTCCGTTCACCCCCATTAATCACCCCAGCAGCTTAAACATCACCCAGCCCCTCTGGCCCTTTTTTTCTTCTTCCCTCTGTTAGTATTCATGGCAGGGCACTCAGCACTGCTGCATGCCTCACAAAGACCCCTCCCCCTTTACTCTGAAGGCCCCCATATCTACTCCATCCCTCACTCTGCAGACCCCTGTTCCCTATCCCCCATGACCCTTGTCTCTCAGTCACATCTTCCATCCAAATACCTTCCATTCTCCATTCCCCCATATCCTCTCTATCCACTTATCGATGTCTCTTCCTGCACAATGCAGGGTCTTCTCATTCCCCAATCCCTTTTACATTCTCCTCTTCCACACCAATTCTACAAACCATATTCCTTCTATCCCTATCCCCATTCTCAACTTCCCACAGTTCAGTTATCTTCTCTAATCCCATTTTGCCTTATAGTACCGTCCAAAGTGCTCTATTCCACATACCCCTGGCTACAATTTCCCTTGTCCCTTTTTCTCTTCTAATCCATCTTTTCTTTTTTGGAAGCAATTAGGGTTAAATGACTTGCTTGGGGTTCTCACGACTAGTAGGTATTTGAGGATGGATTTGAATTCAGGGCTTCTTGCCTGCAGGGCCAGTGTTCTATATCCTCTTCTCAGTGTTCTATATCTCTTTTCGATCAATTTTCATAATCTTTTGTCTTTATATCAGCTATGTTTTCTCGCCTGTCCTTTCCCCTCACCTCCTCCAAGGGAGACATTCTTAATAATAAAAAATTAAAAAGAGAAACAAAGAACAATTAGGCAAAACAATCCAACATATCAAAAAAAAATCTGACGTTATATACATTATATATATTATATAAGCCCATGGCTCTTCACTTCTGCAAAGAAGGTGGAGGATGTGTATTCCTGCATGTCTTCTTCGGAGCCAAGTTTGGGCCTGATAATTTCAAAACATTCAGTTTCTGTTATTTTATGGGTTTAGATTCAATTTACAATGTTGTAGCCATTGCATATATATTGTTTTCCTGCTTCTGCTTACTTCATATTGTATCAATTCATATAAATCTTCCCAGGCTTCTCTGTAGTCATACTTTTCATTTCTTATAGCATTATATAAATAGATCACAATTTGTTTAGCCATTCTAAAATCAAACATCTCCCATAATAACTCTTCTCTCTCTATCCCTTCCATATCTTTCTGCCTTTCATCCTCTCTTCCATAAACAACATTTTCTAAATCCCTGTTCTCTCCAACTTTAAACATTCCTCTCCCTTATCTACACCCTCATCTTTTTTCTATCTTTGCCCTCTTCCATCTCAATCTCTGATTTTCACTGTCTCTGCTTGTCTCCCCCTTCTCTTCCTTTTCCATTTCACTTTCTACTTGACCTCTGTCCTCTCTCCACTCTCTTCTCTCACTCCCTATTCTCCTTAATTCTCTTTTTTTTTGGGGGGGGAATAAATCCCTTTATTAAATTCTTTTGATCCCCATAAAATGTTGCATTTTATTTCTTTTTTAAAAATCACTTCCATAATTTATTAGGATCTATAATCATAAGAAAATATAATCTTTAATGACTGAGGACGTTAAGATGCCTCCTAGTTATTATTTTTATTAAAGCTTTTTATTTTCAAAACATAAGCATAGATAATTTTCAACATTCATCGTTGCAAAACTGTGTGTTCCAAATTTTTCCCCTCTTCCCCACACCCCTTTCCCTAGATGGCAAGTAACCCAATATATGTTAAACATGTGCAATTCTTCTATACATATTTCCACAATTATCATGCTGCACAAGAAAAATCAGATCAAAACGGAAAAAAAATGATATTCTCCTTAGTTCTTATGAATATACTTATCCAGAATTTATTCCTCTCTTCTACCCCTCTGTTCTTTTCTTTCCAACTCCACATTCCCATTCTTCTGCTGGACTGTTGTTCTTTTATCTATGCCTCTGACATCTGGCATAGGATCATAGCCTTGAAGCTGGAAAAGCTCTCTCAGAACTCAACTAGGTCAATTTCATTATTTTATAAATGAGGAAACTCAAAGAAGCCAAGTCCAAAGTCATGAAGATTAGGGTTAGATCCTTCATCTTTAAACCCAGAATTCTTTTCATTGAACTGTGCTGATTGGTCCTATCTCATTTTTTTCTGCTTCTCCTGTTCCTTCTTATTTCCTGTTCTCCTCTTGTTTCTCCTTCTTCCCAATTCTCCTCCCTCCTTGAATCAATTCCTGTGTGAAGTGTTTGAGATCCCTCCTTTGAGATTTGGAGTCATAAAGGATCTTTATGAGAAGAAGAATGTAACCTTTTGGGGGGATTTACCCCTAATTCCAGAAGGATGGAGATTGGGATTACAAAACTCAGTAGATAGCTAGTCTTTTACCAGGCTACCAACATTTTCTATCACTTTGATAGAGAAAATACTTAATGGGAGGAGAAAAAGAAAGATCTCCCTCCCCTACATTTACCTGTATATGGATGTTACAATGGAGAAAATGAAGAAGTGACTTTTATAAAAAACAATAAGTTTCCCAGAGTCCTCCATTGCAATGAGGAAAGAGAAACTGTCTGGGGAGGCAGGGATGCCCCCTTCCTTCTCAGAATTTCAGAGGTTCTTATTCAGCTTATGATACTTTCTCTGATACTTTCTAGCTGAGTGACCCTGAGTAAGTCAACTAACTTCGATCTTTCAATATCTATCTAAGAGCACTCAGTGCTTAGATTGTCCTGGTAGGACTCAGAGGGATAGTCTTATCTAGAAACAAGAGGATAGACAAGATGACTTCTTTGTGGCTCCTCTGATATTCAAAAGAACTATGATTTGCTGATAGTCATAAGGAGGCATTGGACTCTGAGCACTATGGAAATCTGTAGATATATGGTAAATGGACTTTCTACTTGGTTGCTACAATAATATACCAAGCAATTAGGATACAAGTTTCCAAGATCTTTTCTTGCATTTCCAAAAAAGATAAATCACCCCAGAAATGGAATCTGCATATTGTAATTAGCTGTTAAATATTTCATAGACATTTTGAACTTTCTCTTCCTCTTCTACTTAATGGCTATAAACTTGAGCAAAGGGAAAACAGACTGGTGAGAAGGGGGAGAGAGGGAGAAGAGGGAGAAAGATTTCCTGTACCTTTAAAATAATTTCTCTCAGCTAGAGAAAACAAAGGGAAGAGTGTATGAGGCAAAGTTGACGGTCTGTTTTAGTAGTGATCCAACTATTACGAAAAGGTACATGTCTTGTGGTATAGGGAACTACTGTCATTGCTTGGCCTTATTAACAAGTCATGATTAATAAACATAATAATCATTTCCATTTTTGATAATGCTTCAAGACTTACAAAGTCCTTTCCTTATAATCCTGTGAAGGTAGGTGGTTCAAGTGCTATTGTTTCCATTTTACAGATAAGGAAATAGAGGTTCATTTAGATGAGGTGATTTATCCAAGTCAGGTAACTTATAATTTAAAATCCAGATCTTTTGCCTCCTCCAAATTCACGGCTCTGCCCACTGTGACACACCAATCCCTTTGCTATTAAGCCCTACCTTCCTCTTGTAAGTGCTGTTCTTTATCCTCATCCTTTTACCTCTTCTTCCTCTGTTCAGGATCTCTATTTTAGTTCCTCAACTCTAGGTCAAATTAACTATTACTTGATAATGCAGGGGATGGAGTGGTGAGGATGTTCTCAGGAGACATCAGAGTTCCCTGCTCTCCCTCATCTGGTCCCTCTGGGACTTGGGGAAAATGACACTAAGTGGATTATGGTTCCATTTCAGGAATTAAATCAAAACTCAGGGCTAACTCAATTTGGCTTTGGATGGGAGGAAAAGGTTAAAAGGGAGGAGGTATTGTCTGGGTGTGCTCTCAGCATCATAACAGGTTCCTGCTTCAGTCCATTGCCCCATGGGAAGGCCCAGGATCTATGGGGTTTGAGAGTGGAGAGTGTCTGGGTAAATCTGGGAGATTATAGCTCTCATCAAAGGCATGGAGTTGGGTTGCATTTTAGTGAGAGACTCCCCCCACCCCCATGCCAGAAAACTCATGAAGTTCAACCCCATGCTACTTAGTAAAGGAAAAGTGAGGGAAGGGAAAATGAAAGAAATATATTAAAATTTATAATACATATATATATATATATAATATGTATAAAATCTATAATAAAATTAAAATTATATTAAATTAAAATTCAGAGGGAAAAATATGTACATTGAAATTATTCTCTTTATAGTACAGCTATAATGTGTGCTTTAGCATCCCTGTTATACACCCATGTGACTTAATACCACAATAAGTCGTGAAGCTATTCTTTAGTCAAATTAAGAGGTAAGACCTTTGGCCACCAATGAAATAAATTGTAACAACAATGATGATTTGGATAAAAAGGCAGTCACATCCCTTAGACCTTTTTAATTTTTTAAAATAGAAAGTTATACAGCAATTCAAGAGTTAGAGACAGTCAAGGCCCAAAGCAATTGTGGAATGAGATTTCCTATGTGGAGAGAAGATCCTCCTAGACTCCTATCAATCATGGTGCCTAGAACTAACTTTACTGGCCCAGAAAGAAACAACCCATCCAGCAGTTATACAGTTACTTGAAGATAGTTGGAAGATTAGTTAAGGAAAAATAGACAGTTGCCAAAATTAGTGATATAGAGACAACTTAAGGCAGGAAATAATTTCAAGAAGTGTGATTCCCTAATATCGGAGATATTGACTTAAGATAGATAGACTTAGTTCTTATAATTGAGAGTTAAATTCTAGAGTGAACTTCCTGAGGAGAAAAACTGAAGGAACAAAAGTGTGAGATGACTCGACACTCATATGGTATATAATATATATCATGTATTATTGTAAGTGATATGATATATATATTGCATTATGTGTGATTATATACATATAATACGTACATATATGTATATATGTAGACTTTTATATGTAATTACATTTTATTTTAACTTTGTGCTTATACTTCTCACTGATATTATGTGTATTAGTGGGAGAGTGCACACCAGGATCTTGGCACAAATGTTTTGTAGCCATTGTTTTTACAATACTTTCTTTAAAAACACCTTTGTTGAAAGCAACTTATATCTATTGACTGATTATTAATGGGAAGCACACCAGAGGGGGCTCATAAGATATCATTTAGCAAGGTGATTCTACAGGTAATATCCCTGAATCTTGAACCTTGAACATTGAAGGGTAGTAGCTGCCCTTCTAAACTATAAAAACTGCCATATGGGGATATAACCCAGAGAGAGGAAGCTAGCGATATATCTAATTATCTAGATATCTAATTATAAGGGTAGGGGAAGAGAATAAGCACATATATTTAGTATCTACCAGATCCTGTGTTAACAGCTTTTTACATATTATCTCATTTAATCTTCACAAAAACCTTGTGAAATAAGTTCTACTATTATCCTCATTTTTACAGTTGAGGAACCTGAGGCAAACAGAGGTTAAGTCACTTACCCAGGGTCCCATAGCTAGTTTCCGAGGCCAGATTTAAAGTAAGATCCTCCTCACTCCAGTTCCAATGTTCAATCCAGTATGTCACTTAGCTGCCTCAATAGTATAATTGCATATCTGTCTTTACTCAATTGTTACTATGACACAGACACCCCAGATTCATAACTGAATTTTGTATAGCACTTCAGGTTTTACAAAGCAATCTCCTCACTAGGAAATCTTAGGGTATAGTGGAGGGAGCACTGGATTTGCAGGGTAAAGACCTTTCTTTACTCTGCTACTTGTTATCTGTGTGATCTTGGACATATCATTTAACCGCTAAGGACCTTTTTTTATTTCAAAAACCTTACATGCTTATGAGGATAATAGTATAACTATTATTACCTTCATGTTACTGTCGGGGAGATGGAAATTTAGAGAAGTTAAATAATTTTGTCTGAGATCACATAGTAGTAAACATTTTTTCAGGATGGGCCAAGATTTTTAATCCAAGATCAGGGTTGATTTTCCTACTCCATCGTGATCTATTGACTAATGGTAATAGTTAAAACTTTCTACCAGGAACCAGGCTGGTCTCATTGAAGTGCATCACCACTCTCTCCCAAGAGACAGAGAGAGAAATTCTCTCCATTTCACATAAGGGGAAACAAAATTCAGAGGAGTTGTATGTCTTTCCTAGAGCCACACATAGCATAATTAAGAAAAAGAAAAAGAAAACTAATACACTGAATGACAAGAAATGGGGGGGTCTTAATTACTCTTCCTCTCCAATTCTTGCTCCCTGAAACCCCAGGCATCAGTGGGGAAAGGGCTATGCATAGATTCTAGCCCCCTGTATTCTAAAAAGCAGTAGGGAGGGACTCTGCCAGGGAGCAAGCAGCTCCAGGGCAAAAGCGTCACCACAACATCGTCATTCTGCGATTACTGTCAGGGGACCATCATCCATCAGAGCTGCCTTCGGAGTACGGCCCAGACTGTGTGCACCGCCCTGCTCTTTCTAGATTGCATTAGCTAGGGAGATGGCGTAGTGTGGCACCAGTTGGGAGGAGGGGGCAAAACTGTCCATGCTCCTTGGCAGACCCCTGAAGGTGTGTGTATGGGGGCATAGTGAAGGGATTGGTCTGTCTCTGTTTGGGGAGGAGGAAAGAAGAGGCCTCAGGACCCCATTCTCTAAATCTCCCCCTTCTGGTGTTCTAACAGTATATAGGAAAATTGGAATGGATAAAGAGAAAAGAAGGGAGAAGAAGAGAGGAAGAAATTACCTAAGAGACAGAACAGGCAAGCTAGAGAAGGATGAGGGTAATGGAGGATAAAGTCAATATCAAAGGAAGAGAATGTGGACAGGGGTAGGGGGAAGATGGGACACAAAACAGGGACTTATGGGAAAAGGAATAGAATGAAGAACAAAAAGAATGTAAGAGGGAGATAAGAAGAGAGGAAAAGGAGATTAGACACAGAGGCAGATGGAAAAAGAAAAAGATGGAACATGAGAAGGAGTTGCAGAATCCGAATTTTAGTGCTGGGGGTGATTTTAGAGATTATTGAAATTAGTGCCTCTGTGGAATGAGCTTGGAGTCAGAGCAGATTGAGTCTGGCCCCTTGTAGCCATGTCACTTAATCTCTCTTCTCTCTAAGTTTCTCTATTTGTAAAATGGCAATAATAAAAATTTCACTACCCATCTCACAGACTTTGCAAACTCCAAAGTGCTCACTGTCAATTACTAAGGATCATTAATAATTATCTATTTCACAGATTTGGAAACTGAGGCTTCAAACTCACATAGCCAGTTAGTGGGAGACTAAAGAAGAAGGTCAAGGTCTCCTGACTTCTTATCCACTTTTCTATACTGTTTGAGAATGAAAAACAAATAACAGCTATTCAATATCAGAATCAAGATCTGCTATGTTCAAAAGCATATTCAAAATTTTCAATATTTTTTAATATACTCTTGGACACCGATCTCTTGGCCATTTGTTGAATAAATTTGCCTTATGAAGAAAACCTTGGCTTCCTGAAGATCATGGAAAATGAAGTATCTCCTTTCTTTCAAATGGTTAGGTCTCTGAAGGAACTAGATCACATTCTTGAAATTTATCCCACTTCAAAGAGTGCTTCACCTTTGTGAAATACATTAGACCTGGGTTTGAGGCTGCACAGTGCTCTTCCTACCATTCCTTAATCTTCTTTTTCTCTTCTAGAGGATAAAGACCAAAACTGAAATGGAGGAATAATAATTATTATAATGACTAGTTTTCATAAAATGTTTTAAGATTTGTAAAATGTTTTATATAAATCATCTTATTTGTTCCCCACAATCCTGGAATATAGGAGCTAACCTTATCCCCATTTTAGAGATTATAATAATAGTAATTATTATTATTCCTCATTTTGTGGGAGAGGAGACTGAGACTGAAAGAATTAGGTGACTTATCCAGGGTCACACAGTTATTACCAACTGTCAGAAGGTAAGATTTGAGCCCAGGTCTTCCTGATTCCAGATTTAATATTCTGCTACTGCAACTTGCTTTCTGTAGAAAATATTATCTTCCTGAATATGGGGAATGTGAGTATTTTGACTTCTCATTTTGTCTGAATGGTCAGATGTCTTCCTCTTTCTTTAGCTAACAAATATTAGCTATTGGATTTCATGGTCACAGAATCCTTAGGACTTACAAGGTTAATGATAAAGAAACCATTCCCTTGTCTCTGGGTAGGACTGCATCTAACTGGCTCCACCTAATTCTCAACAAAGAATTCTACAATTTTGTTTGATATCTTGCGACAGGATTTCATTTGTGAAAAGATTTCTTTGTCTCCAAACTCATTCCCATACCCATTTCTACCATGATACTCAAAATTCATTATCATAGTCAAAATGGTACATCACACGGGATCTCAAAGTTGGAAGGGACATCAGAGATTGTATGGTCCTAATATGATTTTAAGAATTCCTTCTACAGCATCCAGTTATGTGACCTTTCAGATTTTTCTTGAAGACCTCCAATTAGGGGGAAGCAGCCTATTCCTTTTTTGGACAAATATCATTGTTAGGAAATGTTTCCTTTCATCAAATCTAAATCTATTTCTCTGCAATGTTCATTCATTAACTCTGCTTCCAGATCAGGCAAGTTTAATTTCTGTCCTTCATTAGAACTTCACAAATACTTGAAGCTATCATGTATTCTTCATCCTAATCCACTCTTCTCAAGGCTAAATGTACCCAGTTCCTGAACTCAACCACACATGGCATAATCTCAAGGTCTTTCATTAATCTAGTTGTTCTGATGTGTTCTGCATTATTTTATATGTTATATAAGATGAAAGAAAGAATGAATAAACATTATTATGTGCATTTACTATGTACAAAGTATGGTGGTAAGTATAGGGGATAGAAATAGAAGTCAAACTACTGTGCCCTCATGAAGCTCACATTCTAATGGCAGAGACAATTCATATAGAAGATTTATAGCTGCAAGTCAAATGAAAAAGTCCAGTGTTCCTTTGTGCAGTGGCAAAGCAGATGATAATTTTTCTTTTATGTCATTTAAATTGATAAAAACATATCATTTTCTTTTATTTATTTATTAAAGTGTTTTATTTTCAAAACATATGCATGGATAATTTTTCAACATTATCCCTTGCAAAACCTTGGGTTCCAGTTTCCCCCCTTCTCTTACCCCCTCTCTTAGATGGCAAGTAATCCAAAATATGTTAAATATGATAGAAATATAAAACATATCATTTCCTAACATTTGACTACATCAAGGACTTGATGGAAAGAACTTTCTTTTCTGTTGAAGGAAATAAACAGAGTTAATCAAGATTGTATTAATTAGTCAGCTGTATTAGAAAGAATATTTATTAGCTATCCCAAGCAGCTGTTTGGGGAATGTTAGTTTAATAAAGAGTCCTCTCCATCAACCAAGTGTCTTGCCTTGACAAAATAACCAAAACTTGTATTTAGTTAGCAAGAATAATGAGTTAAAATGGAAGCTACTTACTCCTTCTTTTGGTAGTTTTCTCCTTAGCAATAGCCTTGGGGTGTCCTGAGGCCTATATGTTTTTCCAACATAAAATAATGTCCCAGTCTCTCTCTTCCTCTCTCCCCCCTTCTCTAAAATCTTGTGGCTTGAGATCTAAAATTCCACCTCCCCCTTTCCCTGCATTCTACTGAAATTTTTAAAAATTGAGTTGAAGGTGCACCTCCCCTTTTTTTGGTTCTTGCCCTGGGCACCAAAATTACCAGTTATAGCTCTGAAATTGTGGAGCATTTTTTCCACAAATGTGTTAGGTAACAGGGGTTTGGATTCAGGCACCCTGCTCAGGATATCTAAGGGATGATAGTGTCAGTGAGAGCAGAGGGAAAGTGAGGCATAGAAGAAAGAGTTTTGGAGAAGAAACTGCCACCCAAAAAAGGGTGTTATTGAGTCTGTTATTTATCTGGGAGATGCAACAAAGTATAATGGAAAGAAAGTATTCTTTCAAATATTATATTTGACTTGGAGACCTGAGTTCAGATCCTGCTATGATATTATCTATATGACCATAGGAAAGCTCTCTGTGCCAGTTTGCTAATCTGTGAAGTTGAGATGAAAATTCTTCTGTTACCCACCTCAGAAGGCTATTGCGAAAGAAGATTGGAAGAGAAATAGATGAAGAGTTATTAGGGTATGTGTCCAGCTCATAAAAATATACAAATGAAATGCAGAATTAGCTTATATTGAAGATTAGGTGAATATCTCCTTGGTGGGGAATGTAATCCTGAATTTGAGGATTGCTTTGGCTGTGCTGTGTGACATAAAACTAATTGCTCATCCTCTCTGGTCCAAAGACAAAATGATGTCTATCCTTTTCTCAAATCAGAGAAGATTAGCATAAGTATAAATCTAAATTGCCTAGCTCTGTATTATTGTGAATAATGATTCACAATGATATAGTACTTCAAGGAACTGTATGTCAGTCATATTAGCATGTTCAAATCCCATTGCTACAGCAGTAAATGTCTTCAATATATGCTGTCAGTGCATTTGGCGCCATAAAAAGAAGTCATTTAGGAGGAAAAGTTTTGAACCCAACTCTGTTATTTCTTCTTTTCCCTAATTTTTAAACATTTTTATTTAAAGTTTCTCTCTCTTTTCCTTCTCTCTCTTTACTCCTTGAGACAGTAAGGATTGTCTTAGATCACTATGTTGTTGAGAGTAGCTAAGTCACTCACTCACAGTTCTTCACTGAACTTTATTACTATTACTGTGCATAATGTTCCCCTAGTTCTGTTCACTTCCCTATATATCAGTTCATGTAAGTCTTTCCAGGTTTTTCTGAAATCATCCTCAAAGAAAATCATTTCTTATAGGACAAGAACATAAGAACCAAAGCCCACCATTCTATAACCATTTGCCCTAGTTTGGTTAGGAATTTCCCCCAATTGGATGTGGGAAAACTAGGACATTGATTCATTGCTGGTGGAGTTGTGAACGAATCCAACCATTTTGGAGAGTAGTTTGGAACTATGCTCAAAAAGTTATCAAACTGTGCATACCCTTTGATCCAGCAGTGTTACTACTGGGATTATATCCCAAAGAGATTATAAAGAAGGGAAAGGGACCTGTATGTGCACGAATGTTTGTGGCAGCCCTTTTTGTAGTGGCTAGAAACTGGAAACTGAATGGATGTCCATCAGTTGGAGAATGGCTGAATAAATTGTGGTATATGAAAATTATGGAATATTACTGTTCTGTAAGAAATGACCAACAGGATGATTTCAGAAAGGCCTGGAGAGACTTACACGAACTGATGCTGAGTGAAATGAGCAGGACCAGGAGATCATTATATACTTCAACTACAATACTAGATGATGACCAGTTCTGATGGATCAGGCCATCCTCAGCAACGAGATCAACCAAATCATTTCTAATGGAGCAGTAATGAACTGAACTAGCTATACCCAGAAAAAGAACTCTGGGAGATGACTAAAAACCATTACATTGAATTCCCAATCCCTATATTTATGCACACCTGCATTTTTGATTTCCTTCACAAGCTAATTGTACAATAATTCAGAGTCTGATTCTTTTTGTACAGCAAAATAACGTTTTGGTCATGTATACTTATTGTGTATCTAATTTATATTTTAATATATTTAACATCTACTGGTCATCCCTGCCATTTAGGGGAGGGGGTGGGGGGGTAAGAGGTGAAAAATTGGAACAAGAGGTTTGGCAATTGTTAATGCTGTAAAGTTACCCATGTATATATCCTGTAAATAAAAGGCTATTAAATAAAAAAAAATAAAAAAATAAAAAAAAAGGAATTTCCCCCAATTGATGGACACCCCTTTGATTTTCAATTCTTAGGTACCACAAAAAGAGCTGCTACAAGAATTTTAAACAAATAGGTCCTTTTGCTTTTTTTGGATGTCTTTGGGATAATGACTTAGCAGTGGTATTGCTGGATCAAAGGATATGAACAGTTTCATGGCAGATTTCCAAATTGAATCAATTCACAACTCCACCAACAGTACGATAATATACTAGTTTTCCCACATCCCCTTCAAAATCCAACATTACTATTTTTTGTCATATTAGTCACTCTGATAAGTGTGAGATGATATCTCAGAATTGTTTTAATTTGCATCTAACTGATCAATAGTGATTTAGAGCATTTTTTCATATTAACTATACATAGCTTTTATTTATTTGTCTGAAAACTGTCTGTTAATATTCTTTGATCATTTATCAACAGGGGAATGATTTATATTTTTGTCAAGTTGACTTGGTTCTCTACATATTTGAGAATGAGCCTTTTATCAGAGATACTTTTACAAGTATCAAATTTACAAGAATTTTTTACAAAATTCCTCCAATTTTCTGCTTTGCTTTTAATTATGGTTGCATTGGTTTTGCTTGTGTAAAAACTTTAAAATTTTATATAATTAAAATGATCTAGTTTACATTTTGTAATTCTCTCTTTATTTTCTTTAATTCTAAATTCTTCTCTTATCCACATATCTGTAAATTATTCCAACCTCTTTTAACTTGCTGCTTATGGTTATCATCCTTTCTGCATAAATCATGTAACATTTTGACCTTACCTTGATGTACATAATGAGATGTTGATTTATATCTCTTTTCTGCAACACTGTTTTCTATTTTTCCCAGTAGTTTTTATCAAATAACGAATTTTTGTTCCAAATGTTTGGAACTTTGGGTTTATCATATACTAAATTACTATGGTCATTTACTATAATATGATTTGTACCTAATCTATTCCACTGATCCACAACTCTGTTTCTTAGGGGTATGCACAGTTTGATAGCCCTTTGGGCATAGTTTCATATTGCTCTCCAAAACATTTGGATCAATTAAGAAAAAAGATTAAAAGAAAATCTATTGTTCAATTTTACACCTAAGATAGTTTTCCAAGAAATCAAAGCCCTGTTAAATACAAAGCTATGGTTGAATCTTCCAGCAGTTATTTCACTAGGAAGGATTTTTAATAGCTCTGAATGGTGTGAGCACATACCATGGAAATCTCGACAATAGGTAGTATGAAATCTGATGGTAATAGCATCTTTTTGCAACATGTTGTCCCTGTTCAACTCACTCCTGATCCAGTGGAGTTGTTCTGAGCCACAACAAGGAATGTGGTAATGGAGAGAAGGCCGAAAGGGTCTGCGATGAAATATTGTAAAGTAGAGCAGTAGTGAGCAGAACAGTTCAAATTCTGACTCTGACACATTGGGACTGTGTTACTTTAGACAAATGACTTGACTTCTCAGTGACAATAGGCAATTCTCTAAGACTATAAGTTGTATAGAGAGTCCCAATCTGAATAATAGATTTATTCTATTCTAAAAGGGCTTTCCTTGTCTGGGAGATCCCTTTGTCAATGACACCATAAGTCCAGTCTTTATCTTTAAAATATACATAGAACTTTTCTTACAACATCACTGCTAGGTAGTGCAAGAATGATTATCTTCAGGTAAAGAAAGAAGAAGCTTATGCTTTAAATTGCTTGTGTACTCTGTTCCATTGATCTACTTTCTATTTATTAATCAGTACCAGAGAATTTTGATAATTACTACCATATATTATAGTTTAAGATATATTGTTATATTTTCTTGCTTTACTTTTTATTAATTATTTTGATTTTCTTGATTTTTTTGTTCTTCCAAATGAATATCTTTTTTTCTAATTATATATATAAAATTCAGGTGGATGATATTGAATGCATAACTTAATTTAGGCTAATTGTAATTTTTATTATATTAGCCCTGTTTAGCCATGAAAAACTAAAAATTTTAAAATTATGTAAATCTGACTTTATTAATATTAAAAGTTATACATATATATAAAAAAAGAAGAAAGAAGCTTAAATAGATTAAGTAATCAACTGATATTCTAATAAAATGAAGTGATTTGCCCTGTCGTCATGAACTTAATAAGAGGCAGAAGAAGCATTCAAATTTGGAGCTCAAACCAGCACTGAATATTCCATTAGTGTTTTTAAATTCAACAGGTGATCAATAAATGTTTATTCCTAGGCTAACTTTGAGCAATTTTCTGAAGTCTTTCTATTAGAAATGTTACCTTTCTCTCATCTGTGTGTTTTTAAAGAGGCAAGATAAAGTGTGTTTATGCAAGATGCAGAGAGCAAAGATCAAACCATCCATGGGATACACTTCCTACACTGAATCAATACGTCAACCACTCCTTGACTGGAAAGAAAGAGTGTTGATATACCATGATTTCTTAAGATGGATCTAGGAAAGTAAGGTGTTTGAACAATCTCAGATTTGTCCTCCCCAACCCCAAGAGACAATCAGATCAGGAAGGCATTAAGAAGATATGTTCAAAACCTCAGGAGTTCAGAAAAGGTTCTAGATAAGAGGGAATGATGACAGGCAGAAGGCTGGAGACTTAGGGATGGGCACATTTCTCCCTCCCTGATCCAATGATGTCATCTGCATCCAAAGTGTGGAGTCTCTTGGGAGGTAAATATGACCTTTACACAGATCATAAGTGATACTGAGCTCATCCTAGTTTTCCCAACCCCATTTGATTGTGTCAAAGACTTCCAGAAGGGCTAGGAGAGCCTTGTCCAAACAGTTGTTCCATTATTGTGAAATTCTGATATCTCATTTCAATCCTTCCTTCTAAAAGGAAGTTTTTCATGGAAATATAACAGCCTCTTCAGAATAAGAACCCTCCGGGATCTTGTCTACTGTAGATTTGGTTTCAGAAGTAACTAGGTCACCCAGTAGATAGAATGATCTAATTGGAATCAGGAGGATCTGGGTTCAAATTGGGCTTCAGACACTTACTACCTGTGTTCCCCTGGGCTTTACTTCTGATACTCTCAGTTTCCTCAACTGTAAAATAGAGATTATAATAGCACTTAACTCCCAGGATTATTGTGAAGATCAAATGTAAAGTATCATGCAAACTTGGAATGCTACATATTATTTATGTAGCTATTATGATTATTTCCCCTCTCTTCCAAAATTCCTAATTCCAACTCTCATCCCCTGTCCTTTTTCTAGATTTATAGAAAAAGTCATTACTTTCTGCCAGTGACTCCTTGACATTATCCCTTACCTCCAAACTTCTCCCTAACTTTCCTCTCTTCACAACATTTGGAATAGGGCCAAATCCTGATAGTAATGTTATCCCAGCAGTCTTCTTGATCGTGTTGCTAATGGAAACCCTCAGCTGATAGGTGGGAGCAATAAATAATAATAAAGATAAATCATAATAAAAAGAAAGACTCTCTCTCCATGTATCTTTGAATAAGCTTAGCCCTTCTAGGTCCCCCTTCCAGGCTTCATTCCTCTATTCCAGATTTCTTATTTTCAGCAGTTTCCTAACATGGCCTCTATATATCTGTCAGCTTGAGCCCTACTGCACTAAACACCTGCTTAGAGTCTTTAGTAGTCATTGTATCAA
This sequence comes from Sarcophilus harrisii, assembly GCF_902635505.1. Lineage (NCBI taxonomy): Eukaryota > Metazoa > Chordata > Mammalia > Dasyuromorphia > Dasyuridae > Sarcophilus > Sarcophilus harrisii. Next base: position 87,969,206 of record NC_045430.1, on the reverse strand, counting down.
TCCCTTCCTCCCCATAATTCCAATTATCTTTATTTCCCATTTTCCACAAGGGAGGCCTCCTCTCACTAACAACCTCTTTGGCTCCAGGTTGTCACATTCTCCTGTACCCTTTTCTTTCACTTGTATATACTGACTTCTAACAACCAAAATATTTTCATATCATTTCTAGAGAGTATCTAGCTTTTCTTCCTCAGCAAAATGAGAGTTCTTGAAAGGCACAGATCCCCCCTACTCCCTCTTCCCTCTGGATTTTCTCTGTGAGCCCAAGACAGGGCCCTCAGTCAATGTTGACTGACTAGTAGATTGACAGATCGTGGAGCTCCTCAGACCTCCACGGTTGCTGCTGTCCCTGAGCCAGGAGGAAGCAGCTCCCCTTGCCAAAGAGATCTTGGTGGACAGTTATTGAAGCCTCTCAGCTGGGGACTCCTCTCTGGTCTTAATCTGAACTGCCCTTAAGGAAATCATAACTAGCTCTTAAAAACATGTTCTGACTCAAACCTGTGTGTGTTTGAACAGAGTTTCAGACATCTACTTAACACGAGGGGCCTCGGGGCTTTTGATTTCTACCTGCTGCTTTGCCCTCTCCCCCTGTCTGGCTGGTGTTTATCGCCCAATAAATTGTTTAAATCAGTGTCATTTCTTATAAACATTTCACTCTGAACACTACCCCCTACTCCAGAAGTTCATCCATCACCACTTGAGGGGTCTACTTGAGAAACCACGCTTTGGGGCAGGAGATATGGACCCCTTCATCTGTCCTTCCTTAAGCCAAGCCCTTCCCCCTCACCCCCACCTCCTGCCACTTTGGTCCTCTGCCTAAACTACCTTCTCAGATTTCACACCATAAGAGCTACCTCAGTGCAATGAAATGGGGCACTTAGGACTGGGGGTTATTTATAACAGGCACACTGGCAACAAGCAATGGGATAACAACCAAGAAGATGGACACTTTCTCTTTCAAAGCTCAATAAATACACATGGATTTCTTTTACTTCTTTGTGTTTCTGGCTCCTTTTTTTAATTTTCCATGCTAGCTACAGGATGAAGAGAACAGAAGGAATAGTAGGGGGTGGCTCGGATCACGATGACTTAGATGAGTCAGCTTGGGGTTGACTGTTTAGGGCTCCATCAATTTCATCTTGATATTGTACTTTCTCTCCTGTATCCCATTTTAAACCAGAAATTTCCTTTTTTGAATGAACTTTTCCCCTCTAAATTTTGTGCCCTTAGCTCTCAGCAGAGGAAAGACTCCTTTGCTATCCAGTTAAATGGAGAGCATCTTTCAGAAACAAGAATGGAAGACAAACTGAGCAGGAAAGAACTCTTGTGCTGATCAGGATTTCAGGAGAGAGTGAGATTTCAAGGAAATCTCTTTTTAAAAGAATTTTGAAAATTGATTGAGAAACACCCATTCCTTTTAGTAATTACATAATAGTGTGGAGACAAGGGAACAACTGACTTGACCTCTGAATCTGATCTAAGGCTAGCCAACATTTATATGGACTTCAAAGTTTGCAAAGAACTTTACAAATATCATTTCAATTGACCCCTCCCCCCCAGCATCTAGGAGTGTCATGGGAGGTAGGTGCTATTCTTATCCCCATTTTGCAGTTGAGGAAATTGAGGCAATCAGAGGTTAATTGTTTTCCCCAGAGTTATATAGCTAATTATTAAGGCTATATTTGAACTCAGGTCTTTCTGATTCCAGATTCAGAGCCCCATCCACTTTCCTTCCCCACTCCTCAAGGTCATCTTCATTAACCATTATTGATCAGACCAGTTTAAGGACTCTGCTGTCTTTGGGACACTGGAAGATCTCAAATTATTCAACTTTCCTACCCCTCTTTCCAGCTCCTCTAGTACTGCATAAAGGAAAAGGAATAACTAATCCCTCAGCCCATCCCAAATGTAGTGTGAAATCTAGCCACTTACACACTGGCACTGCTACCACTGACTAGTCCCATTGTATATAGTGCCCACTCCTTTAGATGGCTGGTGCATCAGAGAACCCAGGTTAGTAAGGAGGATGAGGCAGGGGATATGGTGGACCATGAGGAGAGGGATTCCTTGATCTTGAGGATCAATATTTCCTGACTTGAGCTAAAGGAGGAGAAAAAAGTTGCTAGGGGAGAATATGACTCCATAAAATAAAGGGAAATAATTGGGAGCGATATCTAATTTATCTATTGAATGCCTCCTACGTACTCTTTTATCACTTAGACGGACAGACTATAATTGGTGTGCTGAATGCCATCAATCTAAGGGCCTGGGCTTCCTGCTCATGCTACACCTATTACTGTCACATTATGACACTATAATACCAAGATCAATGACATTTTAAATGCACTCCAGTTATGGGCAATCGCTGACAATAAAAACAGTGACAAATTGATGAAATTCAGGCAGCAATGATCTGGTGTTGAAAATAAACCATAAATAATCCACTTTCCAAACTGGGAGAAGAGTTTGAGATACCAGCTTGGGGAATGGTGGGCTGGGAGAAAGGGAAGCCCCATCCTATTCCCATCACCTCAGTGGTCTTCTTCCTTGAACTTTTGGTCTTGCCCAGAAAATTCACCTTGACTTGGACCAGTTGACTTTTGCTGGAGAAAGATCGGAAATCAGAGATTGAGTTGCTCCATTATTCTCTCAGTTTAGTACTATGTGCGGCAGAGAGAATCTTTTCTTCAAAGATTCAATAAGAGAGGCCATCTTCTGGCCTATTGCTATTCAGGTAGGCTTCCTCATTGCCCATAGAGGAAGACCACTGGGGCACTGAAAAGTAGTCTGTTATCAGTATCCCAAAGAGATCATAAAAAAGGAAAAAGGACCCACATGTGCATAAATGTTTGTGGCAGCCCTTTTTGTAGTGGCAAGAAACTGGAAACTGAGTGAATGCCCATCAATTGGAGAATGGCTGAATAAGTTATGGTATATGAACGTAATAGAATGTTATTGTTTCATATGGAGTGTCAAGCAGGCTGATTTCAGAAAAGCCTGAGAAGACTTACATTAAAGGAAGCTTGTCTTATGTGGCATATTTACAGTTTTCGAGTGTGTGTGGGTGTGTGTGTGGGGATGATATCAGGGAATCTATTCTCCCAAAAGTGCCAGAGATTTCCCATTGGGTCACCTCACATGTCAGGCAGCCCAAACCTTATCCAAAAAGGAGGCAGAAAAAAACTAAACTACATACTGTGGGGAGTGGATCATATATGAGATGAGAGGGGCTAGATTAGGAGTGGACTAGAGATAATGTGAGACTAAGGCACAGATATAAAATTGGTAGAGGTAGTCCCATGCTCCATGGGCAAATTCCCTATTTAGCACCTTTCTCATCCTCTAATCATCCAGTACTCTTCCTGCTGGTCTCTGACTAGTAGGGCATACCTAGACTTGGTTTTTCTTTTTCTCTCTTCCCTTTTATCAATATGTGATTTCTCCACATCCAGCCACTCATCATAGAATTATAGGATCTAGAGCTTGATAAGATCTTAAAAGCCATGTAGACCAACTCTCTCCCTCTTTATTGATGAAGAGATGAGGACTCTGAAACATTAAACAGCTTGCCCAAGCTCATTAATGTAGTGAGCAGCAAAGCCAGGGTTTGACCTGAAGTCATCTAAATTTGAATCTATTTGGATTCAATTCTCTCCTACTGTCTTTGTTGTTCAGTTGTTTTTTAGTCATATCCAATTCTTGGTGACTCCATTTGGGGATTTTCTTGGCAATATCACTGAGTGATTTGATGTGAGGTTTACTTCTCCAGCTATTTTATAGATGAGGAAATTGAGACAAAGAGGGTTGTGACATGCCCAAGGTCACATAACCAGTAAATGTCTGAGCTTGGATTTGAACTCAATCTTCCTGGTTTTAGACACCATGCCATCTACCTCCCCTATGAATGGGTTACTGTGTTATTTCTTCAAGGTTTATGATAACATGCATGCTAGTGCATATTTCTTTCGGTGGACAATGACAACCCAGAGGAAGGATTTTCTGCTCTTTGGACCTTAGCCCAAAGAATGGGAATTTCAACTCTCAGGGTTCTGGATTAGATTTGGACAGAGGCCTGTGCTAGACTAATCTTGACTTGAACAGTCCATAGGATGATCTGACTCAGAGTGCATGGCCTGATGCTAAGTGGGTTGGTACTAACCTCCTCCCTGGTCCCTAGAAATCTTTTCTTTTGGACAATTTTCTATTTCCAGCCTCACCTGCTCTTTCAAGAAGAATGTGAAGAAGATAAGACATCTCTCAAGAAAATGAGGATTAGGGAGTAGCCAAGGTAGTCAATTTCCTAATCCCTATAACACATAACAGAAAGCTCTCTTGAAGGGCAGATGGAAGGCTCTGGAAGTCCTAAGGGTGAATAAATAATAGGGTGAATGCTAAGGCTCAGAAGTCCTTGGATTATGTAAATAGTTAAGATCACAGTGTTAGAGGAATACAGTGAAGGCAGAAAAGCTTGATTGTCTTCCATCTCCTCAGTCAGAATGGAGCTGTGGACTTCATCTCGTTCAAATGCTGTGGTGGTCCCCAGACAAGGGGAAAGTAAAGGGGATGGGATGTCAATTCCTCCTTCTGAGATGTACTAGGTTGATTTTTGGACAACCTAGGCTAGGTGAAAGGGAGAGGCAAAGGGAGTAGCTGGTCTAGATCTCAATTTCTTAAATTCCATATGGGTTCTCCTAACTGAATGTGTGTGTGTGTGTGTGTGGGTCACAAAATTTTGATTTATTATCAGTGAATGTTTGATTTGTATGCCTATTTTATATACCTTTATACCAAGGGTCATATAAACATTTTTCAGGTGAAAAGAAGTGGCAAGTAGAAAAAGTTTAAGTTATGGTATATTTGCCATATATATCATATATATATATCTCTAGGTATCAGTGTCTTCTTCCTCTAGCTAGCTGAGAGTTACAAGGGACAATTTTTAATATCACTTTTTTCTAAGTGCACAAATTCTTCACTTTCAGTGATGATTACATGTTTTACAATAAAGATTAAAAATCTCCAATGGAAAGTGACTTGTAAGGAGGGAGTAGGGGGGTGGGAGGGAAACACTTTTTAAATTAAAGGGAATTAAAAAAACAACAAACAAACAAATTAAGGGAATGCAATATTCAAATCTGGGCCAGATATATAAATGTCCCTGTCCAATAGTATTCAGACTAAGGCATAAATAGAGATAGAGATGTTTAGTTCCTCTTCCTATGCCCATACTTTCTCATCTTAAAAAAATAATGATCTTATTTTTTAATTAACAAAAATCTATTTTCCATTCTTCCCTCCTCTCCCTTTTGAAAAAAACGAGAAAACAAAACCCTTGTAATAAATAATAATAGCAAATAATAACTAGCACATATATTGATTTAAGATTTGAAAATTGTTTTGCAAAAATTCTCATTTAATCCTCACAACTCTATAAAGTAGATGCTATTATTATCTCTATTATAAAAACAAAGTAATTGCCACTGAGAGGTTATTTGCCACTGAGAGGTTATGTGACTTGCCCAGGATCATAGTGCATGAGATAGGATTTGAATTTGGGTCTTTCTGACTGAAAAGCCAGAATAATCAAAGCAATATATATTATCAGGCAAAACAAATATGCCTAGTCAAACAAAGTAAATGCCCTTATGGTCAATGTCCTCCAAAAATTTTGTCTCATTTTATATCTTGAGTCCATCATCTTTCTATCAGAACATGGGTTTTCCTTCTTTTCCTCCTGGTTTCACCATAAGATGATAGCCCCAAATTTCCATTCCAGAGGCGTTGGGGCACTTACATTGGGGTAGCTGATTGTCTTGGATCTGTTTGGGTTGGACATAGCAAATCAGTTGGCCAATAGGACCAGGTCTCAGGGTAGTGGTCAATATGTAACTCCTTTGGTTACACATCTTATATATCTGGGTGTCCTTCCTATCTTCTGGGTGTATTTGAGTTTGTGAGTTAACCCAGCACCCTATTTTGATAAACCTAAGAAAGTAACCTAGGAGTCATATTTAGTCTTGCTTCTCTGAACTCATATTCTGTGAAGGAATAGATCCTTTTGAGAAAAAGAAATTAGAAAGATTCACCACTTGCTTGGAGGACCTTCCTCCCCTTTTCTCTGGGAGTAGTAGAGAGTTGCAGAGTACTAGAGAGTCTCCTTCTGATGGAAAATGTGTTGTCATCATCAACATTATTATTATCATCACCTGGCTTGTCCTTATCTTTTTTTAAATAGGGGTCAGCTAGAAACCATTTAAGGATGTCATTCTATCATCAATGTCATCCTCCCCCTCCTCCTCCTCCTCCTCATTTTTAATGAGGTCTGTGATTGCATTGACTTAGGGAACTTTCAATGAGAAAACTTGCCCTTTCATTGCAGATTAAAGTTTGTTCTACAAATTATAGCCTTAGAGAGTTGTGTTGACCAACTAGTATGTGTCTTAAGTGCCCAGCTTAGTAAATATTTATGGATTATTTGTGAGATTTTCCTCAGGTATTCTTGACATCTAAGTCAGCTCTACAGCCACTATAAGATGGCTGTCAGATGATGACTACAGTAATAATTCACTATGCTTCAAAATATTTGTGATTGGTTGATATTTCTATGGATAGAACTTCTACCTCTTAGTAGATGGTATTTTGTGAGTCTTTGTGGTCAAAATAATCATCCCCTGATGACCAATCTTAAAATAAATTTTTTGAATAATGAGACTTGTGTCACCTCTATAACATTAGGAGCTGAAGAGTAGGACCATGATGAAGAATCATGTTGATTTTTCATAAGAATAACAATAATATTAGTAATGGAACATTTTGTGGATATGGGTATAGAGGATGTGTGTGTGTGTGTGTGTGTGTGTGTGTGTGTGTGTGTAGAATATTTTTTGTCTTTTTAAAACAAAAATCTCTCTCTGATCTCATACTTAATCTTTCTAAAACCGGGTGAGCTCTGAAGAGCATCTATTATTTGCTGCATTTTTCAGATGGAGAAATTGAAGTTCAGGGGACAGTAGTAATACATGATATAATGGAAAGATTATTATGAGGATAAAATAAGATACTATTTGTAAAAAGTGCTTAGTAGACATATAGTAGTTTGCAAATGTCTATTCGTCATAGCAATTTCAGGGTGTAAATGCTATTAAAGTCCCTATTTTATAGTTGAGGAAACTGAAGTAATCTTGTCCAGGGTCACATAGGTAGGTGTGACTCAGGTCTTCCCTCTCAATGCTGAAATGCTATTCTCTGCCTTGAACAGTAACTACTACTCTTTATTTGGATAGAAGAAATAGATGGAATCACCATTCCCTTAGATCTTGATTTTTAAATGTGGGACCCATGAACTTTAAAAAATAATATTTTGATATTTTTATTCTGAACCATGACACCAGAAATAATTAAGAACTCTTGTTTTAAATAAACCTGTGGGGTCCTGGTTAAATTTGAGGCTCCCTTATAAAGGGAAGCATTATTATTAATTACTATTTCATGTTTCAAATGATTGATGATTGTGTTAGTAGGAGTAGTGCTCCTGTTAGCAGCACTATCCTGGGTACAAGGAATAGACCAAAGGAAGGAGTTTATCCCAGGTATATGCCAGTCTGATGGGGAGAGAGGGAATGCTTATCTGGAATAGAGCTATCAACATCAGTGTTGCAGTAAAGAAAATAGGGTTCTGATGGTCAGGATAGGCTTCCTGTAGGAGTAGGAAAAACCTGGCTTAGGTAGAAATATGGGGGAAACAGAGGGATGAATTGTTCATTGGCTTGTACCTGAAAAAAAGATGAAGGGCAAGTCGTATGTAGGATTAGTGGAGGGTACTCAAGGACCCGAGCTGGGTTTGAAGTTGTAGTGAAATAATGGGTGAGGGTCACACTACGTGTATCTGAGATATGGGGAAACTTGGATAATATTTCAACATCCTTCTCAGAGTGGAGATGTGATTGGATTTGGTTGAGAATCAGTCCCTAAGATGCAATTTCGAGAGCCCCCCTCCCGTCCATCTTGTTGATGAATATGGAACTGAAGCAAAACTGGGGAGCGTGGGAGTCTGACGAGGTCTTTATGATCCTGGAATCACTTATTACATTCTCCTCCTCCTCTGCAGCAGTGGCTAATGGGCTGCGGGTGCCCACGGCACAGAGGGCAGGCAGACATGGACGAGTTGTTTGCCGGTAATGGGGAAACCCAGCAGGCCTAGCAGAAAGACAGCCAGCAAGCCTAAGAGAAACTACACAACAGGCTGAAAAGCACAAAAAAAGAGGACCAGCCAGGTATCTTTCCTGGCTATTGCCTGATAAGTTCAGTCTTTATGAACACTGAATTAAGGCCTTCTTATCTATCTGCTTGCTTCTAAGCAGGATTGTTCCTCATCTACCCCAATCTACTAGGGTTTCCTTCCCCCATCATTCTTCTAGATTCACAAAGGAAGATTCCACAGCTTCCCACATCTACCCATTCCTAGACACATTAGTCTCTCCTACTGCAGAGTGTACAATGATCCCTGTGGATCGACCAAGTAACAACTTCCCCAGAAAAAGCCTTTGCAGCCTTAAATACTATGGTTCCTGAAAAGTTTACCACCATCCCAAGCCCCACCCCACCACCCTAGTCCCCATCTTTCTCTCTTCCCTGTATCAAATAACCAAGTGCCAATTCTTCTTTCTCCCCCCTCTCCTGCTTTCCTCTCTCTTTCTCTTTTTTATCTCCCTCTTTCCTTCTTTCCCTTCTTCCATCTTTCCTTCCTACTTTCCTTCCTGTCTCTCCTCTCCTTCCCTCCCTTCCTCTCTCCTTTCTCCTTCCCTCCCCCTCTCCTTCCTCCTTCCCTTCTCTCTCCTCCCTCCCTTCCTCCCTTCCTCCCTCCCTCCCTCCTTCTCTCTCTCTCCTCTTTCTCTTTCTTTCTTTTTTCTTTCTTTCTTTCTTTCTTTCTTTCTTTCTTTCTTTCTTTCTTTCTTTCTTCCTTTCTTCCTTCCTTCCTTCCTTCCTTCCTTCCTTTCTTTCTTTCTTTCTTTCTTTCTTTCTTTCTTTCTTTCTTTCTTCCTTCCTTCCTTACTTCCTTCCTTCCTTCCTTTCTTCCTTTCTCTCTCTCTCTCTCTCTTTCTTTTTCCTGTCCTTTAAATCCTGGAATCACTGCATTATCTAGTTTGACTAGTGAAACAGAGGTGTTGTGGAGGGAATGAGGAAGGGGAGGAGGAAAAGGGGTAATTTTTTCTCCCTCTGGTTTTAATCCAACTGTAGCTGAAAAGACAGATCACCTGTTCCCTCTTATTCAAAACCTGGTTTGTCTCCAAACTATGACCCAGGGAGGTTTGGGGGAAGGGGAACAGGGAGGAGGAGGGGAAGAAACCTGAGTCAGACTGCAGAAATAGCCTCCTCACACAACATAACCCCTCTCTTCTAAGGCCACCAAGAAAGTTTAGAAACTTCCTTACTGCTCTCTGTGGCTATCTTAACTCTGCCTTCCCAATATTATAGAATCACTATTATTATAAAAGAATGGGAGTATATCCCTTGGTTAAAGTTGGGAGGCCTGCCTATTGGATGGATACTTCCACTTTGATTTTCCACAGGCATCTCAAACTTGAGAAGTCCAAAGCATCATCTTGTCTTCAAAACCCTGCCCCTCTTTCCATCAAGAGCACCAACATTCTTCCACTTACCTAGACTGCAACCTTGGAGTCATTCTCCATCCCTACTCTTCCTCACTCTGCATATCCATCAGCTACCACACTATCTTGTTCCTATATTCACCAGTATCTTTGGAATATCTTTCCTCTCTGCTAACCCATCCACCTTTGTTCCCCTCTCTCCAGCTATTGAAATAGCCTTCTAATAGGTCTCCTGCCTCAAGTCTTTTTAAGCCATCCATTTTCCCTATAGCCACCAAATTGATTTTCCTAAAGCACAGGTGTGACTCAAGTTACTCCACCATTCAACAAACCCCTGTGGCTCCCTACTATGTGTTGTCAGATAGAAACTATTTTGTTTGGCATTTCAAGTCCTTTATAAACTAGTTTCAAACTATTTTTGCAGTCTTCTTATACATTACAATGCATATATTTCAAACCAATTATAATATTGCTAACCCAAGACACACTCTGTCCTATCTTTGTACCACCTCACCTCTGCCTCTGAGAAGTATCCTAATTTCCTTCAAGGCTCAAGTACCATTTTCCACATGAAACATTTCCAGATCTCCCAGTTGTTTGTTAGTGCCTTCTTCCTCTCTTCCTCATATATACATACATAAATATATATATATATATATATATATATATATATATATATATATAAATGGATGTGTATACACACACGAGTACATACATACACACATATATAATATTCATATATATCCATATTGTGTTTCCTTGAGGTGAGAGGTTTTTGTTTACTTTTTTGTTTTGCTGTTCTTTACATTTTCTTGTCTTTCTTGTTATATTTTGTTATATTCCACTCCTCAACATAAATTCTAGGATGAGTTATTTTGGATATTTTTATCTTGGTAATCCCAGAGGCCAATACAGTGTCTTGCATAGGATAGACTCTTAATCATTGTTTGTTGAATTGAAAAACAGAACAAAACTAGCAGTAGTGGATAGAAACAGTCGATTCAAGTTTATTGGAAGAAGAGGAAGTAAGCAGTATTTATTATCTACTATGTAGCAGACATTGTGCTAAGTGCTTTACAAATATCTCCTTAGTATCTCACAACAATTCTGTGAGGTAGAGGATGTTATTTTCCTGACTTTATAGTTGAGGAAACTGAGGGTTTCTTGCCAAAGTCACACAGCTAGTAAGTCTGAGTTGTGCATTAAACTCAGTCCTCCTGATTAAATACTGTGCTTACCTAGCTGGGAAGATGTCCTCACAATTAGTGCTGTCCGAAAATGGAATGGGCCCAATTTATGGGTGATGGATTTCTCATCACTAGAATTCTTTAATCAAAAACTCTAAGACCACTTGTCAGGTAAGTTTAGAATAGGGTCAGGATTCTTTTTCATTTGGAGTCTGAACTAGATGACATTTGAAGTCCCTACTTCCCAATTGAATTTCTCTGTTTGGGTCATTCTGTGATTGTGAGCTACCATATACCCTTCCTTCCTAGGCACTGCATTATACCCCCAAGCCCTGGGCAATGTGAGAATGGGAGAATACAAAAAGCAATCTTAGTAACATGATAAAGATGGCTTGAGTCTGAATCAAGAGAACTGAGTTTAAATTCAATCTCTGGCTCATGTTCAATTAGCTGGCTTAACTGGCTATGTTCAATGCAATTCAATCAACATTTATTAAATGCCTATTATGTGCTAAGCTATATAAGTTTAAGTAAGTCACTTCCCCTTAGTATTTTCATCTCTAAAATGGGGATAATACTATTTTTATCACTTCTGTCATAGGTTGAATGAAGAAATGAAGAAAACATTGTAAGGGGTATTTAAATACTTCATTTTTATTTTGAATTTAACAAACACCAAATAGTCTTTTCTATATACATAGTAGAACAGAAAAAAGGATTGTATGTAAAATTGCAAATCTCAGTTATATACTGCTTGTTTTTCTCTCAAAATATATAATAAATTTAACTTGTAGCTTTCAAAGTTGTCCTAGTTGATTGTAACACTTTCTGGTTTTCTTCTGTTCTCTTTTGTGGATTCAAAATATATTTATATGACTTTAAATATTTTAAACTTATGTAATTTAAATTTTACATAAAATGTTTTATTTCATTTGTATTTAGAGATAGCTATATTTACAATGAGGACCTCAATGACCTCCCTTTCTTTCTTTCCTCTCTCCTTCTCTTCCTCCCTCCTTTCCTCTCCTTCCTTCCTTCCTTCCTTCCTTCCTTCCTTCCTTCTTTCCTTCTTTCCTTCCTTCCTTCCTTCCTTCCTTCCTTCCTTCCTCCCTTCCTTCTTTCTTTCTTCTCTTTTCTTCCTCCCTCTCCTTCATTACTCTATCCTTATGTCTATCTCTCTCTCCCTCCCATACCCCTACTGGAAAATCAAAAAAAGGAAGGAAAAACAAAGGCTTCATTTAGCATGGTTAAGCAGAACAGATCCCCACATTTATCTGGTCAGAAAATGTAGTATTTGGGGCATAATAGTAGGATAGAGCACCAGCCCTGAAGTCAGGAGGACCTGAGTTCAAATCTGATCTCAGACACTTAACACTTAACACTTCCAGCTTTGCAGGAGAACCTGACTTGCTATATGATATTAGGCAAGTCATTTAATCCCAACTGCCTAAATAAACAAATAAAAGACTTGGGTAATATGCTTCACCATTTTTTTTTTTGTGTGTGTGATTGTTTATTGCAGTGATCAGAGTTCTTGGATCTTGTAAAACTGCTTTTCTGTATAATTTTGTTGCCCTGTGCATTCTAAACTAAGATATTATGTGATTAAGCTAATATTAGCATCAATTTTTGGGTCCAGGTCACCTGGGTCATTTCCTGGCTTATATCTCATCCAGATCATGATTCTACCTAAATTTAAAGTTCCTGAAGAAAGAATATTCCATGCCCTCTCCTACTCATACAACCAATCATTTACCTTTGTCCTTTATTGACAACTATCTTTACATGTATTTGGAAAAATAAAATCCTATAAAAAAAACAACTTTGCCCTATATTCTTTCTGATGTCTACCTTTAATCCCCTTTGCTGCAATATGAACCCCATTTTTTTATTATCCTCGAAATATATAGAGACCAGTAATTACTCTCTTCTTTAGTTTAGAAAATCAACTTATTTCTCTCTCTTTCTCTCTGCTACCTTCTCTCATCTGGTATGATTAGTACCTTTCTATTATTTTCATATACCATTTCTCTTCTTCTCTTCTGACTCCTCATTTTCTTACTATAAGGTTCCAGGAATTCCGGGGCCAGAATGGGACTCATCCTCTGGATTATGGGGTCTATATCTCTTTATCTATCTATCTATCTAATGTATCTGTCTATGTCTATGTATCTGTATTTATGTATCTTTATATATCTATATTTGTATCTCTGTGTGACTATGTATCTATCTCTATCAACCTCACTATTCTCTTATCTGGAGATGAAAAGAGTGAATTAACCATGTTGTTATCTATGTAACTCTGCCCATGCTTCTTATCCTATTATATTTGGATATCTCAATATTGTCCTTGTTTGTCCTTCTGTTCCAAGAGGACCAAAATGACATCACAATATTGGGGTCAATGTACAGTGTGACTGTCTGTAGCTGAGTCTGGAAGGCCCTATTACAAGTTGGATACAAATTGTATCTTAGTACAACATTCTGAATTTTCTCGATTTGGAGGCGGGTACTCCCTGTTCTCCAACACGATATCTGTTCTTTCTTACTTCTGAACCTATATCAGAGACTGAATGCCCCTGCCTAGGAATTCTTTCTTTTCTCATCTGCCAACTCATATCTCTCCTCTCCTTCAAAATCTTCCTTTACAGGAAGTATTCCATCATTAAATCTGCAAGGTTCTGATCCTACTTCACAGTTCCTTTCATTTTGTTGTTGTTTAGTCATTTCAATTATTTGCAACCCTTCATGACCCCATTTGGAGTTTTCTTGGCAAAAATATGAAAGCCATTTGCCATTCCCTTCTCCAGCTCGTTTTACAAGTGAAGAAACTAAAGCTAGTCACACAGCTAGTTAGCATCTGAGGCCAGATTTGAACTCAGGAAGATGAGTCTTCCTGACTTCAAGCCTGGCCATCTATTTGATACACCACCTAGCTGCCCTGAAAATTCCTAGAGAATATTTAATTGGTATTTGTTGATAGAAATCACGGAAGAGAGTGGTGATGTTCTAATGTATTAGTTTTAGCTTTATCCGTTACTAGTAGTGTTGACTTATGATGCATTATTTAAGCTTTCCGGGTCTCAATTTCCTCATGTGTAAAATGAGACTGTTGGAGTCAAACATCTCTAAAATCTTTTTCAGTTTTCCATTCTGTAACTGTGTCCTATTTTCCCAAGTAGCTTGCATAATCCTGGGCTATTACCTCTGTGGGTCTTAGACAGCTCCCTATGATTTTTTCAGCAAAAGGTGAGTCATGAACTACTTGGATATTCTCCAGGCTCATAAAATCATATTTGTTAGATATGAGGAAAGAGACTTGAAAAATCCTTATTAATTAATATATTCAAATCTAAAGCTAGAACAAGATAACCAGCCTTGTAGTGAGCAGGAATCTGGATTCAGACACTTAAAAACATTAGCTGTGTGACTCTAGGAAAGTCATTTAACTGCTGTCTGCCTCAGTTTCCTCAATTGTAAAATGGAGACAATAGTACTCGGGGTTATTGTGAGGATCAAATGAGACAATATTTGTAAAGTGCTTAGCATAGTGTCTGGCTTATAGTATTATATAAATGTTTATTTCTTCCTCTCTCCTCATTTAAGGGGGATAGGGAAAGAATCTATGAATTCATTGGTACAGGAAATGTTGATATAAGGAAAGTCCCTCCAGTGTATCTCAGCACTTTCTTGCCAATTTATAGTCTTAGAGAATTGCCTAAAAGAAACCAATTTTTCTTTAACCTAGGATTCACCATAAGACATTTTAAAACAGCAGGACCCCTGGAGTGTCTAAGCTAGAATTCCATTTCCATTTGCTCTTTTGGGAGCACATAATTTAATGGAAACACCTCTAAGAAACCCCAAGACAAAGACCAAGGGTTATTTTTGGTTCTTGTAATTATTCTCTCAGTGCCATATACAGAACTTTGCAAACAGGCCCTTTAAAAAATTTTTTTTATCACTACCCCATTTCTTTTTATTTAAAATTTTGAATTCCAAATTCTATTCTTCTCTTCCTCATTGAGATGGCAAGCCATTAGATATAGGTTAAACATGCGCAATTATGTAAAACATTTTTGTATTAGTCATTTTTGTATAAGGAGACTTAAAAGAAACAAAATGAAAGAAAAACATGAAAATGGCACATTCCAGTCTGTATTCAATTAATATCAGTTCTTTCTCTGGAAGTGGATAGTATGCCTCATCATTAGTCCTTTGGGATTGTCTTAGATCACTGTATTGCTGAAAATTGCTGTGTACAATGTTATTCTGGTTCTATTCACTTCACTATGCATTAGTTCATGTAAGTCTTTCCAAAATTTTCTGAAATCATCTGCTTGACATTTCTTATAGCACAAAAATATTCTATTACAATACTATACCCCACCTTGTTTAGCCAACCCCTCCTTCACTGATAGGCATCCTTTTGATTTCCAGTTCTTAGTCACCACAAAAAGAAGTGCTATAAATATTTTTGTACAAATAGGTCTTTTTTTCCCCTTCTTTCTTCCTTTTTTGGATATCTTTGGGATATAGAACTAGAAGTCTTATCTGGAGATGAAAAGAGTGAGTTAACCATATTATGATCTCTGCCCATATTATGTAACTCTGCCCATGCATCCTATTTTATTTGGATATCTCAATAATTATTGTTGTTTGTCCTTCTGCTCCAAGAGGACCAAAATGACATCACAACATTGGGGTCAATGTATAGTGTGACTGACTGTAGCTGAGTTTGGAAGGCCCTTTTACAGGTTGGATACAAATTGTCAGTATAACATTCTGAATGTTGCTGGGTCAAAGGTTTGGTTGCCCTTTGGGCATAGTTCCAAATTGCTCTCCTGAATGGTGGAATCAGTTCACAAGTCCATCAACACTGCATCAGTGTCCTAGTTTTCTCACACCCCCTCCAACATCCAACATTTTCCTTTTGGGAGGGGAGTCATATTATCCAATCTGATAGGTGTGAAGTGGTACCTCAGAGTTATTTTAATTTGCATTTCTCTGATTAACAGTGATTTGGAGCATTTTTTCATATGACTATGGTAGCTTTGGTTTCTTTGTCTGAAAACTGCTTCAAACTGCCCCTTCTTTAATCCAGCATTAATTGACTGACTTGGGTTCAGCTAGAGACTGACTGGGGTAAGGAGTTTTGGATGGGGTCTCTTCTGGAAGGCCTATCTCACGAGAGAGGGAAACAAGAGTTAACTAGAGGACCTTAGAAACACAAACTCCTAATTTGATAGATGAGAAAACGGGGCTCAGAAAGTGGAAGAACCTTGCCCGGGATCACAGAATCAGTTGGTGGCAGTGCTAGTAGTTGAACTCAGGTCTCCTGTCTTCTTCCTTGTTCAGTATCCTTTGCAGCTGGTGCCATGTTGGCAGCTGGGGGTGGAGGAATCAGGGAGAGTGAGGAAAGGGAGGGGAACAAGGAGGCTGGGCCTGGGCCAGCGGTTGCTCCCAAGGGAGTCCTCAGCACAAGCTGCCGGACGTTGATCCGTCCTTCCCGCCTGACTGATGAGTCTGCCCGGCTTGCACAAGCTGTCAAGCCAGGAGCTTTGCCAAGGCAGAAACAGTGAAGCTACTGTGTGTGTGTACCCTCGGCTTCCAGCCTGGGAGTCGCCGGCCAGGGCCAGGAGAGGCAGGAGGGGGTGATGGAGAAAGCAGACGCAGTCTCGGGACCCCAAACCACAGAAGCTGGGGCCACGGGAAGAGCTTGAGTTCCCACCCCCCTCTCTTCCTCCCCAGTGGCCATAGAAATGGCAACAGACGTTGATAGTGATGGAGGAGGGGACAGATGGGAATGGGTACGCGTTGAAGGACGGTTTGGGGGTGAGTTCCATAACGTACCCCCCCACCAATTCGGCATTGCATCTCATTTGCATTCATTCATTTGCATGATGTTGGTTTAATGGTCAGATGAACGGACCACCCTCCCCGCCCCCACCCTAGCCCCTGAGTCCAGGCTTAGGAACAACCCTGTCTGCCAAAAAAGCCGGCTAGAGCTCAAAATCAGCCTCGGAATGCTTTGTGGACCCAGAAGCCGACCCAGGCCTGGCCTGGAGGCTTCCCCGAGCCGGGATCTACGTGGAAAAGGCCGATTGGGGCTGCTCTCGGGCTCCTGTCCGGTCGCCAGATCATTCCAGCCTGGTTCGGACCCTCCCCGCAGCCGCAGTCGCTTCCCCCTCAGCTTTAATTAAAACCTGCGAGATGGAGAGCCTGGCGCGGGCGGCCCCGTTTTATTTGCAGCATCTTTCATGCTGCTGACGATCGTAAAGGGCTTTAATATTGAAATATGGGCCATTTTCCCAGCTCCAGCCCTTGCCGCGAGCTCCCCACACCCCCACACCCAGCCACCTCGGGCTTGATGAAGGAGCCCCGGCAAATCCATTAATAGGAGATAATTGAAAACTCCGGGGTAATATTTAAGACAGCGGGCCCTCGCTGGTGGCGGAGGGGTTTGTCTGCATTAGGCGCGGGCACCCCAGACTCAGCTGATTCCGCCTTGCCCGCAGCTCCATCCATCATCCGGTGCTCGTGACGCCGCCGCTGCCGCCTAGGCCGGAGGCTCCAGCTCAGCTACAGCCTTCTGTCCATCAAGGGACAGCTCCTTCCCTTCGCCCTCTTCGGCTTCGGCAATCTTGGCCCTCCTATCCCTTCCACGCAAAGGCCCCGTAGGGCTGTTTCCTGCGATTCCGTAGAGGATGGGTCATCTTTTCTCAACTGAAGTGGGACGGCCTGAAGTTAGACAGTGAGCAGGACTTCCAGATACAATTCTATGGAAGTTATAGTGTCCATGTTCCTAAAAGGAATTCCCAAAGTAATTTAGATATAATCTAGGGAAGAACTGGAATGAATGAGCTGGAGTGACATTGGAGAAGAGAGCCAGGGGCTAAAATCACAGGGGAAAGAGGGGCAAGAACTTTGAGGAGACAGAGAATAAGGACCTGGAGCCTGGAGAACACTGGGAAAGAGTTTAAAAGATGTTGAGAAAACCCTGTAGGGAAAAGGGGAAAGTGGAGAATGTCTGTTTCTACCTCCAAGAAGTCACCTCTCTCCAGGACTACAGTAATAACCTCCCTCCTAATTGGTCTCTCTTACTCTTCTTCCCTCCTATCTATCCTACACAGCTGCCAAAGTGATTTTCCTGAGGCAGCGGCCTGATCATGTCTCTCCCCTGCTTAATAAACTCTAGAGGCTCCCTATTATGTCTAGGACAAATTCCTGTTTGCTTTTTGAATCTCCTCACAACCTGGCTAGCAACCTACCTTTGCAGACTGATTATACATTATTCCCTTTACACACACTTAGGGCTGAGCCAAAATGGCCTCCTTGCTGCTCCTCACCAGACATACACTGTCTGCTTTCAGTACCTTTCCCAGATTGTTTCCACACCTGGAATGCATTTCCTTCTTACCTCCACTTCCTACAACCCTTAAATTTTTTTGAAAGCTTTGCTCAAATTTTACCTTTTACATGAGGCCTTTCTTCATTCTTGCTCATCTAAGAGCTGATGCTTCCTTTCTTTCCCCTAAATGATCTTTTTAATGCATATATCCATAAATATGTTTCCTGATAGCATGTAAACTTCTGGAGAGTAGATACTGTTTCTTTTTTGCTTCTATATCCCCAACACCTCATACAGTACCTGGCACATAGTAGGCACTTAAAAAGTGACATATGAGTTGGTTTACAGAGGATTGGAGAATTTGTGTGTATTTTCCCAGAAACTGATATGTATGAATATAAAAGAGCTACTAACATACAAATGATCTATATTAAACTCCCAGATTAGAGATCCCTCTATCTCTCTTGTCTCTGTGTCTGTCTCTTCTTTCCCCCTCCAAATCTTGTATCACTTCTCTGCTTACTTCCCAGCTCTCCCTCCCAACTATCATTATTTGGTTCTGATGAGCTTAGTCTTAGTATTTGTTGTTCTTAACTCTTAGAAACTTTAGCCTGAAGCGCTGTCTGGATCTTACAAAAGGTACAGCTCAAGTATTTTGTTTAATTTTGTGGTTTTGCTTCAGATTGGGATTTCTACTATTAAGTCACTATTTGTCCCTGGCTTCCATGGAATTAAGTAACAGATATAGCAGCTGGGGAAACCTTTGACTCAAGATTTAAATTAATTTGACTCAGGAATACCTAGGTACAACTCTGAGCAAAGCAGCACTTTAGTTCCTTCCCCTTTGTCATAGAAACACTCTGGACATGAGTGACTCCATCTTGAATTTGTAACAAGCATTTTCACTTCAAGCAAGTCTATGTAAATAATTTGGGTGTAAAATCTGATAACCAGATTCTTGTGATGAGTATGCCTTCTTACCTTGACCATATGATTGTATTTTGTCAGGAAGGCCAAATCTGTTTGTCATGAATCATCTTGGAG
The DNA here is from genome assembly GCF_902635505.1 of Sarcophilus harrisii. Classification (NCBI taxonomy): domain Eukaryota; kingdom Metazoa; phylum Chordata; class Mammalia; order Dasyuromorphia; family Dasyuridae; genus Sarcophilus; species Sarcophilus harrisii. The sequence continues at coordinate 87,950,016 of NC_045430.1, read as the reverse complement.
TATGACATCAATATTTTAGGATGTTGGCATAAATGACTGGCCAATAGTTCTATCAGCTAAAAGCTGATTGATTAAATTCCCCTTAAAAGAAAGCCCAAGTTACCATTCCTGTGTTATGATAGGATGGCCTGTTGTTGTAGTGGGGACCAAGTCTGAACAGGAGTCAGGAAAGCATAACGAGGCAGTGGCCGAAGATTTGAGAAGATATCACATCATGAACACCCAGCTTTCTGGAGTCCACTGGGGATAAGCTGCATCCTGAGCAAAGATTGGACCATTTGGAATTCTTCCCATACCCACTCAGGGTGGCTGCTCATACCATCTTCATTTCCAGCTTCTTAGAGATGATAAGATTATTTGGGATGGCTTTAATGAAATGTTGTTATGGGAATTGTACATCTCAGGGAACTTGGTTGATTTCCACCAGTGATGTGGGAATCACAGTATTTTCCCCTTCTCTATTAAGTAATTGAATGAAGTAACTAACAGATTGCTTATATTTATTGAAATAAATAAAAACAATTTGACCAAAATCATTCAGTATCTTGCTTTTCCTTAGAGGGTACATTTTACATTTTGGCTGCTCTTTTTTACATAATATTTTCAGGAATTTATACTCGAGAAGAAAATAAAATAATCCCAAAATAAGATGCTTCTATCTTCCACCCTCATCAACTCCAAAAAAATTTGGCTGGTATTCTCTATCCTGGGCTATCTTTGAGCAAGGAAAGATGGGAATTTGGAGGATGTTTTCTCTAAAATTAAGGACACTTCTCTGATTTCTTCCCATCACTTTTCTTAGTCCACTGAACTGTTCAGGCTTTGAGATTTGTCAGTTGTTGGGGCTAGGGATTGGGAGGACAGAGTTTTGTGAAAAGATGCTATCTTCACTTCTCATCAGGCCAGTTATAGAAGCTGGGCATTTAGATGTGGCAGGCTTTGGGCACTTCTCTGCTCTTTTTTCAAAAAATCAAATGTCACCGCTTTTATGAAAACTTCTCTCACTACCCTCAGTAAGAAGTGATCAGAAGTGATCCATCATTGCCTTGAACGCAATTCAATAAAAACTAACATATATTAAGCACTTACTAAGTGTAGTTCACTGTGTAGAATCTGATCTTAAGGAGTTTATAATCTTATTGGGGGGGTCAAATGGTTGGGAGGAGGAAGAAGTAAAGACAAACAGGTACCTACAGACAGCTTGGTGCTTAAAGTCCTCTACAATTTTACTTCTATCTTTCTAGTCATTTTCATATTACTCTCCTTCACAAATTCTCCTGTAACAATGGACACTACTGCTGAGTCCAAGGCTTTCTTTTTCTGTCACCACCTCTATGGGACCCATGATTGTGGTCCTAGTAAGTTTAGTTTTAATTAGAGACTCCCTTTAAACTTTTTTTTTTAATTAAAGCTTTTTATTTTCAAAATATATACATGGATAATTTTTAACATTCACCCTAACAAAACCTTATGTTCTAAATTTTTCCCTCCCTTCCCTTCACCCCCTCCCCTAGATGGTAAGTGATCCAATATATGTTAAACATATGCAATTCTTCTATACATATTTCCACAAATATGCTGCACAAAAAAAATCATATAAAAAAGGAAAAAATGAGAAAGAAAACAAAATGCAAGCAAACAACAACAAAAAAAGAGTGAAAATACTATATTGTGGTCCACATTCCATTTCCGAGTCCTCTCTCTGGTGCAGATGGCTTTCTTCATCACAAGACAATTGGAAATGGCCTGAATATCTCATTGTTGATGAAAGCCATGCCTTTCAGAACTGATTAACATATAAGCCCTTAAACTCTTTCTAGCTCATTGGCATAAATTATTTAAATATTGGGTGTGGACTCATGCTTAGGTCTTTTTTTTTTATCATGCTTAGGTCTAAATAGATATAAAGATATTAAAAAAAATAATGTGACTAAGATGTGGAAGTAGTATTTATTTTCTACACACAAAAGAAATGTTAAACATATAGTACCAAAAAGTATGTATTTGAAAAAAAAATTAAAACAGAATTCAATAGCTTAACTTATATCTACTATTACATTCTCCTAGGAAGCTGGTTCTTATACCTAATCTGAATGTGAAATAAATCACAGGATTGTAAATTGTGCAGTTTCCATTTCACCTTGACTCTGTGCTATCTCTTTGAAGTCTTCTGATAAGGCAGGCTAGAAGCTTGGAGTTCCTCCTCTTGAATTGGTTGACTTTTTTCATCTAGAACTTCCCCTGCCATCACAGCAGTTTCACTCTTTGGATTTGGAACCTCTTGAATTCACAATCATCTCTGAGCTCAGACACCTATTCTGGAAAAGAAACATAAAATAGAAAACACATTTGGAACCCTGGTACAAGTTCAATTTGATTACATGATTCAAATGGGAATTTGAAGTTTACCTCCTCACTTTAGATAGTATAGTGGATAGATAGAGACCAGGCCTGAGGAGCAGGAAGACAAATATTCCTCAATTAAAATCTGGCTTCAGACACTGGCTGTGTGAACTTGGGCAAGTCATTTAACTCTTAGTTTCTTCATTGGTAAAATAAGTGGAGAAAGAAGTGACAAACCATTCCATTATCTTTGCCAAGAAAACCCCAAGTGAGTTCACGAAAAGTCAGACATGGCTGAAAACAACTGAACTGCAACAATTCTCACTTTGGAATTCAATGTTAGAGAGCAGGACTTGCCACATAGAAGAGTCTAATCAGGACTGGAAGCCATCTCTTTAACTGAAGCAGCATCCCACCCAACTGGTATGGGGGTGGAGGCTTAAGGGACTTTTCAGGGTTCACCACATCTTATCAAAACACCAGTTTAATGGCTGTCAAAAAGCAATCCTGGAATTCTATACGGAACTTTTGTCATCTCTGACTCATCCAGTGAAGAGTCACCCACTTTGTTGGCACGGAGCAGGAAAGGCAAATTTTGTGCATGTTCCATGGAATGGCCCTTAATATACTATGTATACTATTGTTTCATCCTCTCTGATTTCAAAGAAGTATTTCTCCATGCCTGGAATGTACTCCTCTTCTCTGCCTTCTCACTATCCTCAAAGCACAGCTTGGATGATACCTTCTATACCAAGCCTTCCATCTCCCCTTTTCTGATCCCTACCTCATTATTAACCCACTTTCCTTATCAAAATAACTTTCTATTTATTGATCTATGTACATGTTACAACTCCCCCTATCCCTTTCTCCCACTCTCATTCCTCTAAACAGAGCTCTGAAATCCCTGAGGGATCAGAATGGTTTCATTTTTACCTTTCTATCATCAGCACTGTGAACATATGAGTAGCAAATATGTGTTGCATTGATACAAGGTAGAGGAAGGTAATTGCAGAAAAGAGATAAAAGAAAAGTATTATGGGAAATCTGAGGAGGGAGAGGTCACTTTTATCTGCCAGCTCGAGGAGAACTTCACAAAGGAGTTTGGCCTTTTATGGTGTTGGGAAAAAACTACTGGATTTAAAGGCAGAGGAACTGAATTCAGATCTTGGCTCTTCTACTAATTATTTGTGTGAGCTTAAGCAAGTGGCTCTTTTCCTGAGGTCTCAATTTACAGAATGAGGGGACTTTCTAGTTATCAATATATTGTCTGATAGGGCAAGAAGAAGTATAGATGCCTCTGTATGTAATATCACCCTCATCTTTGAATCTCTCATAGATGGATTTGTTATTTAAAATTTATATACACCTTGGAAACTAAGGTTTCAGGGTCCAGACTGATCCTGCCACTGGACTTTACGTTCTGCAGTATCAGGACTATAAACCATATGATTGATAGTAGGGATATTTGGCCTCAAAAGCACTCACTACCACCCACATCATCTACTGTTTGACTAGGGAATCCCCTTTCAAAGAGAAACACCTCCCCCACACCCTCCCTCTTACCTATTGTCATCCATGAGCTCTTGAATCTGTCCAGCTCCCCAAAAGTCTGCCCTTTTTACCCCATTTACCTCAATATGGCAGTAATCTGGGCCTGCCCGCCCACCCTGCTGAGGTCTGCACTGTGTCCCAACTCCTGCCATGAGATGCCAAATAGCTTCCAGATGGATGACTCCTCCAGGGTGGAGGCTATGAGAAACTGTAGGATCAACCATCAGAAGAATGAGGAGAGGGCCAGCACATTCTCTTTTCCTCAACCAACTCTGGGGTGCCTATCTGGGATACAGGATCTCTAAATAATGAGTGGGCTGGGATAGATGTGGGCAATATAAAAGTAATGAGTCATGGTAGGTTGATTCCCAGCTGCTCCCAAGTCATAGAATCCTAGGTTTTCAAGCTAAGAAACTTAAAGAGATTATCTTGTCCCATACCATCACTTTACAAACGATGAAATCAATCAATTAATAACTCACTAATAAAGTCATTTTTTCTCTCCCTCTCTTGGGATTCTTTTCCTGAAACTGGAGGTTCTCAAAAGAGTTTTTTGTCTTTTCCTTTTTTTCTAATACTAAAACTTTTCCTCCCTTGACTGTGCTGAGGTTTAGTGTATGTCTGAAAATAACTCAATATAATAGAGCTCAGAGAGCTGTGCCAATTAAAATTTAACAAACTCTTATTAAACATTATCTTCTTCCCGTAGGCAAGACATTGTTAGGCGCTGTGCTGGGGATGTAAAGTTGACCAAGACCTGGTCTCTGCTCTCAAAGAGCCAACTAGGGAAGGCAATTACACAATATTTATAATGTAAATTGTAAAATAAGTGCTTGGGATAATAATGTCACAGGGTTTTTATAGGAGAAGTAGAACCTGAGCAGGCCTCTAAGCATGGATAACTGGGATGGGAAGAGGTCAATCCAAGCAGAAGGAACAGTGTGAGAAAGGTTCCCAAAGGCGGAAAGTTTGGAGCATGTACAGGGAAAGCAAGCAGTCCATGATGACTGGTATATAGAGTACATGGAGAAGAAAAATGTGAAATAAGACTGGTGCCAGACTAATAGTAATAGCAGACTTTATTGAACGCTTTATGGTTTGCAAAGTGGTTTCTTTACAACAACCTTGTGAAGTAGGTAGTATTCATAGGATCCCTGTGGATTTAAAAAAACAAAAGTCGTTTTTTTGTCAGGAGGAAGGTAGTTGGTTTGTTTATTTGTACTGACGAATTCATAGATATTCCATATATGAATGAACCTTTGCAAGTTGGAACTTTTTAGAATTATCTGGAGCATTGAGAGTTTTAGTGACTATATGACAGGGTCACACAGCAAGTATAAGTCAGAGGTAAGAGGGAAGTCAGTTTTTCTGACTCCCACAGCTGGCTCTTATCTGCTGCAAAGAGAATGAGTTGCAAGTGGTCCAACAGGCAACACATGGTCAGCACAAGTAGATATATTTCCATTGATAATCTACATTCAAGAAGTGGGGTAATCAATATCACTTAGGGCATATGTGATGTGAAAAGGAGGCAGTCTGGTCATGTGGCAAGTGCTAGGGATAAAGATGGAAAAATAGTCTAAGAGCTGGACTGGTATACATGAAATAAATGAGAAAGACTCTGGCCTGCTGGATAGTTTGTTTTTAAAAAATCTACAGGAAAACATGGGAAAAGGTGGCACAGGATGAAAAATTAAAGATAGGCTGTGATCTGCACTAATGGAAAGAATGTCTATATCATCATGGAGCCAGTTAAGCATTGAAACATACAGTTGAGATAACAGGGTTGAGAAAAAAGAACTTGTCAATGGTCATTTCCATCAAAGCTCTTATACTATGGGTCAAGATTCCATCTGGGGTTGTGTAACCAAATGTGGGGTCACAAAATTATGATTTATTATCAGTAAATGTTTGATTTGTCTACATATTTCATATATTTATATACTTGGGGCTGCATAAAAATTTCTTGAGCAAAATAGAACTAAGAGTGGAAAAATTTTGAGAAGCCCTGCTATGTTACTATCAGACACCTTAGAGGGTGGCCTATTCAGTACAGTTTAAACTCCTTAGCCTGATGTCCTCTAACACTCTTGGCTTTATTTCACAAGGCTATCTCGGTGTATTCCGCTCTTCTTAAACCAGATCATTCATTGCCACCCATAAGGTCATCTACTTGCCTATCTTTACTTATACTGTCTTTTAAGCCAGAATGTCTCCATCAAAGCCTGCATGTTGAGAAGCTACTGATAATTTCATCTGTCTTCTGGCCTCAATCCATACTTGTCCCTTTAGGTTCTGTCCAGAGCCTCCTTCTCTTCCCTAAATACTTTCTCTCTTGATGATCTCATCAGTTCTCATGGTTCAGTTTTAGGATCCCCAAATCTTTGTGCCTGGCCCTAATAACAAGTTAAACAAGAATGTCCACATACAGAGCTTTAAGGTTGACATAACTTTGCTTTCAATATCTGTGACATAGATAATAGAGGTATTATTATCTTCATTTTATAGATGAACATGAAAGAGAAAGGTGAGAAAGGTTTAGCACAGTTAAATGACTTATTCCAGGTCACAAAGTTAGTAAATTCTGCAACAAGGTGTAGTAATCATTTGTCACTTTTTAAAAATGAGGAGAAAAGCCTATGAGGATAACTTTTCCTCTCTTCTCCCTCACTTCCCCTAGACTTGGGCTGAACTCTCCCTTTCTTCTCTCTTACCCTCCTTCCTCAGGATTTATGCACAGGAAATTTGTAGACATTAAATGACACAGCAAGCAAATGTTCTTCATAATAAAGCCCTGCCATTGCCAAGTCTCTATGCCCGCTTCTCTATTCCTGCAGACAGACTGCAAGTCCCTCAGTCATAAATCCAGAGGTCACAGCTCATAACCATTAGCCAGTGATTGTGCTCATCAGGACGTCTTTATGAGACTCGGGTCACATAAATTGATTGTTCGAGGTCAGAAACATGGATCTATTCTCTGCATCAGTATTCCTGCTACCCCTGAACCTGGCAAAACCCAGTTTGCTGCCCCCATCCCCAAGCACTGATGAAAGGGGCAATTCAGTGAGGGCAATGTAGAGTTTCTCATTATGCACTTCAATAAAGAAAGAAAGAATCAGTCAATCTATCAAAGCATATATAATACTTACAGAGTACTTCTTATACAGGGAGTATTAAGTACAGTGCCAGGTACTGTGCCAAGAACTATGAATGCAAATATAAACAAAAAGAATGCCTGTCTTCAAGGAGCTTGCATTTCAATGGGGGACAATAACATATAACAGAGAATTAGAAAGCAGGAGATAGAAAATGGGAAGAGGATGGGAAGAAAGGAGCAGATACCAACAAAGCAAAAATGGCAATTAAATCCAGGAAGTCAGAGAAGAGTCTGGAGAGGAATGAAGGACTGTTGGCTCAAAATGGAGGTTCAGAAAGGAACTCACTAATGAAAGAACAAGGGTTTAGGGACAGAGGGTTCTTCCAGGGTGAGAAGCTTTCTGAAGCCTGCCAACAAAGTAAAAACAACATAGCTTCACCTCCCCCACCCAAACTTGCTTCACCTTACTTTCTCAATAGTTTGGTTGGTGGTACCACTATCTTCCAGTTCCCCAAACTTGAAATATCATGTGATCTGTGACTCTTCCCTCTCCACACCACCTATATTCTATCATTTGCCTTCTTCCACACCCTAGATCATGCCTTTAACTTGAACTATTATAAATACCTTTCTGACCAATCTCTAGTTCAAGTCTTTATTTTCTCCAATTTATTCCCCACACAGTTGCTAAACTCATTTTCCTAAAGCTTTATCATATGATCATATCATTTCTTTTCTCAGCTCCCTGTGGTCATGTTATTATTCATAGAATGGAATAGAAAAGCATTTATTAAGTGCTTACTATGAGCCAAGCATTGGGAATAGGAAGGAAAAAAAGAGACAGCTCATGTTTTCAAGGACCTCCCACTCTAGTGGAAACATCACTTATAGAAAGGTTTAGCTGCTTTTTTTGTAGTGACAAAGAATTGAAAAATGATTGGATGTAATCAATTGGGGAATAGCTGAATAAATTATGGTAAATGAAAGTAATGGAATATTATTGTACTATAAAAAATGATAAACAAAATGATTTTCAAAAGGCCTGGAAAGATTTACATGAATTGATGCTGAGGGAAACAAGCAGAACCAGGAAAACGTTGTACCCAGTAACAACAAGATTGTATGATGATCAGCTATGATAGATTGAGAAGAACCAATAAACTTTGGATGGAAAACGATTATGGAGAGTGAATATGGATCAATGCATGCTATTTTTACCTCTCGTTTTCCTTTTTTTTCTTGCAGTTTTCCTTTTTGTTCTGATTTCTCTCTCCCAACATGACTCATATGGAAATATATAAAAATAAAAATGAATGTATAGCAGCACCTGAGGATCTCCAGGGCACTGTGGAAGGACATTTGATAAAGCCTAAAAATCTTTATAGTTCAGGATAAGGGGAGATGGGAAAGCCTAGTGATGTTCCATCTTACTGGAATGTTAATAATATGATTAACCATGTTTTTTCTTTGGACAGGGGCCTTGAAGGGAGATGCACTACCACTGATCCTCAGTACTTAGTACCCTATTAATAATATAATATATGGCATCTAGTCTTAAGCTACTAAAGCTAAAGATTATGCTAAGACTTTTTGGGATACCCCATATAAAGCCTTAAACTTTACAATATAATTTCCAAAACATTCTAAGTTAAATCTCATAGCATATTCATTAAGTAGGTGTGAGAAGTATCATATACTATTTTGTGGATAAGGAAATGGATTTAGAAAGGATAAGACTGTCTCTAGTTATACAAAGTGAGAGATAAGAGGTTCAAATTCAAATGCTTCTTGGTTCTACTCTTATTTAAGGGGATTGACCTGGGAATACCTGATAGAAGAATTGAATTTCCTAAACAATCTGATAATATCATAGGGTGTAGGCCACTGGAGGAATGCAATTGATGAACACCAGATATAACTGTGACTGAAGGCCTTGCCTTCATGTGGCTAATAGAAGTGAGCTGGACCTAATCTCTTGGATAGTAATTAAGGCCTGCATCTTCCTTTTCCAACATGCAGGGATGAAAAGACATTCCTCAATCTACTGCTTGAACTGTTGTCATATTTAATATTATCTTCTCAAGTTTTAGGGTTATCTAAGAGTATATTTGTCTAATGCCTCACTAAATAATAAAATTTCAACTTATTTATCTGTCAACTAAGTTCAGAGTCTCCAATCAGTTTATCAAATATTATTGATGTAATAAGCTGGAGAAATCAACCAATTTATAAAATTCCTTAATCTCCTAGAATAACATAAATACTAAAGTTCCTAACATGAAATTTCATAACAATGAAATAAATAACATAGGAAGGAAAGAAACTTATTTACAATATTTTAACTGAGAAGAATCACAATGCCTCAAACCCTAATTATAATAGCAGATGACTTTTCTCCACTTCTGAGAATGTGGTACTACATTAGTTCATATTAAATACAATAAATAAATCTTCTTTGTAAATATTATTTTCTTCTTTATAAGAGAAAGATTAGAAGAGTTACATTAAGAAAGGAGATCTGTCCTTCCTCTTTCTCTGTCTTCTCCATCTTCTCTCTAGCTACAACAGGAAACTGCCTTCCTTTAACTTCTCTCAAGCCATCACTCTTAACATTCTCACTAAACCAAAGAGTTAAAATTGCCTTTCCACAATATTTCTTTTGACTCTTAAAGATACAGTAACAATATCTAGTAATATATACATATATATATACATATAAAATACATAGACTTTACCATAGTAACATACTAAAGATATAGTATCAACAACAACAGTTACTATGGGAGAGTTGTGTGAAACAGGAATAACAACTGCAAGAGCAAAGAAAATTTTTCTTTTCCTTCCCCAAATCAGCAATTTTGTCTTGTAACAGAATTACATGGGTAGCAAATAGAAATGGATATATCTAGTCTTAGTTGTCTCATGTTTCAAGAGCTCCTCATATTGAATTGAAGTACTAGACTTTCTAGAGTGAGATGATTTCCTCATCACCCTCTTATTGTAGAAAAAAGATCATTCCCATGGCTTGTATAACATCCTACCTGGAAAGTAAATTTAGCAAATTAGTCAATACAACTTAGTTTCTTGTTTAGCAAACACCAAATCATGTTTGCTTCTGGGGGAAGTGGTAAATCTTGGGAAAACTGTATACATGGGATTTTAGAAAAAAGGAACTCACTGGAAAAAATAGAGGGTTGCAAGTTCAAATCCTTCTGGGGGGATATCTTATAGGTTATTTTATTTTATTTTATTTTATTATAGGTTATTTTAATGCTTTATTTTTGTACTTGTGTAATGAACTCCAAGTTTTCTTTTTTTTTTTTTTTTTTTTTTTTTTTTTTTTTTTTTTTTTTTTTTTTTTTTTTTTTTTTTTTTTTTTTTTTTTTTTTTAATTTAATAGCCTTTTATTTACAGGATATATACATGGGTAACTTTACAGCATTAACAATTGCCAAACCTCTTGTTCCAATTTTTCACCTCTTACCCCCCCACCCCCTCCCCTAAATGGCAGGATGACCAGTAGATTGAACTCCAAGTTTTCAGCATTTTATGCATTTTCTGTAGGGCAAAATAAAGACTATCTTATATTCAGCAGCTATATTGTATAATTGAGTGCCTTCACAGAATTTGGGAATCCTGCCACTGATATTTGGGAAACCCTAAACATGTGATGAATTTAACTTTTGAAAATTTTTCTTATATTAATTCAAGTAGGGGCAATGAGGCAAAGGAAGAAAGATTGACCCAAGAGGTCAAGCCCCCAGGATGAAACCTATATATATGTATCCAGAGTCCTTGGTGGGGCGCCAAGCCATGGATTATATTTGTTTAATTAAATCAAATCGATTCAATGGCAATCCAAAACCACTGGGGTTTGAGATACAAAAATATATATTATTAGGTACAAACATACACAGAAGCAATAGACTCATTCATACCTCACTCTCCCTCATCAGGGAAAAAACAGATTTCTAGGCCCAACCAGTTTTATCTTAGAAATTAAATTTCTTATGGCTTCTTGAAGACTCTTCAGGCAAGCTAATCTATTCCCTGTCTGCAGTAAGTAGCTTGCTCATTTCTGCCTCCAAACTATCAGTTAGAGAAAAATGATACCATGGAAGCTAAATTCATCGGTGTGGAAGAGACAGAGCAAAGTAGCCACCAGGAAAATCCTGGCCATGGGAAAAGAATCTGGAAGGATTTCTGGTAGGAGGAGTTATAAGGAAAAGAAAGGTTTGATTTAATAGACAGGAAAGAAGGAGAAAAGAAATGCCCTATGGACAAGTTCAAGGTCTGAAAGAACACTGGAGGCAAAATTATTTTCAGATCTAAGCTCACAACGAAGTGTTCACTTTCTCTTTTTCATAGTGTCTTCCCTTTCGTGGTGCCTTTCTTATTACTCTAGCTAACTCTGGTTAGGCTAACCTGCCAGCCAATGGCTTACTCCCACCTCACAGAGTATTTCCTTTCTTCTAGTTAACTGTGAGCCCCCCTGGGAAAGTTGTCTTTTCCTTGCCATCTATATGCTCTTTCAACTTTATTTCATATTTGCACTCATGCCTATTTTACTCTTATTTTTGTCTGTAACCTCTTCCCCTAAATAATCTGCCTTTTGCCAAAACAACACCACTGGATTTGGAGGCAGCAGGATTTCCCACTGTGTGATCTTCTGGCCCTCAGATTCCTTCTATCTAAAATGAAGGAACTGGCTGAAGTAGTCTCTGAGGCCCTTCCATCTCTAAATCTACAATCATGTGATTCTAATATGTTTGCTAGCAATGAAACAACATCTTTTCCAAGGAAAAGCTTTGTGGAGACTTCCTGAACCCTGAGACTCACACACAGTCCTCTGTTTGGTGACTCTAGCACAGTCATCTGTAAAATATGTGCACTGTACAACACCCATGGACCTCCTACCTCTGCCAAAGGATCCCTTTCACATCGTGACTTTCCCCATCTTGGTTTTGATATGTCAGATTGGCATAAGAAGTTATATGGGAATTTGGAGATAGTTTTGCAGAAATTGAAGATGACACATGAAGGGCAGCAAGCAACACAGAAAAAGTTTAGAAATGCATAAAATATATGTATAGTATTGTATAATAGCAACCAATTTTTGCAAGGTACTGAAAATACCCCATAAAAGAAAAAAATTTCAGACTTCTTTTCTGGTACAAAGAGAAGGTGAAAATTTTTTACTATGATTTCCCCCATCCCCTCACCTTCTGAGATGTGGAAAGGATTATTGTACTGATAAATGTAAACCCTTCAAGGGGAGGAAATGATTCATCCTTTGGCAGATGTGGGAGTTCCATGGATGTTGTATAGTGCATATATTTTCAGCTTTCTTTGATGTACTAATCAGTTATATTGATTTTCTCCCCTCTTTCTTTCTTAGCTTAAAAAATATTATTTGTATGTATATATGTATTTAACATATATTTTAACACATTTAATATGTATTAGACTACCTGCCATCTAGAGGAGGGGAAAAGTTGGAACAGAAGGTTTTGCAAGGGTCATTGTTGAAAAATTACACATGCATATGTTTTGTAAATAAAAAGCTGTAATAAAAAATAAAAATATTATTTGTTATATGGGATGGCTCTCTGGAAGGAGAAAAGGAGGGATTCAGAGGGAAATTATAGTGATGTAAAAAACAAAAACCAAATAATTTTTAAAAATACACAATTTTTCTTCAACCTATCTTTTTCAGTCGTATTATACATTATTCCCCTTCCCACATGCTGCTGTCTACCAATCCAACTTTCTTACTGTTCCTCACACAATGAAGTCCACTCTCCCATTTTTGAGCCTTTTTACTGACTGTCCCACAAGCCCAGAATGCACTTCTTCCTCACTTCCACCTTTTAAAATCCCTTATTTTCCTCAAAACTCAATTTAAATGCCATTTCTATAGGAAGCATTTTCTGATTCCCCCTCCTCTCCAATCCAGAAGCTAATTTTCTTGTACAATTACCTTATATTTTGTATAAATGATAACCTGTGTACATATCCTTAATGGAAGGTAAGGCTCATCCAAGGAAATTCAGCTCTCTCCAGTAATTTCCAGGTTTGGATGGAATCTTTGAATGAAAGATTCAGAATATAATAAGGTCTGCAAAGTGGGAGTGGCAGAGTGTTTCCCCAATGGCTAGGGGAACCTACAGCAATGGGTCTCCCTCCTTATTCCTCAACTGTATGACTTCAGGTGCATTATTTCTTTAAGAGATACTCTTCTCTAGGAAAAGAACTGCCTGGCTCTTGCTCCTGCCAAGATTAGGTGACCATAAATCAAAGCTGGCACTCCCTTGGCATTAGCCTTGCTTTGAGCAGCCCAGATGGCAGGCACAACTTGCAGGGGCAGCCAAGAGTACTGGAGGGGAGAGATGGGCAAGAAGGAAACACCTGGGGGAAGAATGGGCACAGCCTATCTCTATATTAAATAACCAAGTGCCCCCAGGATTCCAGTGCCCAAGAAAATGCTAAGATAACCCCATCTCTATTTCATATAGAAGATATGTTCTGACCCTGATCAAAATTATAGGTTGAAAGGGACATTGAAAGGTCATCTTGCCTCTAGCTTCTTTGCCATTCTTAATAACCTCCTCTCCAGTACTACTATTTTAGGGAGGATTTTAGTCATTCTTTTCTCACAAGTAGATCCTCTCCTGATTCCTCCTCTTCCTTATCTGCCACATAGACCACTAATATGCCCTATTAGAAGGCAAGCTTACTTGTATTTGGATCCCTACAGCACAGCATAATGCTTGGCACACAGTGGGTACTTAATAAGTGCTTTCTATTGTCAAAATAGACAGGACCTCTATTTTGGCAAAGATAACCTTTGGGTATTTAGAACCAAACAAAGTAGGTTAGACAAAGGAGAATGAAGATTTAACAGGAGGTTAATTTCAAAGTGAAGGAAACGGCTTCCAAGCAAGGACTGGTGCTGGAGCCCGGCCCGGGTAGGGGGCCCCGCTTAGGGTGGGGATATCTCCGTACTCATACCTATAGCTATGCAGTGACAGCAACAATGAGACAAGTTTGATTCAAAGCAGGTTTTTATGACCAGAAACAATGCTGGGATTTTGATGTGGCTGAGATCATCTGGAGGGTAAGCGCAAAGGATTAATGTTATGCTAAGCTTGGGATACAGCCTGCTTGTAACCATCCCCCTGGAAAACGAGGTGTCTCCCAGTATCTTGATTGCTACCTATCTTCCTGATTTCCATCATTTGTGAGTCCCTGGATAAGCATTTTCCCTTCCTTAGGCCTTATCTTCCCCATCTATAAAATAAGGGGGATGGTCTAGATGGCCTCCAATGTCTCTTCCAGCTCTAAATTTATAACCAGTAATCTCCATATAGCTATGTGGTGCAGTAGGTAGAATACTGAGCCTGGAGTCAGAAAGAACTGAGTTTAAATCTATCCTCAGATAATTGCTTAGTTGTGTGACCCTGGGCAAGTCAGTTTACTTTTATTGCCTCCAAGAAACAAAAACAAAAATAACCTCTATACTAGAGTGTATATTGCTGGTTTGACAGCCCTTCTTTTTCCACAGTCCACTGCTGATCTAAGACAAAAAATTTTTCCTGTTTTTAACACCCATCTCTTTTATTCTGTCTCCTTGGATTCACTCAATTCTGGTCTTCAGGGAGAAGAATGAATTTTTCCCTTTCTCCTAAGAAAATCCCATTGTAGGGTTATGATGAAGTCACCCTATCTAGAGCTCCAAAGTACCTTGGCGATCATCTAAACCAACCCTGCATTTTACCTCTAAGGAGAATGAGCTTCAGGTGCAGTGACTTTCCCAAGTCACTCAGTGAGTGGTTGACAAGGGTGGGATTTTACACATATTCTCCAATTCCCAATCTATTGCTACTTCCTTGATCTCCTACAGCCTCTACCTTTGCTTGTGTCTGGAAGGGAAATAAGAGGATAGGTGAACATTATTTCTCCAGGTGAGTTCAGGTGAATTTACTTAGAGCCACTTCCCAGCCTTCTCAGTCACTTGCCTGTGGAGACAACTAATTATGTCAAGGCAAGGAGCTGGGATGAATTTTCAGACCTAAGAGGAACCTTGGTGGCCCTGTGGTCCAATCTATATGTGAAAGGAACCCCTCCTATAACATGTCAGACAAACTGTCACCCACCTTGTTACTTCCCCTAGACACACCTCCACTCTAACCAGGATGGCAATGAAGAAAGCTGCATCAGTGCTTCAAATTATGTGTTCAGGGCTCCAGGATGGAAGCCAAATAGGGGACATCCTTCAAAAGAATCCTGGAGGGAATTTTGTGCTTTGTCCCACTTCAAATAACCAGTAATAGCACCTTAAAATACTTGTTTTGTTTTGAACTAGACTTGTGCTCGGTATAGGAAACTCCCAGGGAGGAAATTCTTGTTCTGCAACTTACTTGATGCTTTTTGTACTTGTCAGCTGCAACTCTTTGTAACTCAATGGACCATATTGTCCATTGGGTTTTCTTGCCAAAGATACTGGAATGGTTTGTCATTTCCTGCTCCAGGAAATTAAATGATTTGCCAGGATCACACAGCTAGTTAGTGTCTAAGACTGGATTTGAACTCAGTTCTTTGTGACTCCACTTCCAGGCTTTTATTCATTCTATAATTTTTAACTTTAGACAACTGCTTTAAACAAGCAAGTTAGAGATAAAATAACTTACCTAAGATCACACAGCAAATACACATCAGAGGCAGGATCTGAATATATGTTCCTGACTGTAATGCAGTCTCTACCCATTGTGCCATGCTGACTCTCAAAGTATTTTGTTAACAAGAGGTTTTATACAAATGAGTTATTGCTTGTTATGATTAATAATCATATTATTAATTATTAATTATTTGCCTGACCCACATTCTTTCTTCCTCTGCTACTCTATGAATACATTGGTTTGGCACATTTTGGGGTTGATAAGAAGAAATAATGTTATGAATAATTAGGATCGTTAAGGCTTTATTTAGGAAGGTGGCTTAAAATGAGATGCCACAATGGATGGAAGTGGGAGGTAGCTGATAGTGGGTTGGCACCGGGGTCATCAGTGGGACTGAGTTTGAGTGGGGTTAGGGCCAAAACCAACAGCGGAATAGAATCGGGGAATTGTGCTGAATCTGAGGCCAACTGTGTGGGAGGGTTTGAGGTCAGAGTCTTGGGACTCTGATTTATTTCTGGATGCTAAGCAATATCCCTCTTACCTAAACATTATTCATTTCACATGATCATCTACCCAGAACTCAGGGTCAGGCTCAGGTTGGAACAGGTGACCGGCAAGGTTCAGCATTTTCAGTATTCTTGGATTTTCTAATAAATAGCACAGATGTAGCTAGGGAGAGGCAGCCAGGTCTTTGTTCCAGGTGCTGACATCTGTGGAGAGCAGAGCAAGCTTTTTTCTTAGAGTGATCCAGACTCTCTCTTCCTCAAGCTGTGAAGTCTTTCACTTGATTGTACTCTTAGGGGTTGGAAGAGAAGGTGGATTCCAGAAGAGGCTCTAAGGCAGAGGTCAGGGGAGGAGAAGGAAGGAATGGGTTATTCTCTCTCCTAGCATTATTGCCCCAGGGGTAGAGCTATCTCTTCTGGAGCTTGAGTAAGATGTCTTTCCCAGCCCTTCTTCCCTACTCTATCTCCTTCTAACCAATCAAGTTTGTCCCAAGTATCCAGATTCATAGTGACTATTCTAAAAGGGTATTATATCCCCTGATCCCGAAATTCACCCATAGAAAGGGACTGTCTACTCCAGCGGTTCAAAATCTTTTCTTTGATATGACAGCCCCCTTTAGTCAGAGCCTAACTGGGTTGGGCCTATTAATTTCTTCTCAGAATAATGTTTTAAAATGCATGGAATACAATACATAGAATTTTTTAAATGGAAATTGATTTTGAAATAGACTTATCAAAATATTATAAAATGAGTTCATGGACCCGGAATTAAGAACTCTGGCTCTAGACTGTTCTCTTAATTACAGTAGATTGAAGATGTAAAAGCATAGGATGATGATCCTAACACTTTGCCCAATCTAACACAATAAGCATCATCAGAAACTTGCCACCTACTTACCCCTGACTTCCTCCCACTGTATCACATGGCCTCCAGAATAGCTACCCATCCACCACCCAAAAGGGGACATATGGCTCCAAGGACAACAAGATGTTTTCATATTAGATAGCAAGGTACCAAAATGGACTCCAAAGATGGTTTTTTAATCCATTTTTCTAGAGAACAATGGAGAAAAAGATCTGTGGCCTTTGAGGCAGAAAAAGAGAGACCTATCAACTCCTTGGTTGGCTACCAAGGAGTCAGGACACACGGGCATCGGAACTCCTAGGTTTTGCTGAGAATGGGATGTTTTGAGGTTTTTTTTCCCACTGAAAATCTCTAGTCCTGGCCCCAGTATAGGTCACTTAATTTTCCTGAACTGAAATATAAGCTCTACCCTTGCTAATTTTCTGGGTTCTGTTCCTTGCTGCCCCTCTCCCACTCTTTCCAGCTTATGTTGTTGTCAAAATCATTTGTCTCCCATAATTTATGTTTATATTTGTTTCCTCAAACAGAGGCTTAATTAATGTGCCATTACTCAGCATTCCCTGGTTGGGGCTGGGGGGGTGGGGTGGGGAGGAAAATGGTTTTTAGATACTAAATGTGCTGTTTTTAAATACTAGATACTTAGGACCTGACAGTGGTTTATCACCTCTGGTCCTTAGTTTTACTAATCATAAATTAGGAAACAATCCTCTGGTCTATGTCAGGGCTACCAAGTGAATGAGATTAGTATTTTTTTTGAAGACCAAAAAGTCAAGGCACCTCTAATTTTGCTCCCCCTTATTCCAATCTTGGGATGTGTGTGTGTGTGTGGGGGGGTATTCACTCTAGCTCTATATTTATGTGGACAATTCACTCAGCTAGGTGAATGTCCTTTCTAGTTCTAATATAGTTGTTTGGGGAACATTGTGAAAATGGACCTTTAAGGAATATGGATAATGGAGTATGCTCCAGAGCCCCACATCTCTAAGAGCTGTCACAGGTATACTCCATGGGATGGCCCTTATGGCTCATTCTTACTCACGGAACAACCTCCACGACACTGAAATCTTGGAAGGTCTCTTTTCAAACTTGTCATGTCTCTGTGGCTCCTAGAACTCCAAACTACCATCTCAAGGACTGAGCAAAGACTCATCTGATTCACTCCTTCAGGCTTACCCCCACCCTATCCAAAGATCTACCCCTTCTCAGCCCAGATGCCTCTGAGGTACAAATAATATCAAATCTTTCACCTATCCCAAGACCTGACCTCTTCAAGAATCTAGCTTGTCTGAGATAACCCACAATCACCTGTTCTCGGTTGACATCGTTACCACCTCCTTTTCAGGAACTAAAAGGGAAGCTTTGAGGTTCTGTCCTTTGAAACCAAACCACATCATTCCCTCTCAAGCTCACAGGGGAAGCTGAGAGGAGAAAGCTCTGCCAAGGCTGGTATTTTTCATGTAGTTGAGAAATCATGCCATTCATTCCCAGCATGGAAAGGGGAAAGGGTAGATATTGAGCCACAGAGTACATATGAAAACTGGATGACTTTCATCACCTGACAAAATACTTTCATCTCACCTTTATATAATGTTTTGGAAGATTTACAAAATACTTTTCTCCTAACTATCCCTATGAGACAGCACAGATATTATGTATGGCAGCAACAGCTGACACATAATAACTGATATACAATAAGCACTTTAATGCTTGCTGTTTGACCTGGCACATAGAAGGCACTTAAAAATGCATGCTATTTGATTGATTAGGATTTGACACATAATAAGCATTTAATAGGCAGCTAGGTAGTACAGTGCATAAAATGGGCTTGGAATAAGGAAGACAGTTATTCATGAATTTAAATTTAACCTCAAATAGTTATTAGCTGTGTGATCCTAAGCAAGTCACTTAACTCTATTTGATTCATTTCTTCATCCATAAAATGGAGAAAGAAATGGCTGATTACTCCAGTATCTTTGTCAAGAAAACCCCATGTGGAATCAGAGTCAGATAAAAATAAACCATAAGAGCCACTTGTTTGATATAGAACACTAATTTACATAAATTATCTGATCCTATCACAACCCTGTGGCTTAAATACCAAACAATGATTTCCATTCAACAGATAAGGAAATGGAAATTTAGAAAGGATAAGAAACCAGTCTTTTAAAGACAATGCTGCCATCTGTTAGAAGCAAACTTCAACTCCAAGTTCTTCCTGACTCCATTTCCAGATCTCCTCTTGCTCTATCACATGGGTGGACTATAAATTCTCAACTCATTGGATGCTATCAGCCAGCAGTTCATGGATAGTTTTGGTATCTCTACACACTCTCCTCCCTGCCAGGAGCCTAACACTGGGACCTAGAATCATGTTCACTGTAACACTGAATGCAGTGGCACTGAAGAAAGTCCTTCCTGCAGCCTCATTTGGATTCTCCAGGCCAGGGATCCTGCTAATTACCAATCCCTTAATCTCTTCTTAATGCTTTCCCTAGGCTTTCATCATAGAAATTCAGTTTTAGGGCCATGAGTCTGGGCTCTTTGAGGTCAAAGTCAGTGGTGAGAAATATGAGAGGAGAGAAAAGAAGAGAGAGAGAGAGAGAGAGAGAGAGAGAGAGAGAGAGAGAGAGAGATACAATGTCAGAGAGAAAGAAAGAGACAGAAACAGTCATACCAGGGAGAGATCTGGAAGATTGCATGGCAGTCCTAGAAACTTTACTTCTCAATTGCTCTTTCCACTGGGCCATAAAATTAAAGGAAGCCTGGGAAAAGATGCTAAGAGCATAACCCTCAAGATATGTGCTCCATTTACCTCTGGAGATAGTAGGAGAGGTGAAAGGAACTGATTAGTGTCAGCTTTCTTCCCCCTCACCCCAAGTTTGAGACATCGGGAAATTATAGCATAATGAACAGAACCCTGAATATAAAGTTCAAGAACCTGTATTATATGTCGACCTTGAGCAAATAGTATCTATCTCTCTAGGTCTCAATTCCTAATTTATATAAAATGGAGAATTAAAGAAAAGTATTTATGGAAGAGGGAATGAAGGGAGAAGTAGCCAAGAGAATAAACAACAATTATGTAAAGACCCAAGAGGAAGATAATTTTGATTACATGAAATTAAAAAGGTTTTACACACATACACACATATATATTGAAGCCAAAATTAAAAGGTAAAGAGGAAACTAGTGGAGGAGGGGAAATTTTTATAGTAAGTTTCTCTGATATGACTCATCATCCCTCAATTGATAAGGCAGTTTTCAGAAGAAGACATCAAAGACATCAATAATCACATAAAAATGCTCTAAATCAGTAGTGATTAGAGAAATGCAAATTTAAACATACACCTACCAGATTAGCTTACTTGACAAAAAAGGAAAATGGCAAATGCTGGAGGAAATGTAGAAAAAATAGGCCTACTAATGTACTCTTGCTGAAATTGTGAACCAGTCCAACCATTCTAGAGAAGAATTTGGAATCATGCCCAAAGAACCAGAAAACTGTGTAAAACTATTTATGCTTCAACCCAGCAATATCACTTCTCTCTATACTCTCAAAGAAGTAAAAGAAAAAGGAAAAGAATCCATTTTAACAAATTATAGGAGCAATTTTTTGTGCGTGGTGGCAAAGAATTGAACATTGAGATGGCCATCAACTGGGGAATGATTGAACAAGTTGTAGTAGCAGATTGTGATAGAATACTATTGGGCATAAGAAATGATGAATAGGATGGATTTAGAAAAATCTGGAAAGACATATATGAACTGATGCAAAGTGAAATGAACAGCATTAGAACACCATATATTGTAACAGCAATATTGTAACAATGGTCAACTGTGAAAGATTTAGCTACTCTTAACAACATGATAAGATAAAGGATACACAAAGAAAAATACTATCTATATCCAGAGAGAGAACTGATGAACTCTGAATGTAGATTAAAGCATACTTATTTTTCCACTTACTTTATTTTTCTTGCCCTCCCCTTCTGCAATGTGGCTAATATGGAAATATGCTTTGCATGACTTCAAATGTATAATTGATACAATATTCCTTGCCATCTCAATGGGCAAAAAAGGGAAAGAAAGAATTGGGAACTTAAAAATCAATAAAGTATAATTACTTTTAAAAAAGACCCAAGAGAAATCAAGCACCGTGAAATATAGTAGAAAGAATTTGAAATTAGAAGTCAGGAGGCAAACTCAGGGCTGTCCTAGGCCCAGAGCATCATTTAACCTCTGTGCATTTGCTTTCTCATCAGTGAAATAAGAATTATTACCCCCAAAAGCTACTTTTCAGGGATGTCATGAGTAGCCAATGGATAGTGGTTGTGAAAGTGCTTTGAAAAAGCTACAGTGCTATCCAAAGAATGATTATTATTCCTATAAATCAGTCATCACACCGAATGAAAACCAGGCAGTGGAGGTAAAGGAATTTTGACAGGTAATTCAACAGAAAATCAAGAGTATCTAACCCAACTCCTACTCTCCTATAGATGAGAAAAATGAGGTATGGAGGAAAATTGACAGAAAAGTCCTTTACTCAAGGTCACCAAAGTAGTAAGTGGTAAAGACCTGGGTTCAAGTGCTGATGCTACTTCGTGTAGGAAGTTATACAATTATTATTTTTAACCTCATTTTAGGGAGGGAAAGGATCTAAGGTTCTGAGAAATATGAATTTTATTTAGCTTTCATTCATTTATCTATTTGGCTTATGGTAATTATGCCACTTCTTTCCCTCTTGGTTTGTTGAATTCATTAAAGACTATTCAAATGATCCCTCTTCCAGGAAATCCTATCAACTTATATCTAGGAGTATGCTGGAATCAGCTGGAACTGACTCTCACATTACCACTTGTCTTCTGAAATGTTTGAAAGCCAATGTCCCAAAGTCACTTCAAATTCAACATGTCTAAAACAGAACTCATTATCTCCCCTAAAACTCAGCCCTCTTCCAAATGTCTCCATTTCTGTCAAAGGTCCTACAATTCCTTCAGTCTCCCATTGTTATCCTTCCCTTTATCCATGTCTAATAATTGCCATATTTTACTGTTTTCACTTTCACCACATGTCTTCCATTAGATCGCTTTTCTGTTCTCACACAGCTACCATTTGAGTTCAAGTCCTCATTCTCTCTCACTTCAATTACTTCAATGGCCTTCTACCTGCTTTCTCTGCTTCAAATTTTTCCTCACTCCAAGCCATTCTCCATATTGCTATCAAAGTGCAGATGTGACCTTATTATACTCCTCCTCAATCAACTTCAGTAGCTCCCTATTACCTCTAGAATCTGCTAGATTTGGTTGTCGGGTTTTTCCGCTGGTTTTTTTTTTTAATTTTAATAGTATTTTGTTTTTCCAAATACATGCAAAGATAGTTTTCAACATTCATCTTTGCAAAATCTTGTGTTCCAAATTATTCTCCCTTTCCTCCCCCCCCCCAAGATAGCAAGAAATTTGATATAGATTAAACATGTGCAATTCTTTTAAACATATTTCCATAATCATCAGGCTGTGCAAAAAAAGAAAAAAATCAAGATCTGCTTAGTTTTCAAAACCTTTTCCCTCACCAATCTTTCCAGCTTTTTTGTATTCCCTTCCCTTGCTCTGAAATCCAGCCAAACAAGTCTTCTCTCTTCTTTATACAGAGCATTCCATGTTAAAACTCTTTTCCTTTGAACTGGCTATCCTATATATCTGAAATTCATTTCCTCCTTTCCTCCCCCTCACAAAGGTTCTCTCTTTCTTCAAGACACAGTTTAGGTACTATTTTTTATATAAAACCTGTCCTGACCCTGCTTCAACAAATGTTAGTACCTCTACTCCCTAACCGCTTTCTAGATTACCTTTATTTGAACTTATTTTCTTTTACTTATTTATTATACATTTTCCCCTTTTGAGAGTAGAAATTATCTCACTATGTTCCTTTTGTTATATAGTGTGGCACATAGTGGGTGCTTAATGCTTCTTGATTGATTTCCACAGATAATTAAAAGTAGACGGTATGATTCAATGTATCTGTTGTGGTTTGAAAGACAGAATCTGTAATAGAGGAAGATGCTGAAGTTATGACTTGGGTTCATATTTATCTTCACCCAATGCTTTATTTCTGCCAACAGTTTTTTTTTGTTGTTGTTCAGTTGGTTTAATTTTTTTGTTTTTGTTTTTGTTTTTGTTTTTTGCAAAGCTGTATGGGTGAGAAGATGGAGAGACAGAATACTTGAGGCAGTTCACTTAAAGGAGGAGAGCTCAGAGCTTTTACCTTGGATCCTGGTGCCTTAATTAACTGCCATTTCACTTTGCATTTTCCTAAGATCAGACATGCTTATGCTCCAGCACTTACTTGCTGTGTGACCTTGGACAAATGATATAACCTCTCTGAGCTATTTCTTTAGCTATAAAATGAGGATGAAAAATACTTGCAACCATTACCTTGAAGAGTTGCTTCAGGGAAAGCATCTTGTAAACCTTAAAGCACTACAGAAATATTATTATTATTTATTATTTCTTGGTTTCCTTAGCTTAGCTACTCATTGAATCTGGAGTCTCAATAACCCTATAAAAAAGGCCTTCTTTCCCCTCCCCCAGCAGAATAGTGAGTGACTGAAATAACAATAAAGATTAAAAAAAAACAACCAAGGAATCAATAGAGAGAGAGAAGAGAAAGCAGCTTCACCTCAAAGCATATTTTAAAGCCACAATAAGTATAAGAGGGGGGAAAATCCAGTCACAGACATGTTATGGATACTGAAGAGCACAAATCAATAGATCATTTTTTCATGGATATGGGGTATTGCTGTATATAAGGCATATCCACTCTTCCTCATAGGGCTCACAGGACCCTGATACAAAGAAGAAATGGAATGGGTTGGCAGATGTGGGATAGAAGAGGAAGAAGGTTCTCAGTGCCATATTCATAATGTTCTTTAACTCTGGCAGGCCCCTATGCCAAAGATTTGCATCTTGTATACACAACATTATGGTAGCTTCCAAGCAGTGTCTCTAGAAGATAAATTGGCCCCAGAAGGGACAGGGCTGGGTCCTTTCTCCACGACAGCTCCCTCTCTGAGTATTTACTGGCTCAAGAAACAACCTATCTCCTTATATAAATAAGGAAAATTTACGATAGTTTTCCTTTTTCTTTCTATGGGCTGCTGTAAGGAGGGCATTATAGAGAGAAGGCCCTTGGATTCCTGAAATGGATGTGGTGGAGCAGGAGGGGTGAGAATCTGTTTTCATGCATAGCATCTACTCTGGCCTATTTTTTCCTTTCCTTCTGTACTCTGAAGAGTCTCAGAGAAAGAGCAGTTATGACTTGAGAGGTAAAGAGGGGAGGATTAGGTTGGTTAGGTTCTGATGACTCATTAGAGGACATGGAGAAACCATCACCTGAGCATCCCCAAATACCTGTCTCTGTATCCTGTAGATATAAGGGGAGAACAAGACAGAACACTGTTATATTCCTATAGATAAAATCTAGAACCCAAGGTGTCAGACAAAATCAACACAACTCCCTCAGCAGAATTTCCCCAGAGTATGATATTCGAAAGTAACTGGGTTCTAAAATTTATTGAAATCCTCTCCTTGCCCATCCCACCCCCCAAAACAGTTATCAAAACCAGTATTATGGGTCCTGCTTTTATTTCCTTCTTCTTCTTCCCTCATTTTCTCCCCTCTGTCCCTTCCCACATAACAATAGATCATCCCATCTCAACCTCTCCTGCAGCATGGAAAACCCCAGAAAACCCCTTTCTTTCACAGGACTAAGAGGATAACCCCACTGGGATCTATCATCTCTCTCAGAACTGAGATTTTCTCTGCTTCCCAATTTATAGACTTAAGCAGCCCCTGATTCTGCTAGTTCCTAGCTGGGCAACCTCAAGTAAATCTTTTCGTCTCTGGGCGTAGCTTCCATATCTGGAAAGTGAAGAGCTAGAAATGATGACCTCTTATGTCCCTCCAACTTTGACATTCTTTGATCAGAGTTGTTGAATGATGATCAATAAATGTTCATGGATTGTGATCGAATCATGCTGATGCCACTAAAATGGAAAAACTGAGGTAAGGAGAGTTCTTTAGCCAAGTCTCTCCCCATCTCCTAGTCCCCTTCTCTTTCTCCCTCATGGGAGGGAGGACAGAGTTATCAGCAACCTTCCTAGTCCTGGAAAATCACACACACACACACACAGAGAGAGAGAGAGAGAGAGAGACAGAGAGACAGAGAGACAGAGACAGAAAGATAGAGAGACAGAGATAGAGACAGACAGACACAGAAACAGAGAGACAGACAGAGAGACAGAAGGTAGTTGTTACCTGAACTTCAAATATGATTCTGGAAAAGAATGAGATAGTTGAAAGAATGCTAGGTTTGACTCTATTTAGCTCTTTTAATTTTTACTCACATAACATTGAGGAATTAGTTTCACCTCTATGGGCCTTCAGGTATGTGTGTGTATGTGTGTATGCATATGTATGTATGTGTGTGTTTAATCAACAAATTGAGGGGACTGCATTAGATAATCTTTTAAGGTTTTTTCCAACTCTAAATGCTAAGATGTCAAAGCCTAGTGGTTTACAGTCTTTGCAAGTTTGATTCTTGACCCAGAGGGCCTCCCTCCAGATAATAACAATTGACATTTTTATAACGCCTTAAAGTTTGCAAAGTACTTTATATTCATGACCTAATTTTAATATTAGGACAACTTTGAAAAAAACTACTAGTATCACAATCCTCATGAAGAAATTGAGGTTCAGAGAGGTCATCCAGATACTATATGTCTGAGAGGAGATTCCAACCTGGATCTTCCTGACACCAAGTCTTGTATGCCCGGCTTTCTCTCAACAGCTCCTGTTCCTATAACTTCTTATTCAGACTAATACCTACCATTATGAAGATTCCCACCCCAAACCATATCCTAAATTATACCCCCACATTCCTTATATTCTTCCAGCCTTCTTTACTGAAATATGGGTATAGCTCCCAAATTTCATTTTGTACCTTATCCTTCTACTGCATTCACCTCTTTCCCCCACATTTCCTACAGCCTTTCTCCACTTTAGTCCCCTCATCTTTCCACTAGCCTGATTCCATTGACAGAGAGTCTAGAATTACTTGAAATGGGAATAGAAGTCAAACTGAGTGATCAGTAAAATATGTTTCTTATTTACACTCCCTCACTTCTGCCTTTCCTACCTCTCACACTTCTCTGAGGTCACTTTGATCATCTGAAATCTTCCTCTTCTCTCCACCGGCATAGCAACCCCAGGTTCTAACAAGAGGAACCAAGAGGTTCCTATAACCCTGAGCCACAGATTTCTACTTGGTAGTTTCCCTGAAAGTCCTTCCATCCCACCTTTCCCCAAACCTTTCAATGACTCCAACCTCTTCTTGTTTCTTTGTCATTTAAGAATTTAATTCTATTCAGATATTAAACTGGGAGCTCCCAATGTGACTCCTCTTCCCTCTGGGCCCTTCTGTCCAGTATTCAGGATAAAATTTCTGGGTTGTCATTCTACCTCTACTGAAGAAAAAGATGCTGCACTAAGGGAGCTTAGCACACTGCCTGGCTCATAGTAGCATTTGGTAAATGCTTCTTGATCGACTGAATGATTAAGAAAATTACATTCAGATTATCATGGATCATTGAGCAGGGATGATATTGCCCTCACTTATGTTGGTCCCCTTCAATCCCAGACTTCCTCAAGATGAAAGGAGACAGGAAGGTGATTCCCTTTGTTGAGATCACTGAGAAAGAAACAACTCTATGAAAGTCATACAGCAAAAGTTTAAATCCAGCCTCAGACACTAATTGTGTGACTCTAGTCCCTTAGCATAGGATATATGTCATATGTGTGTGTATACATACATACATACACACACACACATACATATATATATATATATATATATATAGAGAGAGAGAGAGAGAGAGAGAGAGAGAGAGAGAGAACCCCTTAACATATGCCTCTGTTTCAGGTGCTCAACACTAAAATAGAGATATATTAGAGACCTACCTCCTAAAGCTGCTCAAATGATAAAATGAGATAATACTCGAAATATGCTTGACACAATTCTTGGCACACAATAGGCACTTAATAAATGCTTGTTTCCTATTTTCCTTCCAAAAGAAGGAATATAGGCATTCCACTACCAGATCACAAGGTCACTCTCTCCCTATTTTTACCTTTTTTTCTTTCCTCATGGAGGCCAAACTTTTAGTCTTGGAAAAGGAATTTTGTTGAAAAAATTGACTCCAAGAACAAAAATTGTGTTGTCAGTAGTCAGGACTGTGAGCCTGCCTATGTGACTACTTGGAATTCCCAAATTGCCTGGGTCATTTCATTCTTGCCTCTACCTCCTACCAAAAAGATCAAGAGGGGTCTCTTCTTGTCTATAAGAAAAATTGTAACCCACTTTGGGTCACTCACCATCCATCATATCCCAACAGGAACCAGGGAATTATTTCTGGTGTCTAACCTCTAACTTTCCTGATGTAGCTTCTAATTGCTGTTCCCCTCTGAAGTCCTTAACATGTACAATAATGGATCACATAGTGGTTGAGTCATGCAAAGGCAGTTTAAAGATATGATCTCACTTGATTCTCACAACAGACCTATGAAGGCAAGAACCATGGATGTTATCTCCATTTCCCAGGTTAGGATATTGAAGCTGGAAAAGATTAAGTTTTTCTCCTACTCACATACTGAGTAAATGTCAAAACTCAGACTTGAACCTAGATATCTTCTCACTTCAAGTGCTATTCTTTCCATTCCATCAAACTTGAGAGGAAAGCTGGTGGTAGTCTTTCCTTGTGGATCATAACCATGTGGATGAAAACTGGCCACTCCTTAGATACCCCCAGCTCCACACTGATCCCATCTGTGTCCAGTTATGGGTTGATGAACAAAAGAAGCCCTTAGTGAAGAAGCTCTGAAAGGATGAACCAAAGCTCCCCCAGCTTTCCCCTATAGGAAGTCAACATATGAGTAAACCCTTCTTCACAGCCCAAGAGCCAGATGTCTTCACCCTAATGAACCACCCTTCTAAAATGGGTCTCCTCAAAATAAAGGGCACTAAAGTTCATGAAAAACTGTAATCTCAAACCTGCAAGTGCCCTGCCTTAGATAGGAATATAGCCTATAAGGAGATACCACCATTCTCCTAAATAATGCAATTTAATAAGTTAAATCTCCCAGATTAGAAATTGTTCCTTAATTTTAATCAATTCCCTCTTTTTCTCTTGTAGATAGTCTCTTTCTATTTGGCAGTCAAGGGAAGAGGGGGACCAGCAAGTTTCCCTTTTCTGTAGAAAAATAACTTTCTAGTTCCCATTCTCTCCTCCCAATCTTCTCTTTCTCTACATGAATCCCAGCTCTTTCCAATTTTTTCATCCCCATATTTTCTAATCCTTCTTTTCCTTAGTTGAACTCTGTTCCTCCCCACAGTAACCCCTACAATCTCTGTCCCTCTCTTCTTCGCTTCTTCCTTTAGTCTCATTTCTTGCTTTATATCTTGATAACCAAGGATCCCTCGTCACTGCCTTGATACCCCCTTGATATCTGCTTCAATTCTTCATGCCCCTTATATTATCAGAGATCGTGCAACTTGCCTCATAGTTCTGCCTGAAACTTGCTTCTCTCTCCCTAAATTCCTGATGGACAGCTCCTCCCTCCCTCCCCTCAAGTCTCCAACCCTTTCCCATCATCTGCTCTTCTGCTCTCAGGGCTAGCATGGAAAAACAATGAGTTGGGCCCTCCACTTTGGCCCCCATCTTTAGCCTCAGTCCAACTCTCTTCTCCACCCCCACGCTCAGCCTTGTTCTCTAGCAGAGCTAATGGAGTCTGGCCGTGAGGGTCAGAAAAAAATCCTGTACTCTATTCTTTTCCCAACCAGCTTCTTCCCCTTTCCCTCATGGCTCATCAGGAAAGAATGGGAGAAACGAACTAAAGTACAGTGTGCTCATTTAATATTAACAAATTGAAATGAATTCTTTTAATGCCAATTAATTTGGAACAGTCCCTTTTAATAGTAATTTAAATTCATATTTCAGAGACGTAGAACATGGAGCTGGCTGAATGTGATCAGAATGTCAATGTGAGAGACAGGCGGGAGGGCAGAGAGAGAGGGAAAATTAGTTTCACTTGGACAGAGTTTGAAAGCTTTGGGTAAGAGTCTCTATGGCGGTTACCCAAACTCTAAGGTTTGGGTAAGAGTCACAACAAAGTCATCTTTTGAAACTTTATTGTGGTCAACATGAACGACGCTGTATTTTTATGCTTAGGGTTCATTTTAGTACACCAATTTAATATACCATATTAATACAATTTAAAACATATTTTTTAACCATAACCATCACAATACCCAGAATTACTGCTTCTTGAGAAGCAGATTTTGTTTGAAAGTAAAATGTGTCGAGGTTTTGAAGGAGTTTAAACACAATAATCTGTTCTCAACCCTTTTCTTTTATTGGTTCAAACTGGAAGTAGCAAGGGTAAGAGAAGAAAAATTTTAAGTCAAAAGTAAACAGAGTTCCTCAATTATCAAAGGTAAGAGACACATATGACAGTGACAAGGAGATCAGGACAGAGAAAAAAATTACACAACAGTGTCTGACATTTTGAAAGAAGGTTGATCGAGTCCTTAGAACTTATCAGAGATCCATTGGGATGGATTTCAGCACATCTTATTACAATCTCGGAGTTTGGGAGGAGGTGAAAGTGAGATGTTATCTTCTAAGAGGGAGTCTCTCTTTCTCCCTCTTTCCTTCTCCTCTCCCTCCCCTCTCCCACAAATATACATCTTTAACAATTTAATTCTGAGGGTGAAAAGGAGTGAAGAGTAAAATTACGTTTGAAAGGATCAGTAACACTAGGCAAAGATTGCAAGAAAGGACAGGAGAAAGAAGAGGTTGAGGGAAAAAGATGTTTACTAAAATAAATCTCTACCGAACATGAAATTGATCAAAACACAATAATATGACCCCTTTCCCAGAAGTCAGATTCGTAAAAGAAATGAAACCAAAGAAAAGCAGGATTAATAACAATGAAAGACAAGGGAAAGGCTGGGGAAGGAGGGGGAGGTGAAATTTACAAAAGAGAGAAAAACACAAGCATCTTTCAAAAAGGCTTGAAATTACCGAGAAGAGGGCAGTTTTAGTTAACCAGTTCCCGAATCTTCTCCCCAAAAGAGTGATATTTCCTATCCAAAGTATAAATTAAAACACAAAAACAAAACACAAAAGCTAAAGTGTCTCACACACACGCAAATGACAAAGGAGGTAACATGTGCCAAAGCTTGAAACTTGGGGTTAGGGGAAAGAAGAAGAAAGAAGTGAACGTGGAAACTTCCCCAAATATTATTTTTTCAAATAACCGAAGAGATCAACGGGGAAAGACTGGAGAAAGAAAGAGGATGAACTTGATATCTCTAAAGAAAGAAAACTTAGAAAACTAAAATGAAACCGATATCTGAAAAAGTAAAGAAAAACTTCGATTAAGAAACAAACTATTCCTCCGCAAGAGGGGTGAAATGAAATTAATCGAAAGAAAGTTACCTTCAAAAGGAAAGAAGAAATAGAAATAAGTAAAATGTTTACAAACATTATCCCCAGCCCAGAACGAAATTGAATGCATCAAAGGAGATGGTTTCCACCTCTACTCTCTCCTCCACCCCACCCCCCCGCCCCCCTGGAAACTTAGAAACTCGGGAGTGAAAGGTATTAATGGGAGATGAAGTAGTTTGCAGGTGTTCTGGGAGGGACCCCAGAGCCAAAGTGAGAGGTAGTGAGAGGGAGGGGGTACATAGCTTACCTTGCCCCGGAGCCGATGTATCCTGAGAAGGGGAGTTACTAAGGGAAATATAGAGGGGTAAGGGGGGAGGGGGTGGGGGAGAGAAGGCAGGTTAGGAGTAAGGAAGCGAGGTGTCCAGGGACTTGGTGTGTAGGGAGGAGAAACAGGGATGGGGGGCGGGGTACAAAGTCTCTCCCCGACTCTTTGCCCACCTCCCACCCTCCAGTTCCCAGGCCGAGAGAGCCACTGAAAGTTACAAATTGCTTCCATTATTAGCTCATCCCAGGCGGCCTGGTCATTGGTCAGAACTGGATCACGTGATCCCCAGTACCAATCGATCGAATTTCTTGTTGCAATTCTCTGTCCCCTGACTCCTGGGAGGGAAGGGGGCGGGTGTTCGTATTTCTGGGACTGGGCGGGGGGGGGGGGGGGGGGAGGAATGAGGAAGCAAGGAGGGGGTCCCTTAGCCCCTTCACCCTCCCTTTCTACCATGCCGGGATCATGAGCGCCGCCCCAGAAGGGGTAGAAGGAATGCTCTGGGCTGGGGCATATCCCGGAGGGCCAAAACGGAAGAGGCAGAGAGACATCGCTAGGGACCCAGACTCCATTCGGTCCAGCCCTCCTGGTGCCACTGACCCGGTTCGTCACACCCCGTACAACGCCCTTTCTACTCCAAGCTGTCCCCGGGAGACCTATCTGCCTCCTGGTCTTACTGACTTTGGCCGCTCCTCTCCCGGGTACCTTGCTGCACCTCCTTATATGCGCGAGGATGTGGAGCTGTGCTCATCCTATACCTTAGGAGGCTGTGCCCCCAGGGAGACCGGCCAGGGACCGAGTGAGCGAAATCCCTTGGACCTTTGGGGAGATGGCCAAACTTTTGAATGGATGAAAACCAAGAGGAGTCCGTCCAAAGCAGGTGAGCTGGGGGTTGGTACGGCATTACAAAGAGAGGACACGTTTAAATACTATTTTCACTCCTCAACTCTCACTCTTCTATTGGGATGCAAAAAACAAAACAAAACAAAACAAAACACCGATCCGGTCAGCACTGTATTGGCTAGGGAGGTAATGGGGAGGAAGATCGGCATGTGTCTGCATTACGTGGGAGAAAGTAGCAACTTTAAAGTTTTAATTTTAAGGGGCAGGGAATGATCATACGATGGGGGGGAAAAGGTGGACGGTTTTACAAATGGAGAAAAGAGAAGAAAAGTATGGGAGAAAGAGGGATGGAGGGAAAAAGGAGTCAACACGGTTCTCTCTAATATCCTGCCAGGAACTTGAGGAAACTTCTGGAGGGACTGGAACTTATTCGTTGCTTTTAAAGTTTAAAGTGGAAGGAGGAAGTGGGGGGGGCCTTATTGGGCTGTTACTCAATGTTTTTTTCAGACACTTAAGGATTTTACTTTATGTTGGTCCTGGCCTGTTAGCTTTTTAAATGACTTCTCATTTTCTTTGACAAATATTCCATTAGTAGAAGAGTTGCCTCCAGGTCTATCCCTAAAGGTCTATTGAGATCTCTGGTAGGGGGTCCAGTGTATTGGGGAGGAGGAAGGTGTCGGGATGGGGAGTTGAAAGACTAACCATAGTAAATAGTCTGGGGCCGAGTTCCTCGGCTCAGCCCAATTGAAAATAAAGTTCACTACCCAGAGGCTCCTAGAGAAAAGCTTCACGACTCCCAGAGCCTTCTCTGCTGGGTCTTGCAGTGAACTAGGGAGAAATTCCTTTGGGGCAAGAGCAATGTCAGTCAAGTTGGGACAGTTTGGGTGAGTGCTAAATTGACCAACCCCTCTGGAGGAAAAAGACGCTTTGGAGTTCAAAACATAGTGTAAACGGAAGGATCAACATTTCCAAGCTTAGTTCGGGAGTAATGACTTTGTCCCCTTCCTTCCTTCCACACCTCTTCCCCGATTCTTCTTCCCTACCCTTTTAATACCCCCCCCCAATATGGGGGGGAGGTTCATATTCTTCTCTTGGAGAAAAAAATGACGGAAATCTATCGGGATAGATCGGGAAACCAAAGTCAGGAGTGAACTGAGACTGGAGATGGGTGTCAAGGGAACCTCGAATCAGACAAGTTTGGAGTCTGGGGCTCGAGGTTAGCCAAACACCTTGTCTTTTTTCCAGTGTCTCGGAAGCTAAAATGTCCCTGAACTTTACATGGCGCGGAGAAGAATTCCGCTTACGGCTGAGATGACTGAATGGGAAGCCCCTAGCCCCAGTTTGGATTTGGGGAGGACGGGGGAGATTGACAGCTCACACCCAAACGGAAGGGAAATTTTTGCCTACTTCCCCATGAGGACTCATGCCTCAAAAGGCTTTTGACATTCTAAAGCGGATGAGTGGATGGATGGATAGACAGATGGAAGGACATATGGATGAAAAAGGAAAAAAAAAGATTGAAGAGAAGAGAGAAAGAGGGTGAGAGAGAGGAAGGAAGATAAAAGGATGGAAGAAAGGAGAGAAAGAGGATCAGAGACAAAAGGAAAAAAAGTGAAACTAAGAAAAGAGGAGGAGGGGGAGACTACCCCTCGATCTCTCTATTCCTGGAGATTATTCCAGGGCCATTACCTGCAGCCAGCCTCTGTGCTTTGTTTTTCTGGGTTTGTTGTTGTTGTTGTTGTTGTTGTTGTTTTGGGTTTTTTTGTGAGGGGTTTTGGTTTTTTATTTTTGGTTTTTATTTTTTATTTTTTTTCCGGTTTCTTTTCGGATTCAGACTCAATACGGGACTGAAGGAGGCTGATGTTGATACCCATCCTCCGGAGTATTTGAAAGTTCGCCTCTAGCAAAATAAACGGTTACAGCGAACATTGTTATTGTTTTAAGGATACTTAAACATTTTGAACGCGAACCTTCTGGCTTTCCATAAATAAACAAAAGAATTCAGGCAACTGTGGAAACGGGGATCAGGGGAGGAGAACCTATAGAAAGCTAATGAGGCTGTGGCCCGGGCCCACAGGTTTGTGAAAATTTTTTTCTATTGACTCGGGAAAACATGGATATGAGAATTGGTCTCAATACTTAGGGTCTTTGTATAGCCACAACATTTCTTGTGAGACTAACTCCAGACTTCAGATTCAAACAAATAAACATAAATAGAGGATTTTTGTACCCTCTTTTATGAAGTCAAGAATTCATCACTCTCTGCAGCCCCGCTTGGTCACATGATCCAAGACCCCATTACTGTGTAGTAGAATGATTAGTCCCCTCCCTGAATCCCGTGGCTAATGTAGACTTCGGAGAGGAGGCAGCTGTCTTCAAGGATGAATGATGAGGCAGGGTCTACTAATAGGTTCGGAGAAAGGCACTGAGATTCCCCCCTCCGTGCCAGCCCCCCTGGTCCCCACTTCTAACCATTTCCTATAGTTGTCCATTTGCACTTGGCCCTTCTCCCCCTTCAAACCTCTTAGAAGCACTAAGTTTTCTCTCATGGTTTTTACTGGGATTTAAGCTGGATGGCATCGGCTCGCTTCCCCCTAAGAAGTCCTTAGTGATGGTAATAGTGACCTAAACCTGCAATGGGGGGAGGGGAGCACAAAGTCTGGGGTGCAAGAACAAAGAGTCTAAGATTCTTTGAGACTTAAGAACCTAGGCAAAGGATGGATGGCAAGATGGAGCGCTAAGGGTAGGAGTATCTTGTGAGGGCAGAGAACCTAAAAAAGGAGAGGGTCTCGAAGTATTGAATTGAAAAAACTGCGACTAA
Organism: Sarcophilus harrisii; assembly: GCF_902635505.1. Lineage (NCBI taxonomy): Eukaryota > Metazoa > Chordata > Mammalia > Dasyuromorphia > Dasyuridae > Sarcophilus > Sarcophilus harrisii. Next base: position 87,915,492 of record NC_045430.1, on the reverse strand, counting down.
GACACGAAGGAAGACAGGGAAAGGAAATTTTAAAGGGTAGATAAAATGACAAAATATTACTAGAAAGAAAAACTAGAGATATAGGTCAAATTGAGAGAAAGAAAGAAAACAAGAGATGAGGAGCAGGAGGAGGAGAAGAGAATGAAGAGACGTAAGAGGAGAAAGAAAGGGAAAGAGAGAAGGAAGAAAATTAGTGTGAAAGGAAAACAAGAGAAAGAAAATTATATAGCTATATAATACATAATAGATATATCATGTATAATATACATACATAAAATGTAATGCATCCAGCCATAATATTTTTTATATAATACATAATTTTTTAAGACAGAGAGGAAGAAGGAGTAAAGAGAAGGAAAGAGAAACTGGTAAAAAAAAAAAAAAGGAGGGAGATGGGGAGAGAGGAGTGAGAAAAGAGAAAGAGAGGAGAGAGATTTAGTGTAAGCGGGGAGGGTTGCTGGTGGTTACTGGGATTCTGTGGGCTGCCTGCTCCCAGGGGCCCCCAGTGGCTGGGTGATCTCAGGCTCTAACTCTTTTCCTCCTCTGTGCCCAGCGAAGCCTGGAGGGGACAGCTCTTCTGGGGAGCCCGAGGCGGCAGCGGCAACAGCGATGGGCAGTCCCCGGACCAGCTTCTCCACCAAACAGCTGACTGAGCTGGAGAAGGAGTTTCACCTGCAGCATTACCTGCCCAGGGCCCGCCGGGCAGAGATGGCATCGGCACTTCAGATTAGCGAGACTCAGGTCAAGATCTGGTTCCAGAACCGGAGGATGAAGCAAAAGAAGAGGGAGAAGGAGGGGCTGGGTGGGGGTTGGATTCCCTCCAATGCCTCTTCCCTGGTTTACTCAGCCAACACAGTGCCCCTCAATCCCACACTCTAACCTTCCTATCCTGCCCCCAAAGAATTGCTAAGGCAAGTAGCATGTGTATATATGTGCAGAATAGGGATCTCTGGGCTTCAATGGACTGGGAAGCCTGTATTGCCCTAGTTTCTGGTCTTAAAATCTCACCAAGAGTGTTTGGGAGTTAAGAATATACTAGCCAGGTTGATGAAATTCATATATCCCAGAAATATATAGTCCTTCCTCCTTCCTGAGACCAAATCCTTCAAAATCAAGGACTCTAACCCCATAGTATCAAATAATTGTATATTTGGCTCTGATGGAGCTTTTTAAAATCCTGAAGAATACAGGAATGTGTGTATGCAGTGGGGGTGAGGGATAGAGATGGGGAGTAACAGTGAGAACCTTATAGTTAATTCAGGAAAGGAATTCAGGAATAACATAATTATAGTTAAATCTCTAATTTAGGAACTGGAGCCTAGGTATATATCTATCTTCCACTGAACACAGTTATTTGCAACATGGCTTCTCCAGATGTATGGATACTTATATAATATTTATACAATACAAAATTATTCAATATTACAATACTGTACAATACAAAATTATTCAATATTTTCTGGTTATCCAATCATCTCCCCATAGAATATATTTTCTTTAGTATATCCACCCTTTTCCTAGATTCCTTAAATCAATTTGGCTCTGATTGGTTACTTTCCAACTAAATCCTCAGGTCCTAGCCTAGGTCTCTTCGTCAAAGCAAATCACTTCCCTGGGACCATGAGTCTTCAGGGTACTGTGACCTAGATCCTATGAGACCCCACTAGGACGCTGAACCTATACTCAGGCTTATTATGATGCATGATTTATCAGAAGCCCTGTCTCAGATACCTTCATGCTTACCTTCTGCATTCCCAGAGCTATCCAGGTTCCAGCACTTCCTTTCCACACCACTCTAGCTACCTTAGCTACCTAACCTTTCTAAGAACTTTTTCACTCCCTCATAAATAATTTTATTACCCAGCCCCAAACATGTTTCAAGAGGCTTTTCTATGTGGCCTCTGGGCAGGATGAAACAGACGCTGCCTATTAACAATTAATTACACAGACTGGAACTATTGGGATTGAAGAGAGCTAAGTGAAAGAATTGGAAAGCTGTGGTAATCAGGAGCAGGGTGAATAGGACTGTTTGTTGTAATCACTGTCATTATACTTGCTTCTGTGTCACCTTTTTATTCCATCTCTGCTCTACAACTTAGCTCAGAAAATAACTTCTGCATCATAATCTAGCCAATGTAGGCTATTACACACATGGCCCTTCCACATTAGTACCCATAGTGCTATGTGTGGTACAGTTGGGACACGGTACTATATCTAAGGCTCAACAGGGACTTGAAGACAGACAGCCATACCAGTGAACTTATTTCCACATTTCAGATGCATTTCATGGACTCCTTTTCCTGAAAATGGACAGACAAATCATATTCGGCACTTTGCAAACCATTCCCAAGAAAATATATGTAACAGGGAATATGGTTATCCACAGGCCTGAAAAAGAGACTCAACATCCCAATATCCATGCTACTCTGTTAGAGTTCTCTCCCTGTTCCTATTTGTAGACCTGGAAACCTGCCTAAAAATTCCCTGCTGAGGAACCCAAATCAAGGGAATGCTGCTAATTTGGAACAGGCAGTTTCATCTTTGATCTCTGAGATAGAGATGTAGTATTGTTTACTCCTCACCCTTAACTGAATCCCTGTCTCTTGGTGCTACTAATAGAATGGAATGGTGATTTCCCAACTCTGGAAGACCCGACCAGGAACAAATTCAAATCTACAAGAAAAAGGACAAAAGTTCTTGCATTCCAATCTGCTCATTTATCTGTTTTGAAAGATCTTAAGAATTAAAGTTGTAACCATAATTTCTTAGTTGGTCAAAAATAGTTATTTCATGTTTGGGCCAGGTTTCTCACAGTGGAAGGTGAAGAGAAATGCTTCAAAAAGATTTCTCCCCCTCCTTATCCAGGGTCAAATCAGTAGATTTGAGAATTTAAGACAAGGGTTTTTCAAAATGTAGAAAGCATATCCCTACCTCTGTTTTTTATGACTATCAAAAAGATTTTTACAGGTTTGGGGAAGAGGGAGGGAGAAAAGGTCCAAACGTGATGTGGAATAAAATAAAATAAAATAAAACCCTAAGACTTAAAGTTTTGTTTGAATTTAGGTAGTGGGGGATTGAAAAATTTTGCTGCCCTTACCAACAACGTTGGATTTCTTTGTTCTGAACAAATTCTATTGGTTGGAAAATAGAAAAGATTTTTTTTTTCTAGGGCTGGTTTAATGAGAATAGGACTAACAATCCCTTTTTTCTGTTATCTGGGATTAACTGGATAAAAAGGAAAGACTTCATAGTGAGAGGATTGGGCTCATATTTGGGAATTTGAGACAGAAGGTAGAAAAGCCTTGGAATGAGGGAGAAATGTCTCTTCACCTTTGGATTTATAAGGTGTGTATGTGTGTGGTGGGGTAGTGCAGGGAAGATAATGGTGTATTTATATGGGAATAATCTATATAAATATTCTTGCACCTGTAAATGTATATATGAAGGTAACAAGGAGGGGATGAGGTCAGGTTTGAGATCTCGTGAGGAAGTGCCCCTAAATAGAATGTGTGTACTTGTGTCAGAGAATTTAGGGGTGTGGTTGTATTTATGTGTGTGTGTGTGTGTTTCACTATTATTTCTTGAGTGTGTGCTGCTGTGTGTATGCATCAGGATACTTCTCTGCATCTCTGTGTGAGGAACAGCTGAATGATTATAAAATTACAACACTCCTTACAGAAAATCCATATCAGCCTCTGCCTTTCACCCCCGACCTCCTGACCTCCGATGTGCCCGAGGACAGAGCTGACCCGGTCACTGCCTCCCCCCAGTCAATGAGTCTCTAGCCATTAGCATAAAACATGAATCTGTTGGCAGCTTGACAAATTATAACTTCCAGCCTGAGTTTTGCCAACTGGCTTGCTCGGCTGCTGTCTATTTATCACTGGAAATGGTAAATCATAAGAATCCAGATGACTTAATTATTCAAATCTAGGATGGAGAGAAGCTGCAATTGAGTCAATCTCAAGCCCTGGGCTTTGGGGATAGGGATAGAAAAACAACAGCAATGTTGTGCTCTTATGGGATGTGAGAGGCAGGCAGGCAGTGAGAAGCAAGACAGTCCTATTGTATCTGGCCCAATCAATGTCCCCGCCTCCTCTTCTGCCTCCTTCCTTCCCTACTTCTCCCCCTTGTCATTCTCTGTTCAGTCTTTTTCTTTAATATTTCTTTCTCACCATTTTAGATTTTGACTTTTCTATGGTATCCTTTCTGACCTCTTGGAAATCCTCATGTTCTTCCCTTGTGGCTACTGGAGTCAGTTTTGACTTTTCATTATTGCTGTTTCAACTCTCTGTCTCTCTGTCTGTCTGTGTGTCTGTCTCTCTTTTTCTCTCTTTACACACACACACACACACACACACACACACACACACACACACATCTTTTTCTCCTTGTATGTCTGGTTCTCCACATTCCATTGCTCTCCTTTCTTTGTGCCAGTGAGTCAGCAATTTGTATTTGTACCTATCTGCAAATATTTGCATGTGCATATTAATATTTCTGTGTGCCTGTATTCCTATTATATATGTGCAAATCTCCCTGATAAGTCTTTGTCTTTCAGCAAATGACAATGTCCCCACCAGTAGGACATTTGGTGAAACACCCCTCATGATATTATCAAGTCCATCCTCTTGCCTATAAACATTGAGATCACAGACTACAAACATTTTTCTTGCATTATAAAGGAACAGAGTTCCCTTCTTTCAGAGACTGTATCAGTGCCTCCCAAGACCCACTTTTTTCCTTTACATCAGTGATTTCTGGAAACATTCTTCCTCTACTCTCCCAAAAAGTGGCTCACACCCTCCCAATAGAAAAGAAAAATGGTGAAATGAAAACACTATATAGTAATCATAGTAGATAATATATCCAATATTTTTCCTTAATAGTTCCCTGCCTTTCTACAGAGAAGAAAGTATGGATGCTTCATATTTATTCTTTAGAACCTTTATTGGTTTTCTAATTATTTAGAGTTCAGTTTCTTTCTTTTCTGGCCATCTTCTCATTTACATTATTGTAGCCATTGTTTATTTTGTTATTTTGGTTCTCCTTATTTCACTCAGCATCAACTGGCATAAATCTCCCAGACCTAATTTCTGGACTCTAACCTTCAACTGCTTTTTGAATAACCAGTGCTTAGCATAGTGCCTAGCAAGAGACATTTAGTGTTTATTGATTGAAACTTCCCATCTTTTCTTCTCTTCCCTTCAGAAGTTGGATAGAGATATGTCTAGACAAGAGATCTTGCTTATCTTTGGTGGCTATTGGTTATCCTTATCCTCATTTCTATCTCCATCATGTCCCACTCTACCTCTGTTCTTTTGCTATGCTCTCTGAAATTTTTATTTGTCATCAAATTTCTCGGTTTTTCATCTTTTCTGTTCAAAGTCCTCCTATCTTCTGGAAGCCATCAGAACTATGCGCACCTCAGATGACAGTACATCTGAGGATATCCTTTCCAGTACTGGTTCTGCATGTTCTTTCATCTCCGATTCAATGGTCCTAGAAAGGAGCAGGAATACTTCTTGCCTCTCCCCATACACACTGCCACTTCAGAATTCCCTGCATATTACCATTAATTAGTAACTCTTTATTTTCATTGGATCCAAATGTACCACCCAGTCCAGATCCTGGTGATTGTATGAACTGATTCCCAAGACAGTCTTACTCCTTATTCAACACATTCAGTGCCTGGCTCAGTCCTTCAACTTCAACTCCTGTCCTCTCACTAGGGGACTTCCACATAGATGGTATCCATTCAAACATATCAACTTTCCAGTGCCTTATTTACACAATCTCTGTGACCTATTCCTCCAATACACCTGAGCTACACAAAGGGATAATAACACCATTGATCACCCACAGAGGTCCTGCTTCTATGGTCAAAAACTCAACTTCCCTTTTCTGTCTCTAATCTATCAATACATCTTTATGTGATACTCTTTCTAAACCTATTATTCATCCTCACTGTGACCCCCAGTTCCTCTATACACACAATCTTTTCCAAGCCAACCCATCCCCATCTCCATTCTGGCTAAATTCATTGTCTTTTCCAGTCTTGAAGCCTTGGCGAACCAGTTTTACTCTCCTCTCAAAAAGCTTGCCCTAAGATGTACAAGGCTTTGCTCTGCAAAGTCCCAACCTTAGGTTAAACCCACTTTTTTCCTCCTCTGCTCCTATATACATTATACTGGATGGAGCTGCAGGAAACCACATAACTGTTGAGCCTGGGTTCACCACAAATTTCTTTTATTTAATTTCATTTGAATCCTCACTACAGCAAAGAAACCCTTCCACTCCTCCTTAGTCGGCATCCTACTGACTATAGTGGCTTCACCAGACCTCCTTTTCTCTCTCCTTAAGCACTCAATAGCACCCCTTTTCTCCACCCTCCAGGTCTAGAGCTTTGCCTCATTCTTCATAGAAAAAAAATTAAGACCATTTCTTATAAGGTCCTTTTTTTCTCCCCAGTTTACAAAACCTTGACATCTTTCCCTGATATTTGCTCCTTTGTTCTATCTCTGATAAAAAGGTAGCTCTTCATTTTACCAAGGTCAACCCTCTTAAACGTAGGCTTGATACCATCCTTTCCAATTTCCCCTAGCAGATTGTCCCCACTATTCTCTCTCTCATCTTTAATCTTTCCTTATTGGTTCCTTCCTTGCTGTATATAAACCTACTCATCCATAACCAACCATTAGTATCTCTCAGTTATTTACAATGATATTTACAATGAATCACTACTACACTTGTGGAAAACATAAATAGAGTGCTAAATACAATGAATTTTAAGACTCAATTACAGTCAATTCTACTAGACACAAGCCAAAGTATATACAGAAAGGATCTACAAAGACAAATGAATATGTTAAAACTTATATTTTCAAATCAGAGGATGAAATTTCACTCACAGCTTTTGCTCAACAAGTAGATGGTTTCAATCAGAGCCAAAGAAAAGGACTTAGTTGTAGGCAACCACAAGAAGGCCTCCCTTTTAGCTATTCACATCCTGGGACTGAGCTCACTCTGCTTTGATGCAGCTAACACATCCACAACTACAAATAAACAAAGAAGACCTCCCTAGATCTGGCCATCCATATTAATTATCATTCTATCTCTTTCCCCTTTTCTTCAGCTAAAATCCAAGACAGACACCTATATGGTACTGTCATTTCCTTTTCTCTTTCTTCTTACCTCTATGGAGATAGTTTCCAGACCCTTCATTCACTTGAAACTGCTCTCTTCAAAGTTGCCAGTGATCTTTTTTTAGTCCTCATTTTGATTGACTTACCTGTGATTCTTGATACTGCTGACCTCAATTTGCATTTTGTACTTTTGGAATAGTATTATTATTTTTACCCCTCTAAATGCTCCTCAGTTTCCTTTGCTGGGTCAAAACTCTCCTAGAACCATTTCTCTCTTTATACTCTCACACATATTGACCTTATGCACACCCATGGATTCAATCGTCAGCACTATGAAAATAACTCCTGGATTAATGTATTTAGCTTGAGTTTCTCTCCTGATTCCAGACCTGAATCACTAAATTGGCTATAAGATACATTTGGTACTCGATTTTCCATTGGCATTTCAACAAATCTAATGATAATAGTAATAATTAGTAACATTTATAGAGTGCTTTAAAATTTCCAAAGCATGTTACATATTTATCATTTTTATCATTACAACCACCTTTTGAGGTGAGTGCTATATTATCCTCCTTTTACAGATGAGGAGATCAAGGCTTTTACAATTTAAGTAGACAGAATTCATTTTATTTCTTCCAAAATGCACCCTTCTTCTGAACTTCCCTATTATTGTTTAGACCATTATTATCCTTTCAGTCACCAGGTTCAAAATTGGTGTCATTCTCAACATCACTCCAAATATTTAATAAATTGCCAAACCTTATTTCTATCATTTTAATCCCTCTCAGATATGCTCCTTTCTCTCCATTCAGTGCTATCTTAGTACAAAACCCTAATGACCTTTACCATGAACTATTGGGTTAGCTTTTTATTTAATGTCTATTATATCTTTCTCCATCTTCTGCATTCCTGTCAATGTTATTTTCTTAAAATGCTGGCCTGATCATGTCACACTCTTACTCTATAAACTCCAGTGGCTCCCCATTACCACTAGGATCAAATCATTTGCCATTTAAAACTTCACCACCAGGTGTACTACTTACCCGCCCCCCGCCCCCCATGCCAACATAGTTGTTCCTCATATATGAATCTCCATTTCTCATACTTTTGTTTTTGCCCCAGATGTCCCCCATGCCCTCGTGGAATGCTTTTTCCTCACCTGTAATTTCAAATTTCCTTCAATACTCGGCTGTAGCGCCATCTGCTGATGAAGGCTCTCACATCGAGCTTTTTACCCGCCCCCCCCCTCCACTAACCCCTCCTTTCCTGTTACCTTGTATTTAATTTGTAGACATCTTGTGTATTCAGAAGTATGTAGTGCTGTGTGTAGGAGGGAGACAGAGTTTCCCTTTTGTCCTTGTATCTGATACATAGTAGGTATTTAACAAGTCTAGTTAACTGCAGTTACTAAGTATCTTGTTGACAAACATTGCTAAACATCCCCTGGTCTTAGTTTAAGAGGGAAAACAGCATGAAATACATTAATAAAAGAAGAGAGGAGTTATGTACACAATAGCATGGAGATAATCTTGGAGAAAAGGGGGATCAAGAAAGGTTTCTTACAGAAGGTGGGTCTTTAGTTGGAATCTATAGGAAATCAGCAAAACCAGAATACAGAGATGAGGAAAGAATGTCATGACATGGGGGACAGCCGGTGAAAATTCATGGAGGGTCTTGTTGTATGAAGATGGGGGAAACTCTGCTTGTTGATTGATGGAGCCCTCTTCCCCCAGCATGAGACCTGTGGGGTGCGTTTTGCTAAGGCTGGATGGGACCTGGGAATAAATTCACTGCAAATGTTTCCCCCCCTTTCCCTAAGCCCAGAAACTGGATTGATTTACAGAATTGGGGGTGTAGAGAGGACGGATCAAGAATCAAAAGCCTCTCTGAGTGGTTGGCAGTCAGAGATCAATAAGAAGAGATAGATTGGAGACAGATTTTTCTCACTTTCTCTTTGCTGGTGCAGGCACTCAGCCTCTCTACTCCCCTCCTGTCCTCCTTTTCCCCTCCTCTCCCCCCACCCCAGCTCCCAAGAGCAGGTGGGATCCAGGACAGAAAGCTGTGGCCTCTCTCTGCCCTTCTAACTCAAACAGGCTTCTAATCCCTGGGCAGAGGGTAAACAGCCTTCAAGCACGGCCAGGATTAACCACAGAAATACCACTAATGTATTCTGATGCACTTTCCTCAGGCCTCACTGCCACCCTGTGTTACTAATTAGCCAGCTGGCTTGAGGGGGGTGAAGGGGAGTCATTGATATTATCTTTGTGGGGTTCCCAGAAGCCCAGGTATCACCTGGGGGTGACACACACAGCTCTATTGCTCCATACTGGTTGGACAGTCTACAGAGACTTACCCTAGTCTGGCCTCTTTCAGAAATCCCCCTCCCCATTACCCTCCAGAGTCAGTTCAAAGGCATTGGAGATTATTTTCTCCCTACCCTCCCTGGGTCCCTTTTCCTCTTCTTGGTTCTTCACAGCTGGGAGACAGGTGGGAAGAAGGAGAGGGAGGGAAAGGGAGGAAGAGAGGGAAGGAGGAGGAGAGGAGAGGGAGAGAAAAATTCGCTCAGGAAATCAAACAACCAATAAAAAATTAATTGTCTAATTAAAACCACCAGGAAGCCTCTTGCCAGAGTTTGGCTCTGAGTCATTGGGGCTATAAAGGGTGGGAAAAGGGATCTTGGATCCTAATGAATTACTGATTTGTTACATAGTCTTCTATCCAAGACTTCTCAGTGGCATTCTGTCTTTAGATAGGAGGATTCTGGAGGTCATCCTATCTCTTCCCCAGCCACTAGATCAAGCTTTTAACTAAAATATCCAAACCTAGACATATGGGAAGATTCTCTAAAGGCCAGTGGGGGTGGAAGGATACTGAGTTCCAGGGTTGTGGAAGTTTCTGAGGACCAGTTTTAGTCCTCCTTGATGTGGGAAACACTAGAGTACTAATCTTAGAATCAGTCCTGTCTTTTAATACTTTCTTAGTCTTAATCTTTTCATTTATAAAATGGAAATAATTATAATTGCACTAATGATCTCACAAGGTGGTTTTGTTGTTCAGTCAAGAACTCTTCATGATCCCATTTGGGATTTTCTTCGCAAAAATATTGGGTAGTTTGCCATTTCTTTCTCTGCCCATTTTGTAGATGAGGAAACTGAGGCAAACAGGACTAAGTGACTTGCCCAGGATCACACAACTAGTAAGAGTCTGAGTCTGGATTTGAACTTGGGATAATGAGTCTTCCTGACTCCAAGCCTGGCAATCTATCTACTGCCCCACCTAATTATCCTCTTCTGAACCTTAACACAACATAGAAACTTGGTTAGAAGTAACAGGACACTCTCTTATTCCTCAAGGTGGAGGAAGGAAAAAGTCACATATTCAGAAAAAGATACCATCTCCTCCCACTTCTAAGAAACAATATTTACAGATTTGGAAGTTGTTTTTGATAATTTCCCAATCAGTGCTTTTCAAAGAGTGGTCTGGAGGACCCAAGGGCTCTTAGAGGTAAAAAAAATTTTTTTTTCACAATAATAAGATGTTTTAATTTTGAATATATTAAACATCAATGGATCAAATTCATATTAACAAATTGGAACATCCTCAATAATTTGCTCCTGGAACCAAAAAGTTTGAGAACTATTGCACTAGACAAAAGTGAGTATCAATTTTTATTGGTGAATGCAAGAGATTCAAAATACCTCTTTCCCTTCCCTCTCACCCACCCACCCAGGGTATATCCATATCTACTCCAAAGTTCCAGGTTAATTCAGCTACAGAGATTGGATAGCTGCCTTGTATATATAGGAACTCTTGTTCACTCCGGCCTCATATTCTCCTTTTCCCACTCTCCATTAATACAGACTGGCCTTCCTGAATTACCTGGATCACTGTGCCAACTGCCCAGTGGCTTCTGCCCATTTCAACACAGCATTAGTGTCTCCACTCCCTCATTTGGCCAAGATAAATGTGTTCCACACCAAGGGCAAGGTGCCGGTGATAGTCCCCAAGCCATGTAATCACTGGATCATGTCACATTCGCCATTGCATTAAATCCTGATATCACATAGAGTATAAGACAAAACCAGAGGGTAGCTATGAAGCAACAAGACTGATTTTAAAAGATATGTCAGAATTTATCCATCTAAATGAGTGTTGCTCCCTTATAAGTGGCTATTTCTGTCAATTTCAAAAGTAACCCCACCCCATCACTTCTGGAAGAGGGTCAGATCATGTCAATAGGCATTTATCAAAAGCATTTGTTATGTGCCAGGCACTGTGCTAAGCATTAAGGATATACAGAGAAAAAATTCTACATTTGTAAAGTATACAATATAAGAGGGGATAAATGGAAGAAGGAATAAGCATTTAGTAAATGCCTACAATGTGCCAGGCACTGTGCTAAGTACTGGGGATATTAAAAAAGAAAAAAAAAACACAGTCCCTGCCCTCAGACAGCTTATACTATAACCAGGGAGACAATGTGTGACAATAACTATGCACAAATGAGATACAGAAGGAGAAATCGAAGATAATCTCTGAGGGAGGACATTTGCATTTAGGATAACTGGAAAAGGCTTCTTGTAGAAGAAGATGAGATTTTAGATTTAGACTTAAAGGAAGTCAGGGAGGTTTGAGGCAAAAATAAGAAAAGAAAATCAGAACATTGAGGGCAAAAGAACCTAAACACCCAGAAAATGGGTGGCGGGGAGAAAGAAGGGCTAGGATTTTAATGATGACTTGAGATAAAGGGTAAATTTCCTCCCTTTATTGAAATCCTACAACTTCATAAGGTTGTAGATTTAGACTTAGAAAAGACATTTGGATTGTCTAGTTCCAACCTCCTCCTTTTACACATAAAGAATCCAGTGGCTGTATATCTTGCCCCAGAGCACACAGGTAGCATATGTCAGAACTGGAATTTGAATCCATGTCATCTAACTTCAAACCCAAAGCTATTTCCACAGCATCACTTTAGGTTCTATGATTCTTCTTTTCAGAAAGAACAATTCTGCTCCCCTTGGGAGAGTTAACTACATTGATCCAGTTATTTGCTCTCTCAAGGCCTCAGTCTTCTTATTTGTTCAATGAGGCAAATTAAACAAATTATCTCTAAAATCTCTCTAGCTCCAGTGGTTTGTGATTTTTCTGTCAAATTAGGAAAGACTGGATTGATCTGCCTCAAGCACTTCCTAGAGAGCAACCAACTCTGAGAGAGAATTTCACCAAGAAGAGCTGGCCAACAGCAATATACAGTGGGAAAAACACAGGATTTGAAAGTTTATATTCAAATTCCATTTCTGCCAACTGTCCCTTAAACTCTCTGGGCCTCAGTTTCCTCCCCTGATCCTTATACTCTAAGATTCTAAATCCTGTGATGTGAGTCTGAAATCAGTGAGAGATATAGTGTATTATATAGCCAGTTTAGCCCTGACATGGATTATTGTTCATCCTTCATTCTAAAAGAGAACCAAAGACATCAGGAGGGGCGATATCTTGACTTCCAAGTGAATTGGATTTGAGAGAGGCAAAGGTGTCCAAAGTTATCAGCCCCACTCTCTCCTCCAGAATCATCAAGAGTTCAGTGGCAAAATATAGAATGACTGTCAATGCAGTGGACCTTGGCCTTTTTAAGTTAAGGTCCTTCCCGGGAGTTAGTTTCTGAAATCAAGAAAATCAAGACATTTTTCTTACAGATACTGATGATGGGATTCTGGGCAAGTTATATAACCTCTCATTGTTCTAGGCAATGTGAAAGCTATTAAGTTCTTCAAAGGTGATTACTTGCATTAATAAAGAGACTTTCCTTGCTTGGGAATTTCCCAAACCAATGAAATTCTAGTTCTGGTCCCAATTCCCCATAATCTGTAGGCAAATATCTAGTTCTTTCCAGTAGGAAGCCCCTGTATAAAGCACTAAGGGAGAATATATAGCAGAAGATATAGTGTCCCTGCAGTCCAGAAGCTGACAGCTTAGTTGTAGAGATAAAAATTATAGCATAAAGAAGTAAATTAGAACATAAAACAGTACATGAGAAGTGACAGAGAAGTGAGACAGACTGGAAATTCAGGAGGCACCGACATGGTTCAGTGATCCTGGGGTCAGGAAAACATGAATTCAAATTCAACCTCAGACATGTACTAGCTGTGTGAATGTGGGCAAGTCACTCTCTGTGCCTGAGTATACTCAACTATAAAATTATGATATGTATTTCCCAGGGTTCTTATGAGGATCAGATAAGATCATCTCAAGTACTTGGCAGTGTGCTTGCCACATAACAGCTCTTTAACGTTTCTTTCCTCACTCCTTCCTTCCTTCCTTCCTTCCTTTCTTCCTTCCTCCCTTCCTCCCTCCCTCTCTCCCTCTCTCCCCCTTTTTCTCTCTCTTCTTTTTTCCATATTTCTTAAGGACCTACTATGTGCTAAGCATGATACTAAACACAAGATTTTGTTGGACAAAAATACATGGTACATAACTGAACTCACCCTTTGAATGGTCAGAATGTGGTGTTCTGCTAACATAGCTTTGGGTGACAATCCAGAGTCACTTCCCCAACTGCATAAATTTTTTTTTTAAATTTTTTTTATTTAATAGCCTTTTATTTACAGGATATATACATAGGTAACTTTACAGCATTAACAATTGCCAAACCTCTTGTTCCAATTTTTCACCTCTTACCCCCACCCCTCCCTAAATGTCAGGATGACCAGTAGATGTTAAAATATATTAAAATATAACTTAGATACACAATAAGTATACATGACCAAAACATTATTTTGCTGTACAAAAAGAATCAGACTCTGAATTATTGTACAATTAGCTTGTGAAGGAAATAAAAAATGCAGGTGTGCATAGCTATAGGGATTGGGAATTCAATGTAATGGTTTTTAGTCATCTCCCAGAGTTCTTTTCAGGTATAGCTAGTTCAGTTCATTACTGCTCCATTAGAAATGATTTGGTTGATCTCGTTGCTGAGGATGGCCTGATCCATCAGAACTGGTCATCATCTAGTATTGTTGTAGAGGTATATAATGATCTCCTGGTCCTGCTCATTTCACTCAGCATCAGTTACGTGTAAGTCTCTCAGGCCTTTCTGAAATCATCCTGTTGGTCATTTCTTACAGAACAGTAATATTCCATAATTTTCATATACCACAATTTATTCAGCCATTCTCAACTGATGGACATCCATTCAGTTTCAGTTTCTAACCACTACAAAAGGGCTGCCACAAACATTCGTGCACATACAGGTCCCTTTCCCTTCTTTATAATCTCTTTGGGATATAATCCCAGTAGTAACACTGCTGGATCAAAGGTATGCACAGTTTGATAACTTTTTGAGCATAGATCCAAACTACTCTCAAAATGGTTGGATTAGTTCACAACTCCACCAACAATGAATCAATGTCCCAGTTTTCCCCATCCCCTCAACAATCATCATTATTTTTTCCTGTCATCTTAGCCAATCTGACAGGTGTGTAGTGGTATCTTAGAGTTGTCTTAATTTGCATTTCTCTGATTAATAATGACTTGGAGCATCTTTTCATATGACTAGAAATAGTTTCAATTTCTTCATCTGAGAATTGTCTGTTCATATCCTTTGACCATTTTTCAATTGGAGAATGGCTTGATTTTTTATAAATTAGAGTTAATTCTCTATATATTTTGGAAATGAGGCCTTTATCAGAACCTTTGACTGTAAAAATATTTTCCCAGTTTATAACTGCATAAATTTTTAATGCCAGAAATTCTGCTTTTGTGACACATGTCACCATGGAAGCTCAAAGTCTTCAGTGCACCATCACCCCCAGGGAACACAATTTTCAAACTGCCTAAGTTTCATAAATTCCTTTTTTCAGGCTCAGTTCCTCCAATCTCTGAAAGATCACCATACCAAATAACTGTCTGTCTCCACAGAGCATTAATCAAGAAAGCAAGAAAAAATTGAAGTGAGATTTAAAGAGTGTCCTGACAAGAAAAGTTCAAAGGTTCATGCCAAAAAATATATAACAGGCAGGGACCTTAAAAAGCAACCAGTTTAACCTTCTGGTTTTATAGATGAGGATAACTACAGAGCTGAACTTAGCTGAAGCCACACAGGTGGCGGGAAGCAGCAATAAGAGTTCATACACTGGTCTTCTGATATGGATCCAGAGTCTTTTCTATTTAATAGCTAAGGTTCCTAAGGGAAGAGAGAATCTCCTTCTTTCTGGGAGTTTTTGAAAATTTATGGGATCAGGCAGCTAGTGGAGAGAGCACCAGCCCTAAAGTCAGGAGTACTTGAATTCAAATTCAACCTCAAACACAACACTTTCTAGCTGTGTGATCCTGGATAAGTCACTTAACCCCAATTGCCTCACATAGCTAGCTAGATATCCATATAGATATACCTATATATATATATATATAATATAATTATAATTATATCTGTATATATATATGATCGTGGATCCATCACCAGAAGGTACCTCAGGGACCATCTAACCCAGTCTCCTCCCATGTCACCAAGTGGGAAAGTAAAATCCAGATAGATTGAATTATTTGTCCATAGTCACACAACTAACTAAGTGTTAGAGTTGGGAATTGAACCAGGCTTACTGTCTCTATAGTCAGCAATCTTTTCACCAAGACATAATTGCTTTCTTCAGTCAATTGCCAATTTTTATTCATCAAAGGATAATTGAGATGAGGCCAATGGAGATATAGGATGATCTCTTCCAACTGAGAAGCCAATGGTCATGAGCTTGCAGAACACCCAATACTTGGGTTTGTAAGAAGAGAAGAGTTACTGCCATGGCCTTAATTAAGTAACTGTACTGATCTGTGAGCAAAAGCTCTCATTGCTTCCCATTCATCTTATCTCCTAGCTTGAGGGTCCCATATTTGGACCTGTCTTGGACTTGGGACTTATCTTCCATTTCCATCTTTTGTCCCTTTCCCTCTTCTTCTTCCCATCCCTGCTCCCCTTTGGAAGTTCTGGCTCTAACATTTTCCTCCCCCTTTCCCTTTTCCTTATAGCCCAGGAAGAACAAATGGAAGAAGAATTTTATTTATGAGTAAAGAGAGTAAAGTTACAACTTATTTATATACCAGAGGACAAGCCTGCTCTATGTGCTAATGAAATATTCTGCCCAGTGCATACCTAAACAGCTCTCAAGTTTCATTCCATATATCCCTTGCCTTCCTACTCTTGAGTGTCTTTGCTTAGACTTAGGGCTGGAATGCCTCCCTTGCTCCCTCTGCCCACTGAATTCCTACCCATGCTTTCAAGTCCAGCTCAAATATCATTTCCATTTAACTCAGCAAACATTCCTCAGGCATCTACTATATGAAAGACCCAGTACCAGGTACATGCTGCTTGGTCTGATGGGGATGTGCATATGGACAAGTAAGTCAAGTTAGGGAATGAATGGGCAAAAGAGAAATCCAAACAACACACTCTAGGAGCCTTTGAAAAGTGAGAGAATACCAATAACTGAGGGGATCAAGGAACACCAGGAGAGAAGTGGCACCGAAGATAAGCTTTAAGAAAAGATAAGGGATCTCCTGCAAGGAAAAAGTGAATTCTAGGCATCCATCAGGTATGTGTAAACATTAGAAGTCTTCCCTAATCTTCCCAGCTGATAAAGGCTCCTTCTCCACATAACATTTTGTATTGTTTTATGCATTTATTTCCCTGGTGTTACAGGATTTATGGCATGGGGTCATGTAGTCCAACCCTCTCATCTTGTAGTTAGATTTAAAGAGTGTTCTGACAGGAAAGGTTCATAAGATAGGATGTATATAACAGGCAGGGACCTTAGAAATCAACTAGTCTAACCTGCTGATTTTATAGTCCCAGTCCCAGGTTGGGAATTATTTAGTATATATGTGCCATAACCCACTACTAGAATGCAAGCTTCTCTTCACTTGAAGATTAATGGAACACATTGCCAATTTCAGCCCCCAAAGTTCACCAGAATACTCCATTTCTTCACAGGCTCAGACTCATCCACCATACCGGGAGTCTGGCAAGTAACAAGGTGGACACTAGGTGCTAAGATAAAATAGTGGCAGGTAGAGTATCTGGGGAACTGAAGGATGAGGTACAAATAAGACCCAGTGTGCCATGAGTAAGTTTCAGTCCTTTCTTCAACTGAACTATATATTCTCCATCCCAAGAAAAAAACCATTAGTTTCTCTAATTCACTAAGGTCACTGGGCAGATGTGCTAGCCAACTGTGCCCAAGTCTACTTCCCAATACATCTCATGAAAGCTTTTTATAAATACAAAGTGTAGATCATACCTACTTGGTATATGGTCCTGACCCATCTTCCCTCTCACTCCATCTGTCTTCCCCATCTCTGTCCCTGGATCACTAGCTTCTAAGGGTTAGAAAGACCCCAAAGAGGCAATCATCCATTCACCTGCCTCTCAGCTCACATTACAGAAACTCTCTTTTAAACCATTCCCAGAGAAAATTTAGCCAAAGGGCAATTTAAAAAATCATTTTTAAGACTTGACTACATCCCCTTTCTGATACCCATCTTCAAGCCTGGTTTGCAAGGCTTTGGAGTAACTTATCCCTCCCTGGTACCCTGATGAAGGATTTACTAATTGCTCCCTCCCTCCCCATTATGGTGAAATGGTTGGAGTTAAGATCAGCCTGAAATACTGTCTGTGTTGGTCTGAACTGGATGGTAATGTACGAATAAGAAAAGAGGACAAAGCTTTGGAAAGCATGACAAATAAAACCTTCCCCTTTGCTTTTCTTCTCTCTGAGAGGAACATCTGTCCTCTCCTCACATTCCCCAAAAGTTCTCAGAAGGTTGACTTCTGAACATAATGTACAGCTATATTCTCTGCAAACGGCTCTCCCATAGAAGGCATTCAGGCACGCAGACAGCCTGAGAACCCTATATTGCCTTTGAAGTCAGCACGTCTTAAAGGGTCCACCTGTCCCTTCGACCCCCACCCCAGGCCCCAGAGCTGAGCCACTAGGGCACTGCCTCACTTTTTAAATTACAGGCCACCACCACCACCCCCATCCCAGAAGTATCAGATCACTTCCCCTTACCCCTCCAAAGTGCTAATCAAACCCACCCTGCTCGGGGACATCTGTCTCCCTTGAATAGGAGGAGACCCCAAGCTTACAGGGGTTTCGATGTCACTTAAAAGCCTCAAGCAGGAAGATCTGCAGTTTCTCTTGGACCTAGGCCTGTGGTAAGGGGCCCCTTGGAAACCCTTGTTTGATGTTGTGCTTTCATGACTGGTTTTATCCAGATGTTGCCCAGTTGTGGATTTTTCATCATACCTCCCTACCCCCATTCCTGGGGGCAATGGGGCTGGGGAGTCATTGGCTGTTAGGATGTTCCCATCATGCACACATTTGGATTCTGGGATAGCTCAGAGATCTGGCACTTTTCCAGCAGATACTATTCTTTTCCTCAAAAAACAAAAGGTGGTCTGCTTCACCCTTAGGTTCTCAGCCCTTTGGCAGGGAGAGAATAAGAAGGAACACAGAGCTCTTAGTCTCAGTTTTGCTATCAATCCATTGTGTGACTCTTGATGAGTGATTCAATCTTTGTTTATCAGTGATGCTGCTGAAATTGACTCCTAGATTGAAGAATAGAAAAGGAGGATAAAGAAACAGTTTCAGAACAAATCAAATTTTTGAAAAATGTCAAAGAATATAGGAGTGTGGGAAAGGTTTATCTGGCTGTATTATCTCAGCAAGTTATTTCCCTTCTCTGATTCTAATTTCCTTTATCTGCAAAATGACGAGGCTAGATGGCCTCCAAGGTCCCTTTTGGCATTAAATCTATGAGGCGATGACCTATGGAATAACAGGATGTACTGAAATGACCTCTAAAGTTCTTTTTTTTAAGTGTAAAAATTAACTTCTTCTCTGAATCAGGCCAGGAGGTGAAAGAGAATTAACCCATCCAAGAATCTAGATTTGGCTATTTCCTCGGGGCCTGAAAAGGCTAAGACATCTCCCCAAAGGCTTCACTGACACTCCTTGGCAACTTTTAAGTATCTCTCCAGAAAGAAGATTCTACAGTTCTACCTCATTGTTGGTCTTAGCAGCTCCTGTCAGGAAAGTTTTTTCTGTTGTCTAATCTCCACCGCTACTTGCTGCAGCAAAAAGCTTCTTTTCTCCGTTTCTCCAGGGAAATTTCAGCAGTAACGAGTGCATCACTAAATAGGGCTCTGTGTTGGGAACTGTTCTTATAGAGCCATTCACACAGTAACTGCTTCCTCTAAGTCATGCTTTAAGAGCAGGGTGTGCTGGTAAATTATGGCTATGGGTAGGGTGGGTAATGTATGCACACACTTTTAAGTTTAATCGACATTATTAACACTTTCTTAAGTCTGAACAATCAATTAAACAATAAATCAAGCTCAAATTTGTAGGCTTTGATTTCTGACGTGTAAATGCTCACATTAAAAACTTAATAATCAGCTCTCTAGTCAGTTGGAGCTGACTCTAACACACATTGCTTAAGAGGGATGTAGATATAGACAGTTAATGTAACAAACCAACAGATTCCACTGAGCCAAGCATTAAAAAATAGTTAGATGATGCCTTAACAAAAATTTGCTGTTACTTTCTAAAGATTTTAACTTGGCTAAAGTTCTTTCCAGGACTAAGCCAGTTAGGAAGTACTCTTTCTCCCCCTCATAGTGCCTTCTCTTTACTAATGATACTAATGGTATCATTCTCTTTACTATGGCTAATTCTGATTAATCTGCTAAATTCTTCTATGAATTTAATCTAGCAATCAATGGCACACACAGACCTCACAGCATATTTAATTTAATTTAATAGATTATTCCAAAATCCTTTCCTTGGGAACCTTATTGATCTTTCATCTCTATTTCATATTTGCCATTCCTGGTACCTATTTTACCGCTTCATTATGCCTGCAACCTCTTCTCCTAAATAAATATACTTTTTTGGCAAAGAGGATGGCCATTGTGAATTGTCCACATGCTTATTTAGAACTAAGAATTGCTACCTTCAACTCTTCACTCCATGCTCGAAACCCATGATCTTCTCTTTGCCAAAATAAGAAATATTTCTTTTTGTCCCAAAGATTTTGATTCCCCAGAAGAAGTCTTCTTTGCAAGAGTGATGTATATTTATGCACATGACAAAACAACACAGTGGATATGTCTAACCAAGTATGTCTTATTCTATACCTGCAGTCCACCTACTCCCTGCCAAGAAGAGGGAGGAATGTCTAACCTTTCTTCCTTTGGAGTCAAGATTGGTTATTTTATTGGCTAGAATCCTGAAGTCTTTCCATTTTTGTTTTCTATTAATGTTATTTCAAGAATTTCACAGATCAGAGGTAGGTATGCTTTTGGGGTAAGTGTATGGGGTGTGTAAGGCATGAGAACCCTCATGATCAGAAGAGGAAAGGGTGATGGAAGATATCTACTTTGCTCAGATCAGTCCAGAAAGACTTTTTGCAGGAGGGGGAGTTTCAGAGGAGAAAGTGCTGTTTAAGATCCTCAGATCACACATTTCAGGATAAAAAGGGCAAAGGAGACCATCTAGTCTAACCTTCTGCTAATAAGAATGAGGAAACAGAGGTAGTAAGAGGCAGAGATAGGATCTGACCCCAAACTAATGCTAATGTTTTGTTTTCCCATTCTAAACTGTTGTTCATAGGATTTAGAGATGGATAGAAACTTAGGGTGTCATTTTTGCAGGGTAAACTAAGATCCAGAAAAAGGATGATTTGCCCAATGCCACAGAGACAGCATAGATGAGTCATAATTTGAATTAAATTCATCTAACTACAAATCCAGTTTTCTTTTTACTCCTTAGTTGTTATTCCATTTTCTTTTCTTTTCTGTTTTTTTTTTCTTTTCCTGATGAAGCAGAGGGAATAAGTCAGATAATTATTGGTGAAATCTCAGGGACTTGAGAAAAGGAGCAAAAATAGGGCCTGTGAGAGAAAAGGAAGTAATGATTCCTCTAGGAAGTGACTAAATTGGAGGTGAAAGGTGCTTATAGGGTCAAGAGTAGAGGGAGAGGACCAGAGTGGAAAGAGGTTAAGATGGAAAGGATGAGGTGGGAGAGAAAAACTCCATCTGGATTGTGTCCTGTCAGAAGAACTTGAGCTGCTGTTCCCATCTCCTCTTTCCTGGCATAACCCACGGGAAATGCATGATTTGGGGATCAGTTTTCAGCTGCTGGTTCCTAAGGGAGCTATTCACAGCCTGTCTCCTAGTGGGGCTCAGAGGAGAAGCCTGGACCCTTAATCCAGCCAAGCTATCTACTGACTTGAACTTTCTTTTGACTCCCCCATATCCAATCCTCTCTCCTGCCAGGCCTAATTGTTCATCTTGCTTGGGTTTTATATGCCCCATATGCTTCCAACTTGGGATTGTTGAAAGAGCTGGGATGCATTCTATCCATCCATCCATCTATCCATCCATCTATCTAGACAGCCCCTGGCCACTTGCCCCTTGCATTAGAAGCCTGTTGATAGCTCCTCTATGGTTGCCTCTTTCATATCCATACTAGTATCTACCTTCTCTGCCTCTGTTATGGGAGAGGAAGGAGGCTCACAGCTGGCCAGCAGCTGGAAGAACTCTACTCCTTCTCCAGACTCAAACTGTTGTCTTAGGAGAGGATAAGGAAAATAGAGAAAAGTGCTTAGAATAAACAAGGGAAATATGGGAAGGGTTCTGGGAATGGTCTCATGGGATGAGGCTCCCTCTCCTGGTCTTGTTTTCTAGGTCATGGAATCTGAGCTGGAAGAAATTTCTGCTAGCATCTAGTCTACTGTACCTGAACAGAAATCGTCTGGAAAAGTTCTACAACAAGGATTTATCCCCTCTCTTTTTGAAGACAACCAGGAAAAGAAACTCCCTACCTTCTTTGCCAGTCACTTTTGTTCAGTCTAATTGTTATGACATTTTTTTTCATCTAGGAGTTTTCCTACAATGGAATATAAATGAACTACTAAAATAACTTGAAGGATTCAAAGTCATTCCATAGTCTATCAGCATCAAGTACTGGAGCGGCAGTGATTACTATTAAAGAAAGCCTCTGCATCTAAGAGTTTAGTCACTACCAAGAGAGAGGGTAACAGAGTTGATTAGACAGTGCCCATTAGAAGTGAAATGTAAAATGGCTAATTAGGAGGTTGCAAAACTGTTTATATCAAGATAAGGCTTGTCTATCAGTCTCTTAGTAAATTGCAATGGTAGCTATAAATTAAACTACTAAATTGTGCTCTACTTATTCTGTAAGGCATACTTGGATTCTTTTTTATGATTATCATTATTCTCTGTAAAGGAATAATTCTTCAGTCAAACTGATAGTATATAGGATAGCAACCACTAACACCACACAGGGGACTTAGAGAGATTAACTGGAAGAATCAGTCATGTCCCTTGGGCCTATTCAAAAAGCAAGCCAGCAACTTTTGATTAAGATAGAAACATAACTAGGTGATGTAATAAATAGAGCACAGGCCCTGGAGTCAGGAGGACCTGAGTTCAAAACTAACCTCAGACACTTACCACTTCCTAATTGTGTGACCCTGGGCAAGTAGATAGAAACATGAGGTCCTGGAGAAGTCCAATTCTCTCACAAACACCCCAACAAAATTCTAAAAAGCATGCCAGAAGAAAGAATGATAAAATAAACCAAAGAGAAATATCAGTAGACCCTTCTTTCCAGTCCAAGATTGCACAAGAATACTGTCAGAAGTCTGTTGACATTCTGAACAGAGAGAGGCAAAGGAAGAGAAAGCAGACCTACAAAACTGAGATGTAAAGCTAGTGGAATTTTGGCTTAGCCTATAGAGCAGGGGGAGATAGAGCTAACCCTTTTAGCTCATAGTACAGAGACAGAGCCAGGCAATGTGTGTTCACCTGCCACTTTCCCAAAGGCCGCATATTGGTAGCCCTTAGCTACCAATATGGTTGGGAGACCACCAAAAGGCTAAGGTGATGCTCAGAGCTATCATTTCCAGTTTCTCATGTTGGAGCCCCAATAGGAGATCAGATCAACACAGTATCTGGAGAGCCTACATCTAGGATACTCTACAAGAAACCTGAATTCCTATTAAAGCTACTGCAAAAGACAGAGACAACAATCATGTCAGAGCATCCCTAGCATCAGGAACCTTGCAGAAATCCTGCAACCACCATACATTATGATATCTGGTTAGGGCCTGTCATAGGCACAATTGGGAGATAGAACCTACTCCTAGCTAAGGTTTGTGCAAAGAAGAAAAGACAGAGAAGGGTAGAAGCCAAAATATTTGCTATATAACACTACCAGAAGCTAGGAATTCTCATGTAGGAAGTAGCTTCCAAAGAGAGGAATCAAGGCCAAGCAGAGATGGGTACACCCCCACCAAGAATATGAGAGGGAGCAAAATCTGGTCCTAGCATTAAATACTATTCCAAAAATTCTGGTAGGTAAAAGGAGTAAAGGAGAGAAAATGCCAAACACAATGAAGAAATAGTAGGAATTAAGAGCTGATCAAGAGATAAATCCAAAAGGTGAGAGTAATTCCACTACAGGTACAAACAGAGCCTTGGAGACAAAGATAGTTTAGCCTCAGAAACTCTAAGAGTGGCTGGAAGAAATAAAGCAAGAGATAAAAAGTGAAATTAGAACTTAGTGAGGGGGAAAATAGAAGGAAAATAAATTACTTAGAGGGTAGAAAATCTTGCTCAAGGAACAGACTTCCTAAAAAAGAGAATAGGACAAACAGATGAATACCATGAGACAATAAATGCTACAACAAAAGCCATACGATTGAAAAAAGCAGTTTTAAAAAATATCTAAAGTATCTACTATCAAAAGCAACTGATATGTGAAATAGGTCAAGGAATGATATAAGGAAAAGATCTCCTGAAATTCATGATCAAAAAAAAAGAAACTTAGACACCGTATTATTTTTATTTTTTAGATATCATATTTCAATACATCACAAAAGAAAATTGACCACAACAATTTCAACCAGAGAGTAAAATGAAAATAGAAAGAATCTAACCATCATCTTCTGAAATAATCCTCCAATTGAAACACCCAGGACTATTCAATCTGAAACCCAGAGCTTCCAAGTAAAAGGAAAAAACAATGCTAGTGGATGGATCAAAAAAAAGTTCAAATATCAAGGAACCATCATAGCCAGCAACTCATAACACTCACTAGGCTTTAACCACTATAGTGGTGAAAGAAAAATCTTAGGATAAGATAGTTCAGAAACCAAAAGAGTCTTACTCCTAAGAATAACTTACCCTGAAAAATAAATATAATCCCACAGGGTAAAAAATAAACAAACAAAAAACTGGGCTCCAAATTGAGAGAAAGCAAGCAGAGACTTGATTCTTATTACTTCTAGGCTAGAAACTCAGTTTCTTTCTGAAAGAGTACCCTGCGCCAGGATTTCAGCTAATCTCAAAGCATGAGAATGGATACTACAGTCAAAATGGACTACTCAATGAATAACTCACCCAATGAAGATGCTGTGCCCTTCCAGGAGCATCACAAGCATATCATGAGAAGACATCTGGGTCCTAAAGCACCAGGAGTGTGAGTTGCCTTGATCACATGTATTCCCTGTGAGTATGCTGCTAGGTTTCTGAGCTATATGTATCCACTCTTTCCACTGTTGCTTTGTGTATTTATTGGATAATGCACCCCAGCTTTATGAAAGCTTGGTTTTCTACTACTGTTCATGCTATTCCATTTCAGTAAATGATTTTGCCTTGTGCTGACTGTGTTCTTTGACTAAAGGTAGGGCCTAATCCATGATTTAAGAAGTGCAGATCCACAAAGTGTCTTGAACTGAGGTTGTTTCCCCCTGGTTATACAACTTGTGAATGTAAATTGGAGTGGTTTTCCCACAGGGAGTGCTACATTTATAGAACTGAAATATGCTTCATTAAAATTGTTATCCATTTTTGCTAGTCAAGCAGATCCATTTTTATCCATTATTGGAGTCAAGCAGATCAAGTCTGATCTCTCTCCTACATGACATCCCTTCAAATAATTGAAGACAGTTCTCATATCCCCTAGACTAAACATGTCCAATGTCTCCAACTAATGCATGTATGAAATAGCCTCCAAGTCCTTTCATACTAGAAGAGATCATCCTCCTCAACAAAGATTTTGGTTTACCAGTGTCCATCCTGAAATACAGTGTCTACATGTGCAGAATCTCCTCAAATGACTCTAAACCCAAGGAATATGTGGTAGTGGACCAGTGGAATTCAATAAAGAGGGAGAGGTTTCTTAGCAGTCCTAAATAGTCTTCATAAACTCATTGTGTTCTGCCCTTTCTACCTTCAACTACTACTCTAATCCCACAGTTTAAAAAGAATAGCTTATATATGTAGTAAATATGATATATCATCTAATAGCATTGTACAAAGCACTTTTCACAAATATCATTTTATGTGCTCCTTTTTAAAAATTCTGTGAGATACTTTGTACAACTCTGTAAGACAACCAATTGTGCTACCTTAGTCAAATCACTTTACCTCCACTGGATGTCAGTTTTCTCATCTCTAAAATTAAAGTGTTTTGGGGGGGTAGCCTAGATTATTTGAAGGTCCTTTACAGATTTTTAGTCTAAGAATAATTTTAAAAATAGTTCACAGTTCTATAATACTTCAAGGTTGAAAAAATGTTTTCTTTTGCATGTCTCTATGAAGTAAGTCATTAGAATATTACTATTCTCATTGTACAAATGAGGAAACCATGATTTAGAAAGGTGAAATGACTTATTCAAAGTCACATAGCTGAGAAGTTGGGGACATGAACAAAAAATCCCTTAGAAAAACCCATAATCTACCTCTGTATAAGAAAGAACATTAGTTTGGAGACAGTATTGAATTTGAATCCTGGTCTAGTTACCTTGGGAAAATAATGGGCCTTGATTTTTTCCTCATTGGATGAGCTGCTGAAATCCTACTTGGTCATCATGCTGATCAGAAATTCTAAATCTTTCAAAATTGTTGTCTTTACATATTATATAAATTGTTTTGGTTCTGCTCATTTCACTTTGCATCATCAGTTCATACAAGTTTCCCCAGGTTTTCCTGAAACCATTCTCTTAGCATAATAATATTCCATCATATTCATATACTCTAGCTTATTTAACCGCTACCCAAGAATTAGGCACTTCTCCCCATTTCTAATCCTTTGATACCATAAAAAGAGTTATAAACATGTTTGTGTACCCGTAGAGTTAGTTTGTTAAGAATTGGATGACAGATCCCTCATTTCCCTCTCCCTCATCTCCTATTTGCTGCAAAAAGGAGAAAATGGATTATCTATCTCTTTTTCTTAGAATTGCTTCAAGGATAGTGAGCTCTATGGGGATGGCATGAGAGCATGCTTGCCCTGGTCTTCTACTATAGGAATTCCCTTAGGTACCAAGCCTCAAAATTTTGGGGGAATATTACATGCTTTCCCTGTATGAATGAGACCACTGGGAAGGAGGGTGGTAGAGCTGCTGTTGTTATAACATGAGTTTTCTTTTTGTCTAACTATTCATGAATCCATTTGTATTGTTTTTTGGCAAAGATACTGGGGTAATTTGCCATTTCCTTCTCCAGACCATTTTACAGATGAGGAAATGGAAGCAAACAGGATTAAGTCATTTGCCCAGGGTTACACAGCTAGTGTTTGAGGCCAGATTCCAACTGATGAAGCGTTTTTGTGATCCCAAGCTCAGCACTCTATCCACTGAACCACCTAGCTGCCCCAACAACTCACATTTCCATATTACTTTCAGATCTACAAAGTAGTTTTCCCCACAACACTAGTAATCAGAAGAGAGAAAATGTGGTAGAGTAGATGGAGTGATGCACTTCAATCAGAAAGACTTGGATATAAATCCTGTCTGTGTTTCTTATGATCACTTAATGTCTGTGTGCCTCCAACAAATGGTTAGGCATTGACTTCCAAGACTGTTTAGTTGAGAGGATTCCCTTTACTAAGCAGACAAATCACTGATTTCCTTAAATGTTCCTAGTAACAACCCTATGTGATGGGGAGTAGGAGTATTAATATCCCCATTTTATAAATAGACAAACTGAAGCTCCAAGGATTAGCTGGGGACACAGTGGACTTGAATTCAGAAAGCTGGGTTCAAATCCCATGTTTGACATTTCCTAGATGTGTGTCTTTAGGTCAGTCATTTTAGTGTCTGCCATCCTAGCAATGTCTGCCATCTGTAAAGCGGGGATACAGTAATGCCTATTTCTCAGAGTTAATGTGAGGATCAAATGAGATACTATTTGTAACATGTTTCAGCCAACCAGAAAGTTCTGCAAAAATGCTAGTTATCTAAGTAGTTTGTCCTTTGATCTCAAAGAGAACCATGATATCAAGGAGGTAATACCATGATATGGAAGTGAATTGGGTTTAAGTAAGGGAGGGCTGTGCAAGGTCACCTGCCTCACTTTCCCCTCCAAAGACATCTGGGTTCAATGGCAAGTTATAGTGTTAGTAGTAATAGAGGCTACACACCTAACAAGTAGTTCAGCAGATATTCAAACCAAGATCTTCTCACTTCCAAAAACACCTCCCCAGAGATGGCCCCTTTAGGTGCCTGATCTGCAGAATAAGGCAAGAGGAGAACCACTGGGATTTTTTTTAGCTTAGTGGTTCCCATTTACAGGTCAAAGACCCTGTGAAGATCACAGCATTATCGTGAGACGTCAATAAATCATATGTTTACCGAAAGCTGCTCAATGAATTGATCCAAATAATACACTGTTATCAAAAAGGGAGGGTCCTGATGTTAAAAAGGGATCTCAAGCTTACAAGGTTGGGAACTCATGATCTACCTGATGGATCAACTAGACTATCCAGCTTCAGATTCCTCTTAGAAGATAGTGAGCCAATAAATGCTATCTGGATGCAAGAAAACAGATCATGGCTAGCGCCCAATCAAGTAGCTGCTAATGGGAAATATACTGTGCTTTGTAGGATGCTACAATGTATAAAGCATAATCACCAATACACATTCACATGTCATGGGATAACGGAAAGATCACTGAAATAGCTGACCTGAGTCCAGATCACAATCTAGGTGTATAATTTTGGGCATGCCACTTTAACTTCTTTGTGCCTCAGTTTCCTCACTTGTAAAATGAGGTTGGACCAGATAGATCAGGGATTGGCATACCATGGCCTGAGGGCCAAATCCATCCTGCCACTTGTTTTTGTAGCTTGATCCCTGGATGAGATAATTTCCAAGGTCCCTCCCAGCTCTAACAGTTAATTTCCCAATCTAATATAGAGCACATATTGTCTCATGTAGGTTAAACAGAAGGAAGAACTTCCCTTTAGGTAAAGCTGTCAGATGCTAGAATGAGAAACCAGAGCAGACTGCAAAGCCATCTCCCCAGAAAAGTTATATATATGGAAGAAATTCATTTATCTGGAGTGGCAGGGGGTGGAGCGAGTGAGGAAGTGTTGATGACTGAGATAACCTCTCAAGGACCCACCCAGTTTAAAGCATTGAAAATTCTAGATGCAGCCAGTGGAGGGCTAAGTGAATGGGCACATGGGAGAAAGGATGGATGGATGGACCGAGAGATAGAGGAACAGGAGGTTGGGGGGGGGGGGGAGGAGAGGAAGGAAGATGGATTGTCTTGGCTAGGCTGATGGACAGACATAAGGATGGATGGATGGTGGTTGAGGTTTGTTTACTGGCAAACCCCAGTCTGACATCGCTGAGGGAGAGAAACAGCAGCTGGCACATCAGAGGGCTCTTAGGGAAGCTCATGGGGATGATTTAGATGGGAATGAATCAGCTCCATATGGATTAAGTGTCCCTGCAAATCCTGGGATCTTACAGATGAGGGGACGGGGCAAGGGCACCATAGGGAAGGTGGGGGAAGGGTGTTGCAGACTAAAGTTGCTGCCAATACACACTAGATCCAATTGAAGCCTCAGAGGAGAGAAAGAATAGGCCCGTTTCTCCAACTCAGGCACACACTCTGCCTTTCTCTCTTTCTGCCCTTCTTTACAGGCTTCCTTTCTGTGTGGCTCCATCCATCTATCCCCTCTTCTCTCTTCCGATCTCTGAATCTCCATCTCCCTTTCTTCTCTCTGCCTCTCTTTATTCATCTGTCTTCCTTTTGACCCTGTTCTCTGTCTTTCTTGGTCTCCAGTCCCAGTCTCCTATATCTCCCCTCCACTTCTGAGTCTCTCCATTATTCTTGAGACAAACACAATGAAGGTGATGACTCCCAGCTTGCTGGTTGTAATAGGATCAAGAAATGCCCAGATGTGACTCAAGAGTCTTAAAAGAGAAATCACCACATGTAAGCACCAAGTTCTATGTGAGGTTTCTAATCTCTGCATTTTTAGCCCATGTTCCTCATCAAAGAACAGTTGGCTAACAATTTGAGTTTTTCCAAAATAGAAAAAAAGATGCTTCCCTGGAAGTCTTCCGGTATCCAGATGACCATTTCTCAGGAATGGTAGGAAAAGAATTTTTTTTCCCCCAAGTAAGAATTATCCTACATAGCCTCTGAGGTCCCTTCCTCCCTCTCCCCAATTACCACAACCACCCCTCCCCCCCCCACACTTCTGGACACATTTCCCCTTGTCCAAATTCCTTTAATAACTTAAATCTGACCGGATTATCCCTTATCATGCTCACTTATATAGTGCTTCAAGTTTGTAAAGTGCTTGAAAGGGAGGAAGTAGTTCCATTTTACAGATGAGGAACCTGAAGGTTGAAAGACTTAAGTGACTTGTCCAAGATCATATAATTAAGGTGTTAGTATTCAAATCCAGTTTTCATGACTCTAAGACTCATGTTGATGTTTTTGCTCTCCATTCTATTTGCTAGCTCTAATTTCCTTTCCAGCTCTTAAGTGTATGACTCCTTCCATGCTGCTTGAACCACTCTGCCAGTGAGGACACTGGAGAGGACCAGAGTATTTGAAGGAAAGACTTCTGATTAATCTGCCAGATGGGAGGCTATCCTTGGCAACATTTCTCTGTCCTAAATGCCAGGCAATGCACTCACACCCCACATATTTACATGCATATCCACATGCAACCCTCACACCTACATGCATGTAGAAGTATGTATACATATACACATGCATGTGTGCACTTCACACACATCTACGGACATACATACACCCACATGTACCTTCACACATACCTACATGCATACACCCACCATTCACACAAGGCCCTGAAAGGTGACTATAGCTATTCAATTGACTGCCACGTTCAGGGCACCAGACACGTGTGGGATAGTCACATATGACAATCGGTTGAAATATCTCAGCCTCTCTCCCCCCACCCCCATTGGTGATCTATGGGCTGCGTGCCCTGTAAAAATTATTTATCGGGGCCTCAGAGTGTCCTGATTTAGTGCTGCTGCCTCTGGGGCCGAGGGGCCCGCCTGCCCGAGCTTCAGCCGTAAACGACGCTAAAAAGTTAAACGGCTAACGTCGGGGCTCACTCGAGGAGGCACCATAAAGCTGTCGGAGCCCTTTAAATCAGGAGCCGAGGATTCCCTGAGACATCTTCTCACCATATGCCAAGAGCAGCAAGACTCACGGCTGTATCCCCATTCCACGCTCCACCTTTCCCACCTCCTAGCAATCCACACACCTAGTGGCCCAAACGGGGGCAGGTACCAAAGGGGCAACGCCTCTGGGATGGACAGAAGAAGCCACCAATCACTCTTCTCTGGTCATTTTCCTCCCTAGGGCAGTCTGACGCATGTTTGGGGGGGCGGGCGGGGCGGGGGAAGGCGCGGACACCTGACCTAATCGTTGTCCCTGCTTTGGGAGAGCAGAATCAGCGCCCTACCCAGGCCTGTCCTTTTGCTTTTGACACTTCCAGAAAAAGACAAAAATCTCACTACAGGTTTGGAGAAGTCCTTCCCTGGTCTTCCTTCCAATCCAGATACACCTTGAATTTTGGAGAGGAGAGAGCGGGAAGAAAGGGTTTACAAATTCCTAAAAACAAAACAAAACAAAACAAAAAAACCCTTTCCCTCCTAATTTAGTTGTACATCCCCGGAGGCTCGGAGAGGGTAATCCGTTCTGTCCTGCCCTACTCCTCCCAGAAACCAGCCTTCCCTTTTTCAAGAGACTGAAAACAATCCTTTGTGATCAGAGCCAGCCTAGACTGGGGGAAATGTGGAATTTAAAACCAGGAGGCTTGGGGTGGTAGCCGGGCTCCAGTACTTGCTTAGCTGTGTGAGCAAGGGCAAATTATCGGCCCTCTCTGGCCTTGGAGAGGGCAGATAACTTGCCCTTCTGTAAAAGAAAATTGTAGTAGAAGCTCCTATGTACCTTTCCCGCTTTACCTTTCTTTCTGCAAACCCCTTTCCCAAAAAATGGGTCCAATGCAGTCTGTGGGGATGAGCAGAGGCCGGCCAGGTGCCGGGACTCTAGGGAAGGTGAGATCTCCCCGAACCCCAGTCGGTGCTGCCCCCGTCTGGCCAATGGGAGAGAAGGCGGGTCCCAGCAGGCTGTCTATCATGATTTCTTTCAGCAGTAATAAACCTCACCTCTTAAAACCTCTGCTCGGATCCCTAATATTTGCCTGGCTATATATCTCCGGTGATATATGGACAGAAATTGCTCATAAGAGACTATAAAACTTCCCAGCCAAGAAAGGGAGAAGGCGAGCCAGGATGGGCACAGCCCAGGCTTCCAGCAGACTCCAAGAACCACCACTAATCTCTCCTTCATTACCATCCCGATCCCTGTGAGGAGAAGATAAGAATGGGGTTATTTCTCCACACCCCACACCCCTTACCCCTAAACCAGAGGAGAGAAAACTAGAGGGGAGGAAGGAGGTAAGGGGGAAAGATTAAACATAGCACTTGCTAAGTGACAGGGAACTCTATGAAATGTTTTTATGAATATAATCTCATCTGATACAACTAAGGAAAGTGAGGTAAACAGAGGTTGAATGAATTACCTAGGATCACACAGCTAGTCAACAGCGGGGGCAGGATTTAAATTCAAGTCCATCCTGACTCCAGGCCACCAGTGATTCCCTAAACTAGGGAGTGAACTATTTCTAAATATCTCAAAGGTTATTACTACTGGGTCTCATCATGGAAAAAATTTTTGCTATCTTTGTATGTATTTTGACAAATAAAAGAAGTATTATTATTATTTTTTAAAGAAAATAAAATTTGTTAGTTAAAAAAAAAGAAAGAAAAAGTTTTGTGTTTGGAGTCCAGTCCTGGGTCTATTGCTGATTAAGTGCATGATCTTGGGCAAGTGTCTTAACCTTCCTGTGACAATTTTCCCATCTGCAAAATGGAGATATATCCCCTTCCCAAATACCTCATTAGATGATGAAGCCTACTTCTTAAAAAAAAAAAAAAAAAGTATGTGAAAAGTATAACATGTCATTTAAAATGCTATGTTTAGACATAGTTGTGCATAGTATATGGTTCTGATGCTCTCTGTACAAACTATGATAGTTATCTCCCATTAAAATTCTGCTCGGAGGCCTTATCATGGCTCAGAGTAACCCTGAAAGCTATGTGAACCACACTGAAGCTTTGGCAGGTCCTACCAAGCTGGAAGGGCCAGGTTCAAGTACAGACCTGGTGATGAACTTTCCCTCATTTTTGATCAGCTTAGCTAAGTTCAAAGAGATTTCTCATCAAGTAATGTTTCTCTCTTTTTTTTTTTGGGGGGGGGGGGAGGCAGTGGAGAGTGAGGGTAAAAATGGACTCTAAAAAAAAGACTTTTTCTAAAGGTTATCTATTAAGATCACAGAAGTATTGTAATCTCAGTTAGCAGGGGGTGCCTCTCCCACTATTAATGAAATCACAAATCTTTTTTTTTTCTTAATAATAGCTTTTTATTTTCAAAATACACACAAAGAAAGTTTTCAGCATTCAATCTGTAAAACCCCATGTTCCAAATTCCTCTCCCACTCCTTCCACACCCCTCCCTAAGCAATCCAATATATGTTAAATATGTGCAGTTCTTCTATACATGTTTCCACAAAATCACAAACCTTAAGGTATTATTAGTCAGCATTAGTATCTGGAAGAAGCCATAGTTTTCATGAAATGCAGCTGGAGGGATGAAGGCTAGACCCCAATAGAGATTTCTAGATACATATAGTTGAAAAGAGACAAGAGGTGATGGAAAGAGGGTGTGGCGATATTAGTTCACAGGGTTCAACACTGGAGAGAACCCTCCATTACATTTCAGGAACTGCTTCATGGATACGTAAGGAAACAAGACTAAGAAAGGACTTTAAGGGATAGCTGGATGGTGCAGTAGATAGAGCACCTGTCCTCAAGGCAGGAGATGCTGAATTCAAATCCAGTCTCAAATAATTACTAGCTGTGTAACCATGGGCAAGTCACAACCCCAATTGCCTCAAGAAAAAAGGACTTTAAGGTAGGTAAGGTATAGTAAGTACCTTCAAGTCTCTATTATAACTGTAACCTGCATACTAACTCCAAGGATCTGGCAGATAAAACCTCTAGATTTTCCAGCCCAGAGATTTTCTGATCCTTCTGACTCTACTCCAGAAACCCTGTGCTTTTCCCTGAGCTTGAAAGCTTTGGATTCGGCTATTCTTCTTAGCTGGTCACTAATCACACTCCAGTCCCTACACTAACCTTTCCACTCCATATCAGTTCAGGGATAAGCAGCTTTTACACTGGGAAGCAGCCAGGGCATTGGGAAACCAAGATATACCAATTTTTTTTGTTCTTTCAGGGCAAGGGACAAGACATTCTCATGCCTACCTCCTTTCACCTCTGCATAGTGAGAGTGAATGGGGAGCCAGGTGCTAGATGAGAATCACATATACATAGGAAAAGGACTGAATGATCTAGGAAGAATCCTCCTGCCCTTTTCAGTTAGTATCCCACCTTGTTCTTGGCCCATCTCTCTTCAGTTCCTCCATCTTCCCCACCCTCCTCTCCCACCAGTGTTTCTCCATCCCTTCTCCAGCCCTTTCCCTTCTCCCTCATGTTCCCTCAACCCCTGGCTTTCCCCAGTATGCCTCTGCCCCAAAAGTGATGTTCAGCCCTACCTCACCCTCTCAAGTGTATCCTAGCCTCTCTGCCCCTCTGTCCACAGAGTCCCCTCTATCCCTGGTCTGCTTCCTTCTTTGCCTATATCCTCTGGTCTCCTACCATTCTCCCACAATGCCCTCTAGTCCCTGGCCCCTCTTTTTTAGTGTCACTTCAACCCTTGCCTTCTCTCTCTCTCCTAGGTCCTTTCAGTCCCTGTCCTTTCTCTAGTGTTCTCCCTTCTCTTTCCCTCCCCACCCCAGTGTTCCCTCATTCTTTACCCTTCTCCAGGTTTTCCAATCCTGCTGCTTCCTCTCTATTGTTCTCATGTTCAGCCCCTCTCCCCGGTGTCTTCAAGCCCTGTCCCATTTTATGAAGTGGTCCTCAACCTCTGTCCATCTCCCTGCGGCATCCTCCAGTCTTCCTCTCTGTGTCTCTCCCTCTCCATCCCCACCCCCCCAAAAAAGAGAAACATTACTTGATGAGAAACTTCTTCGAACTTAGCTAGACTAATAAAAATGAGGGAAAATTCATCATTACCAGATCTGTACTTGAACCTGGCCTTTTCAGCTTGGTTCCAATAGCTTTCAGGGTTAACTCTGATCCTTTCCTCTACATCTTCCAGTCTCCTGCCCCATGTTCAAAGTTCCCTATCGCTATCCCTCTCCCCCCAGCATCCAGATATCTTTTCTCTTTTCCTAGAGTCCCTTTAGCCCCTGTGCCTTCCAGTCCTGCCTCGCCCCTCCAATCTTTCCCACAGTGTCTTCCAACCCTTCCTTCTATCACAAGTATAAACTGAGTCCTTGCCCTTCCTCCTCACCCCATCTCTTTCCTCCTCTTGCTCCTTTCCCACCAGATTCCTCCAGCCATGCTCATGCTTCCTGCTCAGAGTCCCCTCAACCCCTCCAGCCCAATGTTCCCACTTTTACTCCAGGATGAACATCTGGCAGACCCCCCCATACTGCCCAGATATTCTCCCCCTCCCCCAGTAGCTCCCACCAACCCTACTTTTCTTTAAGTTTCCAAACCAACCTTCTTCCAATAATAATGATAAAGCAGGAAGCCCAGCCCTAGGACAGTGCAGATTTTTCTTCTTGACACGGAGTTTCCGATTAAAGGCAAAGGGACATAAATCCTCCCTCATAATTGCTGCGCTCCAGCTCTGAGCCACACCGTCTCCTCATTCCACATCTCTCCCCACAGCCCCCAGTCTCAGATCCTGCCCACCCCTATGTGGGGTGGGCCAAACCCCAGGTATTGACCCACGTGGCCATGGGCTGCTCTCCCTCCCCTCTCAGTCTCAAATAAGCTTCTGAAGACCTCAGAACACAGCCAGGTGACTCTCCACACACTGCAGCTGTTTCCTCTTCTGTAAAATGGAGGGGTTGGCTTAGGTGGTCTCTACGGTCCCCTTTGGCTCTTAATCCTGTCATTTTATGACCTCTTTTTACACCCATCATTTCATTTTATTCTCACAATGACCCTATGAATTAAGTAATAACAGAGCAGAGCCAAAGGTTAGGTATAGTCAAAGGCAGGTGATTTAGGATGCAGCATACAGTGGGATGCAAGCAGAGGCCCTTACAAAACAATTTTAGTCTTTATACATGTACATCTATATGTAGTGAGAGTGAGAGTCCCAAATATCCATTTGAGAAGATTAGATCAATTGAATCCTTCAAATCCACTAGAGGAAATTGCTGGATGAAAGAGGCAAAGGCGTGTAAGGGAGTGCCTCTTTCATATACAGACTGGTCCATTTGAATATGAAAGGAGCAGGAAGTGTTGACAGAGACAACTCTGTAGCCTGTGGGCTCAAACAGCCTAGGTGAGAATGGAAAAGCAAAATTATGTAGCTTCAGAGTCAGGGCTGAAGTCAGTCAACTGAAGAGAATAGAGGCAATGAATTTTGTAGAAAGAATTCCCTTTCCCCCTTTCTGTTTCTTTTGCATTTTCCAAAGTGCCATCAGCAAAGTTATCTTGTGGCAGAAGCCCAGAGCAGGGTACGGCTGTGGGGTCAAGTTAGTAAGAAGAGTGGAGAATCTGAGGTATGCTGCTAGGATGCTACTTGGGAAATAGGAAGCTCAGAGCTGAGACCCCTGCTAGTCCTAGGCTGTGAGTGAGCCCAAATGATTCATAAAATGTACACCAGGGCTTTAGGTCAGTGTGTCAACTGACCCCAAAGTCTCAGAACCTAGACCCACAGCAGAGCTAGTGGGGTTAGTCAGGGCTGGTCTGCTGTACTCCAAGAGGACATGACAAAGAGATATTGGTGGTGGTGATGGGAGGGGAGTGTGAGGTAGAGCAGTGTGTTCTCTATTCTTGTGTTCTATAAGAGTACCTACTCTTTCTGTTGATGCTGTATTTGTGGGAAAGTGTGTCCTAGATTTATGAGGAAGATATGTTGGTTCAGTAAATTACTTTTTTTTTTTTGAATTAATGTACCCTTTGGCTGATTACTGAAAAGGAAACACATTGATGGGGCTCTTGGGCTATAGTTTTACAAGTGTAGACCCACATAATGTCTTGAACATGAAACAGTTACATCCTGAGAGACCTGCCTTGTGAGTTGAAGGGGAAGGTGGTAACAGAGAATATGACATATTTTTAAAATAAAATTTTATTAATATCTTTTGTTTTAACTTTGCTTACATATACCAATTTATCCTTCTCTTCCCCTTCCCAGAGAAGCATTCCTAATAACAAAGTATAAAAAGAGGGAGAAAATAGTTCAGCAATACTAGGAAAAAGTCTGCTATATGCAGTGTTCCACCATTATAGTCATCTATTTCTTCAAAGAAGCAAGGGGAGTGTCTTCTTATCTCTCTGGGTCTCTATTTCAAAGTATTCCATTTGTTGGTCTTGTTATTGTTCTTTTCCTTTATAATGTTATAATCATTGCATATTTTTCCAGTTCTGCTTGTTTCACTTTGCATCAGTTCATATAAGTCTTTTCAGATTTCTCTAAATTGTCTTTTGTCATTTCTTCTGGTGCACTAATATTCCATTACTTTCATTTATTACAATTTATTCAGACATTCACTAATTGAAAGATATCAATCCCTTTGCAGTTCTTTGTCATAACAAAAACAGTTGCTATAAATATTTTTGTACATATGGTAATATCTCATTTGATAATTATAATAATTCTGGGAAGTAGGTACCATCACGATCTTCATTTTACAGATGAGAAAACTGAGGTAAAACTGAGAATATATGATTTGCTCAAGGTTTCACAGCTAACAAGTGTCTGAGTCGGAATCAAACTACACTTTTTTTCCATTCCCAGTCCCTTGATCTATCTATACCACCTACTTACCCTCTCAGCCCCTTTTCTTCTTCTTCTTCTTTTTTTTTTTTTTTTTTTTTTTTTTTTTTTTTTTTTTTTTTTTTTTTTTTTTTTTTTATTTCTTTGGAATATAGGCCTAACATTGCTGTAGGAAAGGAGATACACAGTTTAGTGACTTTGGGGGCATAGCTCCCATCTCAAACCATAGTTTCTTAATCTCTAATGTTAGGGATTGGCTTTTTGGTTTCATCAATGTACGGAACTTCCAGGTGAGTAAATTCCTTTTCTCCTAGAGGGTTAGGGGAGAAGGAAAAGAAAAGAAGCCTATCTGCTGTTCTTTGTATCTTAATCTTTTACAAATCTTAAAGATGACCAAACACTAAAATGTGACAAAACTTGTCCTCAGAGAAGAGATAAGAAAATTCACTTCCCAATCTTCTTTATAGAGAAACTGTAGATATGGGATTTAGTGTATGGTGTCAAACTTAGGTGTTCAGTGTTATATTGCCCCCCCCCAAAAAAATATGGCTAGCTTTGTTACAAGGTTATAAGGGATGGGAATTATGATATAAACTAAAAAAAGATTTAGAAGAAAATGACATCACCATCTTTGGGTGTGTTTCTATGCTTTCCCTCTCCTTCCAGCAATTCTCTTACCTTCAACATACAAGTTTCTTCCCCCTGCCCCCTTCCTGCAATATTCAGGTCTTAGAGACTTGCATAAAGTCTCAACTACTTAAGTAACCTGTTCAGTATCAAACCTCTTGAATCCAGGTCTTCCCAGTTTCAGGACTAACTCTGCTGTGCGCTTTTCTCTCCAGCACTGGATTATGGGTTCTTCAGAGCCTATAGGTGTTATCTTTGCTCATCTATCTCACAATTTTCTCCGGGAGATTCTCCGGAGGTCTTATCATGATGTCTACTACGAGATCTCATTCAATACTTTGTTTTGTCCTTTTAAAAATACATTTATGAGCTAATTTTTTATTATCTATTTATTAGAGTCAATCACATAAGCACACATCAGTATTATGTATTACAGTTGTAACCCCTGTCCTAAAATCTATTGGTACAGAATTCTCCCTGTAGATAGAGATGAATGCCTTGCCTTGTGTGAATGATGGGGTAGAGTCAGTGAAAGATGAATGAGCTCCTGCCTTCTCAGGTCCTCCTTTGAGAGGGGCTCTCCAAGCAAGAGTCTTCAAGTCAGCTTTCAGCTCTGAGAGAAAAGACAGAAGAGACCAACTCCACTTCAGGCAGCTAAAAAAAGAAGATTCTGGATACAAGCCATTCTCTAATTGATAAATGGTCAAATGATATGAATAGATAATTTTCAGATGAAGAAATTAAAATCATTTCTAGTCATATGAAAAAATGCTCTAAATCACTATTGATCAGAGCGAATTAAGACAACTCTGAGGTATCACTACACACCTCTCAGACTGGCTAAGATGGCAGAAAAAGATACTGAAAATGTTGGGAGGGGATGTGGGAAAACTGGGACACTGATACATTGTTGGTGGAGTTGTGAACTGACCCAACCATTCTGGAGAGCAACATGGAACTATGTTCAAAAGGCTATCAAATTGTGTATACTCTTTGATCCAGTAGTATCTCTAGGCCTATATCCAAAGAGATTATAATAAAAAGGGGAAAGGACCCATGTGTGCAAAAATGTTTTCAGCAGCCCTTTTTGTAGTGGCAAGGAACTGGAAACTCTTTGAATCAAATCAGTTGGAGAATGGCTAAGTAAGTTACAGTATATGAATGTTATGGAATATTATCGTTCTATAAGAAATGATGAACAGGATGATTTCAGAGAGGGCTGGAGAGACTTAAATGAAGTGATGTTAAGTGAAGTGAGTAGAAGCAAGAGAACACTGTACGAAGCAATAGCAGGATTATAGAATGATCAATTCTAATGGACAGAGCTCTTTTCAACAATGAAGTGATTCAGGATAGTTTCAATGGTCTTGTGATGAAGAGTCATCTGCACCCAGAGAAAAGGCTGTGGGGATGGAATGTGGACCTCAACATAGTATTTCACTTTTTTGATTGTTGTTTACTTGCATTTTGTTTCTTATTTTTTTAACTGATTTTTCTTGTACAGCATAATTTTGGAAATATGTATAGAAGAATTGTATATGTTTAAACATATATTGGATTACTTGCTATCTAGGGGAGGGGAGAAAGGAGAAGAGAAAGGGAAGGAGAAAAAAATTGGAGCACAAGATTTTTCAAGGGTGAATGATGAAAACTATCTATGCATATATTTTGAAAATTTTAAAAATTATTAAAAAAAAAAGACTCTGGAAAGACATAAGAGGAATGAGAATGCTCCATTATGTCCCTATCCCCAGTATGCTATTCTAGAGACCCTGGAGAATTTTCCGTTGGGTAAAATCTAGGACCACCTCTCTGTTGAGCTGAGGTGCTCCCCAAAGGAAAACTCCTTCATTCTGCACTGTCTGCAACATAGTCTCCTATGTATATATTTTTTTGATTCCTGTTTTGCTCTGATTTAAAGAAATTATTTTTCTTTGCTATTTGCTATGTGTGTTCGTTGTAGAACTGGTATTTGGGTTGGGGAATCAAGCTTGGATATAGAGTTTGGGTTCTCCCTTTCCCTCCAAAATGACAAAGCTATTAAAAGTTAGCTCAACCCTGATTGTATCACCTAGATTAAAAATATTTAGGAGACTATTCTGGAAAGCAATTTGGAACTATGCTCAAAGAATTATAAAACTGTGCATTGCCTTTGACCCAACATTACCTTTACTGGATCTGTTTCCCAAAGAGATCATAAAAGAGGAAAAAGGACCCATATGTGCAAAAATGTTTGTAGCAGCTCTTTTTGTGGTGGCAAAGAAGTGGAAAATAAGTAGATGCCCATCGATCAGGGAATGATTAAATAACTTACTATATATGAAAATAATGGAATATTATTGTTCTGTAAAAAATGATGGACAGGTTGATTTTAGAAAAGCCTGGAAAGACAATATGAACTGATGCTGAATGAGGCAAGCAGAACTAGGAAAACATTGTACACACCAACAAGATTTTGTGATGATCAACAGTGAAAGACTTGATTCTTCTCAGCAATTCAGTGATCCAAGGTGATCCCAACAAACTTTGGGTGGGAAGTATCATTTGCCTCCAAAGAGAGACCTATGGAGACTGAATGTGGATCAACACACACTATTTTTATCTTTTTTTTTCTCATGGTTTTTCTCTTTTGTTATGATTTTTTTCTCTCAACCTGACTAATATTGAAATTTGAAAAAAAAGATGTACATGTATGATCTAAAAAATAAAATAAAATTTAGGAGTGTAAATAGATATATTTCTAGCCCAATACCTCCCCTCTCTCTGAGAACAGAAAGTAGCCTCTGACCTCAAGCTCCTGATTCCTTTCCGGAAGAAATGAAAATCTCTCTTAGAGAAGGATAGGAAAGGAGTTGAGAGATGTCTATTCTGCCTCCCTTCAAGCCACATTAAAAAAAAAAAAACACCCTCTTTTACACATGAACCTCACCATTATCACTACTTTCCTAGCAACATCTATATTTGTACCTTATTCTTGCTAATAAATTCCATAAAAGTATTAAGTGTGTCATCTACACCCTATATCTCTTTAAGCACTTTGCTCCAAGTGCTCTGCAAACAATAGGCACTTATTCAGAGTTGTAACTTGGGCAGTTCTGCCAGGACTTTATTCTGGTCCAAAAAATTTAGAGGATGCCTTCTAGAAATATAATACAAGGAAGTCAAAGATGGAAGGAAAAGTGCAAGGAACAATAAAATAGTCATTGCAACACTTTTTGTGGTAACAAAGAAATCGGAACAAAGAAGATGTCTGTTGACTAAGAAATTATTAAACAAAGTGATCCATGAATGTAACAGAATATTACTATGTCATAATAAATAGTAATTATGAAGAATTTAGGGTAGCTATGTGGGGCAATAGATAGAGAGCCAAGTCTGGACTCAGAAAGATCTGAATTCAAACACTTACTGGACACTTACCTGTTTGTTTCCATTTTCTTATGTGTAAAATGAGCTGAAGAAAGAAATGGCAAACCATTTCAATATCTTTGCTAAGAAAATCCCAAATGGAATTATAAACTGAACAACAATGCTGAACAACAATAACCACAGCAACTACAAATTGAAGAAGTGAGAGAATGGGAAGATATTTGAACAGAGGCAAGGGGGGAGTAGGCAGACTAGAAAAACAAAATACACAATGATTAAAATAATGTCAATGAAAAGAACAAGAATAATAAAGTGAAACACTAAACTCATGACAAAATTTGTCCCCACAGAAGAGATAAGAAAATGTACTTTCCCTTTTTTTTTTTTTTTTTAGCACAGAGACTATAGGTATGGGATTTTGTGTACAGTGTCAAACTCAGGTAATATGTTTTATTACAAAAATGCTTTTTAAGAAAAATATTTTAGAGCAGCTAGGTGATGGAGTGGATTGAGCATCAGCCCTGAAGTCAGGAGTTCCTGAGTTCAAATCCAGCCTCAGACACTTAACATTTCCTAGCTGTGTGACCCTGGGCAATTGCCTCAGCAAAATAAAATAAAATAAAATCCTAATGAATGTACATATATAACCTAAAAAAAATTTAAGCCTTTTGTTATTGTTATTGTTGTTTGTTACAAGACATGGTTTTTCTGGGTAAAATGATAGGAACTATGGTAGAATCTAAAAAAAAAAAATTCATAGAGTAATGTCACCACCTTAGAGTGTGCTTCTCCCCGTCCCAATCCCCAAATGCAAATAAGCTTTCCCCACCATGATACTTGACCCAGATATAAAAATTGCTAGTTATAGCTCTGTGCTTAATTTTTATTTAATTAATTAGTTAATATTCAGAAAATGGTTCCAGTCTTTCTCATCCCATTCCATTATCTCCACAACTACTTGCCCTCTAACCCCTCATTCTACAGCTGGATTTATCTGGGTTTCTTGTTGAATTAAAAGAAAAACTAAGAGATTCACTGACTTGAGATTTTCCAAAGCAAGAATTCTTAATGTAGAGGCTAGAAACTTGCTTTGTAAAATATCTTCATAACTATATTTCAATATAATTGGCTTCTGGACTTGGAGTTAGGAAGATTCGAGTTCAAAATCAGCTTCAGACATTTACTAGCTATATGACCTGGTAAAGTCCCTTAACCTGTCTGCCTCAGTTTCTTCAATTGTAAAAAAAGGAATAATAATAGCATCTATCTCTCAGAGCTGTTGTGAAGGTCAAATAAGTTAATATTTCTAAGCTCTTAGTACAGTATCTGGCACATAATAAGTGTTTTAAAAAATACTTGTTCTCTTCTTTCCCTTCTTTGTAATCTCCGGTAGTTTATTTTATTGATTTAAATATATTATTATGAGCAAGGTTCCACAGGTTTCACCAGACTGCCAAAGGGGTCTAAGACATTAAAAGGGTTAAGAGTCCTTGACCTAAACACTGTGTCTCAGTTGAGAAAGGAAGTGTGGGAATATTAGAATTCAGCCCCTTTGTTTGACAGATGAGGAAACTGAGTTCAGAGAGAGCCCAAGATAATCTCAAGAGTTGATAGCAACACCAGGGCTAGAAGAGCACAGGACACATGTTTAAATCTCATTTTGGCTTTCCTTAAGATACATGTCCCATAGTCAGCCTTGTCCTTCTTACTTAGATTAATAAAAAGTAGTTTGAATTCAGGACTGGGTATTACTGTATTGCATCTTTAGGACTATCATTGTAGGACTGCTCTTGGTTCTTTGTTACTATGTTGTTGCAAGCGAGGTGGTTTTCTAGTTGAGATGTAGCATTCTTGGATGACATTTGTTCTTGTTCTAGTGGGCTCATGCTGGACTGGTGCTAGAGTCAGAATATTCTGGGATGGATGATATTTAGAATGCCTGAGGGAGGAAGCCAAGGCCAAAGAAGAGAGGAGCCAAGCCTTAGATCCTTTGACCCCATTCTTGTTATTTCCTTTCCATCATGCTCTGTGATGAGAATTTTGTTTGATAGAACACTGGGTCAAGGGAATAGAGGGACAAGAAGCCTTACTCTTGGGAGAGATTACAGATGGGATTGCATTGCAGAGGAAAGGGAGCAGTGATGGGAACCAATGGAATCAGACTTGAGATCCTTGTGTGTCTCCTATATTTGTGCTCACAGTCATGTCTTAAGCCCATTTCTCAATGCCCTCCCAAAATATGGTGTACATATTGCTTCTGCCAGAGTTGAGTTGTGTTTCAGAGGTGAAGGCCATGTACCCCAGGACCTTCAAATCTTATATGGGGCTCAGAGAGTCAGACAGAGAAGCAATAATTACAGCAAACCAGGATCATCATTTCAGAAGGGAAGCAGGTCAATCACGGAAGCCTGGAGAAAGGTGAGAAAAGGGAGGGAATAGAGAGGGCAATGTAAGATGAGGTTGTTGAGGGTTGAACAGAGAAGTTTAGGAAAGGCCCAGAATTGGGAGAAAATAAAAAATGGTAATTGAGAGAAGTAAATTTGGGTGGGTGAGGTGGGATGGGGGTGGTTCTAGACTGGGGAGAAAATTAATTAGAGATAATTGTAGGGGGACCATTGTTGATGAAAGATTCTTGAAGGCTGGGACAGAGGGGTAGTAGGAGGAGAGTATAGAGTGCAAGATATGGAGCCAGGAGATGTGGCTTCATCTAATCTCTTTGCCACCTCCCAGGCTATTCCTTCAAGTGAGACTCCTTTGTGGTACATGTAAAATGGGAAAGACCAAAATGCTGATAAATAATAAGTTGTTGTGGGGAAAGTATTTTGCAGATTATAAAAGGATATGAGAAGACAAGTATCACTGTATAACTGAGTCTTTCAGAAAAATGCCAGCTGCCATGCCCTCTTCGGTTTATTTCATTTATCCTTTAGTCACTTGACAATTCCATTTCAAAAAGAGACCAATTCATTACTATCTTTAGGATGAAAGACCAGAATTCACAGGTGCTCCTCCTTGATCCTCTTAAGACTCCAAATCCTATTCTCAACTTTTCTTCAAACTTTTACTCCAATCCAACTTTTGGAATGCATTCTTCCTTTCCTGGACCTTCTTCCTAGTAGCTTGGCTCCAAAGAAGTCTCAAGCACGGAGGATTAGGGTTAGCCATTTTGGAAAGCTCAACAGGAAGGCATGGAAGAATCTGAAATGGGTCCCTGAAGATAACTGGACGTTTTGGTGAATGACTTTAACCCTAGGATAAATTCTCAAATAAGTGTCTGGTGAAGGCTGATCCTGGCTGGGAGATGGAAGAATGGGTAAGACATATATATCTGTGGAATCTAGAACTCCCTCTTCATGGTGCTCACTTAAAGAAGTAACATTTATCAACACAAGAGTGGGGAAGTGGGCAAGGAAGAGAGGGGGAGAAAAAAATAGCCACAGCCCATTAACCTACTTTTGCAAC
The DNA here is from genome assembly GCF_902635505.1 of Sarcophilus harrisii. Lineage (NCBI taxonomy): Eukaryota > Metazoa > Chordata > Mammalia > Dasyuromorphia > Dasyuridae > Sarcophilus > Sarcophilus harrisii. The sequence continues at coordinate 87,870,606 of NC_045430.1, read as the reverse complement.
TTCATTAAAATTCGATCCTTGACTCACAGCTATAAATTGTCTTCTGAGAATGGGACTATATCCTTCGGCTGATTCACAGACATTGGAGCTGTTCCCAAAGGACCTTGAGGATAGTCAGAGCTATGGAGGATGGAGGGAATATCAAGGCAGAACCCAATTGGCCCTGCTTTGTTAAACTGGGATAGTTCATCACTTACATAGCAAAGGCTGGGAGGTCACTGGGGAAGAGAGGCAGGGAATGGAGGGACATTTGGAATAGGGACACAGACTGTGGGAATATTCAGTGAGAGGGAAGAGATTGGAAAAAAGTGAGAAAAGAGGCAACTGAAGGGAAGGAGAAGGAGGGTAGAGGAGGGCACCAAGATAGAATGTCAGGGAGTAGAGGGAATTCTGTATAAAAAGATATTATCCCTATCCCTTTCAAGAAATTTTAGGAACTCCCTAATATCCATAAGGTTCCTCCTGTGAGAGTGCTTACTGTTTACACTGTCTAAACACAACAAAAAACAACCTACAATGTTGACTTTCTTTTCCAATAGAGCCTATAGCTACTCTATATGGATACCAAACTACCATCCAGCATGTTCATTGGCATCTCCATGATTTCTCATGCTCCTTGCTCCTCTTCACCTATCTGTGGACCTCTGCTTCTTCCCAAGAGATTTCAGGGATGGCAGCAAAAGAACTCTGGGAAATGAGTATGAACCACCACATAGAATTCTCATTCCCTCTATTTTTGTCCCCCTGCATTTTTGATTTCCTTCACAGGCTAATTGTACACTATTTCAAAGTTCGATTCCTCTTGTGCAGCAAAATAACTGTATGGACATGTAGACATATATTGTATTTAACATATACTTTAACATATTTAACATGTATTGGTCAACCTGCTATCTGGGGGAGGGGATGGGAGGAAGGAGGGGAAAAATTGGAACAAAAGGTTTTGCCAATTGTCAATGTTGAAAAATTACCCATGCATATATTTTGTAAATAAAAAGCTATTAAAAAAAAAAGATTTCAGGGATGAGAGAAAGCTCTTCACAAGAGTCATTCTGTTAGAAATGAGCTGGTCAGAGTCAAACAAACCTCCCCACAAATGAATGTTAAGCTTGAATAATAGCAACAGTTCATGTTTCTAGAGTGCTTAAAGATTTGCAAGGCCCTTTACAAATATTATCTCATTTTATCCTCACCACAATCCTCTAAGATAAGTATTATTATTATCATCCCAGTTTTACAGATGAGGAAACTAAAGTTGATTGAGTTAAATGACTTGTCTAGGGTCACACAGCTAGTAAGACCGGATTTAAATTCGGCTTCCTGATTCCAGGTTCAGGTCATTAATCTCTATATAAGCTCCTTGAGGATAAAGACTGTTTTCTTTTTTTTTTTCCCTTTGTACTTCCAGCTCCTACCATGGATCCTTGACCACTCTAAGTGCTTTTAATAAATGCTTGCTGAACCTATGACCTGGAAGAAGAGTGACTCCTGTACTGGGAGAGGAAGACACTTGCTTAAGATCACACAATAAATGTCACTCAGAGCTCTGAGTCTTAATTGGATCAAGGCATAGAAGGGCTGCTTGTCAGTAGTTTTTTTTTTTTTTTTAATTATGAAATTAATCATTGACAAATGCAAAGATTCCAACATTTAAGAACAAAAAAGATTGCATTTGAAACCACAAACTTCCATTAAACATTTTCTTTTTTAAAAGTGCATATTAAATTTAACATGATAGCAATAAAAACTATGGTGTTTGTGTCCCTGTCTTGAACCATTTGTTTTCTTCTATATATTTTTAATGTTTTGTTGATACTATTTTTGTATTTCTTGTCACTTCCCAAGTACTTGTTTCCTCCCAAAGAAGTGCTCCCTTGGAATAATATAAATATTCACATGGTTATCAAAGCTCTGAGAGACAGCTAATCTATTGAATGACAGTCCAGATTCAAAAAACATCTTTATAGGTTAAAACAATGGGCCAAACTAGGAAGGTATTTAATATGGATAAACAGAAAATTCTGTGAGGTCCAAATCAACTCCATAAAAAGCAGATGGGGAAGGAATGGCTAGAGAACTCTTATAAAACAGACCTATGGGGTTTAGTAAGCAAATATGGTAGCCAATAAAGCTAATGACATTTGAGCATTGAGAGGCAGAGAGTTCAGAATGAGGGAAGCAATTGCTCTACCACATTTTGCCTTGATCAGGCCATATTTAGAGTGCTTTATTCAGTTCTGGGACTATATTTTAGAAAATAGAAGATATCAATTAGGATAGAGAGTTGAACAGAAAACATGTCATACAAATGAAAATTGGCTGAAAGAATTAGGGATATTGAGCCTGGAAAGGAGAAAATAGTATCAGAGTCACGGATTTATATAAGGAAGACACATCAAAAGTGAACTAATCCAATCCTTTATTTTATAAATCAGGAAGATGAGTTCTGGAGAAGTGAAGTAGTTTGCCAAAGGTCACACAGCTAGTCAGTTGGAAGAGGTGGAACTGAAATTCAAGGCCATGAGTTCCAGCTCAGGACTTTTGGAAAGATGATAGCTGTTTTCAGGTATGAAGGAATTTCACATGTGTGTGTAGGGGAGTTATAGTTGTTCTACTTTGTCTTAAGAGTCAGAATTAAGAGAAGAGAAAAGAAATTAGAGATGGAGTAAGATTATGTAAGGAAAGCTTCCTATTCATTAAAGTTGTCTCAAAATAGAATGGGCTACTTCCAGAAGTAATAGCTTTGCCACTTTGAGGAAATATTTAAGCAGAAGCTGGATGACCATTTTTTGGGTTCCTTGGATCCCAACTAAACTATGCCCACAAGTAGAGATTGTAGAGGGCCTTTGAGATCCCTTCCAGCTCTTAGAATCTCTGGTTCTGTAACTGGACCTCCTTCTGGCCTTTTGTTTTATCCCATTTTTTTTTAATGTATATTAGTTTGTACTTGTTACTGAGTGGATTTGTAACCAGCTTAAGATCTGCTTCCTTGATGACCACTCCCTTTGGGATCTTGGGAAATGTTCTTTCCTCTGCCATCTTCCTCAATTTTCTTATCTGTCAAATGACAGGGTTTGACTACATTGTTCAAAAAGTCCCTATATTAGATGTTTTTGCTTCACTGTTTTCTTTGTTAAAATCAAGCTCAGTTAAATAGTGGAGGGGTAGGAGGCAGTAAAAGAAGAGTATTTCCAGAAATGACTTTGAAATAAAGGCTATTCATCAATAAATTGTTTTTTGTTATCAGTAGAATTGAAATGAATGATCTCTCTTTTATATTATTTTATATTATCTCTCTTATCTCTTTTATATACAATTGATCCTCTTTTTCTGTTCTATTTGTATGAAAATGTCCGCCTCATCCAGTGTTTGTTAAGTTCAGAATTAAAAAAATCTAAATAACCTTTCAAGTCTCCATAGTTCTATTTTTGAAAAATAATTTAATTTTTCAATTAAAAATATTTACTCTCTCTCTCCAACCACCCATCAACTGGAATCTAAAGGGAAAAAAACATAACCCTTGGGACAAATATGTATGCAACAAAACAAATGCCTTCATTGTCCTTGTTCAAAAACATTTTTCTATTTCCAGAAAAGGCTCAATGAGAAGACATTGCAGCAGAAGAGATGAAAATTAGATATTAAGAGCACTCAAAGAAAAGAACTTTCTTCAACTCTGTTAACAGTGAAAGCATTATCACTGTTCCCAAAGACTTCTTAGTACAGAAAAAGTTGGGTTCTGGGAGCAGGAAGGTGAAGCAAAGGGAATCTTGTCCATTATTTAGCTTAAGTGCCCTCAGCCACTCCTGCTCTTTCTCCTTTTCCTCCTTCTTCTCCTCCTCCTCTTTCTTCTCTTCAGAATTGCAGCACAAGAAAATAAAAACATAAAACAGACATTTTCTTTCATGCATACTCGAAGATGCAACTTAGCCAAGATGTTAACAAGCTGTTGGGATTCTTTATTAAATAAAGTTCTTTCTTGTTTTGCCCAAATGGATCCCCAGGGTTAAAGTTCATATGTGAATTGTGTGTGTGTGTGTGTGTGTGTTGCTGATTTAAAAGACAATTGAGGGAAAGAGATTATTTGTTTAACATTGAGCTTAGTATAGCACCTGGTACATAATAAATGCTTAATAAATTCTTGTTTACTTGACTTAACTCATCTTTTTGAGATCCAAGTCAAAATCTGGATGAGGGGAGATTGTACAGGGGGAGAAAATTGAAGCTGGAGACCAAAAATTCAAGTTTACACCCCAGTCAGGTGTTTTGTGACTATGCCTAAGTCACAGCCTCTCTGGGCTTTCAATGGAGGGCAAGCAGAGAAAAGCACCAAGAAAAAATATGAAGACTTATAACAGAACTTATGACCCAACAAGAGATAGATGTAAGATGGATCGTTTTGATTACATTAAATTAAAAGATTTTGCAGAAATAAAGCCAATGCAGCCAAGATTAGAAGGAAAGTAGGAAAGGGGGAAAGGGGAGGAAAATTTTACCACAAGTTTTTTGGATAAAGACCTCATTTCTCAAAATTAAAGAGAAATGAGTCAAATTTATGAGAACACAAGTCATTCCTCAATTGATAAATGGCCAAAGGATATGAACAGGCAGTTTTCAGAAGAAGAAATCAAAAAGTGGTTGCAGAAAAATTGGGACACTAATGCAATTTTGCCGAACTTGTGAACTGATTCAACTACTCTGAGCAGTTTGGAAATATAGCAAAAGAACTATAAAACTGTGCATACCTTTCAACCTAGCAATACCACTACTAGGTTTCTAACCCCAAAGATATCAAAGGAAAAGGAAAAGGATCTTTATGTGCAAAAATATTTATAACAGATCTTCCTATAATGGCAAAGAATTGAAAAATTAAAGGAATGCCCATCAATTGGGAAATGATTGAACGAGTTATAAAATATGATTGTGATAGAATACTATCATGCTATAAGAAATGATGACTAGGATGAATTCAGAAAAATCTGAAAAGACTTATATGAACTGATGCAAAGTGAAGTATATAGTAATAGCAATGTTGTAATAATGATCGATTGTGAATGACAGCTATTCTCAGCAATCTGAAGGACTTATAATGAAAAATGCTATCTACTCCAGAGAAAGAGATAGAGTCTAAATGCAGACTGAAGTATAGTTTTAAAACTTTATTTTACTCTTTTATGAGTGTGTGTGTGGGGGTGACTCTGTGTTCTCATTAGCCATAACATGGCTAATATGTTTTGTTGTATGGCTGCATATGTATAATTTATACCAAAGTGCTTACCTTTACAAGGAGGAAAGAGTAAAGGGAGGAAGGGAATTTGTATTTTTTAAAATTATAAAAAACGAATGTTTAAAAATTGTTTTTGCATATAATTAAGAAAACAATTCTATAAAATGGACTTATTACCTTGATCTTATCTTCAAGAAATTATTATTAATAATTATTGTTATGACTATTGATAATGTTTGCTGATGTTCATATTTATAATACAAAAAAAATCTCATAATGACCTTGATCTCTCCAGTCACTGTCAGTCAGACCATCATTAAAGTAGGGGAGAAAGCATTACATTACATCTGATACCAGAAGACCTGGTACAACTTTATACCTGAATGATGTTGGGAAGATCATTTCCCTCTCTCTGAGTCACAGCTTCCTTATTTGTAAAAAATAAAAAGGTTGGATTAGATGATTCCTAAAATCCCTTATAGCTCTTAATTTTATAATCCTATTAATTTTAAAGCTACTGTCATTTTTTTCCCTTTAATTCCAGTTCTTTGCCTTCTAGCATCTTTTATTCTGTCCTCACCTTCCCTATACTTTTCACAGCATCCTAACATGGGAAAAACAAATTGTAAGAGAGATCTCCAGCTATCCAGGGACTAAGTCACTGACCTTTAAATTCCATCCAAAGCTGTAGTTTGGTTTCCTTTTCCAGGATTTCTCACAGACAACCCTCTTCTTTCTTGTGGAATCTTGGTTTAAGATACCAGTTGAAAAATTCTCAAACACAACAAACAGTAAGTCTCTTGACTCTGTTCAGAGATGAGACAGGTAGAATTCCAAAATGGTCAGTGTCCAAATTTTCTTTTCTGACCTCCAGAAGCCTCCATTTTATAGGAAAGAGGAAAAGGCAGTAGAGATTTAGCAATCTGTCACCTTCATCTAACCTATTAATAGAGGTTTATAGAAGGGAAGGTAAATAAATGATGTGAAACAAGAAGTTTTCTTTACCTATCTCTTACTTCCCAAAATTTTTCTAAGGAAGGAAGTTATTTGATTTTTTCAACCAATGGGAAGTTTCTGTTCTCCAATGTAGAATTTATGGAAGGCATCAGAATGATCTTTTTAGAGATACCCTCTACAGACAGAGAGAGGATTGTCACAAGTCTGGGGAATCAATTGACAAACATTGACTGAGCACCTACTAAGTACTGGTCTGCAAGGAGCCTGGCAGCCTCCTTGCCCCCCAAAACAAAGACTGATCTTAGAATGGGCACTTTCCTGACTTCAAGAATTGATCAGAAGAGATGTGTGTGTATGTAAATATTCACAAAGTAATAAGAGACATAGAAGCCAGGAACTGACTCATATAAGTTGGCATTCAGATAAAGCCTTGAAGCAGATTAGAGACTTGATGAAACAGAAATACGGGAAAAGTTCATTCCAGAAATGTAGAATGGCCAGTATAAAGGTATAGAGATAGGAAATGGAGGGTTATATGTGAAGAACAGCATTGGAGGCCAATTTGATTGAAATATTTAGAGCTAAATAAAGGGAGGAGTGGGTAACAAGACTGGAAAATTGGAATCAGATTGTGGAGGCTTTTAAAATTCCAAACAGCAGTTTATATTTGGTCATAGAAGTAGTAGGGAAACATTGGCATTTATTGAGAAGGTAATATGATCACACGCACTTTGGCAGCTGGGTGGAATATAGTTTGGATTGTGTGAAGATTGGATGCAAGGAAGTGGAATAAGAGAATATTGCAACAGTTTGGGGGAGAGGTGATACAGACCTGAACTTGGGAAAAGGGAGGATATGGGATATAGCTACATTCGTCTGGCAAAAGGGGATGAATTGAGAGGTGCTGGAGGATAGAAATAATTTGGTAACTGACTAAACAAATAGAGTGAGAAAGCATGAGGAGTATTCTGAGGTTTCAACTGTGGGTTAATAGAAGGATGTGGTACTCCTGATAGAAATAAGGAAGTTGGGAAGTTACATGGCTTAGAGGGGCAGAAATGAGATCAGTTTGGGGCATAATGGATTTGAAGTGCCTATGGGACATCCCAAATATTTTTGGATGTTTATTTTTGGTGATATGGAGCTCAGGAGACAGATTAGGGCTGGGCAGTTTGATGCAACCACATCTGAACTTCTAAGGAGTATGTTGGAAGGACAACATTCTAAAGGAGTTTTTCAAAATCTCACTATGACGTATGATTGTTCTAAAAGACCAAACCAAAACAACAACAAAACCAAGATGAATAAGCACTGATCTGACCTAACTGGGAGATTCCAAATTCTAATTATTAAAGTAGAGCGGTAAAAAGAAAAGAGACCAGAGGGATGTAGGATGGAGTACAGGGGGTTAAGCAGTGCCCAGGGAAGAAGAGATGGGTACCCCAACATGTAAGCACTCCCTACCCCAAAGCAGAAAACACCCCTAAAGCTAATGGCTTTTGTCTATGCAAAATGCCAAAGAAGTGTGTCTCATTTACAAGTTGAGGTATGGAGCTTGACTCTGAAGCTCTATACTTTCCTTACCTCATCTCTATCTCTGTCTCTTCATACTCACTCCTTTCTGAATGAATAGACGCTGTACCATGAATAATCATTATCAGAAGCAAACATTATTGCCTACTTATTGAGTTGGGTCTAATCAGGATACAAAGATGAGCAATACATTGTAATTCTATTATTATTATTATAGCTTTTTATTTACAAGATATATGCATGGGTAATTTTTCAGCATTGACAATTATAAAACCTATTGTTCCAATTTTTCCCCTCCTTCCCCACACCCTCTCCCCAAGATGGCAGGTAGATCCAATACATGTTAAATATGTTAAAGTATTATATCATAATTCTTGACTGGAGCAAGTTATACCCTAACTGGGGAGGTGGGGAGGTGTGATGCTTAATTCCTTCAAATTTTTAAAAAGCCAGTGCATTCAAATTCAGCCTCAGATACTTGTTAGCTGTGTGACCCTAAGCACATCACTTAATCCTGATTGCTTCTCCTTCCCTACCCTCCCAAAAAAGAAAAAAATAAACCAACGTAGATGTCACTTCTTACAGGAAGCCTTCCTTGATAGCCCTCATGGTAACAACTTCTCACTTCTAAGATCTCATATGACACTTTGGTTAGTACTTCTCTAATGTACTTGGGGATTTCTAGCTGGGAGATTATTTTAGAGATCATTTAGTAATCTACTTCTTCATCTTATAGAGGAGGATATGGAGGTCCAGAGAATTTAAATGGCTCATATATGAACAAACAAATTCATACATCTTAGAACAAGAGCCCAAACAGACATATGGATACTATTCAAAATTGGAAGGGCAGGAGATATTGCAGTGGATTGGAGTGAGCAGAATAGACTTTCTAGAGGACTCCTGCCAGGAGCAGAAAGCTGCATAAAAAGTATCCTCTAAAAGAAGGAAAATTTGATTAAAGAAACACAAACTACAACAACTCTATGGTACCAGGGCACATGTATTAAACTGATATGATAGAAAAGGAAAATGACAAATATTGGAGGGAATATGGAAAAATTGGGACATTAATGCACTAGTGGTAGAATTGTGAATTGATCCAACATTCTGGAGAGCAATATGAAATTATGCCCAAAGAATTATAAAACTCTTCTTTAACCTAGCAATAATATCATTACTAGGTCTGTACTCCAAAGAGATCAAAGGAAAAGGATCTATATGTATAAAAATATTTAGAGCAGCTCTTTTTGTGGTGGCAAAGGATTGGAAACTGAAGAGATGCCTTCAATTGGGGAATAACTACACAAGTTGTAATGGAATACTACTGTACTATAAGAAATGCTGAACATGATTTCAAAAACACCTGAGAAAATTCACATGAATTGAAACAAAATGAAATGGATAAAACCAAGAGAACATTGTATACTATAATAGTAATACTGTGATGATCTTCTGTGAATCTATTTCAGAAATACAAGGATCCAAGATAATTCTGAAGGACTTATGATGAAAATTGCTATCCACCTCCAAAGAAAGAACTGATAAAGAATCTGAATATAAATTGAAGATTTAAAAAAAAAACTTTATTATTCTTTTTTTTTAATCTGTGTTTTCTTTTGCAACAGAGCTAAAATGGAAATGTCTTACATGATTGTATATGTATAATCTTTATCAAAATGCTTGCCTTCTCAAGGAGCAGAGCAGGGAGGGAGGTAAGCCAAAATTAATGTTAAATTTTTTGTGTGTGTGCAATTGAGAAAAAATGAAATAAAATTTAAATGTTAAAAAAAATGAAAAAGAAAGATGGAAACCTGAGGCAGATACCAAGAAAGACATTTTAGGCAGAAGAACCAATTACGGTGGAAGTAGTGTGTTGCTTATTAGAAAGACCTGAGAAGATTTCAGTTTAGCTTGAGCACAGAATTTATACAGTCAGTAAGCATTTATTAAATGCCTGCTAGGAGCAGCTACATGGAAAAAATAGAATACCAGGGCTGGAGTTAGGAAGTCCTGAGTTCAGATCTGGCCTTAGATACTTATTATGTGACTTAACACTGCTGACCTCAGTTTTCTCATCTGTAAAATGAGCTAGAGAAAGAAAAAGAAAACTACTTCAGTATCATGGCCGAGACAAAAACAATAACAATGTGCTAATAGGAGCTGTTGGAAAAGACAGTTGAATTAGCACAGTGTCTTAAATGCAAGATTTTAGACTTTAGCCTTTAAGTAATTGAGTCCCCAGTGAAGATTTTTCAGAAAGAGAAACATGATCAGTTAAATTAGTCTGGGTTTGAAGCAGGAAAAAATTAGAGGCTGGAAGACCATTTGGGAGGTTATGGATAGATGTCACTATTTTCAGGTGAATAGCTCTGAGTTTCTCTGCCTATTTTTTGGTTTCCCTGAGTTAGTGTGTTTTTGTGTCATTTTGAAAACCTGTGTGTTATTGTTTCTGTGTCTACATATATATCTGTGTTTGTGTCTCTTTTTGATAATTTGATTGTCTGCAGGGATGTGTGTGTGTGTGTATACACATAGCTGTGACTGGAAAAGCCTTGTTGGGCCAAAGCTCCCTGATCTCCTGGGGACGTGGGGTATAGATGATGGATTACTACTTCCTCACCCCATCTGTCTTCCTCTCCCACTATAGTTGGGAGGACCCTGACCTCTTTCCCAAACAGAGTAGCTCCCTGCTATCCTAAGTTTTCTCAGAATCAGAATTCCAGTTCTCCTTAACTATGTATATGGGGGTGGGGTTGGCCCTGTCATTTGGGGAACACTATATTCACCAACTCTAATCCCAACCCCATTCTCTCTCCTAATCTAGGCAAAGTTAAATCAATTGTTATCCCTTCATTCAAGGGGGCATTCAGGGATGCAAGAAAGAACAAAAGACAGGGCAAAATAACAAATGCAGGTTTTAGGAACATGGATTCCTATCCAAACCCCCAAGGCAAGAATGAGCTACAACTCTACATTCGACTCTTAAGGGGCTTCTCCTTCTACAAGGTAGGAAAATGACTGTCCCTGAGAAGGGAGTGCAGGAGAAACAACAGATTCCCATGGGCAGTGGACTAACTGAATCCCCTTAGATGACAGTTTGGGTTAATGGGATGGAGCACACATGATAACATTTCCAGGCTGGGCCAACCCAAATAATACACAAGGGAGAGGGAGGCTCTGAAGCAGGGTATGCTGAGGGGAAAGGAGAGGAAGCTGAAGAAAGAAATTAGGGAAGGGGGGAGGAATGGAAATGCACCGGGAGCAGAGACAGAGCATCACTGTCCTTCTTCACCCTCTGAGCATCTCTTTTCTTGCCTAACTAACCATGTTTGCCTTGTCACTCACTCCCTTATCCAAATAGGTACCAAGTACCAGCATCTCTAAATCACTATTGATCAGAGAAATGCAAATTAAGACAACTCTGAGATACCACTACACACCTGTCAGATTGGCTAAAATGACAGGAAAAGATAATGACGAATGTTGGAGGGGATGCCGGAAAACTAGGACACTGATATATTATTGGTGGAACTGTGAATGGATCCAAGCATTCTGGAGAGCAATTTGGAACTATGTTCAAAAAGTTATCAAGCTTGCATACCCTTTGACCCAGCGGTGTTTCTACTGGGCTTATATCCCAAAGAGATCTTAAAGGAGGGAAAGGGACCTGTATGTGCAAAAATGTTTGTGGCGGCCCTGTTTGTAGTGGCAACAAACTGGAAACTGAGTGGATGCCCATCAATTAGAGAAGGGCTGAATAAATTGTGGTATATGAATGTTATGGAATATTATTGTTTTGTAAGAAATGACCAGCAGGATGATTTCAGAAAGGCCTGGAGAGACTTACATGAACTGATGTCAAGTGAAATGAGCAGAACCAGGAGATCACTCTACATGGTAACAAGATTGTACAATAATCAATTCTGATGGACGTGGCCCTCTTCAACAATGAGATGATTCAAACCAGTTCCAATTGTTCAGTAATGTAGAGAGCCATCTACACCCAGAGAGAGGACTGTGGGAAGTGAGTGTGGACAACATAGCATTTTCACTCTTTTTGTTGTTGCTTGCATTTTATTTTGCTTCTTTTTTTATCGGTTTGATTTGATTTTTCTTGTGTAGCACAATAATTGTATAAATATGTATGCATACATTAGATTTAACATATATTTCTACCATGTTTAATATATATTGGACTACTTGCCAGCTAGGGGAGGGTGTGGGGGAAAGGAGGATAAAATTGGAATTCAAGGTTTTGCGAGGGCTAATATTAAAAAAAAAATTGTCCATGCATATTTTTTGAAAAATAAAAAGCTTTAATAAAAAAATTTTTAAAAATTATAAGATGATCAATTCTGATGGACGTGACTCTTTCCAACAATGAGATGAGGTGAGTTTCAATGATGTTGTGATGAAGAGAGCCATCTATACCCAGAGTGAGGACTGTGGGAACTGAGTATGGATCATAACATAACATTCTCACTCTGTTGTTGTTCACACGCATTTTGTTTTCTTATTCATTTTCTTTCCTTTTTGATTTAAACTTTCTTGTGCAGCAATATAATTGTATAAATATGTTTTCATATATTGGATTTAACATATATTTTAACATGTATAACATATATTGGATTGCTTGTCATCTAGGGGAGGGAGTAGGAGAAAAGAGGAGAAAATTTGGAACACAAGGATCAATGTTGAAAAATTACCTGTGCATATGTTTTGAAAATAAAAATCTTTAATAAAAAATAAATAGAAAATTTTAAATTAAAAAAACAAAAACCAAAAATAAAACAAGTACCAGCACCTTGGTTAACCAGGCTAGACAGTTAGAGAGAGCTTCTCTTCTCCTCCGCAGCCCCTCCAGCTTTCTCCCTTGGCTCAGGTCAAATTGAGTGGCTCGATAGAATGCAAACTCCTGGACAGTGGGGGCCATTCTGCTTTTTATTTCTGTATCCCCAGAGTCTAATACAAGGCTTACAGGAACATCATCATCATCATCATCATGCTTGCTGCCAAGACTGACACAGAGATATACATCACTGGCCCAGCTAGCAGGTTTTCAGCCCTTACTATGGCTCAGAGAGACCACTGAATCATAAGGCTGTAGACCTGGGATTTGATGGTAGAGAGAATTCTGTGAGGAAACTCTTTTCACTACCTTCTCTGTGACTGATTTAAAGTCTTAGAAGTTAAATGATTTGTCCAGTATCCTACAGCACTCGAGTGGATGTGTCTATATATATCAGAGGTAGAACCTGAATGCAGGCCTTCCCGGCTTTGAAGACAGGTGACATCGTCCTTCTATTATTCATATCACTGATAGTAATAAATAATATTATAATAGGGACTGGACCTCACTAGAAGCTGATTGCTAGTCTAAACTCTTGTTTAATCTCTTACAGTAAATCATAAAGTCCTGGCAAAGGGGACTATCTTATCTTTCTTTGCAATCCCTAACACTTAGCATAATGCCTGGAACAATAATAGGTGTTTAATGCCACTTGACTGACTGGATCTGATTTCATTGATAGAGGAAACTCCTGCTAAGCACTTTCTCTGCAACTTGTCATCTTAATAGAGTTGCCTAGGGTACTTCAGGGCAGTTACACAGTACAATGGACAGAGTAGACCTGGAATTCTAATCTGGTCTCAAACATGTATTAGCTGTGTGACGCTGGGCAAGTCACTTAACCCTGTTTGCCTCAGTTTCCTCATCTGTAAAAATGAGCTGGAGAAGGAAATGGCAACCTACTCCAGTATCTCTATCAAGAAACCTCAGATGGGATGATTGCAAATTATTGAAAAATAACATAAAGTACTTTAAGGTTACTTCACTTGTCTAGGATCACAGTGAATGTTAAAGGTAGTTCTTAAACCCTGATCTCACCTGTTATGTAACATGCATCCTCCTTGGTTGGCTGGCTGTTACCCTTCATGATCAAAGAGAATGAAAATGATATTACTATGCTGGGGACAAGGTACAACATGTCCAACTATGGTTGGTCAGACCATTATGAAGCTCTATACTATTTAAAATCTCTAGCACAAGCTGGCACAAATAGTCCATATGAACATTTGGGATGCTCCTCTCAATAATTATCATCAAATCAGGCCACCTCAGGACAATAACAAGAAACTGGTTCTCAGCATGACTGTGTCCTAAAGCCCATTTGGTTAGGATCTATTAAGGGTCTATTGGGGGACCTTAGATCTCTAATCCAGCTCTAGACAAGTAAAATATCTTGGCCTTATTGGAGTTCACTTTGATTCCAAAGGCAGTGCCACACTACAAGATTACTTTTTCCAGCTCATATTCCCCCTTCCTTTTCTCTATTTATTCATTTGAAACATAGAAAATTGAGTACTAACCCTCCCCCCCCACATGAATACAAATACAAACAGACTCCTGCCAGCCATGGCAGGGAGGATTCAAAATGGTTTCATAACTCCTAAATTCATCACTTTTCTCCCTCCATACTCACACAGAAGCCTCTTACACTGAGACATGACACCTTCCCTCAGATCTCTCATTTCCAAGTTTCCCAATCCTATTCTACAGAATCTTCTTCTCATCTAAGCTCCTTCCCACTAGCTGCAATTTCAGGCCATTTCCTTCGTAGCTGTCCAAAATGCGGAGAATATCTGAGCCTTTTAGTCAGTGCTTTTCTAAAATCATAATCCCTTTTGCCTCCCTGATGCCATCTCCAGTCAGCCACCTGTTTGTGTCTCCCATCCTTAACAGTCTGGAAGTCCTCCCTATTATTTATCCTGAACTCCACTTTCTCCATCTGGAAATTCATTTCAATCATCCTACTATATTCATCCCATCGGAGGTACTGCTATGTATTTAAGGTCCCTTGAGGAACTAGGCTAACATTTACCCTTGGTTTCCCACAATGTCTTTCCGTCTTTCTTCCAGATGAAAGTCTAGTTTCTTTTCTTCTATCCTTGGTGGCAGATCTCTCTCACCTATGAGAAAGGAATTTGATATTTACTCTGAATTAGTCTGCCACTTTCAAACACCTCCTTTCCCCTTCCAACATCCTAAGTCAGAGCCCTCTTTATCCCCCTCCCCACAAGCATCTATCCCATCGCCACCCAGACAGAGTGACTGAAAGAGGGCAGATGAAGGTCACTGCCCCTCTCCCAGCTCCCCAATGCTAATGTGGTCAGCCCTAGGGTAGAGAGAGGGAGCAATGGTTAATGAAAGACCCCAGTCCCTAACAGTCACTAGAGAAGGGGGTAATTAGAAGCAGTGCTGGTCCCTGTCCCCCAAAAGGTACTGCTGAACAGCACCATCCATCATTAGGGCCAGCTGCAGGAGAGAGGTGGGGGGAGAGGCAGAGGGGATCAGGATTGGCTGGCTGTGGCTTGCAGAGGAGAGGGCTGCAGGGGAATAACCTAAGAATGACCTTGATGGGATTTTAACTCCTCTGCCTCTGCCCCTATCTTCCCAGTGTCCCTCTGTTCCTGTTCCTGTACTGTCTTTCTGGACTTTGCCCTTTTGCCCAATGCCTCCCAGACCTTGCCATTCTCCCCTCATTCTCTTCCTCTCTTGCCTTCATTCTTTTCACCCAGGCTCCTTCCCAGTCTCTTTCTATCTCCTCCTATCATCCTTACCCTGCTCTCTTCCCCTTCCTCTTGAGTTATATCTTTTCCCCACCATTACTGTTAGCCTTCAGTTCTCCAGTTCCTTCCCCCACACACACTTATAGTGGCAGAGCTGGCAGAAATCTCTGGAAAAGGAAAGAGACAGTGTGTGCCTTCCAAGTGTGTTTATTTGATCTGAGTGCTAGCCAGCTTGAATTGTGTATATTTTAATATCATGATATGTGCAAATTGTGCATGTGTAGAAATAGGTAGGTCAGTTAGAGGGTAAGGGAGTGGGGTCTGCCTTGATCGATTCCATTTTTGCTTTAAGTGATCATATCTGGGCAGAAGGAACAGGGTTGCAAGGTTATGTATGTATGCAATCATGAACATAAGCTAAGTCTGTGTGGCAACAGGACTATGGTGCCTGTTGATGTGCTTGCTTTCACATGTTCATATGCCATATTATATTAGGATGTGTTATGGCACATATCTGTGTGCCTCTGCTGACCCACGAAGAGGATGCATTTTCATGAGTGTGTCTATACTAGGATTTGAGATTTGTCTCTCTATGTTCCTCACAGAGGAAAAACAATGAGTCTGAAGAGATATAATACCCTCATTCCCCCCCATATACACACATATTTTCAGTCATTGTCCCTTTGTTCTGCATCCCACCTAAATCATGGGTATACAGAAATAAGACTATATGTAGAGGAAAACCAGCACCAGCAGGTCAGGTGGCCAGAAGGAAGGGAGCTCGGGAAGGAGGGGCAATTTTGCCAACACCTGTGAAAGTTCCTCGTTACATATGCAAATGTCCTCATTAGAGATGCAAAGCGCTTCTCCACTTAATAGCTGCAGCTTTTTCCAAGCTGATGCACTGAACTGAAGGAGAGATGGGGGAGTAAACCACAAGCAAAGGGCAGAAAAAGACAGGAAGGAGGGCTCCCGTTTCCCAAGTTGGGCACTTGGGTATGCAGTATTCCATCCCTCAACCTGGACAAGCCCAGGGAAAGAAAGAACACTTGGCCTAGGTGAACAGATAGACTTGAGCCACGGAGGTTGAAGAGGGGACTCTTGATCCTCTGTCTCATTCTAGGGAGAAAGGGAACTAAAGCTCAAGTAAATGCTAGGAGTCCTCAACTGCCATCCCACAATTCTAGGGTGTCATTCAGGCTGTGGCCTGGACCTGGGGAATGATAGGTTTCACAGCCAGGTGGTGACCAGACTTTCCCCAGGTAAGAGTGTAAAAAGAATATTCTGAGTGGGGGAGGGGGCATGGTTATTGTGTGTCTGTGTAATATAGAATCAAGGAGTGACACATGGCTCTGTAAAAAAGTCCAAGTTCTTGAGCTGACAGCTTATCTTGGATTTGAGGAAGAGTGAGCTCAAGGTCCCACTGGAAGTTCACGCATTCATTCATTCACTTCACAAGCATTAATAATGCTCCTGCTCAACTGAAAGAAAGGTCTCTTTCCTCAAGGATTTACATTCTCTTGGAGGTTCTAGGCAGAGGAGAAGCTCCCTGATGCCTAGTCCAATGCTCTGCTCATTAATGTATTCTGCCTTCCATTAGCAAATACCTGGTTATCACGGTGAGCTCATTCCAGCTCTTCTTCCTGACAAAGAATACAAAATGTTTCTCTTCTCTTTCCCCTTGAAAATGCCTCACTGTCCTCCCAGGTACTATTACTATATAGTACCATACACATTCTACCCCCTACAGTCTCATGCATTAAGCCACAGAACAATAATACACATTCAGCAGCATCCTGAGATACTTTCACATGTACTCACAGTTCAAAACATTTTCCTGGAAACTGTATCATGGGTTGGGTCTCCTCTTCCTTTTCTTCTCTCTTAGTTATAGGAGTGGCCCAGCTACCTTCTCCCTGGGTTTGGTACCATCTTCACCCAGGGATGTTTAGGCAACTGGGATCAGACTCAGAAATATAATCTGATCTCTTAGCTGAAGGGGTAAAGGACCTAGTATGGGGTCTTCCTTTCCCTCCACAATCACTGGCTGTTTAACCAGTCCTAGGAAGTCCTCTCAAGATAGTGGGCTGGGTCTGCTAGCCATGGCTTCTATCAGTGAACTGGGGGCTTTGTCTGCTAAGATAGTGATCCCTCTTCTCCTCTTCTTTGCCTCTCTCAAACATACTGAGATGTAGACAAATATACATTGTAGTACACAGAAGTTTCTATCCATATACACAGATAGGTACAAATATACATAATGTTACACTAACATAGTTACATATGCACAGAAACACTTTCCTAGGTATACACATACTTCCCTATTGTATACCCTGTTGTTTGTATTTAGGATCAAACACAAATATTCTCCTGTTTTGTTTTTTTTTTTTTTGGGGGGGGGGGGGGGTGTTGAAAAGCTGCCCCTCATCTTACTCCCCCATTCCTTTCTTCCCTTGTTTCCCCCTCCCCCACTGCCTCCCTGGGTACCCGTTTGCCAGGGTTATTTATAGAAGCAGGCGATAAATTCAGTGTGTTTCTCGGTGCGCAAAGCTATAAATAATGGCACAGATCATTAAACCCCTAGAGCAGGCCCAGCCGCCGACGCCGCGCAAACAAGATGAAGTACAAACCACCAAGTGAAAGGAAGAGAGATATCCAGAGAGAGAACACAGAGATATAATGAGGCAGAGACAGAGACAGTCAGAGAGATCCAGGATTGACCAGGACGACAGGCCATTCCCCTCCAATCATTCAACCCTATCCAAAAAATACTGTATATGAAGTGGCCAAGAGAAGATTCTCAGGGAACTCAAGAAGGACTGGTAGTAAGGAAAGGGGAAAGCTCAGCCTAGAAGGCCTCCAGAGGGGATGGAATCAGCCCTGGATCCTGACATCTTCTCTCTTCTTGTCCCCCACTTCTTGTACCACTCCCTTTATCACTTCCCCTTCCTTTTCTCTTCCCCTCATCTATTTTTCCTCTCACCCATTTCTTCTTACATCTCTCCCTTTCTCATTTCCTCTTGCTATTGGGCTCCTCTCCTTTTCTTTTATGCCTTCCCTCCTCCCCACTAGATCTCCAAGCCATAGGGAGAAGCCCTGATAGCCTAGGAAGAAGCCGCCGAGGCAGAAATTCCCCTGTCAGCAGAACACTAGTGCTGACTGCTGATTCAGTGTCTGTGATCTCCCAGGCGGAGGCAGCAGGGGACAGGGAAGATGAATGAGGAGAACAGGGAGCAAGCACAGAGGGGACATGGGGGACTGGGTCTTGTGGCTGAGGTGAGAATCTGGGGGAACAACCCCGACCCCAGCAGCTGACAATCACATCAATGCCTGTGAATCAGTGAATGAGGATAACTGGAGAGAGAAGGCATCTGGAAGTTTAGGGTGGTAGCAGGTTTAGATGAATGTGACCAGGAAACGGGAGACAGGAAAGGAATAGAAAAAGAGCTATTTGGGGGAGCGGAAATCAAATATGAGGGAGGGGGAGAGAGAGAGAGAGAGAGAGAAAGAAAGAGAGAGAGAGAGAAAGAGGAATAAAAAGATAGATCAGTCAGTCAACAAGCATTTATTAAGTGCTTACTATGTGTCAGGCATTGTGCTAAGCTCTGGGAATACAAAGAAAGGTGAATGAGTAAAAAGGAAAGCACTGGCAAAAGACCTTACTTGGGGCTCTGCCAAGCTATAGATGAGCTTGAACACCTGACTTTGCTCAGAATCTATTCCCCTATCCTATAAAATGGAGATATCTCAAAGAAATGTTGTGAGATTCAACAGAGGCAGTTAGAGGAATGCCTATGAAATCTGAAAGCTTGGCTGGATCTGAAACCTGGCTCTTCCAGTGATGTGACCTTAAGTAAATCATTGGGCCCTTTTAAATCTCAGCTACCTCATTTATAGGTTCATAGGATCTAGAGCTGGTATGAAAGTGGAAGGAGGAAGTAGAATAGTTTGCTTATTTTACAGAGGGAGAAACTGAGATTCAGCGAGGTTAGGGACTTACTCAGGACCCCATAAGGACTTTCCAGAGGCATGCCAAAAGACCACACAAATATAAGCTATCATTGAAAATACTCTGGAAATACCAAATGCTACATCACTATGCTATGTTTCAAAGGAGACCTCTTCTCATTGCCAGGCCTTACAACACAGTCCAGAATCTCAGATCATAGCACTTTGCACCAGGTTTGGGAAAATTTAGTCTGCTCCCACAGTTAAATGCTTGTCTTCAAAGCTGCCTCACACCTTCCTTTGGCCTATTTTTAGGGGTTTTCTCCAAACACTTGAGCATTTTCATGTCTAGTTAAGAATGATGCCTTAAAAAATGAACTTGGGACTAGAGAACTTGGATGTGAAATCTGGCCCTCCCATTTAATGGTGTGAATTAGTTTCTGAATTTCAGAATGGGAATGATAATACTGACATTACAATCACATTGTTATTATGAGAGTTATGAGAAAAATGACATAAAATTATTTTATAAGCCATAAATCACAGTACAAATGCAGACTATCCACTACTGCCTACCTTGCATTATCATTATTAGAAATATACATGATAATATGTTAAAACTTTAATAATAAAAAAAAGAGAATAGCTTGGTTCAGAAATTTCACCTTTGGACTAATCTCCTGATGTCATTCAAATCTCTTCTAGGAGAGTAGATCCTGTAGCCAGTTCAAGATCAATAGTCCTAAAAGCTAACTGGGGCTAAAGACTCTGAAGAGTTACCAAAACAATAATAAGAACCAGTCATATTCCTTCTTCATCAATGACAGAATAAGAGAAAATGGGCTTTAGCTGCGGCATAAATGAGGAGGGAATTCCTGGTGATGCAGGCTAAAGGGGATCACAGCAGGAATCTACAGCTGTATAAAGGAGTTCCTGGGGGCTGAGCTGGGACAGCCTTGCTTAGATGCAGAGGGATGGCCTAGATGATCTTGGAAGGATTTCCCCTGCCTCCTACCCCAATCTCCCATGAACATACCCTAGCCAGCTTCATCACTAGACCTACCATCTGCTCTGGCTCTGTTCCCTTGTCGTCGGCTCTGATGCAGAGCGTGGTTATTTGCCCAGGGATTTATAGCAGGAACCCGGACAGCAGCTAAATCCCACAGCCACAGAGGTAAATCAGCCGCTGCGATGGGCTGGAACGAGGGAGCTGTCGGCCTGCAAGGCAGCACGCTGGGCCTAGAGAGGAAAACACTTGTCCCTGCTTCCTCCAGGGGCAGCCACCAATAAATCCCCTCCAGAGTCAATCCCGGGCTGGGGGACTGAAGGGTTGGCCAGATTGGAAAGTCTGTCAGTGGTGGTGGAAGAATATTCTACTCAGGTGGGTGATATTCACAGAAATTGCAGCATGAGGTAATGAAGCTAGACACTAAGAAGGACTGCCCATGCAGCAGAGCTAAGAGCCAGAGAAGAGTCTTTCTATCTCCAGAGTGAAAAAAGAGATTCTTGAGACTCGAAGGAACTTTGCCTGGAATTAGGAGGAAGAGACAAAATGTCCTTAGAAAAGCCTGGGATTCTGAACTGCCCTTCAACACTGTTGGAGAGAAAAATAAATTTGAACTATTTGAGAAAAGAACAAAAGAGAGGAGATAAGAAAAGAGGAGAGGAAAGAGCATCCTATTTGGCTTCTTCTGCAGGAGAAAAGTTGTGGAAGCCAAAAGGGGACACATAATCTAGACATTAAGCCAGGGAACAGGGAACCTCAATAATTCTTCAGGTTCAACCTGACACTCAGCTAAAAGTAGGAAGGCAAGAGGGGAGAGAGGAAGAAAAAAAGGGAGAGAAGAGGAAAGGAAAGAAGGGAAAGGAGGAAAGGAAAGATAGAAGGGAAGGGAAGAATAAGGGGGGAGAGAAAGAGAAAGAGACAAAGAGACAGAGTAAGTAAGAAACCATAAGAACTTACCTCTAGAGCTGGAAGGGACTAAAGTTCTCTAGTCCAGTCTTTTTACTTTACAGATGAAGAAACTGAGTAACTTAAATAACTTTCCAAGGATCTCACAGCTGGGAGGTGGAAAAGCTCACATCTGAACTCAAGTCATCTCATTTCAAACCCAGCATTCAACAATGCAATGAACCAAAGATATGATTGGGAAAAAGGAAATGAAGAAGAGAGAAAAGAAAAGGACAATAAAGGGAAGAGAGTGGCAGGAAGTAGTATGATGATGACAGCTAACATTGATTGCTATATGTCAGACACTGGATTAAGCTTTACAATTATAAACTTATTTTCAAAATATTTTAATTTTTCCCAATTACATATAAAAATACATTTAGCCTTTTATAAAATAATTTTGAATTCCAAATTTTCTCCCACCCTCTCTCCTCCTCCCCTTCATTAAGAAGGCAAATAATTTTTAAAATTATTATTAAAGCTTTTTATTTCCAAAGCATATGCATGGGTAATTTTTCCAACATTGACCCTTGCATAATCTTTTGTTCCAAATTTTCCCCTACTCCCTCCCACCCCTTCCCCTAGCTGGCAGATAGTCCAATATATGTTAAATATATTGAAATACATGTTAGATCCAATATATGTACACATATTTATACAGTTATCTTGCTGCACAAGAAAAATCTGATCAAGAAGAAAAAGAAAAACCGACAAAGAAAACAAAATGCAAGCAAATAGCAACAGAGAGAGTGAGAATGTTATGTTATGTTCCTCACTCTTTTCCCATGGTTCTCTCTGGGTGTAGATTGTTCTCCTCATCATGAACAAGTGGAACTGATTTGAATCATCTCATTGTTGAAGAGAGCCACATCCATCAGAATTGATCATTGTATAGTCTTGTTGCCATGTATAATGATCTCTTGGTTCTGCTCATTTCACTTAGCATCAGTTCATGTAGGTCTCTCCAGGCCTCTCTGAAATCATCCTGCTGGTTGTTTCTTACAGAACATTAGTATTCCATAGCATTCATATACCATAATTTATTCAACCATTTTCCAATTGATGGGCATCCATTCAGTTTCCAGTTTCTTGGAAGGCAAATAATTTGATAGAGGTGATACATATATAATTATTTTCTCATTGGAGCCTTACAACAAGCCAAGGTGCTATTATTATCCCCATTTCATAGAGGGAAATTGAAGCAAATAGGTTAAATAACTTTCCAAGGGTCAGATAGCAACTACGTGTCTGAGATTAGATTTAAATTCAGGTCTTTCTGACTTCAAGGTCTATCCATTGTAACATCTAGCTGCCCTAGGAAAGAGGGGAAAATGAAGGAAGAGAGAAGAGGGGGAAAGTTTGGGACAGAGCTAACAGAAAAGGCATGCTCTCTTAATTGCCAAATCTAATGGCCTTTTCTCACCCTCGGCAGCACCCAGCCCTGTTATGAGTTTTCAGGATGTTGCTTGCTGTCTGATCATTACTCCTCAATCTCTTTTGATGATACATCTTCCAAAACATGTCTCTAATTAGGGGATATTTCCCAATTTTCTGTCCTGAGTCCTCCTTCCTTGCTCTCCCCACCCCATGTCTCTCTGTATCTCCCTGTCTTTCTCTCGTCTTTTTTCTTCTCTGCTCCTTCTTCCCTCTTCCTCTCTCTCTCTCTCTCTCTCTCTCTCTCTGTGTCTATCTCTCTGTTTTTCTCTGTATCTCTGTGTGTATGTCTCTCTCTGTATCTCTCTCTCTTTCTCTTTCTATCTCTCTTGTATCTCTGTCTCTCTGTCTCTGTCTCTCTCTCTCTCTCTCTCTCTGTCTCCACACACACACACACACACACACACACACACACACACACACTCTCACTCACCTCAAGATTCATCAGTTCTCATGAGCTTAATTATCATCTCAATGCAAATGTCTTCTTGTTGGGAGTTTTTTTTTTTTTTTTTTTTTTTACTAATGTCTGACTCTTTCTGACCTCATTTAGGGTTTGCTTGGGTTTTTTTATTTTATTTTTTTTTTATTTTT
Organism: Sarcophilus harrisii; assembly: GCF_902635505.1. Taxonomy (NCBI): domain Eukaryota; kingdom Metazoa; phylum Chordata; class Mammalia; order Dasyuromorphia; family Dasyuridae; genus Sarcophilus; species Sarcophilus harrisii. Next base: position 87,847,390 of record NC_045430.1, on the reverse strand, counting down.
TATTTTTGCAGAGGTCCTGAAGTGGTTTGCCATTTCCTTCTCCAATTTATTTTACAAAAAAAGAAAATTAAGTCAAACAGGGGTAAGTCAGAGTCACTTAGCTAGTATCTGAGGCCAAATTTGAACTCAGGTTTTCCTGAATTTAGGTTTATATTCCATCCACTATACTGCTTTAAATGACTTTTAAATACACACATACATACACATATAGATATGTATGTATATAAACACATGTATATACACACATACATACATATATATACATCTCTAAATCTGTAGTTCCAGCTTCTAGTTTCTCTCCTGAATCCCACTTTCCTAAATCACCAACTGCCAGTTAGACATTTCAAACTGGGACATCCTGTAGTTAACACAAACTCAGCATATCCCCAAATTGAATATACTCTTTTCCCCCACAAACCCTTTCCCACTCTGAATTTCCCACATTCTTTAGAAGGCATCACCATCCTTCCAGTCACTCCATTTCACAACTTTGTAGCTAACTGGAGTTAATCCCACATATTTAGAAAATTGTCAAATTTTGTCATTTCCACGTTTCTTGCTCTGTTTCCCTTTCTATTCACATGGCCATTTATCTAAGTCAGAGCTTTCTCACCTCTTCCCTAGACTTCTTCAATAACCCAGTTGATCTCCTTATCTCAAGTCTCTCCCTTTCCAATCCATCTGCCACACAGCTTCCAAGGTCATTTCCCTAAATTGCAAGTACAGTGTGAGGATTAAAATTGTTCCACCTAAAATAAAACACATTGAGATAAAGCTCTTAGCCAATGGCACTCTATTAAAGGGTCTTTAGTTCCCTTTTAATGATGTGGACCTCAAATCTTCCTCACAATCTGAGATACCCTCTTTTTCCAGGGCCTTGTTTTTTTTTTAAATAAAGTTTGGTACCCAAATATGCAAAAGAAGCATACAGAATCTTATTGGTAGATAAACTTTGTTCTTGAGAGACAAAAATGGCATATTAGCATAGGAGTTGTAGATTGAAATATGGGACATCTTCACTGAGTGATCACAAGATAGTCACCTCCTGATGAATACAGAGAGGCTTGGAGAGACATACATGAACTGATGCTAAGTGAAATGAGCAGAAGGAGATCATTATACACTTCAACAACAATGCTACATGATGATTAATTCTAATGAGCATGGCTCACTTCAACTATGAGAGGATCCAAATCAGTTCCAATTGATCTGTAATGAACAGAACCAGCTACACCCAGAGAAAGAACACTAGGAAATGAGTATGGACCATGACATAACATTTCTACTTTTTCTGTTATTGTTTGCTTGCATTTTTGTTTTTCCTTCTCAAGTTATTTTTACCTTCTTTCTAAATCAGATCTTTCTTGTGCAACAAGTTATATAACTGTATAAATATGTATACATATATTGTATTTAACATATACTTTAACATATTTAACATGTATGGGACTACCTGCCATCTAGGGGAGGGGGTGGTCACCTGCTTATGTTGGACAAGAGAGAGTGGTCCAAGAAGTACAAAAATAAATTGCAGGACTTTCCATGGAGCTGAGTCACCTCCACCATACTGAGCTTGGTCACTATAACAAGGAAAAAACAAGGGTGGAGGACCTCTAGTTAGCTTCTTATGACTAAGCAAGTAATCTTATAATGTGCAACTCAAAGCTCAGAGGCCTACTGTATAGAACTTATAATCACTATTCTTAGGGAATCATATCAGATTGATTGATACTGACTGAAATAGAGTAAGGATCCAAATGAATTATTTCTCATACAAGTCTGACCACATCACTCTCCTACTCAATAAGACTCAATGGCTCCCTATTACCTTTAGAATCAAACTCCTCAGTTTAGCTTTAAACTCATTTACAACCTGACACTAAATTACCTCTTCAATTAGATTATCCATTACTGCACTTTCTGAACTCCATGGCCTAGTCTTACTGTCTCATTGTTCCTTAAATAAGACATTAAGCTCCCATGTCTCTGTCTTTGTATTCACAGTAGGGACTCTTACCTGGGCTCCACCTTTTATAATCTCAATCTCTGCTTAAGTAACACCTTCTACATAAAAATTTCCCTAATTCCTCCAATTGCTATTACCCTCCCCAACAAAATTGATTTGTATCTATTTCTTAATGAATCTTTCCCAACAGAATGTGAACTACTTGAGGGCAGGAACTGTTTCATTTTTGTTTGTATTGCCAGGGCTTAATACAGTGCCTGACACACTGTAGGCACATAAATGCTTGCTGATTGATTGGTAGAATGATGTGGAAGGACCAAAGGAAGCTTAGAGTGGCAGGAGGGAACAAAGAGATAGATGAAGAAAAGAATAAGAAAAGATGGAGGACAGTATAGGGAAGAAAAACCAAGGGAGGAGATAAAATACATGAAAAGGCAGAGAACAGGGAAGAAAGGGAAGGAAACAGGGCAAAAGAAGAATAAAAGAAAAAGAGATAAGGGAGGGAGGAAAAAGTGAGAAGAATTCAGGATAGAATGAAAGAGTAGAAAGGTCTGGACCAAGAAATAAAGGAGTTGGAAAGATAAAGATGTTCAAGAGGCACAAGAGAGGGTGTTGGGAAAGACAACAGAAAGAGGACTACTTCTGGGCAAAAGGCAAGTTCAAAACCCAGAAAAATAATATTTTCCCCAGTTCTTCCTTTTTTACTTGGCTTCCTTTCAACCTCTCTCTGGCCTGACATCCCCTCTTCCTTCCTCTTTTCTAATGTCCAGGGTACATGGTAGGGCAGGGAAAGAGAAGGTCTCCCTGGGGGAGAGGGGGAGGAGGGGAAGGGAGAGAAAGACAGAGACAGATAGAGAGGGAGGAAGGCTGGGAGGGAATGAGGGAAGGGGGAAAAGGAGAAAAAGGGAAGGAGGGAGAGAGAAAGGAAGAGGGAAAGAGGGAGAGGAAGAGGGGGGAGGGAGAAGAAAAGGGTAGGAGGTGGAAAGAGAAGAACAGGGAGGAGGGGGGAGAGAAAAAGAAAAAGAAGGAGGAGGAGAAAAAAGCAATATAGCCCTTAAAGTGGTGGCAGTCAACCCAAATATCCAATGTCAGCCTAGATGTCACCCCCACCCACCCATTACATCATGGTGGGACCCTGGCCTAGAAGAAACCAAGCACCGGATGAAGTGAAACTTGGTCATGCCTGAAAAGAAGCCAAATGAATTGAACAAATATTTATGAAGTGCTTCCTAGGTGCGGAGGGCTATATTAGACACTGGGGCACAGCATTTAAATAAGGCTTATGCCCTCCTCTCATAGAGATGCTTCTATGTATACTTGGTTTTCTTAGTCTTTCTAAAACAGAGATTCTTAGCACAGTTGTAAAAATGCTTTTATATTTTAATATAACTGGTTTCCTTTGTAACCCCACGTATTTTATTTTATACCTTTAAAAATATGATTCTGAAAAAGAGCCCATAGGTTTCACCAGCCACTGCCCAAGGGGGCCATCACACACAAAAAGTCAAGAACCTCTGATTTAGAAAGTGGGGGATTTGTATGGATGTATTTGCTGCAAAAATTCCTAGGGGACTCTAATAGAGAGAGGGATATGGAGGGGAAAATGGAAATAGAGAGGGAGGCCCAGGGGAGGTGCAGATCCTCGGCAGGTTGATGAGGCTACTTCTTCAACTCAGTCTGCCCCCTCCACTCTATAGACATCCAGGCAGCTTAGTGCATGATCCTTAAAACTGGGAAGGGAAAACTCTGCATACCTTTTGATCCAGCAATACCTTACTAAGTTTGGATTCCAAAGAGATCATAAAAAAGGATAAGGAACCACATGTACAAAAATATTTATAGCAGTTCTATTGTAGTGGCAAAGAATTGGAAAAATGGGTGGATGCCCATCAATTGGGGAGTGATTGAACAAGTTATAGTATATGAATATAAGAAAATACTATGTTCTATAAGAAATGATAAGCAGGCTGATTTCAGAAAAACCTGGAAAGATTTACATGTACTGATACTAAGTGAAGTAAGAAGAACCAGGAGAACATTAGACACAATAATAGCAACATTGTGTAATGATCAATTATGATACACTTAGCTCTTCTCACCAATATAGTGATACAAAATAATTCCAAAACAGTTGTGATAAAAATTCTATCCACATCCAGAGAAAGCATCATGGAGTCTGAATGCAAATTAAAGCATACTATTTTCACTGTTTTAATTTTTTTTTCTTGTGGTTTTCCCCTTTTGTCCTGATTCTTCTTTCACAACCAGACTAATAAGAAAATATGTTTAATATAAATTTATATAGATTGCATATTATCTTGGAGAGGGAGAAAAATTTGGGACTCAATCTTATCAAAATAAATGTTGAAAACAATCTTTACATATAATTGGGGAAAAAATATTAAGTACAAAACAAAATTCTACTTTGGACATTTATTAATTGTGTAAATCACAGATTAATATTACCTTCTAGACTGTTGTGAGAATTAAGATAATGTACAGATAAAATACTTTGTAAACATTAAAGCATCATATAAAAATAATTCTACTCTTTTTATCTTTTTTTTTCCTTTTTTGGCTGAGGTAATTGGGGTTAAGTGATTTGCCCAGGGTCACACAACTAGGAAGTGTTAAGTGTCTGAGGCCAAATTTGAACTCAGGTCCTCCTGACTTCAGGGCTGGTTCTCTATCCAGTGCGCCACCTAGCTGCCCCATAAAAATAATTCTAGTGTACATCAAGATCCTATCAAGGTGAAAAGTGACTGAGTTTGGATTGTCATCTGCAGATCACTAAGATTTTCTCTCCCCCTCACAGTGGGTTGGGGGATAGGTAAGAGAGAGAAGAGAAAGGGAGAAGTATCAGGATTCCAGAGGGCAAATCTTGAGAATCCAACCCTATAAACATAAAACATCCTATTACCATCTCATATATACATTAAACCTGGTCTAGGTTTCTAAAGAGAATTTGAGTTCATTCCAAATAACTGGGATTATTGTGACATTTTTACTGGAGCACAGAAATAGTAAAAAACAAAACAAAACAAAAAAACACATAACTTGATCCCACCATATAGTTCTAAAATAAATGATTAATTTGTGATATTCAAAAGAAAAAATGAGAAGGGGACCTCAACCTGAAAAAAGTAAAAGAATTGTGTCCTCGGGTCCTGTGCCCTCCCTCCAAACTCTCTTCCTAAGAGGCTAACCTATGGCACATCATAGAGATCACTCCCACCTACCAATCCTTTTCTACCATATAGCAAAGACAATCACTCCTGCCCCCCAAGAGTCACCCTGTACCTCCTTGGGAGGGCTAACCTTTGATCTTAGACAAACCCATAGATTGGCTACTATACTAGGTCCCTCTCTAAGTCTCATGGGAATTTCCAATAGAGAAAGAAAGCATATTACATCATCCTTTCTTCTACTTTAGTTGCTTGAGAGGCTCAAAGTCTTTCATCATCAACAACTTAGGAACTCAAAATAACTAGATAGGTAGGTAAAAAAGGATTACACTAAAATGCAGAGTGAGACTGAGAAACAGAGACAACCTGTCAATCAATAAGAGAGAATAGCAGAGATAAAGACAGAGACATTGTTCTTTAGGAATAGGAAAGTGGAGAAATGTGTAGACCTCAAGATAATAGAATGATGAAGAAACACAGAGAGAAAGCAAAGTATGAGTGGGAATTGGGGGGATAGAGGTTGTAAGAGCATCAGAGAAAATACAATCAGCACAAGGCAGACTTCCCTTCTCTTCCCCCACTAAAAATCCACACCTCATACAGAACTACAGGTCACACACCAGGGTTTTCCTTACCTTTACACCTCTCCCTTCCTTTCTCCCCACTTTACATTACATATAACAAATATAATATTACACACACCCACACAACACTGCTGCTTTTGGGCTCCCAATGTCTGATGGGTGGCCCTCTGCTGCCCTCTATGAGCCCTGCATGCTCCTGGAGAAAAGAAAATGTAAGACCCTGAACCTTCCCTACTGCAAGACTCCCACTCTCCCTGAATAGAAGGAGTACACACAGAGACATAAAGCTTCACCTTTTTCCTTCCCCAAGGAAGGGCATCATGGAATAGTCTGGCCTAGATTGTGAACCCCCAAAAAAAAGCAGGAGAAGAGGGTAGGTATGTTTATTCATTTGCTTCTAGGTTAATGTAGGATCTGCCTCCTACTTGCTTGCATCTGATTTTTCCTTAATGTGCAACCCTCTGCTATCCCTCACTCCAGGCCCAGCTCTTGCCTTTCAAGGGTTATGATGGAGAAGTTAGGGACCACTTTGGAGGTAGCCTAGTATAGAGGGGAAAGCACTGAATCTACCTTTAGAAGATTTGGGTCTGAGACTCAGTTTTATTGCTGGTAGGCTTAGGCCAATTTTTTTTTTCCCAGTAAAATTATGGGATTGGGTTAAATTTAGTCCTTGCTCATCCTTCTATGTAACTCTCTGAATAAAAAGAAGAAAAAACAGGGGTGAGATTCTCAGAAAAATCAGAAGAGAGAGCAGGAGCAACAAAAGACAAATAAACCAATGTGGCCATTCTGATGGAGTCACACTCATCAGGGGCATAGAGTAAGTATGGAACATGCTTCCAAGTCACTGGGAGAAAAGAAAGAGGCAGACAAAAAGAGAGAGAACAGGAGAAAGGAAATAAGGAGATGCAGAGAAAGACATTGAGCAGAGGCTAAAAGAAATCAAAGAGAGAGCAGGTCCAATAAACAGAGGCAAGGAGAAGAGGCAGAGAAACAGAGGCAAGGACAGAAAGAGGAACAGAAGAATATAGTAGCAGGGACTGAGGCAGAGAAGTAGGAGCAGGTATAGGAGCAAGGGCAGAAAGAAACAGAAACAGAAAGATGACAAAATGGGGGGAAAAAGAGGGAGAGAGGGAGAGGGGAAAAGAGGGAAAGGAGGAGGGGGAGACAAACACCCAGAGGGGGGAGAAGAGAGAGACAGAGAGAGAGAAACAGAGAGATAGAGACCGAGAGATGGGTGGGAGGCAATAGAGAGAGGTGGAGACAATGAGAGACATATCGAAAGAGGCAGAGACAGAGACACTGAGAGGGATAGAGAGACAGAGATAGAAACAAAGAAACAGACACAGAGACACAGGGAGAGAGACACATGGAGAGAAACAGAGGCACACAGAGAGAGGAAAAGAGAAGCAGAGACAAGGAAAAAGAGACAGACAGAAAGAGGGGTGTGGGGGAAGGAAGGAGAGAGAGACAGAGATAAATGGGAGATAGAGACAAAGAAACAGAAACAAAGAGACACAGAGAGATATAGACAGAAGGGAACAGAGAGAAAGAAACAGAGAGACAGTGTGATAGAGACAAAGAGACAACAACAGAAAAAGAGACAGAGAAAGACAAGGAGATGGAGATAGAGTGAAACATAGAGAGGCAGAGACAGAGAGAGGGGAGGAGAAAATGATGAGAGAGAGAGAGAGAGAGAGAGAGAGAGAGAGAGAGAGAGAGAGAGAGAGAGAATGAATATAAATATGAGGGTGGGAAGAGAAGAAAGGGAGACTGGGCCTGAGCCCCACACTGAGGCCTTGGCACCGAGAAGGACGCCGGAATGGTACAACAGGCAGCAAAGAGGGGGAGGAAAGGAGGTGGCGGAAGAAAGCAGGCCGAGGCGAGAGCTGGGAGCGGGCCCATAAAAGCCTCACCAGCGAGCAAGCGAGCGGGGAAATTGCCGCCAGAATCGCTGAGCTCCGCAAAACACCGCCCGCCAGCCCGCCCCGCCGCCCGCGCCCAATTTCCACTCTCATCGCAGAGCGGGCTGGTTATGCATTTAAATGTTATTTAATTGGGTTGCGGAGGAGCTGGGGGCCAGAGTGGCGTCCCCGCCGCCGAGCTGCTCGCCTCCGAAAATCTGTTCTTCCTGCTCACAAATTGCGATACTTCCCAACCCCGCCCCCCTTCTCCCCCGACCTGCACCTGGCTCGAGACCGAGCCGGGGACCCTTTTGCAAAGGGCCACACATCCCGGGGCCACTGAGAAGGGTCGGACTCATCCAAAGACAATGGAAGTACAAGACTAGAATCAGGCCTGCAGTGCATATGAAAACACACAAACGCACAGGATGGCTACAAGTGCACATCTTCCTGTGAGGAAGATACCAACTGGGGCAAAAACCCATGGATCAGACACGAACCTGCTGAAGAAATGGGGGAGGGGAGGAATATGAAATAATGAATGCAGAGTGCCATCACACTTACAGGAAATCTAGTTCACACAATCCAAGAGACCAAAAAAGAACTATAAATCCCCCTAAAGCTGGATCAATGGGTAAAATATTCATCCCACCTTCTCTATGGACTTTCTCTTCCTTCTTGTCCCTTTAACCTGACATCTCACTTGCCAATCTAAGCCCGGGAGTTTAAAATATCCTGAGATACTGTCGTGGTCTCCCCTTCAGGTATCTGGGTCCCTAAAGTCCAGAGGGAGAGAAGAAAAAAAAAAAAAAAAAAAAGACTGCAGAAATGTTGCCTCCCAAGTCATCCTGTCCATGAAGAGTCCCTTTCACTTAAGCTACCCAGCAGAGAAAATATAGACTTCGGAATCCTGAAGAAGTGGGTTCAAATTCCCATCCAGGATACTTCCTAGCCCTATGATCGCGACCCCCCCCCCCCGCCCCAATCCATAGGTCACTTTGCTTGACTGACCTTCATTTTTCCTCACATATAAAACAGGGATATAACCTGAAGCAGCACCTCCTCTTAGGTGCCGTGAAGCTTAGATGAGAAAATGTATTCAGAAAGATTGAGACTTTAAAGGCCATATAAATTTCTGTTATGGTGATCTGGACAAGCCATCTAATCTCTTTGAGTAGCTATACAATAAGAGGATTAGACTAGATGGTCTCTGAGGGCCTTTCCAGCTCCAGACCTATGATCTGAAAGCCAGAAACAAGAAATGGGCCACAGAGTTATGCTGGAAGAACTGAGGGTAGACAGAAAGAAAGACTTCCCAAAGACAAAGGGGATATGGAAGGGTCTGGATAACACTGACCTCTCTGACTCTGACAACACCTGACCCTGACAGCAGTGAGGCACTTTCTGTATGTTGAAGAAGGGCCACCCTGTTGCATATAAGACAGACAGAATGACCTCTAAAAGAATCTTTTCCCTCAAGACACCCCCCAACCAGGTGAAAAGAAATTGCTGGACTCAAATGATCAAGATCAAGCTGATTCAATTAATGAAAATGGAAATTGCTAGGAGACTTGGCAGAGGCTCTGGGGTGAGGAATAGGGCTGTTCTGGGCTCCCTGCCACCCCAGCTGCCAAGGCTGACGTGGAGGCAGGGGACTGATGTCAGAAGCTAAAGATCCTTGAGATGGGAATGGAAACATATGGAAGGGCAAGGGGATGGAGGAGAGTGATCCCATCCAAAAAAAAAATACTTCAGTCTCTGGGAGTGAGGGAAAGAAGGGACAGGAGGGGAAAGAAGGGAAAGGAGAGTTGTTTTTCCCCTAATTGGACATCCCTCTGTTTACAGTTGTCCCTAATGCAGCCCAGATTGACAGGGTCAGGAAGGTGGTGTCAAAATCTCTTTGAGATACCCCCTAAATTAAGCAGTTTCCCCTCAAGTCATCTGTCCCCACGATTTCCAACCCCCAAACTGCTAAGTAACTTCACATATCTAATCTCAGCCTTTCCTGCTGCGAATGAAGCTTTGTTGGGGCCTCAGGTGGGGATGGAAAACAGCTGGCCTCCATCCTCTTTAAACAGTATCCTTAGAGACAAAGATTGTTATTCAGTCCCCACCATTACCAACATCCCACTCCCAACTTTCAGCCTTCTAAGTTCCAGCTGTGTCTCAGGCTAGATTTCCAAACTGTCAAGTCGTTTTGATCTAACCTTGAACACTCCCTGTCTGACCTCACCCTGACCACAGTCTCCCTTTCAAAGCCCCAGAAGTTAAAAGGACACCATTCAAAATAGTAAAGGCATGCTTAAGCCACATCAGCTCTCCCTAACTCAAATCCAATCGCATGTCATAGCATCACCTCCCTTGAGAACTAAGGACAAGCAATAACAAGCAACCACAGCAACAGATGATCTTCCAGAGGTCGGTCACTTCCTCTCCCTAGAGGTTAGATACCTCTTTTGTCTTAGGAAAGGGAGAGCCTTGAAACCAAGAGCTAGGATTCTGGGGTCCCATAATTTCCCAGTCAACCCCTACTCCTTCTCCTGGGCTAGACTTTGCTGGCCCCCTTTACTCTGTGGACAGCTCTCCCTCTACTGCTTTTCCTTCTGTCTGAACTCTACCCACCCGATTAGAGTTCAAGTAGAAAAACAACCAAGACCCTTTGAAAGACACCGTTGAATGGGGGAAAGGAGAGGCCTGAGGCTGGACGTGGTGGAGAAAAGGGAGTAGGACAGGAAATCCAAGTGTACAGAGGAGTTAAGTGCTGGTTCTTGTCTTCCCTGAAGCCACTCTGCTTCCCCAAGGAATAAAAAAGGGAAGAAGTTTCCCTTTGAATCAGTTAGAAAGGGGCTCAGAAACCATTAGCTCTTAGAGTCATGACAATTTAGTTGGCTAGATCATAATGGGTTCAATTCACTTGGGCTGCGACAGTCCTTGAACAATCTTATAGGGAAGGGCAGGGAAAAATCAAGCTAGGATTTTATTCTACTGGATGGATGACCCACAGATGGAAAATTAAGAGAAGTGTATTAAATCCTATGGTGAAAGAGAGGTCTACTTTGTGGTTCTTCCCTATACTGTTTAAAGACTTAAAAAACCTCTTAATATGCCCCCGGATGTTTGGGGCTGATATGGGACTGGATTTATAAACAAGGACCTACATGGGATACCACCAAGGAGATGATGGTAGAAATGTTACAAGGGAGGAAAGCCCGTAATCTCTAATCTCCAGATGTAAAGCCTTTATGAATCCAGGGAGGAGGCAAGAACACCTTTTACCCAATTATCCTTCTCATTTTATTCACCTGAGACTCTGTCCTTGACTATTCCCCTCTTATGTTTTTGATATACTCTGATTGTTCTGGTGGCATTACACAGATCCTGAAATGGTTGTATACATGTAGATGTACTATCACCAACCCATCCCTTTGTTAACTGGCTTTTTTGTTTTTTAAGAAAATACCTTTAATTAGAATAGGTCATGAGGAAATCAAATTATCACTCTTTGCAGATGATATGATAGTATGCTTGAAGAACCCTAGAGAATCAACTAAAAAATTATTAGAAACAATTCACAACTTTAGCAAAGTTGCAGGATACAAAATAAATCCATGTAAATCATCAGCATTTTTATATATTACCAACAATGTCCAGCAGCAAGAGATACAAAAAGAAATTCCACTCAAATAACTGTCAATAGTATAAAATATTTGGGAATCTCTCTGCCAAGGGAAAACCAGGAACTATATGAACACAACTACAAAACACTTTCCACACAAATAAAATCAGTTGGAAAAAGATCAAGTGCTCATGAGTAGGCTGAGCAAATAAAATAAAAATGACAATACTACCTAAATTAATCTACTTATTTAGTGCCATACCAATCAAACTCCCAAGAAACTATTTTACATATCTACAAAAAATAATAACAAAGTTCATCTGGAAGAACACAAGGTCAAGAATTTCAAGGGAATTAATGAAAAAAAAAAAGTCAATGAAGGTGGCCTAGCTGTGCCAGACCTAAAACTATATTATAAAGCAGCAGTCATCAAAACCATTTCTAGTCCATCAACACTCTACCAAGAGGGGAAAAATAGAGAGCTATTCTGTAATCATTCACTTTTTCCCTTTTCCCACTTTTTATTCCAATTAATGAGCCTACTTCCTTTTTTAGATTTTTTTTAATTGAGCTTAATAAATCTTAACAAATATAAACATTTCAATATAAAAGAATTGTCTATGAAATTATGAACTTCAGTAATGCTCACTTCCTCTCCTCTCCCCCCACTGCATAGGGTTTTAAAGGTTTTTTTAATGTTATTTTTCTGTGATTCAAATTTAATATGCCCTGCCCACATGCCCCCTTCAGGACTTCTACTATTATTTCTACTTTCAGTTCTTTGACCACTGATTAAAATGCATGCAAGATACTTTTGTAAACTTCAGATTTCTATGTTCACTTTAGTTCAATTAGCCTACTGAACTTCCTTAAGTTCTGTTCGCCACCTCAAAGCCTCCTTGCTTGGAATGCACTTCACCTCTGCCTTTTAAAGGACTAACTCTCTAGATTCTGTCAAAGTTTAGCTCAAGTGAGCCCTCCTAGAACCCATCAAATAAAGTCATCTGTGTAAATCATCTTATCTTTAGCTATTATTATTATCCTGATCCTATCCAGATGTTAGGGCCCTCCTCCACTTTCAACCTATTCAAATATCTATTTTATATTTACTGATGTTTCCTTGGCTAGAGAATGGTAGATAAGAAATGGACCATTTCCTAGGTTTTCATAGCCCAGTACTTAGCACAATGCCTGGCACATAGTAGGTGCTTCATAAATGCTATTTGAATGAATGAATTTCAATAAGCATTCAAGTGCTTATGTAGAAAAGTAATTATGCTAGGTTATAGGGGTAGAAGGATCAAGAGGCAAAGTCTGTCAATTGTGTAAACTCGGACAAGCTATTTAATCTCTGTAGAATATTTTATCTGGGGTTGGATGATTGCTTCTAAGGTCCCTCCTAGCTTTAAGTCTATGATCCTAGGAACTATTACTATGTATCCTAAAGGTAGCCCTAGGAGCAACAGGTAAAGAATTGAGATTTGATACTAAGAAATTGATATTAGGAAAAACTAAACAATTAGAGTTATCCCAAAGTGGAAATGGGTGTCTGGAGAATAGCCTCTTTGAACAAAGTCTGGATAACCTCACTTGTTGAGACTATTGTAGAGAGAATTCTTTTACAGGTATGGGTAGGACCAGGACTCCTTTTGACCCTGAAATCCTATGCATTTGCTCGGTCTCTTTCAGATTTATAAACAATGAGTGAATTGGATGAAATGCTTCTGAAATCCCTTTCAGTTCTTAAAGTGAATTGACCTTCTCCACCTGTTCAAATTCTAATCAATCCACTGACCTTTACTACCTGATCTTATTCTTTTATATGCCCATTACTTAAAAAATTATGACTCACAGGTAGGGAGACATAAGAGTGGTGTGGTGAGAGAAAAAAACTAGCCTGCAAGTAAGATTTAGCTGGTTAATTAACTGTGTAAAATAAACAAGTTACTTCTCTAGAACTTGGGTGCTTCCAGCTACAACATCCTATGATATTTTCTCTATGACCAGAATTTTGGAGTTGGGAGGAACCCTTCTTCTTAAATCTTGTTTTTGCAAATGAAGAAGCCATATCCTAGAAAGGTCAAGTGGCTTTCTCTTAGGTCTTCCTAACTAGAGGCTAGTTGGCAATAGATCATGGATTAGAACCCTGATTTCCCGGTTTTGGGGGTAGTGGTCCTAGAATCCTGATCCATTTTCTTGATCCATTTTTTGGACTGGTAGTCTTAGAACCCTGATCTCCTGATGTTGGGCTGGTGATTCTTGAATCCTGGTCTTCCAATTCCTGGGTTAGCGGTCCTTTCTACCTGGGTTCATGGTACATTTGACCTTTTTTATCTCAGATATTTTAAGCTCCTTGAAAATGAACAGCACAACTTATTCACTTCTGGGTCCTCTACAGTAAACAGAACCATTTTACATTTAACAGGTACTCAATAAATAATGACCTTTCACTATGTCTTCTTCTCATGTATCCACTTTGTACAGAGAGGTGCTCACTCATTCACATTCATATAACTGATAGCAGATAGGAGCAAAAGGGGAAATAGGAAACCCAAGTGTAGACAAGTTTGGGAGGGGAAAGACTGTACGGAGCACATACTAATAATCCTATTACTTTTCAAAGTTGAAGAGGTCAATCTCAGAGAATGAAGGACTTGGTCTGTTTTGAAGTACACAACCGTGAGTGTCACACATCCCTCACAATAGGTGTGAGAATTGCCCAAAGCCCAGCTTGCTTTCCCAGTCCTCACTAGAGGGGACCCCAACTGGCTACTTAGAAGAGCTGAGAATCAAGTTAGCAGGAGACACTTGGCTGGAATCCATCCATCACCCGTCCCGACAGTGCCCTGGAGTACCAGACAAACAACTGGACAGGCACTTAACAGGGACATTACAGCTTCAGGAAGGTGATTAAGCAGAGAGCTATTTACACCCTCTTTCCCCATACCCTGCAGAAGAGAATCCCTCAAGCACACTGAAATCCTTTGGTAAAGGCAAATGAGAAAGGATGCAGCTAAAAGAATCAGGGATGAATGCATGCAGCAGTAAGCACAGGTTAGTAGTGCTTTTCTATAGGTCATCAGGTCCATCCTCCCATCCCTAGGAAGAGTTGCTTTTAAAATTCTAACCATAAAGTGTGAGTAAGAAAATATCACCTGCTCTAAATGATCTTCAGAAATAAGAATAAATTCATTCCCCCATTGGTAGTGTATTTCAGTATCTCCCAACTTAAAGTGTTAGAAAGTATACCCCCAACTCTAATTTTGATCTCCCTCTTTGCAACAATACTCATCCCTCAGATCCAAGTACTGAAAAGGACAGGATTCAAAGTAGAAGATGTGAGCATTCAGTTCTCTATAAACACCCTTGGCTTCCAGTTGGAACTTTCCCCTGAGAGCAGTAAGTTTATCTTCGGAAGGTGCCGACATCACTTACTCAGATTGTTCTCAGCCAGACCAGACCCCCAGAGGACAAGATAGTGGGTGGAGAGAAGAACCACCTGGGGAAGTGTCTATTTCCTGGCAATTCCATGACAGTATGGGTACCACACCAAAGGGAACGAATTCAAGGGAAAGAGGAGGCAGTAGGGCTTCAAAGAGAGAGTGAACCTAATGTTATGACTGCAACAGCAGGTAAAAAGCAGAGTTGAGCGTGTGAAAGTCAACATTATGCAGTTCACCAAAAGAGATTGTGTCAGGAAGTTTTATATACAAGTAGCACCTTAATACACATATGTCCAGTCTAGTGTGATGTGAGCCAAACAGCACCGGATTCTTTCCCACCTCCGGCAACAGGCACAATTTGGATGCCTGTGAACAGTGAACAGATACTGAATCATCCCTGAATCATTCAGTTATTCTTTGGCCACAGTCTGCCAGCCTGGCTGGATCGTGAACTTTGGAGAAAGGGGTATGGCTACCTACTCCTCAGACACCAGCCTGCCAATATGCTCTCTAAGCTGGATACCACTCCACCATCCCTATGACAGCTGAACACTCAGTAGCTGTACTTCATGGCACAAACTCCTTAGGGGCTCCTCCTGCTGCTTGGCTGGCACCTCAGCAGCTGTGGGGATTCAGGAAGTGACCAGGACATAGATAATAGAGCGAATGGTCAGGGAAAGTCCCAGCTTGCCCACAAAGAACAGAGAACCAAAGCAGGCACCACTTACCTCCAGTTGGGGGCATTCCAACCCCAGGACGTCACATTTTAGGTGCTCTTGGTGGGGGGGAGGCTCACACGGCCTCCTCAGTGCCTACATATTTCCAGACCACACAGACCTCTCTAAAGGGCACCTGTGAAAAGGAAATAGAGGTATAAAAATCCCAAGATTAGATTCAGAATACCTAGGTCTCAGTATATCTGCTCCTTTCCATTAATACCCTAGATGCCCTAGCAGGTATTTATTCTCCAATCTCAGACTTCTGTCCATATAGCTGGAGAGTTGGGGAACAGGGTGCCTTGGTCCTAAATTGGTTCTTTTCTCCCAAATTCCATTGAGGATTAGGGCTCCAAGACACTCTCTACCCCACTTTCCACTAATTTTAGCATTGGAGCAGCATACAAGGAATGCAAATCTGTGAGTGCTTCAAGATCCTCGGCCTTTATAAAGGCACTGAGGGTTTATGGTTGAGCAAAAAAATGATGGACAGAGACAGCCAGGATTTGGAGTTTGGGAGAAGGTGTAAAGGATGATAGACTAGAAACAACGTATGTTGATCATCACTTTGAGCTTCCTTCTAATCCCCAAACCTTTAGCTAATATGCCCATCTAATAATCAATCATCATCTAGCTGGGGTCAATCAAAGCCTGAGCCTCCTGCTCTTACTCACCCCTCTATCTATGAGCCCTGCCCATTCATTCACTCAGCCTAGCTCTCCTAAGATTCTCACCCCAGCACCTACCCATATGGTTCTGAACTGGACTTTGTGATCTTCCTTTTCAAAATATATTTTCATAATCGTAATCCACTTATGTCACTCCAGTCAGATCAATGCTTTTTATATAATTGGTTTCCTTTGAATCCTGTGTATTTGATTGTATGCACTTGAAAACATAATTCTGAGAAAGGCTTCATATCCTTCACCAGAACATGGCCAAAAGGGTTCCAAAACACACACAAAAGAAGGTTAATCCAAACAAACAGTCCAGCAATGTAAACACCCATGTCCTTTTCTGCTCCTTTTCTACCTAAGAACCTAATTTTTCTAATCAACACTACCACTCAGCAAGAGCACTTAGGAGTCTTGAAAAGAATTGGGGATGAATGACCCCCAGGCGAGACAAAGAGACAAAAAGGTCTTCCCTCTTCCCCCCTTCTCTTTTCTAGGCCCATCATAGGTGAGAGTGGGAGAGAAATCAAAAGACAGGGGTGGGGTTAGAAGGACTAGGCAGTGGCGGAAGGAAGGCCTCCCGGAGGCAATTAGTGGACATCACAGAGGGGAAATGGAACCATCGTTAATGGGCTTGGCTAACGACCGGCAGTGAAGCAAAGAGAGTGTCTGAGCAACCACAGGAGCCAGCAAGGGGTAGGAGAGTAGAGGGACCCCCCAGCTCTATACATGTTCACACGCCCCACTCCATGTGTCCATTCATATATGCACATATATTCTTCCCATACAATCCAGGCATCGTGATCAAAAATGCCCCACCCCTCCATTCCCTCCCTTCTTCCCAGACTTCTTACCCCAGTCTGGACCATGCTGATGACTCCTCCCATGTTCATCCTCAAGTAGAGCACAGCCTTGGGACCTTTATGATAGCTAGTGACAGTACTGGTCCAGCTCATTCAGTCTCATCTTCTCTTGCAGAAGGTCGTGGGCCAGCTTGGAAGGAGAGTGGGGAAGCTTCAGCAGTTTCAGACTCTTTGGAGGACTTCATTGGGTGGATTAAGGTTTGCCCATCATGATGTCGGCTGAGGGAGAGAAAGATCCCAAATCATTCCTGAAACATGCCTAGGAGAGAACCCAAATGACAGCATTCCCTTGCCTGCAGCTAAAGCTGTGCCTATTCTGGTCCATCTAACATATGGTCCACCATTAGTCACTAGCCAAGAACTCCCCATCTCAGCTATGTTTCTTTTTACCATTCCATAAGAACACTCTATCACTTCCCCAGGTTTCTCCATTTTAGTGGACAGTTGTTTATTTTTTTCAATGTACTTTTTTTTACATAATAACAATATACATGTAAAGATAGTTTTCAACATTCACCCCTGCAAAACCCTGTGCTCCAAATTTTTTCTCCCTCTCTTCCCTCTACTCCCTTCCCTAGATGGCAAGTAATCTGATATATGTTAAACATACAATTTTTGTATACATATTTCCATGATTATCATGCTGAAAGAAAAATCAAGATCAAAAAGAGAAAAATTAGAAAGAAAACAAAATGCAAGTAAACTAGAGCAAAAAAAGGTGAAAATACTATGCTGTGATCCATATTTGGTCCCCAAAATCCTCTCTCTGAATGCAGATGTTTCTCTCCATTCCAAGTCTATTGAAATTGCCCTGAATCACCTCATTGTTAAAAAGAGCTCTGTCCATGACAACTGATCACATAATCTCGTTGCTGTGTACAATATTCTCTTGGTTCTACTCACTTCATTTAACATCAGTTCATGTAAGTCTCTCCAGGCCTCTTCGAAAACATCTTGCTAATCATTTCTTATAGAACAATAATATTCCATAACATTCATATTCTATAACTAATTTAGCCATTCTCCAACTGATGGGCATCCACTCAATTTCCAGTTCCTTGCCACTATAAAAAGAGCTGCTACAAACATTTTTGCACATCTGGATCCTTTCCCCTTTTTTATTATTTCTTTGGGATACAGACCTTCTAGAGATACTCCTGGATCAAAGGTATGCACAATTTGATAGCCCTTTGGGCATAGTTCCATGTTGCTGTCCAGAATGGTTGGATCAGTTCACAACTCCACCTACAATGCATTAGTATCCCAATTTTCCCACATCCCCTGCAACATTTATCATTATTTTCTTCTGTCATCTTAGTCAATCTGAAAGGTATGTAGTAGTATCTCAGAGTTGTCATAATTTGCATTTCTCTGATCAATAGTGATTTAGAGCATTTTTTCATATGACTAGAAATGGTTTTAATTTCTTCATCTGAAATTTGTTCATATTCTTTGACCATTTATCAATTGGAGAATGACTTGTCTCATGCTTAATTCTAAGCTACCTTGCTGCAACAGAAAAGTTCCCTCTCTGGAAGCTTTTGTGGAAATCCAAGTGTTAGAATCTTCCCACTCCATCCCTAGCCAAATATCTTATCAGTTGCTTCTTCTTTCATTCTAAATTCTAGGAAGTGCATGGATGTGTCCTGGAAACCATTATAAGGAAGAGTTTAGCACAGAAGCATCTAAGTTCAGTCCCAACCCTCAGTAACTTCCCTTTTGGACCACGTGCCTTGTTATTCAGAATTTTTCTTAGCTTCTTGCATAGAGGCAATGATTTACAGTGGCAATCATGCAGACCTGAGAATCTATAAGATCGAATTTCAAATTACAGCTCTTCCACTACCAATTGTGTGACTTTGGACAAGTCACTCCACCAATCTGATAGTTCTCAGTTTCCTCATCTGTAAAATAAGGACACTTATTAATACACTCAAAGAGTTGTTTTGAATGAAGTACGTGTGTAAACTATTATTTTTTTTCATGTCTCTAATTTAACCTCTCATGTCCATGGTAAGCTCCCTGGTGACAGGGCCCATGTTCTTGGTCTTTGCATTTCTGTACAATACCTTGCATTAAGTATGTGCTCAATAAGTAGTTTATGGACTTTCCCAGTGCCTCCTTTCTTTTCTCTGCTCAGTTCTATCTTCTTCCTCCTTCCTTACCCTACTCAGTACTTCCTTCTACAGGAAACTTTTTCCTATTTCATTCTATTATAACTGCCCCTCCCTATGCTGTGTGTATGCCTCCATGGCCTGAACACATTCAGTTTGTATTCTATTCCAGGCATTCACTTCTCTGTCTGTTTGAGAATTGAGTGTGTGGTCTGGGCGCTTCCCTAGGGCTTCCTCCTTTTGCAGCTCTCCTTAGTGCCCATGGAAGGGATGCTTAGGACTGATTGACAGAACACTCAGCCTGATCCATCTCACTCAGCTGCTGTCTTGTTCTCAAGCTCAAGCTGGGATCAGCAGGGAAAGTGGGGAGAAGGGGAGAGGGAAGGAAATCACAGACATAAGACAATCCAATCCCTTGACTAGTTTCAGAGGGAGAGTTTAACTGATCTGGCCAGGTGGTTCCTCCTATGCCAAATAGACAACTGTAGGCTGTGGAGGATTGGGGGAATAGATATCCTAGGAGGGACATGCTTCCTTTATCCCCTGCCCAGCTTCAGGATTATGGGATTGGTCACCCTGATTCTAAGCATTTTCAATGATGCCTGAGCACAACTGCGACTTTCTCTTGCCAGAAGCATAGAATGGAAATATGGGGAAAGAAGGTAACAACAGTGGGTACAGAGAGATAAGGGCATTATTTTTAATGGTGCTATATTCCACTGTGTGGTCTGATGTCAAGAGTTAGAGACTGGAAGTCAAGTGATTTGGATTTCTATATATTTAATCAAGTCACACCTGATTGCTGTGAGGGTAAATTGAATCAACAAATATGAAAGCACTTGGAAGCAAAAATTGATATGCAAATACAAAAGAGCAGGAGGGATATTATTGCATTCATTCCAGCTAATCTCTCCCCCTACTCCAGAGTTAGAGGCAGGGAAGGGGAGGGGCCTCAGAACAATGACAAATGGAGGGCTGATTCATAAAGAGAATGCTGAACACAGAAGGGCCACAGTGCTTGACACACAGTAGGTGTTTAATAGATGTTTGTTGGTTGGTTGATTGAAAGAAAGATGAAAGGAAAAGAAAGGGGAAATCTGAAAAATGGCCACATCAACACCTAGGCTGGGGACCCAGGTGATAGGAAGAATGAGGAGTTCTTTCTTCAATAATAAGTGTTTGAAAAGAGGATGAGTTTGGGCCATTCTCCTCTTCCCCAGAAGGTGGGACAGACTTTCCCCCCTCATGACATAAGATATACAGGTTAAATACAGGTTAAACTGTAACCTCCCCAGAAGTTTGAAATATTTCCCAACAATCTGCAACAGACAACCAAGGGAGAAAGAGATGATTTTCCCACCAGCAGGCTACTCTGTAACCATCCAGGGTGTCTGGAGAGCTCCAGCAAGGGTCCAAAATGGCTCTATTTCCTCAACCCATTCCCAGATCTCTAATCTTCCTTCCTTTTTTCTCCTCTTGGCTGTACAATGAATCCTATAGGAATCCAGAATCTCCTTTTTGGATTCACTTCTCTCCCAGTGGGGGCAGCCTGTTTCTGTGGGGATCCTGATCACCTCCAGGGCTTGCCATCTGCCCGAGAGCCAAGCTCTCCTACGTATTTTGTCTTTTGAAGTTAGAGTGTGAGCTCCTTGTGAACAGGAACACTTCTTTACCTATATGTATTACTAGAGTTTGGCCCAGTGCTTGATACAATGTAAATGCTTACTGCAGTAAATGCTTTTTCAGTCATTCATTTCACAGGAAAGACTGCCCTCCATTGCCGGCAGGTTAAGTGCAGTCTAAGAGGCAAGCAGATAGAGGAAATGCCCTCCCAAGTTTCTGTGGTAATTAGGTTTTCATGTCAAAGAATACAAATTGACTCAGGCACAGCGCACTGATGACACTGTATATCTAAAAGGGGTAACATTAACTGAAATGTATATATAGCTTTACACTCTACAAAGCACTTTCCTCCTAACAACCCTGGGAGACAGGGAATCCAAGTGTTGCAATTCCCTTTTTATAGATGATGACACTACAACCCAGAGAAGTAACTTTGAAGTGACACCTTCACCAACAATAAGTAGAAAACAAGGACCCAATCCCAGATCTCTTGATTTCATGTAAAAATGCTCCTTAAGAGGTTGTAGCAACTCAAAGTAAGAGAAAGGAAGTGGAGCTATTTGTTGCTGCTGTTGTTCACTCATGTCACATTTGTTGTGATTCCATTTAGGGTTTTCTTGACAAAGATATTGGAGAGGTTTGCCATTTCCTTCTCCAGCCCATTTTACAGATGAGGAGAATGAGGTAAACAGTCCCGGTCATCCAGTTAGTAAGTGTCTGAGGCTGCATTTGAACTCTGGAAGGAGTATTTCTAACTCTATCCATAAGCATCAAAATCTGTGGCTCAAAGGGAGCTGTGGAGATGCCCTGGATCATATCCCTCCCTCCCTGTCTTTGAGCCACACTCAAAGCATCTCAGCCCTAATGACTAAGCAACAAGACAAAATTTTACTATTTCTACTTCCCCAACATTTCTTCTTTATATCCCTTGTATCTGCTTATACATCTACCAGTCTAGGTCAGGACATCATCACATCTCGCCTGGATTATTACTACAGTTTCCTAGATGGCCTTTCTGACCCTTGTTGCTCCCTAATCAGATCCATCATCCACAAAGACAATAAAGTAGTCTACATCTGACCACTTCAGCATCCCATTCTGCCTCCATCCAATATAATAAATTCCAGTGGCTTCCTATCATCTTCAGGATCCAATATAATCTCATCTGTGGATACTTAGAACTCTTGGCTACCTGGCCCCATCTTTTCAATCTTAATACAGATCATTCCCCTCCATGCACTCCAGTCCAGCCAAACCAGCCAGGTTGGTGTTCCTCATGTAACCATCCACTCCTTTATATTGGATGCTCTCCTATGTCTGAAATTTGACCTCTCCTCAACTTCACCCCCTTTTGGACACAATTTCCTTCTGAACTCAGCTTAAAACTTCTTGGATGTCCCTTAGATGCCTTAAATTTAAAAAAATTCAAAACTGAACTTGTCCTCCTCTCTTCCAAACTTCCCTGTTACTGTAGAGGGTACCCCCATTCTCCCAATCTCCCTCCAGTCCTCACCCTAATTCTCTCATACCCAAAATGCAGGAAACTTTTGTAGATTTTACCTCAATAACAACATCATTGCATCTTTCTGATTGTTCTCTAGACCATAAGTCTCTTCCCACTCAGTCCATCCTTCCTTCGAGCTGCCAAAGTGATCTTCCTAAAATTAAGGTCTAAAAATGTTAATCCCAACTCCAAACTCCAAAGATTCCCTATCACCTTCAGGATCAATTATATAAAATCCTGTTTGGCTTTCAAAGATCTTCATAGTTTTCCCTTCCTGTTTTCTTACACTTTGAAACCACACTCTATCCCATACTTTTCAGTCTGGTGAAATTGGTTTCTTTTGCAGTTCATCAAACAAGAATTATCATTACTTTTCTACCACACCAGGAATATTCTCCCTCTTTATCTCTGACTCCTGGCTTTCTTCAAGTCCTACCTTCTATAGGAATTCCTCCTCCATGCCAATGTCTTCCCTCTATTGGTCATCTCCAGTTTTTCCTGTTTGTAGCTTGTTTGTGCATAATTGTCTGAATAACGTCTCCTGTATTAGGCTATGAACTCCTTGAGAGCAGACACTATCCCTTGCCTTTCTTCATATTCCAGTGTTTAGCACAGTGCCTGGCACATTTTGTTGTTGGTGTTCAATCATTTCAGTTGTGTTCAACTCTTCATGATTCCATTTAGGATTTTTTTGGTACAGATACTGTGGTTTGCCTTTCCCTTCTCCAGCTCACTTGACAGATGAGAAAACTGAGGCAAATAGGGTTAAATAACTTACCCAAGGTTACCTGACTAGTATCTGTGATCAGATTTGAACTCAGGAAGACTCATCTTGATTCCAGGCTCACCACTCTATCCATCGTTATCACCTAGCTTTGCTGATCCCAGAGTAAACAGTTAATAAATGTACTGACTAGCTGACTTCTACATGAATGCTTTCCTGATCCCTCTAGCTGCTATTGCTTTGCCCCTACAGTTACCCTTGTGTTTTGTATATATCTATAAATGTGTTTTATATATATCTATATATGGCCATATGTTATATACACACACCCATATAAACATGGAGGTATGCATATACATGTGTGTACATATACATATGTATCTATATAAATGTGTATATGCATTTAAATACACACACACACACACACATATATACACATGTACCTGTATACACCTCTATCTTTAAGATTAGGGGCTATGTCATTTTAATCTTTGAAATCTACAGGACTACCACACAGTAAATGTTCAATAACTGAATTTTGGCTGATTGAAAACCAGTCTGAATGTTGACACCTTATTCTTGATGGGATTACGCCTTAAGCATCCTGAGATGTCTGCATCTGTCTTCCTTAAAATCTGAACTCAAAACTTTCTTAAAGGTTACTTCCCAGCTGTGCTCCATGAAAAATCTTCCGAATCTTTGGGTTTCAAAGTGCTATTTCCTTTTTATAAATGTGAATGCTAAGGCTCAGATACATTATGACCTGTCTAGGATCACACAGGCCTCAAACCCAAGTCTCTCCAGCTTTCTTTCTACCTGCCTAACTCTCCATAGACAAACTTCTATCCATCCTGCTCTAATTTCCTTCTGGTGGCCTTACCTGTCTTGGCACTCCATGCAAACTACAGAAGACCCAGGAGTTCCAGCTCCTATATCTCTTCCTTTCCAATAGCTTCCCCAAGTCTGTACTTGGCTCTTCCCTAAGACCAGGGGCTCATTATTCCCCGTGCCTTTCCCTCCACCATTACCTCCAGTAGCAAGCTATCAGTCCCTCACCTAAGATCACTGCCTCCCCCCCTGTTCTCCAAGCTGCTTCCGGATCCTCAGGCAGAGGACAATGGGTAATGTAGTCTTCCCTGGAGCTGGTGATGGGGAGGATAAGGAAGAGGACACTTCTGCTGGCCTCAGCCCCTTCCGCCGGAAACACTTCTTGAAGCTCTGCAAGATGTCTTTCACCCTCAGTCCAAGAGGATGCTGGGGGTTGTAGTTTGCCTATTTCTTTATCAGATTTTCATCACTCATATTGATTCATAAAATTGTAGCCCCCTCCCCCACAGAGAAGGCAGGAAGCACCTTCCTACCAATCCTTACCTACACTGGAAAACAACAGAATTCAGGTCTCCATGCGTGTAAGATCTTATTTCTTCCCATCTTCTGCTAAGGATTCTCAGACACTGTTTCTGAATACTTCTTAAACCCACAGCAGGTCACCCACCTCAGCCCTATTTTAAACTCTTTTCTATGCAATCTGAACTCTCTTGCTCTATAGGTTCTTCGCCTTCTCTCTTTGCAAAAGCTTTGCCAAAAATCTCCTCTTCCAGGAAGGGTTCCCTGATTAACCCTGAGACTTTGGCTAAGTTTATGTTGTTAAAAGCTGGAAGGGACTTTAGGAGTCATATAGTCTATGCTCCTGATCTTCTATAATGGGAAACCAAGACCCAGAGAAAGGGAAAGACTTATCTACTGTCACTCAGATAGTAAAGAGCAAAAAGGGAATTTGAACGCAGGACCTCTGAGTCTCAATCCAGAGTTCTTTCCAACAAGCCCCAGTTCTTCTCATTCCTTTTTTGTCTCTTTGCAGTGATGGAGGTGGGTCTATCTCATTAGACTGGGAGCTCCCTGAAAGCAAGAATACTATAATTTTTCCTCTGAAGCACCCCTCCCCCCGCCCCTTCTCTCAGCTACTTGTCTGCCAGAAACTCTGGACAGTGCTCTAGATCTGTAGATTTTAGGAAATAGAGTAATGTAGAAAATAAGAGAAAGTTGAAAAGAAGAAAGGATGTTGCTTCGCTGTGCACCTAACCAGCCCCTTACACACACACACACACACACACACACACACACACACTTCTCCACAGCTGCCAAACCAAAAAGCTCCTATAAGCATCATGGGTACAAGGGGTGCTTTGAAGAGACAAAAGCAGTGACCTTTTGACACCAGGAGTGAGAAGTTGGCCCCCACTCCATCTCATGTACAGAAACTGAATCAATCACCCACCTCTTGTAGTCCCTTATTTCCTGAGCAGTAATTTACACCAGATTCTCCTCAACACAAGCACTTCCATGTCTCTGTTTCTCTTTCTCTCTATGGGCATTAATATCTCTTTACATCTTTCTTAATCTCTATATGTGTGTCTCTGTCTCCTTCTAATTGCCCACTCCAACAAGCATTTAGCACCTTTCATGTATAAGATGCTGTGCTAGGCACTGGAAGCATTGGGGGGGGGGGTATAAAAACATGAGAAATGCCTTTGAAAAATGTTCTACTGGTGGTTATAACTCTCCCAATTAAGGCTATTTTTGAAGTTGGATTTTAGATAGCAGCATTTTAGCCATGAAGATAGCTTAAAATTTATCTGGATATAAGTTTGTATGTTTCTTTCTCTATGTCTGTTTCTGTGGGTATGTATCAAATGAAATAATATTTGTAAAGCATGTAACATAGTACCTGGAATATAGTAGATGTTTAATAAATACTTTATTCTCTTTTCTCTCCCCCATCCTCTCTACCCCATGTGTGTCTGTCTCTATATTTCTGTCTCTATGTGTGTCTCTTTTCTCTTATCTATTTGTTTCTGCCTCGCCTGCTGTTTGGGAGTGACTTAAGTATGGCCATCTCCAACTTGGAGACCACATGTTCTGGCTAAATCTTTTTTTTTAAATTATAGCTTTTTATTGACAGAACATATGCATGGGTAATTTTTCAACATTGACCCTTGCAATCACTTCTGTTCCAGCTTTTCCCTTCCTTCCCTCTGCCTCTTCCCCAAGATGGCAGGCAGTCTCATACACGTTAAACATGTTAAATTATATCTTAAATACAATATATGTGTACATATTTATACAATTCTCTTGTTACATAAGAAAAATCGGATTTAGAAAGGTAAAAATAACTTTTAGGAGAAAAACAAAAATGCAAGCGGTCCACACTTATTTCCCAGTGTTCTTTCATTAGGTGTAGCTGGTTCTGTTCATCATTGATCAATTGGAACTGAATTGGATCCTCTCATTGGTTCTGGATAAATCTTAACCTTATTAAAGACCAAGCAGAATGAACTTGTCAAATAGAAGACACACGATCCAGGTATTCTCAATTCCTATCTAATATCTTTCAGGATGTTCCCTTTTGTGTATTTTTGTGTTTGTCTATTCCCTTATGTCTTTCATGTTGTGTCATCATATACAAAATTGTGCCACATCATGTACAAAATTGTATATTAAGGTCATCATATGGTACCATGTGTCACACAAGGCAGGGTGATATGAGCTCTATTTTGTTGTGGAATCTTACACAGCCCTGCTCAGTACTGGTTTTCTTAGCAAGCCTGGACCTTTGGAATTAAGGAAAAGAACATGGACCATTCAAAGTCAGGAATCCTAGGTTTTATCCCATCTTAGTCTCCAATTTGCTCTCTAACTTACTGCTCTTTGTCTTAAATAAAGTAAGTAACTCCCAAGGTTCCCTTCAGCTCTAATTGGACTTCTTCTTGTCAATCTGGGTTAAGGGATTTGCCCAGGGTCAGATACTACATATCTGAAGCTGGATTGAAACTCAGATCCTCCTGACCGCAGGGCCATTGTTCTCTCCACTGTATCATGTAGCTTCTCCTTCTGTCTATGCTTCTAAGAAAGTTTAAAATAAGGTCTTTCCCTCATGATGGAAAATGTTCTCTACATCCAGAGAAAGAACTATGGAATCTGAATGTAGATGGAGGCATACTGTTTCGTGACTTTTCCCTTTTGGTTCTGTCTTTTCTTTCACAACTTGACCAATGTGGAAATATGTTTACATGATTGCACATATATAACCTATATCAAATTGCTTGCACAGGGGATAGAAAGGAGGAAAAGAGAAAAAATTTGGAACTCAAAATTTTATTAAAAAAAATGAATGTGAAAATTATCTTGATGTATAATTGGAAAAAATAAAATACTATTTCAGGAAAAAAATAGGATCTTTCAGCCAGAAGTGTTCTGATAAATGCTTAATCACCAACTTTCCAAAAAATAAAATAGTCACACTTTTAAGTTTAATCTGCATTAGTAACATTTTCTCAAATCCTGATTTTTTTGTTATTTGTTGATTTCAAAGGTATGAATACTGAGAAAAATTAACAATAGGATTGTTTGTTAGGTTTGAGCTGGCTCCATCATACCTCTGCTTTTAGCCTATGTCCTTTCACTTTTTCTACTGTCTTCCCAGCAGTTGGGTAGGTAGAGTCACATAGAGCAGCCCTAATAAGGGACAGATGAACTGAAATTTCTCCAACCTCCCAAATCCATCTTCCTAGATTGGGATTAGGATAATGAGACTGAAATCCTTAAACTGGATAAGGGAGGAGGTGAGTAAATTAATGCCACCTGTAAACAGAATCTCTACTCCTTCTACCCCCACTTCTAAAGAAAAGAAGGCTAGCAAAAAGGATGGGGAGGAAAGGTTAATCCCCTTTCCTCTGTCCTCGGTGATTTGGTGGGAACTTTTCTACTCTCTTTCTTGTCTCTGTCTCTGTCTGTCTGTCTGTCTGTCTATCCTACACACCCTCCCTAGAAACCGTGAGAGAAAAAGTCTGAGAAATGCTCAGAGGTCTCTAGAGACAGCTGGAAGGGATAGTGAGTAGAACATACAGACTAGCAACAAGAAAAACATGAGGCAGACATTTGCAAAAAAGAGAAGCAAGGACAGGCAGAGACAGAATAGACAGAGACATTCAGAGCCGCCCATCCTCTGCCAGTCCCTTTCAAAGGCCCCAAGGACTGGGTTTTCCTTGTCCCGCTGCTGAGGTCTCTTTGGGGGCTGCTACTGATTTATGAGCTGAGTCTGGTGGGGGAGGAGCCAGGAGAGGATGAGACCCAGACCTGTTCTCCAGCAGTCTGGGAGTCATGTCACCGAGGCCCAAGCCACCCGCTTCAGACACAAGCCAGCCTCCTCCGGACCTGGAATGGGAATAGGATGGGGAGAAGAGAGGGTTAACTCTTTAGCCAGCTTTTCACGATCTAGTTCAGTTCCAGGACTGTGTTGTGCTGTGGGCGCCATCTATCGGCCATAAGAGGCTGATGCTTCCCACATTTGTCCGGGATTCTGAAATCGCCTGGTCGCTCCATCAGACTCCTGTCTCATGACCTATTCGGGTATTTTTTTTTTTTTTTTTTTTTGAGCGGATTGGAGGAGGAGATGCAATAGCGGGTGCAAGAGATGAAGGAACGTGAGAAGTCACAAGGTGGGAGATCTCTGACTTGTCCCATTTGACAACAGTCTCCCAGAAAGCAACGTGAATTAATTTGATTTGGAGACAGAAGACCTGGCTTCAAATTCTGAAATAGCTGCTCATTCCCTGTATGGCATTAAGCAAATTTCTCACCACTTCTTCCTTCAATCTCGGATTCTACCAAAGTTCCAGCCTATAGCATATGAGATCACAGACCTTGAACCATCTTGAGGGTGGAACAAAGTCGTTGCATCTCCTTCCCTGGAATTCTCCAAAGGCAGATATGCCTGTGGACCACGTTAGGTAGCCTGGAGGCAGGGAGAGGAAGGTAATGATCCCTCTGGGATCGTTTAGAAAAGCAGTGCTTTGAGATCTTTGAAACTGGAGAGACTGAGAGTATGATGTGAGGGGATCAGGAGAGAAAATTGCAGAGGAGGAGGTTGGCAAACAAAAAAAAAATTTTTTTTCAAGGGAAGGAAAGGTCATCCTCAAGGTAAGGGGCTTGACGGAATGGCCTTTATGGGATTCTGGTCAGGAAAGATAAGGGTTCTTTTGACTTTTTCAGGGGGGAATCATGGGATCCTCTAGTCCCAAGTACACATCCAATCGGGGCCTAACTAGGGATTCAGAAGCACCAGGTTTTATGGGAAGCTGGAGCTCAGAGAATCTGTGCTATAATTCCAATCCAATTGTCTGGACATAGCTTTCCCATCCTTTCCTCCCATCAGATCAGATGGAATAACTCCCAACTTCTCAACTCTCTTTGGGGGACACTGTAAATCTGTTTCTCCCAATAAAATTTTATTTTCTCTTTTTTTCTCAGGCCCCCTCATCCCTTATCTCTCTTCTCTGTCTCACTTTATCTTCTCTTTTCTTCTAGTTTTTCTGTATTTTTTCCTTTTCTTCTCCCCAGTCTCTCTTTTTCTCTCATCACTTTTTCTCTTCCCTAACTCTTCTATTTCTCTTCTCCTTTTTCCTTTCTTTTATTTTCCTCTTTTCTCTTATTTCTTTACTCCACTTTTTCCCCTCTCTCACTATTTCTTTTCTTTCTCTTTTCCCCATCTTTTTCTTCTTCACTTTCTATGCCTGTTCCCCCCTTTATCTTTTCTCTTTACCCCTTTCTGAATAATGTAAAGGATGAATATTTTCTGCTTCACATGTTATAATGAAGTGTTCTCATACCCCAGAGGGGAAGACTGAGATACAAACTAATTTCATAATGAACACTAAAACTCGGGCATCTTGACCACGCCATCTCTACTCCTACCAGTTTAAGCCCTGAGTGCCATAGGCCTATTATGAAATAGGATAAGAAAATACAGCCCTCTGTCTTTGGGGCATCCTCTTTCCCAGTCCTGGACACCTAGATCACTGGGAGAAAAGCAGGCTAGACTGGTTGATTTGCATCGTTTAGTTTGGAAGCAATTATTGGAGGAGCTGTCAGCTCAGCAGAGCACTCTCCCCGATAATCGGATTCTGCCAGAGCCTCAGGCTTGAGGGGGGGGCAAGTAATTTGGCTTGATGCAGTAGTGGGAGATGTCGGGGCTGGGCTGCTCGACAATCTGTCTGAGTGCTGTTAGAGTTGTTCAGAGCAATTATCCTGAGGGGACCACACAGATACCAGAGGGAAAGCTGAAGATGGTCATCTCTACTAACTACAGCAGGATGGATGGAAGATAGACATCTGGCAAAATGGAAAGAACATCTCCAGGATGGAAAGGAAGGAAGAGGAAGCAAGAAAAGCCAACCTACTGTAAAGTAAAGGAGGGACAAAGTAGCCAGGAACCAATTAAAAGGAAAGAGGACCTAGGAATTTGGGCTTCCCGGAGCTCATTTACCCAGCATTCCCCAAGGCTACATAGGTTATAACATAATTCATACTCATAACTGTGTTCCGAGCAAGTATGAATGACTCCACGTTGGCCTCTCCTTGCCCTCAAAACAGAAGCTCTTATGAGACAAAGAATACAAAGATAGACAAAGATACCCTCCCAAAACTTAAATACATGCTTCTGCTTCCTGTCTTCTTCCCCTTGGGGTTTGCTTGGGATAGAAATTGAAAGCTCTGTATTTAAATTCATAAATCAGACAATTATATGATTCTTAGTCACTTTCTCCCTATGTTTCTGTCTCTCTGACTTCCTAATCACTAGATCTGAAGGCCTTTTTTTTTTCAATTCTCATTCTACTTGAACCCTCTGCTGCATTTGAAATTTTAGACCACCTCCTCCATAAGACTCCTTTGGATTCAATAACGTGACATTTTCATGGCTTTGCTTTTCTCTCATAGGACTGAATGTTGAAAGGGACCTTTGAAATTGATTGCTCCATGTCATCCCCATTCCCATTTTGAGACCCAAAAGGGACATGATTTGCCCAAAGTTATGGAGGGAGCAACTAGGATACCTAGAAGGTCCTTTTCAGGATCTTTTTCTCAGGAGCTCCTTTTCCTCAAAATCTGTCCGTGGCTCTTTTCTTTCTGTTTTCTCTGCAATCTTAAACATTCCTATAATTCACTCGGTGCAGATAATTCTCAAATCTCTACCTAGCTTTGACCTCTCTTCTGAGCCCCTGACCAACATTTCCAAACTACATTTCCAAGTGGGCATCTCCACTTGACTATTACACCATTTAAAATTTAACAAATTTTGCACTGAATGCCTCTTCTTCTCCTTTCCTCTCTCTACAACAAAGCAACCAAATAAAAATCCCCAAACTAACCCCTAATCCTTTTCTGAATTCCCTATTTCCATTGATAGCATTGTCATCCTTTCATCTAGGATCAAAAACTCAATATCATCTCTAACATCTCTTTTTCTCACTTCCTTCACCCAATCAATCATTAAATCATGTCAGTTATTTCTCTGAATCATTTCTCTCTTTTCCTTCACCATTGCTAAGCCCAGGCCTTTATTATCATTATTATTATTATTAGATCACTATCTCGTGCTATTCCTCTGGAAAGGACTAAAAGGTATCACTTTTAATGAAGGAATCTATGACTCCGAGAAATTAAGGCCTTAGCAAGTCAGTGACAGAGCCAGGAACAACACCCACCTCTCCTGCTCCCTAGTTCAGTATTCTTTTCATCCACTATATCGCTTTTAACTAGTATCCTTGCTTCCATAATTCTCTATCATCCCTCTTCAATCCGACCTACTAAAACCAGCTCACTCATCCTAAGTATTGAATACATCTCTCCACTGCCCCCAAAACACTCAAAGATTTTCAATTGCTTCTGAATGAAAATCTAAACCTATCATTCTCCCCAGTCTTTGAATATCAGATTAAGAGGCAGAGGACCAGGTTTATATACCAACTCTGAATTTACCACCTGTGCGACTTTAAGCACAGTACCGGCGTATATAGGAATCTGATTCTTCTGAACAGTGAGGGGGTTGGATTAGGTGATCCCCAAGGAAACCTTCTACCTTTAAAGCCATAATGCTTTTCCATTCTTATTTCTACCATTCTTCTTGGCCCATGCCCTAAACTGTAGCTAAAACTAGAATGCTCACCCTTCCCAATTATGTCCATGTCTTTTTTAATATCATTCCTTTGACCCAGAATGCCTTTCTCTCATTCCCACATCTCTAATTGTTGAAATTCTATACATTCTTCAAAGCTTAGCTCAGATCAATCAATCAACAGGCATTTATTAAACTCCTGCTGTGTGCCAGGCAATGAGTTGCAGGATGCAGAAACAAGCCAATGAACATACAAAGAAATATACCCTGCCTTTAAGGGACATTCCATCAAATGCCACCTTCTCTATGAAGCTTTTACTGATGTCTCCAGCTATAAATGATTTCTTCCCTCTTAAGGCCCATAGCATTTTTTACAGTCAACATAATAATATTACTTACAGCTTTTCTTACTGCATATTTTCATTATATTTATTGTACACACACCTGTGATTTTATCAGTATGTTATCTCCCCCTAATAGATTGATTAGGTTCTCAAGAGCAGGTACCCGATGTCTTCCACTTCTTGCTCTCACCTTAAGTACTATGTCTTGCACACAGTAGGTAAGCAGTAAATGGTAAATATAGCTCTCAATATATGAGCTTATGAATTGCTTTATTTTTTACTCACTTCCCTTTCTTTGTCACTTTCTCTCTGTTCCCTGCTGGGTCCTTATATCTGATCTCGGAGGTGAACACAAATTCAGGAAGATAATCCCAGAATCCTGGTTTCAGCTCTCCATCTACTTGAGGGAGATAAAAGGAGACAATCTAGGGAGATACCCTGATATCACTTCATATCTTTATCCCGGAAAAGGTCACATTCTAAGCAGCTTGGATTTCCTAGCTCCCACACCTGACTAATTTTTCCTTACCCTAGGCCATGGATTCTTTTTTTACAGCTCCCACCCACTCAAAAGAATTTATTTATTCATAAGGAAGCAGAGACTGGACTAAATGACTTCAAAGGCCCCATCCAGCTATGTCCTATAAGGTGAGGTGTGGAGACAGGGGGGAAATGATCCTTCACACTTAGCCTGCATAAGGAGCACCAGAGCTGAAGACTCAGAAACACCTTCGGCTTGTTTGCATTTTACTTACATCATATTTGCACTTGATACATCTCCTGTTCCATATCCAGAAATCATACTACTCCTGTTCCTCTCCCCTCAGTGTCTCCTCTTGACTCCACCCCACCATCCCTACCATGTGCACCCCCACCTCTTTCACCTAAATGTTTCTTCTAGCCTCTGACCACCCCTCAGTGACCCCCTAATCTCCTTCCCCCACCCATCAATGTAGTACTATTCTACCATATCCCTACTCCTGGGTCTCCCCTATATTCTCAGTCCCATTAGCCCATCTTGCTAAAATGCTCAGCTCCAATTCCTCTAGATTCCACCCTGAAAGATGGGAAGAGGGTGTCTCCACCCGTTCTCTTCCCATTCCCCATCACCCCAATCTCTGCGCCGGGTAGAAGCAGCAGACAGCAAGCGCGCCTCTCAGCAAATCCCAGCTCCATTCAGCTACGTGATTAATGGCCCTGCCCTCCCCATGAACCTGCCTTTAATACTGAGGAAGTTATGAAACCGCTATACATCAGCAGCTCCGGTCCCGATGCCCCCTTCCCTCCCGCCTCCTTCCCCCCCACCCACTCCCGCCCCAATTCCCTCTTCAAAATCTCATTTGGGCTCTGGGCGCCCAGGTCCATCTCTCCCTTGGATACTGGTGCAAAGACGGGGAGGGGGGGATTGAGGGAGGGGAAAGAGGAGGAAGGGGTAAGCACAGGAGGGGGAGGGGGAAGCTCTGCGCCCCTGCCCGCTGTCCGTAGTGAGGACCTACAAATCATTTTCCTTCTTTCCTCTCTCCCCTCCCTCCTGCTTCTGCTCCTCCCTGCTCCTCGCTCCCCCCTACTCCACCCCCCCACGGCTGCATCTCCGGCCCCATTTAGAATCGCTGACATTTTATCTGCATTACATACATCACTCCATCCCCAGCAGCCATCTCTCATGGATTGCCTGGGGGCGAGAGATGGGGGGGGGGAACTAGGTTGGGAAAGATGGGGTTGGAGGAAATGGGACCAGCGGGAGGGACTCATGCTTTCCTCTCCACATCCAGAGGAACCCAGGTATCCGAAAGATTGGGCAGGGCAGGTAGGCAGCAGGGTGCAATTGTCCATCCTGATCTTACCCTCTCCCTTCCCAATTTCCTGCTCTTCTACATCTAGAGTTCTTTTCCAGAACTGCACAGACTTGGGGAACATTCTTGTTGTCTATCCCTCTTCCTCAGAGATCACTCTTCCAGTATCCCCCATTGATTATCAGAGATAGAAAGCTTCTCATCTCAGAGATCCACCAAAGAGATGATCATCCAGCCTCCTTTAGTGATCTCTTCTGGTGTCTCCCCTTCCCATCTCTTGGGAAGTCCTTCTGAATATCCAACCTTGATCTCTCTGACTGCATTTATATCTTAGATCCTATTTGTCCTTAGGAAAGGAAGATATATTGTGGAGGTAGGAGACTGGGGAGCAGTGGCAAACCCTCTTCTGGGTTCAAAGCACCTTATCCTAACCTCTCAGCACCACAGACAGATAATGATCATTTTCTTGAGCCCCCAGTGTCTGGGTCACCTGAAAAAATAGATGCTTCTCATCATCTTCAGAGGTTAGGAAACTGAAATACAGAGATAGAAACCAAAATGTTCCTATCCAAGACCAGGAAATAATAACACAGCTAAATCCTAGCTGATAGCTTTTCTTCTCTAGGAAGACAATATAGGGAAGAAAAAAGACACATAGACAGACAGTATACACACGGAAGACAGACAGATGGACAGGACAAAGGGAGAATGAGGCTACAATTGGGATAATAAAGTCAAACAAAGAGACAGATAGACAAAGAGGTAGACAAAGGAAGCATCCGATACGGGGAGTCAAGGAGACAGTGCATTGAGCAGAGGCTATCCCAGAGTGAACACAGGAGAAGGGTATCTAACTGCCCAGAAATCTCTCTGTCTCTGATTGTTTCTGCCTCTTATCTCATTCTCTGCCTCTGTCTTTGTCTCTCTCTCCTTTCTCTTTCTATCCCTCTATCTTTTTGTCAGTTTCTTTTTCTTTCCATTTTTCATCTTTTTCTTTTTTTTTTTTTTTTTTCATTCCCACTTTCTCTCTCCCCTATCAGGGAAATTCAAAGATCCTCCTTCAAGTTTTGGGTGGAGATAGGTTACCTGGTCCTTCTTCTATCTCTCTCTAATCCACCTCATACAAGGAATTGGATGAAAAGAGGTGGGAAAAAGAAGGCTGACTTAAGAGGGAAAGGAGGGAGGGGAAGAGCAAGATGGGTACTTGCTCTTCTCCCTTTAATTTCCGATTCAGCCAATGAAGAAAGAGAATCCACCAAGAGGAAAAAGCAGTTTGGGGGAAGAAGGAAAACTTCTTTCATCTCCAACACACACACACACAAACTTCTTTCATCCCCAACACACATACATACACACACACACACACACACACACACACACACACCATGTGGTGCAGCTCCAGGCAAAACAGGCCCAAACTATGGACTCAGAAAAAAAGAAAATAAAAGACAAATAAGTAGTTATTTGCATTGTGTTTGCATGTCATTTGAATATTTCCCATTTCATCTGGTCTTTCCCCAAATTGTCCATTCCTCTGTATGTTTGTAGAGGTGGGGTAGGAGCAGAGGACTTAGGTGTTTTTTGACAGTTAAGTTTTCGTTGCACTCTCTTTCCATGGAAGAGCTCCTTGACCTTCTCCTCTGGCCCTCTGTGTAGATCCCTGGCTTGGACAGGGATTCCTAGAGCCTCAGGCCTGTACATCGAATAGCCTGCTGGGCAGTTCCAGCTGCCCTGTCTCCACCACCTCAAACTCCACATCTCAAAAGAAACAGCAGCTCCCCCTCTTTTTCTTAATGACTCTAGCATTTTCTCAATCACCTACCCTGAAGCATTTGAAATTATCCTTCTCCTCAGCCTTTGTAGCTCAACAATCACCAAGTGTTATCAACTCTTGCTTTGAAATGTTTTTCTCTTAAATGCCATCAACATCATCATCCTTCCTCTCCTTTCCATTCCAACTGCCATCACCTCATCACCTCACGCCTGGACTATTGCAATAGTCTCCTAGTTGGACTTCCAGTCTCTCTGGCCTTCTATCGATTCAGCAAACTGATGTCAGATTATCTTCCTGAAATATGACTTTGCACATATTACTTCCTGCTTAGAAACTATGAATGGCTCCCCATTGCTTATTCAATATAGTCTAAACACCTTAGCCTGGCAACTAGGAGGTTCAGTGGACAGAGTGCTAGACTAGGACTCAGGAACACTTAAACTCAAATTTGGCTTCAGACGCTTATTAGCTGTGACTAATCTTTATCTGCCTCAGTTTCCTCATCTGTAAAATGAGGATAAAAATAGCTTTCCTAAAGTTGTTGTGAGGATCAAATGAAATCATACTTATAAAGCATTTTGCATACCTTAAAGTGCTAATGTTATTGTTATTATTATTAAAAACACTCTATAACCTGATGCCAATTTACTTGACCAATCAATGCTTCAGATTAAGCATTTTCCTGAATGAACCATTTGTTTCTGTCTATCTGTTCTACTCACTGTTCCCTACCTCTCTCCTGTGGGTCAAAATGTCCCCTTGCTTTGGAACACTCTCTTCCTCACTATCTGACTCTATAAATTCTACCCATCTTAAAAAATCTAGCCAGATCCTTCTTCCTTCCATACCCTACCAGCCCTCAATGTTCACAGGATTTGACGGAGGTTACCAAGATATAAATGGCATAAACACCAAATGTGGGGTCAGTGGACATGAGTACAAATCTGTATCTGCTTCTTGCTGCTTAATTTCATGAAGTAATTCTGAGCAAGTCATTTCATTTTTTTTTCAGTCACAGCTCTCTCGTCTACAAAATGGGGATAATAATACTTGTATTACTTGCTCTAGAGGGTCGTTGTAAAGACCAAATCAGAAAACCTATGTGTCAGGGAGGGAATTCTCCACCCTTTCAGTTAATATAGTCATAAGACTACTGGCACACTTGGTAAGACTTTATCATATTACCAAGATAAAACACTGATCCCATTGTAAGGTGCCAGAACCTCTCTAAATCCAGAAGGAGGCAATAGGATTGACTGAGCCTCTGCTTTGAGCACTTTACACAGTTAAATCATGGGTGGTTTTAGAGTGGGAAAGATTTCAAGCCAACAGGTTATCTAAGAAGGAGATCCTCTTGAGGGCAAAGGGTAATTTCCCTTCCTGATTTTTCAGATTCCTCCAGGGTGTGCTATTCCTGCTGTGCCTCCAGCCCACATCTCCCACCTCGCACTCTGAACTCACAATCTCATCCATGGCATCCTGAGCCTCTGCCAAACCCACCATGACATTTCTTGGTCATCTCCAAGCCAATCCAGCTCAGTCCCCATCCATTCTAACTCTGAAAACAGTAAACCATTATTGAAAACTGCCTGTCAGTTGTGATTCAAATCCTCATTCTCCCTGACTCCTAGATCCAAAACCTATTTCCTTGGCAATCACTATTCCCCATAACTTCTAGTTCCAAACTCATTTCCTTGGAAATGACCTTTCCCCCTGACTTCTAAACCTAAAACTCATTTCCTTGGCAATTACTTCCAGAGACGTCTTGCTTTCTTCTATTAGAATGTAAGCTTCCTGAAGGGAAGAATTGTCTTGCTGTGCTAGATGTGTAAATGAAGAGAACACAAGTCTTGAACTTCAAGTCAGGAAGACCTACCTGAGTCTTGCCTCAGATGCTGACTATGTGACCCTGAGCAAGCCTCTCTCTGTGTCAGTTTCTTCTTCTGTAAGATGGGTATAACAATAGCACCTACCTTACTGAATTGTTGTAAGAATTAAATGAATTCATACATTTAAAGATTTTGCAAATTTTAAAGTGCTTTATACATCTAGCTATTTTTATTATTGTTTGTATTCTCAGTGCTTAGCAAATGGCTAGCACATACTTTGCATTTGATACATGCTTTTTCTTTCATTTTCCCCCTCCATTCATTCCTTTTTCACATACACATTGCCCATGTAGCTTTTAGAAGAAATTAAGAGACCACTTACAAGCACATTGGTCGGAGTCCATGAGCTACCGTAGTAGGAGTGATTACCCACAAGGTTATCCCCTAAAATAGGAAAGAGCAGCTATAGTCTAGAACTTCAAATCTATAATAAGAATGCAAATTAGGGAAATATTCTAAAGGGGATAATATGATATGTAAAAAATTCTTGTTTAGAGGTGATATTATATATCTAAAATTCTTTATCACAAAGCACTGTAAAAATATAAGCTATTTTCATTAGGATTAGGGGTAATAAAGAGATTAAATTTAACAAATATTTCATAAAAATATACTTTGTGGGAACTCAGAACTTGGTTCACAAATTAATTCTCCCCCTCAGCCCTGTCTTTCATAGTAGAGGACCTCAAACACCTTGGCCTCCCAATTCATCAACTTCCTCAAATTGTCTCTACTGTTTTTTCAAGTCAGCCACACCTAAGGATGGATGGTCAGTCAGTCAACAAGCATTTACTAGTCACCTACTGTGTGCTAGGCACAGTACTTAACACTGGGGTTACAAAGAAAGTTAAAATGCATTCCTTGCTGTAAAGGAACACTCACATTCTAATAGGGAAGAGAACATGTAAACAACTACATCTAGATATGTAAATGGGCAGAAATCTCAGAGCAATGGTCATTCTTTTGATCTCACCATCACTCACAGATGTATCTCCATGATCAACAATTCTGAAATTCTTCTTTTTGATCCTATCTTCTGCTTAATCCATCCTTGATATGTCTCATTCTTCCTAAATTGATTTCATCCTAACCAAGATTTCCAATCCTTCACTTCTCAGTGCTT
The DNA here is from genome assembly GCF_902635505.1 of Sarcophilus harrisii. NCBI lineage: Eukaryota > Metazoa > Chordata > Mammalia > Dasyuromorphia > Dasyuridae > Sarcophilus > Sarcophilus harrisii. The sequence goes on along the minus strand of NC_045430.1, from coordinate 87,808,598 downwards.
TCCCTGGTCCTCACCTTTCAGTTTCCATTTTCTTCCTCCCAATCTTAGCAGACAGATGACATAGTGGATAGGCCTAAAATCAGAAAAATTTGTGTTCAAATGCAGCATCAGATACTAGTTGTATGCCTCAGGAAAAATCACCTAACTGTTGCTTGCCTCAGTTTCTTCCACTGTCATATGGAGAAAATAGCACTTATTCCTTAACGGTTGTTGTAAGAACCGAATGAGATAAGATATCTAAAGCACTCTGAGGGAAAGGAATAAGATTTATTTAGCAACTACTAACTGCCAGATAACTGTGCTAAGAGATTTAAAAACTATTATTTTCAGTGTCTGACACATAGTAGGCAAGTTTAAAATGCTGGTTCTTTTCTCTAATCTTGATCCTAAAATTCATTGGTTTACCTCTGTAATGGTCAGCACTTTGGAATTCCTTGCCTCTGTGTTCTATTGCCTTCCATGCCTTGCCATACCCCAACCCTGAATTATCCCATTTTTCTATTTCCTTATTATCTATTCATGTGCTAAATGAGTCTAGAGAAAGTCACACAAGGGTGTTGAATGAGCCTATCACCATGATCTTATCTGATCTCAATTGAATCTTTACAGTTTTAAGGTAATACTTTTATTCTTTCCACTGGAGTCACTCTCCTTTTTTCTCTAGCTATTGTTCCAAACCAGGAAGTAGCAAATGAAAATGGAAAGATCTCGAGTCGGGATTCAGGGTTCAAACGCTACATTGGGCACTACTTTCTATGTGATATTGGGGAAATTGGTTAATGTCCTTAGACTTCAGTTTCCCCGTCTACAAAAAATGAGACAAATGGACTAAGTGGTCTCTAAGATCCCTTCCAGCTTTAACTCTTTAGATCTGGAAGCTCTCCACACTAACCCTCCCTGTCATACGTTGTTTCCCTTTTTGATGAGAAAACATGACTCCATTCTTTTCTTCTTCTACAAATCCAAACTCTTTGATATTCCCCATTCCATTCTTTAATCCAGTTTCTGAAGACAAAGTAACTATTCTCCACAAGTCAACTCTTCTCCTAATACTCTTGATTCCTTCCCCTCCTTTCTCTTCTGATAGGAAACAGCTTGTCTCCACAACTATTCCTCTCTTTCTCCAATCCTTGATTTCTCCATGTCTTTTGGTTGTTTTCCAGCTGCCTACAAGCATACTCAACTCTCCCACACAATCCTTAAAAACCCCTCACATTACCTTCCCATCCCCTCAAACTATCATCCTATATCTCTCCCTGTCACAGCCAAACTCTTAAGAAAAAGCTGCCTACAGTCAGTGCCTCTACTTTTTTTTCCCCTCTCATTCCATAACCCTAGCAATCTGACTTCTGACCTCATCACTCAGTTGAAAGTGCCCTCTCCAAAGTTACTGATAATTTCAACTAATCATGATGGCCTCCTTTCAGTCCTGCATTCTAGAGCTGTATAGCATATGACACATACCATTCTTCTGAATACTCCTTCATCTTTGGGTTTGGGGACACTACTCTCCTGATTTTTCTCTTATCTATTTAACTTTTTCTTTTTTTTCTTTTCTTCCTTTCTTCCTTCCTTCTCTCCTTTTACCCTCCCTTCCTCCTTCCTTCCTTCCTTCCTTCCTTCCTTCCTTCCTTCCTTCCTTCCTTCCTTCCTTCCATCCTTGCTTTCCTGAGGCAAAGTTAGGTGATTTGTCTAGAGTCACACAGCTAATTTGAAACTGAGACCAAATTTGAACTCAGGTCTTCTTGTCTCCAGGACTACTTTGCCATCTGCTGTCCTTTGTGTGACTATTTCTTCTCAGTCTCCTTTGCAGCTTCATTTTACATATCATATCTTTAATTGTGAGTAGAATTTAAAGTTCTGTCCTGGGTATTTTACTCTTCTCTCCATCCTCTCTCTCTCAGTCATAATATCAGCTCCCATGAGGTCAATACCATTTTTCAAATGATTCTCAGATCCAATTCTACCCTTTCTCCTAAACTCCAGTCCCCCATCTCCAACTGCCTAATGGACATTTCAAATTGGGTGTCCCATGGGCATCTAAAATTTAATCTATTCAAAACATCTCATTGCCTTCCCCTCCTTCAACCCACTCCTTTTTGTAATTTCCCTATTTCTAGTTAGAGCATCAGCATCTTTCCTGTCAGAATAGCCAGGTTCAAAATGGAAACATCAAAATCATTCATTCTCCACACACACTCACCCCATTGAGCCAAATCATTTGTAAAATTGTATCATTTCTACCACCATCACATTTCTTTTCTTGACTAACACAGCCACCACCCCACTTCAGGATCTCATCATCCTTGGCTCAGTCTATTACTATAGCTTCTTAATTGGTCTCTTTACTTCAAGTCTTTCTTTCCCAAACTATCTTCTACACAACCGCTAAAGTGATTTTTCCTAAAGCTCATATTGGGCTATGTCACTTTGCTGTTCACTAAATTTTAGACATTACTGAGCTCCGATGGACTCCAGTCTGGGGGAAAGAGTGAAGCTGATGATTCATAGTTCTGTCTCATTTCAATCCAATTCACTTGCAAATCAAGACATCATCTTCATGATGTCATTTGGTCCTCTTTGAGAACTAAGGACGAATGATGACTACTACAACAATAACAACAGCACACCAGTTCTTTATCATTGCAAGGTCCCAAAAGAAACTTTCTGTATGGCAAAGCAGCTTATCACAAACTGGCTTCAACCTAACTTTCTAGCTTTATCACACAATCTTCCCTTTACATAGTTTACAATCCAATCAAAAAAGTTTACATTATGTCTCTTGGTGACATTATTAGTTCTTGTGGTTACAGTTATCCCTTCAGATGACTCTCAAATTCATTCCTAGTTTTTCTCCTGACCAGTCCCACATCACCACTTGCAAATGAGATATTTCTCACAAGATTTTCTATAAGAGGGCAGCTAGTTGGTGCAGTGGAGAATGCAATGGATAGAGTCAAGAAGACTCATCTTCCTGAATTCAAATCTGGCTTCAGATACTTATTAGCAATATGACCCTAAGCAAGTCACTTCACCCCATTTGCTTCATTTTCCTCATCTATAAAATGAGCTAGAGAAGGAAAATGGCAAACCACTTCAGTATTTCTATCAAGAAAACCCATATAGGGTCACGAGTCAGACATGACTAAACAACAATAATCCTATAGGTACTTCAGACTCATTATTTCTCATACAAAACTCATTATCTTTTCCCCAAAGTCCACCTCTTCTTAATTTGCCTATTTCTGTCAAGGGTGCCCTCATCTTTCCATTCATTCAGGTTTGATTCCTTATTCCTTCATTACCCTGTCAATTGACAAAACTTGTCCATTCTATCTCCACATTTCTCAGATCAGTCTTCTTTCCATTTACATGGCCACCAACCCATTTCAATTCTTCATTACCTCTTGCCTCCGGACTATTCCAATAAACTTCAATTGGTCTTCCTGCCTCAAATCCATCCTTCACAATAGCTGCCAAGCTAATATTCCTGGAGCATAGGTCCAGCTGTGTAATTCCCTTGCTCAGAAAGCTCCAATTGCTTCTGAGATAAAATGTCCATTTTTTTTGTTCAACATTTAAAACTATTCACAAGCTAGCTCTGGCTGACTTTCCCAGGTTTGTCACCCATTATTCCTCTTAATCTGGCAGCTAGGTGATCCAGGAGCCAGAGCACTAGACCTGGAATGAGGAAGACCTGGGCTTGACTGAAGTCTCTGGCAATCATTGGCTGAGTGACCTCAGGTAGGGCTGGAGTCAATGGCCTCAAAGACAAAGGGCGAATGTCCTTTGCCTGTTTCCTTACATGTCAAAGTGATAATAATAGTGCTGACCTTAGAGTGTCATTGTCAAGATCAATTGGAAATGAATACAAAGTGCTTCACAAGCATTAAAGCACCATATCAATGTTTGTTATTATTAATATTAACTAACACTCTGTAGTCGAACCTAACTGCCTTCCTTCCTTTTCCTTAAAGGTACTATTCCATCTCTTCTTACCGTGCTTTTTTTTTTTTTTGCACATACAATGTATGTTCCTCAAACCTGGAATGCACTCCCTCTTCCCCTCTACCTCATAGGATTCCTGGTGCCTATTTAAGGCTCAGCTCAAGTGCCACCTTCTAAGGTATAAGGCCTTTCCTAATCTCCCTAGCTCTTTATACTTCCTTGGTCCATTTCTATCTGTCTATCTAGCTATCTATCCATCATCTCTCTATTTGTCTGTCCATCTGTCCATCTATCCATCGAATCTGTCTATTTTTCTGTCTATTCATCCATCCATTCATCTATCTATCTTCTGTCTGTCCAACCATCTGCCTATTTACCTCTCTGTATGTCTATCTGTCTATCTACCCATCTATCATTTATCTGCATGCATAGTTTTTAATAGATGTTATATGTATAAAGTTGTTTTCTTCATTAGGATGTAAGTTTCCTGGGAGCAGGGTGTGATTTTTAAAAAGCTTTTCCCTTTTTATCTCTAGTGCCTACCTCAATATCTTCCACAGAGCAGGCACTTAAAATTTTCCATCAAGGTTTTGGAAGCAGACCACTGAGGGTAATAGTATTGTTGTTCAGGTGGAAGTGGGTGAATGATCAGCATCTGGGCTAATCAGGATGGTTATACTATGTCATGGACATTAGCACCCTCAGAAGTGAATTCTCTTAGGGCCTCTTTGGAATTCTTTAATTCTGGTGCTCTGTCTACTCTATTGTATGGCTGCCTCAAGTCTAGACACTATAATTTGATGTCATGGAAGAAGAAGCCCTGGAAAATCAGGTGAATTGAATTCCAATTCTGACGTGGGTCCCTAATCTTTTAGAATCAGTGGTTCTCAAAGTATGGTGCAGTGAATCCTGGAGGGTCTCTGAAATCCTTTCAAAAGGTCTACAAATTCAGGTTGAGAAGCCACGAGTTGGAGCTGACTGGAGGCTGAAGAAAGCAGAGGCAAGAGCCAAGGACAAAGCGGCAAGATCTCTTGGAGGCAGGCAGAGAGATAGGCCTCAACTAACCGGGCTAAATTTTTTGTAAGGAGAAATAAACGTTTGCATTTTTAGCAGCTGGCTGCGATTTTGGATCAATTATTGATTGCAACTGAGACTAAGGCTGCCTTCCAAGGAAAACCCCTCAACATTTTGGCACCCGAACAGGGACTGAAAACCTCAACATTTTTCTATTTATGATAAATATCTATTATGTAACCCATATAAACAAAAACTCTTTGGACATATTCTCAATAGTTGTTAATACCGAAAAGATACCGAGAAAAGGAGTTTGAGAACCACTGTTCTAGATTCTCCCTAATATAAGGGGATTTGAACTTAGGAAGAATTTTCTGACAGGAACCAGTATGAAATACTGGAGAAACAAATTCAGAAAGCTACCTTCTTGTGAGGACCACTAAGGAGGGGGAAGGAAAAGATGACTTTTAATGGAAATCAGGAAATCTTTCATCCAAAAGACCCTTTTCTGTAAACTAGAAATAATACTTCCTACATCACAGAGTTATTGGAGAGTGGGGGGGGCCTATAAAATGATCTATGATTATTCCTGTTTCTCTGAGCATGGGCCAGGTATCTTCATCTGCCAAATTAGGGTAATAATTCTGTAGGCATATGATGGACAGAGCATTGTGGGTCTGGACTTGGGGGACCCCAGATGGAAACTCCTCTCTGCTAGTTTCAGTTAGGTCAGCCACATCTCTGGGTCTCTGTTTCCCCGTCTGAAAACTGAGGATGGGGATGCTTTCACTGTTTACTTCACCACAAGAGTTGTAAAGAAAATGTTTTCTAAACCAGAGAGGGTTACTAATGATGCTAATTATTCTGAGGGGATGGAAGAGCAAAGGGAAAGTTATCCTTGATGGGAGGAGTTGGCACTCTTGCCCTGCCCAGATGCAGAGGTACAGGCAGGATGACCTACAGAATGATTGTGCCAAGGCTAGGGATTCTGGGAGTGTTTGCATCTCTTCTTCAGAAAGGTAGAGAGAGAGAAAAAAAACGAGTCCTGGTGCCTCCTTGTGGCAATAAGGAGGAATGACATGCTCATGTCTTCCCAGGGCATTGAGCTTAGCTTGGAGTTTCCAGAGTGGGTGAAAATGAATTGAAAATAGCAGCATCCCCAAGAGAGGAGCCAAATGTGGGTTCAATAAGGGGCAGGAGGAAGGCTAGGAAAGAGGGTGATGACAATGAGAGCATTTATGTAGCTCTGTACGGTTTGCACAGCAGTTTACAAGTATTTCATTGATTAATAATAATCAGCAAAAACTAGCCTTTCTATGGAACTTTAAGGTTAAAATATGGATGAGAAGGAGTAGAAGAATTCTTTGACTACAGAGTCAGTGTTTTTTTTTCGTTGTGCCTGGCCCTGGACCTCTGTTTCTGGATCTTTAAAATAAGGCTCTTGTCCAAGTGCTCTCCAGAATCCTTTATAGCTCTAGTTTCCTTGCCTTTCCAGCACCAGGTCCAGTGCTAGGACCTGGGAAGGGAGAATTCCACTGAAGCTTCCATCTCATCTTGGCAAAGCCAAGGATGCTAAGACTTCTGCACTCTGTCTTAGTCACACAGGAAAGCAGGGGAAACATTGGGACCCTCGTCAATTCAGTTCGTGCCCAGGAGTTTCATTTTCATCATGTATAAAACTCAACTTAATAATTCATTCTATAAAGATATATTAAGTAGCTACGATGAAAAGCAATTTAGCTTCAGACTTGGAACCATGATTGAGACTGAGTTTAAATTTGCCACCTGCATAACTTTGCTCCAGCCATGGATCTCGGGTTCCTTATTCCTTATTTGTACAATGAGTACAATGGTCTGAGTAGGTCCTTTCCAGTCCAGACATTCTATGATTTTAAACGCAAGGTGGGGTACTGGGGCTCTGGGAGTTGATAAATGATACCTTATCTGACCTCCAGGAGTTTACTGAGGAGTGCCTAGGTGGGGCAGAAATACAAGGATGATTCACTGAAATAATCATAATGCAAATTAAAAACTGAAGATAATGCTTCACAAGGGTGTAAGGAAGATGGAAGGAGATAAAATGAATTGGAAAAACACCTGCTTAGTTTTTTTTTTTTTTATCAGACTTGTGTTTTCATTACTGTAGGGAACTCCTAGTGGAAAGAAACAAAACAAAACAAAACAAAACAAAACAACTCTCTAACGAAACTTTTGCACAATCTGGAATCTTAAAACAATTGTCTGGGGGGTAGGAAGAAATTAAGTGACATGGGCAGGGTCCTATGGAGACTGTTCTTGAACCAGAGCTTCCTGATTTAGAGACTAGCTTGCTATCCATTTTGCTCCAATGACTCAATTTGGGGGGGCGGGGCAGGGAAATGTTTGTTTTTCTATTTATCTATCCATTAATCTTTCTATATTTTGTCTGTCCATTCATCTGTTTGTCTGTCTATCTGTCTATCCATCCATTCATCTATCTACATATCTATCATTTATCTGCATGCATAGTTTTAATAGATTTTATATGTATAAAGTTGTTTTCCTCATTAGGTTATAAGTTTCCTGGTTTTTCAAAAATTTTTCTCTTTGTATCTCCAGTGCTTACTTCAATATATATATACACATATAGTACAATTTATGAGTTTAAAGCATTTTAAAATATGGATGGTAGCATTAGAAATTGGGCTAGGAACAATTATATAGCTTGAATGTTGCAAAGCAATTTACAAATATTATTTTATCCTCACAACTATACTAGAAGATAGGTTCTATTGTTATCTTTATTTTATAGTTAAGGAAACTGAGGCAGAGAGATTAAGTGACTTGCCTAGGGTATCTCAGTAAGTTTCTGAGGCTGTATTTGAGGTCTTCCTGACTCCAGGGAAAGGGAAGAATGACTAGAAGACATGTCTCATTGACTGACTTTGTCTATCAATCATGAGTTTTCAAAGGGAGGGACTATAGTAGGGGCAAAGCTATGTTTGCTACCCCAGTGGGATGGCAGAGGGACCTGGTGCAAAGTGAGGAGAATGGCCCTCGGTAAAAAGATTGAGAAGGGGGTCAACTGAGATTGAATAAGAAGTAGGGGCCAGGCCCTGTCTCACATGTGTATAGTCAGGCAGGTGAGCACATAGAAAGGCATGAGCTAGCGGGTTGTAAGAAGAATGTACTGGATTCAGGATGAGAGGATCTGGTACTACAGGTATTGTAGGTACTACTCATGATCTTAGGTAAGGCTTGGCAGGGTCACAGAGGTAGTGAGTATCTGAGACTGTATTTGAACAAAGGTGTTTCCTAACTCCAGACCAGATTGAGTTCTATCCAAGGCTCCACCTAGAATCAGGGAATCGGTCCCTGGAAAAGGGATCTAGGGACTGATGGAGAAAGGAACAGAAACAAATAGACCTTAGAGAGGATTCCATTCCATTTTTTCATTTTACAGACAAGGAAATAGAGACTGAGAGGAAGAGACACATTCCAAGTCAATACAGAAATTGCAAGGTAATAATTGACTTTCTCCTCTTAATGAGATCAAGTTTTCACTTTTTGGAGATATAACAGCTCTTTCCCACTGTTACAGAATCATCTGGTCCAGAAGAGATACTGATTTTTACTGATAAAGCTTTCTGATCCCTTCTAGATTCCCAACTCTCCTAATACTAGGATATTCCCTCTCTCATTTCTATCCTATTTATCCACAGTGTAGGTAGTTTGCTTACACATCTGTGTTTGCTTGTTTAATCCATTAGTGTGTAACTCCTTGAGGGCAGAGACTCTTTTGCCTTTTTGTATCACAAAAATTTAGCACAATGCCTGGCACACAATGGGCACTTAATAAAGTGCCTAAACTGACATCTAGAGTAACATATGCTCTCTTCACTTTCTTTCTGAAAGACTTTACTCAACTGGTGTCCTGTGAAATTTAGCCATGGACACAAGCTCACTGCACAGTCACTCATATACTGCTCCAGACACAACACACAGAAGTATACACGGAAATTATAATAGTCACAGTTTCCCCTTAGCCAGCACAGAAATACCAACACCCATACCCATTTATAGGCCAAACACCTTCATTAATTATCAGTTTTTCTTTCTTCTTTCTTTCTTTCTTTCTTTCTTTCTTTCTTTCTTTCTTTCTTTCTTTCTTTCTTTCTTGATTTCATTCTTTCTCTCTCTCTCTTTCTTTCTTTTCTCTTTTCTTTTCTTTCTTTCTTTTTTAAAGCAGGCAATCACACAACTAATGTCAAGTTTCTGAGGTCAAATTTGAACTCGGGTACTCCTGACTCCAGAGTCAGTGCTCTATATACTGAGTTAATTCTCTAGAGTTACACACACACACACACACACACACACACACACACACACACACACACCTCATCCCTAGTCCCATATTGAAATGGCCCAACCCATCCTCTAGGGGACAAGAAGATAAAAAGTAGAAAGTAGAGCCTCAGGTTCTGAAGTTGGGACAATGGACCAGGGCCAGGATGGGGGGGGGGGGGGGGTGAGCTAGTCCATCCTTTAGTGTCAGTATGGCCCCGAGGAACCTATGATCTCTGACCCCTACATTTGAGTTCATAGGGAGGTCAGAGAGTAGGGACAAAGTCTCACTTCACCCTAGTCCTTTTCAAGTGGGAACCCAAAATCTTGGGGAAGAAACCCAGCATCCCAAGGTGAAATCATGGAGAGAGGGTCTTGCCAGTCGAAACAAGGGGAAAGGCAAGACTAAGAGGAGACAGGGGCTGATCTTTTCCCTGGACCTTTCTTTTTAGGTTTGGCTGTCCTTCCAAAGTTCTTCCAAATGTCTAACTTTCTTCCTCGCTGCTGCAACCGACCAGTGAGATAGAAGAATTCATTCAGCAAGAGACTGTTCCAGACTTGGGCTCTGAACTCATCGGGAAGAAAGAATCCCTGAGTCTTAGATAAAGAGAGAGAGAAAGGTATTAATGAGACATAAGAGATAATCTCAGAGTCAAAAAATAGAAACTTCATAACTGGCTTTGTTATTGTTCCATCATTTTTTCATACACATCCAACTCTTTGTGATTCCATTTGGGGTTTTTTATGGTAGAGATACTAGAGTGGTTTGTAATCTCCTTCTCCAGATCATTTGACAGATCAGGTAACTGAGGCAAACAGGGTTAAGTGACTTATCCAAGGCCACACAAGTATCTGAAGCCAGATTTAAACTCAAGAAGAGGTGTCTTTATAGCACTCCATCCACAGCACTTGCTGATGAGCTAGGATGGTGATTCTCAAACTTCTATTGCTCATAGCAAGGTGTTTGTTGCCATAAAAACTTGTGTGGCATGCTATTAAACTGGGAAACTTGCACACATGCTTTTTCTTCCTTTCCATAAGAGCAGACCTTTCTGCTGAATTCTTTGCAAATTCTGAATCTGTTTTGAAGTTAATGGTTATCTGCAATAGGCAAGTTTTGTTTATTTTGGGAATACTCTAATTGCCCCACTACATATGCTGGATTAGCAAAAAATTTGTATTAAACAAAAATAAATTATAAATATTCTTTTAGCTACAGTAGCATAAGACCTCAAATTCCCTGGCACACCTGGAAAAATTCATAGTCTGTCCTTTGAGAACTATTGAGCTAGAACCAGAAGGAAGGGCTTTCCCCATGAAACAGCAGTGATTGAGCATGGCAGAAAGGAAGTCCCTTCCCAGGTAGGTCAGCAGGCAGAACAGGGGAAGAATCACTACCCCCAAGGAATTTTAACATTAGGTATTCCAGCTTCCATTCCCTTCCTCTTTTAATTCATCCTTTATGCTATTAATAGAATGATTTTTCTTATGCATAAATTTAGTCACATTACTCCTATTGCAAAAAAAAAAAAAAATCACCTATTTGCTATTGCCTCCCAAATAAACATAAAACTCCTGTATCTGGGATTCAAATCCCTCTGTAATCCAGCATCTCCACATCTTTCTGATTTTATTTCTTGTTGTTTAGTTATTCATTCATGTCCAATTATTTATGACCTCATACTGTCCATAAGGTTTTCTTGGCAAAGATATTGGAGTGGTTTGCCATTTCCTTCTCAAACTTTTGTTGCTCATAGCAAAGTATTCTTTGTCCCTGCTTCTTAAACTGTGGTTCACCACCCCATATGGAGGTCTCATAACTGAATGTGGAGGTTGTGAAATTGAGATTTATTATTAGTAAAAATGTTTGATTTGTATACCTATATACCTGGGGTCATGTAAAAATTTCTTGGGTGAAAAGGAGTTGCAAGTAGAAAAAGTATAAGAAGCCCTGCATTAAGGCAAACAGCAATTAAATTATTTATCTGAGGTCATACAAATCACAGTCCTCAGGGAGGTATTCTGTACTTCCTCTCTATTCCTAATTCAGTTCTGTACACAGTTGATACTTAAGAAACATATGCTAATTGAATGAATGAATGAAGAGAAAGAAGGAAGGAGGAAAAAGGCAAAGGAAAAGAACAATGTTAAATAAAAAAGGACTAATTTTTTTTTTAATGATTGAAATCTAGAGCAAATGAGAAGGGGCAAAAAGAATAGAGAAGGGGAACATGAACCTGCGAGAATGAAAAGAAGACTATGATAAAGGAAGAAAAACTGGGATTGAGACATGGAAAGAAAGAAAGAAAAAAGATATAAACAGGTAGTAGATATGGATGGCAGCAGTAGATGTAACATCCACACCTCCAATCATGAAACTCCACTAGTCACATCTCAATACACCCTTTGTTGCTCTTTACCCAGAAAGCAAATATTCAAAATTCTGGCATACAAGGAATGGTAGGAAAGCAGGGAGATCCTGCTTGCCCAAATTCTCATGGCCTTTGATTCCAAGAATTCTAGTCTTCAATTCAGACTCTTGTGGGTACCAAGTCTAAACTCTTAGGTAATAAGGCTCAGATATCTTAGATCCTGTTCTAGAAACTTGGACTTCAGGGCAACTAGGTGATAGAGCTCTGGCCCTGGAATCAGGAGGACCTGAGTTCAAATTCAGCCTTAGATCCTTACTAGCTATGTGATCCTGGGCAAGTCGTTTAACACTTATTGCCTCCACATCAAAAATAGAAACATGGACTTTTCCCCAATTCCTAGACTAGATGACTCATCATGGGAATAGGATTAAATCAAAAGTGCTTTGAGATCCCCTAGTATCCAGGGTTCCACTCTCTTCTGCTTTCTAATAATTGTGTCAAATTTGATAATTTTCCAAGCAATAGATTCCAAAGGTCATAAATATAGGCCATTGAACACAAGCAGAACTCATCACCAACACAAGAGGTTGGCCTAGATTCCTAAAAAAAGACAGAAACAAACTAAAAACATTTTTCCTAGAATTGTCTATTGAGAGTCCCTCAAGAGTCAGCCTTGCCAGCATACAACTTTTCCCTTCCTCCCAGTTTACAGAACCAACCCATTCCCTGGTCCACAGTGATAAGAGAGTAGATTCTCATGTCCAAAATTCTTTTTCCTTATGAAAGCCTAATTGTTAACTCATCCCCTGAAGGCTTTGTAGAAGTTATTAAGAGAAATGATTATTAATAACCAATGATTTGGGGAGATCTGGAGTTTCCCCTTTTTCTATAGTTCTCAATTCAAAATATAATCTCTTGAAGGACATTGAATTAACTCTCAATCCCTATCCAACCATACAAAAAATGTAATCCCATTATGTTCCCCTCAGATTTGTGTAAAGATAAATTCTTTGATTAGAATGCTCAAATTTTAGTAATTTAGAAGTAAATAATATAAACAAAGTTCATTAGAATAGGGCTAACCTCTCATTGTAATTCCTTCTCTGATTAATTGTTAACCAATCAGAGTTGATTGTCACCTTTAGGATCACTCTTCTTCCAATGGCATATAAACCTTGAGTCTGACCACTATGACTGTCTTTGGCATTTGAGAGTGCCATTGATCTTTTTATTAATAATATGCCAGTCTTATTAATAAAATGATTAAACTACCAAGAAATTATGTCTCAGCTTTCAAAATATATTGTCTAACCTAAGTATTTTTGTTTCAATTGTTCAGTCATGTAGGAGTCTCATCATAACCCCATTTGGGGTTTTCTAAGCAAGGATACTAGAGTAGTTTGCCATTTCCTTCTTCAGCTCATTTAACAGAAGAGGAAACTGAGGCAAACAGGGTTAAATGATTTGTTAAGTCACACAGCTGATAAGTGTCTGAGGCCAGATTTGAACTCAGGAAGATGACTTTTCCTGACTCCAGGCTCAGCACTCAATCCACAGCGCTACCTAGTTGCTATAATAGAACATTCTGAGCTCATATTGGTCTAATCAGCCACAATTGGACACCCTGTACCTTGACTCAAATATAATGATGTCATTTTGGTCCTCTTTTGGAACAAAGGATAACAAACAATCTAACTTAAGTTTCTCCTGTTTCAGGGAGATCAGAGAGACCAGATAATGAGGCTCCTGTTCAGGATTTGGAGGTAGAATGGAAAAGGAGAGAAGGAAGGACTAAAAGTGGTTTTAGAAACTGGGGATTTTTGGCCTGGAGAAGAAAAGAGAAGTCACAGATGCTGGCTATCCCCAGGTATTCGAAGGGCTGCCACAAGGAAGAATGATTAGATTTCTTCTTCTGGGCCCTCCAGGGCACAACTGGGAGTGTGGAGTGGAAGTTACAGATTTGGTTTGATGGAAAGAAAAATTTCCCCTCAATTAGAGCTGGCCCAAAATGGAATGGGCTGCCCCCAGGGTGTGGGTTCTCACTAATTGAGGAGCCTGGAGAAGGGCTGAAATGATTAGGGATGTGGTGGACTGGAATCTGCACCTATGGGTTGGTCTCTATGGACTTGGAGATCTTTTCCAACTGGGAGATTCTGGGAGGCAGAGATAGGAGAAAACAAATCAATGTACACAAAACTTGACATAAAGACAAAGACAGAAATGGGGAATAACAGAGATTAATTAGAGATACATACAGTGAATCAGAAAAGGGAATTCTTAGGCATAAAAAGATAAATAAAAGGAGAGATATGAGGAGAGGGATCATGATAGTATGAGGAAAGCACGTGATTATTTATGACTCAATTTCCCTTTTTGTGAATGAATGCTACAAAAAAAGGGGGGGGGGGGATCTGAAAGTACTTTGATTCCCATTCTCAACTTTCAGCTCTCTCTCATTTTCAAAGCATGTGATGGCATGAATAGGCTGAGCCTAAGACTGGAAAGCAGTAAATCAAGAGCACACAATAACAATAGTAATATCTAACATTTGTATTGCACTTTACAATTGATTTGCAAAGCACTTTACATATTTTTGTTCAATTGTATCTGATTATAGTCCCATATGTGTATTCTTGATTTACTGCTTTCCAGTCTTAGGCTCATTTAGAATTTTCTTGCAAAGACACTGGAGTGATTGACCATTTTCTTTTATAGATGGGGAAACTGAGATAAACAGGGTTAAGTGATTTGCTCAGGGTCACACAATTAATATCTGAGGAGAAATTTGAACCCAGGTCTTCTTGATTCTAACTCCACTGCTCTATCCTTTTATAGCTGTAATCTAATCTCACATCTGCCATTGACTAAGCATGAGACTGTGTGTAAGTCAGTGTGCCCTCTTTAAATCACCTATAAAATGGGGAATCTCTAAACTTTTCTACATATTTAAGGTTGTGTGATTCTATCATTGGAGTCTAGAGTCCAGCTAGCTTTCCCTTCAGTCTCCAAGCTACTGTGATAAGTGGCTGCCTGATATTTCAAATGACTAGGGAGGGAAAAGGGGGGGGAGGGAGAAGAGAGAGAAGGGAAAGTAGAGAGAGGGACAGAGAGACAGAGACAGAGAGAGATGGAGAAAGACAGAGACAAAAGAGAGAAATAGAGAAGAGAGAGAAAAATAGGAACAGAGAGGGAGAGAGAAGAGAGAGAAATAGAGACAGAGAGACAGAAACAGAGAGAGAGAAGACAGCAGAGACAAAGACAGAGAGACAGAAAGAAGAGAGAGAGAGAGAAAGAAGAGAGACAGAGAAGAAGGGAGGGAGATAGAGAGGGAGAGAAAGAGGAAAAGGGAGAGAAAGAGATACAGAGAAAGAAAGAGATAGAGAAACAGAAAAAGTCAGAGACAAGAAACAGAAACAAAGAGAAGAGAAAGAGGAGAGACAAAGAGACACAGACAGAGACAGAGAAAGAAAGAGAAAAGAGAGAGGCAGAGGGAAGAGTCAGAGACAAAGAGAGATGGCAAATGAAAGAAGGAGAGACAGAGAAGAAGGGAGGGAAACAGGGAGAAAGAAAGATACACAGAGAGAGACAGAGATACATACAGAGATGGAGGAAGGAGAGAAAAAGAGGGACTGAATTTAAATGTTCATGATAAGTCAGACCCTATGTTACAAACTGGGATTACAAAAACAAGTGAAAAAGGGAATAATCTGATTTTGTGATGGAGGAAAATGATACAAAGGGGAAGCTAGAAAGAGTGAGTAATATAAGGCCAAGATGTCTGGAAATTAGCGAGGAGACCTGGCTGGAGACAAAATAAAAAGAAATTTTCCCTTATCAGAGCCTGGAGTCCCAGGAACTGAGTCCAAGGTAACGAAAGAATTAAAAATTTTCCTCCAAACCCCACTGCCAACAAATATATAAATAGGTCTTAATTACCTTGAGAGGCTACTGGATGGAAGTACACAAGAAAGAACGTGAAGATGTTGTTAGAGCCAACAAGGACCTTAAGAGTTACCCTGCCTGGGCCCTTCATTTTACAGATGAGGAAACTGAGACTCAGAGAGATGCTGTGTTCTAAGGTCATATAGCTGGTTAGTAGCAGAATGGGGCCTGGCCCGGCCTCTGGAGCTTCCGGATTCCTAGGCCAAGATTTGTTCCATTGTTCTTCCTGCCTAGCGCAGTGGGGCTGCTTGTGCCCAAAGCAGGGAGTGAGTCACTTTCTATCAGCTGGCCTGCAAGACTGGACAGTGCCAGAGAAGCAGCTGCCAAGGACTCTCACCTCCTAGAGACTGCCTGGACCATTGGGAAGGCACATGAGGACTTCCTTCCTGCAGATGCAAGATAGGGAAGTTTTCCTCCTGACCCAGTGGTTTATGAAGGAACAGAGGCAGCCTTTGGAACAAGGCTTTGATTTTGAAGAGAACAATACATATATACATGCTAATAGCCATACTCTAACATGTAATACTCATGAATACATGAATATAAGTCACATTCTCATGCATGGAGATACCCCTATCCATATGTGATTGATGGGCCCAAACTCCTAATACACCCAGAGAAGGAATATAATTAGGAACCCACTTATTAGGGGCAAAGTTCTTGTTTCTTTTCTTTCTTTTCCTTTTTATCCTACATTTGTAGAAGGGAAGGACATTTACAGCTGAGGGCAAGGGAAACGGTATTACCCCAAAGAGTTCAGATGAGGAAGTCTAAAGATACAGCTGCTCTTTTAGAAGTCTAATTTTTGCCCCATGAGAGCCAAGATAGAAGGTGGACTCTGGGAGAGAGATGCCCTCATCATGGTATCCTCTGGATTCTAGCAAGAGCAACAGTTGTGCCATGATATTGTGGGCTAGAATAGGATCTGCATGTGAAATAAATGTGAAAGCCAGATTAGGTTTGTTCCGCCTGGTCTAAGAAAGCCAAGAAGGAGCAAAGGGCGAGATTTAGGGCTTCTTAACACTTAGAGCTGCCCCAAAGTCATTAGTGAGCTTGGAAGGCTTAAAGAAGAATCTAAATGTCAGCTTGTCAGGGACCTGGGCATTTTTGATCTGGTGCTATAGGTTGGACTAAATCACCTCAGAGGTCATCAAATAAGATATTTGTAAAATTCTTAGCCCAGGTCTAGCACATATTGTTGATATTCAGTTGTTCAGTCATGTCCAATGCTTCCTGATAGCATCTCTGGGGCCTAGGGTCAAAGGGGAGCTCAGTCTCCCTCCCCTTTCCTCTGTCCATTCCTCTCCATCCTCCCCCCTTCCTTTTCTCTCTTCCTCCTCCCTCCCCCTCCCTCTCTTCTTCCTCACCATTATCCCTCTTTGCTCTCCTGTATTCTTGCTGTCATATCTTATTCTCTCTCTTTTTTTTTTTTTTTTTGCTGCATCTCTCCCCATTCCTCTTTTCTATCCTTTCCTCTCCCTCCTTTCTATTCCTTCTTCCCTTTTTCTTCCTCCTTTCTCTTTATCTCTCTTTCCTTGTCCCTCTCCCTTCCTTTCTTCCTTTCTTATGGCCCTCTCCATTTGGGGGTTTTCTGGCACATAGTAGGTACTTAATAGATCCTAGTTCTTTTTCCTCTTTCTCTAGTTCTGTGACTCCTTCCCTCCTTGTTTCTTTTTCTCTCTCCTCTCTCCCTCCTCTCTTCTTTTCTCTTTCTCTTCCTTTCTCTCTCTTCTCTCTTTCTCCTAGAAATGAAATAACATAAAGGGCATTTAAAGCACTTTATACATATATTATTACCATTATTACTGAGAGTTGATGTTCCTATAATGCTCTGAGTTTTGTAAAGTGCTTTCCTCCCAACAATCCCCCTCCCCCAACTATATCCCTGAGGCTGGTACATACAAACGTGTGTAAACAGCCATACACACATCTAGATGCTAACACACATACAGCACAGCCTCACACACTGCCCCAACTTTCCCCTACTCATTAATCTTATCTTCCTCCCTGTCCTCCAAATCCCCTCCAGGTGAAGCTTCAGCCTAAGCAGGACCCCTGCCCCTGGAATCCCATACTGGGTACCTGCTGCCCCCTGCTTGTGAAAGGGAGAATGACCTCCCAGCTGAGTTGTGTCCAGCTCAGTATCTTGAATGTCTATCCTAATCCACCTCCCCTAAAAGAAAACCTGCTAGAAACCTCCTGTATTCATTCTCACCACAAGGGGGAGAGGAAGAAGGATGGAGAGAAGGGAAGGTGCAAAAAAGATGCAGGATGTTGTGATTCTCTGGGGGAAGAGATGAAATAAGCGATACTGGGAGAGAGGGCCATAAGAAAGGAAGGAAGAAAGAGAGAGGGACAAGGAAAGAGAGATAGAGAGAAAGGAGGGAGAAAAAGGGAAGAGGGAATAGAAAGGAGGGAGAGGAAAGGATAGAAAAGAGGAATGGAGAGAGATGCAGCAAAAAAGAGAAAAAAGGAGAATAAGATATGACAGCAAGAATACAGGAGAGCAAATAGGGATAATGGTGAGGAAGAGAAGAGGGAGGGGGAGGGAGGAGGAGGAGAGAAAAGGAAGGGGGGAGGATGGAGAGGAATGGACAGAGGAAAGGGGAGGGAGACTGAGCTCCCCTTTGACCCTAGGCCCCAGAGATGCTATCAGGAAACCCCCCCTCCCAGATCCCTCTCCACCCCCCTTGCCCATCTCCAAGAAGGCCGGATAATCCTCCCTCAGTCCCTCTACATTCCAGCCTTGGGGCCAGCCTCGTTTTACAGCCTTGCAGCCCCTTGACTTTTTATGGCAGTCTCATTCTCTGGCCCTTAATGGCATCTGGCCTGGCCAGGGAAGGCAGAAATCACTGGGGTGGGGGAGGGGGCGTCCTGCCACTGCCTTGTCCCCGGCTCACATTCCCTCCCCGTCTCCTTTGAACCCATTTGGGCCAGGGCTGGGGGTGGGGCAGGCCGGATTTCTGCTGTTTCCTCCCCCTCAGGGTAATAGGTCTGGAGGACAGGGCTGTGATTATCCTGGAAAGGGGGTGGGGTGGCTGGACTCCATGGCCCCGGGGGGTAGGATGAGAGGGATATTCATGAATGTATGTTTGGGTGCCTGGGGCAGGGAATCATACTCCTGCCCTGGAGAGGAGGGGATTTGCAGAGGCAGCCCCCTCGATGAGGGGCAACGGTTTTCAAGTGGAGCTCCAGCCTTCAGTGTTTGGGTGTGGAGGTCAGGACGTCAGACCCAAGTGGAATGGGGTGCTTGGTTTCAGAGCATCCCCTGGCTCCCCTCCTCCCCGATCTGCTCCCTTAGTCCTCTTTCTTTCCCCTCCGTTTGGCCCTTCCCCCACCCTTCACCTTCTCTGGCCCTAACACCTCAACACCTAAGAGGTCCCCTCCATCCTCAGCTCCTCGCCTAGACTATCCTGAGCTTGCTTGAGCTGCCCTCTTCTGGCCACAGGTGGAACTTCATGTCAAAGTTCCCTGCCATCCCTCCGCCTCCAAAGAGTGAGCCCCATGGCAGAGATGGGCAGAGAGAAGCAGCCTTTTCCTGACATTCCGCGGGATTCTAAAATTTAGAGCTGGAAGGGACCTTAGAGATGATGTACTGCTTCCTCCCTAATTTTACAGATAAGGAAACTGAGGCTCAGGGTGTTTGTAAGACTTAAACAGGTTCACCTGGGTTATATTTGGTCGTTGCTTGGGTCCCGTTGACTCAAATAGAATGTAAACAACAGTCATTTCTGCTCTGGTCAGAAACCCTCAGGGTCTTCCCTCTCAGATTCATTCCTTCATTTATTTATTTAGATTTATTTTTGGATTAGGTGCAAAAGGAGCTTCTTTGCCTCAGTTGCTACCTTGCCTTAATTACTGAATGGGTGAAGCCTCAGGCAAACCGAGACCTGTGGAAGACTTAGCTTGCAAAGGCCGAGGTCTCCCACTGCATCCAGGCCATCTGCAGGCATCCTGATCTGGATCTTGCCACTGGCCCCAGATGGCTCCAGAGGGGAAAGTGAGGCAGGTGACTCACAGCCCTCCCTCATTGAAATTCAATTCACTTGCCTGTTGTGACATTACCTCCCTGATTTCATGGTCCTCTTCCAGAACAGCCTTCAGCTTTCTGCTTAGCGAGCCCTTGGGGACATGTGTCAACAGCTGGAAGAAGGGAGCCCAGGAAACAGGCAAAGAATAGAATCCTAGAGCTGGGAAGAGATGTGATGGGGACTGCAGCGGGAGGGGTAGGGAGCAGACTTGATCTTGTTTCCAAAAGGGAAAGGAGACTTTCTGATGTCTAGGATTCCCAGGGTTTAGAACTAGAAGGAGTCTTAAAGATCCTCTAATCCAGCCTCCTCATGTTACAGATGAGGAAACTGAGCCCCAGCAAAGGTTAAGTGAACCTTTGAACAAGTTCACACAGTCATCAAAGGGTATGAAGACATTAAACACAGGTCCCCTGACTTCAGAGTCAGTGTTCTTTACACTTCGGGGGGGGGGGGGGGGGGGGGGGAAGGTTGGGAGAGATCCTCCGGCAGGAGAGAGTGGCACTGAGGAGTTAGAGGGATGGATGGAAATAATGACCTCTAGGGAGTGCCCCCAGAACACGGAGGGAGGGTGTTTCCCCCTCCTGGAGGGTGGGAAGAGGTTAATTGAGTCTGTCTGCAGTTGAGATAAAGTCCTGGCAGAGCCCGAGCTGTTTCCCTGGAGTGTCTTCCAGATAACACTGCAGCCTGGAGCTGAAGATGAACGACACCAGTAAGGGAATCTGGACAAGAGAGAATGAGTGCCGGGCCTCTAGACTCACACAGCAGCCACTTCTTAGTCCCTTGCCTTCTCCCCCTCTCCCCCAACACACTCTACAGCCACCTCCCTCTGCCAAGCCCTTGAACCAAAGGGGACCAGGTACTGCTGCATTGAGAGCCAGGTACCCTAGGAAGCTGATTCCCCAAAAAGGGGAGAGAGGACTTGGATGCTGAGAGCAACACACATTTTTATGTGTCTACTCTGTGCAGGCAATGGTGCTAAAGAGGGAGGTCTGAAATGAGAAAGAGAAGCTATTGCCCCTGCTTCAAGGAACT
Source organism: Sarcophilus harrisii (assembly GCF_902635505.1). Classification (NCBI taxonomy): domain Eukaryota; kingdom Metazoa; phylum Chordata; class Mammalia; order Dasyuromorphia; family Dasyuridae; genus Sarcophilus; species Sarcophilus harrisii. Next base: position 87,787,936 of record NC_045430.1, on the reverse strand, counting down.
TATGGTATCAGGGGGATAAGACATAAATGTAAATAACTATTATAAAAAATGACAAGATAGGCACATTTGGAAAATTACAAAATAAAGTGCTATGTGAGATCTGAGGAAAAAAGCCATTATAGACCAAAAGGGATCGGCCCCATTTCTTCTCTCATGGCCAAATGAATTAAGTGCTTGGAGAGCCTCAAGTGCCATGGGTGTAGGGGTTCCAGATGAAGCCATCCATTAGCACTCCCTCCTCCATCCCACTTTAACATCTCCCTTCCGATCTTCTCTGGGGCCCCCTGACCCCCCATCCCATGCACAGAGAATTCTCTCCCTGCCCCCTTCCTTTCCTTGCAGCACTACCTACCATCCTAAGCTAATAGGAATTCCTAACAAGGGGCTTCCCAGTCCTTATGTTTATACTCTTGACAGGCTGTGTCATGTTAGGAGTTGCCCCTGAGCCTGACCTCCTGCCCTCTATCCCCCTCACCCTGGAGCTCTGCAGAGAGGATACACTGAACAGGTTATAGGAATGAAGCCCCTCCTGGGGCTGAAGCTTGGAGAGGTTCCAGAAGCAGGTTTAGAGGAAGCCAGGGATTTAAGCACAATTGAGATTCTCAGAGCTGATCCTCAACCCCCACCTTTTCCATGCCTGGTTTGGAGTTTGGTCACCTCCTTATACTCCCAGGGGTTTATGTCTCCAATGTGTTCCCTATCCCTAACCAATTCCAATTAACCTTTTTAGCTCCTAAAAGTCACTCTGATTCCTCTGCATCCTTTCGGAAACCCAGTAGTCTGCATGTCTGCCCCTTCTTCACCCCCACCATCTCCCCCCTACTCCTCAGGATCTCCCACTCTGGGGTCAGAATTCCCAGCTCAACGCCCCCACCCCTAAACCCTCTTAGGAAGGGTAAGGAAAGGGAAACTACCCTGGCAATATGTGGCCACTCATCAGGAGGAAAGCATGGGAAAGGAAGTGGAGATTCATAAATGAGACTGACCAGCCACTCACAGGTCTAAGACAAAGGAGGCCCAGGTTATAAACAAGGCGTGAAACTGATCATAAACAGAGTTTCTTAGTGCTGACATTCACAGAATATCGGGACCCCAGAGTTCATTCTCTGAAATTTGACCCTTTCCTTTTTAGACAGAAAAACTGAGAGCCAGAGTACTCAATATCACACCCCAAAATTGGCAATTCCAGGATGAGAACCCAGATTCCTTGATTCTTAGACCAGTGCAGAGTTCTATTACGCCAGATTCATGGTTCATAACTCCAAAACTAACCATCATCCCCAGTTGAAACAATGGATTAGTTAGATACCCCTAACTCTGAAGAGATAAAACAGGACTAGAATAGAGATTTTCATTCTCTGAAAAGTCATAACAAGAAAAAGGCAAGAATCAATGGTCCTACAGTGAAAAAGATTTCCCTATAGAATGTAGGCTCCTGGAAAGCAGGGACTTTCTTTATTTTCAGCGCCTGACACATAATAGGCACTTAATAAATGCTCATTGATTGATCGATCTCCTGATTGTTAAGGTAAATAGGTCCCAGGGAGGTGGGAATGGTACAGGGATGATGAAGAGAGTTTGGAGAGAGAAAAGGAAGAAGAATAAGATCTTAATATAATTATAAACTTCTAGCTTCTCCTTCCCTCTTTCCATATCAGTCTTCCTCTTTTTCTTCTTCCTGTCCCCCTCACTTCTTTCTTTGCTCTCTTTCAATCTATTTCTCTATCTCTACTAATTCTTCCAGTCTCTGGCTGTATCTATTTCTATTCATTCTATTCATTCACCCTCTTAACCAATTGACTGAATTATTGGGCATTATGTATTCCCAAACTAGTATCTCTTTCTCTGTCTTTTTGTCTCTCTCTCTCAGTCACCTATGCTCACACAACTCCCACTACCTATTTCTCTTTCTCTTGATATCATTGTCTTTCTTTCTTGAAAGAGATCAAGTTTCTGAGGAACCATTTCCCAAATATACCTGCTGGTCTCTCCATCTATAAATTGCCAGAGAATGCTCCTCAGTACATTTTCAGATGAGGAAAAAAAATCAGGTGTTGCCAGAAGGGGATGTGGGCCAACAGAGGGAGCTCTTCTCTTCTGAAGCTGCTTCCCCCTCCTCACCCCTTAACCTCCTCATCCCCTGAGGTAATTACTATTCCAAAAGCACAGCTTGGTGGTGATTAACGACCTGATTAATAATTACTCAGGCTAATAAAATAATTAATTAATTTGCTGAGCCATTATTTTTCTTCTCATTCTCAGTCTGAAACAAGGAATTTGGAAATAGCATCCTCAGGCTCCTTTGGAAATGTGACTTTTGAATAGGGATGGGTGAGTGAGTGGGAGGGTGGAGAGGGCAGATGGAAGAGCAAGTCTAGGACACTGAGGCTGCTCTGAGATGGACCTGAAATTGGCCTGGGACTCTGATGGAATGAGAGAGGAGAAGACACTGGCCATGAAGGAAACTGAGCAGGGAGGAAAATGACTAGGAAACAGAGCCACCAGCCACCTCCTGGGAGGAAGAAGGCAGCTTCTGAGCAGAGCTGGGCTGGGGAGCAGAAGAGCAGGGCTCCAGGTGGGGGAAATTCTTGGATGTGCTCACGAGGTGGGTGATGGATGGTACAATTTTCAACATGAGATCTTTGTCTCACCCCTTGTCTCCCAAATGTATTATTTTGCTCTAAAGACCTGTGGTTTGGAATGGGGAAAGAAAGGTAGGGAGACCAGTGCAAGCCCTGAGGTGTGGATGATGGTCTGGAGAAAAAGAGGCCCTGGCATTGCTCCAGGATAAATGATTCTTCCTCTATCCTTTTTATCCCCAAATTTCTGAAAATGAAAGCCCAAGGGTCTAATTAGAGGCATCAGAATAATAGAATTTTATAATATCAGAGATGAACATAAGAGTACAACTCCATTTGGTAATTTGGTAATTTTATAGATAAGTAAACTGAGGCCTGGAGAGAGAAAGTGATTTACATAAGGTTACAGGAAGAGGGAATCATCATCCCTTCTCCCAGATATGAGAATACCTGGATGTATGTTCCCACAGTCCCAAACCAACGTGAGAATCCTCGAAAATATGGATGTTGTGTTTGTGTGTATCTGTATGTGCACACAGGTATGTGCTCCTGGAAAGGAATAAAGGCAAGACTAACATTGTTTGGGAAAAATTCTCCCCTTCCTCCTCTGGGGAATAGATCAGCTGGAATTTTTTCAGAGTCTAGGCAATCAGTTAAGAGAAAGGGTGAAAGTAGAGGGAATTATAGTTATGGAGGGCCAGCAAAGTAACTGATCTCTGGGAACTTCTAAGTTCAATGAGGAACTACAATATAGATTTCTTTCCTGGAAGGCTAGGTTAGGTGAATGGGGGGTGGGAGAAGAAAGAGCCTGGCTAAGAAATGGAGTGTCTCATCCTCTTCTGTTTTTTTTTTTTTAATTGTATTGACACTGTATCTTTTGCTTTCACATCATTCACATTTTGGATATATCTCTCCTTCTCCCACAGAGACATCCTTTATGAAAAAAAGGATTTAAAAAGAGAAAAAACACAGTTCAGCAAAACTCACATATAGAAAAATATTGACACTTTTCTCCTATTTTGAGAGAGCAGAAGGGAGCCAGAAGTTTGAGTAAGATATAATAGAGGAAGTGAAGATTTCAGGGGGAGACTAGGATGCCTGGGTTCCCATTGAAATGTCTTGGAGAGGAGGAATGAAGTAGATCATCAGAAAGTGTTGTGCGATAGAAAAAGCCTTGAATTTGGAGTTGAAAGACTGATATCAAATCCACACTCAGCCACTTGACTGAGCAAATCATCATACCTGTAGCTCTCAACTTCCCCACTCATCTGCAAAAGGGGGATAATATTTAACTATCTCCCTTACTGGTTGTTGTGAAAAAAAACATCACACTACAAAGTGTAATATAAAATAGTTGTTATATTCTGGATTGGAGGCCCATTTATAAAATCTTTCTGAAACTGCTATCTACTAACTAACTCTCTCCATCAGCAGGGAACAGAGAGGTGGGAGGGATAAAGAGCAGTAGTTGCTGTAACTCTTATTTCCAGCAGAGGGCATCTGAGGGAGAGGAGCAAGGCCAGCCAGAGGGCAGTGTGGGCAGCAGCACCCTCTGCTGGTCTTAGAAGCAGAAGGAACAAGGGAGAGTCGTATGTGCTTTTGACTGTGTAAATGGGGCTGTGCCTGTGTGTCCGTGCATGCCTCTGAGAGTTTGTAAACATGAAGGCAGCAAGTCTGCAGCAAAAGAAATTCCAATTTGGGAAACAAAGGACCTGGGTTCAAACCTTCATTTCTGGGTCTCAATTTCTTCACCTATAAGATATTAGTGTCTGTGTGTTCTCAACAACCCCTAAATTTTTCTTCTAAATCTTGGCTCCCATGTGACCTTGACTGTTTATGAATCTAAACGATTGTGTATTTGTATGTCTCAGTGTGTGTGTATGTATGTACACAACTGGGTATGTTACAGACCTGTATAATTCATCCACAACTTTCTTCACTTATTCAAACATTTGTAGAGCACCTACTGAATGGTTAGCCATGTGGAAGATACAAAAATCACAGTCTCTGTATATAAATAAACATTTATTAAGCTCCTAAGATGTTCCAGGTAAAGAAAGGCAAAAAGTCTCTGTTCTTAAAGATCTCAGAATCTAGTGGGGAGACAACATGCAAATAACTATATACAAACAAGCTACATCCAGGATGAACTGGCAATAACCAATAGAGGGAAGGGATGTAAATGCTATTTGGCAAATGTATGACTAAAGGAAGAACTAAATAAGCAATTCAGAGGAATGGAAGAGCACTGGCAGGGAGGGTTATCAAGGGAGGATTTTTGTAGGAAAAAGAAGTTGATAAGCAGGTCCTAAAGACAGGTAAAGCTTCTGTAAGTAGAGAGGGAAGAAGGAGGACACTCTACAAAGAGTGAAAGGTGTGAGCAATATCAATGGAGTTAGTGAAGAGCCAGACATGCCCAGTGAAAGGTGAACAATTGAACATAGCTCTGTGTGCTTGGATATACATCTGTGTCTTAATTAACAGAATAACCATAGGGGCAAGAAGGGTATATGGTAGAGATGATGCTAGGTTGAGTCAGGAACATCTATGGGATGTGTGTGTGTGTGTGTGTGTCTGTGTGTGTGTGTGTGTGTGTGTGAGAGAGAGAGAGAGAGAGAGAGAGAGAGAGAGAGAGAGATGAAGATGGAGGGAAAAAAAGCACCTGGTTTGGGGTGTGTCCCTTCTGGCACAATGAGCACCTGCCTTCAGCTGGCAGTCCAGAAACACTTTCTGCCTCTCCCTACCTCCTCCATGAAGAATAATATTAAAAAGGCCTGTTTGTCCCCTCCCTCTCTTTTGTGCCCCTCCCCAAAATCTGTTTGCCCCCCTACCATTTTGGGTTTCCTCCCCCTCCTTTTTTGCCCCAACTCATTTCACCTCCTCCCCATACCTCCTTTTGCCCCTGCCCATCCCTCTTTTTATCTCCTTCTCTTTCCTTTTTACCACCTCCCCCTCTTTTTTGCCCTTACCTGTTTCACCCCCTCCTTCACCCATCCCCTCTTCACAGCTTTTTCTTTTCCCCCTCATTACCTAGTCCCCCATCTTCCTCTTTTCTAGCTGCCCATACCATCCCAGAAGTGATTGCATTTTTCAGTGTATTGGGACCAATGAAGTAACTCCATTTCTACCTCCCTGCCTACATGGAGAAAGTCATATCTCCCCTCTTTTTTCCATTTGCTCAATGGAATAGTTTCTGACTCTTCCCATCTAGGAGGTCCTTCATAGTGTCCAGCTCCCATGTCTCCTGCTGCAATTTCAGCCACTCCCTAACATTACTCATTTAATCATCTCCTCAGAAGCCCTTCCATCAGGTCTTGCTCTCCTTAAATTAGAATCATAAAGTTTAGATTTAGAAGATACTCTAAAAATCATTTAGTCCACCTCTCTTCTTTTATAGATGAGATCAGGACCTAGAGACTGGAAGAGATTTGCCCAAGTACACAGTGACTCATCCCCATAGCCTTAACTAGAACCCAAGTTTCCTGACTGGGCAGGCAGGGCCCTTTTCTCTACATGGCACTGTTTTCCCTGGCATCACTTACAGACAGACCGTCTTCTTTTATAAGTCAAACCAATAAAACCCGGAGGGTTATTCCAATTCATTTCTTCAAATCCACTCTAATCTTTTCCCCTTGGATACTGGTACCCATCTCTTCTCTCTCAGCCTTCCCATCCTTTTCCCCACAGAGAAGGCTTAGTCATTGCCACGTAACTCACTAGACTGCTTTTTAATTGGCTGGTCTCTGTGAGGTGGGGGGAAGGTGAAGAGGGTCAGGGAGAGGGTTTGCAAGTTCTCCCTTTCCTACCTAGTCTCTACAGCCACAGCCCTTCTAAACTTCTCAGCTAAGGCTGAGAAGGCTCAAAGAATCAGAAAGCTTCAAGTAAGCTTAGAAGACACCCAATACAACCTAATCATTTTAAAATCAGCAAACCAACACAATGAACCAATTGAGTGAGAACCCAGAGAAGGCCATTTACTTGACCAAGGTCACACAGGCAGTAAACTGCAGAGCTTCCAGCCTCAGTTTCTCCCAATAATAATAATAAGAACATATTTCTGAAGTGCTTTAAATTCACAAAGCTTTCTTCACAACTAACCTGTATGGGATAGGTATGAGTAAGCATTATCATTCTGGTTTCATGGACTTTCCCCGAGGTCACACAGATTAATTATCCAGATTCCTTGATTCCAAATCCAGTGGTTTAGGTTTTTTCCCATAATTCTGAGTCCAAATCAGTCCTTCCTGAACTCTTTCTTCCTCCTCTCTCTGAAAGGGAGGGATAATAGGATTTTGACCTAGAAGAGTCTTTGGAGACCACTTAGTCGAAACCCCTTTTTGTATAGATGAGAAAACTGAGGCAAAGAAAGGGATTGGCTACTTGCCTCAATTCACACAAAGAGTAAGTAGGAGAGTCTAGATTTTAAACCAGATTCTTTATCTCCCAATCCCATTGCTCTGGCCATCAGCACAGATAGAGGAGAGGCAGGAGATCAAGACGGGCAGTCATGGGGAGCTGATACCTGCTCCCAGATATCCTGCCTCTCTGTCTCTTCTTTTTCCCAGAGGTTCCCTTCCCACTCTGGTCCAGACAGCTTGGCTCCAAGTTGTTTAGGGCTTGTACTTGTACCCAGACACTCACTGGCCCCGAGGTCATTTCTTGCAACCCCCTGTCTCTGAATCAGGCAAACCTCCCCCTTCCCATCTGATCCATCCCAGTATATCTCCGCCGGTCATTGAGATTGGGGAAAGGGTAATAGGGATTTAGGAGATGTTAAGGGACCCAGGAATCCATATTTCCCTACTTTCAGCAGAGATAACGAAGGCAAGAAGAACGAGGGAAGAGCGGGGAGAGAGAAGGAGGTCCCCTACAGCGATGAGAGCGGAGGGGATAGGGATAAGGAGAGGGATGGGCGGGGTGAGAGGATGAACTCTTCTCTCGGGTCCAAGCGCTCCAAGGTCCACCTTAGAGAATCACATACATGCACCAGTCCCCACCCGCAGCGTCTCTGTCTCCCCGAAAGTCTTCTGTCTAGACATTGCCCGGAATTTTTTATTCATAGCGCAAGGGTGACCCCTTGTGGCCACCTTGGGGAATCTCCCCGCTGGGACTGAGCTGGAAGATCGGGAGGGGGGGGCGGCTCAGGCGAGGAGGGTACCTGCCTTTCCCCCATTCCTGGGAGAAGCAGGACCCAGCTCGCGTTCCTGCTGGGACAGCGCGCAGTGCCCGGCCCCCTCCGCCCGGCTCTCCTGACACAGTGTTTCTGCCCTTCCCAGTAACAGTAGCGAGGAGACTGAGGAGGAAGCGGGAGGGATGGAAGTTAGACTTTAGGAAGGGTTTAGCAGCATTAAGGTAACAATTTGTATTTACGTCGTATTTAGCTACATTGTCTCCGCCGATCCCAACACAGAGGAAACCGGGAGACTGGCTCGACAGAGAAACGGAGGGATTCGTGCTTGAGTGGCTAACCCGGAGGAAGGGTCCTTATCGATGCAGCTTCGGGGCAGGGTGGTCTCACTTGGCCTCCTCGCACAAAGCAGTCTGACTCACTCAGTGCCATTTTCTTTCTGCCCCGAGTGGTAGCAAATGAAATCTGCCTTGTCTGGGGATCCCACTTTTCAGCGTGTCTATATCCTAAGCGTCCTAGGGGAATGGGCTGGAGGAGAATATGGTTACTATACTGCACTCTTCTCATGCCATGCCTGAATAGGTGACAGGAGAAGGAAAATGCTTCCCTGCTGGTCTCTGTGCTAAGTCTGGGACCCAAGATCATCCTTTTTAGGGAAGCCAGGAGACCTCATTTGGGGGGAGCCAGGAGACCCTGGCAATATCATCTCCCTTCCCCCCATCCCCAGCTCCCTACCAGGCCTGGGCATAGACCAAGTGAAATTTGCATAAATTTGCATACCCAGCTGCACACAGCTGCATCCAACTCTGGGCTATAAATCTGCCCGCGGGCAGCACATGGGCTGTCATGGAGCCCCATGCAGAGCTGCTCACGCGGCTCCACACGCCTTCATCTGTAGGCATAGTATTACACACGCCAGTCTGCACACAAGGTTCCCCGTGACACTGCTCCACCTGAGCACACAGCTATTACATGCATCAATCTCTATGCCCAGCTCTCTGCATGTTCTGCAGACTCTATGCAGCCTGTGCATGAGTCTGTGAGTTTTACTAAAAGCTCTTGCATGCATCTACACACATAAATACTTGTGCACAAGTGTTTGCTTTGCCAGGATTGAGCCGTACATGTTCCATGAGCCATGTATCAGTGAGAGACAGGATGGAGTGGTGGGAGAGAATACCATTTTGGAATCAGGCTAGTGTAGGCTTTGCAAACTGTCCCTGCTCTTTTTTTATCTATAAGATTTGGACAAGCCATTTTCCTTTTTGTGCCTCAGTTTCTTCATGAGGTATTTGTGCTCTAGGGTCCCTTCCAGCTCTGAATCTTGTGTTCTTAGCACCTTGCAGTCTGTATACAGGTCCAATGCCTACCATTCCCTCCATATTCTCCAATTCCCTTGTCAGGACTCCCCCCTCATATTAGACCTAGGTTTTCCCCAAACTATGGAGTTTGAGGGCTGCGGAACTAGATTCCAGAGCAGGAATGACAGCTTGTGGCTTCGGGACTCCTGCCACTGACAGATTCCTGGGGTTGTTTTATTCCTCCCCCTCACTCAAGGCAGGAGAATAAATCTCTTGGAAATGGAACAGTGATAGTTTTAGCTGATGTTGCCAGGGACAGAAGGGGTAGAGTACTGAACCATAGAGAAGATGTCTTTCTGCATATTTTTGAATCTGTTTCTGTATATGTGTTTGTGTAGTTTTGTGTACGTGTTTTTATATGCATAGCAGCTTGGAGGTATGGGCTGGGGTATCCCCCCTGCCCCAGCATCCTACTGTTTCCTCTCTGTCCACTAGGGGGCAGCACAGTCCCCCTAATGATTGCCTCCTGCCTAGAGCTACCCAAGGTCTACCTCTCCACTGGGACTTCCTATCATGGTGATTGCAGCTGGGGTCAAGTCTCTCTCAGCTCTGCTGACACTTCTGTTTAAACTAATTTTTTTGGGGGGGGGAGCCAGAAGCGGAGGTCCCTAAGGTCCTCTGAGCTGCAAATATTCTTCCTTTCTCCCTGCCACTATCTGTTCTCCCCATTGCTTTTCAGATGCCAGGACTCCTGGACCCTCATCTACAGCTGCTACAACCATTTTCATTTCTGCCAGCTCCTTGGTCTGGCCAACCCAATTCTAACCGAAGCCAGGTTCAAGCCAACTGCTGACCCCTAGCAACAGCCGGCTTTCCGAGGCCCTTACTGCCCCTGCCAGATGTATATTGCTAAGGGCTAATCAGTTAAGCTGAAATGGGCCAAAGATGTAGGTGGGGAGGCTCAGAATCCACCCATAATAAGATGGAAAGATAGATGGAAAGGGAATTGAGAGTGGAAATGAGAAGAGAAAGAGTGGAGAGTTTGCAAGGAAAAAGGAAAAGAGGAGAGGAAATAGAAGGGATACAGATGAGAGAGAATGGAGAAATGAAGATGCAAACAGAGGGAGGAACAAATAAGGAAGAAGAGAGTGGCAAGATGAAGGAGAGGGGAAGAGAGGATGGAAAAAGAATAGCAAGAGGAGAAAGGAAGGAGAGGGGAGAAACAGGAAGGGAGGATGTATTGGATTGAAGGAGGAGAGGATAAAGAAGGAGCAAAAAGGGGAAAGAGAAAGCCTGGACTGAGGGGGAGAGGAGAGGAAGGGAAAATGACCAAGACAGCATGAAGTGAAGGAGCTTCCTTTATGGTTAAGAAATGAAAAATCACAAAGGTGGATTTTGTAGCTTTCTTTTAGTAGCTCTCCTCTTTTCAGGGGATGCATTTTTGGGGAGCAGTGTTTGTGTGTTTGTCTGTATCCAAATCAAATGTAGATGAAAAATAAAACCCTAACCCCTGAGCATTAAAAAGGGAAGTCAGGAAAGAGGATAGGAAAGGGACAGAGAGGGATGGAGAGGAGATGCAGAGAGCCAGGAGAAAGCCTGGGGATGGCAGGTCCCACAATGCCCTCTGTGAGCTAAGCAGCTGGGTGGGGAGGGAGGGGCCCTCAACGTTCAGGGATTAGTTCTTCATCCAGCTGCCCTGGGCTATGTACCCAGGAACTTGGCCATCTCTGGCCCTCCAGTTATTCCTGTACTGGTTGCAGGCCTTTAGGTGAGGACCTTTCCCTGGCGGAAGAAAGGCCAGCTCATTGCCCCTCCCAACCTAGTCATCCAGATCCCTCTAGGCCTTACAAGTTCACTTGGGGACTTCAGCAGAAGAATTGGGTTCATTTACATGATTTGCAAATCATCTGAAGGATGTGCATGTCTTCTTCATTTGCTCTGGTCTTCCCCAAGTGCCTCCTTACCCTACCCCAAGTGACCTTCTCAGTCCCCCATCTTCCCGGGCCTGAGAAGCCTAGGCTTTGGCTAGGAGCAGTGGTGCTCTTAGGGTGTGTCCTGCAGGCCTCCATCTCTCCAACAGGGAGTGGCTGGAACTTTTCATCCAATTGGCCAACCCGAAGATCCTGAGAATCCTGGGCCTGGCTCCATGTGCAAGAGCACTCGGCCTATTGTTCCCATGGCTGAGCTCCTATCTAAGGTCAGGCTGGGCCACAAAAGAAAGGGCATGGCCAGGGTCAAGCAGGTCCCAGGATGTCTCTTTCCAGGCCCCAAGCAGGAGGATGAGTCAGGGAGGGAGGGATCCAAGGATGATAACAGCAATTCCCAAACATAGTTGGGTGTTTTGGTCTGAACCCAAGAGATAGGAGAGGCCTTAGGATGAGCCCGAGAAGTTATGGAGGAATCAGACATTGGCAGGTGGTGGGTGGTGGGTCTCTTTCTAACACATGCAGCTCTGCCTTTTATTTGCTGTGACTCCTAAGTGGTCTGTGCCCACATCTCCATGTCCCAAAGGCTGAGGCAGAGGTTGGGTATGTACATGTAGGTTGCTTGGAAGCCCCACATGGATCCATATCATTGCAAATATGAACATGGATTTTGATATAGCATGGGTGGAGGTCTTGGAGGGGTGAGTTTTGAGGAAGTTAGTGCAGGATTAGTTTGGGATCAGGTCCCTGTTGGCCCCTCTGCACAGAAGCATCATCACGGTGGATCTCAAACCAAAAGCCCCAGGGAAGGGCAGCAGGGAGCCTCAGAAGGGCCACCCTAAAACCAGGATCCTCAAGACCACAGCCCCCCAGAAGAAGATTACCCCTTGCTGTCCAGAGAGCCTGCCCCTGTCATCTGATTCCCTGGAAAGCCTCTTTGACCCTGTGGGACGATTAGATATCCCTCGACTCCGGAGGATGGTCTACCAGAAAGGTCAGTAGGAAAGGAGGATCCTCCACAGGGGCCCTTCCTTTCTGTCCCTGCATTGTCGAGGTTCAGCAATTCTTGGGGTTAGGAAATTTGCACAACCATATTCTCTTCCTGTCCCTTCCAGATGCCACTGATCAACCAAACGTTTATTAAGCACCTTCTACATATTTGGTGCTGTGCTTATACTTGAAGTACAAATCAAATTTCTCCCAGACCAAATTGGCAGTTGGGAGGCAGACACCCAAAGACAGAAATTGAAGATTCTGTCTTGGATACTGGCTCCTGAAAGCTCCAGCAAAGCCTGAGTAGCCCCCCCTGACTCCCTTCTTACTTCTCTCTATCATTCACCCCCTTCTCCCCCCACAATCTCTCCCATCAGCACCATTCCCATCACCACAACCTCAGTGTATGCCCCCATTAACTTTGATTTGCTTAACTAAACTTTAATAGTCGATAACACATTAGCACATACCCCGATTCCTAGAATCTGAGAAATGGAGGAGAGCTTAGAGATCATGTAGTTCCAACCCTCTCATTTTACAGATGGGGAAACTGAGGCACAAAGCGGTTACGTGACTTGCCCAAAGTCACACAGCTAGTTAGTTGAAGAGCCAGGACTAGAACACAGATCTCCTGCTTCCTAAAACAGTTCTCTCTTTTCACTGCATTATGGTTTGCAAGGAGCCTCCTACAATCTCCAACAGATTCCCAGCTCTCAGAGGATAGGAGTGAGTACCAGTGCCTGACGATATGCAGTGCCACCACGCCATCTTGTGGTAATATCTTGGAACTGCACCTTCCCCTCAGCTCAGGAATAACTGGAGGGATCCAGGAGCAATTCAATTCCAATCAAAAAGTAACTATCGGATGCTTATCATGCGCAATGAATTGTGTTAGGTGCTGGGGGCACAAAGACAGAAGTAACACTCACGTGCGCCCCAACTCACAAACTCTAGTAAAATGGGATCCTTTTATGCTGGTAAAGTCCGGCCATAATCCGTGTGTGTGTTGGCAATACCAGGCCCAGAGGCTGGAGAGCGAAAGCTGGTCTGGAAGTTTCTGTTCGGTGTGTACCCGCCCAACTCCACAGCCGAGGAACGGCAGGTATTGGACACCAAGCTGGAAGCCCACTACCACGGCATGAAGTGGGCCTGGAGGGGCCGCTACCCCAACGCAGTCCGCCTCAGGGCCCCTGCGGATGGTGAGTATCCCGGGCCGGGAGGGTAGAGACGGAATAAATGAACCCTTTTAGTCGAGAATTACTGTGCATGGGGGAGAGTGGGTGCATTAAAGTTTTCCAAAGAGGTAGAAAATGGGCACTCGGAGACCTGCCTGGTGGGAAGCCCCCAGTCTTCCAGCCTCTTCCCTTTTGTGAATGGGAAAAAGCATGGGATTTTGAAAAAAAAAAAAAAAGAGCTTAGGCTAAACACTCTGGGCTTTATCTATATCTATAAATTAAGGGGTTTGGGAAAGGTAAGTATTAAGATTCTAAACTTTTGCATAATTATGGGAGACATCTTGGTATAATGGCTAGAATGGTAAACTTGGAGAGAAAAAGACATGGCTTCAGATTTCACTGCAGAAATTTATTAGGTCTGTTACTTTAGACAAATCTCTGAGTAAAAGTTTTCTCATCTGTAAAATGGGGAGGACACTTACCTCTTTGGGTTGTCAATAAGGATCAAATGGAATTATATCTATAAAGCACTTTGCAAATCTTGTTGATTGTTGTTGAATCATTTTAGTCAGTCTGATGCTTTGTGACCACATTTCAAGTTTTCTTGGCAGAGATACTGGAGTGGTTTGCCATTTTCTTTTCCAATTTATTGTACAGATGAGGAAACTGAGACAAACAGAGTTAAGTGACTTACCCAGGATCCCCTTGCTAGAAAGTGTCTGAAGCTAGATTTAATCTCATGAAGGTGAATCTTCCTTGACTCTGGACCCAGAGCTCTTTCCACTGTACCACCTGACTGCTTGCATCTTAAAGAGCCATAAAAATGTTTATTCTGTTAGCATCTGGTTCTTGAACTTCACTTGGGTCCTTCATGCCAAGTGATGGGAAGTATAACTGTGGCCCTTTTCCTAAGACATTGGGAGGCCAAGTCCATTAGCAGCAAATGGCCATCTTCTCTTTGTTGGGTTGGGGGGTGAAGAGCAGGCTAAGCTTCTCTCCTTCCCATCTGCTGGGTTTATAGGAGCCCTGCTTCTCCCTCCCCTTCTCCCACAGAGGAATTTTCCATGGCCATTGACAAGTATGAAGTGCTACAGACACAGATAAGAGAAAATGCATCTCCTCTGGAAAAGTTGGCTGAGGTGGGAGAGAGCTGCTGGTTATGGAATGGGAGGGAGCGGGAAATCTTTTCAAGAGGGGATCTAGTGGAAAAGGGAAAAGTAATTCCTAAAAGAACTTTTCCCTAAAGAATTCCAATGGAAACTCAAGAAGAGTTGAGTCAAATGGTAAATTCTTTAGAAAAAGTACTTTAACTTGCCCCCCTTCCCCGTATTGGATCTGGCTGAGTGGGTATATATCTATCACCTGGGGAAAAAGTCATGCTAAACCCATCTTATTCAGAGATGGAGACACTAGTGAGGAGAGAAGGTCTAGAGCTAAGGATATAGAGAAGCTTTCTCTCCCCCTGGAGGAGGAGGAGGTGTCTTTCCCCTCCTCTTAGTTTTCTACATACTGGGGAAAAAGGACTCTCTTCTTCCTTTCTCCAACCTCATCTTTCATAAGAATAGGAAGAGTCCAGATTCCCATGTTGAAAAACAAAGAAAAGAAGTCTTTACCTCTTTAGTCACAGAAAGGGAAAGGGACAATGAATGGCACACAGGAAAGGGAAGTTGGGGACTGGAGTGTCCACTGATCTAAAGAACAGAGCTTTCCCCAAATCCTTTCTCCTCCCACCCAGAGCAGTCTTCAGTACCATATCTTCAATGACCAGCTCTTCAAGAAGGCCCAGAAATACATAGATGCAGATGTCCCTCGAACTGACCGACACCGTTCTTACTTCCAGTAAGCAGATCAAGGTCAAGGGCAAATGGAGGTCAAAGTAGGGCAGGGAGAGGCCTCACATTTCCTGGGCTTTGGATACTCATAACAGATTCTATAACTCCCATTTACTTCCCTTAATTCCCTTCCTCTAGATTTGCCTTAGGATCTGGACAGGATCTAAGTCACTATTGCCTCTAAGGCTCAGGCCCACATGCCTAATAATTCATAACCAAAATTGGAATCACCCAACTAAATTCCAAATAATTAAAGGAAAATGGGGAGCTGATGTTTTTAGGGGACATGGGGAAGTCGGAGTTTTGAGGGATGGGAGATTGGGTAATTGGGATGTAGTTAAGTGCCTTCTCTCCACTTCATTAGGGAAGAGGGGTTGGTCAAGCTGCTGTCTGTCAGGGAGATACTTCTCACCTATGCCGCCTTTCATCAAGGTAAAGCTTTCTGAGGGGACCTTCTTTCCCCTCTCAGAGGCCAAAGTCTTCCTATTCTATTTTAACTTCAATATTTCCATCCTTTGTACCTATCCCACCCCATCCCCGTTTCTCTTGCATTCATTATCTTCTCTCATTTTTCTCTTCCCCTGTTCTCCTCTTCTCATATGCCAAATAATTCTTCCAAAGCTTTAAACTAGGTACCTCTGTCCCTTTCCACAGAAATCCTAATCAGGTTTCTCTGCTCCCTCTCTGAGAAAACCCAAATCAGCTCCTTGATTCTGTCCACACTGCCACCTGTTCAGAGGTACCACATGTACCATGCTACCACACTACCACTTCCCTTCTTCCCTTGACCTTCCTCCATTGAAAGAGATCTCTTTCTTCTCAAATTTCTCAGTGCTTGGCTTGGATTTCTCCTTTATACTTAAGCTCACTTTAGCTATTTGTTCACATATTCCTCTCAGTCCCCAGTTAAGATGCTAAGCTCTTTGAGAAATATGGTCTTTGTCCTCTCTCTCTCTCTCTCTCTCTCTCTCTCTCTCTCTCTCTCTCTCTCTATATATATATATATATATATATATATATATATATAGCCTCAGCATAGTACCTATATATGCTTAACTCATTTTGCTAAATGGAATCCAATTGAAGAATATTCTTCCCTTTCCCCTTGCCAGACTTGGGTTACTGCCAGGGCATGAATGACTTTGTGAGTAGATTTCTGGAGACCCTGGACTCGGAGGCTGATGCATTTTGGTGCTTTGTGGGCTTCATGCGCTGGGCAGGGATGAACTTCACAGCTGAAGGCATCAAGAGAAAGATCCGTGAGAAATAGACCCTGAGGAAGGGGAGGGGAAGGGCACCCTTCCTGTCTGGGTATTCCCTGGCATAGCTGATTCTCACATTTCAGACTTGGAAGTGTCAGTAATATAGATACTTTTATGATCTTTTCATGTCTTTATTCTCATTCACCCACGCATGTGTCCTTCTTCCTTACTGACTATGCCTCCTGAGGGCAGACTCACTTAGTGCATCATCAAAGGCAAGATGGGTGCTGAATAAAACCTATGGAGTAGGGATATTATGATCCACAGGGAGTGACCATGATGGGATGACAATGAGGGTGTTGTTAAGGCTGTCAAAATAGACACTGGTTGAGGAGGCAGAGGACAAGGAGGGATGGAGGTGGGGAATGTAACTGTGATTAAACAAATGCTCTCCCTGCAGATGTCTCTGAAGAGCTTCTAAGACACGTTGATCCAGAACTCTCAAGCCACATAGAGAAGGTCTCCAAAGAAAAGCTGCTCTTCTGTCTCCGGTCAGTCTTGAAACCCTGGGAGGCTAGGCAGTGCTGAGAGCATAGAGGATTGGGAGCTGGGATTTAGAGAGCTCAGGAACAGGGTGGTGATGATGCAGAAAGCTGGGTCTGAGATTATTAGAGAGAGCTGGGGGGTAGATGTCTGAGGGAAGTGGGTCTCTGACAAGTCTGACCGACTGACCCTATGCTCCCAAAGCTGGTTGTTGCTGTGTTTCCAGAGGGACCTGCAGCATCAAGATGCCCTTAGAGTCCTGGAGATCAGAGGGTTGGAAGGTGGTAAGAACAACTCCCCCATCTGGCGGCATTCAAGGACCAAGAATGGTGAGCAGCCCAAATTCTTCCACCTTGAATCCACTAGATCATCCATTTCAACCTCTTACACTGACTGTTCCCTTGACTCTGACTACAATGAACTCCATGCCCTTTGATGCCATTGTAACCTCTCACCCTTCCATAATTCTTTACTGCTTTATGGTCTTTGGTCCTCCAATATCTCCTCTGACAATGACTGTTGATCTCCAGCAGTCACTGGATGCTGTGCTCCCCGAAAAGACCTGACCTTTGATGTTCTGCTGTGTGTGGCCATCCTGGTGCAAAACCGAGATCAGCTGCTAACCTTCCATCACTCCAATGACTTCTTCCTCTTCTCCCAGAGGTATGCCCCAGCCTTTGCCCTGTTCCAGCCCAGAGACAGTGCAGACCTTGAAATGCACCTCCAAACTCCCTTGTTTATATAACCCTACCTCAGTGAGTCAGCACAGATTTCCTCTGTTAACCATTTTGTGGATTATTCACTGTAAATACTGCAACTGTCTTTCTTTTGTCCTCTCCCTTAGTTCTCTCCCCATCCCCTTCCAATACAGATTCCCAGAATACTTCCTACCATCTCTCAAGCATGTGTTGAGGAAAAGGAAGCAGTATCTTTTAGTATGAACTTGAACACAACAGAAAAATCTGCTGTGGAAAAAAAATTGCATAAACAAACATGATATATTGATCCCAAATATATTGATGCTCTTTCAATGGATCCATCATTGCTGTTTGAAGTGATCCAAATGATTGAGACCACCTTCAGTCTGGTAGAAAATTGAGAGCTAAGGCCTGGGGATAGTGACGTGGACATATCCATACTGGTGATTGGCTGCAGCATTTCCTCCCCAATATACACCATCTCCTGGAAACAAACTGGTTATCCCTTGTCTCCTCAGGCTCCAAGGAAAGCTGAAACTGAACACCCTCCGAGGAGAAGAAAAGGAGCTGCCGCGCCCTGAGCTACCTTCCCTGGGGCCTAGGGTTATGCTTATGCCTGGCCAATAAAACATCTCTTCTATGGGTTCATATCTGTGACTCTCAGGCTGTCCTAGAGTCATCTATTCTGGAACTGGGAGTGGAGGATAACGACACTGGAATTTCAGGTTCTACCATAGGCATTAATCCCAATTCTAAATAACCTTCCTGCTCCTTAGGGAGATCTTTCTACCTTTTTCTAAGGCTGCTCCAATATGGAGGACCTTTTCTCTTATCAATATCCCTTTAGCCCATCCTCTGACTTCTAGTCCAGGGATTCCTATCGTGTGTGCGTGTGTGTGTGTGTGTGTGTGTGTGTGTGTGTGTTCTAGACTTCTTTGGTAGTTTGTTGAAATCTATGGTCCCTTTCTGAGAATAATGTTTTTAAATACACAAAATAAAATACACAAGGTTACAAAGGAAGCCATTACATTGAAATAGTTATTGAAATACTTTTCAAAAAATAGTTAATGGATGCCAGGTTAGAAACTCCTTCAGCTAGTCCAAGTCCAAGCCTGTGGACTGATTCCCAAGCCCCCCACAGATAGCTAATCCATGTGGGACACAAATGAAGATAATATAGAGAAGTGGAGTCAATTTTTTATTCTTCCTCATTACCCAGAATCTAGCCTTTGCTTTTCTCCCTTGATAACTGTTTGTTCTGGGGAGAAATTGCAAGTCATTCCTGTTTTATCCATCTGGTGACCTTCTAAGTTATGGGGCTAGGGTAAAGAAGACCCGGAGGAATGAAAGAATTCCCTACCCTTAGGGAATTCATCTGAAGGGGAGTAATGGGGAAGCAGAGGCAGAGAAAGAATTGATTAAATTAGGAACAGATGGACAGAACTATAGGCCAGTGAATCCTGAGCCTTGGTTTCAAAACACTCCCTCAAATGTCATCAATTACTTGAAGAGGTATTATGAAATTTTCTAAGAGATCAGGATTATCAATGATTAATTTGAGAAATAAAACCACTGGGCATGTTTATCTTCAGGAAGGGTCAGTCAATTAGTATTTATTAAGCACTTACTATATGCCAGACGCTGTGCTTAAGTTGCATCTAAAAGGAAGATACTAGTGGAGATGAGACTCTCAGGAGAAGAGTAACAAAGGGAATGTCCTCCTCCTCCTCCGAGATACAGACTAGGGAGAAAGGAGACTAATTTTCTCTCTGGGTCCAGGAATTGTCTAATTTTTGTCCCTCTTTCCTTCAAGTCTTCTTGCTCCTATCCCCTCTCCACTGAGTTCTCTGAACAGTCTCAACTGCTCCAGGACCTACCCCTTTCCCAGTGTCTCCCCATCCCATTCTGGTATCCTCTTACTGAACCCATTGGCTCTGATGCTCCTTAGTTATTGCCCAACCCCCACCCACCTCCTCTGGCATTTCCCAACACTACAGCTGAAACAAACAGGGAAGGAAGGGAAAGACATTGAAAGGAGAGCATCTTTTCAGTTTTTCTCTTGGTCATGGACAAAAAGAAAGGAAACTGGTCCCAGCCCAGGCACCATCAGCCCCCTTTCTACAATGAAGAGAATCCCAAGAGCTCCATTCCCTTTCTTCCCCAGCTCCATGGTGAGCTGACATGCTTGGAATGCTAAGAAGGGTGATGGTGAGCTTGGGGGTGGGGAAAAGGAAAGCAGTCCATTGAGAACCAAGTACTCTTGCCTTCTCTTCAGAAGACAAAAGATCACGTTTGGAAGCAGGGTTCAGAATCCCTGAGAGGAAATGAGGAAGAGGGGGAACCCAAGAGCTCCTGGACCAATATATGGTACATTACCACTCTCCCTTCCCCCTCCAGAATTTGGTGCAAAGGGAGGAGCAATTTCAGAGGCTGCATCATCGCGAGCGCACACACACACACACACACACACACACAGAACAAAAGGGGAAAAAATAACCCCAAACACAACTACTTCAATGACCCCCAAATCTCTCATTAAGCTCAGTTTTCAGAATCTCCTATTTCTCTCTGGCTCCTAAGCAAATAAGGGTTTTCTCTGGTTAGGAATGATGAGGCTGTTGAGACACCATCATCTCTCCCGATCCAGGGTGTGCTTGTGTGGGGAGTTCCATTTACATGCTGGGAGAGATGCACCTGTTTCTAGAGTTGAATGAGAAGAGGTGGAGGGATCTCTTAAAGGGACCCCAGGTTGTTTTGTTGTTTTTAGAGAACTGAGAAATAAAAGGATAAGGGATAAACATAAGGATAAAAGGTAAAAGTAAACATTTCAATAGAGAATTGATTATGGAATTTAGGGGGAATAGGAAGAAGAAACACAGGGGGAGATTTTAGAGCTCAGAAGCGGTGAGGAAATGAGTAACACAGAGACAGGCAGGAACAATAGAGATCCAGAAGTAGACAGAGACAAAAACGATAACAAATAGATACTCAGATACAGCCAAGCAGAAAGGAGGGAAATGGCAGTTGGAAAGCAAGAGGCTACATCTGCAGAGAAGGAAGAAGAGGGCTGCAGAGGAAAGGGAGAAGAAGCTCAGAAAGGTGGAGAGTAGTCAAAGAGAGAGATGTTTGTTCCTTAGGAGCAGGTTGGTAGTTTATAGAATTTTCTCTCAATCCCCCTTATCACTCTCACTTAACATCTGAAGAGTGGACACATTTGTGTCAGGGACAGTCCTCATCTATCTGTCATACCTATAGCTTCACCAACTGCAGCCACAAATATAACTGCCTTTGATATTCCATGTCTAAGCAGCCCCAGCTTTTAAAATCATTCCTGAGAGCATACAGCCTTCCTGTAATTTTAAGGTATTGTTGGGGCAATCTGGAGCCCCATCAACTCATACAAGGAGACAGGACAAAGTACAGACTCCTCCTATCCTCTCCATTCCTGAACTTCCCAAACAGGTCGTTTATTTTATTGGCTTTTGGGGAACTGGGGGACTTTGGAAAAGACTTAAAGGAAGGTTAGAAAAGACAACTG
The DNA here is from genome assembly GCF_902635505.1 of Sarcophilus harrisii. Taxonomy (NCBI): domain Eukaryota; kingdom Metazoa; phylum Chordata; class Mammalia; order Dasyuromorphia; family Dasyuridae; genus Sarcophilus; species Sarcophilus harrisii. Next base: position 87,767,022 of record NC_045430.1, on the reverse strand, counting down.
GGTTCAAAATGACTATACATAGATAGCAAAATAGAATTCTTGTGCTCCAGTCCTAATTTTAAGGGAAGGAGAAAGAAGGGAGGAAGGAAGGAAAGAGGGATGTAGGGAAAGAAGCTAACTTGAATTCTGAATCCTATTTATAAACTCACCTCTGATTTTCTAAGTAGTGCATTGGAAAGAAACTGAGGCCAACAGTATGTACAGTTGTCCCCAGGGGGAAAATGAGCCTCTATTTTAGAGTAAGCATTCGATTGCTAAAACACCTATTCCCACTTCTCCACTCATATTGAACAAGGGACCCTGAAATTCTAAAACTCCTTGGAGAAAATCTTCAACTCTGCCTCAGTGAGGGGCCCTATCGGAGAGAAACAAGACAGTTTCATTCTGTTATCTTCTATTCAATTTTATTCAAATTCCAGCTCAAGCTGAAACCCAGCTAGTAGATGAGCCAACTTGGGACTCCACCCACGAGCCCCCTTCAGCTTGTAGCCAAAGTTCCTATTATAAAAGAGCCAATCTAAAATCCTCTCTTTACAGAGGTTCTAAACATGCCATGCTATGCCAAGGCAGCCTCTGCCCCCTGGAGAATATTCTTTTCCAGTGCTACACTCTTTATCCTCACCTATTTCCCTAATGAGACTTTATGCCTCTGTCAGGATTTCTAACCTTACTTCCTAATCTTCATAATAAACCTCTTTTATCAATCTAGATTTTCGGGTCTGTAAATTGCTTTATAGAGAATCTCTGCTCCACCAGAAGGGAGCTCCCCAAAACTCCCTTTTGTGCTGAATCCCAAGGGGTTTCAAGGGAGCCAAACTTCTCCATTTGGTTCCCTGAACCCTGAACCTGCCACTAGACCTTATCATTTAACTCCCTGACCACCAGAAACCCTAATCTCATTTTGGTTCCCTAAATTTAGACCTTATTTCGTTCCCACACTGGGAGTCCCCAAAACTAGACTTCATCTCATCAATACTACCACAGTAGGTCATGTCCTGATGAGCTCTTGCCTAGATCTTTAGTCCTTTAATAGCTAAACGAGTCATCTCTCCTATGTACAGATCAGCTCCTTAGCACCCTGTTCAAAATCATCAGTGACTTTTACATTGAGCATAAAATTCTTTAGACTGGTACCGAAGATTATCCATAATTTGGCTTCAACCTTTTAAACCATATTTCACATTATTTTTTATACACTTTGTTGCAGTTCAAAATATTCTCTGCTTAAAATTCCCCCGTCCTTTTGCCCTAATCTCCCTCTATCATGTCTTTTGTATGTGCCACAGTAAGTTCTTAGAAGCTAATAAGATCCCTTAATATTTCTTTTTTTGTATTGTCCAATACAATGCTTTGAGCATAGTGGACATAATATATTCATTGGCTATTTGAAATGTGAATTCTAGATGGTCAGGACTCGAGCTCTAGTCCTGATTTGGTCAAGGATTAGATATGTTTAATCACATCTATATCTTAAAATGAGAGGGGTGTGTAGGCGCTAAAGTTGGTGGGGGGTTGGTTGAATGAGTAGGAGAGAGGCCATGGACCCCTTTGGCAATCTAAATCTATCGACTCCTTTTCAGAATTGTTTTTAAATGGACAAAACACATATTTACAAAGGAAACCAATCATATTGAAATAGTCACCAAAACATTAAATAAGTGCCAAGACTTCAGGTTAGGAACATTTCTCCAAGGCATCCTTCCAGCACAATGTTCTATGATTCTAATGGAGTCCTGCCTTTGGAGAAGAACCCAAGGGAACTAGGTGGGAACAAGAGATCAGAGAAAAATGGAGACAGCATTCCCAGGCTAAAAAAACAGGATATGAATAACGTGCTGAAGGGTCTTACTCTGAGGCGGACCAAATGGCTCTCTTGTCCCACGTTTATGGACTCTCAGGTCATAAAGTCAGCCAACTTATAGACGTCTCCATAAGACTTTATGAGCCTAGGCTGGAAAGATACTATAACTAAGCAATGAGAGGAAGAAAACATTAAGCATTGAGAAGGAGTATATTTAGGGAAGTCAAAAAATGTTTGGGGATAACAGGATACTACTGCAAGGCAGAGTCTACCCTCATTCTTCCAAAAAATCCTGCCCACCTCCTTAAAATGCCAGAATATATCACAGGCCAATACAGAGTAGCACATTCTTAATTATCTGTATTTGAATCATCTGTGGCATATGTTTACTCCTAGGCTGGCTTCTCACTGCCACCCAGTAGCTTCTTGGCTATGTTCCCCAACAGCTAATGTGCACTCAGGGAAGGGAGGCATTTCACAATTTCCCCAAATAAAGCAAATTGTAACCTAACACACAAAGGAAATGTATTCCATAGCCAAGTGTGATACATTTTATTCTCTTTTGTGAACTGAGTACATTAGTGTGAATAACCAATGGCCAACTTACTTGGTGGACACAAATACCATCATGTGAGTCTAGCTCTTCCATCAATCTTTCTTCCCTCATGAGAATTTGTGCCTCTCCCTGAACTTGGTACTTATCTGATTTCCACTACATATTTGGGCAAGTAGGCCAGATATTGTCAAGTTCATCTCTATTTCTCTTGAATGATACTCAGTATCTTAGAAGCCATTCAGCATTCCTCAGACTGTGGACACTCTTGAGACCGTGAACCCTTTTAGAAGACCTAGTGGCTTTCTGGAATTGCAAAAGGGTAGAATTGAACATGAGCAATAGACAGATCATAGGGCTACATTTTTGCCCAGTTTCTTTAAAATATCACCCAAGATACAGATTTGAAAAGCAACCATTTATTAGAACCAATACAAGAGTATGAAAAGAGGGAGAAAAGGAGGAAGATGGTGGAAGGGGAGAGAATGAGGTCTGCATTGGATGTCAGTTGTGGAAACACATAAATGCCTATTTTTAAACATTTACATTTAAAAGGTGTAACATACATCATTTTCCTTTTAAAAAAAATTAGCCAAACCTGACTAAAATCAAACCAAGAAAGCACACCCCAAACTCCCCCAATAAAACAAAGTCCATTGAAAATTCAATCTCCCATTTTCCATCCAGACATCTGGCTCCAAATTGTGATCCGATCTGCTTTGGATGGTAAAGAAAGCCATCTCGAAGCATGGTGCCGAGAGATGCGTTAGCGTCTTGGGCCAGCCTGGCTCCCAGTCTGGGGATGTGGCTGGGAAGAGCTATGTTGCCAGTATTCAAAGTTCTAACTCCTGGCTTGTGGTGGCCGAGAACTCTCCATCGTCCAGATTTTCAAAGAGCTATGCTTGGCATTTCCGATGCTGGGCGAAGAGTAAGGAGAAAAGTCCGTGTAACACAAAAAGGAACATGTAGCAGCAGCAAGGGGCCAAGACCTTGTGCTTTTTTGTGGGTTACAAATCCAGGGATGAGGGCAAGGGAAGGAAAATCCATGGATCTTATCGGGGACAGGGACTGGATGAGTCTCCTGAAACTGAGTAAGGAGTAAGGTCCATAAGCCCATGTCTAAAAAAACAAAACATGACCCAGAGAAGTCATTCCAAACCAGACCAGTAAAATCAATGTCAGGTCCATGTTGTGAACCCAGAAGAGAGATAATAGATGCTGAATATAATGGCTTGGATGAAATATTAGGGAGCATCAACACTCTAGTTTGGGAGTGTTAAATGTAACAATACTCTAAAAACGGTTATTTCCAATGTGGCAATATACATATTCTTCCCTTACATAGGAAATAGGAAGGGGAGGCACACAAGATCCCAGGAGGAAGCGGATTCCATAAAGATGGTGGTAAAGATGTTGCTGTCCTAAGATCAAATCAGTTGTAAATGTATGGATATAGTCAAGAAAGAATAGTATCAAAAACTGCTGCCTGGGCCTCTGCTCTTACCCCATGGGGATTTGAATCCAAATACTAGAGAAACACCTTCACCTTCTCTGTGGAAAGACAAAGAAAACAGAAAGTGCCTACCCTCCCCCCCTTAAAATTCCACAATTATTTCTTGGCTATTAGACGCCAACATTTATGAAAACACTGTCAACATCTGAATTAGCAGCTTTGATGAAAAGGTGACTAGAGGAACAGGGAGATTAGGATACACAGAAAAATGGCCTGGGTTGCTAAGTCATTCCACTCTTGGAGACAGTTCAATGAGGACTAAAGCCCGGGCCAGGCTTAGACTTCAGCTCCCAGCATCCTCCATCTAAAGATCCTAAAGTACTTTTTGAGCAATTGGCAATGCCTCACACCCCTGTGAGGTAGGTCAGTATTATTGCCCCCATTTAGCAGATGGGGGAACTGAGGCAGTGAGAGTAAATGACTTGCCCAAAGTCATCCATCATGAGTCAGTTGAGGGGGGTCAGCAGACACCAGACCTAGCATCACACCCAACTCCTGTGTTACATCCTCCTAGACTCCCTATCTTCATAGAGCGGACTGGACTCTTGCAGGTTTGCATGATAGGAACGTGTGTAGGTGTACCTCCCTTTGCACAAAAGATGTTCTCAAACAACAAACACTGAGCACTTACCAGAGCACCTGGGACACTTACAAGGTTACAGGGCATAATAGATGAATCCTTGCTCATAAGAACTCTCTGGTAAAGCTGTGCACATTTTTGTTTTGTTTTGTTTTAGGAAATCAAATATTTTAAACTCAGCAGTTGTTTGTCTTTTTTTTTTTCTTTGTTATTTAAAGAATCCTTTGGTAAGGTGAAAAATTATTCCCCTACCCCCATTCAACTCCAATGGATTTGTTTTTAACATCTATCATTAATATGATCAGATTTGCTTAGATCAAGGCCAACCTGCATCAAGGATGGGGACAGGGAGGAGGATCAAATCACTAATTCTTCTGGGTGCTATAGTGAAATGCTTCAGGATCAGAAACCAATGGGTGAGCAGATGCTTTTTCTGAGAGGGAAAATGAAGAGCTCAACAGTGGTGGTCTCTGCAATGCTCTGAGCTGCCAATTCTTCAGAGAAGGCTGCCATCAGGTGTCCAATCTTTGGACAAAGCTGAGCAGGGCAAGGATTGCAGTGGTTATCACTGTCCCATGCTGTCTCTTCCTCCTCTGAAGACACCCTTCCTTTCTGTAACATCTCATCTCCAATACTGTGGCATTTTCAAAACAACTAAAGATCAATAGTATATAAATAGAACTTAAGATGGTTTAAAAGCTGCTTTTAAATTTATATGGGGCCTTTGACTTAAACTTATTATAGAGAGGCATCTGGTCCAACCCCTTCCTAAAATATGAATCCTGTTTACAACAACCAAGATTCCAAGTGGCCAAATTGCCTCAATTTGAATACCTCCAGTGACCGGCAGCTCACTATTTCATGAAACAATGCGTTTTCCCCCAATTAGACATATTTTGCTTCATTCTTTCCTTCTCAATCAATAATTTAGCAACAAAAAGACAGAAGGTAAAAAGAGCAGCTATTCTTAGTTCTTCAGATCAACTTTGAATGTTGAAGAAATTTTATCCATAGCAAAAATATTATTTCAAACTTGGAACACTGATGCCAGCCTCAAAAAAGACTGAACACATCAAACTCAAACCTAGCAATTCAATTACACTTTAACTGCTTTGAGGGAAAGGATAAGAACTTCTGTCTCAAATTCCTCAGTGTACATATGGATCTATACTTGGGAAACACCAGTTCCTGAAAGGTCAACCAACAAATTCTTGTAAGACCTAGACATTAACACTTTTGAATTGGGTATTTGAAACAAGGATGACCTAGTTGACTAATTTCAAGCTGTGGGAAGGATAGCACCTTTTACAAAATGAGCTGGACTTAACTTGGGCTTGCACCAGGCCTCACAGGTCACACCCTAAAACAGAGCATAACAAGATGGGAAGTTCATTGGATTCAATTTGGCCTAATTTCTCTATAATAGTTTCCTATTAGATTTTCCGATTAATACTGAGGGCTCTTACTGAGCCTGCGATAATGAGGTTTTGATCTATTGTGACATTAATGACCACAATAAGTTGACTTTGAAATGTCTTAATTAATGGCTCTCACTGTGTATGCTGCCTTTGAGCACAGGTTTCTCCAGTGATTGCCTTGCCTTCATCAACAACTTGTTTCAAAATTCCTTCCCTTGCTAATCTCAGAGGCAATAGGCCCTAGAAGTGCTGCCTCCCACAAACATAAACGAGTTAGATGGAAAAAACTGTTCCAGGAGAAAGGATGAAGCAATATGAAAACAAAGACGGGGAGAAAAAAGGCAAAAGTACATGTGTTCACTGTGAGGTGACCACCCTTAGGAAATAATCTAGTCATTGAAGACACTGAAAGCAGCAATGACACGAGCTGAAGAAACTTATTTTGATAAAATGAGGTAGATTAAAACCCAAGAAATTCAGCTGAAGAGGAAAAAAAAAACTGGAAATATTTTTGCAGTCTTCACCCATTCAAAGAGAGGAGCAGCTTACATGTGGCTAATCCAAGTTCCCATTTACTCTTTCCTTCTTGTTTTCAGACTTTCTAATCACTTAAAAAAAATTTGACCAAGGAATTTTTAAAAGGGTACTGAATAGCTCTAGCAAAAAGTCTGTCAAAGGATATAAGTTTTCCTACTTATTTAACAAAGGGGGATACATGCAGCTATTCAACAAAAATAAATGCTTTTTAACAGCAAGGATATAAGCTCAAATTAGGTTTGGGCAAATCTGGCAGTTACTGAGAATCTCTCAGATAGAAAGCATTATGCTAGGTATTTTGATGGCACAAAAAAGTGTGGGACAAAGTCCTTGTCTATAAGGAAATTCCACAAAAGAAGTGTTATCTAATCCAATTCTGCCCCAAAAGACCCTAAGTCATGAAGATTCAACTGTATCAAGTACTCTTTCAGTTTTAAGACTCTAAGCCAGAAACAAGGATCAAGGACTCCCATTTCATAAAGAAGCTGTCCCCCCCTTCAAGGACAAACACATTTTTTGAGTTATGAATCAAATGAATCACTCACAGATAAAACCTATGACCAGCTTAACATAACTGAAAAGAACACATCACTCATGAAAAGGCCAACATCATAGGCTGATTTCCTGGTTGGGATAGTTAATGTCCCTCTATTCCAAGGTTACAGGCCATGATAACCTCTAACATGGAGCCAACATCTTGCAGGTACATGCTACTGGTAACAAAAAACTAGGCAAGAGAATGGATCAGTGCAGATCCATCACCACAACTAGAGAAAATAAACAAAACTCAAAATGCAGACTCTACCAACAGAACATTAGTGACTAACTTCCAAACACTATCATTCAAACCAGAGTTATCTGATCCCTGAATACTCCATCTGGTCCATAAGGCACTCTTTTATCACCTCAAAACCTCAGTGAGTTGGGCCCTGAGGAGATAAGGCCAAAAATACCTTAAGGAACACACAAAATCAGAAATGTAAAGGATTTCTCTACAAATGTGCAAAGGGACTGAGCTTGGTCTTCTTGTAAAGGAGAATGCATACCAAATGCACTCCAGCAGCAGCTTTCAATCCAGACCACCAGGAATTTAGGGCAGGGCTACAAATGGAAAGACCTGTAATCTGAGAAGCACATAAACCACTACTCATTTGTCCTAATAATGGGAGAATAAAGTCACTATGATGATGGGACACACCTGTCATGAAGCTTCCTTTAACCTGAGAGGTGGACTAGACAACCCTCTAGCAAGGTTGGCAAAATAGTTTTAGTTTCCTCTAACCCAAAACCTAAGCCCTCAGACAATTAGGAAATGCCTCTCCTCTATACCACAATCCTTCTCCTCTAACAAGTCCCTTTCCTAACTCCCTTATTAGATCTTTAGACAACCACCTGCCTGGCATAAACATATAGACTCATGTTCTCCTACAGACAGATTTCCATAAAGATCCAAATCCAAGGGATTAAGAATGATTATCACATTTTGGAGGGACCCAGTCCTACCATTTAACTCACACTTACTCTAAACTGTAGTGGTTAAAATCCATCGCTTCCTCAGGGTCAAGAAAAATACAAGAATGATTCCTAATGCATTTGGCACATGTGTTTATGCATGCCCAAGTCTTTATGATTTGGTCTGATGAGAAGAGATGACAGCAGGGTGGGCTTCTAAGGTGTAAAAGTGAATAGGAAAGAAAGTTGAGATCCTTCTAAAGATGTGAGTTAAGAGTACAAGGAAGGTGGACCTTAAAGACACAGTGTATAATTCACCCATGGTTTCATAACTAATCCATCTGCAGGGAAAGAACCAACATCTGATTGAAATTGAACCAAGAGAGATGCCGATTCAAGCTAGCGCACTTCAATTCCATCAGAAGATCCCTCTCTCGATTTTGAAGGAACACCAGTCAAACTTGAACTTCTAGATCTAGACCAATCTTTTGGGGCTTACATTGACTGCAAAAACTAATACTAATGAGCAAATTAAGAGGAAAAAGGAGATCCATTTTCTCATTGATGGTTTCTTAGTGCTACCAAGTTTCTGCCCCTATACAGTGACATAATATCCATTTAGGATATTGTCTCAGTTCTAGGAATATTAACTGCAAAGATGGATAATATGGCACCTCAAATGCCAACTCTGATATCTGGAAGAGAATCGACAAAGTTCTGGCAGACACAATGTTCTTGTCATGCCATACACATCAGTGAATCTGTTTCACAAAGTAGTAGAGACCTATGACAACATCTCAACCCTCTGCCAGTCACAACTGCCACCCACAAAACAGGTTCCCAGTTATCAATCATCAAGCAAACAATTAAAAGCCTGAAACATATCATTAATGACAATCTAAGAACATGCATTTAGATTGAGAGTGGTCCTGAATGATTACAGGATCTGTCCCACCCTAGATTGGGAGCTACCTCCATGATCCTCTTTATCAGAATCATGTAACCAGACCAAAGGGATTGGGCACAGCTCACTTGGTCTAGTGACAGCTACTCATAGTTTCACATGAAATTTACTTTTTAAATTCATGAACTGTTCTTTTAATGATTTTAAATGACTTTTAATGTGTTACATACGTAACACATAAAAAAAGAAAAATGCCAAGGAGCATAAGGAGAGTGTAGGAATTTCTCTGATTTAAGATAATCTGAAGATAGCAGCAGCTTCCTAAAATAGATAGAACTGGATTTCTGTATAAAAGGGGGAAAAGGAGATTGATTTTATTCCTGCTGATATTCCCAGCAGCTGGACAGTTTAAGATTGCCATATGAGGGCAATCTGCTTATCCGTGGCTGCCCCACTCCCCTCCAAATTTATCCCATTTGGTTTGTCTGAAGACTATGGAGGAGACTAGGTATTTAGAACTTATTGGAAACGATCACAGGTTTTGGATGATAATTTCAGAGTCCAACAAATACTTTTAATCTCTAAGACCTGGGCATGAAAATATTTAAACCACAGCTATTAACTGTTCTGAGGGCACAGGGTTCCAGAGAAACACGGTCCTACTTGAATCTACTTTCTCAAGGACCAAGAAAGCCTACATCAGCTGTTTTATTTAAAGGAAAAAAAAAAAAAAAAAGAAAAAAGAATTCCTAGGATGATAGGCAGACATCTGCTGTTAAAACTTTGACAGCAGTCCTATATAAAAGGAGGGAGGGAAGGGAGGGTGAAGTCAGTCACCCAGCCTGGGACTAAGGCCTCCCCCTACATTCCTGAAAAAAGTTATCACAGATAACTGTGATGGGGGGGATATAGGGATGGAGGTAAAAGCAGTACTGGCAAAGATCCAGTGTGGCACTGGTATCCAAAGGATGACAAAAGAATAGATAGGACAGAGGATAAAGGTGGGAATTAGTGTGGTGAGGAGCAGTGCATGACCTAGGAATCATTTGTCAGAAGAAAAACACCAGAATACAATGAACTTTTCATAGGTCTCACATAAGCTGTTCAATTTCATTCAAAAGACCACTTGACAACTGTTGCTGTCAACAGCAGGCCCAGAAGTAGCCTACCTACTCAAAGATTTTGTGCTACCAGTTTCCAGCTAACTAAGGAGTAGGAGAATCAATGCCCTCAGGTATCTACCAATTCTCTTTTTTCCTTTCATCAAGTATGATCAACTCTTAATTGTTCTTGTGCCTAAATTGTTTAAGGTCTTTGCTGTTAAATAGAAACAAAGAGAGAGAAGAGATTAAAATCTTCTAATCACTGAAGGTAGAGAATTTCATGTTACTAAATCACAGTGCCATAAATGGGGAACACCTTCTGGTGATCAACTCAAGCACCATCATGCCTGTCTAAACTATAGAAAGAAACACCTGTCTTCTCTACAGAGCAGTGTAGTATTGTGTCTGATAATTTTTTAAAATGCACAAAACTCAAGCCAGTAGCTGAATTGCTAGGCAAAGGAGTTCACAAACACTATGATTAAATGCATGATTTGCATATGATCTGAAATCTATAGATTAGAGAAATATATCTATTTCCCTTTACTCTGAACATTCTAGCAATGGTAGAATGTTTCTTTCCACCGAGTTAAGTGTGTACAAAACAAAAACCAGTCTCAGGGGGCAATTGATCCTATGGAGTTAAGGCTAATTCTAAACTTATTTATATTTCTATGTAAGTAGGACTGTAGTTTACAATCCCTAAATTCTTGCCTTTTCTTTACATGATTTGCTAAACTCCAACCACAAAGAGAAAAAGAAATGACCTATTTCTTAGCCTGAGAGGAAGGAGAGAAAGATAGGATTAGGATACAATCACACTACATCAAGAAATCAAAGAATCTATTTTGATGGGGAGATCAACAAGAGGTTGTGTCAAGATGCAAATGTCTAGCCACCTTCAGCCCAGCTAGTTCTTTACTAGGGCCACATTCCAGAAAAGTAAGGAAATCCCATCAAAAAATTAAGAAAATGTACAAATGGAGGCCAAAATCAAGAAGTGAAGATATCTGGAACCTTAAATATGATACATTTTCATAGTTGGTGCTGTAGCCAATGGCTCTTCTCAGAGAGCTTTCCCTTTATCCACTTTAATGATGGTGTGTGGAGAGAATGGGGAGTATAAGAGACTTAGCTTCCCTAAGAGCAAGTAAGGAGAACAAAGTGTGTTGGGGGAATGGTTTGAAGCCTCTTTGGTAGTTAAGAAGAATGCTTTGGGAGGCTACAAGAATTGGCAGTGATGGAGAGAGAAGAGGAAAAGAAGGGAGATGAGAAAGAAAGAGGGAAAAGAGTGGGGAAGGAGAGAGAGAAACACCTAGGATCTTGGCACAAGCACCAGGTAGTCACTCACACTTACATAAATACACAGTCCAGATAAAAGGGAGATATATATATATATATATATATATATATATATATATATACACACCTCATGTTAATAACAAAAAGAAATGAACTAGATTTCCTCCCCATCCACATGCACTACAGCTAACAAGTCAAACTGTTAACAATCCTGTCACTTTGGACTCTTTTTGCAAATAAAGCCTGCTAAAAGACATGAGTTTAGGGGTCCGAGGTACTTCAAGAAATATTTTTATAATGTTTCCAGGGCCCCAAGTATTTCTATTGGGAGGTTAGGGAGCAAGGTCCACATGACCTCACTGGGCACACTGTATTCTTGGGGCTGGGGAAAGCCTAGCAGGTAACTAAGTTGCTAGTGGCTTTATAAAAATCAGGCAAAGTATAGCCTGCAAAATTTCCCGAATTCCCCACCCTATCCCGACACCTCAATTCTGAGGCCTGCTGGTCATCAATACACTGAATGAAACCAAAGCAAATAACTAAAATGATCGTCATTGTAACAAAACCCTCAAATCCAATCCTGAAAAAGATCAAGACTCTAAGATGATTAAAAAGCTAAACATCATCTTGGGGGGAAGAATGGGGTAGGAGTCGGTGAGAAGAGAAGGAAAGAGTCAGGGCAAAGGGAGAATGGGGTGGATTACACACAGTATGTAAATGGCTGGTCTTCACTAGAGACACATCATGAATCAGACCATCAGTTATGTTATGAGAACCAATACCAACATTTCTTCTGTGTAGCACAGTAATAAGCACATTTTTTTTTTTTATGGATGTGTTTAGGACAGAAGGGGTAGTGGGGCTAGAAGGGAAAGGGGAGGCAGTGGGGAAGTGAATGTGTTATATATACAAAGAGAAATGACAGAGGCCACCCCTGCTTTAGCTCTTGGCTGTTTCTTTCTCTTTGTTTTCCGCGTCCTCAGGATATGCATGCCACGTCAGTCTCTCTTCATAAAATGCTATCACAATCTGTGGGCATTTTACATTGGCTTCCTTTGCAAGGACCAGATCAGCTTCATCGGTGTCTTTCCTGGAGAGAGAAAATGAGCTTGAGGATACAGATACAAAAATTATCCAAATAAGGTCTGTGCTAAATGGCAAGCACCTCCACAGAATGAGATAAGTGACAATCCTCATTTTGTGAATAGGGAAAATGTGATTCAGCAAAGAAAACATTAATCCCTTGTCCTTTGTGCTATTAACTTGAAGTGCTATTTCAAGGTCGAAGGTAGAGTTTTTACATTTTAAAAGACACATTTAAAAGAGAAAAATTCAAGAAAACACACTCCAAACATTTCATGAGTTTTACATTATACTAGTCTCTTCAGGGACAGGGAAAAAAACCCAGAGATGTTTGTTTAAAAGTGAAATTCATGGCTGAGAGAACGGAAAATTTCAAGTATACTGTACTTGTAAAACTTCATCACAACATGTTTGTTCCAGTAACCAGAAGAAAAAATTAGGTCCGAACCCCAAATTGTATAGTTTATGCTAAACATTCATCATTTTCTATCACATAGATTGTGATCTTGAAAAAACATGGCCAACCTCTAATTAATTACTAAAAGGCCAATTAGCTTACTTGTTGATCACACCTTCCTTATTAAGGTCATATTAAAACTATCACCATCTTCAGAGAAAGGGAGATAAACCACAAAAGGAAATGGAAACACAACTTGGTCAATAATGACAACTTTCAGCAATTCTTAGAGCTCTTGCTTGGTATCCACTAAAATGAGATTTGGATTAATGTGAATTACAGTGACCCTGGATAGCCCTTTTCCCCCTGCCATAGATAATCAGGAGCTAGCTGCAACATCTTGATATTTTCTTTGCATTGTAATTGTGAGGCTCAGCTGAAAAGCTAGCAAATTTGATACTTTCCAATTTTACAGGAGAGTCAATTATTAAAATGAAGGAGCAAGAGGTTGGGGAGAATGTAGACATTAATGCAGAAGGAAAGCCTACATAGGACAGGGACTTTTAAATAGAAAAACTGGCTAATCTGACTTAAAAACCACAGGGATGATGTGGTTGAATAAGAGGGACAGTCTCTATCAGTTCCTCTCCACAGACTGCACTAGCTCTTCAAACACAGGTTTCTTGGTAATTTACTACCAGCTCTTCCATCAGATAAAATATTAAACCTACTGATTAAACCACTTTTAAGATAATTAGCTTCCTCCGTGGTCCTTAAGCTGGAGCCCTCCAGTATTTAGAGACCAGACTTCATCTTGAGCCTAAAGCACTTGAATCAGAGAGAAGGCAGTGTCTGGTAGGGGACTTATCATAAATCACCTTGTATCTTTAAAGCAAAGCTGGACAGAGGTGAGGGGAAGTACTACACTCTGTTAAAGAGCCATTCCCTCTTCCGGATGAGATAACTTTGGACAGTACTGGTCTTAAAAATGATTGTGAAAACAATTTTTTTCTTTTTAATCTCATCATTTGAAAATCTCTTCCTCAATAATGGCTGGAAGCCTCAGTCATTCTTGGCTTTTCCAATGCCACACAAGGTTTCAAGACTGATTATGACTTATTATGATCACAAAAAAAGACAAAAACTACACAAACAACATCATCATAGTTACCCTGGTAAATAATATGTGTTCTATTGGAAGTTTGTCCTAATAGTGAAGCCAGAGGATTTCCTTTGTAATAATCCTAGATCAGAACTGCACCACCAAAAAAAAAAAAAAAAAATCAACTTACTCTGGGGGACTTTCGAAGAAAGTCTAAAGAGTTAAGGATCCCTGAAGATGATCAATATTCCTGAGTTCAGCAATCCTGAATGTTGCTCTACTTTGCATATAAATTTAAGCCAGTGACAAAACTGTTTCTCTTTTGTCTCTGTATCCCTAGAACATAGGACCGTGCTTGTGGTACAGTGATAGCAGACTCAGTAAATGCTTGCTTGAATCAGAGAGACACAAACTCTCACCATTTCATTAGGAACATTAAGTCTCCACAGGAATCTGTTGCCCCGATGATCTTTTCTGGCTCCAGTCCTCTCTCAAAGCCCCGGGCAATATCATTGCTCTGCTACAAACACAAAAATGGAGGCATTATAATAATTTGGTTGAAAAGAAAACTACTGACTATTCTCTGATCTACTGAGAGCAACCTAAGTTAAGCTGAAAACATTTTCACTGGCTCCAACTCTAGGAAGAGGCTTGATTCATTCATTTGTTTTCAGTCACGTTCAACTCTATGATTCCACCTGTAGTTTTCTTGGCAAAGATATTGGAATGGTCTGCCATTTCCTTCTCTCCAGCTTATTTTACAGATGAGGAAACCAAGGCAAACAGCTTTCATTGACTTGTTCAGGATAACAGAATTACTAAGGTCAGATTTGCACCCAGGATTGGCACTTCCCAAGTTTACAATCAACTTACTACATAAAGAATACCTTTTATTTGTTCTATAATTAATTCTTTTAAATTTCAAGCTCCTTAGTTTGAGGATTTGAAAAATGTGAAAGCATTTCATTCTGAACTTTCATCTTTTCAGAATGAAAGGTCCCGATTTGGAAAAAACCATTCCCTATTAGAAAAGTGATCAAAAGATATAAGCAGTTTTCAAAAGAAAAAAAAAATGCAAAATGTCAACAAGCATATAAAAAGTCTCTCTAAATCAATATTAGTCAAAGAAAGTAAATTAAACGTCTCAGAGATTTTAGCAAACATCCATCATGACAAGGATGATTAAAAAAAAAAAATGCTCATGTTGGAGAAGTTGTGGAAAAATCCTCCTGATACAATATTGGTAGATCTGTGAAGTAGTCCAACAATTCTGGAAAACAATTTAAAATTACATGAGAAAAGTCACTACATTGTTCACATCCATAGATCTTATTTACCATAAAAAGCCCCCTCATCCCTGAAAGTTAATGACAAAGAAAGGGTCCACATTCCCCAAAATATTCAGAGCAGGATTTTTTGTAGTAGCAAAAAACAGTGGAGACATCTACTTTTGAGGAATGGTTGGAACATGGTGTGATATGTGAATGTAATGTATGTAAAAGACTGTCTTTGTGTTAAGAAAATAATATTGAGGAATTCAAAGAAATATGAGATTTGTTTGAATTAACATAAAGAAAAGTAGAATCATGAATAAATACAAAATTGACTACAATAATATAAATTAAAAAAAAAAAACCTACTACAAAACCTAAGAAAACATATTAAATGCAATGACCCATTCTTAGTTCCAAGAGATCAATGAGAAAATGCACTCTTTCTCCACAGAAGTGGTAGACTACTGATGTAGAATCTACTTTCAGATGTTCACAAATAATGCCTGCCATTTGCAATATAACTTTTCCAACAGTCACCTACCAATTAGCTGTGCTAATATAGGAATGGCTGGCCACAGGTTTTATGGCATTGAGACACCTATATCCTATTACACTCTATCCTCTCTGTGTTTAACTGGCCCCAGCCCCCTCCTGTTTCAGATCTTATAGTCTACATTCCAGGAGGGAGATGGATATAAAGTAGGAAAGATGAGGTCACTCTTGATTCACTAGGGGATTATCCAAAGTTGACTGAAATGCAATGTTCTCTTCAGTCCAAACTCAGTTGTCAGCCCTTGCTGCAAACTTGGCTGTTAGTAAGTTGATGGTTGAAATTCACAGACCATGAATTTTTTAAAAGCTCATTTTCAAGTCTGTTACAGGATTATAATTGTTAACCTATTGAGTAGCAACATGTTACCGGATTTGAAGAGTCTACCTGAATAAATGAAATCTCTAGTGTTTCATTTTCATAATAAAATCTTTAATTTGATACTCATTTCTCCCTCTTCTGGGAGAAACAAAGCATAAAGGATTCAGAAGGTCCCAATAGAACCTTCAATTGAGAAGGAAACTCCATGGATCAAGGGGAGATGCTGGCTCTTAGAACACAGCTCTTTTTTGGGGGAGGAGGGGATAAAGGAGAGAAGGTTCCCAGATGTGCACACAGCTGCTCACAGCTGGAATGCTGGCACAGGGACTGAGTTGTAAATCATAGCAGGCGGCTGAAAACAGTTTGCCACATAGGGAGGGAGAGAAAAAAAAATGCAAGAAAAATGTTCAAGCTGCTAAAAAGGAATTGAGGCGAGGAAAATGCTAAAATCATCACACAGGCAGTAATCTTAAATCAGGCATAATGCCGACTAACAAATTTCTTCTGTGGTGGTTTAAGGAAAGAAATGCAATCCCCTCCTGTACCTTTAAAACATATACTCACTGATCATTCCAGCTGCCTGCCATGTGCCAGCACTACTGAGAATGCCGCCGGGCCCCCAGATGAGAGGTGAGAGGCAGAGGATGGCTGAGGGTTGTTTTCAAGGTCAGCTCAATTCTGAATCTGGCCTAGCTAATACCTGATACCCTAGGCCAGTAGCTTGAGGCCAAGTCATTCTTTTTAGTACAATCCACTCTGGGTTAAGAAAGTAGCAGCTGGCAACTGATGGCTTGTTAAAAAGCTCTGTGCTAGACACTTTTTGCTCCCTAACTTTATCCAACCCTAAGATAGGTTATAGGAGAATCCCCCCTCTTTTAACCTTTGTTTGTCATGAGAAATGAAAAATGAGAGGGAAAAGGCACAAGATTTCCTCTTCTAAAGAAAGGAGGAAGATACACTGAAATCCCTAGTAACATGTTCAAACTTGTTAGATTAGGGCAAGTATGGTTCTTCAAATAATGCGGTCAAAAGGGGGAAATATGGAAAAGCACACAACTCATGGCCCATTCTTCTTTGCAAAGCTTCACCTTCCAACTTTATTTCAATTCTGGGTAAAGGTAATCTCTTTTCTGTCTTACCAAGAGACAAGAATTACTTTGGACATTATAATAAAGGCTATCCAATATGGTAAATTTCTACCAAATCATCTAAAAATTCTGAGTGCTACAAATGCCTAAAAAATTACCTTTTTCTTGGAATAAGAATTGGTGGCTCTATAAACGATAACTACATTGTTCTTATCTAAGCAGCACATGGGAGGATGTGTGCATAAGGGGAGGAGTTGTGGTGTGATTAAAAACCACATACTCAGAATAATGAAGCAGAGGACAAAGATTTCAAGCAATTGCTTTCTTCTATAGGATTCCCAAATTATATTCTTTCATTATATTTTACTTCATATATTGTTAAGTAAACAGAATAGAGATCTATGTAGCTGTTAATGGAAGGGATAGACTTAGAGATAATGAACAAATAATATATCTTATTAACCAGGATTATGTGATTCTTGTCCTTTGTTTGGGGCTGGGAAGTGAGGGAGCAGAGCAGTGAAGGTGAGATTCATGCAAAGATTCTTTAATAAAATGGCTTTTCAGTTCCTTCCTAGCTCTAAGATTTAAGATCCTAAGATGTATAGTATGAGGCAAAAAAAACTCAACCCAGCTTGTGCTAGCTATCAGGGAAACTGAAAGGCTACTAGGTGAAATGCAGAAGGACTGAGCTGAGCCAAGTTGAAACAATACAGCATGAACTCCTGACCCAATATTTAAAACGGTATCAAAGAAGTAAAAAGGCAAAGCATAATAATGACCTTTGCAACAAAGCAGAAAAGAGAGCAGAGTAACATTTTGGACACTGTTAAAGCTTTTGCCCATCACCCAAAACACAGCAATCCACATTCTCCCTGGGATCATCCTATTCTGCCTCCTACAGAAGAAGAAAGGTTTAGCAGCAAGCTGTGGCCAAATGGACCACTGTCTTTCTCAACCAGAAGGGGGCACTCGCAGGAGACAAGATTGCTCCCTGAAAGCTCTTTGTTCCTTCCAGGGTTTCACCCTCAGCCAGGGATTCTGGGAAAAGAGCTAATAGCCGTGAAATCAGATCCCACTGAACAAGTTCCAAAGAGAAAAGGAAAGAAGAAAAAATAAAAGATGAGAACCCGCTCACCTCTCTCTTTTTTTTTGACTTTATCTCTTCAGCACTGTTGGCAAAGCTGGATTTTCTCTTGGTGCTTTCTGATTTCTCCCGAGGCTTGTTGTTTTCACCTTCCTTCATTTTTTTGTATTTTTTCATAAATTCTGAGATCAATTCAGGGCAATCCAGGTTTTTCTCAGGTTCCCAGGTATTATGTTCCCTGGGACAAAAGGGTAAGGAGAAAAAAAAAAGCAGGAGTAAGAAAACTGCACCATGGTTCCAGAAGAACAGTTGCGGGCAAGAGATGTGACTGCAAAATTCTGGCCACATCACCATGGCAAATTGTGTCTGTGCTTACACCATTTCCTCCATGTTCACCAAGAAACACCAATAAGAATTAAATCAACACAAGATTTTTAAAGGAAATGTGATCAGCCATGGGTTTAACCTTTAGAGCAGGGGTCCTCAAACTTTTTAAATAGGGGGCCAGTTCACTGTCCCTCAGACTGTTGGAGGTCCGGACTATAGTAAAAATAAAAACTTTGTTTTGTGGGCCTTTAAATAAAAAATAAAGAAACTTCATAGCCCTGGGTGAGGGGAATAAACGTCCTCAGCTGCTGCATCTGGCCCGTGAGCCATAGTTTGAGGACCCCTGCTTTAGAGTGTTGGAAAGGGGGGTGAAATAGCCATTTTCCATCACAGGGGGCTTTGCCTCCAGCTAGTTTCTAAAACTGCTCTGTGCCCACCGAACCAACATAATAAATAAGCTTCATCAACTGGGATTGATGGGGAGAGAGGTGTTTTAGATAATGAACTTTTTGGCCATCAGGCTAGCAAAGAATTCTGGTCACCTATCTTTTTAAATCTGTTGAACCATAAATATACAACTAAGTATACAACTAACTATTCCTTTTGGACTATTTTTAGGACTTATAGAGATGTATAATTTTGTATGTTGATTCATGTTATGAAAAATTGTTTATTTCAAAGCTTACAGGAATCATTGGATTCCTGGCACATGAACTCCCTGGTTTTGTCTCAAAGAAACAAAAACACACATCTAACTAGTGTTTGAGAAATATAAGGAATTAGCAAGGTAAGTCAAATTAGACATATTTTATTTCTCCTAATCAAAACTTGCACAAAAAACTATCATCAAACTACTATGGTTTTCTGTCAAACTAACACACACCCAACTTTCCATTCAAAGGTAGCCCTGGGTGCTTCTTTGAAGAAAATTTCTATTTCCAATCTCCAACCATAAAAGATTAATAATCTCATCTTACAGGTAGGGAAGTATAGGATCCACCCGATTTCATCCTATGGGCAGGGAAGTATGAATCCACCCTGTAAGTTCCAGATACAGGCTCTGGAAGGCAGCAATGCAATGATGCTTCCTAAGAATCCCTCCCCAGCTTCACCCTATGGTAGAGATAATAGTCTAAAAACAACAAAGAGCTCCAAGATTTCAGTTCAAACACATTTCAGAATCAACTGGGCTGATTCTCCTGGTCTGGGGTAAAGGTATACTAACTCTCTCCTCAGCTGTGAAATTTCTCAGATCATAATTTTCCCCAAAATTCACAGGCCTTAATAGAGGCTGATTACTCTCAGAGCAAAGTTATGAATCAGTAAGGGACTTATTGAACATCACACAACCAGAGGAATAAGAAAAGACACCTATCTGTAATGGGCCCAAATTTCTGATTTTGGAAGGCATATCTAATCAGTATCCTAAAGATGCTGCTGACAAAGAGTTCACCAAAGATCTTACATATCCTTACATATCTTATATATCCTAGACTTTGGACATTTGATTGCATTTTATAATCTTTAGAAAACCTTAAGTATAATTTCCAGCTAGAGTGAGGAAACTTAAAAAAAAAAAAAAAAGCCCTATCTTCTCTCCTTTTATCAAAGATGAAACATGGGATAGAAGATTCATTGGTTTTTTTTTTTAAATAAAGAAACATTCAATAAATTTTATACCTATTCTCCTTTAAAACGCGTTGAAAATAAGTTTTCTGAAAATTCAGCTCCAATGATCAATAACTGACAATCCTAAGTAAATAAAAGTAAAAATAATTTTTTCCTCATCTCTGTAAAACTAAAATGAATTAATTTCCGGATATTTCTGATCACCTATCAATGACTTCAAATGCATTTCTATCGGTGTTCCATGGATTCAAAGACATCCTAAAAAGACCAAGTTCATATTTTAATTCATATCCCATAGTTTTATGCGTCAGACAACTTAAGAAACCAAGTTACACATTCACTCAAGTCCTTTACCTGAGTGAACCAATGTAAGAACTAAAAAAGTCACCCACATCACTGCAAGAATAGCATCTTACTACTCTTTGTTCCTCAGAGGCCTGAAGTTAATGAGTAACTAGAAATGTGGCAATGGAGAGAGCCTTCAACTTGGCATAATACAAACAGACTTGGGATTGAGGCCCAGATTTGACTCAAAAGTTATGTGACCTATAAATACTCAAATTAGCCTCCGAGATCCAAGGAAGGAAAATGCTATTTGAATCCAGAAAGGAATGTAGCTGTAGTGTAGGAAATGAAGAACTGGTTGATTTAGAAAAAACATCAAAAGATTTGGGCCTTAGGAAACACTAGACTCAAATGTTGTCTAACACTATCTAATTCAGTAATTTTCCATCATCTATAAAAAACAAAGCCAATGGGTATTTTGCTTTATTAGGTTAAAATGAACATTTTTATCTATATTGTCCAACTTAATAGTTTAGGTCAAATTCTAGGAACTATCATAGTTTTCTCCAAATATGACCAGGTTTTCTATTTGGGTCACTGAATCAGTTCCCACTTAATCAAGTTAAAGAGAGAAATGTTGGGAGTTTTTCTCTCCAGAGTTCTTAATCATTACAGCAATGTATTCACCCATGAACTCCAGGTCACCAGTCAGGGCTCAGGGAAAGGATAATGGTCAGGAAATGCCTCAGGGTTACTGTTACCTTTCACATTTTTGAAAGCTACCTGTCAAGCATAAAGAATCAGAATAGGGAGATCATCTGCAACCTACGCCTCAATGTTCACCTTCTCCAATCAGTTAGAGGAATGGTTCCAGGGCATCTCTAAGCATTCATTTCTTTCTCACTCAATACTTCAGGCAGCTTGAGGGTCATAGCATCAGATATCTAAAGTTCAAAGGTATTTCTAGTTCCATTCTCCGTTTTACAGATGAGGAAACTGAGACCCAAGAAGAATGAATGTCTTGTCTAAAAATTATACAAGCTAAGCTTCAGAGATAGGATCAGAACCAGGCTTCTCTGATTCTGAACCAGAGCTTTACCCAGGGGGCCATGATGTTGTCTCTTTCCCTCTTCTGATTCTACCCAAAGCTTGGAGCTGATGACTTTGGACACATTTCAAGGACTTTTTAAGATACCATTATTTCTGGGCACTTCCAAACAAGATGGATGGCTACATCAACTCCAGATCCTAATTCTCTTTTGACTGAGCAGTACTTACAGTGGTTTCAATATAGGATAAGGACTGATGTTGATTCAAACATTTATTTGATCACCCAAATATATACAAATCTGGAGATCACTGTCCCTTGCCCTCAGGTTCTTTTAAAGAGAAAAGAGGGGGCAGCTAGATGGTGTAGTAGATAGAGCACTAGCCCTGGAGTCAGGAGGACCAGAGTTCATATTCGGTTTCAGACATGTAACACTCACTAGCTGTGTGAATGGGCAAGTCACTTAATCCCAATTGCCTTTGGGGGAGAGGGGGGAAAGGGAAAAGCAAAACAATGGCAAAAGAAGATGGGAAGGATCAGGAACACAGAACGTGTACAATAAAACACAAAATCATATTTCCAAGACAATGGAACAAGCAAATGGGTAATGGGGCCAGACTTTCTGTAGAACAGAGCACTAGAAGATAAGTCTAGAAGACTTTAAGAAATCTAAGAGACAGAAGTGAAGACAGAATAGTATGGTAGAACTGGAAAAGTGGCATTGGAGATATGGGTTCAAATTCTGCTCCTGCCATCTTGGGTAAACCACTGAATGTTTCTGTGCTTGTTTTCTCCTGTGTAAAATGAGGGGACTGGAAGAGATAGCCTGAAGGTTCTCTCCAGTTCTAGTTCCATAATCCTAACATGGGAGATAAGTCCTAGGGCACAGGGATGGTACAGCAAGGTGGCCCATGAAAATAAAGAGTATGTGAATGAGATGACTGTAAGCCTGGAAATATAGACCACAGCTAGATGGTGAAAGGTTTTAAGAGACAAAAGATGAGTTGGTATTGGATCCTAAAGGCAAGAGAGAAACAATGGAATTTCTTAAGCACAGCCAGACCAAGGTTTTAGGAATATGTTTGGCAGCAATAAGGAAAATGGACTGGAGAGAGAAAATAATAGAGGCAGAGAGACTAATTAGGGATGATTGGAAAAGCACAGATGAAATATCTGAAGCTGAACTAGAGGGGTTGGGATGTGAATGGACAAGGTATGACAGATGCTGAAGAAAACAGACAAGAGATAACTGAGTGCTTCTGAGGTCAAAGGGAAAGGGAAGATTAGAAACCTAGGTGACTGGAACAATGGTATGTTCTCAATAGAAAAGGCAGTTAAAAGGATTTTATGGAACAATAATTTTGTTGGATTTGAGACTACTATGGGATGTCTAGATGAAAATCTCTGCAATTTGTCCTATGGTGTAAATAATAGATTTAGAACCATTTTGTCTACCAAGAGCTCTCGAGAGTGAGTCCAAACTCATTTTTAAATCACTTGACATCAAAGATTTCTTCTAGGATTGATTAAATAGAGCCTTCTCCTGAACTGACTGCCCATTCCCAGCATAGAAAAACTCCTCATGTGGTTATCTTATATGGTTAACTTAACTTAAAACACCAGTTTCCATTTCAGAGGAAACTGTGGCAACCATACCAAGGTTGATGTCTCTAAAGAGAGCTGAAAAAGTAAAACAGATTTTTTGATTCCTACTGATATTCTATTCACTACACTCCCTGACTGCCAGCAATCTGAGAAAAGAGGGCCAAAAGAAACCTTTATTGATGTAGATCCCTAAGGCACTAATGCCAGAGAACAAGAGAAAGAGAGAAAGACACACACACACAGAGAGAAAAGAGAGAGGACTTACTCAGAAAAACCTTTCCACTTAAGTAGGTATTCTACTTGTCCCTTAACCACGCGTCTGTCTAACACCTTCTCCACGACGTACTCCTCCTCATCCTCTGAAGATGAACTATCGGCTGTTCGCTTGGTTTTCTTTCCCATAGCGCACGATGTTTCACCTGAAGGACTAAGGCCACCCGGTTCCTGCAAATGGGAAGGGTAAGGCAGTTAAGAAGCACAGTAAGGGTTTAAACAATTTCAATCTCTGCCTCCAGAAAAACAAGGAATTGAGTCTTATTTCTCTAAAGGAATAGTGTCAGAGATGAGCTCTAAGAAGCTCATGAATAAATGGGTCAACTCCAAACAACTCTACCCTCAAATCCTTTTCTTCAAAATTGTAGTCAGAGGTTCCAAAGGGCCCTAAAGGCCAGTCTAGTTAGTTCTTGGTGGCTGATATTCAGGAAGTGAACACCTGGCGATTTTCTTGTCTAAATCCAAGCCAAGAAAATAAAAAAAGGAAAAGGAAAAATCTACATTCTGAAAGAATTGTGGCCTGCAGACCAGATCACCTCAAAGTCTGCACAGAGGCAATTTAAACCATACTTTATTTAAGCAATGCAGTTCCTAAATAAATAGATTCATGGCACAACCCCCTCCTCCCCAATTCTGACCTAACCCTTAATTGTAAGAACAATGGCTCTTCAGGAATACAATTTTAGGAACTCCCTTAAGCAACCTAAATTTGTTTCCCTAGGGATATTAACTTATAAAATCGAAGTTGACCTCAACATCTCTTTCTCCCCCCCCCCATTTTTAAAACTCTACTTGTAAGTTTACTACCTCTGAAGAGGATGATCGAATAGTTTAGGGGAAAAATGGCACAGGAACCTAAAGTAGAAATGATATATGTAGTAACTCCCAGTACTAACCAGTACCAACAGCTAGTGAGGCAACTCTTCTCTCCTCAAATTAAGCTGATTCTTGAGCCAAGGAGGAAGAAGAGAACCACCTCCCCTCCACCCATCCAGTCTGAAACTTCAACATGGGAACTAGAAATACAGAGAAGCTATTCATAAGCTAGAGTAAAGGCAAAGCAAAGGAACATAAAATAAAAATTGAGTTAAGCTGAGAAATATATACTCTGAGGGTGGGGTTCAGCAATCTATGAAGTTTTAAAATTGACAGCTCATCATCATCATCATCAACCCATTGTGGGGTTCTATTTGTGTTAATGGTCCCTACCATCTGGGGTAAGGGAGTAACAAAAACTGTTTCCTTGGCAAAACTCCATTTTGGCTTTGCTGTCATCTCTAGAGATGCTTCTATGTGCCCTGAGAAAAGCAAAATTTTCTTTCCCGCCATATCATTCCAGGAAAGTAGAGAGGACAGTGCTTTTTAAAGACAGGATAATTTCTATGACTGGAGTGCAT
Organism: Sarcophilus harrisii; assembly: GCF_902635505.1. Lineage (NCBI taxonomy): Eukaryota > Metazoa > Chordata > Mammalia > Dasyuromorphia > Dasyuridae > Sarcophilus > Sarcophilus harrisii. The sequence goes on along the minus strand of NC_045430.1, from coordinate 87,742,393 downwards.
GAGGGGGAAAAAGCAGATGATCTGTGAAAATTGCTTTTATGAATTAATTTCAAATGAACAAGATTGAGGGAAAAGTAGCCTATGAATACAGTTAGAAGTTAAAATTCCTGGGATTTAAAAATCCATCCAGCAAGGAGTTCTAATTTACCCACAAATACTCCCCACCCAGCTTTGCCTAAGAGTTTTTTACATAGTGGAGCTAGGGGAAGGAGAGAAGGGAAGGAAGAAAAGTAAAGGGGGGGAGGGCAGAAGCATTTAAAAATTCACTTTCCATCAGTTTGGAAAAGCTCCTTAAGCTTCTTTGGAGGGAAAATGTGGTTTATTTGAAATAAAAAATGACCAATAAAAGCAGGCACCGACCTCAGCAGAGACAGGAAATGTCATGTTCCAACAGAGCACCCCCTTGCTCCCCCCACTCACCTTGGAATTTCCGGGAGCATGGCAGTTTGGGTCAGAGCGCTGGGGTTAAAACCAGCTCAGTGTTTAACTGCATTGTGGCCACAGCCTCTTTTGCCTCACAAGGGAAAAGAGGGATTTACATTTGTTTCAGTTGAGTTTGAAGAGGGCGCAGGGAGAAAAATCAGCCCTTACACCTTTCAGGCAGTAAAGAGGCCCAAAAGGCACAAGAAGAATAATGGCCCCCTCCATTACCTACCGGATCTCCCCAGCTCTTTCTTTCCCTCTGGGCTAATAGGAGGGGCCTCCCCTCCCAGGTCTGGGGCCTGGCGGGGTGGCAGCTCCCCCACCCCCACCCAGCTGTCTAGGCACCACTGCGCAGCTGCCATAGTGCGTTGCCAAGGCAACTGGCAGCAGCACTCGAGGGGGAGAGGCGGTTGGAAAAGTTTAAGGGCTGAACTTTCCTTTTTGGTTTAAACTGGGAGAAGAGGTACATCCGTGTCTGGGGGGAGGAGCAGGGAAGGAGGAGGAAGGGAGTCAGGCCAAAGGACAACTTCAGGTCTGCACCTAAAACCTCTCTAGAAAGCAATCATTAAGCCAAAGCCAGAAAACACAAACTTTCCCCCCAAATCTTGGGAGATCCATCAAATGTAAATATATAACAGTACAGCAAAGGTTGCAGAGACTCTTTAGGCCCCCACATTAACCCTGTAAGGAGGCAGGCAGTAGGTCTCACCCCCATTTTACAGGCTTGGAAACTAAGGCTCAAATGGGACAAGCAACATGGGGAGGGGCGGAGAGAAAGGGCTCCAGGGTGGATGTGAAAACCTGGTTTTGTGGTGGTAGCAAAGGTGAAAGGAAAGAGGAAGAATAAAGTAAGAGGTGTGGGGCCAGGGGAGTGAGAGGGTCAGCCCCTCCAGAGCTGGAGCTTAATCGCTGGAGGGAAGGAGTACAGTCCAAAGGAGTGAGACTGCCTCTGGCTTCTTTCCTCCTAATCAGACCCCACAAGAGGCTGTCTTCTCAACTCCTCAGAATTCAGGGTAAGATTTAGAAAGAGGTCTGAGCAGAAACTGAGGCCTACAAAGTTCAGTGATGCCCCAGGTCACAAAGACAAAAATGGCAAGACCATAATCGGAACCCAATTCCAGGGTTTACTGTGCAGATAGAAAAAGCAAAAATGTAAGGCTCTAATACTTGAATTTATTTTTATTATTTTGCTGAGGCAATTGGGTCACAGAGCTAGAAAGTATTTAGTGTCTGAGGCCAGATTTGAAACTCAGGTGCTCCTGACTTCAGGGCTGGTGCCCTATCCACTGCACCACCTAACTGCCCCCTAATACTTGAATTTTATTAAATTGAATTGCTAAAACTTTGTATAGCTACGAGGCAATGATTATGTTAACAAATAAAGAAGGAAGGAAATAAGAAGCATTAAGGCACCTAATAGATGTCAGGCAGAGTGCCAAACTTTTTATAAACTCTCTCACTTAATCCTTACAACAACCTGGCAGATAGATGCTATTATTATTTTCGTTAATAAAGTGTCTGGGTCCAGATAGTAATTTAAGTTTTCCTGGTTCCAGGAGCAAGGCTCCATCCACTGCTACCTAAATTACTTAACGATCAGGAAAAAGCCAACCTTTCACGTACCATTTCTGATGTGTTGGCTCAAAGTTATGCTTTTGAATTCATTATTATTCATTATTAAAAGATTGGACAAATATTTGAGAAAAGGAACAACTGATGCAGACAGGAGGAGAAAAACACCAGCAAATTTGGAATTCCACAAATCATTTCTCCTAAAGAATCTTTTCTGTGGATAATGGAGATCCTCTCATGGCTCACAGGACCTGAGAGATGCTGCTAGCGTTAAAAAGAAAGGGAAGTAAAGGTCTATGGACAATAGAAATATTCAAATGTGAGGAATCAAGGGCTAGTGGTTATTTATTGAGATTGTTAAGAAAAAGAAAATGACTATGAGGCACCATAAAAAGGCTATGTTATAAAAATGATTAAAATTTCCTCATATTAGGTAGGTATCAAAAGGGAATCCATAGAAGAAACCTATGGTTATAGGTTTCCATTCAGCAGAAGTCAAATAGTACAATATTACCTTTTCTTACTAATTCTTCTAAGCTTTGATCTGGGGAATGTGGATAAAGCACTGCTCTAGAAATAAGAATTACTAATTTGCTATATGAGTAGAGTGAGCCTCAGTTTCCCTGCCCATAAAATGAACCAACCAACTCTCCCCCAGTCCTCCCTTCTCAACAACGCACTGAGTTTAAATGAAAATCAAAAGGTTAAAAGAGAAGAGTAGGATAAGGGTATACTAGAATCCTATTGGAACAACAGCAGGAAATCTCTGACCTTCTAAATTCCAGAACTGCTAAACTGTATCACATGCTGAGTGGTAAAGTAACCCTTACAGCTAAACAAGTAAAGGCAGCAACAGAACAGGAACAACAGTAGATTTGGGAAGCAATGCTTTTTGAATCAGCAGGAACTAATAAGCCTTCAGAGAACAAGCTCTGGTATGTTCACTTCTCAAAGGCAAAAACACTCATCATCACTACTGGAGTGTTAGAACTGCTCTGGGGACTGCAGGCTGAAAAGAGTAACTAATAGCAACTGGTAGTATAAGAGAGTTAAAGAGGGTGGAGGAAAATATCAGCAGTGGGAAGTTTTTGTGGGATCATTCAAGAAGGGGGAGGGGGGAAACAACTGCAAAGGGAGAAACACACAAGGCTTTTCACCTCCCTTCTGCTGCCCTTTCTATCTCCTCAAACCTCAGTCATTTCATTTCTCCAGGGGCACCTTTAAGAAATGCCTAAGGGCCACAGAGGCAGTGGCCTTTTCCTTTTGGGAAACAGGTTCTGCAACAGCTGACAACAGATCAACTCTTGAGTTTTTGCCAGGAGTCAGAGTCCTACCCTAATATGCCGTAAAGAATGGCATGCAGTTGTCCGGTAAATCTCCTGGACAGTCACAGATCAGAAGCTGGCAAGGATGACGACATGGTTCTGATGGAATGTGTCTTATCTTAACCTTGAAGTTACAGATCTGCTCAGGAGCAGCAGTGAGAAATGAGAAATGCACTCAGACAGCCGAGGGGACATAATTCTCTCTTAGACAGCTCGACCCAATGTATTAGGGTCAAATGAAACACAAAGCTGGATGGACAATTTAAGGGCCATGGCCTGCACCAGATAAAGCAGTAAGACTGGTGGTTCACACTGAGTATGGAAGGAGACGACTCAGCCAGCATGAGAAATGAGACAGTGCTGGCAGGATGATGGAGTGATTAAAGTGAAATCTAGATACCATGCAGGAAGAAATTGAGGACAAGCATCCAAGTGCAACCTTATCCTTGTGGAAATTGCCACGGGATGGGCCTAATGCTTCTCATGTTTCTGAAGAAAGTCTTTCAAGCAAAACGGCTCTCGACCCTCTCTTGGGCACTGGTGGAGAGCTTTCTGGTAAAGGCATCATCCATAGATCAATTCCGGCAGTTAGGACCTCAAGGGACAAGGGAGGCTGGGGTACTGTCAGGTTTTATCAAGGCTTTGGTTCAGCAACAAGAGGTAAATTTGCCACACAGACCTCTGAACGCTAGGGTTGTTCTTTCCAAGAGTCTGCTGGGAAAAAGTCCTTGAGCCAGAGTCCCAGTGAGCTAACCACCAGAAAGATATCAAAGGGCTTTTATAGTCAAACAGTCAGAATTCACATTCCAAGCTGCTGACAAGCAAGATCATTCAACAGATGAATTCTCCAAAAAAGAGAAGGGGGTAACTGGGCAAGTGGGGGAAGGAAGAGAATCTATAAGACAAAAAGGTAAAGAATTTGTTAAATATCAGTTAATCTGCATCAATCAGACATAGTGGAAGATTGTAGAGTGCTGGGGTAAGTTAATAATCAATTTCATAGTTGAATCTTTCAACACAAGGGACAAACCAGAGCTACAGAACCACCTACCCTGGACCTCTAGTATTTTTATACTAATGCTGCTTTATTGTTTTGCTTCTTGGTCATTGCTTTCAATGCCAGATCCCTTTATGGCTTGTCTTGGGCCACATGTGGAACACATTTTCATTACCTCTCCATGACTGATGGCAGACAGCATATGTCCTTAAACTTGCCTTTAGGGAAGCTTGGTAGTGTTTAAAATAAGGTATCTGTTATGTTAGCATGCTTCATACCACCATGCAAGCCAAAGACAGCTCTTCTGAGAAAGACAGGCTAACTACTATGAAAGATGGACAATGATGGCTTGAATTTTTTTTTAAAGTTTCAATAAAATCTCTCCCAGCCCACTAAGAATTACTATCTTTTTTGAATCATCATTAGTGAAAAAAGCACAATGTTAAATGTCAGGAAAGGAAAAGGTTATAAATAAAATCTCTTACCACATGGGAGAAATGGAACAAAAAATTCTGGATGGTTAAGCTAGACTGAGGCCTTGCTCTACTTTCTTACTCTAGGGGATAGAGAACTTGCAAATGATTTGGGTGAAGATTAAATATCGTCTACAACACTAATAATATATATTCACTCTGTTCCATCTAGCTATATGACAGGGAAATGAGCTCATGAAAAGAACCCAAATTTAAAAGAGTGCTTTAATCTACTTCATATCTGTTTTCTTTTTTATGGAATTGAGCACTGATAGTCTTGGATGTTACATAAATGGCATAAAAGTAAAACACCATCTATAAAGATGTTTTCTTCTACTGGATTTATGATTTCCAAAGTAGTAGCCGTGTGGCATTTTAACAAAAACATACTATAGGGATGCCCATTACAGCTGTCCTGGCTGTCTCAGGTTTTGTTAAATGGGCTGATAACTATCATTTCACCTCTACCAAAAAGCCCAAGAGTACCCAATTCAAGGAGTTAAAAGCTGTTTAAATGTCTATTTAAAAGACTGGATTAGGAAGAGTTGGGGAGGAAGATTAACTGTCATCATTAACGCCCCTATCATCAACAAGGCACATAGAGACTCCACAAACTTTTATTAACAGAGAGGAGTGACAGGAAAGAAAAAACTCTGGTTAACACAGCTCTAGATGACCTTCTAAAAGCTAAAATACCTCTTCAGCTACAGTTGAAATTCAATTACTCAGGGACTAATTTTTTTTAAGTTTATTTAGGTGGTCTTGTTTGGGTCACCTCTTGGGTTATTTACTATTAAACCTCCTAAAGGGTGGACAGAAATACCAGGAACAGTCCAGTTTACTTTATTTTTTAATTAGTTGAAAGAGGAGGCTACTGTGAGGATTTCATTTATCCCCTCTTAAAATTACCACAAAATTTAGCTGTTTTTAATTCCAAAGTCTAGTTTAATGAAACATTTATAATTAACAACCAAGTTATGATACTAGATCATATTTCTAGAAACACTTCTTCCTCCCTCTCTACATTCACACACTCTCTCTCTAGCCCCCACCCCCTCTCCTCTCAAATCAACTGTATTGGATTGTGTGCCTCATGAATCAAACATTTTTGACTAAAATTTGAAGTAGTGATGGAACATGATCCTGGATTAGGCAGACCTAAGAAGTAAAGCCATCCAAAATGGCAGAAACTTGTGGGAATATGGAAACTGGCACTCACCTAGCAGAAAAATATGATTTCTAGCTGTAGTCTTCCAGAAATGCTAGCTTTTGGACCAGTTATACTCATCTAAAGGCACACCCAAGTAATATTAAATGAAAAATTTATTTCCCTTCACAATCTTAAAGCCAAGATAAATCAACTACTGAACCTGCCGTTTACCAATAAGAGATCAATGAATTCTCTTTGGTGTTATATTTCACCAATTAAAAATTTTTAATAAAAGGGAATTAGCTATGTGATCTTGGACAGATAGATCCCTTAACTTTTCAGAGACAACTAGGCGGTCACAAAAATGGCTTGAATTCAGGAGACACTCACCTTTCTGAGTTAAAAATCTAACTTCAGATACAAGCTTATGTGACCCTGAGTAAGTCGTTAAACTGCCAAAATTTCCTCATCTGTAAAATGATCTGGATGAGGAAATGGCAACCTACTCTAGTACCTTTGCAAAGAAAATCCCAAATGGGATGAAAAAGAGTAGGACATGACCGAAAATTTACTGATAAATAACAAAGAAAAAAAAGTTACTTTTCTTTTTTGATAAAGTGCCTCTTTTTATCCCCAGAACCTGGTAGGTACTTTTAAAATGATTTATTCTGTGGCTCAGTTTCCATACCTAAGGATAAGAAAGAATAACTGCCAGTACCTTTTTGACTAGTGAGAATCAAATACACTTTGCTCACAGGAGATATTAGTGATTATTAGGAATTTCTAATGTGACCCTTTTGTGTGACTTATGAAATTTAGGGGAAAAAGCCATTTTGATAGATTACATTTCCACATAGTCAATGGTTAAAACGTAAGTCGAGTCCACTCCTGTTGTTATCATTAAAACTATTTTTCAAACACCTATTACCATATAATAAACATCATTTAGTATCTACGCTTATATCACATTACAAGTAGTTTTGGAAATCAGCAGCATTAGGGAATGAAGATCAGTACTGTCATTACACTCACAACTTCTAAAAAGAGGTATGCTTAAGCCTCCATACACAATCTAGGATTTTTCCTTTTCTTAACCACTGACAGAAATGCCAAAAATATAAAATTGAATTTGTACTACAATCTAGTTTCCAACATAATTAAACTCTGATTTGCAAATGTTGGTAAGGCAAAAGGGATTTAATATAACCCAACTAAAAGATAAAATTTCAGGGACTAGAAAAATAGCCAACATGCCTTCAATATACAGTATAATTTTGTGCTTTTCCATCACTTTGGTGTATCTGCAACATGAATTATATTCATACCATAGCCTACGATTTAGATAAATAGAATCAAAACAGTATTGAACTGTTCCCTACCCCATACAAGGGTATCCCTGGCAGCTCCTTAACCATCCATTATAATCCAGACCAATTTCTCTCTGCAGCAATTTAAAAACTGTAAAAAAAAATATAATGGGTGATGACAAGAGAAACAAACCCATACCAGAACTTATTGAACCTTGCAGGTCTTTGCAAGTGTCTCTATTGACATTTAAGTATGAGTTAATGTGCCACAGTCTCATAAAAAATGTGCCATCAGTACTCTAGATATATTGATATTTAAAATAGCACACAAAGGTCACTACTAGACAAGCAGGTTAAAGGGACAGATAATCTACAACTACTGGATTCCACAACTGGATGTTCCAATGATTTTTACTTTCTAAATCTCACTTTTTTATTCATAACATATTTTGCCTCCCATTCTCTTCTCCTCCATACTACCCTTGCCCCATCAGGGAAAAAAAAAATCTAGTTAAGCAGTCATTAAATTTTCAATATTCAAAGGTTGAAGGCTTCTTTTTGATCCCCTCCACATATTCCTTTATATTTGAAGACTCCCAAAATACAAGTAAGATGTTCCTTCAAATACCTCATTGTCAATTCCTGAGATTTCATTGTTGTTTAAGTCATTTTTCAGTTGTACCTGACTCTTTGTGATCCTATTTGGGAGTATTCCTAAATCCAGGCCCAGTTCTATCTGCCCTTCCCAAGATTTATTCCTCCATTTTACCTCAGCCACACACTTGATGTCCTTATCATCCAAAAATACTGCACTTTTTGATCAACAACTGTACAATAATTTCAGGCTACCAATTCTGACAATCACTCTTTTCCTTTCTTCCCAAGATAGATACTCTAGTTAATTCAAGTCTACACAGACTTTTAATCTCTTGGGCCCTGCTTTTTTCAAGTTTGCACCTTGCCAAATGCCAACTCTGGATCACGTCTACAACCTTCACCTTCTGCTCCTATTCAGCTTTTTTGACCTCATCAAGGCCAGTCCCTCTATTTGCACCCTAGATCATCATCATCCTCTCTCAGGTAGCAGATTATGTCAATTACATACTCATTCTTTCCCAAAAACCATTCATTTATCCCATAAAGAGCCTATTCCTACCCTCCAAAAACATACACAGGCCCTCCCTCTTATCAGTTAAATTCCGTGAAATTGGGTCCACATCTTATCTCACAAATTCAAAAAAACCTGATCTGTCCAAAGTTACCAAAGATCTTTTAATTGCCAAATACCTTTAACTGCCCTTTTCATTTGGAAAGTGGGGTCACAAATTTTAAACCTCCATTTAAACAAAGAGCTCAGCTCTGATACATCAGGTGCACCACTTTGGGAATTCATATTTTTGGGTGCTTTTTCTTTCCACTCTTTAGAATACAAGTTCCTTGAGGGCATGAATTGTTCCCCCCATCTGTATCTCTACTACAGTGTTTGGCACGTAGTAGAATCTTAAAAAATGTTTATAGACTCAACTGCCAAATCTGATGTCAATTAAATAAATACTAGGTCTGAGTTCAAATACACTTACTAGCTGTGGGATGTTGGGCAAATCACATCTTCTGTTAGCCTCAGTTTTTTCAACTGTAAAATGGGGATAATAACTACTTTGATGGGATTTTATGAAGAAGAATTTTTTTGTAAAGGTTAGCAGAGTGGTTGATATATAGCATGCACTCAATATATTTAAGTTCCCTTCCCACTCCCCAAGGCCTCTCCTCAATTTATTAAAAGTTGGAAGTATAACATTGCTGACTATTTTTTCCTCCTGGATAACTCTCTCCTCTGGGTTTTTGTCTCATTGCCTTTTCTGGGTTTTCCTAACTAGCCTGATCATTTCTCAGAACCCTAGGCAGGTTTATCGTCCATACCATACCCGTTTATGCTCCCTAAGGCTCAGTGATGGGCTCTTTCCAATTCTCTTTACTTTCTTAGAGTGACATCATCAATCCTCAAGAAATTAATTATCTCTTTGCAGATGAGTCCCAAATCTATACATCCAGGTTCTTGAGAACTCCAGTTATTTTATAAAATAAGTTTTCAACTGCCTGCCTATTGGCTACTTCAAAACTGAACAATCTATAGACATCTCAAATTCAACCTGTCCAAAACGAAACTTATTTCAGTGCTCACTTTTAGTGAGGGCATCACCAGCTATCCAGTCACCCAGGCTGGCAACATGGACATTGCTGATACCGCATTCTCTCTCAACCCTCATACATCTTGTCATTTCTACCACCTTATTACTCTCTCTCTTCATTGGGCCACTATCTAATTAAGGTACTCAGCACCTCTGGCCTGAATTTATTTCAAATGCCTCTTAGTTGGTCAACCTATCTCAAGTCCTTGCTTTCTCCCTGTCCTTCCATTCTCCAAACAGCCATCAAAATGATTTTCCTGAAGTGCACAGGACCAACAATATCCAAGAGGAGTTCCAATGACTCTTAACTACCTTGGACCAAACAGAAGCTTCTCTTTTTTAAGTTTTCAAGTCATTCATAACCTAGTTTCTATGTTTTTCCCCCAATCTTATATATATTTCTTCCTTTCCTTCCTTTTTCCAGTCTAATCAAACTAGCCTTTTAAGGGTTCCTCATATATAAACAACATTTCCTATGTCTGAGCTTTTCTACCAACTAACCTGCTATGTTTGAAATGTGCTCCTGCACCCCTCACCTTCTTCAAGCCTCTCCAGCCATCACCCCCAAAATACACTGTATTTATTTGGTATGGCCATACTTGAATCCTTGTATCCTTGGATAAACTGTCAAGTGAGCTCACTGCAGCAGGGAATAAGTTCATTTTGATCTTTGTATAACCCCAGAAAACTGGAACACAGTAGACTGATAAATGAATGTTTGCTGACAGATTCTGGCCAAGTTGTCATCTTTTAGCACCTCTACCAGAGGACATTAATGATAAGTAAAAATACAACCAGTCAATTGTGCACAGGGAAAAGGGTACTTACTGGGGTTGGAATCCAGAAAATAAGATTTTTCTTCACTTGGGCTACTGCTAGAAAGAGCTGACCTCCCTACCTCTCAAGGTCAGAGGAACCTGAAAAGGATGGATTTTTTAGAAATTTTTATATATTTTCCTCATTTTATAGATGAGGAAATTGGTTTTTAAAAAGAATGACTTACCCCTGATCACGGTGTCAGAGACTGGAGGCTAGACTGGAGTTTATTTTGCTGTCTCTAAATTTAGTACTAGACCAAAGGCAGCATAGGTTTTTTTGCAAAGATCCAATTGCCTGCATATTGAGTATTTCAAACCAAATATCCTATAGATATTTCATATTCAACATCTTCAAAATAAAACATTTTCTCAGTTCCCAGATTATCCTATTTTTGTTGAAGGTACCATCATCCTTCTAGTCATCCAAGCTGGCAATGTAGGCATTGCTGACTTGATTCCTCATTCTCCCCAAGAATGAAGGAACTGGTTGAATGACTGTAGAGCAGAGCCCTAGCTCCATAGAGACTGGGGGAAGCCTATGAACTTGGATGGAAAGAAGAAATGCATCTTTATTTTTACTAATCTCTAACTGAAAAATGGAAGTTCCTTCCATTAGGAATTTAAGAGAACAAAACACGAAAAGGGGCCAATAGATTCAATAGGATCTATGACATATAAAAGGTTGAGATTTTGTGATCAAGAGAAACACAAGGTTTGAGGTAATGAGAGAAATTATAACTAAGAATTAAAATGAGCTTTCTGGATTATTTCTTGGGGTTTCTTTATCTATACATTTGTTCCCCATTATCTTTTATTTTAGATTAATATTAGATTCTCAAAAGCAATCTATTGTAAAAGACCACATAAATAAGACACCTACTTATCCTATTCAGCTCTCTGATTCTCAGAGATCAAAGGAATGGCCTACATAGTAAAATCCAAGATTTCTAAGAAGAGCCTGGTTTGACTTCTTAGAAGGCAGGGCTTCAAATCTTCTGAATTTAATGACATGTGCTAGCTGTGCTCTGGAGTACTCTTTCCTTTTCTGGCCCCCAATAATAATCCCTGGAAATCTGAAAGACACCAGAGCTGAAAAACTCCAGAAAACCTCCCAGTGGTTAGGAAACAGGTGGAGGGCTGTAAAATATAACTCTTTCCCCAAATCTCACATTTACTGCAGCTCTTATGTTAAGGTATAAGGGCAGACTCCTAGGCCTAAGAGCATTTCATTCTTAGAGTAAATAATGCCAATACTAACTTTGTCCATGGCTAAATTAGCTTAAAGTATAATTTTAGGCTTATGGCCTTTGGGAAGTAAAGCTAAAGAAAACACAATAAGCAATCTCTTAGGATGAAAGAGCTAAGGCCCAGTTAGCCCATTAAATACCATTTAAAAAGTCCATTCTTTTTAAGAGTTTAAAGCGCATTACTTTATTAAACACTGGTTTGAACAGGCCAACAAGTGAGTTAGTTATGCATTAGCAAGGGGAACGCCCAGAAGCTTTGGTTGGAAACAGCTTGTTAAACTAACCAAAGCTATTGTTTTTTTTTTTTTTTTTTTTTTTTAATCCCCAAAGACTCTGATTAACTAGACAGTTACTCATAGAATAATAGGATATTAAAGCAGCAGGAAACGGGTCCTTAGGGAGTGAACAAAACACTATAGATTTAAAAGCTGGGAATCCCATTTAAGAAGAAAGACAGAGATACTACCAAAAAGTTATCTGTTATACCCATAAAATCTGTAAAATGGGCACTACTTACCTCTAAAGAGAAGGATATATGCTATTAAGCTTACCATCAAGTCGCCATTGTTCAGATTGTTCAGTCACTGAGGTGCACAGAGAGTTTAGTTAAGTAACTTGTACAAAGAGTGCCCAGGACCTGGGGTTGAAGATGCTCAAGCCAATTCTTCATTTCACCAAGCAGTACAGACCCACCTTCAGCTTGACTGAACAAAGGTTCTCAAGAAATTATTCAAATAAAGACTTCAATGTTTATTTTTAAATTAAATTCTTTTAGAAAGGTAGAGATGCAAGGGAAACATAGAAAAAAAAAGGCAAAAAGCACATTCTTAAGTTAGAGGAAGAATTTCACTCATGAATCAACCCGCTTTTAATCTTATTAGAGGCACACAATAAGCTAAATACTGAGTATCCCAAAAGTCTTACTGCACTTTAAAGCTATCAAAATTTAAAATTGCACTAACATTTTTTGGGGGGTAACATCCCTTATAAATGCCTAAGGAAGCAACACTCATTGCCCTTGCTTACTTAGAGGTAAACTGAGGCAACTTTCCAAAGAAACCCTTGGCAGACAACATGATAAATCCAGAATGGTCTACTACTGACATAGCTGCTGAGAACAGTGTAGGTTTTTCCCCAAACATGCTGGCGGGCAGAGCTCCTGGACAGACTAAACATAGGCAGTTGTCACTGTGGGTGTTCTGCCAACACAAGTGTAAAGTTGTCATCAGAAATGAATATGTGCCTTACAGTGGCTTACAGAAATCCCAACAAATCTGCGTCTTGGACTCCTCACAAGCCAACTCTTCTCAGGACGACCTGGATTCTTTCCCATTAGTGTAATTACAAGGAAGATTCATCTTTTACAAGTAGACAGGGAAAATCAAAGTTTATGTTTGGGAAAAGAGATGCTTGCTCAGAGTCCAAGTTCATCAATAACAATGTATAAATAGTAGTTACAAGAAAACCTTGCTGTAACTCTCCTTTGTTACTTCTTAACTTTTCCTTGTTATTTCTTTAGTCCGATTCCTCCCTACAGCTAGAAAGAGAGAACATAGATTCAACTAATGATAAACCAACAGGTAAGAAAAGTAGTTCTTTAAAAAGACAGGTAGTTGGAGACATCTGGGGGAAAAGAGATGAGGCGTTATTAGCCAACTAAAATATGAATTATAAACCACTTTAATGTCTGAAATGCAATGGTCAATAAGCTTCAGTTACTTCAAATTAATCCATGAACCTTTAGGTAGCTTAGGTGGTACCAAGAAGCTATGTGGACATTATACCTAAAGTCAGGAAGACCCGAGTTCAATATAATCTCCAACACTACAGTCATATTAACCTGTCTCCTTTCACCTTTTCAACTACAAAATGGGGTTAATAACAGCATCTATCTACCTCACGGGGCTATTGTGAGGATCAAATGAAATATTGTATAAAGTACTTAGTACAGAGCCTGGCACATAGGAGGTGCTCAATAAATGCTTATTGCTTCCTTTTATATCTTTTTTTTTTAGGGTTCCTATTGACAATGTATCCGAGTTTCTACAGCTTTTTATGAGAGTGGCAAATCAGGACATCCTTCATTCATTCTCCTTATATCCTGAGACAAGATTCAAGTTTTAACCATTATCTTGCTCTTCAGTTTTCCCCAATACAGGTTTTCCTTAGCCATTAACAGTCTTCAAGATAAATGGTCTTTTATTTGTTTTTAGGTGAGCTCAATGCTTAATATAGTTAACAGAATGTTTTCCACTTCATTCCTTGAACTGGATTCTTCAATGGCAGAAGTAGAAAACTGAATTCCTGTAGGAATGACTAGGTCAAATGAGAATTTCTTTGGTACAAAGAACACCTTTAGTGCTTCAATTCAGGGTTGACCAGGTTTGTCATAATAGATGAAAAATTAAAAGTCCCCATTTGCATTAGAATGAGTTAACAGAGAAATATTTACTAGAGCATTTACTTAACATCTCAAAGTGGAAACTAATCCATATTAAACTTTAAAATCCCAACTGTAAAACACAGTAAAATATTCCACGAGAAATAAATTTGGGGAAGGTAGGAGTAGGAGAGTTGATTTAAGTTAAAAGAATTTTCTAAAAAATACAAGTGATTCTCCATTCGATAAGGGGTCAAAGGTTATAAAGTTTTTCAATGAAGAAATCAAAGAAATATAGTCAAATAAAAATGTTCTAAATCATTACTGGTTAAAGAAACAGAAATCAAAAGAACTCTGAGATATCACCTCACATCTATCAGATTGGCTAAAATGAGAGGAGGAGAAAATAACAAATGTTAGAGGGGATGTGGAAAAATTGGGAAATTAATACATTGTTGGTGGAACCGTGAACCATTCCAAACACTTTGGAAAGCAATCTGGGATTATGCCAAAGAGTTATAAATCTGTGAATACCCTTTGACTTAGCAATACCAGTAGGTCTGTTTCCCAAGGTGATCAGGGTAAAAGGAAAAAACCCCTATATTTTAAAATATGTAAAGCAGTTCTTTTTATGGTAGCAAAGAACTGAAAAATTGAGAAGATGCTCATCAATTGGGGAATGACTAAACCAGTTGTGTATGTTTGGAATGGACTATTATGGTGCTATAACAAATGATGAGCAAGGTGATTTTAGAAAAATATGGAAAGATTTGCATGAAATAACAGAGTGAAGAAATGAATAGAACCAAGAAAATGTATACAACAGTAATGTTATTTAAAGAATAACTGTGAATGACTAAGTTAGTTTGTATATTATAAATACCCAAACAAGGAAGTGTGAAGGACAATGCTATCTACCTCTAGAAAAAGAATTGACAAATAAATGTATGTATGGCATGATATATAGAAATATAAATATATTAGTATGACTAACAAATACATATTTGTGTATACACATGCATGTACACACAAATCAATGTCAAATGGTGGTCTTCTCTAGTGTTGGTTGAAAAGAAAAGGATGTGAGGAAGACAGTTTGGAACTTAAAATTTAACAAAAAAATTAATTAAAAAAAGTGAAAATCTCTCAACAAAACATACTAAATCAAGGACTGCTACTTATTTTAGTTGTATAAACAAGAATTTCTGGGGCTTGAACCTGAAGATATTCAAACCACCCAGTCTTTATTCACTTAATTTGTCATTTAAATTGCCATATTCACACATTTTAGGTTTAATGGAATACAAAGATGAATCCCCACACACAGGTAGACATTTTCCCCCAAAGATTAGCAAATCAGCTGCCCAGTCTTGACTGAAGGAGGGGGTGATTTGAGAACCTAGTTTCCAAAGGAAAAAGTGTGAATAAACCACCTAATTAAAATGGCTTGTAAGAGGTCCAACTTAGCTGAAAAGACAATGAATAAAGCCCATCATGAAAAAAGCACATTCACATTCATTTTTAAGCATTCAAACATCTATGAACACAGTAAGAATGTATAGCATGAACAGGTTGCAAGTTGGTAACAGTAATAAAAATTTTAATAAAATTTTGTTTTTATTCAACCCGGCATGGAAAACACAAAATAAGTTACAATACACTCTTCTTGGATAATTTGAGGCCTATGGATATTAGTTATTAATCTGATCAAATACTACTATCAAAATATGACCTATTTCTCTCTGTTAAATCTCCATTTTATATGGGAAGATAAAAAGCTAAAATGAGATTATTCTCATTAAATGTGGTATTAAATCAAATTATTCACTTGTTCCTAATTTTAAACTGAATGACATTAGCTTCAATTCACATCATACCCTCTAGTCAAATACTGAGATTATTAAATCACTTCAGATATATCCTGTTATTGGAGAATGCTGGAGTCACAAAAACATGAAGTCTAGTCTCTGACACATATATCCTGCTTGACTAATTTTCTACAAGTTACTTAATCTGCGCCCAGCAACTCTGATACTTTAAAGAATTTCTTGATTTCTTTATTCTGCATCTCCCTAAACTGATGAAATTACAGGTTCTCATTTAGAACACTTCATCTTTTGCAAAAGTCAGAAGAAACAGAGGTTAACAGGGAAGCAAATTTTGACTTTTTATTTATCAAATGTCTTTTAATTTCATTTTTTTTTGTTATACAAAGTCCCCAGCAACTACATAGCAAGATTTCCTAAATGGTGCTACTTTAACGAAGCTAATAAATTAACTTTTGCTGAACTTATTCACAACAAAATATCTGATAAATTTTTTTTTTACCCAACTTAACTGATATTTTTTGAGAATTTTTGTTCTCAAAATTCTAGAAGGGGAGTAAGTACAACAAGCATTATCTTAATCACTTTAACTTATTAACAAAAGGCTTCTGGATTCCTCCAGGAATGGCTACTTGTTTAGTTTTTCCATTTTCCACTTTCAAATATGACCAAATGCCTGGGTGAAGAAAAGTCTGAAATTCCCTTCGGCTCAAAAGGAAAGGGTGTATTTCTACCTTAAAAATCAACCAAACATGTACCTCTTGTTAAAAAGTAAGGTTCCAAACAAACACTGATCTTGGTGTGTGCTTGTTAAAAAAAAGCAAGGTTCCGGACAAACATGTGGCCTGGGGGGGAGGGGGATGCATTACAAAGGGAGGTTCTAGATAAACAAGTGATATTGGAGTGGATGTGGATGGGGGGGCGGTATACAAAGAAAGGTTCCAGACAAACATGTGGTCTTGGTCTTTCCTTGGCCTGCACCGAACCCCCAAGATGGGAAAAGGATCCAAGAAAAGGACAAACCCGGGCAAGCACTGAAGAGCAATCAGAACACAAGAAGTCTGGTTGGTAGATAGGAATGGGGGCAAGCTCAGAGGCCTCAGGGAAAAACAAGTCATCCCCTGGGGATCCCCACCCCCAAAAGGCAATCCTCTTTCCTTGGAACCCCAAATCTAAACCCTCCCTTCGCTCAAGCGTCAATTGGCCGATCTCCCCGCGCGCTTTCCTTGGTTTGACCTCCTATTGGCTAGTCGCCTTGCCCATCTATCTAAAGGCCCAACCCTCATCTCTCACATTGGGCCCAGACTCCTGTCTCTCTGGCGAGCCCAACCTCCCCGCGCACTTCTCTCCAATTTGCTTAGAGCGTCCCAGCTTAGGAAAGAAGAACCCGCCTCCCGCCTTCCTGTGGCTCAAGGACCCATGTCAGTTACTTGGAGCCACCAAATGGAGGCTCAATTGGTCTATGGTCTTGTCAATCACATTCATCCACTGGGTTCCCTCCTATACAACCATTGGAGAAGAGGAAAGGCCATCAGGACAACTACACCCGCCCCCTGTTCTCCTATTGGTTGACCAATCCTGTCGCTCTTCCTCCGCCCCCCCCCACCCCAGCAGTCCATTCATTTCACACAATAACGGGCCCGATTGGAATTGCTCCAAGGACCTAGAAGTGTAGACGTGGTTGTTTTCCACTTACCCGGGACTGAGAGCGTTCTCTCACCCTAACCTTGTCCCCGTTCCTCTGCGAAGAGGCCGGACCACAAGGAACCACCGCCGCCTTCTGCGCAACGCCAACCGCCCGCCAAAACGGATCCGCCGCTGCGCTTGCGCACGCGATCCAAGGAAAAACTCTTCCTCCGCCCACTGCGCCTGCGCAGAAAGGGGCAAGACTCCCGCCACTGCGCAGGTGTATTACATAGGTCCGTTCTTCCCCGCCATTACACGTGTTACAAATAGCCTTCAGATCTTACTACTGCGCTTGCGTTAATTGATAGTGAGTACTACGCATGCGCAGTAGTAGCAGTAGAAGCTCCAAAATTAATTTTGTCATTCGTTATTTTTCCAATTTTTCATGTGCAATCGTGTTTTCTATGACGTAATATTTAAAGGAATGAAAAATGAAAATTACTTTAAAAAATTGTTACATTCAAGCAAGAGTGACTGACAGAAGAGCCAATCAGGAGCTTTAAAAAAAAAAAGACTTCTCGGTAGCCAATCATCTGTCTGCTGGGGCGGAATTTACGCAACACATTACGTTACGCAAAGATACGCTACCATAGACCAATTGCTAGGTAGAATGATTGAGGCTGTCCAATGGTGGATAAGCAGGGGCGGAGTCTACCAATGCAGAACGCGAGGAGGCGGGATTAAAAAGCGGGGCCGGAGGTGGGGAGGCAGATACGCTAGTTAGCTAGCTCCTTTCTGTCCTCGACGCCGTTGGAGAAGGATCGCTGAAGCGTCTGCTACCGCTCTCGCCATGTCGAAGTCAGAGGTAAGGGAGCCACAGCGCCTAGATCTTCCTTTCTTGCTTTTCCTTCTACCCTCCCTTGCACGTTTCCGGAGCTTAGCTCCGTATACTTGTTACCCTACCCTTATTCGGGAGTTCCGTAGCCCGCTCTCGTTCGGGCCTGCTCCTTCCCACACACCCCCTCCTTCGGGGTCGCCATTTTGTAGGCCCGGCCGCCATGAGCCTTCAGCCCTCGCGGCCCTCTCCGTCTTTCAGGGCCTTTCAGTCGCACGGGCCCAGACTCTTTGTCTATTTTATCTCGTCTGTCCTTGATTTGGGACCGATTTCGATTTCCTGGAAACAATCTTTTTTTTTCCCTGTTGGGTAATCCCGGTAGTCCTTCTCGTCTCCTTTGTTGCGCATGCGTTGCATTTTTCTCTCTGCTGTCCCCACCCGAACCCGGGCGCCTGATACGCGGCCTTGGGCTGGAGAGTAACGCTCGGGGCCCACTCTTTGTCTGATCTCGGGAGCCGCGGGGGGGGGGGGGGGGGGGGGCGCGGAGGACGGGGCACGTGTCCTTTAAAGCGAGCTCCCATTTCTCCCGGGCTCCCTTGCGGACTTGCCCCCGCCCACCGGCGACCACTTAACGACCCTTCCTTTCCCAATCCTTTGTATTCGACCCTGCAGTCCCCGAAGGAGCCCGAGCAGCTTCGGAAGCTCTTTATCGGAGGCCTGAGTTTCGAAACGACAGACGAGAGTCTAAGGAGCCATTTTGAGCAATGGGGCACGCTTACAGACTGTGTGGTAAGTGCAGGGCCTGGGATTCAATCTGCAGGAAAAAACGCAATTTGGGGGAGGGGGGAGCTTTTGTTTCTCGGTAGTTTCCTGTTAAGTTAAATCCAAACCTCAATGGCCCTTCTGCTTTTGTACCAAAAGCCGCCTTTTTTTGTCTTCCCTTGTGCCTGTGCTCGCTAACATCTCAGGTGATGCGGGATCCAAATACCAAACGTTCCAGGGGCTTTGGTTTTGTTACCTATGCCACAGTGGAAGAGGTAGATGCAGCCATGAATGCCAGACCCCACAAAGTTGATGGCAGAGTTGTTGAACCAAAGAGAGCTGTTTCCAGAGAGGTATGTGTTTCATCTTATTGAAAGTATTAGTAAGTAATGTGCAGTATAGGTTTGTCTTTTTACAAGTCTTCAGGTATCCATGCTGTAAATCAAGTCTCACCAAAAATTTTTGGTCTTTAGGACTCTCAGAGGCCAGGTGCACACTTAACTGTGAAAAAGATCTTTGTGGGTGGCATTAAAGAAGACACTGAGGAGCATCACTTAAGAGACTACTTTGAACAGTATGGAAAGATTGAAGTGATTGAAATCATGACTGACCGAGGCAGTGGCAAAAAGAGAGGCTTTGCTTTTGTTACTTTTGATGACCATGATTCTGTGGACAAGATTGTCAGTGAGTATCACAAATGGCCTTGAGAGTAACCAAATTTGTTAATCTCTTTTGTTGGTATTTCCAGCCATTAGATAATTCTAATGTGAGTTTTTGTTATAGTTCAAAAATACCATACTGTGAATGGCCACAACTGTGAAGTAAGGAAAGCCTTGTCTAAGCAAGAAATGGCCAGTGCTTCATCTAGTCAAAGAGGTATGTTTTTTCTGATCACTAGCATGGTGGTGATCTTTACCTTATTGAAGATAACTTTAAAATGGTTATCTTTTGTGTTTTTTCCTTTTTTTTTTTTTTGTTTGTTTTTTTTTTGTTTTGTTTTAATAGGTAGAAGTGGTTCTGGAAACTTTGGTGGTGGCCGTGGAGGTGGCTTTGGTGGAAATGATAACTTTGGCCGTGGTGGAAACTTCAGTGGCCGTGGTATGTTTTCACAAGCAAGAAGTACTTGATTTATCAGTCTTAATTGTTAATTGTCAGCCTTCCTCCATTGAAGCTATTTCAAAGTGTAGAATAGAGCATTCCTATTCTCTTTGGTCTAGTGACCATTCTTAATATGTACTAAGCCTCTGGAGACTTTTTAGGCTGCTATGGTTACTCTTGAGTTGGCACCTAATTAGCAGAAGGGAAAGTTAAGTCAAGAACTTGGCTGCTTCAGGATGGGTTTTGTTTTGGTTTTTTTTTAATTTAGGTTTTCTAGTTGATAACCAACTAAATACCCTTTTTCTTCCAGGTGGTTTTGGTGGCAGCCGAGGTGGAGGAGGATATGGTGGAAGTGGAGATGGCTACAATGGATTTGGAAATGATGGTGGGTGCTTTTTAATTAGCTAAAAGTTGGGTAAATGGAGGTTTTTGGCCCTTCCTCTCCCCATTAGAATAGGTCTAGTCTTTGCCTTTTTTTCTATTTTCTTTTGCTTTGTTGTGTTTTTTTTTTTAAGTGCTGCATGTGTTGAGCTTGACCTGATTGTCCCACCATAACATGCATGCTGTGTATTGGCCTTGAGCCTTTAAGCTTGCATGGATTTTTGATTGTCAAATTTGTCTTACTGAGAAGAATTGTATTCTTCTGTAGGTGGTTATGGAGGAGGCGGCCCTGGTTACTCTGGAGGAAACAGAGGCTATGGAAGTGGTGGACAGGGTTATGGAAACCAGGGCAGTGGCTATGGCGGGAGTGGCAGCTATGACAGCTATAACAACGGAGGAGGCGGAGGCGGCTTTGGCGGTGGTAGTGGTAGGTATCAAGTGAACCCAAACAAGTAATGTGGTTGGTAGTCTAGGTTAGTATTGTAGTATTTTTAAAAAATATATATTCATCTTGTTTTGGGGTTTGATGCTCTTAACAGCATTGAACAAGTACACTGCATGAAACCTGGTTTTCAAAAAGCTACCTCTTCCCAGCTTTATGCTGGGCCGCCTCACTCCCTGTTTTTTAGATAAAGCCAGGATGGTGTCTTGGGGTACTAAGTTACTTCCATAGCAGGATTTAGTGTTTTGACTGTATTTTGGGTCCTTTGACACTACATTTTCCAACAGTGTTAAGACAGTAGTAGCCTCTAAATATTCTATATGTGGTTTTTTTTTCCCCCCCTAAAGCTCTGGAGAAATAGCTATATTTTATTTACTCTGGCATTAATTGAATTATCCAAAAGACTGTCTTATCTAGTGTGGAAAGGGAATGCACAAAGGGCCTTGTTAGCTTTCAGTGATTCAAAACTGGGAGGATGGCAATAATTTGGGTTTGCTTTCTAGTAAGTAACTATTAGGGTCCTTTCTGTTTTAGGAAGCAACTTTGGAGGTGGTGGAAGCTACAATGATTTTGGCAACTACAACAATCAGTCATCAAACTTTGGTCCCATGAAGGGAGGAAACTTCGGAGGCAGGAGCTCGGGCCCTTATGGTGGGGGCCAATATTTTGCCAAACCCCGTAACCAAGGTAGAATGTTGGCTTGATTTTGAATAACTTGCTGGGCACAAATGAGTTGAATGAAGTCAGATTGGAGTTGGTGGGGTAGAATATTCTAAAGTAGCTTGTGCACAGCCAAATAGTTGATGGTTGCAGGAGCATGTTTAAGGGTTCATAGTTTGGTCCATGTGGGGAGTTTAAGCACTGATCCCTAGATTAAATCTCTAGATTTTCGAAGTAAAACTAGTGAATTGCTAAAAGGGAAATTTACGCCACAACCAAAAGCACCTTTGTGGGTAGCCCAAGACACTTGCTTATGGTCATGACAGTTATGACACTAAAGACAGCCAATGAATACTGGTATGGGTGAGTTAATTTTTAAAAGTGGCAAAATTAAGAAACTAATGCAAAGACTTTTGTCTATAGGTGGCTATGGTGGTTCCAGTAGTAGCAGTAGTTACGGCAGTGGCAGAAGATTTTAATTACTGTTAGGTAAGTATTAAGCCTTCTCACCTCACACTTAAGCTTACAATTATTAATGAACCCAGTAATAACTAATGTAGTTAGCAGTGCAACATAGTTAACATTTTTAATTGTAGTAAATTTGTGGATGTTAATAATTCAGATCAGCAAAATCTATGGGGAACAAAACTTGCTATTGGATTATAGCTTTGAGTCTTAATATGTGTTTAGATTAACAACTTTATTCGTATTGTTCAACAGGAAACAAAGCTTAGCAGGAGAGGAGAGCCAGAGAAGTGACAGGGAAGCTACAGGTTACAACAGATTTGTGAACTCAGCCAAGCACAGTGGTGGCAGGGCCTAGCTGCTACAAGAAGACATGTTTTAGACAATACTTTTTGTGTATGGGCAAAAAAACACCAGGACTGTATTTGTGACTAATTGTATAAGAGGTTATTTTAGTTTCTGTTTCTGTGGAAAGTGTAAAGCATTCCAACAAAGGGTTTTAATGTAGATTTTTTTTTTTTTTTTTGCACCCATGCTGTTGATTGCTAAATGTAATAGTCTGATCATGACGCTGAATAAATGTGTCTTTTTTAAATGTGCTGTGTTAAGTTAGTCTACTCGAAGCTTCCCATAAACTGCCCCAACAAGCATGCAGTATCAAGTTAGACCCAAGGTGTGATGGCAGGTCCCTTCTATACAATTCCTATTCCTAGTCATTTGTGTCTTAATAGTTTTGCCATGATGTGATTGGCAGTTTATCCTACCAAACCCTCTGACCCCATCATACTTTACTCCAAAATAGAAAATTTTCTGCTCACAAAATCTGGCTATCATGGCTCCCCCAAAATTAGAACCGTTGCCCATGAGGCTTCAGATTTGAATTGATATTAAAAAACTCATGTCCTCCAGTATTTGCACGGTCATTGGCAATGATTTTTAACTATGATAACTTTAGAGGGAAAACTTTCAAAGCCTTTTTATGTGTTAATGGACTCTAAGTTGAGTCTCAACCCTCGCCTAGCTAGCAGTTACCTGGCATATGCCACCCCCCTCCACAGTGGAAGAAAAGGCCCTGATTGGGAGAGGGAGGGGAGGGAAAGTTGGGTAAATCAACATTTCTCCGACCATGTTCATGATTTTAAGAGGAGCATTACTGACTTGAGGCTTAAGTATCATTAAAGGAAAATTGCAGTAGTTAATTTTACTTAATCGGCATTTTACAAGCATGGATGGTTGGGGGCTGTAGGGTACATTCTTATTATCTGGGGGGGTCCTCAAATTACCTTTTTAAGTGTAATGAGGTTGGGGGAGGATAATTAAAAAGTAGCTCACTGGCCATATTGAGGCTGTCTTAACTGCAGTTTTCCTTTTAAATTTAATGTCACTCAGGTGGCTGCCTATCAAGTCATGAGTTTGGGCCAGTTTTCAGCCCCAATTCCTAAAGACATGCTCCAAGGTCATTGATTAAAGCCTTTTGCTTTCCTCAATCAATTTATGTTCTGTTTATCCCAGTGACTTTGTACCCTGTAGAATAGAAAAAGTTTTTATTTAATAGGTCTGTGTTATTCCATTTCATTGGTTTGTTATCCTATCCCTTAACTAATCTTGGAAAAGATGTGGGGGGAAGGAAGGGTGGGTGGATGGGCTGAGTTGGGAGGGGATGGGTGGGGGAGGGGGTGGGAAGAAGCATGGTTAAAAGTTTTCTAGTCCCTTGGGCTTTGATATTGGCTGAGTTTGCAATGGCAGGTGGAACCTTAACTGTTCAGGGAGTTTGCAGATACCTCAGGAATCGTGACAATGGCTTTAAAGATCCAGGAGATGTTCAGCTACTAGGAACTGCTAGCAAGTATAGCGCGAATGGCTCCGCGCTTAGACACTTGTGGTATGGAGTCAAGTGTACAGAGATAAGCCAGGGGCAGGCTTCGGCACGATCCATGAAAGCTAGGAGGGAGAGAAGTTTCAGTGCCCATCGGAAGGAAGGAGGCAGACAAGAGTAAGGCACATCTGACTCTTAGGACTAGCAGTCAGAGCCAGAAGGAAAGGTTTTATTGCTATACTGGTAGGTAAGAACAGATTTTACTTATGTCCATATAGTTTGTCTGAAATTATAGTTGTTTTTCTTGTGTTTTTGTTTTGTTTTTGTTTTCGTTTCTTTTTGCTAAAATAACGTATTGAGCCCAGCAAATAAAATAGTCCAGTATAGTTGTACTCGTCTAGAGTTTTAAAACCCCTTTCCAGTGTAATTTGCCCTGATGATGAAATCTAATGTAATTAATACCCATGAGAGCCAGTAGGCACTTTAAATCTTAACATTGTAATGGTATAAAGTATTGGCCTCTATTGCCCTCTTCCCATTTCCCCTTCACAGCAGTGGCTCACAGTAATGCCTTAGGAGCGCCCTTTTACTTTAAAATTAATTTTTGCAAAGGGCTAGCTTGGGCGTGTATTGCTTAAGGGGGGCGGGGTTTAAGGGGGTGGGTGAGGGATATTTTGAGATTATGCTCAAAATATCAGGAGATAATACTGAGAGTTTCTTACTTTTCCAGGAAGGAAGTTGCTGTTCGCTACCTGTTCAGCCCTCTAAAAACTAGAGGCTTTTGGCATATTCAAGTGGCTACTTCAAATGTAAGTTATCTAAAACATGATTACTATTTTTTTTTTTTAAGACTGGGGAAACCAAGGTGAATAGTAATAATAAAGAATTCAGACGATATTTTAAGATGTCAGTGCCAGCTTCTATGGGGAAAGAAAAATGCACAAGTAAATACAGGATTTATCTGGGCAGGGATAAGTGGGATTTGAGAGTATAATGCTACTCAGTAAGTGCCTATGTTTATTGAATAAAATCTTTTTCTTTTTACAGGAACATTTAAGGTCCAGAATTGAAGCCACTTGTAAATTTAGCTGGTATGCAGCTGACCTGATTCATGACTGCTGTGCAGCTCACAAATTTGAGAATGGATATTTTAGTAAAATGTTTCTAAAATGAATTGCCTGCCTCCTGTCATAATGTCTCGACCTTTACAGCATCTTCTGGAACTAAATTGGAGGATTTGATCTATGTAACAATTTTTGGGGGGGGGGGGAAACAGACTATGAAAGTAGAAATACTAATACTATTCTTGGAATAGCTAATAATAATGCTTAGCTTTGTGCCAGGTACTGCTAAATACACAACAATCCTGGGAGATTTGGGGCTATAAAATCTCCATTTTATAGATGGAGAAATACATGAAATCACAGCTAGTTAAGGCTTGAAGTCTTGCCCAACGTACCCCTCTATCCTTTTTACTTTTGAATAATAGAATGGCTTTGAAAACTATAAACCAAATCAAGAGTGAAAGGGGGCGGGGCTTTCTTTGGCTAGAACTGAAGAGGTCTAATAAATGTTTCTGATCACATAGGTGATTACACTAGAGAGAGCTTTGACTACTAAACAGCTATCCTCAGTCCAAGAGTAGCTCTTTCATAGAGGCCAGCCATGTGTTTAATAGTTTCTTCCTTCTGAATACCAATACTTCACCTAACTTCATAAGAATAAACTTGACAGCCAGAGCATAAATCTCAGACATGTATGTTGGCTTTTAGGAAGAAAGTCTTGCTTTGTTTGCTCTCTATTGAGCTATGATACGTATTTGGGGTTGTGTCTTTGAACCCCCACTGGCTTTTAGGTTCCTGCTAGAAGGTAAGTATGATCTTTGAAATTTTCCAGATGCACAGTAAAATTAAGCAACAATAGAATTAAGTTTTGTGGGAAAAGTCCTCTTGCTTTTGTCTTGGTGGACCAAGGTTAGGAGAGTACATTGAAGTCTAAAAATTTAATGTGGGAGGTCAGATCTTGCCCACTAATACTATATATAATCTAATCACCTAATGTATGACAAATGCTGATCCTGGGCTTGCCATGAAACAAGCTAGTCGAAAATTTATAGATTAGTAATTTTCCCTGGAACTACAGGTATTGATCCTCAATTCAAGTCACTGACCACCTCGCAAAGAGTCCAAAGGTGGTTCTGGAGTCAAATCTGGCTTCTCAAATTTTTTACTAGACTTAGGCTTTCAAAACCCCTAACAGCCATTATTGGCCATTTAGGTAAACTGCAAAATACTATGCTGGGTTTTCTCCCCAAGCCACACCTGGTCAAATAGTCCTAAAATCTCCCAATCTTCCAAGTTTGTGTCAGCCATGTGGCATAACGGCCTTCCCCACCTCCATCTCCCTGAAATTCCCCATGTTGCATCTACTACAATTAGATTCAGAAAGGTTTTTTTTTTTTCTTTTTTTTTTGGCATCATTGATGTCTTAAGAGATATCCTTAAGATGGGTTTTTTTTTCCCATCTAAGGTAATGCAGATTAGGAACCCCTATCAAGGTCTGAATGCAAATTCTTTGCCAAGTTGGAGCAGGTAGGTGGCACTGGGGTTAGACTTCTGGGCCTGAAGATAGATATCTCGCCCTATGACCCTGGGCAAATCGCAACCCCTGCCTTTTCCCCATTGGTAACATCTCCCTAGGGGTTGTGAACCACGGGAGAGAAAATGTAAAGCGATGCCTGGCACATAGCATATAACAGTGCTATTAAAACCTTGTTCTGTTTCCTATTGTGCATGAATAAATTGCTATTTTGCTTCTAGAAATCCACAGAACAGGTCTTAAAAACCAGCCAGGTAAAAGTACTTTATCTTGCAGTTACCTGTGCAAATAAAACCACAGGTCCAGTTCCTAGCCTAGTGAATAATTAGCCCTTTAAATCGAACATCAGATTTCAGGAAGCTGGAAATGAAACTCAAGATTCTATTCCCTACAGCCAAGGTGCAGCAACTCCAAAGGTCTCCACTCTGGAGCCACCAATGGAATAGGGGCTACCAAAATTAGAAGTTTCTGTCTAAATAGCCATTCAATGGTATGGAGCACTATCTGAACCAATCCTTTAAAAAGGAAATAAGGTAAAATTGCAGAGATGAGGATTTAGGAAGGACCTAGAATTTCTTGAGTGTAATGACCAATCCTAAAAGAAGTTGCTTAGAGATATTTTTAGGATGGAGAAAAGGAAAGATGAGGTTTCGAGATTATGAATGGTCTAGCTTTCCACACCTGTTTGTCAAAAGAAATTTTTTTAAACAGCTTGATCCTGTTCAAGGACTGGATGATATTGTCTAATTGTTCCTACACAACTCTACCTCATCTAATAGTTTGCCCGTTCTGTTAAATGGCATTTCTACTCTAATGCTCTACCTACAGTATCCACCAGCTTTTTTGGTAGTTTCCATTCTGACACTAAATCTTATTGTCTCACTTTGCCAGTCTTCTATCTCATATTTGTGTACAGTCGTATCTCTATTATAAATGGTACAGTTGGATGACCCATATCTTTGAAATATGAGATACTCCTAGACTAGCTTCCTCTCCTGAAATTCTTAATTTGTGCGAGTCAAATAGTGTCTGAATTCAGGTAGCAGTCATTTCTTCTAGGCAGAACAGATTGAGCAAGCTCATCACAAATGATGAGAATTTTATCACTCCTGTTTTAGGAAGGATCAGTAGTCATGGTGAGGTCTACTTAAAACTTACCTGTTAGATTTTTGGGCTTTCTATTACAGTTTGGCCCTGGACTGATAGAAAGTTAGCATATGTTAGTGCCTTTTTTCCATCTCCCTGACTTCCCTCCCCCCCCCCCCCCCCCCCCCCCCCCCCCCCCCCCAATCCCCAACCCTAAGCTTTGGAAAAATCATCTATTCTCTAAGGGAGAAATGTTCCTGGGAAGTGGGGGGATGGAGGAAGTTGTACCAAATGCAGTCCCCTGTACCAATAGGATCTCCTGGTCTAGAAGGGGCAGAGAAGATAACTGCTAGACATTAAATCTCCAGAACCTACTGTTGTCTTCCTTCTGTTATTGGGGAATAGATTCTACCTATTCCTCAGGATCCAACCAGTATGTTCTCCATTCATCCCCTAAGCACTCCCCTATATCCCTCTCTCCTCCCCACAATAACTCTGGCCTATGAGCAGTCTCTATGTTGCTGCCCAGCACTGCCCAAATTATACAAGTCAAAGAAGACCAAATAAAGTTTTTTGTATCATGCTTTATCTTTCAAAGCTTAATCTGAGTCCTTGGCGATGCAGGGATCCATCTGGGGAATTGAAGTGAGGGGGATGATTAGGAAGAGAGCAAACAGCTTCCAGGCCCCCTATATACCCCAAACCAGGCTCTCCTGGAGTTACCACCATGGCATTCCTGGTTGTACCCCTACCCTTCACTTCCCCAGAGATCTCCTTCTTCCCAAACGTTCCAAATAATTCTCCAACCTCTGTCTGGAAGGACCACGTTTGAGGAGCACCCATCTAAGAAGGGGGAAGAAGGAAATGCACGTGACCTCCAATTTCTTTTCCCTCCTACTTTCTCTTCCCCCATTCAGTCTGAAGTCTCCATCTTGACTCCCCTGGGCACCAAGAAGATGGCACCATCAGCAGCCTGTTGCAAGGCATACTCTTCTGGGGAGTAGCCATTTCCAGCTTCATCACGCAGTCTCCGGAAGACATCTCGATAGAGCTCTGCCAGTTGCTGGCGCATGGCCCCCAGAGTCCGGTTGGCCTCCCCTCGGGCCCTGAGCAACCGTTCCCGCTCGGTGCCCAACCTCTCCAATTCTCGTTCTAACTGCACAATAGTCTCCAGCTTCCTTTTGCGACAGTTCTGGGCAGCCACCTTGTTTTTGCCCCGCCGTCGGATGTCCCGGACTAAGGCCAGCTGGCTTTCACTCAGCGGATACCTAGCCACCAACTCATTAAAATCATCCACGGGTAAGTTGACAATTTTCTCAGTGGGAAAAGGGATTTTCATGGCCAAAGCCCTGCGCTCATCCCTACTTCCCGACTCCCCTCTCCCTGAGGGTTTGGCCCTTCCAGGGCACATCGTGGGTTCAAAAGTCAAGTGAGTCTCAGGAGGTGGCAGAGGATAGTTGGAGTGGACTAGAGAGGTAGGCATGAGTGGGTAGGGGTGCTCAACTGGGAACATATCTACATACTCTCCCCTCTGTCTCCCAGCCTCTATTCCCTCCATCTCTAGAGATTCCGCATCGCTGTAGTTGAGGGATAAACCAGAGTCAGATTCAGGATCTTCTTGCGGTTTGGTGGGTCCCACAGGCAGTCCCATGTCCAGCAGGGACAGGGACTTGGGGAGAGGGTCGCTGAGGAGTCCTGAGAGAGTCATGGGTTTGGAAACAGGAAGGGCCAAGCTGCCATATGCATAGGGAGAGTCTGGAACTAGAGCTGAAGGTGGGGGGAAGTCCTGGTAGAGACCCTCATAGGGTGAAGTGAGGTGGCTGCCAGTGTCGGGGAGAACTGGGCAAGGTCCATAAGCAGGGGGAGGTGCAGGCCCAGGATATGGCACTGGGGACTCAAAGGTTGGCTCATTTTGCATATCAAGGCCCTGTGCAAGAAAAGACCAGTCAGTTCACTGTGAAAGAAGCTTTGCCTGGCTAGACCTGGTTTTCCAAGCATCCCCAGCATCCCTTACCATTCCTTCATGCTCATCCCCCCATTCTAGTCATCTTCATACTTCCCATACACATCTCCCCATTTATTATACCCAGTTTCCCATTCCATTCAGCATCCCCATCCCCTGTACTCAACTTCTATTCTGTTGAATTTCACTTTTCATCCTTACATGCAACCTCTTTTCTCTAGTTATCCCCAATCCTACAGTGTCTTTTTGCCCACATTCAGCCCCTAATACTTTCCTTAGCTCTTCTATTTCTATACTTAGCCCTTCAATCAATATCACCGATAACTGGTCTTCATTTCCTTATAATCAACTTCCTTCTCTCTGGGCTTACTTAGCTCTGAATTCTCCACACAGCCTTATATTCCAGCCTTATATTCAGCCTCATGCCCTGGTATACACCAGTCAAGTTTCTTAGCTCCTCTAGCACACACATCCAAGCATTTCCTCCAGGCCATGGGGCAGGAAAGGTTTCTATGGAGTGACCTCTCTCCCAAGCCAGACTCCTAAAAGCACTGGCAAGCCACAGAAAGGAAAAAGGAGCACCCCCATGGGATTTTTTACCCATGACTAATTGGTATGTTTCTGGGAGGAATAGTGGTATCTGGGGAGCAGGACAGGATGGGATAGATCGCATATCAAGGCCCAGCTCTACAGCTTCAATTCTCCATAGATATCTACTCCCATCTCCAGTCCCATCATGACACATGTTCCCTCCTGAAAGGTCAGGAAATACTTGGGGATAGATGAGAAAAAGATAAGGGAAAAACAGAAGTTAGAAAGATTGAGGATGGGAGGAAACTCTGAAATTCCTTCAACTGCTCCCAGTCTGTTATCATTTACCTCTGTCTTGCAACCCCTAATACTATTCTTTGTGTTCATTGAAATTTCCCAACTCTCCTCCCCTCGGTTCTTTCCCAGTCCGTCACTATTACACTGACTATATTCTCCTCCCCTCTTCATCTTGACTCTTTGGTGAATCATTTCAGTTCCAGAATGTCTTTTCTCTAGAAACCCCTGCTCCTTGGGCAGTTCGGTGGTGCAGTGGATGGAGCACCACTGAAGTCAGAGGGCCTGAGTTCAAATTTTTTTTTTTTGCTGAGGCAGTTGGGATTAAGTGACCTACCTAGTCACACAGCTGGGAAGTGTTAAGTGTCTGAGGCCAAATTTGAAAAAAAAAAAAAAAATCCCTGCTCCTTTATCTTATTGTCCATCTTGCCCTTCCAAGCTTTAACCATGGATTACTCTTAGCCATTGCTGACTTCACTATCACCCATGTGCTGAATAAAGCTGGAGAAAATCATGAAACTGCTCATGGGAACCACTACAATTTTGTGTTATATCATCTCAACTGTGCTCTCACGTAGCAAGGCAGTCTTATTACACTTCCTTAAACTAATTCCCTATCCCAATCATCAGTGATTTTTCTAATTTTTTTTTTTTCTGAGGCAATTGAGGTTAAGCGATTTGCACAGATTTGAACTCGGGTCCTCCTGACTTCAGGACTGGTGCTCTATCCACTGCACCATCTAGCTGTCCTTTCTAAACTTTTTTTATCCCTCCTCAAACCTCTTGTTCTCTCATCTGAAAACCTTTTCCTCATATTTCACTGAAAAAAAAATTGAAGCTATTCGTGGAGAGCTTCCTCTTCTGTGCTCCTCATGAAGAGGTAGTCCTCCTTCCCAAGGCAAACAAGCTCAAGTCATCCTATTCCATCCTGTCTTCTACAGCAGACTGCCCCCTCTCTCATTCTTAGTCTTTTATGTATCTTCAACCTTTCCCTATCTACTGGCTCCTTTCCTACCTCCTACAAATATTCACACATCTCCACCATCCTCAAAAAATTCTCACTTGATCTATCTCCACTGTCTTTCTCTCCCCTTTTGTGTCTAAACTCCTTCAGGAAACTGTCTATAATTGGTGCCTTCACTTCCTTTCCTCTCACTCTCATCTTAATGCTCTAGCAGGGGTCCTCAAACTTTTTAAATAGGGGGCCAGTTCACTGTCCCTCAGACTGTTGGAGTGCTGGACTATAGTAAAAACAAAAACTTTGTTTTGTGGGCCTTTAAATAAAGAAACTTCATAGCCCTGGGTGAGGGGGATAAACATCCTCAGCTGCCGCATCTGGTCCGCCGGCCGTAGTTTGAGGACCTCTGCCTAAAGTCTAGATTCTGACCTCATCATTCAACTGAAATTACTCTATCCAAAATTACCAGTGATTTCTTAATGGCCAAATCTAAATTCTCTTTCTTCATGCTCTCTTTAACATTTAATGCCATTTACCACCCTTTTCTCTTAGGTTTTCATGGCATTGCTTTCTCCTGGTTCTCCTACCTGACTGCTTCTTTTGAGTCTCTTTTTTTCTGGATCCTCTTCCAGCTCATGTCCTTTAATTATAAGTGTTCTCTTACAGCTTTGCTTGGTGATCTCATTAACATCATGCAATTATCTCAATATAAGTGTTCTTCAGATCTTTTTATCTATCCCTAATCTCTCTGCTGACTTCCAGTTTTGCATCTCCAACCAGATGTCCTATAGATATTTAAAACTCAACATGTCTAAAACTGAATTCCTTATCTTTACTCCCAAGTCTTCCTTTCTTCCTGACTTTTCTGTTACTGTCAAAGGCACCATTAAGTCACCCAACGCAATCGATTCCATCGATTTTGCTTTTGTAGCATCTGCCCGATGTGTTTCCTTTTCTCACCACCTTTGTGTAGGCTCTCATCACCTCATACCTGGACTATTGCAACTGCCTGCTGGTTGGTCTCTCTTTCTAGGTCTCTCCCCACTCCAGGACATCTACTCAGCTGTCAAATTGATCTTCCTTAAGAACAAGTCTATGTCTCACATTGGCCTTGCCCTGCCCTCTATTCAGTCAACTCTAAATGACTTCTAGCTCCAGGATTAAATATAAAATCCAAAGGATTTTAAGGCCCATCATAACTTCCCAACTTTTCCATGTTTGTTATTTCTTACTCCCTTTCATGCCCTGTTATTCAATGACATTGTCCTCTTTATTGTTTCTCAAACAAACTACTCTATCTCCCAAATCCATGGATTTTTACTGTTGGCCCCACTCACCCCTTATCCCCCATGGAATTTTTTCCTTTCTCCTGCCTTCTTCAAGTCCAAGTTTAAAAAAGCCTTTTCAGACCTCACTTAAAGTTACTGCCTTCCCTTTGTGATATATCACCAATTTGTCTTGCATAGATGTTACTTTTGCATAATTATTTGCAAGTTCTCTCTTCGATTAGCTTGTGAACTCCTTGAGGGCAGAGACTGATTGATTAATTGATTGATTTGTCTTTCTTTGTATTCCCATAATTTAGCAGTGCTTAGCACATAGTAAATGCTTAACATTTTTGACTGAATGACTGACTGAAGGATCTGAAATGATAGTCTGAAGACAAGAAAGAAGTTTGAGGGAATAGAGAGCACATAGGATGGGACAGAAAATATGGCTTATTTACTAAGTTTTGACTAAAGCAGGGGTTCTTAACTTAGGGTGCAGGAACTTTTTTTTTTTTTAATAAAAATTATTTCATTATAATTGATTTCCTTTGCAATGTTATGGATATTTTATTTTATGTATTTAAAAACATGATTCTGAGGAAGATTTCACAGGGTTCACCACGTTGCCAAAAGGGTCCTTGACACAAGGAATCATTAAACTAAAATGTAAATAAAGAGGCAGCTAGGGGGCGCAGTGGATTGAGTACTGGGTCTGGAAGACCTGAGTTCATATGTGACCCTGGATACTTACTTGTTGTGTGACCCTGGGCAGGTCACTTAACCTTATATTCAGTTTTCTCACTTGTATAATGGGGATTATATTAGCATATGTTTTCCAGGGTGTGAGGATGAACTAAACTAATATTTGTAAAATATTTTGCAAACCTAAATGTAGTATTTAAATGTTAGCTGTACTATTATTATTATTGTTATTAATTATAGGAGGTATTAAGTTTAGCATCAAAGGAAGGATTACCCAAAACATTTAGTTGTAGAATCTTTTGGAAAAAGTTTTAAAGTTTAAAAAAGATCTTCATTGTTCTAAGAAGGAAGTACATTAATGGTAAATTATGATACAAAGTATCAAAGAATTTCTGGAATCAGAAAACCTTTAATATGCCTGTGCATGTGATCTTGGTCAAGTCATTGTCCCATTTTTGGGTTTAGACTAGATTGCCTCTGAGGTCTCTTTCAAGTCTAGCTTTATGGTCCTATAGTCCTAGGAATCTTTCTATGTGTAGACAGAGAAATGGATGTCAAGTCTTCCTTCTATGATCAAGTTCTTTTGGGGACTTTTCTGCCAATTTGCAAGGACAATTGCTGAGTAGGAGGCAGTTTGGTGGAGGAGATCTGAGATGAGGAGCAACAATAAAGTGATTCCATAAGGGACCCCAAGATCTTATAATAATACAGCTATTTTTTTAGATATAAGATATGTGAGGGATTAGTATTGGATGCTCATCTGTGTTTAGAAACCTAGAATTCAGGGAAATGTGGGGTGGGAGGTATTGGTGAATTAGAAGGGGAAGAGACAGAATGGGGGACAGAAAAGTAGAATATATGGGGAAGACGGGGAGGAGGAATCTAGAACTGGGGAAAAGAGAGAAAGTCTGAAAAAGGATAATAAGGGGGAGTGAGATATGAGGAGAGTCAGAAAAAACGGGATGAATTGGAGGTGAAGAGCTCTGGGGTAATTCAGGACTCTGAGGGTCGATAATACAATTTCTTCTTGCCCCTGCTTTTCATCTGTCTCTTCTCTGTCTGCCATCCAATCCAAGCAGGGATGCAGTGAGCCTGCTATGAGCACTGCCCCCAGCCCATGGCCAGCGGCCACCCCAGATCCCTACCCAACTAGGAACAAAGAAGTCATTGTTCTGTTCAACAGATACCCCTTTGTCTGACCAGCAGGAGGAGGGGACCCCGGCATCATCGTCCCTCAAAGGCCCCAGACTCTCTTACCTGGGAGGAGGGGCATGGGTAAGAAGAGGGGTAAGGGGACACTAAAGAGGGGGAGGTTAAGAAGGTGAGAGGAAGCAGGAAGTAAAAAGATATGGGGAAGGGGATTAAATAGGGAAGCAGTAAAGGAAGAGAAAGAGTGATGGAGAAGAGAAAAAAAGAAAGGGAAAGGAGGTGAGCAAGTGAGAAAAGGGAGATGGAAAAAAGCAGTGGAGAGAGCCTGTGTTTCCTTTACCACACCAACAGCTACTCCCTTTCTGCTCCCACCGCTCTTTGGTACCCTCTCTCTTGTTTACCCAGCCCAATTCCTTGCCCATCCCCACCTCCTGATCTGGGGTTGTCTGATTTTTACCTGATCTCCCATTCTGGCCTACTCCTGCAGTCATACCCTTCTCGAAGAGAGCATTTTCTGACCCTTCTCTTCAGACTCCTAGTCACCCTTGCTGCCCAGACCATCCCCCTTCTCACCTGCAACTCTGTGATAGACATAATTTCTTGCCAAGTCAGCTCCATCTCTCCCACTTCTGGGGCAGTGAGTAGTGTAGCCCGGTTCCTGCTCTGCTGTGGAGGACACGGGGGCATCCTACCAGGCCAGGAGCCAGGAAAGGCTCCCCTGGGGCCAAGATCACCCAAGCAACCTGAAATGATGAAGTGAGAAGAGTAAGAATCTCACCTACCCAAGTGCCTATTGTCCATCTTCCAGCTTGTGTTGGGAGGAACTTCTCCCCTCATCTCAACTCTCTGACTTCTGGGACATCCCTCGAGGGAAAAAGGCTCCTATTTCCCTTATTTGATCAACTTGGTGATCACCTTCACCAAGTTCTATGAGCTGGGAAGTCCTCAGTATCACAGAACCCATCTTTCTGTTAAAATAAATTATTTGTCTTTCGAGAGGCAGTAACAGTTAGGTCTTTTATCTTCCCTGGACTAAAGACTTTTCTTCTACTCCTCCTCACACCCCAAAACCACATCCACAGCTGGGAAAGGGAGTCAGGACTCCAGGGCTTTTTCTCTGGGGCAACATCAGGAGTTTATTTCTCTTCTTCATTTTACATATTCTTTTCTGGACCTTTACCTTTTTTCTTCCTATATGTAAGAAGTTTGAGATCCTTAAGGGGCTGTGCCATGGAAAGAGTCAACCACCTCCACTCCAGACCTAGTCCTTGATAATAGCCTTACCCTCTCCTATTTCCCCACCCTAGGCTCCTCCTGGCTGAGGGAGATAAGAGCTTATCAACCCTACAGCAAAGAGTAGAGTAGGAAAGGAAGATAGGGTTTCTAGGCATAACCTCTGTGCCTGTGGCCCCAAAAGAGTCATTTTATCCATTCCCCAGCCCACACAGTTTTCTTTTTAAACTGAGATCTCTTCAAAGCAAAACTGCCTCCAATTTTCTTTCTTCTTTCCTTTATCTCTTATTTAGAAGTTCTTTTTACTATCTACCTGCAATATTTTCCAGTTGTTCCATCCATTTAGGAATCTATTTTGAAGACATGAAGACCATTACCCTTATTAGCATTCCCAATCTATTTTTCTCTAGGTAAAACACTGCCAACTCATTCCTCTTCACCCCAGCTCACCTCCCTTTTGTCTTTATCCTTTCTCTGATAGAAAAAGTGTAGGGCAAGGTGAGGAAGGGATTTGAGGAAAGGTAGTTGGGAGTGGGTGGGAGAAAGAATCTAAAAATTGTTAAGACAGCACCCCATCATCTTCTTTGGGAAAGAAACTTAAACAAGTTTGTGGGAGACATCGAGAGGGACCTCTTCATAATTTAAGAGTCAGAGACCTCCTCTTCCGAATGGAGCCCAAACTCACTTTTCTTAGCATAGGAGAAATCTTCAATAATAGGTCCAAAGGCTAAAATGCTTTAATGATCTCAGCAGTAAGTATGCCCTTAGAAACAGACATTCCCAATCAATCATGATTAATTAATATAGCCTCTATTCTTTAATTAGGCACTAACCCTCAAAGAGTGGTATTCAATAACTCAATTTAGTGAGAACCAGAAAAGGTTCTTATGTATATATAAGGTATTGTTAAGGTTTATTAGTGATATTAATAAAATAATTATTTGTAATATTATTAACAGTAATGTTCACAAACAGGAGGAACATATCAATGGCCCTTACCTTCTTTCCCTATTGGCCTTCTCTGTTCATGTCCCTCTCTTCTAGTGTCCCCTGTCCTGAGCATCATAGAATCATAGCTTATATCTGAAGCAACCTTAGACACGTCATTTGGTCCAACCCTCTCCTTTTATAATGGAGGAAGCGAAAGACTAGATAGCTTAGATGTGCCCAAGCTCCCACAGAAAATAGACAGATCTGGGATGTGAACACTGACCCTATGACTCCCCATCCTGTGTTATCTTCCCCCTTCCTCCCAGTATCATTGCCTCCCTTCCAACCTCCTCCTTGTCAGTGTCCATAGGCCTAGCTGGAGAAATGCCTCCTTGGGTTCAGGCTGGGTGTAGTCATAGGATGAACCCCTATGTGTCCTGGGCCAAGTGGGTGGGGTGTTTGTGTCCTGTTCTTGATGCCATTTCAACACCGGAACCCCCAACCTCTGGCCCTCTACTTTGGCTTCTGGCCGGAAATTGTGTAAAAGCAATGTGAATGAAGAACAGTCACTCCTGAGTCCCTTTAAGGGTGGTAACACAGAGGAAAAGTGAGAGGGGTTGGGGGAATGGCTCTTCATAGATTTGCCCCCTCTTTCCCTTATCCTACCCCCCCCCCCAAGCCCCTCTTTCTCTCCCTCTCTGTTTCTCTGGGAAGGGGTTTCTGCCTTTGCCTCCTTCAGGGGTCAGTGAGCAGAAGACCTAGAATGTGCTTCCTTCTCTACCAGTAACTGCCGGTATAAACTTGGGCATGTCATTGAAACCCTCAGATGTTCTATTGCCTCATCTTTAAATGCAGATAATGCCCTTGTGAGTAAAAAGACATGATGTCTTAAGGTCCCTTGGAACCCCAAGATCTAAATTTTTCTGATTTTTCTCTCTCCTTTGGCTTTAGTGTTCTTTCCCTTTGGGCCCATTTCCCTGAAGTTCTGTCCTCCCCATTCCTCAGGAAAATGGGGATTTATCTCTTGGTCATTTCTACCATCTTTCTGCAAGGGGAAATTAAGGGATTTGAGCCAGGTGGTGAGGAAGGGGTAATTTTTTCTCCCCCTTCCCCCAACTAACCTGGTGATAGTCAAGAGTCCCCTCAAAAATATGTTTATCCTCATTGGCCCTTAGGGCTTTCAATTTCAGAAAACAGGTGGTTGAGACCCAATGAAGTGGGGAGAAAAAAGGAGTGGACAGATGGTGAAAAGGATCACTCCAAATAGAAAGGGTGTGGGGCACTCTGAGGGAGAGGGCCAAGGATTAGTAGGGAGACACTGGGGAGATATCTGTAACTATGACATATGATTTATTCCATACAAATGCATTTAAGTTTATTTCTTAGTGACTTTCACCTGAGAAAGGTCTTCTGAGGGAAATCTCCCTGTCTCTTGATACTTTTCCAGGTGGTCTTTCAGTAGTGTATACAGCTTCTCCTAGGGCTATTTTCTCCATCCTCCTGCCTTCATGTTGAATGATCTCTTTCTTAGCCCATACAAATGGAAGTTGAATATACCCAGCAGAATATAGAGATTTCTAAGGATGGAAACATCTTTTCCCTCAGGCTACCGCTGCCTCTTCTTAGTTCTGCTCTGTATAGTCTTGATGGAATCTCTAAACACTTACAAAAAGATCTTGGAGTCCTACGAGGAGATGAGGAATAGAGAATTATTAGGATCATCTAGGGAGGAAGCACCAAGGCTTGAGAATTGGAGGTGCTGAGGAAAGGAGGGAGAACCCTCCCAAATCCTGCTTCCCAGGATTTCTATTTGCTCGAGAACCCAAGAGTTCTGGGCTTCCTGATTTGGGTATCCTGGTTTCAAGGTTTCTTCTTTTTTTTTTTTTTTTTTTTTTTTTTTTTTTTTTTTTTTTTTACTGGGGCAATTGGGGTTAAAAGTGACTTGCCCAAGGTCACATAGCTAGAAAGTGTTAAGTATCTGAGGTCATATTTGAACCCAGGTCCTCCTGACTTCAGGGCTGGTACTCTATCCACTGCACCAATTAGCTGCCCCAAGGTCTCTATTTTTACCTTCATTTTGTTCTCATACTAGCCTCCCAATCAGGAGATGAGCTTGCCTTTGATGGTAGTCAAGAAAAGTTGGCTAAAACTTTGTTAGATGTAATTGAGATTGATGTAACATT
Source organism: Sarcophilus harrisii (assembly GCF_902635505.1). Classification (NCBI taxonomy): domain Eukaryota; kingdom Metazoa; phylum Chordata; class Mammalia; order Dasyuromorphia; family Dasyuridae; genus Sarcophilus; species Sarcophilus harrisii. The sequence goes on along the minus strand of NC_045430.1, from coordinate 87,703,706 downwards.
AGACATGTTGAAGAGAGACAAAAAACTAGAGAAATATACACGGAGAAAAAGAGGCAAAAGAAATAAAGGAGAGAAAGGGGAATCAACCCAGAGAAAAAGAGCTGAAAAGGAAAATTTTGTTAATCAGAACAGAACTCTGTTCCTTGGGGGTTTCAGTAACTCAGCTATATGTGTTGTGGGGGGGAGGGTTGCTAGGGTGGAGGGGAAATGTAAGTACAGCTGAGGAAGATGAAGGAGGGCAGAGAATACTATCCAGTCTGTCTCATCTTCAACTTCCACTCTGCCTATTCCTTGAGGAAGCAGTGAGAAGAGGGAGTAAGGAAGGAAGATCCTTGCTCCCCATCATCCTCACTTTCCCAGTCTAGCATCTCCCACTCCAAGCCTAGCTCTTCCATGAAAGAAATGATTTTCTTCTTTCTCTTTTCACTCTTCATTTTTAATTCTGAATCTTACTTTCTTTCCATCTTTCCAGAGGGGCAAAGAATAAACTGAGGCACAGAACAAGGCATCCCGAGTGGACCCATTCTCTGCATTTATACTGCTTCCATATTCCTTCCTCTGCCACACATACAACACCCACATAAAATGTATTAGGAACCTTGGGATGTGGCTATGTGTGTATAGATGGAAGGATGGATGATGGATGGATGGGAGAAGGATGGTGCATACTGAACTTTTTCAGTTCTTCACATGTACCTAGTATGTAGTAAGAACACTATTTTTCCTGATTTTACTTAGTCCCATTTTTCGTCTTGTGTTTCCCTCAGGCTTCTTCAAGCCCCACCCCACCCCCTTTTTTTTTTTTAGCAAATCCTTCAAATAATCCATTCCAATTTCTATTTATTGAGATATTCTCTCTTTTTGTACTCTGTCTCATGAGGATCTCAGAGTGTATAACCTACATCTATTTGCCTTTCCAAAGACATTTCCTGACCCAAAGATCTGATCTTAAGACTTGGAATCAGCAGAAGTTCTGGAAAGTTAAGAATTCTTTTTGCCCTAACTTCCCCATTAGAATCTCCTTTCCCGTCCCTTACCTGTAGTAGTGTCCAGGCAGTGGAGAGAGGGAGGAGAGATGTTTCTCTTGGTATTTCTGTCTCTGAGAAGGCAGAGAGATGAGGCAGACCACACTGATGTCACTGGGAGGAAAGATGGAGATCCGTTCCTTGTAGCATATCCAGGGACTGAGTTCAAGGGCTCAGGCAGTAGATCCAGAGGCAGCTAAAACCTCCTCTCCAAAGCCCCCAGGCTATGGGCTATTGGTCCCTCCTCCCAACCTCCCCTTTCTCCCAGGGCCCTCCTCTCCTCCTGCCCCTTCTGGCTGACAGAGGAAACTTGAGCCCTGTGTGGTTTCTGCCCACACCTCTTACTCCACCCCCAATCCCCCAGCTTACTGGGCAGACCCAGACATACGTGCTCCCTGCCCAATGGGCCTCAGTTGCTTGCATTCTGCGTATAGACGAGATCCTAATTGTGGCAGCCTTATCTGAAAATGACCTACAAGCCCTTCTACTGGTTCTGATTGCTAGCAGCCCCTGGGTGACAGAGATGAGGAATAGAGAAGGCCTCAAAGAGATGGCCATGATCCACCTGTCCAGCTTCCTGATTTACTGGGCAGGTGGAGGTGTGTGGGGTCAGAATACCTAGGATTCTCATTTCAGGATGCCCCATCAGAGCCAGGACTAGATCATAGGGAGCAGGAAGACTGATATGCAGGAGGAGGGGAGGAATCGGATGCTTTAAAGTCTCTACCTGTAACTTCCCCTCCCCCTCTGCCTCATATGGCCTGGGACAAAGGCCTCTTTCTTGCCCAGGATGTGTGTGTGTTGTGGGTGGGGAGCAGAATTACTCACCTGCCTTAAAGGGATGTCTTTGGCCTCCTCCTTCTAGCTTGCTTGTCCCAGGCAGGGTGACCCTGCAGCCTGCCAACTGTCAGGGCAAGTGTGGAAAGTACTGCATCCCATCCCTGAAGAGTTTAGTCTCTTCTATGTGTTTGGTAGGTGGGGCTCTAGAAAAGATACTGCGTCCATTCCCCTTTTCAGGTGTACGTAACTCTTGTTCCATCCTAAATAGGTCGATCAGGAGGGAAGGAAAATTTAAGGCCTTTCTTGCTGTCCCTTTACCCTTTGCACCCTTTCTCCTAGATTTCTAGCGTTTTGAAATTGCTTTAGTAGAAAGAATATTGAATTTGGATTTGGGAGACATGATTGAATGTGAATTCTGGTTTTCCTTTGTGCCATGTGATCTTGAACAAGTTTAATGAAGTCTTTCTGGGCTGAATTCCTCTATAAAATGAGGGCTTGTGAGCTAAATCATCCCTAAGACTCCAAATTCTAGGTCTCTATTAATCCCTCCTGATCTCTAACCTTAGTTCTTCAAGCTGTACCTTAAACCCATTTTTCTTTTATTAGAGGATCATAGATTTGGAATCCAAATGGACCACAGGCGCCATCTAGTCATGGGATCAAGGATTCTTTCTGTAGATATGGAAAGGAAAGGACCACAGAGGCCTCATTTTAATGAGGGGCAAAAAAAGAAAATGTAGTTCAGGAGGTTAAATGTCCCTACTAATATCATTCAGGTAGTACGCATTAGAACTGATATTTGAACTCAGGTCCTCCAACTTCAAATCCAATACGCTTTTCACTTTACTTTTCAGAGTCTTCCCTAGCAACTTGTTGCATCTGTGAACGTCATGGAGGGTAGCAGGGTATAGTAGAACTTTATGTGTATGTCTTGTGTAGAACAGGAGGCAGAGTCTGCTCATCATAAAAGCCTCTTTGCTTCCCAGATGGGTACCAGTCTAGGACACACATGTATGCTTGTTATGTTCCACCAACTGGTACCAGGCAGAGATGCCATATGTCCTGGTCACATGTAGAAACTTCCAAAGCCCCCTATTAGAACTCTATACAGGTAATGTGAATGGTAGGAAACATTGCATTCATGGTTTATGGCAAACTGATTGTATCATGTTACAATCAATAAGGAGATATGGGGAAGTAGTTTGGTGGAATGGCCCAGGTAGGAGGTCAAAAATCTAAATTAGAAGACTGATGCTTTGTAGCTATGTGTCTGTGGACAGTTCATTCAGTTTAGTCCAATTTTGAAAATATTAAATACCTACTTCTAAGTTCCTAGTCAGGTCTTGAAGGACATTAAAAAAAAAAAGGGTAAAATGACACAAACCCTTCTCTCAGGGAGCTCATACTAATAACTTAAATCTTAGTTATCTCATCTGTAGAGCTCTGGTCTGGAGTCAGAATGTCTGTCCTGAGTTCAAATACAGCTTCAGACACTGGTTGTGTGATCCTGGGCAAAGAATTTAACTTTTGTTTACTTAAGGTTCCTCAATTTCGAATGGTGTTAATAACAGCATTTACATCTCAAACTTGTTGAGAGAGGCTTATATGAGAATATGTACTATATAAATGCTTATTCCTTTCCCTTCCCATTCCCTATAAGATGAGTATGATAAATAATATTTGCAGTACATTCCTCACAGGTAAATATCAAATGAGATACTAAGCTTTGTCATCATAAAGTGCTTCTGAATAAAATATGAGTGATTGTTGAAGGAAGGAAAAAAAACATTTATATAGTACTAAGCACTTTACAATCATTTTATCCTTTCAAACAACCCTGGGAGGTAGGTACTATTATTATCCCCATTTTGCAGTTGGGAGAACTGAGGCAGACAAATGACTAATCCAAACTCCTCCAGTCAATAAGGGTCTATGGCTGGACTTGAACTTAGGCCTTCCTGACTTCAGGCCCACTGAAGTTTCTGCCCAGTGATTGAGTAGAAGTGCTAGAGATGCACCAGCAAGTAATTGAGTTTGACAGTTAGTAACAATTGGCTATATTCCAGGTGATGGGAATACAAAACTATTAGATTATGGGGATACAAAAAAAACAAGCTTACATTCCACTGGTGAAGAAGAACAGAATGTGTTCTCAAATCAATATATTCAAAATATATACAGTCACTATAAAGAATTTTTTTTTGACATGAGGAAGGAAGCACTAATCCAAGCAAGGACTCACAAAGGATACAGTATCTTTGAATAAAGATTGGAGTACTCCAAAACCAAGATGAGAAGAAAGAGCATTCCACCATGTCCTAGGATGTCCCATGGGATAACCTGGGCAAAGCCATGGCATTGGGAGATGGTATGTAATAAATGGGGAAAGAGAAATAGTCCAGGTTGGGTCAAAGAGTAAGAGGGAGATGATAAGAGAGATTTTTATCTCTTATCACCATTATTATCTCTTATCATCAATAATAAGAGAGATGCAAGTCAAAACTAATTTGAGGTTTCACTCAGGAAAATGGCAGAAGTGACAAAAAATGAGAAGAATCAAAATGTTGGAGGGGCTGTGGAAAGATAATTCCACTAGTACCCTATTGGTGGAATTGTGAATTGGTTCAACCATTCTAGAAAGCCAATTGGAATTATTCTAACAAGGTGACTAAAATAGCTATACCATTTGACCTTGAGATCCTTCTCCTAGGCATATATTTAGGTCAAAAACCAAAGAAAGGTCCAATAGAAACCAAAATACTTATAACAGCACTTTTTGTAGTAATAAAGAATTGGAAACAATGTAGATGCCCATTGATTGGAAATGATTAAAAGGAGTATAAAGCACAAAGGTGATAGAATATTACAATGAATGTGAAGTATACAAAGAATCATGGCAAAGTTTCTATGAATTGATGCCAAGTAAAGCAGGAAGAAAATGTACCCAGAAGTACAACAAGGTAACTGGAAAGAATAATACTGTATAATTATGATGAGCAAGTTTAGCCGGAGGAAAAGAAGGAGAAACAGGTCAGTCTTCTTTGCCATAACTGGGGACTCTGGCTAAATGGGACAAGGCCTAGTGGGTGTTGCTGGTTAACTACGTTCAGCTGAATTTTTGTAATTCTCCTTATTTTAATATTTTTTTTGTTATAAAGGATGGTTTTCTAAGTGAAGAAGAGGGGAGAATTATAGTGGGAAATGAAGTGATGTAAACATAAAAGAAATTAATAAAAATTAAACAGAAGAACAGGAATCCTTGCTACCTAGGGAGTTCCAATCTAATTGGAGATATGATTGTTTTATAAACACTTTCCTTATAAGTACTTACATAAAGAGTTCTAGGTAATAAGTACTATGAATGATCTTTGTCCATCTTTATTAGAGAGGATAGAGTAGGACAGGGACATCCCTCACTCAGATTGATGCCCTTCTAGTAGGTAAAAGCCAAGCCATTGCCCCTCCACCCCTCCCAATTTTCAAGGCTTGATTCTGTCACCAGAATTAGATTTGCAACTTCACAAGTACTGCTAAGAATGATTCTTTAAGCCTCTGGCCATGGAATTCTGTGACTTGTAGGCTTCATTTAACTCAGGCCAGATCTGACTTAGTTTGAGTTTACCCCAAAGGGAGCTAGATGGTTCAGTAGATAGAGCTCTAGACTTGGAGTCAAGAAAAACAGAGTTCAACTCTAGCCTCCAATGGTTTTTAGATTTGTGTGACTAGGAGATCATAGGCAAGTCATATAGCCTCAACTTACCTCAATTTCTTGTTCTTTTTTTTTCCAATAAAATTTTATTTTCCAAATACATGTAAAGATAGTTTTTAACATTCATTTTTGTAAGATTATGTTCTAGAATTTTCTCCCTCCCTTCCTTAACTCCCTTCTCCAAGAGAGTAACCAATCTGATATAGGTTAAATGTGTGCAATTCTTTTAAATATGTCATTTGTCATGTTGCCTCAGTTTCTTTAACTGAGGGATACTAACTTTAATAGGGATACTAACGACCTACCTTATAAGGTTGTTGTGAGGATCAAATGAAATAATATTCATTTAAAAAAAGTATTTAGCACAGTGCTTATCACATAGTAAATTAATTAAATAAATGCTTATTCTTCCCCATCCCAGATTTCTGAATAATTTGGGTTTTGAAAGATACCAGAGGAATGGTGCTAGGATAATAACATACTTCTGTAATGTTTTAGGCTTTACTAAAGTGTTACTCTGATGTCTCACTATGGCATGGAGATGATTCTAGGTTTTGAAATGCTGCTTTAAACTCTAGCACATCCTATCAGACTGAAAAAGTTTTCAATAGTGGCTTGTATGTTATCTCAAGATCAAGATAGGATCATAGATCCATATGTCTGGAGTTAGAAGAGACCTTGAAGGATATTCATAACCCTTTTCATAAATCTATCTTATCTGTCTATCTATCTAACTATCTGTCTGTCTAATCTATCCACACTATCTATCTATCCAACCATCCATCCATTTACCTACCTACCTACTTACTTCTTTCTACTATTCACTTATTCATCTATTTATTTATTCATTTCTTTATCTAACTAATTATTTTGATAACAAATAAGCAAAGTCAAACAAAAAAAAAAATCCACATACTTGCCATGTCCCAAAATGAATGCTTCATCCTTCACCTTGGGTTCCTTACCTCTCTGTCAGGTGATGAATAACATGCTTCCCCAAAGCTCCTCTGGAGTCATGGTAGGTCATTGATAGGTATTATTAAGTCTTTCCAATGTGTCCTTCTTTACATTCATTTTTGTAAGACTATGTTCTAGATTTTTCTCCCTGTTATTGTTTGATACACCACAAGTTCAGAACACTGAAGATGAACATGTTCATCTACTTCCTGTCAGAGAACTCATGGATTTAAAATGTCAAATGAGATGCATTTTGAGACATGACTAATGTAATATTTAATATTTATTACAAAATAATATTTGTTATGAATTTTATTTTTTATTTTAAAATTATTTAATTGGGGGAGAATGGAAGAAAGAAATGATAAATACTTGCAAAATAAATATTTTCTTAAAATGCTATTTGCTATATAAATTGTTCTGTTTGTGTCCATTTCACCAGTTCTTTCATTTTATACAGGAAGAAGCAGAACCAGAGAATTTGTTATTCGCCCAAAGTCACACTAGATGGTAAGTAACAGAGATGGGATTTGAATCCAGGTTCTTTGGTTCCAATTATGGAGAAAATGCCATTTGGGAGCATGATGGGGAAATCCAAGGAGTTGGAGTTGAGGATTCACTCCTCTAGGAGAAGAGTGAAAGAATAAGCATGACTAACTTGGATCGTTCAGGGGGAAGGGGTTCATTATTTGGAGGAGGGAGCCAAAGGAGTAGGAATGGGACTTTCTAGGGTAAGGGGGCCACTGGGGCATTTATCACTAGTATTTTGCCCTAATTTCCAGCCCTCTTCCCATGGATGCTATATGTATTTAAGGAAGATTGTGCCTCAGCCTCATAGTCTCATAGATCTTGAGTTAGAAGCAATCTCAGAGATTATCTAGTTCAATATCCCCTTTTCAGAAGAAATGAAGAAACAAGGGCTAGAGAAGTGGATTTGAATTCAGATTGACTAATTCCCCACCATGACTCAGCTGGTTCTTAGTTCAGAACATCTCTTTTCCATGCTGTCTTCTCCTCCCATTGGTGAGTTTCCAGATGGTTTCCATTTTAGAAATGGGCTCTGGTCAGCCATGCTTCATCATCCTCCCAGCTGAGCCCAACTTTACCACTATGTCCCTGAGCAGGTACTCTTCCCATTTCTATCACCCTTGCTTTTCAACTTTCTTTTGTAAGCTGTCTTCCCCAATTAAGGTTAAGCTCCTTGAGGGCAAGATCTACCTTTCTTTGTACTTCTATATGAATCTCTAGTTTCCAATCTGTTGGCCTGGTGCTTTTCCTGTACTTCATCGGAGAAGCCCATCACCAGACTGGCCCCAGGTGATGAAATTTTCAGTTAAAGTAACTCTTTAAGGTCATCTTTTAAATTGTAGAGGAATTGCAATTCTCCTTAATGTTGGGAAAACCCATGCAAAAAAAAATCACTGACCTTTGGGTCTATGTTAGAAATACTATGAATGAAATAATTCTTACTTGCAAAGAGTTTTCAGTCTACTAGGAGAAGATGATAAATACAAATATGTATACAGAATGAATATAAAGTCAATAAATTCAAATATACACAATGTAGTTAAAAGTAGTTAGGGAGAAAAGGCACCTATATTTAAGGGGATCAGGAAACATTTCATTCAGAAGTTCTTCCTCAAAAAAGGAAATAAATATTATCTCATTTGATCTTGAGTAGGTGTCATTATTATCCCCATTTTACAATTGAAGAAACTAAGGCAAAGAAGTTAAATGATATGTCCAGGGTTACACAACTAATATGTCTGAGACCAAAATTGAATTCAGGTCTTCTCCTTTCTGGAAGAGCTTGCCAGGCCCAGTGTTCTATGTACTAAACCATGTAGATAGTTTGTATTCGAAGCACAGAGAAAAGAAATGAAGCGTTGAGTATAAGAACAGAGCAGGGCTCATTTTGTGAGGATTTCATGGTGTGTGAGGGGAGATACTACCCAGTGAAGCTGGAATAATGGATTATACAGAGCCAGATTGTGATGGATTTAAAAAATGAAACCCAGGAATTTCTATTTGATGAATAGAGAGACATAGGACCAAATTTACACTTAAGGTAAATAGCATTAGTAGTGGTGTAGGGGATGGACTGGAGTGCAGAGAGATTTGAGGCAGGGAGGACAATTAGGAAGCCTTTGCAATAATCTAGCTGAGAGGTCATAAGGATCTGAACCAAGGTGGTAGCTGAGTTAGTTTAGAACAGAGTTCAGATTGAGAGATGTTGTCAAGGGAGACTGCCAAGATTTGACAACTGGATTTATGGAGTAAAGAAGAATGAGGAGTCAAGATAAATATAAGCTTATGAATCTGGGACACTGGAAGAATGCTGGTGCTTTCTGACAGAAATAGGGAAGTGTGGAAGAGGAGAAAGTTTTGAGTGAAAGATGACTTGTTTTAGACATGTTAAATTTGAAATATTCAATAGTCAATTAGTGATGCTAAATTGAAGCTCTGGGAAAAGACTGGGGCTAGATACAGAGATCTGGAAATCATCAACATAGAGAAAATGATAACTTAATGAAAGCTAATGAGATCATCAAGAAAGAAAATGTCAACAAAGAGCAGGAGGCTTATTGCAGAGACTTGAGGAACACCCTTGGTTAAGAGGCATGATCTGTATGGTGAATCATAAAAGGAGACTTAGAAGGAGTAGTGAGACAATTAAGAGGAAAATCATGTTAGGGTAGTAGCCCAGAGAGAAGAATGTGTTTAGGGGGAGACAATGCTCAATAAGGTAAAATGCTACAGATTAGTCGAGGAGGAAGACAACTGAGAAAAAGGCAACTAAGAAATCACTGGTAACTTTGGAGAAAGCAGGTTTAGTTGAATGATAAAATCAGAAGTCAGGTCACAAACTGATGCTGAGTGAAATAAGCAGAACTAGGAATACATTGTATACAATAATAGCAAGAATGTGTGATGATCAATTATACAGTGATTTAGTAATCCAAAGCAATTCCAATAAACTTTGGATAGAAGACGCCATCTGCATCCAGAAAAAGAACTAGGGAGACGAAATGTAAATCAATATGTTTATTTCTTTTTTGCTGTGTGTTTTTTTTTTAATATCTACCATAGTTTTTCCCTTTTCCTCTGATGTTTTTCTCTCTCAACATGAATTATAAAGCAATATATATTAAAAAATAAATAGATTTAAAAAGAAAGAAAGGGAGGAAGTAGAAGAAATGGGGCAGCTAAGTGATGCAGGGGATAGAGCAGTGGGCTAGAGTTCAAATCCAGCCTCAGATGCTTCCCAGTCTTATTTCTTTTTGTCTCATTGCCTCACTGACAAAAAGGTGATCTCCTGGAGAAGGATTTTTTTTTTTTATTTAATAGCCTTTTATTTACAGGATATACGTATGGGTAACTTTACAGCATTAACAATTGCCAAATCTCTTGTTCCAATTTTTCACCTCTTACCCTCCACCCCCTCCCCTAGATGGCAGGATGACCAGTAGATGTTAAATATATTAAAATATAAATTAGATACACAATAAGTATACATGACCAAAACGTTATTTTGCTGTACAAAAAGAATCAGACTCTGAAATATTGTACAATTAGCTTGTGAAGGAAATAAAAAATGCAGGTGTGCATAAATATAGGGATTGGGAATTCTATGTAATGGTTTTTAGTCATCTCCCAGAGTTCTTTTTTCTGGGCATAGCTGGTTCAGTTCATTACTGCTCCATTGGAAATGATTTGGTTGATATCGTTGCTGAGGATGGCCTGGTCCATCAGAAGTGGTCATCATATAGTATTGTTGTTGAAGTATATAATGATCTCCTGGTCCTGCTCATTTCACTCGGCATCAGTTCGTGTAAGTCTCCTGGAGAAGGATTTAAATGGCAAACTACTCAAATATCTTTGCCAAGAAAATCCTATGGACAAATGTCTTTAAAGTCATGAACAGTCAGATGTGACTGAACAACAATACAGGACAACAGCGTGAGGGAATGGTGTGTCTGAACACAGTAGGGAAGGAATGAATAGATAAACAGAGGTTGAAGAGTAGAGATAAAGAGGGGATGAATGAGGTTTGCAATGTACTTAAGAGGAGGAGAGAAGAGGCCACCTCACTGTTATACTAAGGGAAAAGAAGATGGGGGTGTGTGATATTAAGGAGTTTGGGTATTAAAGAGAGAAGAAGGGGATTACCTCTGATAGCCTCATTTTTTTCAATGCAAGAAGAAGCCACGTCTTTTTTTTTTTTTAATGGAAGTTTATTATTTTATTTTTTATTTTCTTTTTAAAAAATTAATAGTATTTTATTTTTCCAAATACATGCAAAGATAGTTTTCAGTGTTCAATAATCTAGCTTTGCAATAAATAAATAAAATTTTTTAAAAAGACACAAGGGAAAAAACAAACAAACAATAATAACAAAAAAAAGGTGAAAATACTATGAGAAGCCAAGTCTTCAACTTACAAAAAGGGAAAAGGGAGAGTTGGAAAAGGAGGAAGGAGAAGGTTTAAAAAACTTTTGTCTAGAGTGAGGTAGGGAAGCAATTAGGGAAGAACGAAAGGACTACCTTACCAAAATGAGGGCCCAGTCAAAGCTGGATGACCTGAATTTACTATGTTCCTAGTCAGCATGGTTGGGATTTCTTCCAGGTCTCTTCAATAGCATGTAAATAGGAGTGGGGAAGGTGGATGAAGGGAATGACATGGGCTGAGGTTTAGCAAAGGATGAGCAATGATAGGCAAGAAGGGGCCAGGGATTTGAGTGTAAAAGATAGTATCGAGTTTCTTGACTAGCTATGGGGTCAAGACTGGAAAAGAAGGGAAGGAAAGTCAGAGCAATGGTAATGCCCTGAAAATCCTGAGGCGTGAAGGGTTGGAAGGTCTGGAGGTTAATTAGGAGGGGGAAGAATAGGCAGAGGAATGATAAGAGATTAGGATCATATAGATGAATGTCAGTTTTTAATGAGGAAAGTGGAACACTTGTGGGTTCTATTGAGATCATATTGTGACCATCCCTGAGTATGGATAGAGATAGAATCCTATGGCATGAAGGAATAGATCATAGAATTTAAAGAGATTGAGGGTGTGTCATATCCCTAGTAGATAAACTTCTTGAGAACAGGTTTTTTTTTTCCATTTTCGAATGAAAGATTCCACATGCTCTCTCTGAGCATCTTTCACAATGGATGCCTAATAAATATTTGAAGAGCCAGACATGCATGATGACAAAAGATGACAGAGGCAAAAGGAGACCCATCAGGCAAAGATGAACAGAAATAAAGGATACCAGAAGTATTCAAAAATCAGACAAGAGACTTTCTAGCCCTACCTCTATTTTCTAGGTGAGGACACTAGGGCCAAAAATTGAAAGGCCTTAGCTATGGACACACAGTAAATTAGTGACACAAAGAGAACCAGACTCTAGGGTCTGTCCCCTTTCCCGCTTGATTCAACCATTCTCAGCCTGTTTTGTCCCTTCCCTAAGAGAAGATGACTTCTGTCACTCTCCACCCCAAATACCCTACCACACACACCCAGCCATCAGACCACAAGAAATGTTGCCAAATACCCTTCTTGGTTATGCAACCAGCTTCCCGAGAAGGGTGGAGAGTGTGGGGCAGAATGGGGGAGGAGGAGGGTGTCCCTATAGGGAGTCAGCCTGCCTTCCTGACCACAGTGGCCCCAGGAGGTGGGAGCATGGGCTGCCTCTTTATCAGTGCCCTTGCAGAGCAGGCCCTGATACCCCCCTGGCTTCCTCTCTCAACAGACGGAAAAGGGAGGCAGCCACAAGGGACAAGGGGAGGGCTGGGGCTTTATCCTGAGCTCACAGAGCCAGGGCGGTTACCCAGGGGCAGAGGGAGGTGGTGGAAAGGAAAGCTATGGATGGCCCTGAGACACATGAAGGCCCTCTAATTTGGGGGGGAGGGGGGGTAGAAAACAGAGACTCAGAAGAGAGGCTTTAATACTCTAGTTCAAATCCCAGCTTGTGATATAAGAAAAGAGTTGGGATCTAAAGGAGGTCAAAGATCATCCATTATGGAGCTTTTAGGATCTCAGGGCTTGGAGGAGGCAACTGGTCCCCAGTAAGAGGACTTCCATCTAGAAATCAGTTTATAATATCTAAGATTTCCATTTACTTCTCATCTTAGAAATGTTGACTAATTTCAAAGAGGCTCCAAAGCAATATTGGAAAGTTTAGAACATGCCAGGAGGAGAAACCTGCAACCCCAAACTCCAAAAATAGGAGGTAGGCGGAAGTCCTGAAGCCAGAAATTCCAGGGGACCATTGAATTGAAGCCAGCCTATATATTTGGAATAACTGGGATGCAGAGGATAGAATTGGGATGATGATTTTCCCAGAGATCAAAGACAGTTTGGCCAGTAGTCAGTAGGAACCTAGGGGCCCAACCTTCCAGGAACCAGTCTCCACCCTTTGACTTTCTCCACACCCCACCACAATGGGGCAGGGCCAGCCATAACCACAGGATAGGGCATTCTGCCAGGCCTCAGGCACCTTCCAGGAACCCTAGCGTCTCTCACCCTGTTGCAATTCCCCACAAGAGGAGGGGGGCGAGAAATGGAAAAAGGGCATCCTTCTGTGGGGTTGGGAAGTAGATTACCTGTGTACAGTCAAGTCATATTCTTCCTCATCCCAAATATATGCTCCACATGGTCTATTTGTTCTAATTTCCCATCTTGACTCATTGATCCCCTCACCTAGAATATCCTTTCTCACATATGTCCCTCCACAGGCACATCTCAAAATGGATATACTCTGTGAGTGTGTTCCAGAACAAATTGCTCTTGGCAGGTTTTCCCTACATGGGTACATTCTTCCTGTGGATGGTGTGTGCATTTGTGATACTGCGTCTCAGGCCTCATGGAGAAATGTTTTGTCACTGGGCTTCCTTTCAAGCCTGAGACATTTTGTTTATAAAGTGGGAATTGTGACTCCAGATTGGCAGAGAAAATACTGAGTGTAATATCATGGTGCACCTCATCATAAAGAATAAATCAAATGGGCTCCAGAGATTTTTGGAACATGTGGTTTCAGAAACTCTTTGGGAGAAACACATAAATAAATACTTAAATGAAATTACTCAGCAAGAGAGTATCATATTTGCATTGTCCACCATATGACATTTTCCTTCAGTCACCAGTCCAATGGCCATCTTGGGTGCTCTCTAGTGCATGTATTGAATATATTCCCCAAAGGCTGCACAATCCATTTTGTCCACTTAGGAGAACTCCAACTGCAGACATCTAGGTAACTTCCACCAGAGAAATACGTGGCTTCAATTTGGGGTCTGAGTATGTTACTTTCCTACTCTATAAATTCCAGTGACTTCCTCTTAGCTCAAATTTATATTGTATATAAATATAAACATAGCACTGAAAGCTCTTTTCAAGCTAATTCATTTTATCTTTTCCAACCTTTTTATATTTGACTTCCCTAAACACATTCTATGCCTATACTGACTATAAATGATCTTTAGTGACCTTGTTGCTGTCTCTCATACATGATACTCCATCTCTTATCTCTTGGGCCTAGAACACTCTCCCTTCTTTGCTTTTTTGGACCCCTTCAAGATTAGCTTAAGTCTTGCACTAAGACTCTAGAGTCAATCTTTCTGGGTCCTCTTTTGGGGCTAGTACCTTCTCTTCCCAGATTATTTAAACCTACATATTGTTTCTCTGTTAGAATATAAACTTCTGAACTGTGGGGAATTATTTTGATTTTTTTTATTTTTGGAAATTAGCATATAATAATAGGTGATTAATAAATCTTGATTGATTCAATCTCTTTAAGTTCTTTGTTCCATGGGAAGTGCTTCCTGCACTTTGGGAAACAAGGTGCTAAACAGATAAGGGCTTTGCCTTGTAGAAAGCACTCAAGAAATTTGAGTAATTGAGTCTTCCTCCTCCCTTTGAAATAGCAATTAGTTTATAAGCTCTCTGAGGGCAGACACCTCTGCCTTTGTGCCAGACACAAAGTAGATAAATATTAAAATGTATGGTCTCATATGATAGATAGTATCTGCTGTACTCTTTCCAAGGGAAGTTGGTCCAGCTCCTCTAGCAGAGGGGACCCAGGCATAATTTCCTACAAGTTTGTCTTGGAGATTAAGAAGAATAAAATCAGATATCTCTCTAAGTAGTTATTAAAGCCTTGCCATTGCCAAGGGAATGAAGGAGAAGGCTTCAGGAATTTTTTGCCCTTCAGCAACTCAAGTTTTAAGGAATGAAGCTAATTTTTAAAAAATGTGATATGGACCAATTTTCAGTACCAGAAATATTTAAAGTAATTCAAGTTAGGAAATTAAAGCTATCTATAGTTATATGAAAAAATGCTCTAAATCACTATTAATTAGAGATATGCAAATTAAAACAACTCTGAGGTACTACCTCATACCTCTCAGATTGGCTAAGATGACAGGAAAAGATAATGATAAATGTTGGGGGGGATATGGGAAAACTGGGACACTAATACATGTTAATGGAGTTATGAAATGATCCAACCATTCTGGAGAGCAATTTGGAACTATGCCCAAAGGGCTATAAAACTGTGTATACTCTTTGACCTAACAGTTCCTTTACTGGGTCTATATCTCAAGGAAATCATAAAGGAGCGAAAAGGACCCACATGTGCAAAAATGTTTGTAGCAACTCTTTTTGTGGTAGCAAAGAATTGGAAAAAGGCGTGGATGTCCATCAATCGGGGAATAGTTGAACAAGTTGTGGTACATGAAGGTAATAGAATATTATTATTCTATAAAAAATGATTAATAAGCTGATTTTAGAAAAGTCTGAAAAGATTTACATGAACTGATGCTGAGTGAAACAAGCAGAACCAGGAATACATTGTATACAATAACAGCAAGAATGTGTGAATGCTATGTTCAGTTCTTTTTTCTGTTTTTTATCTCTCCTATGATTTTTTCCCTTTTGTTCTGATTTTTCTTTCTCAACATGATTGATTAAAATAATGTATGTTAAAAAATAAATTTAAAAAATAAAGTAATTCAATTTGGTAACTTATACAAAAGATCACAGAGCACATATAGTTATCTTTTCCAAACCTCTACTTTCCCCATTAAGATTTCAATATATTACAGATCAATATAAGAAATAAAATGGGAATTTGGAGGAATTTTGACAAAGCTGAAAGTAAAACGCACAGACCAGCAGATGATATAGAAAACAACTTTCACCCAAATTTCGCAATAAAATATTGTAAATACTCTATGGAAATAAAAAAAAAAAGTCAGACTTCTTCTTTGGTATGAAGTGAGGGCCAAAAATTTTGTGCAGATTTTCTTGATTGTGAGGGCTCCATTCCCCTAACTTCCTGCAATGTAAAAGGGATAACCATAATACAGGAGACCCCTCCATTTCAGGCTTTTACCCAATTTAATCCTTTACACTGGACTCTGGCTAAAGGTTATAGTGGATCAGAAGCAACAGAGAGAAGAGGAGAGGGAAGTGAAATTAGAGTGAAAAGGAAGGAAAAATTGAGTATGACAAAGACAGTATTGTGTGGAGAATGAGGGTCTTCACAGAATATCTCAAAGAGAATGGATAGCTTGAAAATGAGGTAAAGGGCTCTACTGCATTCCAAGAAGACTAAACAATAGGGCAGTTTTTGTGTGCCCAGACTTGTGTGTCCCAAGTCAGAAGACCATGTGAACTGAGTCTCCAGCATTTTTAAGATGATGAAATAGGGGTAGCTATATTATTTTAAGAACACAGCAAAAAGAATGGGTATGTGTTTCTTTGCTCACAGAGAGCATGTCCACATGGCCCATACAGAAGTCAAACTCCTGGCCATCTGGCTTAAGAGGTAAAGTCTTAAAATCAAATAGACGTCAATCAGTATTGGCTAGCACCATGACTGAACCATAGGGAATTACTTGTTCCAAGGGAATAGAAAAGGTAGTTTTTGCATGGAGGGCAAAATAGATCCATTCAACCAACACTTCTGAACTTCTTTTTATATTGAGATCTAGGCTTTCTTTTTCTAGGTTCTCCAGTTCTGAGAAAGTTTCATAAAAGAGACTCCTCTGCATCTTTCATTACCTCCCACTTTGCCCATGCCTCTGGTATAGCACCCAGAGCTCAGGAGTATAAAATTGGTAGATTCTTAACATCAGAGCCTAATTAGGGAGAAAATAACAGTGAAAGTGCTTATAGTAGAAGTAATATACAAGTTTCAAAGGCACCATTTTCATCAGGGTGAAACAATTTTTCCCAACCACTCTAACCATTTGATTTCAATATATATAAACTCCACTATAGGTATCTGTTAGATCTTCACTCACCATGGCTGGCATTTTGAGTTGTCTAAAAACCATGACTTGGGAAGCAGAAGAGGGAGTCAAGAAGAACAGGAAATGGTCAGAGTTTCACCTATAGGGATATAATTTGGTGTCAGTTTGAGAAGACCACTGGAAAGAAAGGGAACACATAGTTCATTCCCTTTATTCCCCTTCACAGGAAATTGGAGGCTCTTCTTTGCCCTTGTCTCACCAAAAGAGAGCTAGAAAAAGAAAAACACCATTTTCTTATAACATAAGGGATAGGAATGGGGTTGGAACTAGACTTTTCCTTCCTTCCTTCTTTCCTTCCTTCTTTCCTTCCTTCCTTCCTTCTTTCCTTTCTAATTTTTTCTCAATTACATGTAACATTTTAAAAACATTCTTAAAATTTTTTTTTGTTTCAAATTCTCTCTCCCTCTCTCTCTGACTTTTTCAGCAATTTGATATAGAGTATACATATGCAGCCTTGCAAAATATTTTCATATTAGCCATATTACAAAAGAAAATGCAGACCAAAACAAAAACAGGAAGTATTGAGGTTCCAAGGAAAGCTTTCTTACAGAGAAGAGCCCTAAAGATCAATTCAAACTCCATTCCTGCACTAAGAAACCCCTCTTTGTAGCTCCTGATTCACCCATTCAAAAATAGGCTGACTGTTCCCAATTGAGATGAGTGACATGATTGAGAATTGTAATAGATTACTGCATGGAAGACTATCACTTTGCTGAGGGACTTACATTTTTACTTTCCTTTATTCACTTGGATTTTCTTAGCCTTATTGCTCTCTGTGTAGTTTCTCCTTGCCTTTAACTGATTGTAGGGAAATCCAGATCTATCATACCAATGGAGAATTTAAGTTGTCTTTTTGACAGAAGAACCTCCAAGAAATACTGTAATAAGAAAAGTTTGGGAAGCTCTTTAAAAAAAAAAAAAACAAACTAGTATTTTTTTTTTCTTTATTATACATAAAATAATTTTTAACATTCATCTTTAAAATTTTTTCAGTTCTGGAAGCTTTTGAAGTTCATGTCCAAGGAAGAACTTACCATTTCTGGGAAAAGAAATGAGGAAAAAGTGGGGGGAAAGGAAATAAATAAAACATATAAGCAGTCCCCAGAAATGGGGTTTTTAATCACCACCCTATTCCTTGTAAATCTCACCCCTTCCTCTCATTCATCCCATTCACTGTCTAACATCTCCAAAATGAGAATTGGAATATGGCTTTCCAAGAAATGAATATAGATTAAAGAGTTCTCAGGGAGAGTTTGGGTTGGGGCTTTTTCTTGGTGGTATAGAGGTTGTTCTTGGATGATAGGGAATCTATCTTGCTAAAGATAAACTTGCTAAAAGTAGAGTACAAGAGAAAGGACACTTGGTTAAGCTTCAAGAAGTGTTCTGGAGCAGCTAGAGATGGCCCAGTGGGTAGGCTGGCCCTACAGTCAGGAGAACCTGAGTTCAAATGTGGCTTCAGATACTTGACAATTACTAGCTGTGTGATCCTGAGCAAGTAGCTTAACCCTGAATGCCTTAGAGGGAGGAAAGTACTTCAATCATCAACTAGCTCTAGGCAAATCATTTGATCTTTGGGGGCTTTTATTTTCCTTATCTTCAAAAAGAAGGCATTGTATCAGATTCAGCTGTGGTCCCTTCAAGCTCCATATCTAGTTATGAACTTGAGGAATAGCTAAACTTAGGAGATGGAGAGAGAAAAAAGGTTACATGGCAATAGAGACATTGATATAGAAAAATAGAAGGAAACCTGGAATGGGCAAGAATGTTATCAGATCAAGGACGAAAGACAACTTCGAGGAAGTCAGTGTCAAATGCTACAGAGTAATCAGGGAAGGTGAGAACTAGGAAAAGTTTGTTAAATTAGATAATTAGCTCATTGTTAACTTTTGAGAGTATAATTTTATGAATGAAAGTTGTAAGGATGGGAATGAATAAATGAGTAGAGTGGTTGAGTGTGATTGGGTGAATAGAGCTCAACCAAAAAACATGTCCTTGGTAGCAACTCAGTGTTAGAACTTAGAAGTGGGTCCCAGAGAGGAGCATTGACAAGATTATCTTGGAATTCCTTGTTGAATTCCTTGCATTGACAAAATTATTATGACCCCACTTACTGTATTTAATCAGAAGGCTAAATTTTGATGTCAACTTTTAAGGTTATTTTTCTTCTTCTTTTTTAGGCAGTTGGAGTTAAGTGACTTGCCCAGGGTCACACAGCTGGGAAGCATTAAGCGTCTGAGGACAGATTTGAATTCAGGTCCTCCTGACTCCAATCCTGGTGCTATATCTACTGTGCTATCTAGCTGCCCCAAATTTTCTTCTATTAAAACTACAAGTATCCTACTTCCACACTAACTCCTTTTAGGATTAGCCACTTACTAAGTGTCATAACAATTATCTTAACTTGCTTTAATGGAATAATAATAAAATCTTTGCTTCTTGATTTGGAGATGGTCTAAGTTTACAAATTCTTTTGAGACATCTTGTAATACTGGCCCCACACTGTTCAACCTCCTTTCCACAACAGTTGGTGGGTCATGTGAGAAGAATCATAGAACCCCAATATATTTGGGGGTTCAGTGCTTTTGTACCCTCATACCCCAACAACTCTTCTAAGAAGACTACTAGACTGAGTAGTAATCAGAAAATTCAAGAAATAATATTGAGGCATCTTTATAGCAAATAATAACCAGAAGAGAGTTTATCAAGATGAAATGTTTCTATTCTAAGAGGTGTACTTGGAAGGTAATTGAAATAAGTAATCCATTAGAACCTTAGTGTCACCAGAAGTCACAGGAGGAATTAAATATGACAGAAAGCCTAGGAGTGATGTGAGATGATCTTAAAAGAAAAAAGAAAAGGAGGGGAAAGTATATATTAGAAAAGAAAGCGGAAGAGATTCATCTCACATAATTAGGAAGGGATGAAAATAAGTGTCTTTAAAAATTAGGATTAAAGGAGTAAGCATCACTGGGACCTCATTTTCATCTGAACTGGTTAAAAAAGGGTAAAACATATACAAAATTCGTCAAAGAAATACATTTAGTGAAACAGGAGAGAAGATGGATAGAGAAAGATGATTTGAATAAGGGGGAATAGTAAGTGAGTTACAAGCAAAACAAAACCTAAACTCAGAGAGGGGATTATAAGAGTAGAAAGAAAAGAACAGGAAAGAACCTGTGACTAGGTTCTGAGTGAAGGGAAGAGAAAAAGAGCAGAAAAATAGAAGCTAATTGCATCCAAGCATAAAACTTTGGCATGAGGGAAACTGTTACCCTTCACAACCATCTTCAAAGGACAAAATGTAAGAGAATATTATGAACAGAAATATGCAACTAACAATCATAACTGTGAATGTGAATGGAATAAACTCCCCTTTTAAAACAGAAGAGCATGGCAAAATGGATCGGTAAGCAGAACCCATCAATATGTTTAAAAGAAGCATTTAAAACATGATTCACTTGAAGCACTTGAAATGATTCATACAGCATTCAAATAAGGAACTGAAGCAAAATCTATTATACTTTAGGTGAACTCAGAAAATTGGATACAGTAATTATGCTCTCAGCCAAGCCTATAGCAAAAATAGACTTTAAAATATATAAACAGGCAAAATCCATCATAATGAAAGGTACCACAGACAATGAACTAATTGCAATACTTAACATAAATACATGAAATGGAATAGCATCTAAATACTTAAAGGAAAAGCTAAAGAAACTCTGGGCAGTAATAGTAATACTTTCAGTAGAAATTAAAGTAAGCTGAGAAACTAGGTTCTAAGCACAATCAATTAGTTTAACAATAACCAATAAATTGGATCAATGACTTCTCTCATGATCAAAGACCTTGAGGAGAGCTGACAGGGTCTTTTCTAAGAATTAGCAAAATTATAGAATAAACTCTCAAGCAACATAGGTGTATCTTCTGATTGGCAATCAATGATGTAATTAAAATTCCATCATTTGGATCTCCCCTTCTGAAACCCCCTTAATCACTGCCATGATATATGATTTGACTCATAAGACAAAGGTTCTCAGGTGATGGGATTAGTCTGCAGACTAAAGTAATTGCTAAAATAGTTTAAATTGTTGAGTTTGACCTTTTGGGTTAATCAAGTTTTTCTGGAAAATAGGTGATAGGTGAGATTACAAAAGTGGAGGTAATTATAAGGTAATGGTTTGACTTTTTAGCAAATTTCTCTAGGATATGAGTAGTGGCTGAATTTTATAAGAGGGAGGAAACATGAAAAGGTATATTAAATCTAGGTTGATTAAGTTTTAGCAAAATGGGATTAAAATCAATTTTAAATTTCACTACACTATATTATCAGAGAATCTTAAAAGTCTAACTTTTTGAGGTAAACAAATATAATAAAAAAACAAAATTCATTAAAAATCTGAAGAGGATTTTAGAAAAGTTAGCTACATATGGTTCTGGCAGTTGTTGGATAGGAAAGAAATGAGTGTTTGTGTGTGTATGTGTGTGTGTGTGTGCTGTGCATTGCATTTTTACAAAAGGTGACTATGTGAAACAATAACCCTTACCCGAATTAAAATCCGAGATTCTCAAGGTAGAAAAGCAACAACAACAAAAAAGGAGTTAGTTTGATCTTAAGAGAAAGGGAAACTCCTAACAGACAAGGTGTTGTCAGTAAAGGAGTACAAAGCACAAACTGCAAAACATGATTAAATAGATCTTAAATGCAGAAGCCCCCACTCCCCTCTGACCCTGTCTCCCATTGTCTGGGGGGAGTCCAGGCTTACATTCTAAATGCAGAAATCTATCCCAGAAACAAAAGAATATTAGTAAATAACAAATTCTTACTTTAAATTTTCCCAAGGGAACTGCTATACAAGCAGATATTTTTGGATGAGAGAATTCTGTTACCCGAATTCCCAAACCCATCATCTCTTTAAAAGAAGTCCTTAAATGCTAATTAAGAGGTGGGGGAAAACAGGAGGAGAAAAGTTCATCCAAGATAATCAAACACTTACAGTTTTTTAGCCAAAATTCAAGTTATTATTGCAAAGTCTCAAGTTCATATTCCCTTGAGAGGACTTCATTCAGTTAACCCTCCTCAGTGACCATCTTTCAAGGCATCAAAACCTCACAAAATAGGTCAGTAAATCAGATATTAATACATCATTTACTGACCACAATAACAATTTTATTTTGAAAAGGGTCACTGAATGATGAATTAAAATTAATTAATTTAATTAAGATTAAATAACTTAATCCTAGAATTCAGGCCAAAGAACAAAGTATTGAAATGGTAGATAATTTATTAAAGATTATACCAACAATAAGACTAATAAGGTGAATCAAGACCATGCTCTTGGTGGCCAGGTGGGCCATAGGGACAGGACAGGAGAGTGCCTTTGTTTTCCTTAAGTGGGCCTTTGTTGAATTCCTTTCATTGACCTTACTGTTAGCTAATTCATTATGAACTTTGCCTGCCTTATGGCAGCAGTCTTTCTTCTTGCTAATCACTAAACTCCCTTTTGGAATTTAGACTGCTGCCAACAGCATAATAAAATAATTGCCTCTTTCATTTGGGGATGGTTTAAGCCTACAAATTCTTTTGAGACACCTTTCAACACCATCCTAAAGCCCCAATATTTTTTTTGGTTTCAATTCCTGCACCCCATTAAGATCACATACTGTGGGTTGTATTCAAAGCAGTCATTGGAGGAAAAGTGTTCTCAAACGCTTTCTGCAACAATAGAAGAGAGACTACATCAATGGGACTTAAAAAGAAAAACAATTTAGAAAAACAGTATATGAAAAAAATAGAAATTCTAAAAACCAAAGAGATTAGTAAAATGGAAATTTTACAAAATTGAACAAAGAAAACTAAGATCTATAAAAAAAAAAAAAAGAAAACACAGCTTATATGAATAAGAGGAAAACCAAACTGCCAACATAAAAAAATGAAACTATAAATGAAGAATAAATAAAGGATATTATTGGAAAATATTTTACCCAACTGTCTACCATTAAAATTGACAATTTAAATGAAATGGCTGAATTTTTATAAAAGTCTAAAATGCTCAGATTAAGCAAAAAATAGATGCTTAAAAAAAACTTTCAATAGTATTTTATTTTGCCAAATGCATGTAAAGATAGTTTTCAATATTCATTTTTTGTAAGACTTTGTCTTTCAAATTTTTCTTCCTCCCTTCCTTATCTCATCCCTCCCCAAAACAACAAGTAATCTGATATAAGTTAAATATGTGCAATTCTTTTAAACTTAAGACATAGATAACTTAAACAACTTTGTCTTAGAAAAAGAAACTGAACAAACTACCAACTCTCAAAAAAAAAAAATCTTCAGAATCAGATGAAACCGTAAAGAAATTCTCTCAAACATTGAAATGGAGCAATTAATTCCAATATTATATTAATGATTTGCAAAATAGAAGAGAGAGAGAGAGAAAGAAAGAGAAAGACAGAGAGAGAGAGACAGAGAGAGAGACAGAGAGAGAGACAGAGAGAGAGAGAGAGAGAGAGAGAGAGCTTATTATCTACCATCATAAAAGTAGATGGAATTTCAGCTATCCTTAAAAGGAAGCCCAGAAGTGGAGATGGAAAGGAAGGAAAATGTTTACATTTCCAAGCCTGGGAAATAGAATGCATTAACACAGAGAGACAGGGGAATTCCAGATGTGTTCTCAGGCCACATCTGTCTGATTTGTCTGGTAACACAAGATGAAAGGAGGGGAGCGACAAGAGATCAGATTGGAGACAGGTTTAGTGTAATAAGATTTGGGACTGCAGTAAAGAAAGGAAGAAAACAAGCTTTTAATGGGTGTCTATTCTATGTTATGTCCTTTACAAATGATATTGCAATTGATCCTCACAATAACCCAGGGAGATTGGTGTTATTATTATCCCCATTTTACTGCTGAAAAATTGGGACAGAAAAGCAAGGTGCCCGGAGTCACCTACTTAGGGTTAGAGGCCAGATTTTAATTCTAATCTTCTTGACTCTAGGACAGAAGAA
The DNA here is from genome assembly GCF_902635505.1 of Sarcophilus harrisii. Classification (NCBI taxonomy): domain Eukaryota; kingdom Metazoa; phylum Chordata; class Mammalia; order Dasyuromorphia; family Dasyuridae; genus Sarcophilus; species Sarcophilus harrisii. Next base: position 87,679,928 of record NC_045430.1, on the reverse strand, counting down.
TCACGCGAACCTTTCAAAATAGAAGAGACTGTCAAAGGCTGCATTCAAGAAATTCAAGTGAGTGAATGCTTCTCACTTTCTGAAATGACAACTAGCCTATATGAACCACTTGAAGGCAGACTTTCATGGTGTCAATTACAAAGTAGGTAGACATTCACTTCTGTGGCCCAAGAAGATCAATATAACTGCATCTGCTGTGCTCTTTCAAGAGGAAGTTAGAATTTCCCACAAGGCAGGTTTGGAGCTTAAGAAGAAAATATGATCAGACATTTATCTAAGCAGTTAGTTGTATAATTGGGTTGGGATTGCCAAGAGGTTGGAGAAGAACTTCAAGATTTCACCCCTTTAGCAATTCAAGCTTTAAGGAATGAAATTAGCTTACAAAAATGATATAAATTAAATTTTCAGCATCAGAAATATTTATTCTACTCTTTAGCAATTTATATTAGTAACTTACAAAAAGGATCACAGAGCACAGGAATGTTGGAGGCCCCTCCATTTCAGTCTGCCTTTTAATTCAATTCTTTTTTTTGGACCCTGGGTAGGGGATAGAAAAACTCAGAAGCAACAGAGATGAAAGGAGGAGGAAAGGAAATGAAGGAAGAACTGAGCATGACAAAGACAGGATTGTATAGAGAATGAGGGGCTTGATAGAATATTCCCCCAAAAAGGGGACAACCTGAAAATAAGGTACAGGGCTCTAAGCATCCCAAAGAGGCTAAAGGACAGGACAGTTTCTATGTGCCAGCCTAGCTGCCCTGCTTCAAGTGAAAAAACCATGTGAATTAAGTCCCTGAAATGTTTGAATAAAATGATGAAATGGGATAGCTATGCTGTTTTTGGAAAACAGCAAAGGGGGTGGTCATAGCCACTCTGTCTATACAGTAATCAAATTTCTAACTATTTTTAGTTTAAGAGATAGAACCTTTAAGTATGTGGATACCCAAGGCACTGTCTATTTGGATGTCCTCAAAGATGAATGGTCAATCCTGTATCATATTAGGGTCATCCTACTACCTATCCAAAGCCTTCTGGGAAAATCCAAATTTGACAGTCCTTGAACACACACACTGCTGAACTCTGGACAGACTTCACATCTTTGAAAAATATCTGCTGGAAACTTACATGAAGCACTAGAAAAAGGGTTGTCACAAACAGTTTTTGCACATTGGGTCCCTTTCCCTCCTTTAAGGTCTCTTTGGGTCAATTCAGTATTCTATGCTACATTTTCCTTCATACCTAAACTACCCAGAAAATCTAGACCTACCTTCAATGGGCTCCTGTGGACAATAAAGTAAAATCCAGATCTACTCCGGCATTTAAAACTCTCCATAGAGGAAAACTGTCCACAAGGAAGAAATGAAAAAGACACACACAATATTAATATTATACATACATATATATGTACATACACGTGATAAATGCATATCAGATATTCATATGTGTGTGAGTATATATACATATACATATGTATAATTACATGTGTTGTATGAAAATGACCAACCAATTACACATTAATGGTACTTATGTAATTATGGAGGTTCCCTCCACCAACACAGATTATACCATACCTAGAACTTGTTAGGAAGAGTTGTAGTTCTAACACAAATCATCCTCAGGTTCACCTGGAGTTAAATTCATTCTGTTTTAGGAAGGGTGGTCCTGAAGCCTTGAGGCTTATTATTGGACCATTCTCAGCTTGGCAAGATCTAGCAGAACTTGTCTTCTGCTGCCTTAGACTTTGAGAACCCACGGTCACAAGGACTTGGTCCTAATAAAAGATGAGAAAAGATGAGGTCCCACCTATTTTTTTTTTCCTCCCTTTAGGAGGTATGTATTTGGAAAGACTATAGGACATGAAACTGTCATGATTGTCAGATTCAGCTGTCACATTGGTTAGTTTTGCTGAACTGTTTTCCATCTTTTTTTTTTCTTTTTTATTCTTTACTAAATTTTTTGGCACACTAAGTAATGGAGGAGGGAAGGATATTTTCAGAAATTAAGGCAATATAAACAAAAAGATATTTTTTAAATGAAAGAGTTCAAAGGCAGGAGGAAGATATACATCAGTGCCAAATAATCATTTACTAAGTTTTTAGTCTGATAATCATCTCATTTGTTTATCTTTTTTTTCTCTTTAATGTTATGCATGGGGATATTTCATTGATAGTTCTCCTATCCAAGGAGGTAACACAGCCTCAGTGAAGCCTAGACAAAATAACATGGCACTAATTGGCTGCCAGTGATTGAAGAGACTTCCCCTTTATTTACTGATCAGAGAACATCCACAGGCTATGGAGGAAATGTCCAATTATCCTGTGCAGCAATTCAACCCTTCTAAGAATTCCTTTTCATCTCTCCAGGCTGCTTTCCTCCTTACTGATTCAAATCCTATTAGCACTACTAGACTCTACCTAGTTGTAGGGAACCCAGACCTGAGCATTATTCTAGGAAAGGACTTCTGAGGAGGGAAATAAGTCATAGTAGAGTCTGAGCAATATTATAGTGGGAAGAATTCTTGAATTGCTTTAGGGTCATGTCCAAATGGAAGATTTCACCATCTTTGGGGGAAGAAATAAAACACAAACACACACACATACACACACACACATGCACATAAACAACACACATGCATATACACATCAATCATATACATGATAAATGTATGTTTTATATATATGTGCACACACATATCATACATATGTTGGCAATCCCTAGAAATGGGATCTCTTTCTCTTTGTCTCTGTCTTTGTCTGTCTGTTTCTGTCCTCTCTCTGTCTCTCACTAACTTACTTCTTGTAAAACTCATCCCTTCCCTTTATTTTCATTATTTATAGTTTATAAGATGGGAATTGGAAGACTAAACATTCATGGAAATGTGTATGATGGATTAAATAGTCCTCAGGAAGAGTTTGGAATATATTTTCTTGTTGCTAATTTACTTTGGGGAACACCCACATTTAGGAAATGGAGAAAATTGTCAGACAAAGGAGACATTGGAATGCTCAGAAAATTTGGAGAAGATATAAGATAATACAGCATTATGGCAGGCTGAGGAAGAAAGAAGTTCAAGGAGGCAGCTAGTGAGTGTGAAATGTTGCCTAAAGATCAGGGAAGGGAATAACTGAAAAGAGGTCATGGGATTAGACAATTACTAACTCATTGTCATCTTTTTTTGGATATAGAATTTGATTGTTATCATTGTTATCTAAGGAGATTGCTCTCTTTGATTTTTTTCACACACTATCCATTTTTCCTTTCATGAGTCCTAAGAAATGCTTGATGAAGTGTTTGTGTTCAGTCTAAAAGAGATGGCCAAATGACCATCCTTTTAAATTTAATAATCTGTTGGTTAATAAAATGATTAAATTGCCCCTTCCCAAATGTGAGAGAAAAAATGGGTAGTGCTTAACAAAAATCAAAGGGAGCAATCCCCTTTGATAACAATGAAAAAATCAAAGAGGTCAGTCCCCTTTGATAAGTAGACCTTATCTGTAAGTAGACCTTACAGATAAAAGACACAAAGGGAAAAAAGTAGATTTCTCCCTTCTTCTAGAAACATCTGATGCAGTCCTGTGACTCTGGTGTGGTCTGTTCTTCTCCAGCAGAGGTCATTTATAAGTTTCCTAACAAATTGGTCTCAGACAAACTTCCAATTTAATTTGCCAATATAAATAGGTTTTAGCTAATCACCTATATCATACTATATCCATCACCTATATCACCAATATCATACTTACATCCATCACCTATATCTATATCAACAAACAGAAATCAGAAGCCTCATTGACAACTTCTGAGAACAGACTTTTAGGATGAAAGTGGGATGGAATGAAGTCAGATTCTAGTGGATTACAGAATGAATGGGTGTTAAGGGAAAAAACCACCAAGTGTAGTTCAATCCTTGAAGATGTTTGATCCAGACATGGAAAGAAATTAGATTACATATTAAGGGATAAGGCAATGTACAAGAAAAAAAAGGCAAATGGCTTGGGGAATTAGGGGAGGGTCTCACAGGACAGTCAAGTGTATTCATATGAAGGAGAAAGAAACCAGTAGAGGCAGAGACTAAAAATGTATCTAAGAGCAAGGCTAATTTATGAGTATATCTTACAGGAGTTAAGTAGGAATGTAATTCAGAATAGATGGAAGGACTCCCTTTAAAAGAATTAGGGGTACATCTTCCCAATGAGGTGAGAAGGAATGAAAGAACAGAAGGTAGGTAAAGATAGAGAAACTGTAGCTAGAGAAAAACAAAGCAGAAGGATTCCCCAAGAGCTAAATAGTCAGTATTGTTAAAAAGCTTTCAAAAGAAGTACAAACTATCAAAAACACATTTAAAATACTCAGTGTCATTAAAAGCAATACAGATTAAAATAACTGGGGCAGCTAGATAACATAGTGCATAGAGCACTGACCCTGGAGTCAGGAGGACCTGAGTTCAAATCTGACCTCAGAAGCTAAATGCTTCCTAGCTGTATGACCCTGGACAAGTCACTTAACCCCAATTATCTCAGCCAAAAAAAAAAAAAAGCAGAGATGGTTCAACTTTAGGAAAATATATTACAATAATGACAAAATTTTAAAATCACCATTATATAAGCAGAACCATAAAATCCCTTTTATAAAAAATGATGTTTTCATATTAAAAACATTAAAATCATTGGAATAAGTAGACCTCTCCTTATGAAAAAACTTATTGTAATACCTATTTAAACAAAAGAGGTAATATATGCAATTAGAAACATAGAAACAAAGTTTTCTAAGATGGCAGCTTGATAGTGCAGTGGATAGAATGGATAGGACGTGGAGTTAAGAAGACCTTAGTTCAAATCTAACCTTAGACATGTCCCAGCTATGTGACCCTGGGCAAGTCATTAACCCTGTTTGCTTCAGTTTCCTCATCTGTAAAAAGAGCTGAAGAAGGAACTGGCAAACCACTCCAGTATCTTTGCCAAAAAAGGAGTCAGGAATAATTGCAACTAAAATGACTAAACAACAGGAGTTAAATAAGACATGCTCAAGACTTATATGAGTAAAAATATAAAATACTCTTTATAGATATAACTATAGGTTTAAATAAATGGAGAGGTGTTACTATTCATGTTTGAGTCAAAATTATATTATGTTAGTTAATTTAAAGAGCTGACACCAATCAATTTATCAAGGTCTTGCTTTCTAGTACTGGCCAGAATAATAACAAAATTCATCTATAGAAACCAAAGATCAAACATCTCAAAGGAAGGAATCTCAAGGAAAGAATGAAAGGAACTTATCAGTGGTGAATCTTAAACTGAAACAAGATAATGATCGTCAATGCTATATGGTTCTGGTAATTAATAATGAAAGTAGTGCATGAGTGGAGCACACTAGATAAATAAGACCTGGAAGCAATTAACCACAATAAGCTAGATTTTGATAAATTCAAGGATACCAGCCACTGGGTAAAGAACACTAACAAAAATAGCTGGGAAAATTATAAAGCAGTCTCATGGAAATTATTATTTTATGTAATTAGAATTTCATTTTTTCCAATTACATAGGATAGTCAGGAGTGTGCCCGGACAGTCTGACACATCAACATTCATTTTTAAATAAGATTTTTGGGTTCCAAAGTTTTCTTTCTCCTTCCTTCCCTTTCCCCTTTCCAAAATGCTAAACAATCTGATATAGATTAGAATTTACAATCATGTTAAACATATTATGGATAGTATTTTAGAACAACATCCCATTCCATGTATCATAATAAGTCTCTAAAGGACATCTGAACTAAATATTGAAAGCAATATCAATAAAAAAAAATAAATTATGGGATATGGAAGGAGATGTGTTTTATAACTACATCTAGGATAAGAATGAACTCATCAAGGAGCAGATATGAACATATGATTAAACAGACAATTTTGTTCATATAAATTTTGCTTAAACAAAAAATGTAGTGGAGTTAGAAGATAATTTAGTAATTTGGAACAAAATCTTTGCAGCCAATATCTTAGGTAAAGGTTTGATATCCGATATAGATGAAATTGCTACCAATATATACAGGGTACAAAAATCTTAGAGCAGTTTTAAGCTACTAATTGCTTTAAGACTTTTGGTATAAAAAAAAAAAAAAGACTTTCGGTATATCCTGTATAAGAATTAGACCCACTCTCCAATGGATAAGGAGTTATATGATATGAATAAATATTTTTTCAGGAGAAATGTAGGAAATCAATAATCATTTGCAAAAATGCTCCAAATTCACTAATAAGATAAATGCAAATATTTTAACTCTGAAGTGATAGTATCCAGCTAATAGACAGAAAAGATGACATAAGGTGAAAATAGTAAATGTTGGAAAGGCTAGGCACACTAACACACTATTAGTGAAGCTGTGGGTTAATCCAAATATTTTGAAAAATATTTTGAAGCCAGATCCAAAAAGATACTAAACTGTCCAGACTCTTTGATTTCGCAATATCATGAATAGGCATGTTCTACTCTAAAGAGTAGAAAATAGTGGGAAAGGAGTCAATGGTACAAAGATATTTATAGCAAAAAAGAATGAGAAACAAAGTTGGTGTCTATTAATTGGCTGAACACAGAGGTATCTGAATGTAATCAAAGTAACAAATGTGATAGATTCAGTGAAATTTGAAGAAAACTTTAAGAAATTACATAGAGAAAAATAAATAAAACCAGGAGAATGATTTCTATGAAAACTAAAATAATATAAAGGATATATTGGATTATTTGCCATCTGGGGAGGGGAAGGGGGAAAATCGGAACATAAGGTTTTGCAAGGGTTAATGTTAAAAAATTATCCATGCCATCCTGCCATCTAGGGGAGGAGGTGGGGGGAAGGAGGGGGAAAATTGGAACAAAAGGTTTGGCAATTGTCAATGCTGTAAAATTACCCATGTAAATAACTTGTAAATAAAAAGCTATTAAAAAATAAAAATAAAAATTATCCATGCATATGTTTTGAAAATAAAAAGCTTTAATAAAAAAATTAAAAAGCAATTCTTATTTTGCTGACAAAATAACTTTAAAAAGTAAATAAATAAAATAATGTAAAGGAAAACAACTTTGGAAAACATCAAAACTTTAATCAATGCAATGACCAGTTGCAAATTCAGAAGACTCCTCCCAACTCTTGGCAGAGAAGTGATAAGGAATGGGACATGGCCAAGTTACAGATTTGTTTTTCTTAAACACATTTATTTGTTACAAGGGAAGTCTCTACCGAGATGATGGAAAAGGAGTATTAGTGGAAAGGGCCAGGTGCAAAAAAAAAAAAAAAAAAAAAAGTACTAAAATATCAAAATATTAAAAATATACATGCTTAAACAAAAAAGTTTAAAGCAGATCTGTATCATTCCTTTACTTGTTCAATTCTGTCAAATTTAACAAACTTAAAAAATAATAACCGTGTAATAATTCACAATTTCTTATGCAATCTTTTTTCGCATGTTTGAATGTTCATGTTGACTGGTGACCAAATTTATTATCCCCTGGCCTAGATTCTGGCCCTGCCGTTAGCCCAATGAACTGCAGTCACATAGCCTTTAATAAAAGATAGGATTCCTCAAACTATACTCACATTTTCTCAAGTGTCACAATTTCATGCCTGGAATCATCTCCAAGTTCATTTGGGTTCCACTGGGGATACTGTCCCATATGCCATCTTTCTTATGATCAAGCTGGCAGTGGAAGGGTAACAAATTATGATAATTGGGGGATGGCTGAACCCCTTGAGAATGTCTCTACCAATATTCTATACTTATTGATTTTTCCCACCTTGAAAACTCCTGATTCTGTTTCTGACATAATGTCCAGTTTTATAATTCCTCACTGCCTGAACTTTACAGTTGAGGACTATAGCTGGGAGGCCCTTAGATCTGCTACTTCAGATAGTTACAGTGCAGACTGAGTTATCTTCATTGAGCAGTGCTTCCCCTGTCACTGTATCTGAGACCCTTTCAATAGGGGCTTAAGCCTGAGAAGGCCCAGACTTGGCCTTCTGCCTCTCTCCTGAGATGATGTTGTATTAATCTATTTCAGCTGATCTGCTCCTGCTCTGAGAGAAGGAGCCCCATCAGCATTTTATTATTTGACGGAAATTTCTCCTGTTCCTCTCCTTGAAAAACATCTTTAAGCACTCCAACTTGACTTTCTCTGTTCCCTCTTTTATATATGATCTAGTTTGGATCTTTCCCCTAAGAGATGGCCCAGCGTTAGATATTGAATTGTTCAAATATGGCCTAATGTTGTCCCCTGAGCTTTCCTTAGGTTTCCTGGATTTGTGTCTCCAAATATAATCCAGCTGGGTCCATCAGGGTACCCATTGGAGCATAGATTGGTCCTGACAGTGATTGCAAAGTTGTCTGAATTAATGCCACCGGACTTGCCACTGGCACCTAGGGAAACCTGGCTGTACCTTGCAAAGCTGCTTAAATTAGTGCAATTATGGCTCCACAGTTTGTCTGATATGGCCCCAGAAGGGCTCCCAAAGCATCCCTAATTATCCCCTCAAAGCTCCCCATCTTGCCTGTATTGGCAACACCAGGTACCACAACCTGCTCAAGTTGATGTGGCAATGGCTTCTAAAACTGCCTGATTTGGCCCTACCATGACCACTGGAGGTGCAAGATTTGACCTTACTGTGGTTCCTAAAGGATGGTTCTCAAATATCCTCTGAGATGTGTTATTCCTAGAATCTAGGTTGCTTTGGTTTAGATCATCCTGGGAGCAATAAGAAATCTTTTCTTCTAGAAGTACTCCAACTTGGGTTTCCTACAGTCCTCTACCCACTAGGTCCCTTTGAACTGTAATCTGTTCTATCTATCTTTACCCTAAAGCCCTCAAACTGGGCCTCTATCATGCTCCTCGGTCACATGTCCTCTGGCTTTGATTTCTGGCCCTTCAATCGAATAGCCATTCCAAAGGCACAAGGAGAATCACTTTATTACACAATTTCTTACACTCTAATAATCAGAATGAGACAATTAGTGAAGTGATAAAAACCTAAGTGTTTAAAATGATTGCACATATTTAATCTAAATTACACTGTTTACTGTCTTGGGGAAGGGGGAGGTAAGGGAAGGAAGAAGAAAAATTTAGAATACAAAAGTATATGTTGTATATTGAATTACTTCCTATCTAGGGGAGAGGGTAAGGAGAAGGGAGGGAAAAATTGAAACATAGGGTTTTGCAAGGGTAAATGTTGAAAAATTATCCATGCTTATCTTTTGAAAATTAAAAAGATTTAATAAAAAATAGAGAAAAAATATATATTGAAAATTATCTATACATATATTTGGAAAAATAAAATACTATTGGGAAAAAATATTCCTCAAGTGCCCTGATAGGAAAGATTCAAGGAGGTGACTTAGCTATTCCAAGAAATAGTAGCAGCTAGCATATGGTTCCAACAAAAGTATATGGATAAAAAAATAAAGCAAGTTGCTACCCAAGAAAAAGGGAGTTAATGGATGATGGATGCCAACTTAATGTGGAAAAGAGGGAAGATTCTGAGCTTCTAGGGAACCAGAATGTAGAATCAACCTGTCTAAGCACAAGAGGGATTCACTTTAGAGATTGGCTGATCAATAATGTCAAATTAAGTGTTCCTAAACTAGAAAATTAAGTGAATCGGATCTTCTACAAAGAGAAAGGGATTTCTTAAGTATCATTAATTACGTAGTTTTAAAAAATAAGATGCAGCTGCTCCTCATGGTTAAAAGACCATTAAATATGACTTGTGACTTGGAAAACTTGACACTGCCCTCTATTATAGTGAATGCTCCTAGCATCACAAATACCAAGGGAAGAAATGCACTTTGTTCATCAGCTCCAAAATATGAGGGCCTTCTGGGTCAAGTACACAGGTTGGGAGTCAGTAAGCAAGAGTTCAAAACTGAATTCAGACTTTAGTATGAAAAAATCTCAGGATTATCTATTCCCATCTGTACATAAGAAGAAACTCTCCATTCCCCCCCAAAACAGTCATCTATCCTCTACCTACTTCATTTTATAGAGGACAAGATTGAGGCATTGGAAGATGAATCAATGGTCAACATTTATACAGTGACACAATGGAGATCCAATCTGGATCCTCTGATTTTAATCCCAAGCTCTTTCCCTAAATTGGGTTGCTTCCTCTCATTGACAGAAATCTTACAAAGAGGTTGAGTATGAAGTTGCTAATGATTCAGTACTAACAAAACCTCTTAGAGAATTTAGAGACAGGGCTGTGTTGTGAATGAAAAGCCCTCTTCTCCTTCAGTCCTTCATCAAAACTATTTGACATTGGATAAAATATAGAAAAATTGATTAGTGGACAGACCAAATCTAGAAGCTACTAAGGAAAGTAATCTAATATTTGATAATCTCAGAAACAACACTTACTGGATTAAGAGCTCTCTATTTGATAAAAACTATGAATCATTCTGAGAGAAATTAGATGTCCAACATATGCCACTTATGCTTTAAAAGACATAGCACTTAAATATTCAATGTCACATTTAAAAAAGTAAAGGAGCAGGGAAGGAGATATATTTGGCCAGAAGTGACAAAGGTGATCCCAGAAGACTAACTGAAAATTTGGAATGATAAGATTAATAAGCTTTTCTTATTGTGTATCTAATTTATATTTTAATATATTTAACATCTACTGGTCATCTTGCCATCTGGGGGAGGGGGTAGGGGGTAAGAGGTGAAAAACTGGAACAAGAAGTTTGGCAATTGTTAATGCTGTAAAGTTACCCATGCATATAACCTGTAAATAAAAGACTATTAAATTAAAAAAAAAAATAAAAGCACAAATGCTTTAAAAACAAACAAAAAAGAATAATAAGCTTTTACATGAATCAGTATAGCTAGAATTAGAAGATAAATCATTAATTTAGAACAAATCTTACAAATTTTTGCATTAATAATCTCTGAAAAGATTTTGACAATCAAGATAGAGAATTATTGCCAATATATAGGAAGAAAAGGCATTTTTCTATAGCTAAGGAGTCAAATGATATGAACTGGAAGTTCTCAGAAGAATGTAGGCAACCAACAGCCATTTGAAAAAATGCTCCAAATTCAGTAATAATAATGTGTGTGTATGTCATATATATATACATATATATAATTGATGTACAATGTTTACCAACTTTGAGGTTTTACCATCTATCAGTCAAACTGGCAAATATAATAAACTGAAAAATGGCAAATATTAGAGTCTAGGTATACTAATGTATTTGTGATAGTCCAAATATTTTGGAAAATAATTAATAATAAGAACCAAAAAGTTAGTAAAGTGTACAAATTCTTTGACCTAGAAATACCATAAATAGGCAATGACTCCTAAGAAATCAAAAACAGAGGGAAATGTCTCATAGGACTAAATATATTTATAATGGCAAAGAACTAGAAGTGGGTATTGATTAATTAGAGAATTATTGAACTATATTGGTATATTCATGTAATGAAAAAGTCAAATGTTAAGAATTTAACTAAGATAGTTAATTAGAAAGGTGTAAAAAGTCTCAAGATATTAGGAAACATCCTGTTTTCCAGAGCTAAAGACCCACAAACACACTGTACCCTGAGCTTGTCATAATAATAATCCTTTATGCTCACCTTCTGGATAATCCCAGCCACAGCAAAGTCCCAGAATTGTTTCTTGGTCATGAAGCCCTGCTATGAATTATATTGAGACATCAATACATTGTCGGTGGAGTTTTGAACAGATCCAATTATTCTGGTATTTGGAACAATCCCCACAAGGTAATCAAACAATGCATACACTTTGAGCCTGTAATATCACTACTAGGTTTGGACCCACTGAGATCATAAAAAAGGTAAAAGGATCCCACATATGCAAAAATACTTAAAGCAGCCCTTTTTGTGGTAGTAAAATATTGGAAATTGAGGGGATACTTATGAATTGGGGAATAGCTATACAACCTGTGGCATATGAATGTAATGGAATACTATTGCTTTATAAGAAGTGATGGGTCTGCTAATTTAAGAAAAACTAGAAAAACTTGTATGAACTGATACAAAGTGAAATGGGCCGAACCAGGAAAACATTGTACCCAGCACCAACAACACTGTGTGATGATCAACTATGAATGACTTAACTTTTCTCAACAACATAATGATCCAAGACAAGCACAAAGGACTCACAGAAAAATTCTGCTCGAGTTGGCGCTTCAGTAGCTTCCACAGATGATTGGATTGGGACTGCCACAGGTAGCAACCCTGTTTGATTTGTCCTTCCTATGGCTACCAATTCTTGTTTGGACAGGACTTCCACAGGCGCCCTGGATGGAGCCATTATATTTAGCAAACATTGCTGCCCTCCAATGGCTAGAAAATCATTGGAGCAGTGACCTGCTGTAGCTCTCATAGATACCTGTGCTGGCCACCCTGGTGATCTGAAAGGGACCTGTGTTGGCCATGTTATATTTCCTGAGATACTACCAGAGATAATGATGACTAGTTTGAATCATTCCATTGTTGGAGAGAGCCACATCCATTAGAATTGATCATCGTATAATTTTATTGTTGTCATATATAATGATCTTATGGTTCTGCTCATTTCACTTAACATCAGTTCATGTAAGTCTCTCCAGGTTTTCTGAAATTATCCTGTTGGTCATTTCTTACAGAACAATAATATTCCATAACATGCATATACCACAGTTTATTCAGCCATTCTCCAATTGATGGACATCCACTCAGTTTCCAGTCTCTGGCCACTACAAACAGGGCTGCCACAAACATTTTGGCACATACAGGTCCCTTTCCCTTCTTTAGTATCTCTTTGGGATATAAGCCCAGTAGTAACACTGCTGGATCAAAGGGTATGCACAGTTTGATAACTTTTTGAGCATAGTTCCAAATTGCTCTCCACAATGGCTAGATGTATTCACAATTCCACCAACAATGCATTAGTGTCCCAGTTTTCCCGTATCCCCTCCAACATTCATTATTATCTTTTCCTGTCATCTTAGCCAGTCTGAGAGGTGTGTAGTAGCATCTCAGAGTTGTCTTAATTTGTATTTCTCTGATCAATAGTGATTTGAAGCACCTTTTCATATGACTACAAATAGTTTCAATTTCTTCATCTGAAAATTGTCTGTTTATATCCTTTGACCATTTGTCAATTGGAGAAGGGCTTGATTTCTTATAAATTACAGTCAATTTTCTATATAATTTGGAAATGAGTCCTTTATGAATTAAAGCCTCTCATCTAAGCTCTTATTAATTAGATCTTTTAACTCATTTTTACACACACACACACACTCATGCATGGGCAGGTATACACACACACTTACATTCAATATCCCTTTCCCCTCCTTCCCCCTCTTTCCCCCCCCCTCTCTCTTTTTCTCTTTCTCTGACTCTCTCTCTGTATCTCTCTCTGTCTCTCTCTCTGTGTCTCTCTCTTTCGGTCTCTCTCTCTCTCTCTTTCTTTCCCTCCTATCTGGTTCTTCATAAGGACATTGGTGGATGAGCCTTCTGGTCCTGTGGATATCATATTTCATCTTCTTCTAGCATTCCTGACTGTCATTGAAAGTGAAGGAAAATCTACTTCTTCCAATGTAGTTGGTTATAGTCACATTTATATTAAAATTCTTTTATCTGTAAAATGATAGTGATTAGACTACAAAGTTTCTAGGATTTCTTCTTGTGATTTCAACTCTAGTTATATATATATAGCTATATATAGCTCAGATAAAAACACACTGGAGGGATATTCTTCAAAAAGACTAGAGGATCATTGAGAGATGGTAAATGAAAGACAAAGTACAATCTTTGAAAGGTAGAAAGGAGATCTCCCCAGTGGTACATACAAGTGGGGAAAGCTAGCTCCCAAACCCCCTTTCTCTCAAAAGATGTTTCTTGACTCCCAGTTCCTACTACACCAAAGACTGCCAGTAGAGTTTTCTTTTGTGTTTCCAATCAATTGACAACACAAAATGCTTAGAAGTGAAATTTGAGGTGTAGGAATGATCCCCTGTCCTGAAGGCCAGATGGATTTATCACACTAGAAAAGCTAAGCTTCATCAAGGGCCTTCTTCAATATATAATCCTCACATCCAGAAAACCTTGATTTTTGCATAATGCTCAGTCTCAGAGGGAAAACTATAAAATCTGCTGCCTATATCTCCCTTATTTTAGATCCCCTTTTTATCCCTCTATATTCCTGTGGTTATTGATTATTGGTTATTCTAAAAGCACCCAAATTAACTATAATAACCTCTCAAAATTAGAGTGGTAAATATGTTTCAATAAACCTACTGGCCTCTTGGCCACCCAAAAGCTAAGTCATCTTTACGGCCATTACAACAATTTCTGTCCATTCCTGCCAGGAAAATGCTTCACATGCTTGGAATAGGCATTCCCCCTTATGTTAGCTACCCTCAACTTGGTTTAATTTGTCTGTCAAGATGATTTACTGGGATATGGTCACTGCTCATGCTAGAGCTTCATGAAGCCACAGGTGAGAATTAGGTAATAGGTAGACACTAAAGGTGGGTCTCCAGAGGTGCTAGTCCTCCTTGAATATTACCCAATAATGGAATCTCTGGGTCAAAGAGTAGGAAGGAGAGGAAATACACATTTATGCAGTTACTACTTCATTCCAGGGACTATGCTAAGCACAAATAGCATCTTTTTTGATCTTTACAACTATCCTGTGAGGTAAGTGTAATTGTTCCCATTTTATAGTTGATGGATTTAAGGCAAAAAAAATTAAGGGACTGATTTGCCCAGAATCATATAGCTAGTAGGCTGATTTTACCTTGGATCTTCCAGATTCCAGACTCAGTTATTTTTTTATGGCACCACCTAGCTGCCAATAGGGATATTGTAGTCACTTTATTTGCATAATTCTTCATTTACACTTAAGCTCTCAAATATATAAAATACCTGTACAGGGATGGGGAATGAAGAAGGGTATTGGTCAGATCCCTAAAAAATAGTCTTCTGATCCTATGTAAATGTAAGAAGTTAGATTCCTGATTGAGAAACTTATGAGCTCATGACTATGGGTCTCATATAACTGAGGGATATTCTTCAAAGAGACTAGAGGATCATTGAGAGATGGTAAATGAAAGACAAAGTACAATCTTTGAAAGATAGAAAGGAGATCTCCCCAGTGCTACATGCAAGTGGGGAAAGCTAGCTCCCAAACCCCCTTTCCCTCAAAAGATGTTTCTTGACTCCCAGTTCCTACTACGCCAAAGACTGCCAGGTGCAGACATCTTTGAGTCTAGATCTTAACTTCCTCCTGAGTCAGTTATACTCTATCTTCTTCTTTAATCTGTATTCCTTCCCCAATTTCCAATTCATCCTTTGCTTAAATAAATGGTTACCCACTCTCAATGACCATCTGTTATTGTGCTCTAAGAAACACGATGAAATAGAGAAAAAGCATTGAAAAGGCTTCCATGAACTCCTTCAGGTTGAAGGAAACAGGGTCAAATACTTGGCAGAAAAGAGCCAAGCTTGCCAGGAGTAAATTGTTACCTCCACTGGATAGGCTACTCTATAGGCTCAGGGCAATTGGAAAAAATAAATTTTGTTCTAGACCCCTAAATGGAGCATAAAAGAATGGTGCTCAGGAAGGGATGTTTTGGTTAGAGAAGTTAGAGGCATAGTGAGTGGAGTTTAAGCAATTGGCTTATCCTTTCTAGTAATGGTCTTAAATTTGATTATTGCTCCAGAGATAAAGGTGAAAACTGGTCAGAGGGCTGGATAGGTACGCAAGGCATGAATAAGATTGGGAAGTAGCAACTTGGTGGGTGGGTGTCACACAACTGATGGTGAATGCACAAAAGTCAGAAGTTCAGAGGCTCAGGCCTTCAACCCAACCAGTTTTTCCACCAATCAGTGTCAGATCAATGACCTTTAACTTCCCTGGTTCTCCTCCTAAGGAAACTCTCCAATTTATTACTATCCTTTTTAAACTGTGGCATCTATCATTAAACACAGTACTCACCACTCGACCCCTGCTTGTATTTTCTTATCTGTCAAATGGGCAAAAGAGGAGGTTTAGTTATGGGGTACCATGGACACTGGAAAACTCACTTGAAGCACTATATAAATGGCAATTACTACTACTACTACTACTACTATTTCAAGGATCCATGGATACTTTTTCCATTAAAACAAAATGAATGGTTTCAATAGAAGGAGTACCCATGGATCTTTGAAGTCCTTCATGCTTGAGGAGACAATTTATTACTTTGGTCAAACAAAAACAGTGGTCAACTCCCTACTGATATACTTCCCCATCTGAATTGTTGCCCCTTCGAAGACATAATCTCCATCATGGAACCTTTCCAGGGAAGGAATGAAAAGGCAAGGAGGGAACGTGTAAGCAGGGGAATAGAATGAGCGAAGGTGCAGGACAGCAAATGCTTTGTATGCTCTCAGGCCATATTTTTCTGATTTGGCTGGAGCACAGGATTCCTTCAAGGAATAACAAGAGATCAGGCTGATAAGGTGTGGCGGAGCCAGCTTTTGGGCATCAGTAAAGGCCAAACAGCATATTTGGAAATTTACCAGATGGGTGATGAATAGCTACTAGAGATTTTTGGACAGATATGTCATAAGTAGATCAACATACAAGAAAGATTATTCTGGCAGGTGCCCAGAGGCGTTTAGGAGGCATTGAGTGAATGAATCACCCTCATCCCTCTGAAGTGATGACTAGCACCCTGAGGTATAGCAGACACCTCTCCCTATATTACATAGGCACTGTGCCAGGCACAAAGTGGGAAGGTAGGCAATTGTGTACCCTAACATAATAAATATGACAGAATCTACTGTACTCCTTAAAAGGGAAGCTGGTCCAGTCTTTAGTAGTGGGGAGGGCCTGGCAACATTTCCCATGAGGCAGGTTTGGATCCTGGGAAGAAAAAATTTGGACATCTCTGAGAAGTAGAATAGGGTTGGGATTGGCAAGGAACTGGAGGACAGATTTTTTGTTTTGTTTTTGTTTTGTATCCACAGCACATAGTAGTCATTTAATAAGTATTTGTTGAATCCCATTGAATCACTGAACCCCAGATGCTATAAGTGATCTTAGGGTTATTTATTTCAATTTGTGACTAAAAAAGAATATTTCATTCCCCAAAAGGGATTATACAAGTTCTGCCTCTACCTCCCTGATTTCATAGAGGAGGAAACTGAGGTACTAAAAGATGAACTGATTAGTCCAGATTCACACAGTGAACTTCAGTGAGATTCAAACTCACCTCCTCTGATTCCAGTCCCAAAGTCTTTCTCTACACCATGTTGCCTTCTCCTATTAATATTGTACTCTCATAGGTAATTTGGATATGAACTTGCTAATAGTTCAGTAATATCTGATTAACCCTAAGACAATTCACTCAGTACAAAGGGGAAACCTTCTTCTTCAGTCCTTGGCAGGGAAGGGAAGAAAAGCAGAGCTATATTCAAAGGAAGCTACTCTGTAAGAATAAGACTCCACTGACTACAACTGGCTCTAAGATGGCAGAAGAAAAGACATAAACTATAGAAGAGCGGGAATCCTTTGGCCCTGTTCACAAAGAAAATGTCAAAGGCCAGGAATCTTTACCTAAGCTTGGGCAAATATTTGTGGAGAAAGATGCATTTGGACGAATGAATCACTTTCAGTATGAGGTCACTCCTAATTTGTAAGAAATTCATTAAATTTAATAATACTTGTTCCTCTTCTATAGTATATTAAACTCAGTCACAGAAAACAATAAATTTTGGAACTAGTCATGTACTTCTTGACCAAAAAATGGGGTGATTTTGGGGTCTGAGAAATACTTTTTATATTGCCCCATTCCTATAGCAGGTACTCAGAAAAGTCCCAGAGTCCAATCTTAGCTCCATCCCCACACTGAGAAGCTTTACTTTTTGGATCCCAGTTTCCCCATTGTATACAGTAACAGCAATATTATTTTAAGAAAAACTTTGAGCAAAGAAGTTATTTTGTCTATTATAAATACTCAAATAAACTATAAAGGACATGCGAAAAAAGACATTATCTGCATCCAGAGGAAAGAGTGATAAATAGAAATATGTATAAAATAATTATACACACATTTATACTTATTTGTGTCTTTGCCTTTCAGAATTAAGTGATATGATTGAAAGCAATAGGAAGAGAATAGTACTGGGTGTCAGGTCAGTACACTTTGCTGAGGAATCCACTTTTCCTGACTCTCTCATTGTTTGTTCCTCTCTTTGGATCTCTTGCTGTCTGTCTTAGGCGTCTGATCTCCCTCCATCTTAATACTATTACCTTCTTAATACTATTACCACTTGATAGCATCAGATATTAGAGACATGGGGAGCTGAGAATAACCTCACTTTACAGAGGAGAAAACAGAAACTCAGAAAAGCAAAGAACTTGAGACCAAGATACAGAGCAATCTCACAGAGCCTTGAACATAGGTCTTTAGACTCTCTTTTCAGTATTCTATGCTATACTTACTCTTATGCCCAAATAGTTCAGAAAATGTAACTCCACTTCCAAAGGGCCCCTGTAGCCAATTAGGTCAAATCCAAATTCCTTGGTCTGACATTCAATGCTTTCCATAATCTATTCTTTACTTTCCCAGCTTTTAGTTTTCTTACAGGAAAAAAATCATGGATGGTTTTCCGACTGTGCCTCAAGGACCTCTTGTCTCTAGCTCTGAGTCTTTGTTCATGTTGCCTTCCCCATCTGCAATCTCCTTTCCCCATTTTAATCCTACCCCTCGTTTGGGTCCTACCTCATTCATTACCTCCTCCAGCTCATCCTATTCACAGTAATTTGTGAATTCCTGTAAAATCTAATTAAGATCATTTAAATGATCCTGAGTCACAACGTTGCCTTGTAATAATATCTGTCTTGCTATATAACATTTGATAAGCCTTTTTCTCAGTGAGGAAGACTAAACAGGTTTTTGGAGAATGTCTTTTGCATCTTGTATAATGTTTAGCACAGAGCTGTACTAGTTATGCCATAATGGTTCAAAGCTCAGTAAGTCTGTAGTCATGGATGTTATAACCTGCCTAGAACTAGTGAAAAGAGTTGTGATCCCAATATGTGCCACTCTGCTGGTATTTAACCCCTTGAATTTTATCTAGGGTGGTCCTCAGATCTCCTGAAAGTATATAGTCTTATCTTTGGAGTCTTTCCAGCTGGGTAATATCTGACAGAGCTTTTTCTCTGCTGTCATAGAGTCTGAGAATCTATGGTTACAAAAGCATGGCTACTCAAGAAGAAATGAGAAAATCCACTTCTGTTATTTCTTTGTGGAAGGGGGAAGCAGAGTAAGTGGGCTTGAGAGGATTAGGGAACATAAAATACACTGTCAGTTCTTACATAGGCTAGTTTTCCTCCTGAAATGGTTTTTTCTCCTCCTTTTTCCTTGTTCTTTTTTTTTTTTTTTGGATTGGGGAGTATAAGTACCTCTGTATGAAGGCTGGCTAGGACTGCTTATCCACCTTTAACATTCACTTTTACCTTCAAAAACATGAAGCATGCACAGCAGTCACATCCCAATAAATCAGCTCAGCAGACAGGCTTGTGTTGTGTTGCAGGTTGTGGGTAATGGACAGATTTTAGGCCCATTGGTGATGTCTATCCCAAGTATATGAAGACTTCTGGCAGAATGGGTAGATGAGAACAATGTATTTCAATGGCCATATAGGTGGCTGTAGAAGGCACTATGGAGTATTTAAGAACTTGACTTTTGTCTGATTCACTAATGAATTCTTGATGAGACAGTGAGGAAAAATATACATAACAAATGCTAACTATCTGTTGACTGAATTCTGGGTTTGATATTCACTCACTATTTAGCACAGAATCCCCCATAATGACATGTTATTATATTTCAGCAGCACTCCTTAAGCTCAGGAAGGGACTCTTATTTCAGTTTCACTTGGACAAAGTAACAGACTACTAGGATGTTTCAAAGAGTTTAAGGCAAGACTACTTACTCGTTTATTGACTGAGTAGAATACATAGACAGGAGATCAAGGAATTATCTTGTCCAGCAATCTAACTCTGCTACTTTATTCTTTGAAGACTGCATTCTTCCTCCCCTATCCAAATCCTGCTGGCCTTTTTCTGGCTCTTAGAAAACCCAGACCCCACCATTATAACAGTGAGTGACATCAAATGGGGGAAGATAAGCTCTTTTTTTAAAAAGGAAAGCCACTGAGCAATAATGTAGTGGAAAAAAGGTCTGAATACTCTTTAATTTTATGAATAAGTGGAAGATTTTACCCTATCTGGGAGTCTATAGGTGTATATATGTATATATATGCACATCCACACCCCCCAAACACACCTTCACACACAAAGAGATAGATATAAGCAACCCTCAGAAATGGTTTTTCTATCACCATTTTATCCTTTGTAAATCTCATACTTTGCTATCCTCCAGTCCTATTCATTGTTTAAAGTCTCCTAAATGGGGATTAGAAGAGTATGGCATTTCCAGAAATAAGTATGAATTAAAGAGCTCTCAGGGAAAGAGCAGGTTGGGGCTCCTTTTTTTGGTGGAATGAGGGGCTCTCTGATGTTATGGAATCAAGTTCTTGCTCACAGAACTTCGGGAATTTCAGGAAGCATGCATTCTATGTTCTAACCACAACACAAACTAGCTCTGTGACTTTAGACAAAGCATTTGACCCCTCTAGGTCTCAGTTTTCTCGTCTGTAAGATAAGGTCCAAATCTGATCTCTTCCAGTTCCAAATCCTGGATCCTATGACCTTGAGGTACACTTAAACTTAAAAAAGGGGGGAAAGAAGATTATCTGAAAAAGATGGGGATACTGGAATGGTCAGAAAGGGAGGATCTGGAACAGAAGTGCTTACAATATCCTTTATTCAATTCACATAGAAAAACATGCAGTATCTAAACTCTTCCCTATACCCATCACCTGAAGAAAAAAGCACTTGGATCTTACCTAAAAGAGACATTCTATTGCTAACTGAAGCTTAACTTTCTTAAGCATGAAAAACAGAACAAGCAAGAATGCTATATAGCATGCACAAAGACTGTGGTTTTGAAAAAGCACAGTGCATTCAAACAGCAAGTCCAGGACTAGTTCTGGAGCATCATCAAGCTAAAACTTAGACGGCTCTATATCTACGCCATGAAGTTACTATATTTCCCCATTTAGAATAGGCAGAATTTCTGGTTTTCCACAAAAAGGTATATGTAGACTCAATTATTAAAAAAACAAACAAACAGAATTGCAGAGTAGTCAAGGAAGGTGATGAATTAGATAATTATAACATAATATAATATATTATAAAATGATAATTCAACATAATACATTTATTTAGATAATTAGACCATTAGTGATTTGTTAAAAAGGTGTTTTATGGACATAATTAGAATGAAAACCAGATTATAGGAGTGGATGGATTTTAAGGAAATATATCAATAAACGTAATTCACCCCTTGAAGAAGTTTGACTAGAAAATGACAAAGAAAAAATTAAAGGAAAGCTTAAGTGGGAGAACAGATCCAAGGAAAATGGTCATAGAGAAAATACGTTTTTGTTGAGAAAGGAGAAAAATCAGCAGACACTTGATCATATTTGTAGGTAAGGAAGAAATCAGTTAAAAGGAAGAAATTAAAGATAAATATGAGAACAAATAAAAGTTATGAAGCAATGTCTCACAGGAGTTAAGAAGGAATGGATACAGAGTACAAAAAGAGGGGTTACTTTTCAAAAGAATAAAGGACACATATTCCCTCTGAAATGAGAGGAAGGAATCTGAAAAGAATATGGATAAAAATATAGAGAATTTGTGAAGTAGAATGAAGCTGAGGGATTCTCAGAGAACTAAGTCATAAAAAAGACATGATTGAGGAGACCAGAAAAATGGCAGAAAAATAGGAGGAACCAATGTAGTCCAAATGCCTCATAAATACATCAACAAAGTTCTTAGAGACCATCAAGTGATAAAGAAATTTAATGAAAAACCATATTGTGGCATCTATCTAAACCCAAAACACAAATTTGACCTACAAGTGACCAGGACACCATTTGTGTAACAAAGGTAGATTGAGGTTGTATACTCATTCCCTGGTGCAATCCAGCAATACTCAGTCTCTCAGAGGACTAGAATCTTGAATTTAGTCCCCAGATCTTTCAACAGAGAACAGTGCACTTGCCCAGGACTGAGTCTGAGCACCGAGAAAGGAGCAAGATCAGAGAGTTGCATTGCTCTGAACTTGATGAGCCTTTCACTTAGTAGGGGACTGCACTTAGTAGGGGACTAGTATTATCTACTAGAGTGCCAACCAAGAGCAAATATGTAGCTATTAATCTAGATATAATTGTGGATTGTGGACTGTGGAATGCCCAGGAGGGAAGTAATCAGATCATGCCTTTGTTTTGATGGTCTAGTGCCTGCTAAAAGATGGAAGCTCCTGAACTGAGGCAATCTTGTGATCTTTGAAGAACAAAGCACTCAATACCAAGAGAAAATAGCAGCAGAACTGAAACATTCATGGCCATGACAATCCTGCCAGAAGTGTGAAGAGCCCGTTCTAATACAAAGTCCCAATCTTAGAAATAGTTCTTGGAAAAAAAAAGAGAAAACAAAAAAGAAAAATAGCTATTATGAGGCTAGACAAACCCAAGATACAAACTTAGAAGAGAATAACTCCTAAACATCTATAAGCAAAGCCTCAAAGAAAAACACTGGCTAACCATAAGATCCATTAGCATTCCTAGAAGAAATAAAGCAAGATTAAAAAATTAGATGATATCATAAAGGAAATTAGAGTGATGAAGGAAAGAATTAGAAAAAAAAAGTAAGAGCAGGGAGGAAAGACTTGGAAAAAAGAATGAACAGCTTAGCACAAGAGGTATCTCATCTAGAGTATAAAATAGACTTTTTGAAAATAAGAATGGATTAAATAATAGTTAATAACTATGAGAAAAATAAAAATAATAAGACAAAATCAAAAGAATGAGAAAAAAGTTATTTTATATTTTAAAAAAACTGACCTAAAACATTATCATTTATTTAATAATGTAAGATTCATTAGATTTCCTGAAAATCATGACCAAAGAAACATCGTGGATATCACACTTTAAGAAATCATGAAAAATATTGTTGAGATAATTAGAACAAGAATACAAAGTAAAAGTAGAATCTACAGATCACTTCCTGAAAGAATACTCAAATTCTCCAAATGATAAATGGTCAAAGGATTTTCAGATGAAGAAATTAAAGCCATCTATACTCATATGAAAAAAAAATGCTGTAAATCACTATTGATTAGAAAAATGCAAATTAAAACAACTCTGAGGTATGTGAGATATGAGGTGTATTTATCTCACAGATTGGCAGATGACAGGAAAAGATAATAAATGTTAGAGCAGATGTGGGAAAACTGGAACACTAATGTATTGTTGGAGTTGCAAAATACCAACCATTCCGGAGAACAAATTGGAACTATGTTCAAAGGGCTATCAAACTGTTCCTACCCTTTGATCCAACTATGCCACTAGTGAGTCTATATCCCAAAGAAATCATAAAAGAGAGGAAATTACCCACATGTGCAAAAATATATATTTTTTGTGGTGGCAAAGAATTGTAAAATAAGGAGAAGCCCATCAATTGAGGAATGACTGAATAAGTTATTGTATATGAAAGTACTGGAACATTATTGTTCTTTTTTTTTTTCAAGTGCCACCCACTTTATTTATTTATATATATATATATTTTTTTTTTTAATTTCTTTTTTTTATTTAATAGCCTTTTATTTACAGGATATATGCATGGGTAACTTTACAGCATTAACAATTGCTAAACCTCTTGTGGAACATTATTGTTCTATAAAAAAATGAATAGACTGATTTTAGAAAGGCCTGGAAAGATTCACATGAAATGATGCTGAGTGGAACAAGTGGAACCAAGAAAACATAGTATACAGCAACAAGAAGATTATTCAATGATCAACTGTAAAAGACTTGGTTCTTCTCAGCAGTTCAGTGAACTTTGGATGGAAAATGCAATCCACATCCAGAGAGAGAACCATGGAGAATGAACATAAATCAATACATGCTATGTTCACTTTCTCCCCTTTTTCTTCTGTTTTTTTTCCTTCTCATGGTTTTATACATATATAAATAAAAAATATTTTTATATGTACCTGGGGAAAATTTTTTAAAAGAATTTTAAAAATAAAAATTAAAAATAGGTATAAGGAAAAAATAGAAAGCATACTCAAAATGAAAATTTCCAGGAATGTTTGTACTCAAAGTCTGGAACTTCTAAGTCAAGACAAATACTGCAAGTAATTGGAAATAGAGTTCAAAGTACTGAGGAACAACAGTCAGAATCTCACAAGATTTAATATCCACTATCACAAAGAAGTAGAGAACATGGTTGTGATATTGCAAAAGTCAAAAGAAATAGATTTACAATTGCAAATAACTTACCCAGAAAACTTGAATACAAATGGGATGGGAGGTAGTGAATAAATTTGTAATGACAGGGAACTAACAAGTCTTTTTTATATAAGTTCCAGAGCTTAGTGGAAATTTTAAAATAGAAATGTGGATGGAGAAGTAGTTTGCTATGCCCTTTACAAATATTACCTTATTTGATCCTCACAAAAATGCTCAGAGATTGAAACTACTTTATAATTGAGAAATCTAAGGCAAAAATTAAATGACTTGCTCAGGGTCACATGACTAATAAATGTCTGAGGTTATAATTGAAATCAGATATTCTTGACTTTAGTGCCAGATCTCTATCCAGTGTACAACTTAATTGTTTCTGAGTAAAGAGAAATTAAAAAAAAAAAAACGGTAGATGCACGTGAACAATCCAATGGGACTTTAATAAGGATGAAGTGTTTCCATTTTAAGGGATGAGGGAATACTAATAAAAGTAACCCCTCAGAATTTGAATCAACAGTCATAGAGGAAGCTCAAAAAAGACAGAAATCTGAGATTGATTTTGTTCCATTTGACAGTCTTTAAAAAAGGAAAGAGGAAAAGTTCATACTAGAGAAGAAATGTGGAAGAACATATAATTTGGAAACAAAATTTTAAAATCTATATAAATGAGGAATGTTATAGGAAATTCATTTCATCTGAACTGGGTAAAAGAGTGTAAAACATCTACACAAAGTTTGGTATAGAAAACACATTTAAAAGTGAAATGAAGGAAAGACAGAAAGAAAAGTGAGTTATGAATAAGAGGGATGAATAAGTTTAATAAAAAATAAAACTTATTGGTTTAGGGAGGCATTAGTCATAAGCAAAACAAACCTTAAACTCTGAAATGGTTTTAAAAATCTGTGTTTAGGTTCTAGATAAGGGGAAGGAAGGACAAGGAAAGAGAGGCTGACTGCATCAAATATAGGGCAATGGTATGGAAGTGATTCCTGTTCCACTTCACAACTTTTTTCTTCTTTGTAAAGGGAGTAGGGAGGGACCCATGAGCAAAATACAAAAGAATAAGATAGACAATTTTTGTCATTAATTAAATGACATAAATTAAAATTAAAATCATAATTCTAAATGTGAATGAAAAGAGCACCCCTATAAAACAGAAAACAACAGCAGAATGAAATGTGTAGTGTGCTTTCTAGAATCTCCAAGTTGAGGTACCAAAATGCACTATGCTTTCTAAAGCCCCTACGCTGGGGTGCCTACCATCCAGGCTAGCTCTCTGAAAGATCTCGGGACTAACCCAAGTCCTTAGACTTAGTGGAGGAGTGATGAAGCAGGAGACCCATGAGGATGGTCAAAGATTTTTATTTTATTTCAAATCCTCTCCATCCCTAAATACCCTAGTACAATTACATCACCACAATACACTGCACAAGTGCTAACTATAAGCAACCTGCCATTGATATGTAAATGCCCCTTTACTGTAAGTATCCCTTGCTTCAAGTAGAATACAGATGGTCACACCTCCCTTGACTTCTCAGGAAGGCTGAGACACCCCAAGAAGAGATGGGGAACCGAACCAGACACTGTCAGCAGGTTCCCTCTGGGCTGAAGGATACTGTACCTCTCCCAGAGTTCCCCTACTATCTGTGGCTCTCTATAGAAATGGAAAATGAAATCCATCAATATATTGTTTAAAAGAAATATACTTGAAAGATTCACATGGCATAAGATAAGAAACTGGAACAGAATCTATTATTTTTCATCTGAACTTACATCTGAGTAATCATGATCTGCAAAAACAGACTTAAAAATTGATAATCAGAGATTATGATGAAAGGCATCATAGACAATAAATTAATTTCAAAACTTAGTGTATTTCCACCTAATGTATCTAAATACTTAAAGGAAAAACTAAACAAGCAATAGAAAGCAATAAATAGTAACGATAATAGTAGAGAATCTCAATGTTCAACAGAGTTGATAAATTAAAAAAAAAACTTTTTAAGGGATTAAGGGTCTGAATAGGATTTTAGAAAAGTTAGCTATGATAGAATTCTGCCAACTATTCTGTTAGAATAGAAAGAAGGTGTGTGTGTGTGTGTGTGTGTGTGTGTGTGTGTGTGTGTGTTTATGAATAGAGAAAGAAGAAGACAAGGATGGTTAGGTGCCACAATGGACAAAGTGTCAGACCTGGAATCATGAAAATTCATCTTTCTGAGTTCAAATCTAGCCTCAGACACTAGCCTCAGAAGATAACTCACAACGCTTTTTTCAACTACAGTTCCTCAACTGTAAAATGAGTCAAAGAAGAAAATGGCAAACTACTATATCTTTGACAAGAAAACCCAAAATGGGATCATGAAGAGTCAGATATGGCTGAAAAAACAAACAAACAACTGAACAAAAGCAGTAGTAATAGCAAATGTTTCTAAAGTGTGTATGGCATCTTTATAAAAATTGATCATATATTACACTACATAAGCCTCATAAAACAATTCAGAAAAGAAGATTTAGAAGGTAAATCTTTTACTGATGACAATGAAATAAGATTATATTTAACAAAGGGTTATTGAAAATAAGATTAAAATTAATTATAGATTAAATAGCTTATTCCTTTAGAATTAATGGTCCAAAGAACAAATCATTGAAATGATAGGTCTTTCATTAAAACTTATAGCAACAATAACAACACAATCTGTGGGATGTAGTCAAAGAAGTCATCAGGAGAAAATTTGTACTTGAACTCTTTCTACAACAATTAAAGAGAGAAAGAATATGTCAATGAACTGAGTATGAAAATTAAAAACTAGAAAAACAACATACAAAAAAATCCAATAAACACAAAATAAACAAAAATAAAACTGAATATCAAAGTAAAAAAGTAAAAGTAAAAAAAGCACAAGTAATTCAGAAATAGAGAAGTTGATGCATGGAAGCAATTAGGTATACAACATACAGAAGAATTCACGTCAAACATTTCTGGGAAAATTGGGAAGCTATTTTGCAGAATCTAAACATAGAACAGCATCTCACCTCCTAAACCACTTTAAACTTTTGTCTCTTGGCTTTTGAGACAGTGTACTCTTCTCTTCTTTGAACTTAGCATTTATTAATAACCTATTATGTTCCAGGCATATTATTGTTGTCCTTTATTCTCGAAGAGGACCAAAATGACATCACTATGTTAGAGTCAAGTTAGTGTGTCTGACAGTGACTGATCAGACCAATGAGAGCCTGGAATGCTCTGCCACAGGTTTGCTATATAGCTCCTATGCACATTTGGGGTGAATTGTCTAACTTTGTGTTTTTTACATTTCTTCTAAGCTAATTCAATTCTGCTTTGCTCCTAGAGCACAGCACCTTCTCTGATGAGGACACACCATACTGGCAAGTCCTGTAATAGTGTCTCCCAGGTAATAAATCAATTCTGAAGTCCTCAAGAGAGACCTTGAGAATGTCCTTGTATTGCTTTTTCTGACTATCTTGTGAGTGCTTACCTTGTGTGAATTCTCCATAAAATAGTCTTTGGCAAGTATGCATATGACATTTGTACAGTGTGGCCAGCCCAATGGGATTGCTCTCTGATGTATAGTCAGAATGCTTAATAGTAATTTAGTTCAAGAAAGGATCTCAGTGTTTGGTATCTTACCTTGCCAGATGATCTTCAAGAGCTTCTTTTTCAAAACATATGCATGGATAATTTTTTAACATTGACCCTTATAAAACTTTCTATTCCAAATTTTCCCCTTCTTCCACCCACCCCCTCCCCTAAATGGCAGATATTCCAATACATGTTAAACAGGATCATCTTAAGATAATTCAGATGGAAATAATTCAATTTCCTGGCATGGTGCTAGTATACTGTCCAGATTTCACAAGCATACAACAATGAGATCAGCACACTAACTCTCTAGACCTTCCCTATTCCACACTTTTCTTCGGATTCTCCCAAACATTGAGCTAGCTCTGGCATGTATGTGTCAGTCAACCAGATGGTGCAGTGAGTAAAACATCAGCCCTGGAGTTATGAAAAGTTTGGAGGGATTCAAGTGGTGAAGGTCTTTGAATTCCAAATTGTGGATTTTATATTTTATCCTGACTGTTTTAAGAAATTGGTAGAGTTTTTTAGAATGGAGTATGGGTGTGTATGAAAGAAATAGAAAGAGATAGAGAGACCTAAACAGAGAAACAAAGACATCGAGAAACAAAGATAGCAAGAGACAGTGACATGAGAGAGAGGAGAGAAAAAGACAAAGACAGACAGACATACAGAGACAGAGACAGAAAGAGATAGAGAGAAAGCCACACACAGAGAGAGACAGAGAGAAGAGAGAAACACACAAAGACAGAGAGAGTCAGAGACAGACTGTGTGGTGTGTGGGGGGTGTGTGTGTGTGTGTGTGTGTGTGTATGTGTGTGTGTGCGTGTGTGTGAATGTGTGTGTTTGATGGTCAATTCTGCATTTGTCTTGCTTTACCAAGTTCCAGGTATGCCCTTCCCAACTAAGAACCAGGTCTTAGCTTATTTCTCTCTATAATCTCAGTCTTGGAGAATACAACTATTCCTTTAATATATATGTATGTGTGTATGTATATATATATATGACAATTATATGTTAAAATAATTTTTACCATTTGTGTGTGTTTTTAAAGTTTTGAGTTTCAAATTCCTTCTTCCCTCCCTTCCCCTCTTCCTTCTTTAAGATGGTAAGCAATCAAATATAGGTTATACATGTTCAATCATGTAAAACATTTTCATATTAGTCATTTTGTACAAGATGACTCAAATTTAAAAAAAAAAGAATGAGAGAAAAAAGTAAAGTAAAAACAGTGGATAGTACGCTTCATCATTAGTTGTTTGGGATTATCTTGAATCATT
Organism: Sarcophilus harrisii; assembly: GCF_902635505.1. Classification (NCBI taxonomy): domain Eukaryota; kingdom Metazoa; phylum Chordata; class Mammalia; order Dasyuromorphia; family Dasyuridae; genus Sarcophilus; species Sarcophilus harrisii. Next base: position 87,650,633 of record NC_045430.1, on the reverse strand, counting down.
GTATTGCTAGGAATAGCTAAGTCATTCAAAGATCTTCATCATAAAATATTGCTGTTATTGTGTATAATGTTTTGGTTCTGCTGACTTCCCTCAGCATCAGTTCAAGTAAGTCTTTCTAGTTTTTTTCTGAAATCATTCTGCTCAGCATTTCTTATACAATGATAGTATTCCATTGCAATAATATTCCTCAACTGATGGTCATCCTTTTGATTTTCAATTCTTAACCATGACAAAATGAGCTGCTATAACTATTTTTGTACAAGTAAATCCTTTTCCTATTTTTAAAATATCTTTGGGATAGAGATTCAACTGCAAGAGGAGCACAATTACTATGTATGCAGTTTTACCAATTCCCTCTTTGTGGTCTGTCTTTTCCAGTGGTTGGCCCATATCTCCACTGCCTGGGGGAATCTTGGGCTATGTATCCATCATTATTTCAAATTCAACTTTTCCCATCTTAATTCAACTAATCTTCCTCAATACAAACCCTGATTCTTTTCCTGGCTTTTCTAGTTCCATTCATGGTATTATCATTCTTCTAATCACAAAGGATCAAAACCTCAGTTGCATCCTTGATATCTCTTTCTTTACCCCACATTTGTTTCTAAATCAATGATTTCTTCAAACTCTTTTGCATTATGGGTATTCTATAGCAGAATAATTTTCTACAATTGGCCATGAGTAACTTGATATCTCTATCCACTCCCATCTATGTTCTATATTACCCCTTTAATCTTCATACAATGCTATTTCAAAATACCTCTACTATCTGAATAATTTCTCCTATTATTACATATCCTTTCTTGAACAGGAAATTTATTGTTATATATTTTGAATCCTCCCTGATATTCTGCTGGACACATGACAATGTTTTATTTTGTTGTATTTTGTTTTCCTTTTCTTTCTTTTTTCTATTCTTTTTTTAAAAATATAAACAGAATATATATATATATATATTTATTTAAAAATACTCCTACTCTTCAAAACTTTCAAAAACTGTTGTTGTTCAGTGATATCCAACATGCTGTGACTCCATTTAGAATTTTATTGGCAAAGGTACTGGAGTTGCTTGCCTTCTCCAGCTCATTTTACAGGGGAGGACGTTGAGGCAAACAGGGTTAAATGACTTGCCCAGGTATATAAGTGTCTGAGGCTAGATTTGGCCTGTACTGTATACACTATGCTACCTAGCTTTGACTATTATCTATAGAATAAAAATGATATCTCCTCAGCCCTCCACAAAGCTACTTTTCTAATCTTCATCTCCACTCCTACCCTACTTGATTCTTCAACTCAGGATGTATTGGTCTCTTCACTGTCCATGACTCTTGGAAGGTTAGAGCTAAAAGGGACCCTAGGGATCACTTAGCCATTCCCAGGAAACTTAGGCCCTGAGAGGTAAATGCTCAAGGTCATGTAGCCAATCAGTGATTAAACAGGGACCAAAGGCCAAGTGCCTGACTGAAGATAGAGCACATGTGCTGCAATATTACGTTGCTGACTGTTTCCTCCATGAGCCAGTCACCAAACATCCAGTCATCCCCAGGCCTAGATTCTGGCCTTACCTTTAGTTCTTGAGTGGTAGTTTGAGCAAATCCTCAAATAGTATTCACTCTTCTTCAAACACAGCAACTTTATGATTGGGATCAGCAGGAATCGTCTCCAAGTGTTTTTGAGTTTCAATGGGGACACTGTAACACGAGTCATGATTCTTAGGACAAAACTACCAGAGAAAGCCTAGGAAGGTAGATAGTGGGAGCAGGTTGAAGCACTCTGGCACATTCCCATGAGAAATTTATCACTCACATTTGACTTTTCCCCATTTTGAAAAGTTCTGATTCTGTTTTTGACATAATGTTCACTATAGCTCCTTTCTGCCTAAGTCTCATGATTAAGGAATAAAAATGGAGGGATCTTGGATATGTCTCTTTACATATTTGCAATATTTTCCTTGGGTTCTGGTTACCTTCTTCTAGCAATGGTTTCTCTGTCATTGTGTCCTGGAGACCCTCTTGACATGGATCCAAAGTCTTTCTGCTCTCTTGGGAAAGATCAGGCTTGGCTACCTCCCCTTTCTCTTCCTGAGATGATCCTGCATTCTTCTGCTTTAGAGGCTATGTTCAGGTCCGGGTCTCCTCCGTGGCCTGAGGGAGAAGTTGTATAATCAGTGTTTCGTTTATTTGGATATGGCTTCTCCTGTGCATCTGGATTCCTTATTTTCCCCCGTCTTATAGATAACTCATTCTGATCTTGTCCTTTGAAATAAGAAGTGGCCAAATGCTAGTTTTAAAACTCAACCCAAGCCTACTCTGACATTAATAGCAGATCTGGAAATATCCTCCCCATAGAACTCTGAGCCTCCTTTACCCTGGCTAAGAGGTACCCACCATGGCTCCCCAGGCAGGCTGAGGATACCCTAGAAGTGTTGAGAGATATGCACCTTAGCTCCCTAGGCAAGCTGAGGAACTGCACCCAAAAGGGTTAAAGGATCCCCCCCCAATCTTATCTCTTGAAGAAAGCTGAGGAGTCTGCCAGGAGGGGCTCTCCTGGAAGACTGAGAAGGTCTTATCAGCTCACATAGGCTGTAGTAGATTTCTGTATAATATGCTCAATCGAAAAACACATTATACAATAAAAGGCTGAAGGAGTATAGAAGAGTTTAGTCTGGAAAAAGAACAATCTTCATGGACAGAATCACTCTCTTCAAATTTAGGAAACATTGGCCAAAATAGGAGGAAAATGGACTTTCTTTAGTTGGCCCTATATAAAAGAGCTGGAGAGGTTTGGAGTAATGACACTGCTGGGTCAAAGGGTATGCACAGTTTTATTTCCAGATTGTTTTCCAGGATGGTTGGATCATTTCACAACACCAACAATGCATTAGCATCTCAGTTTTCCCCACCCCTCCAACATTTATCATCTTTTCCTGTCATTGTAGCCAATATGAAAAATGTGAGATGGTACCTCAAAGTTGTTTTAATTTGCATTTCTCTAATCACTAGTGATCATTTTTTCATATGACTATAGATAGTGAGAAACAGTTTTTATAGCAAGTATCTTGGATAAAGGCCTCATTTCTCAAATATATAGAGAACCAAGTCAAATTTATAAGAATACAATTTATTCCCCAATTGATAAACTGTTAAAAGGTTATGAACAGGCAGTTTTCAAAGGAAAAAAAAAATAAAAGCCATCTATAGGCAAACAAACCTTTGCCCTGGCAATGTCACTACTAGGTCCGTATCCTAAAGAGGTTGTTTATATATAAAAAAAAAAGAAAGAAAAAGGAGCCACATGTCCAAAAATATTAATAAGTAGTACTTTTCATGGTAGCAAAGAATTGGAAAATGAGTAGATGTCCATCAAATGGGAAACTGCTGAACAAGTTGTGGTATATGAAGGTAATGGATTATTGTTCAATTAAAAATGATTCAATAAGCTGATTTTAGAAAGACCTAGAAAGATTTATATAAACTGATGCTAAGCAAAACAAGCAGAACCTGAAATAACAATGTATTGTATGTATGTATACAATGTAATGTATACAATGACAGCAAGAATGTTTGATGATCAACTAGGAAAGACTTGGTTCTTCTCAGTGGTTCAGTGATCCAAGGCAATCCCAATAGATTTTGGACAGGAAATGCCATCTGCATCCAGAAAAAAAGAACTGACAGAATGTAAATCAGCACATGCTATGTTCACTTTTTTCTGTTTTTAAATTTTATCTCCCATGGGTTTTTTTTTTTTGCTCCAATTTTTCTCTCCCAACATGATTTATAAAGCAATGTTTTTTAAAAGTATATTAAAAATTAAAACAAAAAAAATTGAGAGGATGTTCATCAATTGGGGAAGGGCTGAACAAGCTGTGGTATATGAATGTAATGGAATACTATAGTACAATGAGAAATGAACAGGCAGGTTTCAGAAAAACTGGAAAGATTTGGATGAATTGATGCAAAGTAAGCATAACCAGGAAAACATTGTATATAGTATCAGCAACATTGTATGATGATTAGCTATGAATAACTCTACTTCTAGATGAAAGGAAGAGAAATTTAGGAATCTACATTAATTATTAGACTTGAAAATTCTCCTTCAAATTTCTTCCATTTCTCCCCAATTTAGACCATATTCTCCTCCCTAAAGTCAACTTCTCACCTACTTTACTCATGCACATTTACAATATCCCCTTCTGACTTAAACTTTCTAAATCAAGTTTCTGTGGGAGAGAAGACTTATTAGATTTGGACTCAGAAAATCTTGGATCTGAAAACTGTTCATACCTCCCATTAGTCTATACTGTTGGATAAGTCACTTTACCTCTCGAAACCTGTATTTCCTCATCTGTCAAATTGGCAATAGCGTTCAAATAGGAAAAACGCTATTCTACTATAACAACCCAAGGGTTATTGGCAAACTTACTTGAGGTGCTAAACCACTGTCAACTATATTATTATTACTTCAAAGATCCATGGTTTCAGCTCTTTGGGAACTCCCTCCACTGAAACCAAATGAAACTACTCCATGTTTGAGGAAACAATTTATTTCTTTGCTTTGACCAAACTCATTCACTGGTTTGGTCCAGTCCCCATCCAACTGGGTGAGAAGAGGAGAGAAGGGGGTTAGGGAAAGCAAGGGAAGGAAAGGACAGGGAAGGGAAGAGAAGTGAAGGTAGAATAGGTAGTATGGCAGACAATTATTTAGTTATTGTAAAAAAAAAAATCTTATTTGATCCTTACAAGCACCCTGGGGGCTAGATGCTATCACTACCCACTTTAGAATTGAAGAAACTAAGAAAGACAGTAGACATTCACTTATTAAGTCTCAGAGATCATGTTTTACCCCGGGTCTTCCTAAGAGCCCAGCATTCTCTTCTTTACTGTGCCATATAGCTACCTTTAAAAAAGCTAAGCAGCTCTTATCAGATAAGACAGCACTACTCTAAAGATTCGTTGATGGAACTGTCATATGAACAGGTCAATCTGGAAGATTATTCCTGTAGAGACTGGAAGACTTTAAGAGGCATTCAAGATCGTCAAGTGAGTGAACCCCCCCCTCTATCTTTCTGGTGTGACAACTAGCATCCTGAGGTGTGGGCAGACAGTTCTGCCTATCACTGTGCCAGACACAAGTACAGGTTTCCACTGAATTGTGTACATGACCATTTTGACAGCATCTGCTGTATTTTTTTCAAGGAGCAGTTCAATAATGACAGAAAGCCTGGCAGAATTTCCCACAAGCAAGTTTGGAGCCTGGGAAGAATAAATTTGGACATCTCTCAAATCAGTTCATTGTAGAGCTGGGTTAGGATCGTCAAGGAGCTAAAGACAGTCTTCTCCCCTTCGGCAACTCAGAATATAAGAAGTCAGTTCATTTTTTTAAAAAGTGATTTTAATTAATTTTAAGGATCAAAAATATTTATTTAAATGTTAAAATAATCAAAGTTGGCAAATTACATAAAATCATAGACCACAGTAACACTGGGGGGAGGACCCTTCACTTCCAGCTGCCTTTTACTTGGACCCTGGTTAGGGATTAGCATAGATCAGAATCAATGGAGGAGACAGGAAGGGGAAGGGAGATGGGGGGGGGGGGGAAGACAGAACTGAGCATAACAAATGCAAGATTGTATGGAGAATGGAAGGCTTGATAGAATAACCCCCAAAGTAGCAAAAAACTGAACACGAGGCATGAAGCCCAAGCAGGTTAAAACAGGGGGCCCAACTCTTCATTCCCCCCTAATTCCCTTACTTTCCAAGTCAGTAGACCAAGTGAACTGGATCTTCAACACATTTGTAAAATATAATGAAGTAGGGATAGGTAAGCTCTCTTCGGAACACAGTAAAAAGGGTAGGCGTGTTCATATCATTCACACAAGCGTCATACTCATAGCCATTTTCCTTACAGGGTGGAGAATTAAATAAAGAATTACCAAGGGTCTTTTCTCCAATTAGCACTTTGGCCAACACTGTCATATATCCAGAATTAACAGTTTTTTTGGAAGTTAAAATATTAGCAGAAAGGGAGAAATAGAGTCCACAGCCCAAGAGGCCTTCCATACTTGCTCTTTTAGGGCACAGGCCATACTTTGTCAGTTCCTCCAAGCTAATGGGAGCTTGACAAAAAAGATGGTATTCTAGAGGACTAGGAATTTGGAGCCTTTTTAGCCTCTTCTTCTCTCTGTGGGGGATAAAGGAATGGAAGATTTTGTTTAAATGTATTCTTTTCATTTCAGCCCAATTCTCTACAAACTATTTCCACCATGACTTTTTCCTCAGCTTATCATTTACTCTTTGGTAATATATCCAACTACAACAAGTACAGTTATCTCTTCTATATTGTGATTTTCCCCATACCAGTTTCAATACATCAGCAGTTGACATAAGAAATTAAATGGGAATTTTGGAGGAGTTTTGCAGAATATTATCTATTCAAAGGCCAGCAGATAACACAGAAAAAATTTAGAAACTCAAATGCACAAAATATATGTATAGTATTGTATAATATCCTATGACCAAATACTTCACCCAAATTTTACAATAAGATCTGTAAACACCCAATAAAAGAAAAAAAAAATCAGATTTCTTCTCTAGTATGAAAGGAGGGCCAAAAAACGTTATGTGGATTTTCCAGATTGAAGTATCTAAATCTAACCCTAAATGCTCTATTCCCCTAACCCCCATGATGTGGAAGGAATAACTTCATTTATATGTGTCTGTATACACACACACACACACACACAACTTCCAATATCACTTGTCTTTTCCAAAAGCCAACAATACCTATTCCTTCAGTGCATACCATCTAATTATGGGAAAGCACCCAAGGTAACAATCTAACCTCTATATAAAAGGAGTCCTTATTCCCTGTACCTTCATCTATCATGGGCCTGGTACCTTCTCTGCCCCATTCATTACCTCCCACCTTGAACACACCTTAGGTATAGCTTCCAGAAGTAAGGGTTGTAGAGTCTGTAGATTCTTAACACCACGGCCTGCTCAGGGGGGATGGAGGTGTGGAAGAGCTGACAACAGTGTTGATATGCAGGCTCTGAAGGTGCCATTTCCACCACTGTGAAAAAATCTTTCTTTGCCATTGTTGTCACTTTACTTTTGTAGGGATGCTCCCCTATATAGATGTCTGTTGCCTCTTCTCCCCACAATGACAGGTTTAGTTTTTCAGAATGCCATATCCTGGGAAGCAAAAGAAATAGCTAAGAAAGACGGGAAATGTTCAATGACATGGGAGAGGGAGACAGAGTCCTATATGATTATGAAAAGACCACAGGAAAGAAAGGCATTACATGAGTCATTCTTCTGCTTTTCACTGCAGATGGGAGACTCTTTACCCTTTTCCCCGAAATATATGTCTAAATATAAAAACCTTCTTGAGGAATAAGAACATTAGAACTTTTCTAGTTTTTTCAGGTTTGAAAGGTCTATACCTCACTCATCTGAACATTATTGCAACTGTGAAAAGTAGTAACTGCCGTTCTTGTGATCCCCCTTTCATAAGTTAGAAAAATGAAGTGAGGGTCAGGGATTTGGGGGAGCTGAAATGTTTCTAGTTGCATAGCTAGTGAGTTTTAGGGGCAGGATACACAGCCAGGTCTGTCTAGTTCCAAGTCTCACTATAATACTCTAATATTTCCCTTCCTATCTGACAGACACATAAGTATACATATATATGTGAAAGTAGAAACCCTTCCAAAAAAAAAAAAAAATCTAAAACAAACAAACACCAGGAACTGTGCTTTTTTTTTTTTTCTTAGACACTTATTTGATTTCTAGTTTTGCCATTAACTTACCCATATGATCTTGAGCAATTCATTTCACAGCACCCGTTTCCTTATCTATGAAACTGGGAGACTGGGAATAGGATTGTAGAAGCTTTCCAAGCACATTTTCTGTTCTAAAATATTTGATCCTGGAGTAACTGAGATTGAAAGACTATAGGATACTACTTTGAGCTAGGATTTGAACTCTAACCCATCATCAGCTCCAGCTCACTATGCACTACAATACCTAGCTGCCTACTTATAAATATTCATTTGGCCGAGAGGTAATTGAGTTAAAGTAATTGGGCAATTGGGAAAAGGAGTGGTAGATATGTGGGCAAATAATGTTAATATATCCAGAGAGAGAGAGAAAGTAAGCCTAGATCCTCTGATAAATGTAGCAGGTGAGAAGTTTAGAAGAAATCTAGAAGAATTTTTTAATAAAATCAGAGCAAGAGCTTAAAAGAAAATATAGAGTAGGGAAGTGGGGGTGGAAGAAAGGGAGGGAGAAAAGCTTGGAACACAGGATGAATGTTGAAAACTACCTTTTCATGTATTTTGATAATTAAAAAAAAAAAACTATCAAAAAAAAAAAAAGAAAGAAAACAGACTGAGAAAGTGTGTTCAATATTAGAGTAGAAGATATTAGAAGGACAGAATTAATGGTCAGCGATTGGAAGATCTTCCTAGGGTTCCCACCACCACCACACACACACATTGTTAAGATTATAGGGCAGATCATGTCACTCTCCTCAAAAAGACTTGAGTCTTTTGCCCTAAGGAAAGATATAAACTCTACAATCTGGCTTTTAACCTATTACCTACTGGCAGTGTAGCTCCCCACCTCCTTTCCTAGTAAGGACTTTATAAATTTGTCTCCTTTCCCCTTTCCAGAGTTATTTCTATTATTCCATTTTATACATTCTACATTGGTACCAAATTGATCCACCAGCTGTTTTAGGAAGTCAATATGCCAGTTTCTGTACCCCATGCCTAAGTTGTACATCCTCCTGATCTTCACTTCTTAGAATGATTATGATGGTGATGTTAGTTATATATCACTATAAAGTTTGCAAATATCATTAAGTTTTTTATATAAATTAATTTTTGATCATTTGCTCCCTATAACAGTCCTGTCAAGTAGGTGTGATCATGATCCCCATTTCACATATGAAGAAACAGACAGACTGAGGTTCAGTGTGATTTGCTTACAGTCACACAATAAGTATCTGAGATGAAATTTGACCTTAGCTTTTCCTGACTCCCAATTTCAATTCTATCCATTGATCTACCCAGCTACCCCAAGCTAGAATCTCTAATTTTTTAAAACCCAATTCAGATTCTATCTTGTTCTAGAAGTCTTATTTGATCCCTAATCCAAATGTTAATACTCTCTCCCTTCTTAAATAATCTAGTTATACAAAAGTAAAATTTATTTCATGAAGAAAGCCAATAGTCTTCAGATAAATGCATTCTCCTGTGTTCATGTCTACATGTGTGTGTATATATATATATAAAACATGTTTTAGATATGGAAACCACACACCAATATTATACTGTGTGCCATATGCATATACATATGTCATATACATGTGACATATGTTGAATAGACGCCAAAATGAACAATGGGTTGGGATCAGAACTGAGTAGGATTTAACTTGGATAACCTTAGGAATATTACAAATTTTTAAAAAGATTTCCAACATTTTCCAGGAAATGAAAGCTTATTTCCACTGAATGGTTGATAAATATTTAACAATATTTTCTCTGTTAATAATCTCTGAAGTGATCTCTGAATTGATAATGAGGGCAATGAAGAAGCATTTATGGTGTGAGTAGCTCAGTTATGAAGAAGTAGAGTGAAAGGTGTTAATTCAAAAAAATTGACAAGTGAAAAAGATGGTCTAGTCACATTTAGAACCAGGGATAGTCAAAGAAAGTCCTGTTCTCTTCACAGTTAGCCTCCCTCTATCAAGAGAAAAGGAAAGGCGTGTTTCTCTAGAGATGTGAGCAAAAGTCAAAATATATGTAGAGCTGGAAGAAATCATGTAAGTTGAGTCCAATTTCCTTAATTTGTTGTTATTTGGTCCTTTCATGTCCAATCCTTTACAACTTCATTTGGGGTTTTCTTGGCAAAGACATTAGAATAGTTTGCCCTTTCCTTTCCAGCCCATTTTGTAGATGAGGAAACTGAAGTAGGCAGAAATCAAGTGATTTGCCCAGGGTTACCCATCCAACTAGTAAATATTTGAAGCCGCATTTTAACTTAGAAAGATGAGTCTTCCTGACTCCAGGCCCTGCACTGAATTTACTGCACCACCTAAATGACCCTCCTCTCAGTTTACAGAAAGGGAATAGAGGCCCAGAGAATGCCAGGAGATGTCCAATAGCAGATTATGATTATTTGCCTATATCTTACATAAATCCCCTCTTCTAATACTGTCCTTTATCCTAGCAAAATATAAAGGAGAGCAAAGATTGTTTGCTTTTTGTCTCTGAACTTCAGTACCCAGTGTATCAATGTTTATGGAACAGAATAGAAAAGCCACACAAAGTCTCTTCCCCCCTCTCAATGAGGCCCTGGAGGTTGGAGACTATCTAGTTATTCTGGAGGCTAAAAACCAAGTAGAACTGAAAGGACAATTTACATTTCTTTAAAATTGGACAGTCAACTCACATATATACATATATGTATATGTATGTGTGTGTATATATAGATAGATGTGTGTGTGTGTGTGCGTGGTAGTGCCAGAGAAACTGAGGCAGGACAGATTGGTTTTTAATCTTAATTGGGGAGAATTTTATATACAACATGGGTTGGGATTGTGCGTACATGTAGGTACATGTATATATATGAATATATGAATAACATATAGGCAATTAGATTTTGTGATCTCTAAGGTCCCTTCAACCTCTCATCAGTAAGTCTTAGTTAAAGTCGAATGATCCCAATACCATTCCAAAATAAAATGTCCAAAGCCAGAACTCCTCACCTGAGGTTATTCACATATTGGTAAAGAGGAACGTATTTAGGCCGACTAATTTTTACTATATACATTTCCTTTAGCTGGGTAGCTGTCAATTTTCTTTTTGTCCCATTCGGGGTCTGCAGATTGCTAGATGGATTCTCATTTTCCTGGAGAAGAAATGGAGAAATATTGGGTTAACACTGAACTTTCAAGTAACGCGTTCTAAATTGGCACCCAAAAAAGCCCCAGAGTTCAATCTGAGTAGTCCTGTTCTCTAACTCCCCAATTTCCCCTTTAGAAAACATTCTGACTTCTCTCTGCCTGACATGAATAAGAACTGTTTAAAAAAAAAAAAAAAAAAAAAAGAGGTCACTGCATGTCAGGGCTGGGTCCCACCTTTCCCGATTCCTTTCTCTGCTTAAGTTTTCTTAGTTCCGTTCCCTCTTTGTGAATTCCTCATTACTTGCTTTATATGTTCTCGCTCCATCATACACCTCACTTTCTCTCTGCGTTAGTACTATCTCCCATCCATTCAAAACCATCAGATGTTAGAATTGTAACTTGGAGTTAACCCTCACCTTTTATAAAGAAAGAAACAGAGGCTTCAAAAAAAAAAAAAAAAAAAAAAAAAAATTAAAGGAACCAGACCAGGTCACACACAGTAATCAGACAGAGCTGGGTCTTACAGTCTTTAGACTCAATCTAGTACTCTGAATTCTTCATTCTCCCTTCTGCCCTAGCAACCCAGAAATTTTATCCATACCTTCAGAGGAATCCCATGGTCAATGGGACAAAAGCCAAATTCTTTAGTCTGACATTTAAAGCTCTCTATGGTCTGGTCCTTTGCAATTTTGCTTAAAGAGGTTCTTGTAGGAAAACAATCATAGATGATCTTCTGTCCATATTTCCGAGTCTGAGTTAACTTCCTCATCTATAGTCTCCATCTCCCATTAAAAATCTACCCTTCTTTTGGTATCTAGTTCCTTCATTACCTTCTTCACTGCCCATTCTAACCAGTGACTTGTCCTATCTCCAAGTTCATGTAGCACCTAATTTAGAGATTTAGTCACATATTGCATTGATATTTTTTGTCTTGTTTGAGGGACAGCTAGATGGGCTAAGGGATAGAATGCTAGGGATAGAGTTGGAAAGTCTTCCCAAGTTCAAATCTGGCCTCAGACACTGGTGCATAATTCTGGACAAATCATTTAACCATATTTGTTTCAGTTTCTTCATCTGTAATGAGAAAAAAAAAAGGCAAACCCTTCTAGTATCATTGCCAAGAAAACCCCCAAAAGGGTCATGACTTTTCAGTTTGAGTGACTGGACAACTATCACAAAGCTTCTAAACAATGACTGAACTTGAATGATGGGAAGGGATGAGATTTCCAAAGGGTAGGGTGGTGAGAGAAGGTTACATTTTGGGGAACTATTTACATGTAGATTTCATTTTCTTTCCCAGGCATCTTGATAAAACCTGATGACTGAGGACCCATGTTCTTCTGCATCTTGTACAGCTATTAACAGTGCTAGTTATGCCATAATGCTTCAGTGGTTGATCCTCCTGTTTCACTTTTTAGTTTGCTCAATTTTTCCTCCCCTTTTTTCTTAAAAAATTTTTGGGGGACAACTAGACGGCACAGTGGATAGAGCACTGGCCCTGAAGTTGGGAGGACCCAAGTTCAAATCTGACCTCAGACACTTAGTACTTCCTAGCTATGCGACCCTGGGCAAGTCACTTGACCCCAACTGCCTCAGCAAAAATAAATAAATAAAATTAAGATATAGTTCACTGGGCTTTGAGTAGAGAGCTAGATGTCTTTAGAAATGAGGATAGAGATAAAAACATATTTTAAAAATTAATTTTAAGAGTCTTAGGTCCAAGGGTAGTGAGGTGATGCAGTAAACTAGAACACCAAACCTGGAGCCTGCTTCAGGTTCCAACAAGGAGTTGCATTCTAATAATGATGAAACATTAACAGAAGACACAGTAGAAGTGCTAAATGTCCATTAACTGAATTTCTTATTTTGATATTCTACCTAGCTAATTAGTTTAGCCTAGCCTCTCCTTTAATGCTTTGCATATGAATATTTCAGCAATATTCTCTCAGACCCAGGAGAAAATATTTCATCAATTATGCCTGGATAAGTCACCTGATAGTTCTAGCCATTTAAGGCAAGCCTACGCTTTTTATTTACTTAGCAGATCAAACCCATATTGTGAAGAAATGCTTAATTATCCTATGGAGCAGCATAATTCTACTGAGAATTCCTATTTTTCCCAGGATGCATTCCTCTGCCCCAATCAGAATTTTGATTTCCTTTACCTGGTCATAGGGAATCCACTTGTAGTTACTATGGTAATAAACTTCAGAAGGTGGGGCAAGTGGGCTGTCACTTTTACAGCAGATCCTCCGCACATAATCAAAACAGGAATGAGAGGATGACTGGAATATCCTTAAATTCATGTCCAAGTAGAAGATTTTACCAAGATATCTGGGAAAGAAAATGAATTCTACATGTAAACAGTTCCCTAAAATGGAACCTTCTCTTGCCACCCTACCCTTTGGAAATCATCCTTTCCCATCATTCAACCTCAATCATTATTTATAATCTTTGTGATCATTGTTCAGTTGTATCTGGCTCTCTGTGACCCCATTTTGGGATTTTCTTGATAAAGATCCTGGAGTGGTTTGCCATTTCCTTCTCTAGTTTATTTTATAGATGAGGAAACTGAGACAAAAGATTAAATGACTTGCCCAAGGTCGCACAGTTGGGAAATATCTGAACTCAGATTTTAATTCAGGGAAAGAAATCTTCCCAATTCCAGGCTCTATCCACTGTGCCACCTAGATGCCCTGTTTAGAATCTACAAAATAAGAAATGGAAGAGTATGGTATTCCAAGAAATAAATATGGATTAGATAATTCTTGGGGAGACTTTGGATAGGCTCTCCTTGTTGCTGGTATAGGATTCTCTGACAACATGAAAAAAAGATCTTGTTAAACATGTATCAAATAAGAAGGAATACTATCTACTAAATTTCAGGAAGCAGTTGGCTTTGTCTGAGCAAATTCTTTTGACTTTTCTTCAATTCTTCAGTTACCTTATCTATGAAATGAAAGGTTTTTTTTTTTTAATTAGACTTTACTGTGGTGGTTCATTCTACTCTAAATCTTGAATCTTTTGATTCTTATTCCTAAGTGTTTTCATTTGGGGCTTTCAGGAAATGACTTGTAGATTCTATTTTGATTTTAATTTCTGGTTCTAAGAGTTTGGGATAGTTATCTTTTTAAAATTTCTTTTTTTTTGGGGGGGGTCATGATTTTCAGGCAGAACAATAATTCTTAATTTTTTTCTCATTATATTTTCCAGATCAAACTTTTTTTTTTTTTTTTTTTTTTTTTTTTTTAATAGGAGATAGGGGGCAACTAGCTAGGGCAGTGGATAGAACACCAGCCCTGAAGGCAGGAGGACTGAGCCTCAGACACTTGACACTTCCTAGCTATGTGACCCTGGGCAAGTCACTTAACCCCCAATTGCCTCAGGCCAAAAAAAAAAAAGTGGGGGGAGATAAAATAGAATTTAAAAACATAGAAGAAAATTAACTTTTCTTATTACTTCATACAGTTTGTTTCTTGAGCATCTTTGTTAGCTTTTAGTGGTAGAATCCTATTTTAACCTATTTTCTTTGTTAGTGCGAATTTAGGACCAAGGACCCAGATTTGGTTGTTTTAATCTACTATGGTTCTGTGACCCAGAACTGAATAATAGGCGACATGCCAGCTGGCACCTGTTCTTGACCCCTGAACTCAATGCCCTCATCTGGGTCTGGGACCCTCTTTTGCCCTGTTTCATAGTGTTTCTTTGGTTTCTCCAATGCTTTAGGTAACCATGAGCTTCTGGGTACTCTCTGCCTAATGTCTGCAGACCTTTCAGTCTAGTTCCTTCTGCCACCCAGGCTGGAAAAATTACTCCTTGTCACTTTTTTTGTGGACTTTACCATCAGAATTTGATGTGATACGTTTTTTAGATTTGTTTGGAGTTGGGGAAAAGGGGGACAAAGAACTCACTATATTACTTCCTGTTACTGCACCATCTTAGCTCTATCTCCAAGAACAATGTAAATAACAACTCTTAATAAGTTTTTTTTTTTTTTGGGGGGGGGGGGGGGGGGGGGGAGGGAGACAATCAGATTTAGGTGACTTGCTTAGGGTCACATAGCTAGTGTTTGAGGCCACATTTGAATTTAGGTCCTCCTGATTCCAGAGCCATTCTTTTAATTCATTAATTGATGAATTAAAATGCAAAAAAATCAATTCTACCTCCTCAGAAATGGTCAAATAGAGGAGTTGGGTCTTTTTTTTTTTTTTTAAATATTTGAACACCAATACATTTTTAACGGAATTGTGAATCGATCCCAAAATTTAGAATTACTTGAACAAAGTCAAGTATATTTTATAGCAAGAGAGGCTGTACTAATATATTAAAAGATTATTCCCTAGGACCATATTAGATTGATACCACAAATGCAGAGATACTTTAACTTTAGGAAGATTATAATAGTAATGACAAGTTTAAACTCATGATTAGAGCAACAGAAGCATAAAAACCTTTTGATAAAATACAACATTCATTTAAACATACTATGAAGCATAGAATAACTAGACCCTATCTACAATGCAAGAAACTTACTATCCAAAATAAAGAGCATTTGTAATATAGAAACATAAGATTAAGAGGACAAAGCAAGATTATCCATTGTCACTCCTCTTACTTAACATAGATCTAGAAATGTTAGCTCCAACAGTAAGTCATAAAAATGCCTGTACAAAGAGATGAAATTATTTCTATTTTCAAATACATGGTTTATTTAGAGAATACTTTAAGAATTTTGAAGAAAATTATTTGAAATGATTTCAGTAAAATAGCAGGATAGAAAATGAACTCAAATATAATCAACTTTTCTATACATTATTAACAGAAGGAAGAGACAAAAATTATTTCTAAATAACTACCAAATATATTGAATATCTTATAATTAATCAAGATATGCTCAGGGTCAATACAAATACAACTTGTTCTTTATAGAACTAGACAGGCTGAAATAATTAGGAAGATAATAACTGTGATTGAGTCATGACAACATAAGACAAAATTATATTATCTAAGCTAATTTACAGAATTAGTGTCATGCAATGACCTTTCCAAGGGTTTGCTTTGTAGAACTAGACAATATAAGAACAAAATTCAACTAGAGAAATAAAAATTCAAACCTCTCAAGGGAAATGAATAAAAAAAGAAAAGGGAAAAAACTATCAGATCTCAAATTATACAACGAGGCAATAATCACCAAAATTATATGGTGATTTAGTTAAAAAGTAGAAAAGCTGATCAAGAGAACATACCAGATAAACGAGACTCAGATGCAACCAAAATAATCTAGTGTTTGACAAACCCAAAGACCCCAAGTACAAGAGAGAAAGGACTCTCTATTTGATAAAAACTACTAGAAAAACTCTAACGGTAGCCTGGTAGAAACCAAATTTTGGGCAATATTTCACATCACATACTACAATAACTCCCTAAAGAATATATTACCTTAATATAGAAAGTTACATCATAAAGCAAAACAAAAGAAAAAACAGTAATAAAGGAAAAGGAGAAAAGGTTTTTTTTTCCTCCCACAGTTATGGTTAAGGGAAGAATTAGTAAGGGACATTAATGATCATAGAAAATTAAAAGAATGATTTTGATTACACAAAATGAAACAGTTTTTGCGTTAAGAAAAATCAAAGGGAGAGGATTATGAGAACAAGGCAGAATAAGTCATAAAATTTCAAGCCCTCCAGATTCCCCCCACCCCAAACAAAACAAAATTGTACCTCAGAGCAAATGTACAGGAGCAGTATGTCTTTTCTTCAAGGAAGGACATTTCAGTGTATTTTTCAGAGGTTCATTACTTCAATAAATCATTTTTCCTTCTTTAGGGAACACTCAAATACAAATTACAAAAATTTGTATGCCCCCAGATCCAAAAGTTTTTCCCCCCCTTAATTCTCATTTCTTTTTATAGTAGGTCATTCTCCTTTCCCCTCATTTACCCTCTCATCTTTTGGATTTCAGGATAATGTGGTCTCTTTCTTGCTATAGTCAACCACTACTTACTCTTCCTCCTCTTCCCCAAGTTCCCTTGAAAAGCTTCCTCTTCTCCTACTCCCTCTTAAGATTTAGTCCTGAGCTCATTCTTCTCAATGATCCAAGTTGGGGAATCACAATTATTCCTATGGCTTTGATTATAGGGAGACCTACATCTTTCCTTCAGTGGTCTCTCCTAAATGCCAGGCCCAATTGCTTGCAAGATATCTTTACTTGCACACCCAGCATTACTTCAAACTGTTCTTTGTATGTCTTAGATTCAACTAATCTCCCTCTCTCTCTTTATTCTCCTCTCATAAACCACCATCCCCAAACAAATCCTGCTTCTCTCTATTTCCCTATTTTTGTTTACCATTCTTCTAACTACATGGACTCAAAACATCATTGGTATCTTTGACATCTCCCTCTCCTCCCCCCCATTTTTGTTATTTGATTCCCTGAAACTTATTTGTGGCTATTACCATTCTAGAGGTTCCATCGGTTGAGGATCTTCTTACATTTGGACCATGGGAATAGCTTGGTCACCCTCTCCCCCCATCTATCTTCTACACTACCCATTTAATCTTGATAAAGCACCACCATTATTATTCCACTATTCTTTGGCTCCCTATAACCTACAAAATAAAATATTATCTCTTTTTTACCATGCCCAATTCTTTACTTTAGGTCAGACTGGTTTAGACACTGTCAATGGGAAAAAAAAATACAACACAACAAACCCTTAATTTTAGCTCCATGCCTTTGCTGTGCTCCCTACCCAAGGTTCTCTTTTTTTTTTTTTTTTTAATTCCTAGCTAGCCTTTAACTTGACCCAAGCCTAAGTCACCCCCCTCTTCCAATCCAACATGGTCTCTCTTTTCCCTGAGCTTATAGATTATTAGAGCTAAAAAGTTTATTTCACAACCATGACAACTAGATCAAAGAATTAACAAGAGACAGAAATGATCACGGAAGATTAAAAGAATGATTTTGGTTACATAAAATGGAACCTCTTTTGCATTAACAAAATCAATGTAGCTAGAATTAAATGAAAAACAATACTCAGTGAAGAAGGAAGGAATATCTTCAAAAACAATGTAAAAATAAAAGGGGACCATAGTCCAGGTGCCTGACTCTGAAGACAGAGCTTACATGCCACAATATTGCATTGCTGACTCCTCCATAAATCGTTGGTCAAACATCTAAACTATTCCCTGGCCAAGATTCCCACCCAGTCTTCAGTTTCACAATCATTTACCTTATTAGAGAAAGGATCCTTTAAACCATACTTACACAATTTTTGCAGCTTTATAATTGGGATTAGCATAAATCATCTCCAAGTGCATTTGGGTTCCAATGGGAACACTGTACCAACAGTTATCATACTTATGATGAAATTGCCAGTGGAAGGGTAACAAGGTGTGATAGCAGAGGCAGGATGAGTCATTCTGGCATGTCCCCATCAGGAATTTTTCACACACACATAGGTCTTCCCCTGTCTTAAAAAGTCCTGATTCT
Organism: Sarcophilus harrisii; assembly: GCF_902635505.1. Classification (NCBI taxonomy): domain Eukaryota; kingdom Metazoa; phylum Chordata; class Mammalia; order Dasyuromorphia; family Dasyuridae; genus Sarcophilus; species Sarcophilus harrisii. The sequence continues at coordinate 87,632,228 of NC_045430.1, read as the reverse complement.
GTTAGTGAAAAAATGGTCACTAAAGACCCTTTTCTCATGGGAAATCTGATTTGACAATACAATGGAGACTTAGTCACTGCAGTTTGAGGTACCTTTTGGCGGAACCTGTGCTCTTCTTCTCTAAGAAAAACTCCAGTCCCCTCTCTGGGACATGTTGAAACATTCCCGTCTGCCTTAATGGGCCCTTGAGAGATCCCGCAGATTGCTGCGTTTACCAAAATGGGATCCTCAGAAGCCTTCCAATCTATTGGATTTACCCAGGTGGGCCCTTGGGGAGCCTCGCGGTCTGTTGGCTTTGCCCAGGTGGGCCCTTGGGGAGCCTCGCGGTCTGTTGGCTTTGCCCAGGTGGGCCCTTGGGGAGCCTCGCGGTCTGTTGGCTTTGCCCAGGTGGGCCCTTGGGGAGCCTCGCGGTCTGTTGGCTTTGCCCAGGTGGGCCCTTGGGGAGCCCCGCGGGCTGTTGGCTTTGCCCAGGGGGGCCCTTGGGAAGGCTTTCCCGGCTGTTGGCTTTGCCCAGGGGGGCCCTTGCAAGGCATTCCAGGGTGTTGGGTTTACCCAGGTGGGCCCTTGCAAGGCATTCCAGGGTGTTGGGTTTACCCAGGTGGGCCCTTGCAAGGCATTCCAGGGTGTTGGGTTTACCCAGGTGGGCCCTTGCAAGGCATTCCAGGGTGTTGGGTTTACCCAGGTGGGCCCTTGCAAGGCATTCCAGGGTGTTGGGTTTACCCAGGTGGGCCCTTGCAAGGCATTCCAGGGTGTTGGGTTTACCCAGGTGGGCCCTTGCAAGGCATTCCAGGGTGTTGGGTTTACCCAGGTGGGCCCTTGCAAGGCATTCCAGGGTGTTGGGTTTACCCAGGTGGGCCCTTGCAAGGCATTCCAGGGTGTTGGGTTTACCCAGGTGGGCCCTTGGGGACCAGCGGTCTGTTGGCTTTGCCCAGGGGGCCCTGGGGAGCCCCGGTCTGTTGGCTTTGCCCAGGTGGGCCCTTGGGGAGCCTCGCGGGCTGTTGGCTTTGCCCAGGTGGGCCCTTGGGGAGCCTCGCGGGCTGTTGGCTTTGCCCAGGGGGGCCCTTGGGGAGCCTCGCGGGCTGTTGGCTTTGCCCAGGGGGGCCCTTGGAAGGCTTTCCCGGCTGTTGGCTTTGCCCAGGGGGGCCCTTGCAAGGCATTCCAGGGTGTTGGGTTTACCCAGGTGGGCCCTTGCAAGGCATTCCAGGGTGTTGGGTTTACCCAGGTGGGCCCTTGCAAGGCATTCCAGGGTGTTGGGTTTACCCAGGTGGGCCCTTGCAAGGCATTCCAGGGTGTTGGGTTTACCCAGGTGGGCCCTTGCAAGGCATTCCAGGGTGTTGGGTTTACCCAGGTGGGCCCTTGGAAGGCTTTCCTGGCTATTAGACTTGTCCCGGTGGGCTTCTGGGATGCCCCCTTAGAGGCAGTAGGTCTTGGGGAAGGCCTTGAGGTTACATGAGTGTTTCTTGTCACAGATTCCAAACCTCCCCGAGTCTGTGGGGTTACTTCTACTTTCTGAACTTTAGAAAGTGAGCTAGAACTTTCTGCCATGCATATGTCGCTACATTTTACTCTCCTTCCCACATCTGGCTGTGCTAGCACCTCCACAGATTCACAAGCTGCCGGAGATGGTCTAGCCATAGGCAGCAAGCTTGACTGAGTGGTAACAGCCGCAACTGTTGAAGATGGTCCAGTTGGCTCTGATGTGGTTATCAAGGGTTCTTGGATGTTCCCAAGATCACAAGAAATGTCTTCCAATGTCATATTTTCCAATAATCTAGTTGGGGGTACCTGTTGTTCTGAAAACAATAGTTTTTGTGACCCTGTAACATCTTCTTCACTGACCCCTGAGTGTTCAGCCATGGCCTCTGTTGAGCTCATAGGTGATGTATCTTCCAGCTTTGATTTCTGGCTCTTAAATCGCCTAGCTATTCCAAGGGGACAAGGAGAATGATTCAAATACACAACTTCTTCACAGTCTCTGATAATTAATAGCAAGACAATGAGAGGAGTAATAAAAAAATCTTAGAAGTTGAGTCTTCTCTCACATCTCATCTACACAATCTGTCCTCAGAAACCCTCCCATTCTTAAGCCCAACCACTGATGACTAAAGCTTCTCACCTGGGTCCTCAATAGCTAAATCATTTAACTCTTTCCATACACCACACACACACACACACACACACACACACACACACATACACACACACACACACACACACACACACACACACACACACACACACATTGAGCACATTGAGGGATAAACCTTCTGCTTAAAAGCAGAATAGTTTAAATTTCTTCCTAAAGTCCCTGATGCTCATCCAGGATAGAGAAAAATCTACTTGATTGGGTGATGGTGTTGTAGACACAAACGTGTTACAGATGAAAAAACCAAACAACCAATCATTGACAACACAATGAGTGAGGTTAGGAAAGGGTAGGAATGTGCCTTGTACTGACAGCTGAGATGGGGTTACAATAAAGGGTCATTTAAGCTTCAAGGATCTATTTTAGATCCCTTTAGGCCCCTTTTTCATCCTTCCATATCTCTGATACCATTGATGCTCTACCCTCAAAACCCCAAAATGACTTAACAATTCCTGGCAATTAGGGTGGTAAGTCTGTTTTAATAAGTCTATTGGCCTCTTGGCCACTCTAAGGTTTGATAAGATAACTGTTTCTTGAGATTTTAACTGACCAAACTAAGAACTGGGGACACTTGGGGTTGGATCACCAATCAGTTCTTCTTTGGAGATTGGAGGTAACTTTCTGTGGAAGTATTGGCCAATTCAAACTTGAAGATCTTTCTGAGAGGAAAACTGAAGACAGTGACCAAGGCAAAAATTACACTGACAACAACCAAACTTGGTCCAACTGAAGTTGTGCACCAGGTATGATAATCTCCTCTTAGAGGATGTAATTAGATCTTTTGAACTAGATACATGCTCCCTGCAGCAGCTGCCTGGAAACTTGCCACTGACCTAAGGAAGACCAAATCCAACCAAGATCAGCTATTCTTTCCTGAGAGGTAAAGAGGAATGGAGGCCTGGGGTACCAGAAACTGAGTCAAGGAATATGTGCAAGGAAAGGTTAAAGGAGATCAGAGGTTAAAGATCTAAAAAGCAGAATAATTGGGGTAGGATTCAGGGAAGGCTCAGGATTGATTGCTTCAAAAATGGGAAGCATTGGCATAAGAAGTGGACTTGCTCTGTTGGTTCTAGAGAGGAGAGCTGCTGAAATTACAGGGTTCTGCAGAATTTTTTCAGAAGGATATCATTTATTGTCTTCTCAACATGAAGAGGAGATTTTTTTGGATGAAAAGAAACATTCCTGACTGGTAGAGCTGACCCAAATTCAAATGGGGCCTGGAGAGACAGTAGATTCCCCTTACCAAAAGTATTTGGAGCTGGATGACGCTTCATCAGAGAGGTTATAAGGGGAATCATGTCTTAGGTAGGTGTTGGTTAGACTAAATAATCCCTAGGGAAGGCCCTTTCTACTCTGAGGTGCTGTCTTTTTTTGGGAGGAAGTTTATCTGTTTCTGGACAGCTCATTTTGGATTAAATTCTCTTAAATTAAGCTGAAATTAACCTACCTATAATTTCCACCCATTGGTTCTCATTCTATCCTTTAATGCTTTGGTTCTCACCTGACCTCACCTCCAAAAGAAATTTGGAAAGCATTCTTGGGACCTGTGAATTCTTGGACAAGCTGAAAGACTTTGGTACCTGAAAAGCAGTGGATTAGAAAGAGCTTTGTATTTGCATTCAGAAGACTTGTCCCCAACACTTCAATATATGCATGATTTTGGTAAGCCATTTTTCCTGCTCTGTGTCTCACTTCCCTCATGGGTGAAATGAAGGGGGGAAGTGGTGTTGTTCCACATGGCTTCTACAGTCTCTTTCCACTCTTCATTTACAGCCCTCTGTGGTGATTTCAGCTCTTGGTCTGGGAAGGGCTGAGACTTTATATTTCTGTCTTTACTTTCTAACTTGATAGATCCCTTTTTAACATCTCAATCATTTCTGAATTTGTTTCTTGCTTGTAGTCTTGATCTTTCCTCTGTAATACAACAAAGAAAAATAATTCAATAAAACCAGCCGTACCTGAATTTGGGGCAACATTCTTCACTCAGCATCTCTCCACTCTAAGGAAAATAATGAGATATAGTTACTCATCTCATCTTGGTCAAGAGTGATCATAGCATATGAACAGACAATTCTCAGATGAAGAAATTGAAACTATTTCTAGTCATATGAAAAGATGCTCCAAATCATTATTAATCAGAGAAATGCAAATTAAGACAACTCTAAGATACCACTACACACTTGTCAGATTGGCTAAGATGACAGGAAAAAATAATGATGATTGTTGGAGGGGACGCGGGAAAACTGGGACATTGATGCATTGTTGGTGGAGTTGTGAACGAATCCAACCATTCTGGAGAGTAGTTTGGAACTATGCTCAAAAAGTTATCAAACTGTGCATACCCTTCGATCCAGCAGTGTTACTACTGGGCTTATATCCCAAAGAGATTATAAAGAAGGGAAAGGGACCTGTATGTGCACGAATGTTTGTGGCAGCCCTCTTTGTAGTGGCTAGAAACTGGAAACTGAATGGATGTCCATCAGTTGGAGAATGGCTGAATAAATTGTGGGATATGAATGTTATGGAATATTATTGTTCTGTAAGAAATGACCAACAGGATGATTTCAGAAAGTCCTGGAGAGACTTACACGAACTGATGTTGAGTGAAATGAGCAGGACCAGGAGATCATTATATACTTCAACAACAATACTATATGATGACCAGTTCTGATGGACCTGGCCATCCTCAGCAAGGAGATCAACCAAATCATTTCCAATAGAGTAGTAATGAACTGAACCAGCTAAGCCCAGAGAAAGAACTCTGGGTGATGACTAAAAAACATTACATTGAACTCCCAATCCCTATATTTATGCCCACCTGCATTTTTCATTTCCTTCACAAGCTAATTGTACAATATTTCAGAGTCTGATTCTTTTTGTACAGCAAAATAACGGTTTGGTCATGTATACTTATTGTGTATTTAATTTATATTTTAATATATTTAACATCTACTGGTCATCCTGCCATCTAGGGGAGGGGGTGGGGGGGGTAAGTGGTGAAAAATTGGAACAAGAGATTTGGCAATTTTTAATGCTGTAAAGTTACCCATGCATATAACCTGTAAATAAAAGGCTATTAAATAAAAAAAATAAAGATATTCCTGAATTTCCCCCCCCCCAAAAAAAGTGATCATAGCAGTTAAACAGTATTAAAAGCTTCATGCTAGTGTTCTTTTCCCTCATGTTATTGTACTTATTGTCCAAGTTAGTTTCCTCACCCTGCTTGTTTCACAGTATGCCAGTTCAAACAAATCTTCTTGAGTTTGTCTGAATTCCTCATATTCATTGTTTTTTATGGTGTAAGAATATCCCCTTGCAATCATACATCAGAATTAGTTCTGCCACTGCAAGATTGAGACTTTGGAAGGAAAATGAGATGTGGAGAGTAAAGGCCTTGGCTACTAGATGGTGTCACAGAATGGGACGGTTTTTTGAACCATGTGTTAAGGTGCCAAAAACAGCTGACATGCTACACAATATTCTGTATGCATATTCCTTCCCTTTTTGACTCAAAAGCACCTGAAAGAATTGATGTCTTCAAACCAATCTTGACTTAAAGATACAATCAAGAACCTTTGAAACTGAAAATTCCAGAGGAGGGAAAAGATACCAGAAGTTGCAGCCCATTGTCATTATTTTTCAGATGTCAGAATTTCTTCTATCACAAAATAAGAAATGAGAATAGGACTTGAGTGGAAAAATTCATGAACCCCAGGGGATGAGGATGGGTAAAATAGGGAGCGATAAAAAGATCATCAGTTTAGAACTGGTAAGAATTTAAGGGAAGTAATCTAGTGTTTGACAAACCCAAAGACCCCAGTTTTGGGGATAAGAATGCATTATTTGACAAAAATTGCTGGGAAAATTGGAAATTAGTATGGCAGAAACTAGGCATTGACCCATACTTAACACCATGCACCAAGATAAGGTCAAAATGGGTTCATGACCTAGGCATAAAGAATGAGATTATAAATAAATTGCAAGAGCATAGGATAGTTTACTTCTCAGACCTGTGGAAGAGGAAGGAATTTATGACCAAAGAAGAACTAGAGATCACTATGGACTACAAAATAGAAAATTTTGATTATATCAAACTGAAAAGTTTTTGTACAAACAAAACTAATGCAGACAAGATTAGAAGGGAAACAATAAACTGGGAAAACATTTTTACAGTCAAAGGTTCTGATAAAGGCCTCACTTCTAAAATATATAGATAATTGACTCTGATTTATAAGAAATCAATCCATTCTCCAATTGATAAATGGCCAAAGGATATGAACAGACAATTCTCAGATGAAGAAATTGAAACTATTTCTAGCCATATGAAAATATGCTCCAAGTCATTATTAATCAGAGAAATGCAAATTAAGACAACTCTGAGATACCAATACACACCTGTCAGATTGGCTAGAATGACAGGGAAAGATAATGCAGAATGTTGGAGGGGATGTGGGAAAACAGGGACACTGATATATTGTTGGTGGAATTGTGAATACATCCAGCCATTCTAGAGAGCAATTTGGAACTATGCTCAAAAAGTTATCAAACTGTGCATATCCTTTGATCCAGCAGTGCTACTACTGGGCTTATACCCCAAAGAGATACTAAAGAAGGGAAAGGGACCTATATGTGCTAAAATGTTTGTGGCAGCCCTATTTGTGGTGGCTAGAAACTGGAAAATGAATGGATGCCCATCAATTGGAGAATGGTTGAGTAAACTGTGGTATATGAATGTTATGGAATATTAGTGTTCTGTAAGAAATGACCAGCAACATGAATACAGAGAGGATTGGCAAGACTTACATGAACTGATGCTAAGTGAAATGAGCAGAACCAGGAGATCATCATATACATTAACAACAATACTGTATGAGGATGTATTCTGATGGAAGTGGATTTCTTTGACAAAGAGAAGATCTAACTCAGTTTCAATTGATCAAGGATGGACAGAAGCAGCTACACCCAAAGAAAGAACACTGGGAAATGAATGTAAACTGCATTTTTGTTTTTCTTCCCAGGTTATCTTTACCTTCTGAATCCAATTCTTCCTGTGCAACAAGAGAACCGTTCAGTTCTGCACACATATATTGTATCTAGGATATACCGTGACATATTTAACTTGTATAGGATTGCTTGCTATCTGGGGGAGGGAGAGAAGGGAAGGAGGGGAAAGGTCGGAACAGAAGTGAGTGCAAGGGATAATGTTGTAAAAAAAAATTATCCAGGCAAGGGCTCTGTCAATAAAAAGTTATAATAATTAAAAAATAAAAGAATTTAAGGGATACTTGACTTCCTCATTTTACAGCTGAAGAAATTTAGGCCCAGAGAGATCAAGTGATTTATATAAGGTCACATAGTTAGAAAAAAGCAGAATCAGGATGGAAGCTCAAGTCTGGTGCCTCCAGGTTCAGTATTTGGCACCAACACAAATTGGCACCTTGGTGTCAGAAAGATCCAAGTTCAAGTAATCACATATTAATGTGTTTATGGTTAAGCCAATTAATTTCTCAGTTCTCTCTCACCCACTCACCCCTAACAACATTTTAAGATTATCATGTACAGGTGAGTTGCTAATCTGTTCCACACCATTTCCTCAAAGCTATTGCCCCTTCTTTCCATCATTCTCATAGCCAAACTTCTGGCTATCTATACTCCTTGCCTCCATTTTCTCAAAGCCTCACAATCTAGCATCTGAACTCACCACCTAATAGGAATTTTCTTCAAACACATTTTCCCCCTTCTCTGCAGAGATAAAAGACTCTGGCTATGGAATATTTCATAAACTGTCACATCTATTTGATGTATTTCTTGGTTTGCTGACCTGTTCTTTTTACTTCCTTTCCTTTTTATCCTTCCTTCCCTCCTTTCTTCCTTTCTCCTTCCTTCCTTCCTTTGTTCTGTCCTTCCCTCATCCTCTCTTTCTCTTAGTTATAAAAAAAATGACATATTAGGAACAGAAAGGGGAAATATGTTAAAATGAAAGTGTACAAAATAGAAGTTATCAATAAAATTTTCTTTTAAAAGCAAGAAACTCATATTATCAAAGCTCTCTGAATTCCTAAATCCAAGGACTTTCTCAGTACTTATCCTTTTTTTTAACCTCTTGAAGTATTTGACACTATTGGCTAACCAATTCTCTTGAACCCACTGTCATTTTGGGGTTATACTGACTCTTCTATCTTCTGAAATTCTCCCTGTCTGTTCACCTGTTTCTTATTAATCTCCTTTCTGGCTCAAAAAACCTCATCTATATTTTCTGTGGATGCTCTTCAGGCCTCCATCCTGAGCTATCACGTCTCTTTATATTCTTGGAAATCTCCTCTGCTCCATTGTTTCATCTATCACCTCTGTAAAGATGACTCCTTTATCTCTGTATCTAGCCTTTGGATCTCTAATACCACATGACCAATAGCCTACTGGACATCTCCATCTACATGTCACAGAAGAACTCAAAACCCAATATGTCCAAACGTAATTCATTCTCTTCCTGCCTATATATTCCTTTGACTTTCCTATTTCTATCTAGAGCACCATGATCTGTCTAATCAGTCATTAAACATTTACTAAGCACTCTCTTTATGACTAGAAACCTTGCTAAATGTTGGCAAACATTCTATGAGTCATCCTCAGTTCTTCGTTTTCCTTCATCCTCATCCTTAATTAATTGTTAACACCAATCAATTTTATACCTACAACACCTTCCGTATCTGTTCCCTTTTCTCCATTTATACCTTTAAATTTATTTTTTGAAATAAGTTTTGTTGATATATTTTGTTTTTACATCAGTGGAATTTCATTGGGTATAAGTCCCTACCTCACTTCCCAGAGAGGCATCCCATATAACAAATATTTTTTAAAGAGAAAAAAAGAAAAAGAAAAAGATGAAGAATGGGGGGGAAATTATTAAAATTGATTACTACAAGTACAAAAGCTAAAAATATGTATACTACTTCATTTGTGGGTCTTCTATCTTTGCAAAGAATGAGATGGGGAAATTTTCTCATAACTCTTCTTTGGGATCATACTTGTTCTTTATAATTTTATAACATTTATTTTTGATTGTTTTTAGTCATTTTTAAAGTCTTAGCTAAAGTTTTACATTCTACAAGAAATCTTTCTTGGTCTTAATGTTAGTACTATCTGAGACAATGTTCAATTTATCCAATATGTATCTTCTTCAACATTGGTATTTCCATGTTGGCTCCCCTAATTAGATGGAGAGACTTTTGAGGGTCAGGTCTGGTTTTTATTTCCCTTGCATCCTCAGCCCCTAGAAAGTACCCAGTACATATTAGGTACTTAAGAGATGCTTGATGACTTGACTTCATTGGAGGTTGTTCCTTCCATTTACATTACAATAGTCATTGATCAAATTGTTTTCTTGGTTCTACTTCATTCTGAATCAGTTCATGCAAATCTTTCTATGATTTTCTGTACTCCTCATATTCATCACGCATCTTTTTCACAGTACAGAAATATTCAATTACATGGTTGAGCCATTCTCTAATCCATAGACATTTACATTTCTCCTAGTTCTTTGCTACAACAAAAAATGTTGCTATAGATATTTTAGTTCATATGAGCATTTTCTTTCATCAATAACTTTCTGAAGGCATATACCCAATAATGGAATTTCTAGGTCAAAGAATATATATGTAAAATTATTTGCATAATTCTCCATTCACACTTAAGTCCCAGTTGTGTAAGACCACAGTAGCCAAAGAGTTGATCATTTACTAGAAGGACAGTCTTGTGTTGCTGTGTAATTGTAGAAAGATGTGACACTGGACTGGCTGAGAAACCTCTGATCCCAATACTCTGAATATAGTAGAGAAAGAGAGATTACAGGATCAGGGAGAGGTGATAGATGAAAGGTAAGGTAAAAACTTTGAATGGCGAAAGAAAAACCTCACAGGAGTCTTGGGAAATTGGCTTCCCAAAGATGTCCTTTAATCCCCCAGCACCCAACTAACTCAGAGATTGCTTAGAGAAACTATGTCCATTCATTGAACTGAGATCTGATCTTGATTCTGAGTCAAAATAATTATTTACTCTTGTGTATTCTATCATTTACCCTAATCTATATGCTGCTTGTATGAAAAAATATATTTGCTCATTATTAGTGATTGTCTTTCCCATTACTAGTACTTTGTGGGAAGGAGCTATGTTTACCCTCCTGTTGGGCTTGTAGCTTTCTGGCCCAATGAGACAGAAAATTTTATTCTGAACCCCAAAAAAGAAACTTCTGAAGAAATGCTGGTCAATAAAGGATATTTTGGCCAGGGGAGTTAAAGGAATGGTGAGTAGCAATTAATTTACATTCCCTTTCCAACAATAGCAATGTCAATTTGATTACTGCTTCCAGAGTTAGAGGACAAGGAGTTAAGTATATATGTTTCAGCATAGCATAAGGATAATTGGAAGTCAGCAATGGTAGATCTGGGTGGTTACTATGGTGAATGCACATGAATCAGAAGCCTAGAAGTTTATGCCTACAGTATGTCTAATTTCCTCATGTGATCTTCATCCAATTTAGACTCAAAGACTGATTTTCCTCCTAAAGACATGCTCCAATTTATTCATATCTTTAAACCATGGCACCCAAAGCAAAACACAGTATATTAGATGAGTTTTGACAAAGGTAGAGTCAGTGGGACTATCACATCCTTATTCCTCAGAAGCTATTCCTCTCTTAAGGCTTCTGCATGAGGTTTCTGGGAGGCCACATTAGATTGCTGGCTCATATTGAGCTTGTATTAAAACTCTCAGATCTTCTTCAGAACAATGGGTGTATGATTTATACATAAAGGGTGATAGCATAAGTAAATTAAGGAAGCGGCGGTGGGGAGGGGGGCGATATCCTGTCACATTTATGAATACTGGAAGAGTTTGTGACTAAACAAAAATTAGAAAGGATTGTGGAAAATAAAATGAGTAATCTTGATTACACAAAATTTATTTCACAAACAAAATCAATGCAGGCAAAATGAGAAGGAAAGTAAGAAATTAGAGGAAAATGTTATTTCAAGTTTATCTTTAAAAAGGTCTCATCTCTCAAATATATAGGAAACTGAGTGAAATTTTTGTTTTCAAAAAGTCATTCTCCAATTGATAAATGGTCAGAAGATATGAAAGGCAGTTTTCAGAAGAAATCAAAGGTATGAAAAAGAATAAGCTGATTTGAAAAACTTTGTTAATAAAGTAATTCTGAGGTTATAATTCATACCTATTAGCCTGGCAAAGATGACAAAAGAGGAAAATCCAAATGCAGAATAGATTATGGTAAAACAGGGACACTAATGCAGTGTTGTAATGAAGTTGTGAATTGGTCCAGCCATTGTAGAAAGAAATGTATTTTTATGCCCATAAAGTCATCATTCTATGCATAATTTTTATTTCAACTTTTAATTCAACTATAATACTACTAGACTCAATTATATTACTAACTGTGACTCCAGAGAAAGAGGCATAGGCTTTATATGTACAAAAAATTTTCATAGCAATTCTTTTCATGATAGTCCAAACTTGGAAACGTCAGGAGCTATCTTTCTGTTAGGGAATGACCACACAAGTCAAGGCATATGATTTTAATAGAATGTTAACTGTGCTATAAGAAATTATTAAATGAATATTTTCTTTTTTTAATAGCCTTTTATTTACAGGTTATATGTATGGGTAACTTTACATCATTGACAATTGCCAAACTTCTTGTTCCAATTTTTCCCCTCCTTCCCTCCACCCCCTCCCCCAGATGGCAGGATGACCAGTAGATGTTAAATATATTAAAATATAAATTAGATACGCAATAAGTATACATGACCAAACCATTATTTTGCTGCACAAAAAAATTGGACTCTGAAATGTTGTACAATTAGCCTGTGAAGGAAATCAAAAAATGCAGGTGGGCAAAAATATAGGGATTGGGAATTCAATGTAATGGTTTTTAGTCATCTCCCAGAGTTCTTTCGCTGGGCGTAGCTGGTTCAGTTCATTACTGCTCCATTGGAACTGATTTGGTTGATCTCATTGTTGAGGATGGACAGGTCCATCAGAATTGGTCATCATATAGTATTGTTGTTGAAGTATATAATGATCTCCTGGCCCTGCTCGTTTCACTCAGCATCAGTTCGTGTAAATCTCTCCAGGCCTTTCTGAAATCATCCTGTTGGTCATTTCTTACCGAACAATAATATTCCATAATATTCATATGCCACAACTTATTCAGCCATTCTCCAATTGATGGGCATCCACTCAGTTTCCAGTTTCTGGCCACTACAAAGAGGGCTGCCACAAACATTCGTGCACATACAGGTCCCTTTCCCTTCTTTTTGATATCTTTGGGATATAAGCCCAGTAGTAACACTGCTGGATCAAAGGGTATGCACAGTTTGATAACTTTTTGAGCATAGTTCCAAATTGCTCTCCAGAATGGTTGGATGTATTCACAATTCCACCAACAATGTAGTAAATGAACATTTTCAAAGGAAACTAAATGATAGAGAATGAAGTACACAAATTAGGAGAAAAATTTATACAGTGATAACTTTATTCAAAAAAAAAACTGACTTTGAAAAACTTTGGAAATCATGAGCCAAAAGAATGGTGAAGAAACAATCTACTAGCATCTAGACAGAGAGATGAATAAAGTTAAAATGCAGAAAGAGATATGTATGCATCTTTGGACAGTTAATGGAGGAAATTGTTTTGCTGAATTGAGTACCTATGCATTGAGAGACTCTTTTTTTCAGGGTTTTTTTTTTCTATAATTTTGGCATGTGTATGTGTATGTGTGTGCATGATAGATAAATAGGAAGAGAAAGAGAGACAGACTGACGTGGGGAGAGAGAGAGAGACAGACAAATGGAGAGAGAGAAAAGAAAGGGAAAGAGAAAAGAGAGAAAGAGAGAAGAAAAAGGGGAAAGGAGAGAAAAAAGGGAGAAAGAGGAGATAGGATGAAGAAAAAAAGAGGGAGAGACAGAGAGAGAAGGTAAGGAAAAGGAAAAGAGGGAAGACAAGGGAAAGGAGGGGAGAGACAGAAACATAGACAGAAAAACAGGGAAAGACACAGAGGCAGAGACAGAGACAGAGACAAAGACAGGAAGAGAGAGAGAGACAGAGACAGAGTATTCCCTTCTATTTTTTCTTGTGTCCTTTCTTGCTCTATGAAAAGGAGGGAGATGAGGAGGGGGTGGGGAAGAGAATTATGTGGTTGGGTGATCATCGCCTAAAGTAACCAAATAGCAATTTCTAAGAGTATCCTCCCAAGCATCAGTTTCTTGCTAGCTACATTTTAACTTGTTTTTTGTTTTCTTATATTTAAGTGGAAATCTGGTTCCTGCTTTTCTCCTGGTCAATAGTTTAACAGGGAAAAATAAAAATTTATGTTCAATTGTTTCCATAGCAACCATCTCTGATCCATCTGTTTTCCTTTACAGACTACCTTTTTTTTTTTTTTTTTTTTTTAAAGAGACCTTAGGTCTGTCTAGATACCACTGTTTTTAAAATATTGTATTATACATTATGGACAAATTAAGAATTTTTTTCAACACTAATTTTGACTATATATGATTTTATACAAAATATATCAATTTTAAAAAACTGTGACAAAAGCTAAGACTTTTGATGAGCAAAGGCTTATGAAAAATCTTAAAGAATACCAAATGATCTTTTAAAAAGCAATGTTTGAAGAGGGCTGGAGGAAGGGAGAAAGAGAAGGGAGTGAAAGAGACAGAGGCAGAGAAGAAGAGAAACACTTTTTGTTAAATAAAAAACTAGAAATAAAGTAGTCAACAATTGAAGAATTGTTGAATAAATTATGCTGTATAAATGGTATAATTTTGTTACTCTGTAAAGAAGTTTGTGGGGTAGGGACCTAAGGAAAATGGATAAAATTTATTCAAAAGCTTGCTAGGGAGTCCATAGATGAAGAATTAAAATATTGCTGACCAACAACAGGACCTAGATGATATTACATTATATGATTTATAAGGTATCTAATCACTGTGATACCGAGACTTCCTCTAGCATTGTTCAGAATTTTTAGAGACATAAAAGGGGGATAATTGAGGTTTCTCCTTGTTGGGGACTGGCAAGGTATATATAACAGCGGATCAAGAGGACTAGATTTCAGGATGTTGGCAAAAGCTGTTGTTGCTGCTGCTGTTGCTGATTGTTCATTTCTCAAGAGGAACAATGACATCATAGGGTGATATCTTGATTTGCTCATGAACTGGATTTAAATCAGGCAGAATTAGCTTCAGGCTCTCTTCCAGAGTAGCAGGACAAAAATCAAGAGGACTAGTGATAGTGTGGGATTCACTGTCGAAATAATTGACCATGATCTTTAAGGTCTCTAACAGTTTTAAAATTCAAGTTCTACGAATCCAACCATTCTGAAGAGCAATCTGGAATGATGCCCCAAAAGTTATCAAATTGTGCATACCCTTTGATCCAGCAGTGCTACTACTGGGCTTATATCCCAAAGAGATATTAAAGAAGGGAAAGGGACCTGTATATGCCAAAATGTTTGTGGCAGTCCTTTTTGTAGTGGCTAGAAATTGGAAAATGAATGGATACCCATCAATTGGAGAATGGTTGGGTCAATTGTGGTATATGAATGTTATGGAATATTATTGTTCTGTAAGAAATGACCAGCAGGACGAATACAGAGAGGCTTGGAGAGACTTACACGAACTGATGCTAAGTGAAATGAGCAAGACCAGGAGATCATTATATACTTCAACAACGATACTGTGAGGATGTATTCTGATGGAAGTGGATATCTTCAACAAAGAGAAGATCTAATTCAGTTCCAATTGATCAATGGTGGACAGAATCTGCTACACCCAGAGAAGTCCACTGAATGTGGACTACTTGCGTTTTTGTTTTTCTTCCCAGGTTATTTTTACTTTCTGAATCCAATTCTTCTTGTGCAACAAGAGAACTGTTTGGTTCTGCACACATACATTGTATCTAGGATAACATATAACATATTTAACATGTATAAGACTGCCTGCCATCTAGGGGAGGGGATGGAGGGAGGGAAGGGAAAAGTCAGAACAGAAGTGAATGCAAGGGATAATGTTGTAAAAAATTACCCATGCAGATGTTCTGTCAATAAAAAGTTATTTTTAAAAACCTCTTAAAAATAAAAAAAAATAAAATAAAATAAAAATTCAGGTTCTATGTTAACCTTAATTTGGGTTTAAGGATCTTTCCCACAATTTGAGGACAGATTCCTAGGGCGCAGTATATTGCTGCTTTTCTTCTCCAAAGAAAACATAAGCACAACATAACTTCAATGAAGAAATGTAAGCTAGTGACATCCAGATCAAAATGTTCTTGAATTTCTAGGTGAGGTCTCTCTCAAATAATAGAATCATATCTCCAGTGATCTGTAAGACCTCTTCACCTGGAACAAAACTTATGTCTACCGCTCTCCACCTCAATCCCTCTCTCTAACTTCATTCTTTCTGTTATAAGTTTAATTATTCCTTCTACATCTCAAAGATTATGTGCCTTCCTCCTAATCCCCCCTCCCTCACAGCAACCTGGAAAAATCTGAGTAAAATTTTTTTGGCCCTTCCTTCTTACCAAGGAAGTATGATTTTTCTTTTTCATGTATGGGGTATTTACAGCACTTTATTGTAAAATTTAGGTTAAATGTTTTATCATAGACTATATTATACTATATTATATATATATATGTATATATACATATATATATATAAAATGGGTTTGTAAATTTCTAAACTTTTTCTGTGGTCTGCTGGCCTTTTCATGTCATCTTCCGTTTCTGCAAAACTTCCCCAAAATTCCCATTTAAATTTTATGCCAACTGGTGATTTTTCAAAATTGGAATGGGGAAAGTTGAGATATGAAAAGGATAACTGTATCTCTCTTTTCCTAGTTGCTCATACTTGAAACCTTCGTGGTATCTTTAATTACCTAGAGGTCCTCTACTGATAGTTACAAAATTCTAGCAATTATTTTTTTCAGCATTCTAACGGTATCCTCCCCACAGCATTTTTCTATTCTACAATACTCAAATGGTCTGGGTTCCTCTTCTAGACTCTGTTTTCTTCTTCTGTGCTATTCCACACCATACCACAGAAAGCAATACATGAAGACTAAATTTTAGGAGAAACTTTTTTCACAGTCATTCCTCTTCTCTCTTCATTGATTCGCTGTTAACATCAGAAAGAAGTTGTAACTACCAGACTTTTCTCCTACTATTTCACTAAGTGAATCTTCTGTTTGAGCCAAGAGGAATACCTCTATATTCCATCTTCTTTGTTTGTTTGGGGATTTTTTGCTGAGGCAATTGGAGTTAAATGACTTGCCCAGGGTCACTGGGCAACTAGGAAGTATTAAGTATCTGAGGTCACATTTGAAAACTCGGGTCCTTCTGACTTCAGGGTTGATGCTCTATCCACTGCGCCACCTAGCTGCCCCATTCCAGCTTCTTAAACTGTGGTTTTTGACCTCAAATGAGATCTCGTAACTGTGAGGATGGCAAACTGTGATTTATTAGCAATGGATGTTTGATTTGCATATCTATTTTACATACTGGGTGATGGGTTCCTGAGTAACTGGGTGAGAAAAAATGGAGTATTGCTGGAACTGCTCCCTTAGAGCAGACAGGGAAGGGAAGGGCACTGATAGGGATCAATTTAGCCTCATAGTCCCACCCTCTGTGGAGGTCATGTGCAGGCCCACCTTGCTATGTACAGTCAGATATCCAAGTTATGTCGATTTCTGTTATAAAGCTGCCCATGGCTCAGACCATTTTTGCTGAACCCCTTTGGGTTTATGTCTACCACATAAGTCTACTTTATAGTCTTTCCCTCCCTCCCTTCTCCATGCAATGTGATGTCTCTCCTCTCATTCCCTACCATGCCTCTATTCTTTCTCTTTCTTATAAATAACTAACTCTTTTAGGGTGCTACAGTTCTCTATAAAATTAGCCTGCCAGCTAAGGGCATACTCTAATTTCATGGGATGTTCCCTTTCTTCTGGTTAATTGTGAGTTCTCCTAGGGAATTTGTCTTTTCCATCACTAATTGTTGAAACCCCTTTCCTTGCTAACTATATGCTCTTCCAACTTTATTTCATATTTACCATATTTATTTCATATTCATATTCTATAATCTTTCTTCTAAATAAACATATTTTTTTTGCCAAAGAGAATGGCCAATGTAAATCCTTCAGTAACCAAACTCCAACATTTGGTGTCTATGATCTCATTGTTTGGAACCAGCAATTGTCTCATAAATCACATTATTGAGGTCATGTAAATATATCTCGGGCAAAAAGGGGTCAAGAACAGAAAAAGTTCAAGACGCCTTGCTCTACATGATTTGTACTATCTATCCAACATGTTTTTGTTCATCTCATTATCCCCACCTGTTGGTCTTGTCCCCACTTTTGGCCAATTCCTGCCAAGTATCCTCTTCCACCTACAATAATCTACATATTCTCTAAATTCACAGTGCAATTTTTAAAAATCATGAAATGTTAGAGCTGAAAGGTAATATAGAGATCATATTCACTTACAATCTCTCTGGATCTCAGTTTCCCTAAGGAAATGATGCAAGTTTTTTGATTTCCTTCACAAGCTAATTGTACAATATTTCAGAGTCTGATTCTTTTTCTACTGCAAAATAACGTTTTGGTCAGGTATACTTATTGTGTATCTAATTTATATTTTAATATATTTAACATCTACTGGTCATCCTGCCATCTAGGGGAGGGGGTGGGGGGGGGGTAAGAGGTGAAAAATTGGAACAAGAGGTTTGGCAATTGTTAACGCTGTAAAGTTACCCATGCATATATCCTGTAAATAAAAAGCTATTAAATAAAAAAATTTAAAAAAAAAAAAAAAAAAAAAGGAAATGATGCAAGTGGCCCATCTTCCACCCTGTACTGTTCAACATTTTTTTTATTTTTGGACACAGATTGCTTTATGATATGAGTTGGAAAGAATATTCAGACAAAACTAGGAAACAGATCCTGAAAGACTGGAATGAGTAAAATCAAATAAGTTCACATTTAACATCATTAACTGTAAAACCCTGGGACTTAAAAAATCTTAATTGATGTCTTTTTTTTTTTTTCACATTACTATGATTTCCCCCGGTATTTTTTTCTTTTCCCCCTTTCAGAGAGTCACCCCATATAAGAATATCATAAAAACAAAACAAATAAATAACCAGCCTAAGTGATCAACATATGGAAAAGACTCAAAATATATGCCACTTTCACCACTTGTGGACCTCCCACCCCTGCAAAGGATGCGCTGGAGGAAGGTAGAGGAAAGTTCAAGCCACATTTTAAATGTAAGTTTCCTTGATTTGTTTGAAATCTACAGCAGACGTGAGGAAGGAGGAAGTATTGAAACTTTCAAGTTAACAACCTCCCTCTTCCCCGCCCGTCCGCCCGCCCGCGTTGACTTGGAAGGAAATTGCCTCATGGAAATCACGTGCCTTCACTTCTTCCAATTGAAATTTAGCGGTTGCCGCTTCCCCTGATCCCCATGGAAACAATCACCGCCCCTTTCCGATCGTTCCGCCTCCTTGGTGGTCTACTTCGGTTATGCTATTGACTGATCAAGCTGACAATCAAGAACCCGCGCTTGTTTTGGGAAGACCTGGTTGAAAGCCCTCCCTTCTTTAGGGAAGCTTTGCCTTTTGATTCGTCAGAAGAGCCGGGGCCTGGAGCCAATCAGCGACTTCGTCGGCTCCGTGGCTCCACGTCGGCACCAACTGCGGGGCAAGATGGAGGCGTTGATCCTGGTAGGAGTTGGGGAGGCACCCGGGATGTTGGGGTCCCTCGGGAGGCCTACGGTCCGAGCCAGTTCTAGTCACCGGGGGGTGGGGTGGTTAGAGCAGACGGTGGGAAGGGATAGTCAGGAACCATCTCCAGGGGACTGGCTTCGCCGCCCGTGCTGCACAGAGTGCGCGGCCTAGTGCCCTGGCCAAAGCCTCGGGCTCGAGTAGGAGTCTCATCCGGGGAGGGAGCTCTCTTGTATTAGGGCCTGCGTAAATCGGGAGTCGTGATGTGGGAAGGTGAAGCTGGAGGAGCTCTGGTCTGCGGGGCGCCAGGAATAATCCCCCACTAAGCGCCGCCCGCTCCTTCACTCCCTAATAGCACTTTTGAGCCCTGGCGAGTTGGGGAGAGGTGGTCCCTCCATGAGACTAGGGGGAGAAAAGTTGTCACCCCCGGATCCCCCTTGCTTTTTATACCCGAGCGAACGGGGTCAATGTCTGGGTCCTTTTTCATTTCAAAGTCTTTTACCCTATGGAACTTCCGCATCTTTCCTGCTGAGGACCCTGTGGCCCTGATTTCAGACCTGTTGTTCCCATCTTTTAAATGCTCCTTTCTTTCTCCACCCCATAACGACCTTTACGCTTGTCCCTTTTTTATATGAAGGACTTGACTCTCTTATAAGAAAGTCCTTTTCTGCCAAAAGTGCAGATAGTACAGGTGGTCTAGAACTCCAGAGCTTTGTAGGGGTTTTTTCGCCTTCTTCATACTGTGCTATAGTTTCTAGACAGTTAATAAAGTCAACAGCCTTCTTCTCCTCAAAGATGGACATATGTTGGGAATTTTCCTTCTAGCGTTGCCCCCAACCCACATCTTAGAGAAGCAGTAATCTTCCGACTCCCAGCAAAGAGAAAAACATCTGCCTGGTCGTCCTTAGTATCAGAGTACCGCATTTCCACTCTTTTCTAACCAAGGTGGTTAATCCAGGGGATGCCTCTTTCTTTTCACGAAGTGGCCATGAAACTTAAAAGTTTGGAGTTGGAAGAGTCCAAATAGAAAATTTTAAAATGGAGCTAGTATATATATGTATATATGTATGTGTATATATATATAAAACTATAAAACAACAACATTAACTTAAGTGGTGAATGGGATAACTTCTTTTATGGAACCCTTTAAAAATTAGATGCTTGTTTTCCTTCCTTTTTAAAAGGTGTCTTTCTTGAAGAACAGGTATATGAATATAACCCTTTCCGGAGAGTGTATGGAGTCGTTGAATAAGGAGTTTGAAATTGTCTTGATTTTCCTCAGTGCCTCTCATTTTGTAGTTGTTTTTCTGATACAGCCTTTCTCTTGATTTGTACTTCAGATATTCTAGTATCATAGTAGCAGTGGGCATCCCTGGACTTCACTCTGGAAATCATTCATTTCGTTTATCAGATATCTACCTATGTGATAGAGGGTAAAAGGAAAACTTGAGTTTAGCTAGCGAATGCACAAAAAGTAAAATTATGAATTAAGCTCCAGTTTTACCATACAGATCCCTTTCCTAGACCCAGATTCTTTCTTTTATTTAAATGTGCTTTTATTTAATTTCCCTTTTGTCCAAATCTTCCTTTCAAAACATTAGTTCTTTTAAAAGTCATTATTAGTATGTGGGTGCTTCTAGACATTGTACATTTGTTATTCATTTGGTCATTAGTTTCTTCAGTTTTACCAAATTTTCCTTTCGTTGGATTACATACACATTAACACAGTATTCTGCTGTTTGCATTAAGTTTTAATTTGTGAACTCTCTTTGGATTGTTTCCTCTCCTTTGGTCTAATAGCCAAGGTTTTCCTTTCCTGTTAGGCAATCTTCTCCCCTTTTTGCCTTTAGTGCTGCCATATACCCAAAATAAATTCATTTTTGCTTTTTTTCATTTCAAAATCCCTTAGATTCTTTTGATTATTCAGTTTAATTCTTAAAATATTTACCAGTAAGAATGAGATACTGTTTTTTTCTCACTTTCTCTAATGAGCAGCACCATATGGTCTTGAACTCTCTCCATAATCATTCTGTGGTGCCGAATTAAATAACTGTCTAACCTGGATAGTGTCTGACAGTGTACCCCTACTGGGAAGGGCAGATTGTTTTCCGAACTCCCTCTGTATCTTCTTTCACATTATTTCCTGGTTTAATTGTTGAGAGCCCCAACTCAACATCTAGAGAAACCTTTGGTACTTAACTAAGTAAATCCTTAGATCTTTACTTCTTTTAGCAGTTTTTAATGTTGCTGTTCAGTTGTTTCACTCATGAACAACTCTTTGGGACCCCATCTGAGGATTTCTTGAGAAAGTCTTTTTTCTCCAGGCCCAGTGCTCTATCCATTGCACTACCTCACTGCTTCTTCACTATTTTTATAGTGTTTGCTCATTTGGAAGGACTCTGGACCTAGAGTCAGCACAGGATCATGGGGCAAGGTTCTGCCCTGATTGTGGCGATTTCTGAATTCTAATGTGCTCCTATGGATTCTATCTATGTTGTCTTTCCTTGTTATAAAGTCAATTTTTTGAGAGCAAGGACTGTCTTGTATTCCCAGTACCTAGTGCAGTGTTCTGCACATAGTGAGCACTTAATTAATGCTTTTTCATTTGTTTGTTGTAGAAATCAAAGCTTTGTAGAATTCTTGAATGTCCCATCGCCTCATTCTCTGTAGATATATGTCTAACCTACACGAGATCATCTTAGGAAGGAAAATCCTCCCCCATTTCAAGTTCTTAACAGTCCTATTGGCTAAATCAGTCTTGTGATTAATCTCTCAGTTATTAATGTAATCTTTTCCTTTTCTTTCTGATTGAAAAGAAGAAAGATCTAGTTATTTGCTATCAGAACCTTAAAGATGGTGGTTCAGTTTCCTGCTCTTCTCCCTCACCCTTTGCTTCTAAGCAGTGAATCATCTTTCTTATAGATCCTACCTAGAATCGTTGGTTTAGATTGGGAAGTTATTTTAGAGATCATTTAGTTCAGGCCTTTAAACTTGCAAACAAATAAACTGAGGTTCAGAGAGCCTTGCTCTGATTTACACAGGTAGTAAGTAGCAGAACTAAGGTTTCAACTAAGGTCTCTGATTGCAAATCCAACACTTTCTATTGCACCATGCCATCTTTTGTATTCTTGTATTTAATCCTCAATCTTCTCTTTTAGTGTTGGTTGTCTAGACTTCCAGAGCTATTTACTGTTTCTCTTCCTATAACAGCTCTATAGTTTCCAAACAGTTAACAAAGCCAAGATTCCAGACTTTGTTTAGAAAATTAGGCTATTTAAGGATGGTGAAGATGTGTTTATATAGGGAGAAGGGAAACTGAAAACAACCCGGTGAACTTAAGGGTTGATGTTCGTCTGTGCCCCTTAGTTCTTGAATCATCTTAATGGGTTTTTTTTTGTTTGATTCCTTTGGCACTAACAGTAGAGGCACTTGGCCTAGAATACCCCTTTCCCTGATCCAGCAAAGGTATCAATTACATTAAGCCCCCAAAGCATTCCCATCTAGTTCCTGGCAGTCCCCTGTACCCCTTTCCCAGCTGTGTCCTTGCTGCTGCCTGGCCTTTCCATTTAGTTAGAAGTAATCTCCTCGCTCTCACACCGTGGAGATATATTTCTTGGCTGGGGCGAGAACGGTGCCAGCACTGCCCCCGGTGAGGTCCCTGGCAGCCATAAAAATTTTTATTGTGATTATGCTGGTGTCAGGGTGTCCATCTGGGTTATTGCACACCTAGTTTAATTGATTGAAGTTTAATTTATTGACACTTCAAATTAAATGATCAGAATAAACTGTGCTGTTACTCTGGCCGGCTTGTTTTAATGGTTGATTGCTGGAAGCAGACCTCAGCTTGAACTAAAGCCCCTGAAGAGCAATTGATGCAGCTTCTAACTCTCCTCATGCCTTGCCCTCCGAGAAGACCTCGTTATACATTTCCGACGTATTTATATATTTTGTTCCCCTCTCCCTCACTGTGGTGGGAAGGAGCCAGTCCCTGGCAAGGTGTAAATTACCTCAAAGGTCCAAGGAAGTAGTCACATGGTCAAGAGAAAGAGACCTCTCTAGATTGGGGAAAAAAACAGACTCCTAAGTGGCTTGGTCTACTGATTAGTTAGTAGAGGCAATTATCTGGTTAATTAAGGTAGTTAGCTTTGCCTGAATTATCCAGGGTTATTGGGAAAGGTATTGGAGAGACAGCTAGTTAAGGGAGAACAAGGAAAGCATAGAGTGAAAAGGTAATTAAGAAAACATCAAAGTTGGGCTTGAAATTATCCCCATGTTAACTACTGCTTTTCATTTTAGTCCTCTTTATGTAGATATGATCATTAAGAGTTCTGGTTTTTAACAAGGAAAGCTAGGGAGTACTGATGAGTGGAAGATAATGAATGAATCCCTCCTATTTACTCATGTTGGTTTCCTGTCTGAAGTAGGAATGACAGAGGACTTGACAGAAATTGAAATGTTGTCCCATGGGATAGTTGATGGATTTGGCTCGTGGATGCATGTCAACCATCATATCCATGGGCACATAGGGCCCTCCAAATCATCTTGTTTTTTCTTACCTGAAGATAGAACAGATTCTCTAGTCTAATAGCTCTTATTCCATTGTGGGATAGACTTTCCTTTCAGAAAACCTCTCTAAATCATCAGGTTATGCAATCTAAGTCACTCCTGTTGCATTTGAAACTAATTTGTCCTATCTCTCTCACCTTTTTCAGTCATCCAATTTTATGATTTTATGCAAATTTATAATAGTTGAGATGTTGCAAGTGGTCTCACTACATACATAGTCCATAGCAAACAAGTTTTCAGAGAATGGCTCTCTGTCTCAGTTCTTTCCCTTGCCTTCTGAAGTCAACGTAAAGCCCTCGTCCCAGTGGGAAGGAGAAGCACGGAGCTCCGAGCTCTGGTATTCTGGTTTAGATCTGGGCTTGGTTTTTACTCCCTCTGCTGGTTGATGCTCCATGTGGACTTCATTCCTCCTTTATTTCAGCAAACATTGTAGACAAATCACATTGTAGCCCTTTAAAGTTTACATATACTTCTCTAACAACAGTCCTGGCACATGACATTGTAATGCACATAGTGTTATCCTCTGAGTCACAGAGATGTGACTTACCTTGTTAGGTCTCACAACTAGTCACTTGGGAGCCACAGCTCAGGTTTTCTGAGTACTAGTCATCATGGTGACTCTTTCACCACCTCTGCAATGGTGAATAAAACATATTCTTTATTCCAAAAGAATTTATAATGTGATGGGATCATTGCCTTAGAGCGGGAAGGCACTTCTTGTACTCCAACCCCTCATTTTTATAAACCAGGACTTCTTAAAGTTTTTTCACTTACAATCTCTTTTCACTTGAGGAATTTTTACTCAACCCTGGATATATGTATATACATATATAAAATAGATATATAAATCAAATATTTACTGATAATAATCATTATTTTGTGATCCTTTCCCCCATACACATTTAGTTACATGACTCCATATAGGATCATACATGACCCACAGTTTTAAGAAACTTTGTTAAAGATGAGAATACTGAGTGACTAACCCTGAATCATATACACAGTAAGTAGCAGCACTGGGATATTTTGAGTCTTGTTAGCACCTCCTGGCAAATAATATTCATTCAAAAAATTTTTGAATAAATGAGCACTGTTTTCATCAGGCTTCTTTCTTCTGACTCTTATCTACATTTCTGATTGCTCTTTGGTCTTCTTTTCAGAATCATGTTGCTCCTCTTGGGCACTGGAATGCTCTCTTTCTTTCTCTCCCTCTCTCCCTCTCCCTTTTTGTCTTTCCCTCCCTCTTCTCTCCCCTTCCCCCCTCTCTTTCTCTGTCTCTATCTCCCCTCCCCCATGTCTGTCTCTATCTCCCCCTACATCTGTCTCTCTAGCTCTCCTCTCTCTGTCTCTTCCGCCCCCCCCCCCCCATTAGCGATCTAATCAGCTGCATTATCATCAGTTATCATCTCTACATAGATGACATCCAGGTCTGTATAGACACAGCTGCAGCCCTGTATTTCCACTGAGATATTCTACAAGCATCTCAAACTTGATAGTCCTTCCAGCCATTCAGATTTGTAGCCTCTGTTGTAACTCTCTTTTCCCCTAAATGGCTTCCCAATTGCTGAGGCTTGTCTTTCCTGCCTCCACATATATCTTGCATGTGTCCCCTTCTCTCCATTCATGCACTCACTACTATAATTCAGATGCTTATCATTTCTTGTCTGGTCTATTGCAATAGCCTTCCAATCGGTCTCTTTGCCTCCACTAAGTTCCCTCCACACAGTGCCAAAGTGGTATTTTAAAAACACAAATCTAACACACACACACACACACACACTCTCTCTCTCTCTCTCTCTCTCTCTCTCTCTCTCTCTCTCTCTCTCTCTCTCTTTCTCTCTTTCACACACACACACCACCCCCTAAAGATGCTATGGTGGCTCCCTATGATTCCTCAGCCTAGAATACACTATAGCTCCAGCCTACCTGTCCAAGTTATTGCACATTACTCTTCCTAATGCTTTTTAAAAAATATTTTATTTTTCTAAATATATGCAAAGATAATTTTCAACATTCACCTCTGTAAAATCTCTTGTTCCAAATTTTTCTTCCTCTTCCTTCCCTCCCCAAGACAGCAAGCAATTGGATATAGGCTACACATGTGCAATTCTTCTAAACATATTTCCATGTTCATTATGCTGCACTAGAAAAATCAGATCAAAAGTGAAAAAACATGAAAAACCAAGCAAATAACAACAAAAATGAAAATACTATCCTTTGATCCACATTCAGTCTCCATCATCCTCTCTCAAAATGTGGATAGCAGTTTCCATCCCAAGTCAATTGGAATTTGAAAAGAGCCAAATCCATCACAGTTGATCATCACATAATCTTGTTCTGCTCACTTCACTTAGTATCAATTCTTGTAAGTCTCTTCAGGTCTCTCTGAAATCACCCTGCTGGTTGTTTCTTATAGAACAATAATGTTCCATAACATTCATATACCACACTTTATTTAGCCATTCCCCAATTGATGGGCATCCACTCAGTTTCCAGTTCCTTGCTACTACAAAAAGGGGTGTCACAAACATTTTTGCACATGTGATTTCTTTTCTCTTTGGGATCCAGGCTGGATTAAAGGGTATATCTCCCTTATACTTTTAATTATTCACCCACCTGGACTGTTTGCTTGTGAGCAAGAGTGTGTGTGTGTATGTGTGTGTTTAAATTGTGAATAGGAACAAAGAGTGAAGTAGGAACAGGAACACACACACATAAAATTACATCTCCCACCCCCCCTGCCACTGTATAGGCTGACACAACCCCTCCATCCCCCCTTCCTTCTCAACACTTGTCTCTTGGACTCCTTGGCTTCCCGTCAGGTGACACTTTTTTTCAGGAATTTTATCTTTGCCCTTCCCCTGAAAATTACTTTGTATGTATTTTGTATTTACATGTTGTCTTCTACTCCCACCCCAAGAAATTCAGCTTAAGTTCTTAAGGGCAAGGATGTTGTTGTCTTCATCCCTTCACTAACTAGCACAAAGCCTGGCACATGGGTGCTTAACAAATGCTGTATGGTAAAAATACTCTCTAGTCAGGGTCCAACCTGGGTTCAAGTCTTACCTTCCCCACTTACTCCCTGTATGATCTCAAACAAATCTTTTTATCTCTTTGGTCTTCAGTTTCCTCAGCTTTATAATGGAGGGATTGGACTAGATAATCGGAGTTCTTTTCCAGTTCTAAAT
This sequence comes from Sarcophilus harrisii, assembly GCF_902635505.1. Classification (NCBI taxonomy): domain Eukaryota; kingdom Metazoa; phylum Chordata; class Mammalia; order Dasyuromorphia; family Dasyuridae; genus Sarcophilus; species Sarcophilus harrisii. The sequence goes on along the minus strand of NC_045430.1, from coordinate 87,605,535 downwards.
CTGTCATCTGTGACTTGAATTCAGTTGGGTGAGTGACTGTCAGCTTCCCACCTGGGAAGGTGTTTTCTCATCAGTGATCATTTTCCTCAGGCTTTTCCTTACTTTTCTATTCTTGCCAGTCTGTGGTCTGATGTGAGGAGGTAACATTTGAAGAAGATGCATGAGGACTCACATTTCTGGGATCCCTGGGTCTGGGCAAGGTCCTCTTGTGTGTGAAATCTGCCCCTGCCTGAGTTTGGGGGAGCTTCTGTGTAGTGGGAGAGGAAAGCCTTTGTCCTATGACACACAGAACTGGGAGCAGGGTGCAGGACTCCCGCCTCTCTCCCGCTTTGACAGGCTTCCTTTGCAGGAAAAAGGGAAGAGGTGGGTGGCAATAGAATGTGGGGGGGAGGAGGGGCTGCCTTCCTCAGCCCTCCCTCCAGGCCTCAGGTTTTCCCCGCTGCTGCGGGCGGCATCCCCACATTTCTCGGTCATTGCTTTCTCTCCTGGATTGTAGACCCGGTTCATTATCTCTGGGCCGTGGCCTCTCGGCTGTCACATGGAGGTCCTTGCTCAGCAGTGTTTTCTGAGCACTTACAGCATGAAATGGACTTAAATCAGCCTCCATCGGGCCGCCGGCGACCAGCACTAACTGTAGGCCAGCCCCCTGAGCTCTCTGTCTCACTTCCTCTGCCAAATAGCGAGGGCCTGCAAAATGATGTACTTAACTCTCCAGACTTCCCGAATTGTCCGACTCGGGCTTACCTCACAGGGTTTCTGTAGGCTCTTGTACCTGGGACCTGTCTCCTGCTTATTGAGGCTAAAGGGCTGAGAAGTGTGGCTGCAGGTGGGCAGCGCTGCCCATAGGGGGCAGCATTGGGAAAGCCTGACCTCCTGGCCTTCCTGTAGCGCAGAGGCCGCCGGGGAAGGTGCTGGTGTGAGAGCCAATCCTTGGTGGCTCACTCTTTGAGCTCTGCTGCAGATAGCATTCCAGTTGCTTCCATGAGAGGGACATGCTTGTCTGAAAAGCTCTCTGATTCCTGGGCTCCCCCTCAACTCCCTTCCATCCACCGTTTTCCAGACATCATTAGCATTTGAGGTGAAGTTCTGTTATACACTCAGACTGTGGCTCTCTGAAAGTCAGTGCATCACAGAACTTTGTCTCGAAAGCTTTCAAGCAGCTGTCTGTTGGGGGGAGTGGAGTGGAAGGACAGACTTCTGAATCCTGCAAACATCTCCCCAGGCCAGCAGTGCTATCTCAGCAGCCATCCCTTAGCCTCTGTTCAAAGGTCAAGCCTTGGCTATTGTGCAGGAAGTACAGTCCTTCCTGATAGCAGTTATTTATAAACCTGCCTTTTTGCAAAAATTTTATATGAAATGACATTATCAGTAATGACTTCCGGAGGCTTAGCATGATCTGTTTTATGGCAGAAGAACTGTGGGTTCTTCTGCTGTTCAAGAAGTAAGGGCTTTTGGTGGAGGCAGAGGTAGGCTCTGCCCTGAAAGCTCACCAGGAAAGAATCAGGGGAGGAGCTCTTAGGGGAAAACAAAGTCAAGAATTGAAGTGGGGATTCAGTCATTGGAAGACATTTTCCTGGAATTACCTGAAGAATTCAGTTTCTTGCCTTGTTTTAACCTCTGTTTTAGTTTGAGTAAGCACACTTTTTCATAGGACTTTGTCTATCGGCAGAGTTTTGGAGAGGAGTTACATTCTTTTTCCTCTGCTCTTTTTACCCTTCTCCTATTTTTCATAGTAGACCACAAAGTATATGTATGATTTCGAATGTTACATTGCTGAAACTTTCAAGTAAGTTTAAGGAAACAGCCAAGAACAGAAACTTGTCACTGTCAGCTGAGCCAGGTGAGCAGCTGGACTGGAAGACCCAGAAGCTGTAATGATTGTGTTTGGCTTTGCCAGGCCCAGCTGGCCCACAGTACTTCTCTTTCCCTTTTAGCCCAGTCTCTTAATTTGCCACAGAGAAAAAGCCTCTTTTAAGAGAGGATCCATTTATAGAGGCTTTTTTTTTTTGGTTTTCAACCAAGGGATAGGATTCAGGGGTGATAAAGAGTGGGTCAATGCCTTAAGGTTTTAGGAACCCAACACTCACAGATTTCTCTTGTTTCCTATATCTAATACCATAGGAACTAGTGACTGGAAAGTGGCTGTTGGGGGGTTTCTGCAGGGGTAGAGAGCAATTGCCTGTTCCATGTGATTAAAATTGGGATTGGTGTAAATTTTTGCTAATTATTTATCTCAACAGGTAGATCTGTCTAAATTTAGAGATGTAAATGTAGAAAGATTCCTTATATCCCTCAGAACTCTTTTAGTGTGAATTCTTAAAGACTGGGTGCTCCCTGCTCTCTCTCAGGTCAGGCATGCTACAGAAGTGACCCAAAGGCCCTTAGAGAGGTCTATTTCGTCAGTTTACTTTCTCAAAGACATCAGGCTCTTGGCTGTATCTTTCCCCCTCCCTTCCATTAAGTTATTGTTAGCCTCTGACAACAGCCAAGCTTATTGGGATGATGGGCCTGGCCCCTTTTAGTATTGTATGAAAATTTTCTAGACAAGGCCAGGTAATTAACTTTTTTTTTTTTTTTTTAACCTCGTAGTCATTAACAGTTTCTTTATAAACACTGAAGCACCAATGTGATAAAGTGCTGATTAGAAGGTGAAATAACAGAAATCTGGGAGTCCCTTCCATGGGTGTATGTACTCTCTGCCCTGTGCCTGATGAGCCTATTTCCTGAAACCTTCAAGGGAGCAAGTTTCAGGCCTCTATAACTGGGGAGTTGTAAGGTGGGGAAGGAGTTATGTTTGCAGTAAAGGAGTAGTGGTTCCTCAGATGCCTTCATCATGGCTGGCTGGCCTTCACAAAGAAACTTGTACACTCAGAGCTTAGCAGCTTGGAGGGAGAAGAAATTCTCTTCTTACTGGCTCTGTCTTCCTCAGAGAGGTCTTTTCTTGGTTTCATAATCCCACAAGTGCAGACCAATCTTTGTATTTGCCTTTTGGGTAGTGGTGATCACGGTCCCAGTTAAAGATAGGGATGATAGGGGAGCCAAGAAACTGTCCCAGGAATCCCAAGTAGCATTATGGTGCTTTTGGAGGGGGTGGGGAGGAAGAAGCACAGCAGCATGTCTGTGAGAGGAGGGGCAAATGGGGGAGAATGTGGCAGCACTACAGTGCTTGAGCCCAGAGCACAAGAACACACGTTTCCCTCAGCTTGGAATGGAAGTGGCTTTGTTAAAGGTTTCTTTCCTCCTCCGCATTGCTGCCGCACTATAGGTCTGCATTGCTGCTGAAGCCAGAACATAACTGTGTATGCTCAACCTCATCCCTGAATTGTTCCTCTGCAGCCCTTATTAATCCCACAGCAAAGAACACTTCTGATTGACCTTTTGCAATTGTATGTGGACAATAGGTTAGGGTAGTAGGACCCTGAGAAAAGGAATTCAGCGTGTTTGTTGACTAGAATAGCCTCTCTGACCTGCCTTGATCATTGCTCAGTGGGGACTAGGGACCTGCCTTGGACTTTTCCCTGAAGAAATATGATCTTCTAATCCTTATTGAGAACTTTCTTATAAAATGTCTTCCATAATTTTCAACTCTGTATATATATCCTACAGTCATGCTCATTCTTTTATAACCCTGACTCCTTGCCTCTATGATCTGGGGTGTTTTAGTGTGGATGAATTTGGGATAGGAGACTTGCAAGGACACTAAAATCTTCCATCAACACACCAGTAGGGGAGAGGGAAGGGATTGAGGCTGTCAGCACTGGCAAGAATCCCTCCAACTAAAAGCAATCCCTGTCTCTTCAGGAACCTTCTCTGTACACAGTCAAAGCCATCCTGATCCTGGACAATGATGGAGAGCGGCTCTTTGCCAAGGTGAGAACACAAGCAGATCTAGATATGTGGAGAGTACTGCCCCTGCCATCTCCTTCCACTGTCTCAGGCACCAGAGCTTTTGAGTATTTTCCTCTCCTTGCCTTGTAACCCTCCAGATATATCCTTGCAGGTGTTCTTATTCCACTTCATTTTCTCTGCCCTTTAGTCCCCTCCTTTAAACCTGTTTATTTCTCCTACACTGGAGAGAATGCATACTGCTGCATCTTTGTTGTCTTGTTTTGGTTTTTTCCCCAAATGGAGTAAAGTGTCATAATCTGAACAAAAAAATCATCTAAGGGGAAAACTCAGTGTGCTCAGAAAGAACCTCAGGGGCCTTGTCCTTGCTTTCCACCCTTTTTCTATAAGCCCAAGATTCCAGCCTTGTACCCTTTAACCACCCCAGCATAGTGTTTTCGAGCTGGTGAATGGAAAAGGAAAGGATGCTGTTTCCCCTTCCTTTCTTAAACCCCCAGCCTTTTTCTCCCCCTTCTGGAGAAATTCCTTCTGTCCCTAGTGTATTAGCTCTGGGTGAGCACAGCATAAATCAATCAGCAGGTAGAGATTAGTTTAGAATTCACCAGCTGTTCCATCCTGTAATTGGATGTAACTATGCAGGACACCTTTTGAAACAGTTATCCAGTTACTAAATGCCAGATCTGTCATAGGTCTTCAGCTGACTGCGACGGATTGGCCCCTAAAGAGCAGAACGATTTAGCAGTGCAGGTCCCTGCCCTCTTGTCAGGGAGAGCCTGAAGTGGACTCAGTAATGTGTCAAATTGGCTCCTGATTCAATTGCTTTTAGAAGTCAAGATGTGGCGAAATGGGGGGAAAAAAGAGAACGTTTGCTTCTCATTCAGAAGGTTATCGAAGCCTTTCCCTAAGCTTTAGCTCCCTGCAGTGATGAGTGGGAACTCAGATCTGAGAGGGAGATGCATCACTATCTCCCAGAGTCTTTTGTGCCTTTGGTGACAAAGGCACAATGTTTATTGAGCTCCCTGGAAATCAGAAGGGGCCAAGCTGACATTTCTGCAGGCTCTGCAGCAGCTCCCAGGAAAAACTTGACTGGAATGGTCCCAGGAGCACTTGCTTAGGGTGTGGGAAGGAGCCAAGGCTTTTCAACTGCCTCACGAAGCTATTGCTTCTTGTGGGACCTGTGGGCTGGAGCCTTTGGGGGAGGGCCCTTCTCCCTTTGTCTTTCAGCAAAAGTGTACACAATCACTGCTTTTTCTTTTCCCTTCCTTTTTTGGTTATGTGTCTGTTTCTGTTTCCAATGTCCTCTCTTTCCTGTGCTGTTCTCCTCCTAAGCTGAGGGTGGGAGAGTGGAGGCATGAGACAGAGGAGGAGGATCAGGTGTTAAACTGGAGAAGTATGGGACCCCCAAAGCAAAGAAGGCAGTCCTCGGGCAGTCTTCCCTAGGCACCCTCCCCCATTGTATCTTGACTGCCCCTTCCTCTTCACTCCCACCAGTACTATGACGACACCTATCCCAGTGTCAAGGAGCAGAAGGCTTTTGAGAAGAACATTTTCAACAAGACCCATCGGACTGACAGTAGGTCGTTTCCCTCCTTTCCCTGGGCAGCCAGGGTGGGAAGCAGGGACAGAGAGGCTGGGCTGCTTTATCAGGAGAAGAGGAAGCTGCTCTCAGCCTCCTGGGTTTTTCTTTCTACTCTCCCTCTTCTGCTCCCCCATTCCTCCCCAATAATAAACTCTTCAGAAATGGAATGGGGAGGTGAGTGTACCTCACTCGGGAATACTGTACTGGAAGGTTGGCTGTTAGCTACCTGTCTGCTCCCTGGATTTATGAGCCTCACTTGACAAATTTAACTGCAGCTCTGCTTATTGTACCGCATCCATTAGGGCAGGTAAATGGAAGTCTGTAAAGGTGACCGCTCTGCATTTTCACCTCCAAAGGATTGACTGGTTTCCCACCTCATCCACAAGGAAGGAAATATGGGGCGGCAGTGGGAGGATCTGGCCAAACTCTTCTCGGCTCCATCCTCCCCACCCCCAACCCTGTTTCCAAAGAGGAGAAAGAATTTGATTTTAGGAGGTTCCCCCCCCTGCCTTGGAGGCTACCATACACCAAGGCCTTTAAGTTGTTTGGGTCCCTGCCTGGGGCTCCTCTCAGCTCTTCCTTTCATTCATTGTGTTGGGTCTTTGAGTCATTCCTCTGTCTGTTCTCCAGGTGAGATTGCCCTCTTGGAAGGACTGACTGTAGTGTACAAAGGCAGTATTGATCTCTACTTCTATGTGATTGGCAGCTCCTATGAAAATGAGGTAAGATTCCTCAGTCTTATTGTTAATGCTGAGTCTAACCTGTTGGACCATCCCAACCCAAGAGATAATCTGTAGCACTTTTGATATCTTGTCTATGTCTAACAGGGCCAATGAAGTCAGTATTCACAGCCAGTCTCACAATTCCTTCAATACTTTGAAATATCATTGATTTCCTAGTGACAGGTGCTCACCAGTTGAGATAATAACCCTTACTAAGAAAGACAAGTAGATCCAGGGAGCTGAGCCAGGCCAGGCTTAGAGCCTAGAGACTTAGAAGCTGTCCTTGCTGTGGAATCCTGAGCAGGTCCCTTAACCTCTCTGAATATCAGTTTCCTCATCTATAAAACAGGCATATTGACCTTCTCTATCTCATGAGATTGTTGTAAGAAAAACAAATTTGTAAACCTTTAGAGTGTCATAGAAGTGTGAGCTCTTAAATTATAACTGTTGTGTGTTCTTCATTAATTGCCACAGCCAACCTTTTGATAATGAGCCTCTCCAAAGTTAATTAGATAGATTTCATCACTCAGGCCCCAAAATCAAATTTTGTCTGGTAAGACACCTCCTGCCCCAGACTTCCTCCAGGTTGTGCTCTATTATAATAACCTTTGGAAGTTACCTCCTCACCAGATTGAGACATTGAAATGGTCTTTATTAATAACTATCACTTTGTTAGCTTTAAGGTTTATAAAGTACTTTTCATTTTCTTATTTGATCCATTGGAAGTATAAGAATACAAGCAGTATTTTTTCCACTTTACAGATGAGGAAACTGAGCTCAGAGATCACAAAGCTAATAAATGGTAGTCAGGATGTGACTCATAAATAAATGGACCTATCAGAAAGCTCTTCTCAAAACAATCTGTCACTGCCAAGTGGGAAGCATTGCCCATATTTTAACCATTTACTTCTATATACAACACACAAGCTTGTGAGTAGCCATCAGCATGCCTTATCAGGATAAGGAAAGGGAAAGTGATGAATGAGTCTGTTTTGAAATTACCAACCTTGGATCATATTTGTTGGAATCTGGGTCAGTTTGTCCATTCCTTGGCTCATGCTGGTGTTGAACCCTTCCCATGTTGTTGCAGCATGATATTTCACTTTATATATCATCTCATGTGTGGAGAAGACAGGAACAAATAGTTCATTGTTCCTCACAAGCTAAGGTCAGACCTTTCATCCAGTTATTCCTTTTGAGTGCCTCTCTCCCTCTCCTCCCCCCTCCCCCCTCTCCAAGGCAAGGCAAAGGCATGACTGAAAGGTTCTGACTAGATGTTCTAGGTAAGAATAGCTAAGGCCACAGAATCTTTTCCCTTTAATCCTTTTACCTAATCCCCATGCTTTGGGGCATCTCTATATGGACCTTTCTTTCTTGGGTCAGCATTAGAGGATTTAGTTCTCAGAAAGAGTCGATGATTTCTGGATCTCTCACCAAACTTCTGCCTTATTCTGTTTGCTCTCACAGCTGATGCTAATGGCTGTTCTGAATTGCCTCTTTGACTCTTTGAGCCAGATGCTGAGGTAAGCCAGGCCATCTCTGGAAGGGTTGGGAGGAAGCATGTGATTGCCCTTTAGGACTCAGTGGGCTCTCCTGGGAATTGTTTCAGCCAAAGCCCCAGGGGATGAGGCAGATCTACCCCATTGAATCATATCACAAGAGTGTCCTCTCGACTATGAAGTCTTCCATCTAAAGACAAGAATGGCAGTGAGCCGAATCTGCGTCATGCTCTGTATATCCCAATCAGAGAGCTCCTAGTAGTAATCTGAAAAATAATGACTCGCATTTCTGTAATGCTTTACAAAGTATTGGGCACACATTCTCATTCCCTCACACTCTTAATGAGGTAACATAATTAGAATCTCTATTTTACAAACAAGAAAAATAAGGTTAAAATTGTGGGATTTGTTCATTATCTCGAATCTCAGGTCTCTGAACTCACATTTTCTGTTGGATCAATTCAGTTTTCTTTGTACTACCTGCTGCCTCATCTTCTCTGGCTATCAGTCCCTCCCCTGTGAATATCTGGGGGAAAGAAAGATTGTCACAGAAAAGTCATCAGTGGACAAGGGTCCGATACTTTTGAGTTTTGACCCTAATTTGGCTGCATTATTTCTGTCTTCTGACAATGTCTTCCTGAACTTTAAGTGAAATTAGGGATGCCCTTTACCCTGCTCTTCTTGTTTAGCTGAATTCATATGCAGGACATGAATCTAAATAGGAGTATAAGAAGCTTTTTAAAGGAAGATCAGATTTAAGGTAGTAGTTTGAGGTAGTAAAGGAGAAACTCCAAAACTTATAAGGAGGGAATGGTAATGGCCTGATTAGAACCCAGGACTCTTTGTTCCCCATTACCAATCTCCTTCCTTAGTAGAGAGTCTCCATTTCTTTTCAGTCCCAATTATAAAGTAGTCTTGTTTGTAGATGGGTAGAAATAGACTTTTTCCCTAAAATCTCTAAGGTCCTCAGTTCCTTTTTTTTTCTGCTGAGGCAGTTGGGGTTAAGTGACTTGCCCAGGGACACACAACTAGGAAATGTTAAGTGTCTGAGGCCAGATTTGAACTTAGGTTCTCCTGACTTCAAGGCTGGTACTCTATCCACTGCATCTCTCAGTTCCATATTTGTCCATTAGACAAAGCAGGGGAATATATGATTCCCTTTGTTCTAGGTGAAAGAGTAAAAAAGGAAAGGCCAAAAACAATTCATTGATGTTACTGACCAAATCACCCACTGCCAAATTCAGATCAATGGGGGGCCTCCCTCTGGTCTTGGACCTGAAGACTCGGGAATCCTCACTTCATATTTTGTGCAAACCTGGCCAAGATGCTAAGAGGTTTGCATTTTAAGATCCTGCTTTTTTAAATGAGGTCTTTGAGGAGCTAGATCAAGGAAGTAGTATAAATAGATGGTTATTTTATTCCCCATTCAAGTTGGTTCTTCTTTTATATCCTCTCTATGTCCATTTAAGGTTTAAGGTTACTGCAAGCTCACTCTGAATCCACAGTGTGACCTGCCAACTAGAAAGTTCAATATGGTGGAGACATGGACTCATAATTTCAGACCCCTATTACACAATTCAGTTTGTCAGCATCCTCAGAATATGCCCTCTGAACCAAACATAATGTTCCAGATGTGACTTGACTAGGGAAAATGAATGACCTTTAATCGCCTTGTTCTGGTCTTGATGAAAATATCATCAGAACAATCTGAGATTATGAGTCCCTGAGTCCTCTCTTAGGAAGATGAGTTGATATCTTGGAGGTGTTTAGCATAGAAAAGCAAAGGATTAGGGGCACTATTGTAGCCTTCTGCAGATAGAAACAAGGAGTTCTCTTTGTAGCTGTAGAGGACAGAAGTAAGAGTAGTGAATAAAAGTTGTAGAGAGGCAAGATTTGGGGGTAGCACAAGGAACTCAAATAACTGGAGCTGAGATTAGCCTCAGGCTCTAGGATGTTTGAGCAGATACCAAACGACCATCTTTCCAAAATGTCTTAGAAGGGATCTTGAGTGATGTCAGTATTCCTAGGGCAGAGAGGCTGAATTGCCCAAGAATCAGCCGTGTCTTCAGAAATACAGACTGGATGAATCCTGAAATAACACGGAAAGACCAAGGAAAGAAGGGAAAGAAGAGGGCGTTGTAGAAGGCTCTAAGTAGGCACCCAGCCACCAGCCAGCCTCAAGGAGGAGAATTCAAATCCCACTCTAGACTTATGCTAGCTTTGGACCCTACGGGAATAATGGCAGGACCTACTTCATAGAGCTGTTGTGAAGAGCCAGCGAGATCCTTTTTAAGTACCTCACCAGCCTTGGAGGGCTATAGAAATGCTGGCTGTTATTAGCTAAGGCATTTTACTTTGGCCTCAGTTTCCTTATCTGTAAAGCAACTTTTAATCTATTAAGATAAGAGCCACTACTTACTTCTTAAATGGATAAAGGATATGAGCAAGCAGTTCTTAAGAAATTCAAACTATTCCTCTTGCCACCTGAAAAAAATGCCCCAAATCACTAATAAGTAGAGAAATGCAAATTAGGCAACTTTCTTCAGAGACTAGCAAAGTTGACAAAAAGGGAAAATAACAAATGTTGGAGGGGCTTCAAGAAAATAGGCACATTAATGTACAGTTGGTAGAGCAGTAAATTGGTGAAGCCATTCTAGAAAGCTATTTGGAACTTTGCCCCGAGTGAGGGGAATTGATTGTATGATTGTCAAAGTCCTCAGCTCTAAATCCTATGGTCCTGGAGTCTGAGGAAGGGCAGGGAGAACCAGGCACTAGCTTGCTCAGCTGTGAGGATGTGCATTCTGGGGCAAAGGGGGTTTCTCTGCTCCTCTTGAAAAGATTGAGGAATGTGCCAGCCTCGTTTGGGTGCTTCCTTACAGTTAGTGTCCCCAGCTTCTTCCTTTCTACAACCTGGCTTCCTTCTATTCTTTTGGACCCAGGAAGAATGTTGAGAAGCGAGCGCTGCTGGAGAACATGGAAGGCCTCTTCCTGGCTGTAGATGAAATTGTAGATGGAGGGTGAGTCTTCTGGGCTGGAGAGGAGGGGATTGTACTCAATCTGAAATTGTAGATTCCAAGTTCTCTTCTGACATAAAGCATCCTGTCAGGGGAGATGTCTCTCCCAAGTCGGACTTGTCCTGGCCATGGTGGGTAGAAGTTTCCTGTTTATCTCCACAGGGTGATACTAGAGAGTGACCCGCAGCAAGTGGTACACAGAGTAGCATTACGGGTAAGTGCCTTCCTGCCCAGCAGGCTAGACTCATTCCGTATCTGAACACTTTCTGATTTACCCTTTGAGGGTTTAAACTTAAAAAAAAAAAAAACTCCCTACATTTCAATTCCCCTCTTCTTCTTAGAAGGGAATAGGAAGGAGTTTCTCTATAGCTGCTGAAAGAATATTTAAAAGGGTGAGCAAAACTGTTCAGAACCTTGGAGCTAAAAAGAGCTTGACAGGTAATCTCAGTCCTCAGATGGGACTGATGCCAACCATCTCAGATAGATGGGAACTTTCCCTTTGTTTTCAGATCATTGAGTTAGAAACTCAGAATCACCTCCTGAATTATCTTTTCCAATCTTTCTAGCAGGAAGTCTTTCTCTGCATTTTTCATTTTGCTAGAAATCCTAAACAGGGGACATTTATGGTATAGAGGGAGTGCTTGTAATTCGCATTGGGGGCAGATGCAAGAACATCACAATAGCAAGTTATAGTGAAGGAATGAAGGGATTGGGGAGACAAATTTGACTCCCTGTTCTAGGAATGTCCCAGCTCTGACCTCCACAAAGCAGAAGCAGTCAGTGCTGGGTAATGGGAAATGTCTTCTCCCTTAACTGCCACAGGCTCCATTTGCATAGTTTAATCTTCTTCTCTAACATATGTCTGCATGTGGAAAGAGGGAGGGTCTTCCCACATCCCACCCTCACTCCCACTCTTCCCTTCTTGGGCTGCTGTTGCAGCAGTTTATTCAAATTAACATGCTGTCATTATCCATTAGGCCTTGCAGTATCCATTAAACTACCACACACACACACACACACACACTCTTCCAGCCCTCCCCTCATCCCTTCCCATCCCTTGTGAGATTGATATTCATGGAAAAATTTTCTCTAACTGGGGTGTCAGCACCCCCTCATAGGCTGAGAGAAATGGAGATCAGAGTATCCAGGTAGGGTGGGTCTTTTATAAGGTCATCCTGCCCCTAAAGCAAGGGAAATTAAAGTTCCTTTAATCAGATCTAGCCCTATGAGAAGTACGGCCTGTTTTATGCCCCTTTATCTGGGACAGGAACAGGAGAGTCAAAGCTATTTATCTTCCAACTAGACTTCAATTTAAGGATATTCTTTCTTCCCATCCTCTTCCTCTCACCAAAATCCGTGAGGCTCCCTTTCCCTCGAAGGTTTTGTTGTAGTCTTGTACTCTGACCACCTTTCTCTATTATAGGGTGAAGATGTCCCTCTTACAGAGCAGACCGTGTCTCAGGTATGTTCCTGGTTTTCCTTCATCTATCTAGGAGTAGGCACTCTTTATCTCCCATTCACCAGTCCAGAGTAAAGATGGGAGTTGAAGAATCTCTTCCCTAGAGTAAAACTCCTCTCAGCTCCCAGCACTGCAGAGACCTGAGACATGTTTTCTGTTGGGATCGCCCAGTCTCCTTTCTCTACAATCTGCACCCCAGTTTTCTTTGACTGATGGCTCTCAACCTTTCCCTGTCTCCTTCAAGCCCTCCCTGCCTGCAGCTTCACTCTGTGATTTACTCCCCAGCAGAGGCTTGCTTTAAGCAGATGGTTTTTGTGCATTCATTCCCTCTCTCTCTCTCTCTCTCTCTCTCTCTCTCTCTCCTCTCTCTTATTATTCAAATGAGGGCAAAGCTGGGAATGCACATACCAGAATGTGCAGGTTTGACAGATCCATCCTTCCTGGGTTTCAGCTATCACTTGTCTTACCTGATACAGGGAAGGGACTTTGTTCTCTGCCTGCTGGGAATTCTTTAACAGGAATTGTACTTTAAAGCCCATTTTTCTTGGCTTTTTTCTGTGTTCCCTGCTTACGTGTTCTTTTCCCTCAAGTTTTTTTCATTGAAGGGGTTCAGAAAACTCCCAGGCGATCTCCCAACTGCCCTGCATCTCAGAGCTTTCCATAACCCCCATAGTATTTTTAACATCCCTTTATAAACTAAGGGAATTAGGCTTTGGAGGGAGGTAAAAAGACTAAGAAACCCAACCCCAAGAAAAATGGGAAGGCCCCCATTTCACCAACCAAGTTTTCACTGTGAGATGCTCCTATGTCTGCAGGTACTGCAGTCGGCAAAGGAACAGATCAAGTGGTCACTGCTTCGATGAAGACTCCATTATTCTCCTGCTATCCTCGTCGCTCCCAGAGCCATTTGTTTCCTGTGGCGCCTCCACTTCCCATCCCCAACTCCTCCTGCTCTGCACTGATGATCTCAGGGCCATTTCAGGGGAATGATGAGGGCCTTCTATTTTCACAACTTTTCTTGCCTTTTGTCCTGTTTTTCTCTTCTTCCCAAAATTATCCTAAAGACCAAAAATTGGGATAGAACAAAGAGAGAGGGGTTATGTCCCTTCCAGCTTTCTCATCTCTCCCATCATTCAAGCAGTAAGGTTCCTGGAAGTGGCCCAAGCCCTAGCAGAATTGGGAACAGACTGGGGGGCCAGAACAGTACACCCGGATCAAAACTTGAGGAAGAATGTGCCGTTTTCCTCTTCTGGTCTCACCCTGCATGTACCCTGGCCCTCAGCCCAATGCAGGGGGAAGAGGAATAATTCTATCCAGAGGTCCCCAGATTTTATCAGTCTCTCAAGTATTTCCTCTTATTACTGCTTACAACCCCCAACCATAGAAAAAGGAGGAAGGAAGCTTAGGGAGGGAGAGGCAAGACAACTGCTCTCTCTCTAATTGGGATGAGATAGGGGTTGGAAGAGGAGAGTGGCATTGGAGGTGGACATCGCTTTTCCTCGGTTATTCACTATAATTCTTCTCAAACCCAATCCCAGGCCTGATTTATAGGGCCAAACCATTCTGTGGCCTGGGAAAGAGTACATCTTGGGGGTCTCTGTCGCCTAGTTGGTCCCCCATAAATCTCCACTCTTTCCACAAATGGGATTTTGTACACCATGTTCCCCAGTTCTGGGACAGAGCCAGTCTCCTGGATGAGAAAGCTCAGCTTCCAGTCTCTGGAAGAAGAGTTTTCTGCTTAGAATTTGGTTGAGGGCTAGATTTATGCCCTATTCTCCGGGTTCCTTCGGTCCCCAATCACAGCCCTATACGTTTAAGATAAATGTTTCAGCCTTGTGTCTATAGACCCTGATTTTAACCTTTTCTCCATCTTGCTGGCCTTTCCTCACTCCTGCTGGGCAGCAGGATATAGGATTCTTTTGGGCGTGGGGGTGGGGATAAGGGGCAGTAAGAAAATTTTAGAATTACCCTTCTGAGACTCGGAATAAGGTGAAGATTTATCTTCAAGGACACCAGAGGGGGCTAGTTTGGAGCTTTGTTCTATTGTGAAACCTCTGTCAAATACAGTCACCTTTGGTTAAATCAGTGAGCCTTGAGGTTCCTTGGGAAGGTAGAAGACCAGCCACTACTCTTTGATGTGACCCTTCTTGACTCCATATACCATTCCCTTAAGAAACAGTCCTCTGTTCCCTCTCATGCTATTGTCCTGAGTCTGAACCATTCACAGCTGCCCACTCCTATCTCCAGCCCCAGTTTGCCACATTCTGAGCAGAAAAGTCCTGGAAGGAAGAGATGGGGACAGGAGCAGGCTTGTGGGAAATGGAGGGCAGCTGCCCATGGACCTTACTCTGCACTAGCCATTGGGAATAAAGCATCTTTCCCCCTCAATTGCCTTTGGTGTATTTTTGTGGGGAGGTGCTCCTCTTGGTAACTACTGTGCTCATTCTTCCAGCCCTCACTCTTTTGACATTTCTTCCACCTCAGGAACTCCCCTCACCCCTTTCTCTAAACATAATTTACTTCCCTCAGCATCACTCCATCCCTTCACTTAGAAATGAACACTAGGGACAGGGTGGAGATGGCGTATTCCTCTCTCCGGAGTCCAAAGAACTGAAACCTCCCTTCCTCCCACCTTCCCTTCTCTACTCTGCCTGGCCCCCTACCCGGCCCCTCCTCCCTCCACCCCCAGCTGCCTCCTTCCTGTGCCATCAGTAACCAAGAGACACGCACCTGCATGGGGGCTGCTGGAGCAGACAGGCTCCCCTTCCTGCACCTCCTCCCTTTCCCTGAGCCCACTGCCCCCCCCTAAAACGGTGCTGAGCGGGTTATTTATCGGAGCCAGCACTGCTCCAGAAGGTCAGGACGGCGGTGTAAATAACCTCTTCTCACAAGCTCCCCTGTGCCTCCTGAGCCCTGCTTCCCCCTCCTCAGCAGCCCCCTCCCCCCACCTTTATTTCGCACAAATGAATGTGGCTTGGGCTGGCGCAGAGCCTGGCCCTGCATGTTAATGGGGCGGTGAGCTCACAAGATAGATTTAGCTGGAGGTTTTATGGTTGCCTCGGTGACAGAGTAAGCTTTGTTTCTCTTCCCACTCCTATTCTCCCTCTAGTGTTTTTTTGGGGACCATCCCCTCTGCTATAGTACTAATTCAGTTGTAGAGTTGGATCTTCCCCATTCAGGAACTCTGAGATGACACAGAGTATGCAAAGCTGGCTGAATTTTGGGGTTTGGGGATCTTTGTGAAAGCGTGCGTAGGGAGCAGCAGTAGAGGATCTTGGGCAGGGTCTGCCTCGGGTGCCCCTGATTATTTGGGCTTACTACTTATCGGGCAGTTGACTGCCCCTTCTGGAGCCCCGTGGCTGGGCCAGGGGGCAAGCTGAAGAAGCCTTGGACCAACTCCCATTACCCTCCCTACCTTCCTGCATCTAAAATGTGGGGCTCGAGATGGGATAGCCGCCGCTCCACGGGGCTGATGGTTAGCTACCAGTGCCCTCTCCTGTCTTAGCTTAGGAAATGCAACTCTTCCCTCCACCCCCATTCCTGGATTTGCCCTATTTGCTAAGAGCACCCCCACACACCCCAAACCCTTCCTGTATGGCTGTAGAAGACCGGGTTTGCAAACCCAGACATCTGATCAGAGCCTCCCTCAGTTTCCTAACCTAGTCAAATCTGTCTGCCTTTCCTGCCGCCCCTCCCTCGCCAGGATTGGAATCCTAGTATTGTGGCACCTATGTCAACTTCTAGCTGGCAGTATTACCCAAATGCTTGTGTCCACAGTGGATCGAGGAAGGAGACTGGAGGACAGAATGTCTGGGTTCCCAGCTCACTAAATGATTTTCATCTTGAATTTGTCTTTGTCTGATTCTGTTTCTGTCATTTTTCTTTCTCCATTTCACTGCATCTCTGTCTCTGTGTATGTCTTCTCACCCCTCCTCAATTCAGTTTTATAAACTTAAGCCTCCATCAACCCTGAGGGGACTCTGGCAGGTCCTCTTCCCCACCCCCAGCTTTTTTGGCTGGGAAATCAACTGCAGATTTAATTGTGCCAAACACCTGCCTGCCAGATGTGGCAATTCCCCCATTCATCTCCTCCCCCCCAGTTCTACCCTTTCCCCGTCCTACTGAGCACAGACAGGGTGATCCCCCCCACAGGGTGATTTAGTGCTCCCTAAACCCCTTAGATCTCTCTCCTCAAGTTTCCCTGCTGCCCTTATCCTCTCCCCACGGCGTCCCTTAGTCCTAAGTCCCCCTGCCCCGAGTGCTGCTGGCGCCTCTTCCCTTTTATCATCGTCCCCCAAAGGCTCCCCCAAACCCCTATCCTTCTCCCTAGTGAGGTCCTTCCTTTGCCTGCAGTCCACCCCAGTGATGTGTCATCAACAGAGCCTGTGGGCCACTGGGGGCCATAGCAGCCAAGGCTGATGTCATTGGGGTGGGGAGGGAGGATAGGGCAAGGGGGGGGGGGAGTCTGGGAGGGGACAGGCAGCTTTAGTTTCTGTCTGCAGAGGAGACAAGGGTGTCTGGAGTTTAGCCAGACCCAGCCAGAACCTGCCTCTCTTCAGACCTGGCATCTGGCTCCTAGCAGAGTCTGGGTTTGTGTGTCTTTATTTGTGTTTGTCGACTCAGTCTGGCTCAGAGGATCTCTCTCAGCCACTATCTCCAGGGGACCAGGTCTTCCCTCCTCCTGCCCCACTGGACCCTGCCTCTGCTTCATCTCTCATTTCACTCCTCTTTCTTACCCTCTCTAAGCTTGCTCCTTTTAACACTAGCTTTCAGTCTCCTCCTTTCCTACTTTAGTGTCTTCCACTAGAACAGGCATTCCATGGACCGGGAAAGATGGGAGAAAAAATTTTAAATCTTCCTTTTCAATAATTGCTAAATGGAATTTAGCATTTCCTTTAATTGTTTAAAAATACGATTCTGAGAAGGTATTCATTGCTTTCACCAACACACAAAGAAAGGTTAAGAATCTCCCAATTGAGATTCTTCTGGCCTGAACCCCTTACATGATTCAAGCATGAAAGTTCTCCTATGGTACCTTATTCTTGGAGTCTCCCTGAAGCTGGAGGCTTGGTTCTAGAGTAGGGAAAAGGGGGAGGGAAGGCTGAGAAGGGATAAGGGAAAAAGAGTCTAGTGGGTTGGTTTGAGTAAGGAAGAGAGAGACTACCAGATGGAGAAACAGGAAGAAAGGGGGGAGAGGGGAGAGAAAAAATACAAAAGAAATTGAGAAAGAAACAGATTGAGAAGACTGAAAGACCAAAGAAAAGGGAAGTCTGAGAAAGGAGACAGAAAAGATACTATTAAAGAGGGGCTTGAAGGCCCAGTGGGAAAGCCGGCTCCTGGGGCAGGCTAGTTCTGATGGCCCATAAATCCTGTGTATTTGGGGGGAAGGGGCAGCACATTCCCACAGTATCCCCATTATCTGGTGACCTTCCTTAGCTTTCTTGCCTCGAGTCCAGCCCTCTCCCCCATCTCCCTGGCATTCCTCATGCCGTGGGGGCCATTCCCATGTTTTCCCATCTCTTCCCAGAAATTTCGGGCTGCTCCTTTGGAATGTTGGCAGGCCAAATGCTGCAGCCTGAATCAATGAAGGAGAGAGGCCCCATTTCCCCTGGGAGGGGGTGCACTTCCCTTTCCCCCTCTCCTCCCTAGCCCCTCAGTGCCTGCCCACCAGCTGTTCCTGACCATCTCTCCCTCTAGATCCCCCTTCCTTCTTTTGCTTCTATTTCTCTTCCACACACTGACCCCTCCCCCTCCGCACACACATTCACTCCCAACCTCTGACCCCCAGCCTACCGGGGCGGCGGGGAGAGAAAGACAAAGGCAGGATTTATTGTTGGGGGTGGGGAAGTGGACTGGAGGAAAGGGTTGGGGGCAGTGACCCTGACTGGGGCTGGGGAAACTGGTCGAGATACTGGGAGACTTGATGCCTCCTCCTCCCTTCCTGCCTCCTCCCTCCCTTCCTCGCTCCTGAAGTCTGGGGGAGCAGGATGGGGAGAAATGACTCAGTGTGTACAAGAAACCAAGCTACAAAGCCAAAGGTGACAGAGTGATTTCAGACTAGGGTGGCAGAAATGGGGAAGAGGGGGAAGTAATAGCATCACATGGCCTCCAGCTTTCCAAAGCACGGCACCGGTGCAAAGCAAGGAGACACTCTTCTCTTCGTCTCCATCCCGGGCTGGCCAAAAGAAATAGGGCTGATACAGCCGGGGGGAGAAAGAAGTTGGGGGCGAGGTTTCCAAGAGCAGGCCGTAAACAGTGGGGAGCAGGAGTGAATAAAACAGTGACAACTCCCCCAGAGAGCCTAAAAGCTCAGAGACAGTCCTGCCTGGGAACGGACAAAGGGACAGACTTGGCCCTGTGGGACAAACCTTAGTCACCTCGAAGCAGCCCGCAAACACCCCTTTTGATGAGGATTTCCAGTCCCCCCCCAGACCCTAGGCTAGTGGGAAGGAGCTGCTGGAATGTCTGTAGCCTTTACAGTAAATAGACCGTTGGCCTGAATATTCTCTTGTCAGCAGGCTGGGTGGGGGGCGTGGGGGTGGGAGTGGAGTGGGACAGGAGGAGGGAGATGGGCTGGTCTGGGAGTTTCCAAGAAACTGGACTATATATCTCTCTCTGGACGGCTCACGCCTTTTCCCGAGCTGGCTCCCAAATCAAACCAGCCTCTAGAGTCCCTCCCACACCCTCCAGAACTCGAAAATGGAAATGTTTCTCTCTCCAACGCACACACATACACCTTGTCTCCCCCACCTTTTGTGACTGAGCAGATCTGAGGCTCCCTGCCCCCTCCGTACACTGCCAGCTTCCCGAAGACTCCTCCCCCTTTCCTTGGCCCTTGACCTTGGGGGCCAGGATCTTTCCCCCAGGTTATAACCGAGCTATGGAGAGTCTGGGGGTGGAGGTAGGAGGGGAAGGCTGCTAGTGATGCCGCCAAAATGGCCTGAGAAGAAAGGCAGGGGTAACTGAATTCCCCAGGTCCCCCCTCCCTCCCAGGCGCTTTATGTTCCTTTCCCCCGAGGAAGTTCTTGTCACCCTGCACCCCACTTTCATCTTGCAGCTGATCCCCAGTTGGCTGGTTCCTCCTGCAGTCTACCCTCCAGCCTTTCTGCTGTAAGCGCTAGGTGCTTGGGAAGTTCAGTGGAAGTAGGGTTGAGTATGGAGTGGGGTGTGTGATTGTGGAGAGGACTGGGAAAAGACAAAGGAAGTTGAGGGGAAGAAGGGAGGAGGATAGGAAAGGAGAAGGAGAGAGGGCCACGTGTCTGGTCCCCTCCCCAATCTAAGCAGCAGATTTACAGCCTGATTTGCAGTGGGCTGGGGGTGAGCATAAGGAAGACAAATCTGCAGTTCTGCCCTTAGAGTGTCTGGGTACTTATCTCTAGCTCCCCCATTAGCATCAATCCCCATCTTGCTGCCCATCTATCTTCTGACATCAGCTCCTTCCCTTCCCTGTAGCCCAGGCTCTCTGACCCTAAGTGGCTCTTAAAGGGCCAGCCCAGATCCCAACTCTTGTCTTCTCTTCCCCTTGTAAACCAGTTTTCTTGGGTGTACTGACCTGCCTCAGGGAACGAGGAGGTTAGGATTAGGGGTGAGGGGTGAGTATGAGCGTTTTCTGGAACAGAGCCTCTCTTTGTAGGACCTGACTGAAAAGGCTCTTTTTGTACTTTTTTTTTTTTTTTTTTTTTTTTTTTTAACAGATCCTTCCACCTCCTATCACCACCGTTTGCTCTGTATTTTCCCAATCCCAGAACAAATCCTGGCTGGGTTAGATTGAGAGAATCAGAGATACCTGCATACAGAAACAGGTTGGGGTTGGATGTGTTTTGAGCTAGGACTGGGGAATCATAACTTAGCTCCCTGGTGTGTTGGGACCAAGTAGGAGATAATGGGGTGTTATCTGGGGTTGGGGAAGGAATTGAGATTTGTAGGAGATGCAAGCCCGTGGCCCCCACATTCTTTTCTCAGGGACCAGACCACAGGAGAGTTGAAGGATAGAGTTTCAAATCTTCCTCTCCTATGAAGAAGGTGACAGTAGAAAAGACAGTGTGTTTCTAGCCTCTTCTCAACTCATCGGCAACCATAGTTCAGAGAGTAGAAGGGAATTGGACAGCTTGGGCTCTCTGAGTCATCAGTCCCCAGACATGCTGAGGTACCATGAAAGTCTCTGGTTCTACCTTTAAGTTTGCCTGTTCCAAGAGCTCCCATATCCCTCTGGGTGATTTCTTGGAAAGAAGGGCCCTTGTGCCCTCCTCTCCTAGAGTTCCACAATCCCCACAATGAGCCACAGTTTACACTTCTCTGGCCAGGGGAAGGGAGAGAAGAGGAAGAAGGATCTAGCAGCAGGAGCCCTTATTTGTTTTCCTGTAGCGCCGACCGCCCCCACACCCATCCCTCAACACATAGTTATCATCTTCTAGATCTCATTCTCTTTGAAAAAGCAGCCCAGCCCAAATACATCCACTTTCTCTCTCTTCTAAACCATCTTGGATCTAAAACTGCTTCCAAAATTTCCAATTTTCCAAAATTACCAATGGTCTCTTAATCCTTCTCTTTCTGGGCTTCTCTTTCTGGATGGTCCCTCTCCTCTGGATTTGCATGGCACTCCCTCCTTCTCTGTCTCCTTTTGTTGGAACATGTCATTCTCAATATGTGCCCCAAGAGTCTGAGGCCCAGAAAGGTTGCTTGTGGATACAGCCAAATGGTTATTTCTGATATGTGTGAGTATATCCTAAGCCCTTTTTTATTCCCTCTTAACACCTGGTGACATCATCATTATTATCTTCTTTATGCTGACAACTCCCAAATCTGTATTTCAGCCCTAATTCCTCTTCAGAGTTCTAGTTCTAGTTCCACATTTCCCACTGGACATTTCAAAATGGGTCTCCTGGAGACATCTCCAACTTACCACATTTAAATTGTTTCCCCCCTCTAAAACCTATTTTTTAAACTTCCCTTTACTGTTCAAGGATTCACCAGCCTTCTGGTCTCCTACATTCCTACCCTTGAATTGATATTTCCAACCACAGAATTCCCAAATTTTCATTTCAAATTCTACAACATCCCTCCACTCTAGACTTTCTTTTCACCCAGGTGTACTAGATCAGGCCCTCATCATCTCTCACTTGGACTATTTATTACAATAAGGAGGCTTATTTTCCCGTTTGGTCTCCCAATCTCAAATTTTAATCTGACACAGCTGCCAAAGTGATTTTCCTAAAGTGCAGTTCTAACCACATCACCCTGCTCCCCAGCGATCTCCAGTGTCTCCTATTACCTTTAAGATCAGATAGAAAACCCCATTTGGTCTTTAAAGATGAAGTCCCCTCTCCCACCTCCCTGCCTTTGTACTAGCCTGCACTCACAATTAAGATGATTCCCTCCTCACTTCCATCCCTTGGAAATCCTTTAAAACTCAAACATTTCCCAAACTCTCCAGCTATCAAAGACCTCCTTTCTCATTTGGTAACCATTCTGTAAGCTCTCATATAAGTATGTATCATTTGTCCTATTTCCTGCCAATTCCTTGAGGGTGGACACCGTTCTTTGTAGTCCTAAATTAGGACTGAGGTGAAACAGAAATGCTTGTGATTGCTAGAACACAAATATTCCCAAATCCTGAAGACTCAACATGAAGCCATACTTAACTGAGAAGGGGACCAGAACAGAGAAGTACAATCCCAGAGTCTTTGGGAAAGAAGGGGAAGGGAGATGGTTTGGAGGTAGGGGAATTCTCCTTTAGGACTTTAACATTTAGGATATTACCTCTTCTCAGCAAAGTGCCTCCTTCTTTTCTTTCAATTCCATGTGTCTCTCCCTTTTCTGGCTCCCCAGTTTCTTCCTTCTATCTCTGTGTTATATATCTCTGACTCTTGTTTCTCAGGGGGGAAAATAGCAGATCCAAAAAAGAAAGTGCCAGTCTCTCAGTCTATTTCTAGGATATGGAGAGGGGTACTTCTTCCACTCTCTAAATCCCTTTTCTTTCCCTCCTCAGTCCCCTGCAGTCTCCTCTTCCCCCAAGCTAGCTCCCTTTGGTCTCCTCATTTTTCTTCCTCAGTTCCCTCATGTCCCCTCTTTTAATCTCCCTATTTTAGAATCCCTCCCTTTTGTCTCTCCATTTTTCTTCCTCGGTTCCCTAGTGTCCCTTCTTTAATCTCCCCATTTTAGAATCCCTCCCTTTGGTCTCCCCACTTTTCTTCCTCTGTTCCTCATCTCTCCTCTTTAATTTTCCTATTTTAGAATCTAGCTTTTCTTTTCAGTTCCCTCATCTCTTTCCTGCAGGTTTCCTTTACTCTTCCTTTTTCTTCCTTCTAGCTCCCATCTCCCCAGTTCCCCATCTCTCTCCCCCGCCCCCCAATCTTGCTTCCTAAATCCTTCCATCTTTCTCCCTGAGAGAAAGGAGGAGGGAGCTGAGGAGGGGGGGAGAGGAAAAAGGAGCGAGACGGGAGAAAGGAGGGGGAGGGGAAGAAAGGAGGAGCATCCTCTCTCCGGCCCCCCTTCTTTCACCTCCACCCCCCACCCCCCAGCCATAGGACCATAAATCAGAGCCTGGGAAGCTTGGCCAATGGCAGAACAACTCGTAAATCGGCCTGTCAGGCTCAGCCAATGGGGCACGGCGCTAAATCAGGCTCTGTCAGAGCTTAGCCAATGGCGACCCCTGAAATGACCATAAATCTGCCATCGAGAGACAGAGAAAGAGAGAGAGAGAAAGCAGCAAGAGAGAGGGGAAGAGGGTAGAAGGGAGGGGAAGAGAGAAAGAGGGAGGGGGAAGAAGGGAGGGAGGGGGAGAGATGCAGAGACAGACTAAGAGAGAAACATACATACACAGAGAAAAGTGATCCTTGCCCGAGAAGGAGTCTGATGAAAAGACGCAGAACTCCAGCCCAAATAAGAAACAGACAAAGAGGCATTAACGTGCACCTCACCAAAACCCCTACTCCGTGCTCCCCCCCAGAAACACCAGCACGCAGAGCCGCACGGAGCGAAGTGAATGCATGCATTTGCCCCTGCACATGCTTACACTTAGGCGTGCACACACACATTCATGGCCATCCATATTTTCCCTCTGGTCACATAGGCTCCGGCCATCGGAGGCTGCGAAGGGCTCTGCCGCTTTCTAGACGCCCTCCTTTGGCCTTTCCACGAGACCTTTCAGCCCTTGCCCAAGAAAAGATGGAGGGCCACTTCTATCCCCTTTAATTTACCTTCTTACCCCATCTTGGTGGTATCAGATTCTCCCTGCCAAGTGAGATTTTTTTTTTTGTCTAACCAAAGCCAATTGCTATAATGGAAGATCACGTTCTCTAGTTTCAACCGAATAGCCCTTTGGAGACTATATAATTACCCCGTCCACCTTTTTTTCTTCCCTTTCCCCCTTCCTTTTTTCGCACATTTTCCAAGAGTGGAGACTCTGCTGTGTTTACATGATTGAGCACTTTATTTTGAGAAGGGAGAACCTAAGAAGATAAAGCCTTAGATTGGGAGGTGAGATCCTTGAATTTCCTGGATATGATCCTGTCCATGTGTTTGGGAGGAGGGAGAGGGGGTGAAGAGAAGAAAGGAAGGACTGTGTCTGTCTCCATTCTCCCTGAGCTGGCTTCTCTCTCTAAGAGTTCAGATCTTCCTAAGCCCAGGAGGCCTTGGGGATGTTTAAAAGAAGAGGTATTTCTCTGTGTCTGTTTAACCTTGCTTTGATTATAGGAATCACCCTTGTTTCTCAGCTTCTCCAAGTCTCAGAATGGGGAACTCCCCAACACCCTTCCCAGTATTTGAGAGAAAGGGAAAGAATTGAAGCGAGGTGGTGGAACTTCTGAGCAGATGCCCACCCCCACCCTAACCCCCGCAGACGGGAAAATGTGAAACCAGCATCACCTAGTGGCCGTGTGTCCCACAGACACACTACTTTCCCACTTCCCTCTTCCTAGAATGGGAGGCCCTAGCCCCTCTGTAGCCCCCAAGGTTCCTTCCCTATCATCCCAGTCGTTCCTCTTTCACAAGGCAGAACAGCGACTGCAGCTGATGGGGGTGGGGTGAGTGGGGATGTGAAGGCCAGAGCAAGGGCTATAAGCTTAGTGCTCATTCTGCTTTCCACCCTGATATTGCTGCCCCCGATATCGCTACCTAATCATTTCTTGCTCAGTTTCCTAGCCAAAGACATAACTTAGACTTTCTACACCCAAGAGATATATTACTCTAGAGTCTCTCTGAATAGGTTGTGATTGTAGCCAGTGGCACCGGAGCAGGAGACCGATATTTCCAGGATATGTTCATTTATCCAGAGAAGCTGGGGGACCTTAGGAGAAATGGAGTTAGAACCGTAAGGTAAAACATTCTGGAAATTTGAACAAAAAAACTTGCAACCGTATGCAAATCAGCATGCAAATTAGCTTTAATTAGCCTTGAAATTTTCCAGCTATGAATCCTGGTTGTCTTTCCCTAGCCTTCCTAAGATTATAGTATTTTAAAACTGGAAGAGATCTTAAGAGATTGTTTAGGCCATTATATAAATGAAAGAAAGGTAGAGTAATGTCTCAGGGTCAGGTCTAAAAGTCGGACTTCCCAAATTTCAGTCCAGCTTGAGCCCCAGCTCTGGTTCCTCTTTGTCAGGAGCCCAATGGAAGAGACAAACCCCAAGCCTGTTTATTAATAGTAATGCTGCATAAGGGGAAGCAAGAAAGAGGGGCACAGAAGGGACCCAATATTGCCATGAAGATATCCACATGTCCAGTTGGTGCCCATGGCCAGAATATCCACTTTGTTGTTAATGAAGGTGGAACCATTTTCTGCCCTGCGTAAAGTGTTACCGGAGTCTTCGGAAACTCTGGGGTCCCCGCCTCAGGACGGACCCATATGCCTCTCGGAACTGCCGGTTCATAGCTGCATAAAGTACAGGGTTAATGCAGCCATTGAGCCAGGTAAGATTGGCTGCAAGCATGTGCAGGACTCGTGGAGCCTGCACCCGTGCATCAAATATATTAAGAAGCAGAAAAGGGATATAACTGAGTGAAAAGAAGAGGAACACCACAAAACACATCCGTGTCACCTTCCCAAATTCTGACGAGCCATCTTGGGTCTTCCTAGTCACTTTAGCCCGCGGCATGGGGGCAGCCACCCCTTGGCTGCCCTTTTCTACCTTAGACACTTTGTTTTCCTGGCTTCCCATCTTAGATGAGTCACTCTCCAGCGTCTGGGTGGTGGCAGTACTGCCTGGCTCAGACGATGTCCCCTCACTGGCCACCCCTGATGCCAGACCACTGTCCAGCTCTTCAAAGTGTCCAGGCAGGGATTCTCCAGTCCCCGCCACGTGTCCAGCTCGGATGCTGGCCTGGCGAAGCTTGTACTGGTCCAGCGCCTGGGCTGCCCGCTTCACTTGACGGTGAATGAGGCAATAGAAGATGCCAACAGAACTGAGCCCGAGCACAAAGTAGATGCCCATTAGGATGGTGGTATAAGGACGGCCCCGGATTCGGTCAAAGCTACATGTGCAGACAACAGGCACCAGGATGTAGATGGGCCAGAGTGGGGCAAAGCTTGCCACACCTATGACCCATGTACCTACCAGTGCCAGCGCCACCCCTTTGGATGTGAAGATCCGGGGAAAGAGGGTCGGGTGAGCTATAAGAAGGTATCTGCCAAAGGCAATGAGGCAGAGGGTAAGGATGGATACGGAGTTAGTGGCAAAGAGGAGGAGACCAAAGACCCGGCAAAAAGTCTCCCCTGTACGCCAACGAAGATAGAGGTAGGAGTCCACAGAGAATGGCTGCAGAAGAGCGCAGTAGATGAGGTCGGCCAGGGTGAGGTTGGCAATGAGAAGGTTGAAATGGGTACGGAGCTTGGGCTGGGCACCCAGGATCATCAGGGTAAGCAGGTTGCCAGCAGTGCCTGTCACTGCCACCACCACACCCCAGCTTACTGCAACATAGCGATAGTCCACTACTGATGGGTGGTAGCAAGAAAAGTTGGAATCCTCCGAGGTGTTCCACATAGTTGAAAAGCCAGAGGGTCAGCCTGGGTATCTATAGAATAGAGAAGAGATCAGGAGCTGTGAGGGCACAAGCTCTCATCCTGAGTATATCCCTTTTCTGCTCAGGGACATTAGCCATCATTTTTTCCAAATTTCACAACTCAAAAACTCCTTCACACCTCTTCCTAGTCCTTTTGAATTTTTTTTGTTCACCTTCCTAAATTCTCCCAAGATCCTTAACCCTCTCATCTTTATCCTCAAAGACTTCCCAATGTTTTTTTGAGCTTCCAATGTTTTTTTTTTTTCCACTTCCTTCCCTCAATACTTCATCCAATGGAATGGGAGTCAGGAAGCCTTCTGCTCCCCCTGAATCAGAACCTCCAGTGCCTCAACAAGCCCAGGTGTGTCTCCCCTTGGTGAATAAAATCTGGGGAAAAAAGGGATATGTAGATCTTACCTGGCTGGCTCTCATATCCTAGTATACTTTCCCTTTTTACACCTATATAGATAATTGTAAATCTGACTTACCTGGGTTATAGGCAGTTATACCAGGTGGTTAAAGACAGTGAATGAGGTCTAGTCTCCAGAATATGACTGATTTTATACTCAGAAAAAGTATCTAGAAACTCCAAAGTTGCCAAATTCTCTGGTCACATCCTTCTTCCTCTTTCCCCCATTTCTGGCCTCTTTCTTCTGTTCCGGTAGGGCTGATGAAGTACTGGCTAGTCTTTCTGTTGAAATCTCCCTACCTGCTTTTCTTCAGACCCCTCCAATTTTTGTCTGTTCCCTTGTTAGACTCCAGATTACCCATTGCCTCAATCTCTACTTTCTCCCCCTACCTCAACCTCATGTAGCAGGACTCCTAAGTTCAATCACATCTTAAAGTGGTGGGTAAAGTGATCTAGTCGAACCTATATCTGTGTGGAAGGCCCCTCTACAGCTCCTCTCCCAACACTCGGTCATCCAGCCTTTGCTTGAAGACCACCAGAAAATCAAGCTCATTAAGTCTCTCTCCAACATGAGATGACCCTATTTTATCTCACTTTATATATGAAGAAACAGAGGTCCAGAGTAATGAATTATTTGAGATCACATAAATAATAGGTGGCAGAGGGGCAGCTAGATGGTGCAGTACATAGAGCACTGGCCCTGAAGTCAGGAGGATCTGAGTTCAAATCTGGCCTCAGACCTTAACACGTCCTAGCTGTGTGATCTTGGGCAAGTCACTTAACCCCAAATTGCCTCAGCAAAAAGAAAAGAAAAATAATAGGTGGCAGAGTAAGAGTTAAGCCTTAAATGATGGCAGCTGTATAGCACAGTGTATATAATGCCAGCTCTGAAGTAAGGAAGACTCATCTTGCTAAAATCTGAACTCAGACACTAGTTGTATGACCCCAGACAAATCCTTTAACTCTGTTTCCCTCATCTGTAAAATGAACTGGAGAAGAAAATAGCAAATCACTCCGATATCTTTGCCAAGAAAACCCCAAATAGGTCACAAACAGACACTAAACTGATGCCTCCAAATTCAGGTCTTTGTCTATTATCCTGAAATATTATCATATTATCAAAGCTTCTAAGGGAGCTTTGACTTACACTTTTCTGAGACCAGGAGACATTTGTGATATTTTTACTGATAATCCTTCCTCTTGTCCTTCTAGTAAAGGAGACCAAGAAAAAGAGTAAACTAAAGCAAGATTCAGGGAATTTGGGATCTCTTTCCACAATCAACAAGCATTCATTATATATTAGTGTAAGCTCTAAGCCAAGTGTACAGAATTGCCTCTATTCCCACTGATCACACTTCAACCTCACTTGGAAGTGTCCTACCATCTTTCCTCAGGATAGTTCCAAACTCTTGCCCTCTATCCCACTGGCATTTCTTCAGCCCTGCCTCTCTTCATTGCCACCTCAAAAGTCTACAGCTCTTGTCCCTCATTCTTCCCCCAGCTACTTCCTATCTTTCTCCAGGATCTTAATTCTTTTTGTGGAGTTGATCAAGATCATAATTGGACTCCATTTCCGGGAACAAAGTCTATTCTGCTCTCTTCTCTCACGAGCACAGGGAAAGTGCTTTTTTACTTTCTCTTTCCCCCATTTTTTCCTTTTTATCTAGCTGGTCTTATTCCCATTTCCCCAAAACTAAAGCATAAGTAAACAAACATTTGTACGGTTCTGAGCTAAGGCTTTCTGTTTCTCCTCATCAGTGTTTTGAAGATTAGTGATGATCAATGAATAGAGCACCAACCCTGAAGTCAGGAGGGCCCGAGTTCAAATTTGACTTCAGACTATGTGACCCTGGGCAAGTCACTTAACCCCAATTGCAACAACAAAAAGAAAAAAAAAGAAAAGAAAAATAATAGGTGATCAAAACAGGAGTTCTTAATCTATAGTTGGAGTATCCCAAAGCCAGGTCAAGAAGTTTATCAAAAGGGTCAGGAGATGTTTGGTAACTCACTATTATTGAACTCAGTCTTTTCAGTTTTACTTATGTGCATATGCATAGTAAATTCTGGAATGTATTCCTTTCACATTGAAGAGAGAATATGGGGAGATTATTGAAAGCCAAGAAGCAGACAAAAATATTTGGGTGATATTTGGACCCTTTAAGGGAGTCCTAGAGGTTAAAACTATTTTCATAATGATACTAAAGCTATGACAATATTTATCTCTTTTCCAACTACATATCTGTGTGCTTGTCTTCACATATCTCAATCAAAACAACACATTGCAACAGATTGAATGCAGGAGCAAATATTAGTAGCTAATCCAACTATTTTCTATTAAGCCAGTTGTTAAAGAAATTTGCAAAAAAATGTAAAAACAATGCTTCCCCTCCCACTAATCTTTACAAGTTATTCTTCATATAAACGTTATAGCAACATAGAACTGTTAATTTTTAATGACAAACATTTTTGATGATCAGTTTTAATTTCCAGTATTAAAAATATCTATAGATTTAACACACATATAAGCTCTTTTAGGGTCTTCGTTGATTTTTGAGAGAATAAAAGGGATGCTGAGGCCAGAGGGTTTGAGAATTTCTGGTCTAGACAAAGAGAAGGGACCTGTTTAATAAGAGGGCGGTGAGAAGATAGGTCTAAGTCCCAGGGTGTTCTCTCACACAAAATCTCAATGCTTGCAACTGTATCAGTGTTTACACGAACAATGTAATGTCTGAAAGTGTGTTAATTGTATCAGGTAGAGACGGATGTAGGTGCCTTTGGACCCGTGTGTGACCGTGTCTCCCACAACAGGTCCAATCACCCATGCACCCCTATTCACTGTCGGAAGTCGTGAACCTCCGGAGGGATGCTGCAGCTAGAATGGGGACGTAACGGTTTTGCTTCACCTCCAAAACCTCGGTAGCTGGAGCTCGACTCTATTTGTGTGTCTCTGACGCCGCCTTGTGGAACCGCTGGGTCTCTTAACGCAGCCCGGGGAAATTGCCTTTCCTGGATCGCTGAGCTTAAGTACTCGAAATGGTTGGGGGGTGTGGGGAGTAGGGAGAGAGGGGGAGGTGCTTCTCACTCAACTGCTCAGCTGGAGACATCAACCACCCCCGCCCCTCCCACCTCCTGGCTCCCAGAAGCTCTCCATCCCCCCACTTCCCTAGGCTCAGTAGCCCCTCTAAGAATGGTACCGGAGGTACTTGGGGGTGAGAGAAGGAAATTTAGAGACTGAGGTTTGGGGAGCGAAGGGCAAAACGAATCTGGACTTTATTGTTGGGAGGCGGAAGATGCTACATCATCAAGCAGAAACAGGTGATGGTGGTGGTGCAGAAGGGGGGCCGCCTCCCCAGGACTGCAGGAATTCGACAACACCGAGGACAGAGAAACACAGAGGCCCCGCCCCCGCCCAAGTTGTGCAGTTGAGGGGGCTGGTGGGGAGGGGAGTGAGGTAACTGGGCTAGGGGTCAGGGAGCAGGGTTACAGGTCTGGGTGCGAGTCCTTCGGCAGGGAGCAGGGGGAAGGGGCTTCTATTGCTTTTTGCTCGCTCACAGTTTTGCGGAAGGCAGGGCCGGGGTGGATTCGGATTGGACGGACACCCCCTGCCCCCCTCAGTACCCCCATGGACCATGGGTGCTGGTGAGAAGACAGTGGAAACCCGGGCTGGAGGAGAGAGTACAGGCTAGGGATTGGGTGTTTGTGTAAGGGGGGAGGGTGGGGGTGTAACCCCCCCCATAAATACTGCCCCCAGTACAGGTTGGAACAGGGTTGGGGTAGGGTGAAGGATGGGCCAGGTGGACACAGTGAGGCTGCAGGCCAAAATGCCAAAGTGCTTATGAGGGACCCCGGATCCCTCCTGCCCCCCTCCATGGGGATGTTCACGGAAGCGCTTCAGTTTGGGAGTATGGGATCCGGAGTCCCAGAGTCCGATTATTGCCAAGAAAATCCGTTCCTGACCCTCACCCCGGACCCGGACCCTGGACATGGCTTGTGAACCCCGTTTTTGTGCTAGGTTTGGGGGTAGGGTCTGGATGGACATGGCTTTTGGGAGAGGGGTAATCTCCAAAAGGGCTAGGGATGAGATGCCCCCCCTTTATGAGGGAGAGGGAGGGGCAGGGGTGGGGTTCCCTGAGATCTGGGGTGCCCCCCCTTCTGAAGCCCCCCTCCCCCGCTTCCCCCTTCCCATTCCTGGAACCCCGTACCTTGGGGTGGTCTGGGGGAGGAAAGAGAGACTCCTTCCCAGGAAAAGCCAGGAGGGGGGCGGGCTTGGGGGGGCCCAGAGCCTGGGTCCCAATAGGAATGGGGGGAGGCTGGGGGTTCAGGGTTGGGGTCAGTAGGGAGAGAAGAGGATGGGTCCGTGCGCAGTTCGGATGGGCCCGGGAGCTGGGTGGAGCAGGGGGTGGGTGAGGGGGGGGCCCTGGAGGAGCGGGGCAGCAGGGGCTGGGCGCAGGGACAGCGGAGAGCCAGCCGCTGCCGCCATCACTGCAGCCACCGCCAGAGGGCTGGGGAGAAGACCGCCGGCCAAGGACTTAGGCAGCTCCTTTGAGAAAGTCAGCGTGCCCTGCGTGAAAGAGAGGCAAAGGTTACCCAGAGCCTTGGCACCCTCCCCCCAATCTCCTATCTGTCCCCAGAATTCCCTATCCTCTTCTTCCTCAGGCCTCTCTGCTCCTCCTCTCGGGGACCTCTTCCCCCCACCCCTCCCATCACTCCACATCCTCTGGCCCCGGATAGACACCCAGACATACCGCCAATTCCCCAACGCCCCGTGGCTTCTTGTGGCGGCTCAGCAGGGGGTTAGGTTTGCCAGCCATGCCGTCCCTGTGCCTCCGGCTGGAGATGTGCTAAAAGAAAGATGAAGTGGGTGTTACAGGGCGTGGGTCAGAAATTCAAGAAGAAATAGGGGTGTGTTGAGAATGAAGGAGGAGGCTTTGGCTCACAATGCTAGGATGAGGAAACAACGGAGGCGCCCACTCATTACTGTCTAAGGAGAAAAGGTGCTGGCCCTGAGGATGGAACCCTAGGCCAGTCAAACTCTCCTTTGGTAGAGCTTTCAAGGTGTAGTCCTTCTTAAGGAGCCCCAGGAAATAGACCCCAGACATGAGGAAGTCTAACTTACCTGTTTTAATTGGATCTCAGAATTGACCTTAACATTGCAGATTTCACAGTGGAAGGTCCGGTCCTGGGAAGGGGCCTCAGGTTCCCCAGGAGTGGGGGGCCCCAGCCTGGGGTACGCTTTGATGGGGCCCAGCCCACTGCGTGCCTCCAGGATTGTCTTGTGCTTGGTACCTGAAATTTGAAGTTGAGGATTGAAGAGTGAAGAAAGGATACTGGAGGTTACCTGGAGGCCCCCTGATTTCCTCCTATACCCTTAAAGTTCCAAGGAGAACCGGGCATACAGGTTCCTAATCAACACCTCTGCCCCTCCTTCGAGGCTCCAACTCCTTAAATCCCTCAATTTTGAGACTTGCACTAGGGTGGGGGAGCACATCCTGGGTGCTTAATAAATTGTTTATTAACTAACTGATCTACTAGAGGAAATTCTGACGGCCAGAGAGATGGTTGAGGGTTAAGCATGAGACCACGAGACATTTCAAGATCATAAGAGAAGCGAGGAGAGGATAATACAGGAAAGCCATGGATAAGTCTGGGCAGATGTGATAACCAAGTATCCTAAGCTGGGAGGAGGGTCCTGGACCAGGGTCAGCTGAGGTCAGGTCAAAGGGTTCATGGGGACTCATTACCTTTGTTATGTGCCTCAAGCTGGGACAGGGAGTTCACAGCCACCTTGCACAGAGCACAATATAATAGCCTTTTGGCCTTTTCTTC
The DNA here is from genome assembly GCF_902635505.1 of Sarcophilus harrisii. Taxonomy (NCBI): domain Eukaryota; kingdom Metazoa; phylum Chordata; class Mammalia; order Dasyuromorphia; family Dasyuridae; genus Sarcophilus; species Sarcophilus harrisii. The sequence continues at coordinate 87,573,184 of NC_045430.1, read as the reverse complement.
CTCCTCCTTGCTGCCCCCTGGAAGTGCGGCTGGGGCTGGAGTCCTCCCGTCGCCCTTGGTTCCAGCCCGTCCAGTTTCTGGGACATTGGGTGGGGAGGGGACACCAGGCTGCTTCTCCGGTGACCGGGGGGCCAGGCTCAGCCCGTTTTCCACCACAACTGGAAGGATGGGAAAAGAACACAGGGGTCACAAATGGTTTGCCTCTGAACAAAAAGCCTCTGACACCAGGGAAAAGTTGAGTTTACCCGGAATTTCTTCAGGCAAAAGAAGCCAGCCCTCCCACCTCCGGGCTGAAGCTCCCAGCTTCCCCGGGGAAGCACCTAGCCTGCATTTCAAAGTTTCTGGCCTCCTAATTGGTAATGGCCAAGTGGTTCCCCTCTCCCCTCCACTGTTCTCCCCTACAGGGAATGAGCACATCCCTCCCTGCTTAGCAGAATCCTGGCAGGCTGCCTGGCCAGGCTGGAGAAGCACGGCTGATCCGGGACCCGCCCGGCCTGGCCTCACTCAGCTCCAGGCCTGGTTGATCCCTAGGGCCCTGCCCCACCCCCACAAAGGACAGCTAGGAGGGGGGAGGGGGAGGAGGAGGAGGGGAAGGGGGGAAGGGAAGCGGGATGCACCGAGGAGCACCGAGAAAAGGATCAAGGAGATAGAGATGGGATCAGAGATAGTTAGAGACAGAGACATGATAGACAAAGATAGAGAGAGTGAAGGAACAGGGACCCTGGCTGAGCTGCTCTATAATTCATGGCTCCATTAAAGATGCACAGGGTCTAGTCCTGGGTCTGGGCTCCAGCCTCTCAACTCTCAACAGGGGAAACTCCAGCTCCTGCAGATGATCCAGTTTCCGGGTCAGAGGGAGGCCGGGAGTAGGGGTGAGGGCGGCTGAATGAAGAAGGGAGCCAATACTTTAAAGAGCCATCCATGGCAAGAGTCTGTCCATCCGTCCTATTGTGTCTTCCCTTCTCTCTGTGTTGTTGTCTCATCTAATAACAATAATTATAGCTGACATTCGGATCAAACTTTACAGTTTTCAAAGCTTATTTCCATGACCTCGTTTGATCTTCCCCACAGTACTGAGAGAAATACAAAGAAGGCACCGATCTCCCTCTCTATGTCCTCCCATCCCACTTTTTTTTTTTTTTTTAACAGATGAGAGAACTGAGGCTGAGAGAGGTAAGGTGAAGTTCAAGGTCATGAGGTTTTAGTGCTGGCCTTCTGTCTGTTCCCCTCCTTTGCTTTCTCTTTGTCTAAGCTGCAAGCCTGGATCCCTTCTGCACCCCTAGATGGGGGATATTGAGTCAAGGAGGGGGAGGAGGTACAGGGATCAGATCATGACTGACATTTGTTGCCGTGGCGGCAGGATAATGGTGGTGAGGATGCCCAGTCCATGAGCCTCCTTCCCCTGACCCATTCTTCTCTCTCTGATTCCTGGCTCTGAATTGGATTTGGAATGGCCGCTGGCGGGCAGAACTGAGAAAGACCTTCGAGATTATAGGATCATACGGTTTAAGTCAGAAGGGACTTCTAGTCCAACCTCTTTGTTTTAACAGATGAGGAAGTGAGGTTCACAGACAAATGACTTGTCCAAGATCACACAGCTAGTTAAGAGAAGAGCCAGATCCAGAATCCAGGTCTCTTGACTTCCAATCTAGTTTCCTTTTTCTCCCCACTGTTCCCGGAGAGAAGAGTGGGGTCCAGAGGAAAGATGGCTCAGAATTCCTGTACTTCCCCTCTCCTGTGAAGGGGCCTCTCTTCTTGGGGAGGGGAGCCAGGTCAAAACATTGCCAATTCTTCCTCCTTTTCCTCTGAGTCATTGGGCTGGGCTTCAGGGAAGACAGAAGGGACTCTGTGCTAGGAAAAGCTAGAATGGGGTGTGGTGGGGCTAGGGGGTGACAGGATGGAAAGTCTAGATCACTGGGGTCTCTGGGCTTGGCTCATGGGCTTACCTAGGTGAGAAGAGCTAGGAATGGAGAGAGAGTGAAACAAAAATGTAGAGAGGATAAATCACTCATTATATGTGCAATGGTGTGCAAATTACCCAGGACAAGCAATGATTTTGATATTTTCATTCTGTGACAGAACTGATCTCTTTTGTATTCTTTTACTGGTTCTAGACTGTCTCAGGATACCTAACCTTGACCATATGAAACCAAACTGGGCTGGTTCCCCCACCTTTAGTTAATTCTGAAAGCTGAATGCTAGATTTCATATTCTATATACATGTTTGTTGCTATCTTTTGTTGCATTTTTAAATCTATGGTTTTTAAGAGTGGATATCACTCTAAGGAAACATGCAAAAGTGTCACTCTTAATGAGCACACTTCAGTGACTGTTAGAGATATTACAGCAAGCTGTTGGTGTGGGGAAGCCAAGCATTCCAAGGTGTATTCAAGCCCAGAATGAAACAAGATCAGTTGCACTGAAGCACAAAGGGAGGTGAGATCAACAATAAAAAAAAAAAAAAAACAGCACCAAGAAATGGAAAAACCATTGCAGTGAAACAGCCTAATTATTTCTCAAAAAACAAGCAAAGACCTTCAGAGAGACCTGGTAGCTGGATGGACTGTTATTGATTTCTTCTATAGTGCACTGATGGCTTCTTGAACTTGGAAAAAAAATGAGAAGACAAGTTAAAAAAAAAAAAAACCCACTAACCATTACTATGAAGAAAAAAATGTTCGTCATGGGCAAGAGAATACAAAGATTGGGAACTGACAATTTGGGAAAAATGTGATTTTTACTGATGAAAATTACTTTTTCATTCACGGATGAATTCACTGAATTCAATTCAAGTGAGCCTGCATGACTAGGCTTCTTCATCAGATTGTAAAATATCCACCAAAAATGTTTTGTATTGTTATTTTTGTTTGTTTATTATTTCTAGAGACCCTGAAAGTCTTGTCCCCATTGGGGGAATGACTAACTCTTTGTTAAATATACCAATGTACTTGAGAAGTAGAATTGTTCTAGAATTATATAAATTTTAAAATGTAGATGAATATCTTTGCACAACTTTGTATTATGACACATCCTGAAAAGATAAGAAATTAATCCTAGAGATGGAGATAATGTGCCTCTGTGGCCTAGGAAATCACCTGAAACAGAAATTCCACTGAAAACCCATGGCCTATAATTAAGGCTCAATCTAGGGAAATGGATTGTTTCTCTTAAGGTAAACTTAATATTCAATATGATTAAAATGTAATTTTGCAATAAAGAATTAAAGAATATGTGTCAAAATCTTATACACTCATTGAAGAATCATGTAAAACTAGTGATTATGGCAAAGGAAGGTTATAATGCATATTAAAAGATTTTTAAAGATGTAAAAAGTTGCTAAATTAAATGTATAAACCAATAAATTTTATTATTCTAATTCATCCCAATTTGCACACCATTGTACATACATATATATATAATATATCATACATATATACATACATTTCCTATCTCAAAATGTGTATTATTTGAAAAGAAAGAAAAAGGGAAGAAAGAGGGAGGAAGGAGAGGGAGAAAGAGGAGTAGGAAAGTGAGAAAGTGGGAAAAGAGAGATAGTAGGGGCAGAAAACATAGATAAGGGAGCAAAGAGAAAGGGGGAAGAAAAGAAAAGGAGAAACAAAGAGAAGCAAGAGAGGGAGAGAAAAAACAGAGAAGGGGGGAAAGGGTGTGACAGAAAGAGAGAAGGGATGGGGGAAAGTGGGGAATACAAGAGAATGCAAAGAAACAGAGGCAAAAAGAACCAAGCATGTTTTCTTGTAGCTCTCCAATTAGGAGAAAACCATTACTTCCCAAGAAAACCCTTTATACTACTAGACAGCTCTATTAGGAAATTCCTTCACTATTACGCATAAATTTGCCTCTTTGTAACTTCCAACTATGGCTCCTAGTTCTGTCTTCTAGGGCCAAACAGAACAAGCTTACTCCCTCTCCCTCTTGACATCTTTTCAAGTATTTGAAGACAATGTTTTCCAGGTTAAATATCACTAGTTCCTTCAAGTGATCCTCAAATGGCTTAAACACAAGACTCTTCATCATCCTTGTTTTTCTCTGGATGGTCTTGAGCTTATCAGCTTCTATTCTAACCTCCGTTACCACTCTGATGAGAACAGAGCACTATCACCTCCCCTTTTCCTGGAAGAGAAACCTCTCTGAACATAAGGGATTAGCTTTTTGCCCACCAAATTACCGTCTTATATTGAGCTTGGAGGCCACTGAAATACCCAGATTTTTTTTCCAGATCTAATATGTCTCTTCCTTCTTGTATTTGAGATATAGAAGCTAGTAGGAGACAGAAAGACGCAGAGAAACATATCTGTAGAGATGCACTATGTATATAAGTGTATTATGTGTATTTGTATGCAATATATGTGCATTTGTGTATCATGGGATTGACAGACACACCTGGTCGGAGGGCCCCCCCATCCTCGCTGGGAGGGCTGTTGCTTGATGGTGCTGGCTCTCCAGGCTCCTTGATGACGGGCTCTTTGCCCCGGGTCTTGGCGGCCTCGATGCCTTTGACACGGCGAGCATGCCGATTGCCCTTGTAGTGCGCCTCTGCCTGGCTCTGAAGAAGAGGAGAGTCAGAAAAGGGGCTGACAATCGTGCTTTCCCTCGGAGCCTCGGTCTCCTCCTCCCTCTACATCCCTCTCTGCACACACACTCTCCCCCAGAGGTCTCACTGCTGGGGGACTGCGTGGGGCAGAAGAGAGAATCACGGGAAACATTTTGATCACTTGTATTTATAAATAATAACAAATTATTCCAATTATTTTGGGGGTGTTTCGTTGATGTTAAAGAAGCAGAAATATTTCCTGTTCCCAGAGATTCGTGTTCTCGGGCTCTAGAACAGGAGTTCTTAACCTTTTTGGTGTGTCCAAGTCTTTGGACCCTTTCTTGGGATCACATTTTAAAATGTACAAAGTAAAATCCATGGAATTACAAAGGAAATCAATTATATTAACTATATATACACACATATATGCATATTTATGCATATACACATATACATGCATGCAATCACATGTGTGCACACAAATATATACACACATATATACATACACATTCACAAATATATATCCATATATCTATCTACACACACCTCATTGAGGGACCCCTAGTTAAGGAGTCAGTAACACCTTAGTCCCACCTTCTCCTACCCCATCTCCATACTCTGGTATGCCTCAGACTACTATCCCTCCCGAGCCCTTAGGAGAAGGGGGAAGGGGCTACATGCCTTCTCCAGAGCAGAATGTAATCCATTCTTGGAAAGGGCCTGCATATCCCCCTGGCTGCTACCCTCCCCAACTCCCCAATATCCTCACCTCTCCTGCCTAGCCCTTTTTCAGTGTCCCTGTTTCAGGATAAGGTTCAAGGATTGGGTCTGGGATATATATATGCCTGGGTCCTTGTCCTGACTGTCCTAGGTTTTGTTTCCCCAGAGGTCTCCATGGCAGAGACCCTGGAGGACCCTGGCCACAGGCCCTCTGGATCAGCTTTCTAGTTCCAGCAGAAAAGACAGGGACAGAAGCAGAGACAGCTGTCAAAACAGAACCCACAGTGGGAGGTGGGAGGGTGAGGATGAGGTGGAGAAGGCAATGGGGGGAAAGGGGAGCTGTTTCCCTACCACTTAGATCTCTACAAACCACTGGTGACCAGGGCAAGATGTTCAGGGGAATTGCATACCTGGGTCCTATACCTGGTTCCAAGTGAGTCAGCTCCTCACACCTGAACTTTCTCTACTATTCCCTCTGTCTCCCTCCCCTCCCCCAATACAGTAATATTCTGCTGGGTGAACAAGATCCCAGGAGCCACAAGGTCCCTGGGATAGAGGGAGGAATGTAAGGGGTGGGGAGGAGAGGGCAGGCTCAGCAGGCTTGGTCTAGAGGGGTAGTAAGAAGTCAGAGCCAAGCAGCATGAAGAAGGAAGAAGAGAAGAAAGACAGAAACTAAACATTCTTTCCTAATTTCCACTGTTCAGAGGTTCAGCAGAGTGAATTTTGCTGCTTTCCCTCTAAAAGATCTCAAAGCATTAAGATGCCACAAAAATTCTTTTTCCTGTCGCACACAGAAGAAACTTAGAAAGGAGATTATCAGGAAAGATCATTCACTAGGTTGTGGGTAGCTCTGAGCCCCTGGGGCAAGTGGCATATATGCATATTGTGTGTATGTGTGTGTTTATGTGTCTATATATGTGTGTTAGTAAGTTTGAAAGGGTGGTGGGGAGAGGGAATAGATGGAGGAGAGAAAAGGAATTTATATCGGGAAAAGTCCATCATAAGTCACAGATTCTTCTTGTTATTAGAAAAGAAGACCCAGACACTTCCTGAAGGGTCATTCTAGCCATTCTCCTGCCTTTAAACTGTATGATTCTTCCTTTTTTCAAACTTATCTCTCCTATTCTGGAAATTCCCCAGGTCAAGAAAGATCTCTCAGCTTTCCTCGAAGATTTCCTCTATAGTTAGAGGGAACTGAGGGGTGATCTTTGGAAAAGCCAGTTTGCCTGAAGGGGGCCCAAGAGGAAGTTTGCCTACCAGCTCTCCAGGACCAAGAAACAGTACAAGTTAATTGACCTAGTCATTTGTGTATCAAGAGTGTATTGTCCAAAGTAAAGCAACCCCAGTTCTCTCTCTTCAGTGTCCTCCCAGTCTCCTCCAGGGTCCCCCCAGCTCCCGCTTCTCTCATCCCAAGATTCCCCCAATGTTCTTCCAGACCCCTCCTCGCTCCTGTTGACGTCCCCTCAGCTCTTGTCTATCTTTCTCCCTTTAGCTGGTTTGGGCCCCTCACCTGGGAATTAAATCGGATCTGACAGACGTTACAGGAAATGATTGGCCGCTTGGTCTTGAGTAGAGGTCCCCCAAAGGTGTGGGACAGCACAGCCTTCTGCACGGGATCCATCTGAGGACAGAGTCAGGGGATGAGTCATGAACCCTAGCATAGTGCGCCAGTCTCCAAAGGCCAAAAAGGGCTCTCTTCCTTCGGCATCTACATACTACAATTCCACGGTTGCCTTCTCAGCCCCCCAACTATATCTGACCTGGATTTCAGTGTACTCTCCTATTTTCAGCCCTATATTCACAACCCCAACATACCCAACCCTGTCATTCCAATCCCTTCTTCCATCTTTTCTGCCCTCAGACATGGTGAGTAAACTTCTCGCTGAACCCAAGTTAGAAGAGTTCTGCTGTGGACAAGGAATACCTTGTGGGTCTTGGATACATGTAACGGAGTGGCAAAATAAATTCCTAACAAGCTTGTCTGGGACTTGCTAGTTTCTACAATACACTTGGTGACCAGAGTAACTCCTAAAATGTGGCTGTGGCTGGAATTCAGCAAAGGAACCGGGGTGATGGGGCCAGCCAGGAGCCCAGCCCCTCCTCAAAGCTCCCTCTGGCTAGAAGAAGAAAGTTAGGGATCTCTGAAGCCATCTCCCCGAGCAGCACAGCCCCCAGGGCCAGGACTACAGTGCTGGTCAGGATCTGAAAAGCATCTCTCCCTAGCCTGGGAAAGATGGGCCAGCAGATGTCTCTTCAGCAGCCTGCCAAGAGGCCACATGGGGAGGGGAGGAGATGGGAGTTCCTGTGAAGACTTCTGCCACAGGGGGCCAGGAGAGGCCAGAGGATGGAGCCAGGGGACCCCTGGCTCTAGACAATAGCTTTTCCTCACTGCCTCTGTTTCTAGCCCCTCTATTCTTAGGGGGCCTGGGAGTGGCAGGTCTGGAATGCAGCTGGAGATGGAGAGGAATGGGTGGTGACAGGGACCACCCATAGGAATGGGGCCAAGCTGGGGTTGAAGCATAATCATCCAGATGGAGGGGTCAAGTGAGGGCGGGTAGCTGGGGGTTCCAAGATCCTCAGCTCCATGGCTGAACTCCCCTTGCTCTGATTTCACTCTTTCCAGAGAGACTCTGGAATTGAAAAGTGAAACTGGGAGATGATCAGAGAAGCTCCCACCCACCCATCTTCAGTAATTGTGCCAGAAAAGGAAGGAAGAAATTTATGGCTAGGACAGGGGCTTTGAGATCTCTAGAGAGAAAGATCACTGACAGTGACCACCATTCACTGCCTTTCCCCAAGTTTTGATAATATTATTGCTAATAATCTTGCCTTAATTCAAAAAAAGTTTGAATGACAGATGTCAATATCTACCTTCCTTACCCCCCTGAAAGACCAAGCCCACATCCATGGAAAAGCCAACCAATAGAAGGGGGTGTGTGTGAGTATGTACTAAGCATGCTGTGATGAGTCTTTGTGTATGGGTGGGACGTGAATGAGTATCATGTGCTCTTTATACGTCAGCTGCTTATCTACATCTATCTCTGTGTGTACAGGACTGTAGACAAGGGTGAACGGCTGTGTTGTATAATCGACATATGTGTTTATCTGCGTATGTGTATAATGTGTATTTGGCATTCATATAAGTGAGTGTGTGTGTGTGTGTGTGATTATGTGTGTGTATGTGAGAGAGAGAGAGAGAAAAGAGGCAGAAGGAGAGAGAGAGAGAGAGAGAGAGAGAGAGAGAGAGAGAGAGAGAGAGAATAGAACTGACACAGACTTCCTTGCCAGACCTAGGCCTCCAGAACCAAAACCATCTTACCCTGAGACCCTAAACGCTTCCCTTCCCCTGTTGGGGGGTATTCTGGCCCCGTGGCCCCAGGTCCTCTGCTTTGAGATTCAGCTCAGCCTGAAACTCAATATGGGCCAAGAAACCCAAGTCGGATGAGCTGGGGTAGAGAGAATGGTGTGTGTGTGTGTGTGTGTGTGTGTGTGTGTGTGTGTGTGTGTGAAAAAGGGAGACGGAGAGGGAGTAAAGGAGACAGGATGATCCCCCCAGTTCCTGCCTTCTTCCCTAGATGCTAAGGCTCCACCATACAGACAATGATTTTGACACCGTCCTTCCCAATTACCCTTCCCCGACCTTTTTTGACCCACAATTGGCCTCCTCTATTTCTCTTTCCCCCCTTCAGGGTGACAGAACCTTCTTTCCAGAAGCTCTCTTATCCTACATCCAGGTTCTGGGAAAGGTCTAGTTTAACTCCGTAAATATTAGATTGGGGCTGGGGGTGGGGGGGAGGGAAGGTTGAATGATACTCAAGTCATACAACTCCCTTCTGGGTATCTTCCTTGGAATAAATGTCAGCCTGGGTATTAGAATGCCTGGGCCCAATTCTATCCACAGAGAAGGAATGGTTCAGGCCAAGGTCAGGGGGACTTAAGTGATCTAGCTCCTAGTTCTAAATATTCCGAAACCCATCCCCACACCTGGGCCCCTTCCTGAAATACAGGATCCTTCTCCATAGGGGCTTCCAAAATACATTCCCCCAGATGCCCTCAAAGATTAAAAATCAATGTGGATTGTCTTGAGAAGCTAGGGAGGAATAAATCAGGAAAGACGCTATGTGTGTTGGGGGTTGGGGGGAGGGAAGGAGGCAGGGAGAAACCAGAAAGGGAAATTGAGAAGGGGGGCTTTGATTATATTTCCTTCCATTGGTTTTTTATCTTACAAAGCCAGATGCCCCTCTATTGATTTCTTTACCCTTTTTTTCCAGATCAAAACCCCCACAGAATTCAAAACAAACAGACCAGGAAAGAGGAAAACAGGAAGGGAAGAGAGAAGGCCAGAGATCGGGGGCCTGGAGGAGAGGGACATCCAGATTTGATAGAGGGGAGGATGGGTGAGGGGTGTCTGGGAGAAGCAGGTGGGAGACTTGGAGGGATAGGAGGGAATCCTGGGAGATGTATCCGGCACAAAGAGGGCAGGTTTGGGATGAGAAGCTGGGATGGGAGAAAAGGAAGATGCAGTGAGCTCTGGAAGGCATGGGATTCTGCAGAAGGGTAGAGAATCTGGTGATGTGGTGGGAGCAGCCTGAAGACCTGGAGTGCTCCAAAAGAGATCTTGGGGGGACTGGCGGGGAATCCAGTGTGGAGGGGGCAGTTTGGGCGGTCTTCTCTGGGATCGGGGGATCTGATGTGGGGGTGGGGAGCGATGCAGGGCTGTGGGGGCCTGTGGGGAACCAGGGGTTCAAAGGATGGGAGAGGCAGCTTGCAGGGGAGGGGCAGGCGGGGGCTGCGGCAGCGGCGGGAGCCGAGGGGAGCGGAGGGGGGCGGGGGTCCGGGGTCGCTTACCCTGCGGGACCCCGGGGGCCGCGACTCCATGGCCCGGGGTGGGAGGACCCGGGCGGAGGGGGGCCGGGCCGGGCCAGGGACTCGGCGCTCGCTGCCCGTGCGGCTTGGGGCTGTGCGGCCGGGCCGGCCGGGGTAGAGGGAGGCGGTACTGGCCGGGGCCTGAGCCCCGCCCCGGAGGAGGGGCTGAGGGCGGACCCGGGCCGGGGGCGGGAACTAGGACCGCAGACGCCCGGGACAAGGAGATGGGGATGCGGGGTCTCATTCTCCACCCAGATCTCAGCCCCTGAGCGCCCCGCGTAAATGACCCTTCTCCGTCTGATCTCTGGCGTCCAGCCTTCTTGCACTGCACTCCTCTCTGACGTCCCTGTTTCTCATGCTCGAACCCTGTCTGTCATTCCTCAACACTATCATCTTCCCCATCCATTGCCCTGCCCTGACTCCCCTCTGGGACTGGGACGCAAGCCGCGGCTTCTCCTTGGGGGGGTCCCTTTGCTCTCCCCGGTTACACTGGAGGCAACTGAGGCACAGTAAAGGAGCGCACCATCCTTCATCTGTAGGCGAGGAAGATGGAAACGGAACTCAGGTATCCAGGTCCCCGGCCCCTCCCCGAGCCCCTCCCCCAGTCGGATAGAACTCGGGGGACCACGCCGCAGAAGACCTTAGACAGCGAAGAGGCTAGAGCTCCCTTATCCCCAACCAAGCTGGTGGATCTGAGCAGGCGCTGCCCTCTGGCGGCCACATGTGGCAGGATGCGGGGCGGGGGCGTATTGGGGGGAAGACAGATCCAACACAGGATAACCTCAGATCACCTAAGACCTCTTTTTCTCCCCCAACGCACATCTCCAGTCCTGCACTCTGCTCATCTTCCCCTCCCCTTCCTATACCTCGAACATAGAGTCTCCCTAACCTGTATTTTTGGATCTCATTTCATCACCTTTTAAAGCGAGACAGAGGCTAGGAGTTGGAAGAGAGCTTGTCTTTGGGAAGGGCAGGGAGTTAGACGAGGAGAGTCAGCACACTGTCCTTTGTGGGGTGTACAGAGAGAACTGGGGTAAATCCTTCAGGGAAAATGAGCAGATGTGGTATAATGGAGCAATTCTCAAACTTTGGGGTATTAAAATTATGTAAAAAACAGTTGTGGACTTTTCAAAAAGGCTTGGTTTTATTTGGATTCTGTCTACCTATTAGATTCCAAATGAAAATGTCTTGGTATTGTTATGAAGATGGCTGTGACCTCACCACATGGACTTCCTAAAAGGGTCTCCAGGCTGCTTTGTAGCTGAAAATGAATTGGATTTGGAGACCAGATTTAAAGTCCAGCTCTGCGATTTCTTAATCTGTGAAGATAAACTCCTTGAAGGCAGGAACTATTGTATTTTTGTCTATAGATAGGGATAGAGACTGGACCTGTGATTTTATAGGTATAGAGAGCTCCCAGGCCAACCTCTTCTCTGTACAAGTTACAGTCTTAAGATTTGCCTGAAGAGCTAGGAGATTTAAGTGCTCTTGCCCAGGATGACAGGACTAGTAAGAATAGAAGGATTTGGATCCTGGTCTCAAAGTTTGTTCTCTGTTCAAGCTGCCTCTGGCACATAGTAGGTATTTAATAAATAATAAACTACGTGGACTCGTTATGTGCCAATGACCTGGTAAGTCACTTCCTCTTTGTAGGTCTGTTTCCGGATCTGTAAAATGATAGGATGGGCCAAAGATACCTTCTCTCTCTAACATAATAGTAGTGTATTCTACTCCAGAATTGACTACTCTCTGAGTAGGAGCTGAAAGGGAAGAATAGAAAATCCCTATTGTTAAGGCTACAGATCTTTCCTAACCTCCCCCCTGCCCCACTTCTCTAGGGCATCTGATACTGCTGACAATATCTTCCTTCCAGAAACTCTCTCCTTGTCTTCTTTGACCCTCCTCTCTTCTGGTGTTGCCCCTTCATTCCCCTTCTCCATCTTTCCCTTCTCTGTTTCCTCTCAGCTGGCTCTTTTTCCTGTGTCCATCTTCTGTTAAGTGGGCTGTTCTGAAAGACTCTTTATGCTTCAGGCATTAACTATTACCTTTATGCAGTTTAAATCAATAATAGTTCATATGTCCCTAGGGTTTAATAGTATTTGCCACTTGTATCAAAGTCAAATAGAAATGAGGGGGCACTAATTATATGATTATACCAATATCTCCATATTGACTTAGTTTAAGAATGTATTATCTATGTTTTATTGTATATTTCTAAATTACATTTTAATCCAGTTCAGGCCACTTAGGAATGGTATGGGCTACATACTTGATGCCTCTGGTTTATATAACTTTTTATTTTCACAACAGCTTTACAGAATAGAAAGTGCTTGTCTCCTTATTCTCATTTTATAGATTTAAAACTGAGGCTCAGAGATGTCCCAGCTCTAAATCTCCATTAGACTACTTGTGACTGGTTTCAGGATAATAGATAGTCTTCTGACTTATAAAATAATGGGGAAAGTAGAGGATCTGCTGTCTGAAAGACAGCTCCCTTCTTTGCGCAGATGCGGGGCTACAAGCATGGAACATTATAGTCACAATACTCTCAGCTAATAGACATCTTGGTTAGTTCTGGTGAGTTGCTCTTCTTTCTCTTTCATTTTTTTCTTATTATAAGGAAGAGATAGCTCTCTGGGAATGGAAGAAGAGGGACATGCATTTCGAAATGGAGGAGATTTAAAAACAAAATACAAAAATACATGAATGAGAATTTTTTGGGAAGTCATCTTAACTCTGTTGTCACCTTGGACAAATCACTTAACATGTTTGGACCTCAGTTTCTTAATCTGTAAGATGAGGGATTTGGTCTAAATGATCTCCCATCTAAAAGTCTCATGATCTTATGATTTCAGATTGAGGATATCACATGACCTCTGTAGCACTGTCCTCAGTCTTGAACTTCTCATGGTCTTCTGGGTCTTTTTTATTTCTACATCCTTTCCATGCCCCAAACTCAAATGTGTCTGAAACTTAGCACCTCCCTGAAATCAAACCTACTTCTCTATCATCTCCATTGTTTCCATCATTCAAGATGGACACCAATAATCAATCGTCTTGGACATCTTCCTCTTTATTACCTCAACAATTTAACTCTTATGAAGCGTCAACTGTAGAAAACAGTATATTAGGAGATGGTGATATAAAAATAAAATAAAACATAGCAATATCTATTGGAATTGGTGAGTATTAAGTGCCTAAGTACTTTACCAGTGTTTTCTCATTTGATTTTCACAGCAACAACACTAGGAGGCTGGTGCTATTATTATCCCCATTTTACAGCTGAGAAAACTGAGGCAGACAGATATTAAATGACCTCTCAAAGTCCCATAGCTAGTAAGTTGAGTCATAATTTAAACACAGGTCTTCCTGACTTTCAGGCCTGTCAATCTGCATTGCCTCTAGCTGACACATACAAAGATAAATACATAAATAAAGTTCTTCTACAGTTGCCTTGTTCAACTTTAATATAAAAATACGCATTATGTGGTTTCAACCACATAGAGAAATTGAGACGTGGGAACTCCTTCCAGAAATACACAAATGCAGATCTTAATAAGATCGAGCGAATTGCCTGAGGAATATAACTGTTAAATGACTTGTCTAGTATCACCCAATGTCAGTGGTCAGGGATTTGAACCTATGTTTCCCTGATTTAATAAATAGCTCACATACACATACACGCACATGTATGTGTTATATTTGTGTGTGTGTATGTGTTTAATTAAGTGACTTGCCCCAGTCACTCAGCTAATAATTCAGTCCTGAACTCTAGCCACTTGCATAGACATCATATAACTCACATTTCTAATCCTTTAAGGATTACAAAGTGCTTTCCTCACAAATAGCTTCACTTTCATTTTGCTGATGAGAAAAAGAGCTCAGAGATAAAAGTTAAGTAATTCTCATTGGTGACCTAGAGATTGGAATGCAGGTCTCTTTGCCCACTTACAGTATAGGACTATAGAACCTGCTATGTAAAGAGAACACTGTAACCCAAAGGTCTTGAATTTTGTGTTACAAAGTACCTTAGGGTTGAGTATCACTTGTTTAAAACATTGACCACTCTGAGGGTGGGAATTTCAGCAGCCATTTGGGACATTTCAACTCTACAGAATCTTGGAGTCTAGAACCAGAACCTTAAGATCATCTAATTCAACTTTCATTTTACAGAACAGAAAGTGAAGTCCCAGAGAAACATGAGCTGGGATTGTATGGGGGTCCCCAAAGTGATTTAGGGTGGTTTCAAGCTAATTAAAACTCGCCCTGTGCAAATCATAACCAGACACCAACTTAAAATTGCAAAAGCTCACCTTGTAATCTGATCACCTGTTTAAATTATAATTCCTATGAAACTGTCCCTGATAATGTGGTTGGCACTAACATTATGCTTAAGAACCTTAATATTAGGAGGGTCCTTAGAGGTACCCAAATGGTACCCAAATAAGAATGTCCTCTACCACCTCCTGGACCCAATAGTTATCCATTCTTTGAAAGCCTTCCTCCTCCAGGAAGTCTTCTCTGACTGCTCATGATTTTCCCTTCCTTTGAACTTTTTCAGGACTTGGAGCCTGTATCACAAAATCTGTAACTTAATTGGATACTATTTGCTCTTAATTACATGTTAGTGTTTCATTTAAGTTAACTGTATCCCTTTAACTAGATTATAAACTCCTTGAGGGCAAAATCTATTCTTACATCTCAAGTAAAAAGGATCAAATGGAATATTTGTGTTTTGGGGGTTTTGTTTTGTTTTGTTTTCAAGTACTTAGCACAGAGCAGGGAATATAGAAAACTTTATGTAAATGCTTCTTCTTGTCCCCTGTCTTATAATTCTTTATACCTCTTCCAGTGCTCAGCTCTGGGCTGGGCACATCATAAGCATCAAATAATAGCAGTAGTGCTGGATTTTAGATCCAGAGAACTGAATTCAAATCCTAAATCCTCTGTGCTCATGGGCAAATTGCTTAACGTTCCTTAAGTCTGTTTTCCCATATGTTAAATGGTGACAGTGATACCTTCTTCTCAAGAGTTGTGAGGAAAGCATTCTGTATACTTTACAATTCTAGAGAAATAGCAATGACTATTTTTAATATAGAAAGGCAATCTGAGGACACTGAGGCTTAGAAGGACAGTTAAGGAAGAAAATCTGCGGGGCTGGAAGGGGAGAGTGGAGAACAAGGTCTGAGGAATTAAGTGGGGATATCCCATCTCCTCACTAAATTGTAAATTGCTTCAAGCTAGAAATGCTATCATAATTTTTTTTTTGTATCTTTATTAAGTAGGTCTTTAATAAAAGTAGCACTGAGTTGAAATTGAAAAGAAAGTGTGTGAGTCTAAAGGGAGAGTGTGAATAGGGCTCGAGGGGTAGAAACAGGGATTAAAATCTGCTGAAAGGGGGTGGGGTCTGAGGGAGGGAAGAGTGGGAGGTAAAGGGAGAGGAAGTGGTGGAGTTTGAAGAGAAGGGGGTTAGAGATGGAGACTAAGGGAAGAGTGGGGAGGAGGGAGGGTTTGAGTGAGTTAGGGGCTGGGGAGGGTGCAGGGCCATCCTTACCGTGCCGAAGTTGCTGAAGAGGCTCAGGGTGGGAGCTGGCTCCATTGGGAAGGGCAACATCTGCTTGAGGTCGAGGGGGGGCTGCATGATGGGGGGCGGGTGAAGCAGAGGGAGGGGCCCCGCTCGGCTCAGGCTTCCTGTAGCAGGAGAAGGTAGGTTATAGGGGAAGGGGGGAGGTTGAGTGGTGGCAGTCGTGGGCTCTGCCCTCCCCAACTGCAGCCACCTTGTCTGTCCTGTTCATCCACCCCTCCACCCCCACCCCTCCAGACTCACTCCATGGGACTTCAGCTATAAGCATGCTATATATGGTGACAGAAACAGGGAGGGTACAACTCTTTCTTTCCCTCCAGGGCTGGTTTCACTTCTCCCTTCTCCAGATCTCTCCCATCCCCCAAGATCTCTAAGCACTTTTTAGACACAGAAAGAATCCTCTTATTTGATAAGCATGGGACCCAGATGTCCCTTATCCTAGCTCTATCTTCCAGGAATCTGGAATTTTTCCTGCTCTCTAAGGATCCTAAAGCCCTTAACACCCCAAAGGAAGAAAAGTCATGGATTCTCACAGTCGGAAGGAACCTCCAAGGTCATCTAGTTCAACTCCGACACAAATCATGAATCCTAGTTACAATATCCTGACAAATGGTCATTCCAAGCCTCTACTGGAGGACCTCCCATCATGAGAAACTCACTGCATCCCAAGGCAACCCCTCCCCTCTGCCCCACTTTTCCAGTAACCTGATTGGCTGATTCTCTTGGCCAGGCTTGGAGAGGGGGAGAGATGGGAGGACAGGAGAGAGAGGGTGTCAGGGGCAAGACCCAGGAAAAGGAAATTTGTCAAGTTTGGGGCGCTAAGATGGGGGGGAGGGAGGGTAGTATTTCAGGGCAGTGGGCATAAGTTCCAATCAGGTATAAGAAAAGGAAGGAGAAACCTAGAAGAGGAAAGAAAAGAGAAATGAAAGAAGGTCCTACCCCAGGTGACCCTTTCCTCCAGTGAAAGGGAGGAGGGACGGGATGTATGGGGACAGGAAGAGGGAGGTGGAGGTGACTCAGTCCTTCTCACTTTGGGATAGCTCCAGTTGTTAGGAAGTATTTCCTTCTATGCAGTAGAAGTCTGATTAGATGCACCTTCTGCTCATTCCTCCACATTTTGCCTTCTGGACCCAGGAAGGACTAGTCTAACACCTTTTCCCTAATGGCCTTATTGTGATATGATTTTGAGCTCCTTAAATAGACTCCAACTTAGCAATATATCCTTTATAAGAACACTGCAGAACTGAATGCAATATTCCATGTAGGATGGGAAAGGTCACGTTTGAAGCCAATGATGTGGAATTTAAATCCTAGCTCTGTACATCTTTTACCTCTGGAGGCCTCAGTTTCCTATTTGTAACATCAAGGCTTGGACTAGGGAACCTCTAAAGTCCCCTCCAACTCAAAATTCTGTGATCTCGGGATCCTTCCAACTTGAAAAGGAAGAGGAGATCTGACTAGGCAGGAACTGCAGAAATATCCTCTCTCTCTTTTTGTACTTCTATTAAGAGAATTAATTAGGGAGAAAGATGGCTGATTCAGCCTACTGATCCAAAAGAGAGATGGAGGCTCAGGATTGAAGGATGGAGGTACAGAATCCCTCAGGAGTCTACAAGAGCACTTAAGTAATGTCTAACTGGTTCAATGGATGGGGAGATCCCTGGGATCAATCACAGTTAGGAAGACCTGAGTTCAAATTCAGTCTTAAACATTTACTAGTAGTAGGATCTTGGGCAAATCACCTAATCTCTGTCTGTCTCAGTTCTCTCAACTATAAAACAGGATGATAATAATAGCACTCACCTCCTCACCTCTCAGGATTGTTGTGAGGTTCAAATGAGATAATATTTATAAAGCACTTAGCACAGTGTCTGGCTTAATAAAGGCTTGTTCCTTTCCCCATTCCTCATTACAAAGCTTAACTAATAATCAACATCACTCTAAAACCATACAGAATCAGAGAAGGGTGTGTAAGTAGCACATTTGTAAACCTTTCTTCGGCTTCTTTCCTCCCCCCCCTTCCTCCCCTCCACCTTCCCCCCACCTCCCCAGTTCCATTGGCGTTTTCTCTCACCCAGGCATCTCCTGCTTCTCTTTTGAAGGAGGAAGCATGTCCAGGGCAATCAGAATGGGGAATGCCTAAGTCTGAACCAAAGGAGGAAATGAAAATCCCAACCCTCCCAGACCTCACCCCTCCACCCCAACCCAGCCTAACAGGAGAGCCCAACTGAGGCCAACCAAGGCAGCGACTCTGGGGAGACCTGCAGGGCTTCCAGCAGACCTGGGCTGCCTGGTCTGAGGGAGCTCCGGGGCATTTGCCAGGTCACCGACCACCCCCACCTGCTTTCTCCCAGGAACCAAAGTAGAATCGGAGATTGCGGGCCTGGCTCCTGTCCCCTCTTCCTTTCAAAGGAGGAAAGGGATCGCCTGGGTCCTTTTTAAATTTCTCCTTTCCTCCCTCTTCCAGGATTTTCTTTTTTTCTCATACCTGGTGGAACTGGTGCCCACTGCCCCAAGGTACTGGCCCCAGCCCCCCTAGGGCTCTAGGCCTGACAAATTCCCTTTTCCTGGGTCCTGCCCCTGACACCCTCCCTCTCCTATCCTCCCCTCCTAACCCCCCCCCCCCCAAGCCTGGCCAAGAGAATCAGCCAATCAGGATCCTGGAAAAGTGGGGCAGAGGGGAGGGCGGGGGAGCAGGGATTAGGGGAAGCAGAGGAGAGAGAGAGGGGGTTGGGGAAGACTCAGGCACAGCTCAAGGTATGGGGGGAGTTTGTCCCCAGGGTCCTGGGGCATCTCTTCCATTCAGAACTAAGGCTGTTTGGCCAGGATTCTTGAATCCTGGTGCTCTACCTGGGAGGTTCAGGAGGAGCGGGGGCTACTAGAGGCTGGGGTCAGGCTTGGGGAGCTAAAAGTGGATGCTTGGGATATAAGAGTTTTCTAGATTAGCAGCTGGGAATCGGAACACTCAGGTTCTATGCCCTCGGCTATCTCAGATCTGAAGAGAGAAAAATAAAAGAAAAGAAAAAGGGATAAGAAGGCTCAGTGGGGATGTGGGGTTGAGGGGAAGGAGGGGAGAAATCCAAGGGAGGGAATTTGGAATTCAAAAGTTTTCAAAATTTGAAATTCAAATTTTCAAATTTCAAAATTTAAAATAAATAATATTTTTGAAAGAAAGAAATGGGAATAAAGAGATTGACAGACTAAAAAAAAATGGTGACAGAAGACAGAGGGAAAATGACAGAGGTTAAGACAAAATAGAAGGACATGGGGGTACTTTGGTCACTTCCTCTCCCTATTTCGTGCTCTAATGCCTTCCTTCTCCCCCTCCCCCTTATCCCTTGGTATATCAGGCCTGGGCAGCATTAACTAGCCTAGAGTGGCAGCAGGGAATGGTGCTAGAAACCCGAGCTCTCCCAGAGCCCCCAGCCACCCTCCCTCCCCACTCTCTGCCCACCACAGATGGCTAGGAGCTATCATTTCTACTCCTCCCTCTAACACACACATGGAAACTGGAGGCTGCTTTTTGGCCACCATGCCCATTACCCTGACTCCTAGATCTTGACACAGGGGAAATCAGTAATTCCCCCTCCTCCCCCTCTCCCTCCCTCTCTCCAGCATCCTTAGGATGGGAAGCTCAGGTCAAGCCACAAACATGCACCCACATCCACACCACTCCCTCCCAGCAGGGAACTTGAACCCTGAGCTTTCCAGCTCTCTGGCCAGTCTTGAGTGCCCAATGCTTTCCGAAGGAGGGGAGGAGTGGTACCTATCCAATTCCACCCCCCCTTTTTTCAACCAGATTGCACTCCTGCTGTGTTGTGTTTGTGTAGGACGAGAGGGGGACAGTTAGGCATTTAGGGGGAGAATAAAGACAGAGAGAGGTATTGTAGAAGGAGCTTTTGGACTTGAAGTCATAAGACTTGGGCTGTGATACAAACTGGGATTATCTAATAATTGTCATTTAACCTCTGTGAGCCCCAGTTTCTTCATTTGTAAAGAGAGGGAATAATAATGCCTGGGCTCCCTCTGGACAAGGATGTTGTGAGGAAAAGAACTGAGCTCACCATGCTATAAAAACCGGAGTTATTATAAATAAAGAGGGGGTGGGGCAGGTTTGCTTGGCCCCATTCTCTGAAATGCCTCCTTTTAAGATAATAGAGTTGGAGGGGGCCTGTGAGATCGTCTCTCAGTTTGCTGAGAAACTGAGTCCCTTTGAGGCTGGGTGCCCAAGGTTACATAGGTCACTAGTGACAAAGCTGAGATTCAGAAGCAGGTCCTATTACTCTAAAATCAGCATTCTTTCTACCACTCCATGACATTCTCTTTTGAGCCTGCTCTATCCAACCAGAGCCTCCAGGTTTGGTTGGGGGAGGGTAAATAAGAGACCCTCTTTCCTGGGAACAGAGGACTGTTTCTCCTTTTCATGAGGACTCTGGAAGAAGGGAGGAAGCAAATCCAGGATTGATTTTGAGGATAGTCTCTCACCTAAGAGTTTAAATAATGTTTGTTGAATTGAATTATATTTGATTGGGTTAGAGGCATCTAAGTGGGGAGGCAGGAAATGAAACAGGGAATCCAGGTGTCCCAGTGATTGAGAGGAAGGGGTTGTGCAGCTAAAGGGAGGGACTGGATCAAGGTTAGGGCAAGAAGAGACGCTCATTAAAGTAATTGCCCTCCAGCAGAAAGAGCCCTACCCTCTTTGAAGAGGCAGCTAGGTGGCAGGAGATGAAGTCAGAATGTCTCATTTTCCTGAGTTCAAATCTGGTCTCAGACACTTACTAGCTGTGTGACTCTGGGCAAGACACTTAACCCTTTTGCCTCACTTTTCTCATCTGTAAAATGAGTTGGAGAAGAAAATGGCAAATTATTCCACTATCTTTGCCAAGAAAACCCCAAATGGTCCCATGAAGAGTCAGACACAACCTAACAAGGGCATTTAAAAACAATCTTAATGGTCTCAAATATTTTTTGATGTCTCTTTATCCCCAACCTTTTAAAAAAAGTTTAAAAAATTTTTATATTCATTTTAATTTTACTTTTTATCTTTTTTTAAAGTTTGTTTTATCTTCATTTCCCCCTTTAACTTCAAGATATATTTGGCCTTCCTCATCCTTTTTTCTCCTGAGTCTGATTTTCTGGGACCTGTTTGTTCTTCTTGAAACCTACCCCTCAGCCCCTCTTAGCTAGGAACTCGGGAATCACTAGGTTCCCGTTATTAAGGCCTTATCCCTTAACATCTTCTATTATCCCCTACTCCTGGGTCAGGTCCATTCATTCCAATTGAGAAAAAGTGGTTTGTGCAGTCTTGTTTGAGGAGGGGTGGGAAAGAGGAAAATCTAGTAGCCCTGTGGGCAACAAAATAGAAGTTTAGGAACCAGAGACAATTGGAATAGAGAGTGAATGAGGGTAGGGACCGCTCAGGTTAGAGCAGGATTCAAGATGAGATAAGGATTAGAAGGAGGAACTGGGAGGTTCCTTTTAAGGGTAGGGGTGGAGCCCAACTAGGGAGAAGCAGATGGAAACACAGAGATCAGGACACTGGAGTTAGGGGCTCAGTAGGAACGGAAGTCAGTCAAGGTAAAGGGTCAAGCTAGAGATCGAGGTCAAAGGCTTTGGGCAAATATAGTTTTCTTGTCAGTTCAACAAATATACACAGAGCCTACTATATACATAATCAGTCTGCAGGCCCTGGGGATACAAAAAAAAAAAAATTGGTATCAACGTGTTTATATATTGATAGTGAGGAAAGTCATGGACATTAATAACTGCACTAAGAGAAAATGTGAAAAGTGTTAAGAGAAATTTGAGGAAGAAGAAATCACTTTGGAGGGAGAGAGGGCAAGGGGAGTACAGTCAGAGAATCAGTTCAAGAAAGATTTCATGAAAGGAATATTGTCTGAATTGGACTTGGAAGAAAGAAAGAGACTTTAAAAGATAGAGGGGTGAGTTTGATGGGGTTAGTCTCTAGGAGCCCAAAAAGGGAAGACCCCCAAGGGGACAATTACCTCCTAAGAGACTAGGTAATATTTGAGGTTAAAGTGTGCAGGCCTAGGTCTAGGATGCTAATCTGAGGGAATTTGAACTCATTTCCTATCCCCGGTCTCTTTCCCCAAATTTTCTTATTCCTGACAAAGGAGTGTGTGGGGAGGGGGAGATGGAGGAAGTGGTAAATTCTTGGGTTATTCTTTCTTTGTCTGAGGCTCAGAGCTACTTCTCTTTTTCCTCAGTTTCCCTTTTCCAGGAAGGAGGCAAATTAAGAGCTAGAAAATGCTTTGAAGTCAAAGATGAAAGGGATAGGGGGATGATTATGAGCAACTATTTAAACCATCATCTGTAATAACAGCTCCCTTTCCCCCTCCACACACATCCCCTGGGGGCAGGGAGATGGGGGTGGGGGAGGGATGGCCATGAGTTTTTGAATGGTGGGGGAGAGATGGGAGAGTGGGGAGAATCGAGTTAAACAGTGAAGGGCAGAGGGGCTTCTTGACCCATTAGAACAAAAGACCAGTCAAAGATCTCAATTTGTACTTTAGAATAAGAAACAGAACTGGAACCCAATCCTAGAATCCCTACCACCCTATGATCAAAACTCCTATTCAGTCCCAACATAACTAAACCCACCCAGAATATAGGGCCTAGAATATAGGATTTATAACTCAGACTGTGGGGTATCTCTCTCTCTTTTCTCTGATTCTGTTTCCCTCCAGTCCTTTTCTTCCTGGCAGGTGTGGCAGCCTTACCACACTCTCCCCCCCTTTTTTCCCTCCACTGTTGTTATGTTTGGCACAGAGTAAGGGGTTATTATGGTGTCTTCCTGGGAGATGTGAGGAAAGGGAACTTTAAGGAAATCTGGACCCAAACTCCTGCCCCAGCTTTTAACATTATTCTTATGCTCAGGACGTTTCCCGGGACTCTATCGGGCATAAAAGAATCACCTCCACCAATTTTACCTTACAACATTTTGATTTTGCTGTCACAGAGTCCCTGGGCTCCCAGTGTGGTCAAGGGTGTGTGGGGTCACAGAGGCCTGAGGAATGCTGAGCCTCTGGACAAAGGCCTAAGCTTTGGGGAAGGAGGTACTCCTAAGAGGATGAGGAATTTCAGGACTGCTGACTATAACAGTCCCTCCTTCCTCCACCAATGGAGTCCACACAGAGGAGGAAAGAGAAAGAAGGTGAGAAACGGAGAGACATAAGGGAAATGGAAAAGGAAAGGTAGACGATGGATCGGGAAGGAGAAATGGAAAAGAAAAATGATAGAGGGGGAGAGACGAGGGAGAGATGTGGGCAGAACAAAAGGAATAGAAGGAAAGAGAAATAGAATGAGTTAGTGGAAGAGAAAGACCAGAAGGGAAGGAGGAGATTAGGAAAAAAGAGCCAAAGGGGAAAAGCAAGAAGTAAGGTTGCAGCTAGAGAGAAGGGCAGCTGTTAGGCCTAGAGCAAAGAGTCCAGGTGTCCTCAAGGTAGGGGGTAGGTTAGGGAGTGAGTTACAGGTGGCTGGGGTGGGGACGGAGGCAGGCTCCCCTAAACCTGGGGGGTGGGGACATCAGAAACCAGCCTGCGCAGAGCGAGATCAGAGGTCAGAACGGAACCTTCGGGAATTTAGAGGAAGGCAACCGAGTGAAACAAAGTCAGAAACAGAGATCGAGAGGAGGACGGAGACTGAGCCGGGCTCCCACCCCACCCCCATCCCCCAGGGCTCCTTTCGATGTAGGTCACCAGGGATGGGGATGTTGTTGGCTATGGGCTGTCAGAGGCCAGGCAGAATCCCCTCCCCCTTCCCTCTCCCCATTCCCCCTCAAAGCCTGGCTTCCCCCGGCCCTGGGCAGCATTGTAGGAAGAAGAGGAGGAGGAGGAGGAGGAAGGGAAGGGGGGTGGGGAGAGTACAGGTTCCCAGCGCCAGGAACTGGGAGTGAATGGGGCAGGTTTCAGCCTGTAGGACCAGGACGGTTGCTGAGACAGGAGCAGAGACAGGATCTGAACCGCCCAGGCCTTTGGGATAGGCAGCTCCCCACCCCTCCTCCCTTTCTCTACGGCCCTACCCCACAAAACTCTGCAAGTCCTGGTGACCCCCTTCTCAGGCCTCCACACCCTGCTCCTTCCCCTCCCCCCAGCACCCAGGCCCCAGTCCCCTTACTCTTAGCCCCTGCCCCCCCCCAACCCAGTCCCTCTTCCTTTACTATTCCCACAGTCTTTCCAGACTCGATTTTCTCCCCAGTTTCCTCCTTTCTCCACTCTGCCCTGTCCCCATTAGGTTCAAACTGTACTCCCCCACCCCTTTCTAATCTCCCTTAATTTATCCTTGCTCCCTGCTTCCTCCTTCCCCCTTCTACTTTGGCTCAGGCCCCTGTGGATGTGGGTTGGAGAGGTGGTAGTGGCCGTGCAGTCCCCCCCCCAAAACCCCCAAATCCCCGGCCCCCAAACAATCCCCCTCCTCAATCCCTGACTGTCTTCATAGAATATTCATGAGTCTCATGAATATGCAGCAACTCATTATAGGAGTCTCGTTCTCCCCTACCCCCATCTCCTCCAGTCGTGAACGGCAGGGAAAAAGGGGACTCTGGGGGGGGGGGGGGCACAGATGTGGAGCCAGATGTAGGGGGAGGGGGAGCCAGGCTCTGACAGGAGACTGCTGTCATCGCGAAGCCCAGGCTTGGGGGGAACGGAGATCCAGAGGGGACACCCAGGGGTCCGGAGACTGGAGCTACGGAGGCCACTCACCGAGGATCATGCTGGGGACCCAAGCGTTCGGGGCTCCGCGCGGCTCCGTCCCGGGGGCCGATCTGGCGGGGTTGGGGGGGGGGAGGAGGAGCCAGGGGCGGAGCTGGTGGCTGGGCCGGGGCGGAGCGGGGGCGGGGCTGGGGCTGAGAGCAGGTGAGGAGGGGGAGGGGACGGGGCGAGGGAGGCCGAGCGAGGAGGAGGCGCTCTGTGGGAGGGGGCTCCCGGGCCCACACCCATCTCTCCAGGCGGCTGTCTCTTTCTCAGACTATTTTTCAGTCTCGCTCTGTCTCTCAGGTTTTCTCTGTTTCTTTCCTGAGCCCTCAGTGTGGGTGGCAGGACATCTGCATGGGAGGAGGGAAGACCTGAGTCTGGGGGATGGGATTCACGGTTCATAAAAAGAGGTCTGGCCCTGGGGGACAGAATACCTAGGAGCGGGGGAGCTGCGGGATGAGGCCCGGCCGGGGGAGAACTGGGCCTGGGACAGTCGAGGCTGAAGTTCATGAAAGCTGTGGAGGCTTTGGGGAGGAGTACACAGCTATCTGACAGCCCCCAGAAAAGGGTGTAGGCCTGGGACTAAGGAAGAAGCTATCTGGGTCCTGGAGGGAGGCCCAGGCCTGGGGGGCAGGGCACCTGGGCCCTGGGGATGGGGGGCCACAGGCTAGGCCATGGGCAGGGGCCGGGATGAATGAGGCGGAGAGCAAGACCTGGGTCCTGAAGAGGAAAATGGGCTGGAGCATTGAGTCCTAAAGGAAGGGAGGCTGATGGGATAGTTGTGGGGTAGAGCACCTGAGGCCTGAGGGGAGATCTGGTTTTGAGGAAAAGAATGCCTGGATTTTGGGGATGAGACACACTCGGGCCTTGAGCTGAATGAAGGGATTGGGGAATGGGATTCCTGGGTCCTGAGAGGAACAAGGGGCTGGGAATAGGGTGATTTTGTCCTGCGTGAAATGATGAGCCTAAAGAAGATGCTGAGGAGTGTGCGTGTGCGTGTTATGTATGTGATACTACAGTATATTGGGGTAAACAGGACACCCAAAGGACTGGAGGACAGAGTACTTGGGCTCTGATAGACTGGTCCCAGACCAGACAGGACTTAAGCAAGATATCTGGCTCTCAGTGGAGGTTGGGGCCCAGAAAGGATCTGAAGCTGGGCCCTGTACACCCGAGTTCTGGAGGAAGGGAGGAGGCAGAGGGATAGAACAGATGAGCATGTTTGGTGGGGTTGGGAGGGGAAAGCCCTGCAATATGAGCAGAGATTCAGGGAGGCAGTGGAGAAGATGGGTGAAGCTACTAATGTCTGGGACTTGTTTTTACCTGCCCTTAGTAAAGAAGATACAAAGAGAGACCATCTAGTCCCTAAAGTCCCAGAATGTTGAGACTATTCTCTGGATGACCTGAATCAGAAAACCAGGAGAAAGTTTGACTGGGTTGGGCAGAACTGAGAACTGGGAAGGGGCAGAATGAGTCTGGGGGAGGGTGATAGAAATGGGAACAGATTAGGGGGGTGGGGGGAAAGAGCTGGAGGCCAAGATGGCTGAGTTCTTAAGGAGTGAAGGGCTTGCATGGAATCTCAATGCTGTAGTAATGACCGAATTAGATCTGGAAAGGGCCCAGAGAGTTAATCGATGAGAGATCAGATGCTCATGTTCCCTTCTTTGGGACACTTTGATCTCCTCCACCATGTCCCCTCTCATTGATCTAATGTGGGAGGGAAGAGATCTATTTCTCCTCCCTGATGGAAGGGCTCCATTTCAAGGACAAGGAACAGTGCTGAGAAACTGGAGTCCTGCACATCTGGGTTCTGTCCTGCTTCAAGGAGGATGAAAGAGGTTTGGAATTTAGACTCTTAGATGCTGGAGATTAGGGACCAGAGAGACCTTGGAAAATCTGAATTCCTTATCCTGTGAGCCTGACAAGGTTATTTTAACCCCAGTCTTCACCTATTCCTAATTTCTGCTCCTGCTCCAACCTCCAGGAGGAAATAAGTTTTAGTTTCTTATCTTTCATGGGTCGAAGAAAAGGGAACTATTAGCCCAGAATCGCTCTTTATTCCTCCTTCCAGAGAAGCCTTCCAAAGGCAGAGTGGTATAATGGAAAGGGCACTAGCCTCTGAGTAAGAAGACCAAGAGAGCATTTAAATCTTGGTTGTGTCACAACCCTTGAATCTCAGCTTCTTAATCTGTAAAATGGGAATAATAATATGGGTACTGAGAGGGAAGTAATTTTTTAAACATTGAGGTGTTACTGAAATATGAACTATTGCTATTCTATAAGGGAAACTGAGGCACAGGATTCTGGGGTGCTTTGCTGGGTAGAGAGAGAGATGAATTTAGGAGAGACTGAGACAGACAGACTGGAAGACGGAGATTAAGATGGAAAGGGGAGGAAGGAAGAGAGAGAAGCAGAGACAGATCTTTGATCTTCATAACCCATGCTCACCTCATGCTGCATCAGAATCCCTAAGATAGGGAGACAATGGAAAAGAGCTCTTGTTGGAGTGGAAGAGCATCTTACTCTAGGGAGAAATGATTGCCAAGGGGAGGAAAGGGTGAAAGTGGGAGGGGGTGACTTTGGTGAGTGGCCAGGGTAGGGGGGGTGGATCTATTATTGATGAGTTCTGCGCCCCAGGCTGCTAATGAGCCTGCTTGGCTGCTCTAATTGATGTTGGGAAACCCGAGACCCCCAGATCAGCTTCCTGCCGGCCAGCTGGCTCTACCTCTGCAGCACCCTTCCAACATTTGACTACTCAGCTTTCTGGTCTCTGTTGTTCCTCTGATCTCTGGCATAGAGTGTGGGGACTTAAGCATCCCCAACTCCAGCTCCTATCTTCCTCTCTTCTCTTGATTTATTCAGGTATCTGGATGGGAAGCCCCACTCATTCTCTAAGTGTTTGGGAATCTTGGAAGGTAAGATCTAAATCTCAGATAAGGAGGGACCCTCCATTTAGGGATGGAATAATTGTACCTGGAACTGGATTAAACTCTGCACTCTATTTCTGATTACTTGATGCAGGATTTAGAACCACAGGATGTGGGTTTCAATCTTGGCTTTCCTATTTCCTACTTGTGTGACCTTGGGCAAATCACATTACCTCAGTTTCCTAATCTGTAAAATGAGGAAACGGGACTAGGCACTCTGTGAGATCCCTCCTAGATCTGAGCTCCAAATCAGTTATGACACGCTGTGTGTCCTCTGTTCTTCATGATACACAATGTCCCTCATAAATAAAATGTGTCCCACTGATTAACACAGGCCACCCACAGATGTATACAGGCACCCACCAACACTTTCATGTCTGCCTCTCTCCAGTCACTTAAGTCTCATACACAAGACAGCTTGGATCCAGAGACATGTGCTAGGCAAACACCCATAGGATCTGGGAGACTGGGAGAGGGGGTAAGGGACCCACATTTTAGTGTGAACATTCCTTCCTTACTCTTCAGGAAGGGAGTCTCTCCTCTTCCCCTGCCCTTACATTCTTTATTTGTTGTGTTTTTTAATTCTTGGTGAGGCAATTGTCTAGGATCACCCAGGTAGAAAGTAAGTGTTAAGTGTCTGAGGCTGAATTTGAACTCGGCCTCCTGTTTCCGGAGCCTAGAGTTCACCATATAACTAGCCTTCCTTACATACTTTGGAAGATTCCCCAAGAGAACAGGGAACAAGGTGGACCGAATAAAGGTAACCTGCCATTTCTTGTTGCTATCTTTCCTTCCCACATCCCCCAGATAACAATTCTTCTTCATCCCAGGCCTCTTGAGAAGGAACTCCTGAACCTGGGAAGTGTTGGAAAGTGTGGGAAAGGTGCAGGAAAAGAGCATGTTTTGCCCAGAGGCATGTTTGGGAACAAATGCTGATGGGCTGCAGCCGGGAGCTGGGTCACAGATCACAACAACCTGGTGGTTCTGTCTCCCTCGTGTCATCATCCCATAATTTTGGGACTAAGCTGCTCCCCTGTGGCTAGATCCTGCCACTGCAACCTCAGACTATGAAGGACGGTCTCCTAGTGCCCTCCAATTGCCTGAACAGCTCTGGACAGCTGCCTTCACATTCTAGTCTTCTACACATCGCAGAAAAGCTTTTCTCAAGTTTAATCTCGGCTTCATCTTAAAATCATTTCCTCTTTCCCTGCTTCAAGTCCAAAGGAGAGAAAGAGAAAAGAGAGTATCTCCCTTCTTTTAACAGTTTGGTGCTTTAGAGGACTGAAAAGTCCAGTTACCTCCTCAGCCTTCTCTTCCCTGGCTCAAATTCTCCTGATATTTCCCTGGACTTTTAGCATCTTGTTACTACCAACAGATATCCTTCTGACATTTGGGAATGATAATGGCTTTTCTTGATCAATCTCAGCACAGACCCCCTCCCCACCTGGGCTTTCTGGAGCTTTCAGTCCAGAAGGTTCTCCATTTCTCCTCATGTCACTTTCTCTCTTGACCCATCTCGGCCCATCAGCTCTTGGACACTAAATCCCATTCCCAGGGAGAAGGCAAAACATGTAGAGATACAGTGAGACCAGGACCCCTGATAGGATGGAAGTTGGGGGGGGGTGTTGGGAGGAGCAAAGCGGTGGAGGACAACAGTTGGGCCTGTGGTCAGTGGTGGCCCCTAGCCAAGTTTATTGCACTTGCAACAGAGTTTAAATAAGTCCCAGGACATCCCCAGGGCCAAGAAGAGGGGCAGGGCAGGGGAGGAGGCAGCATCAATACAGCTGTAAGAACACTCTTGCCCGGCTCGGGCAGGCAGGCCCTCTTGCTCCGAGGCCCTGGGATGAGGCCAAAGTGGAGTTTCCGATTGGCAGCTGCCTCCACTGTAGTTCCCATCAAGGCCCTGGGCTTCCTGGGATTCCAACTTCTCCTGAGTCAGGTCCTGGACTTGTCTCCAGGTGAGCTGCTACATCAGTCTAACCTGGAGTCCTAGCCTGATTGGAATCCTCAAGTAGTCCTAGAAAGCCCCGGGTTCTAAGTCAGTGCCAGATCATTTTGGAGATCTGTCTTCATCTGAATTCTGGCTCCATTTCGAGCCGGGTGCCAAGTCCACAGAATGGAACTTCCCGGTTCTATATCAGCCCCTGGGCTCACCCGCCTAGGTCTACGTTTCTTCTTTACCCAGAGCTGGGGCTGGCTTCAGAGGGTCCAGAGCATCCACCCTCCGCAGAGTTCCAGGTTCACAGTCCAGAAGATTCTCTGGCCCTTGGGTCAGTTACAAGGCTAAGGACAGGACTCCCCCGTTAGGGGACTTGAAGCTGGAGAATTACAGCTGGCCCCCAGGAATCTGGCACTGGATTTCCCAGCTCTGGTTCTGGAGCCATTTCCAAAGAACTTTCTGTCCCAAGTCTCCAAGGGTCTAGGGTTGCAGGGTCCTATGTCTGTCCCCATAATCTGGGTCCTTCACAGTGCATTGGGGAGAGGGTCCCCTGCTCTCCCACTCCCAGCTCTGACTCTTCAAGTATGTCTCTGAGCTGGGATGAGGGAAGATCAAATCCCCCCTCCTTGCTAAGCACCTTTAGGAAGCACCTGCTCCCTTCCTCCACCCCAGTCAGCTGAGGAAGGACAGGGCTTTTGGGATAAGGAGTCCGGGGCAGGGAGATCTTAGGCATCCGAGGTGGCGGGGGGCTTGAGCTGAGCCTTCTCCATGGCGGTGCCGTATGGGAGGGAACGTTTGAAGAATCCGAGCTGGGGACATAGGAGGAGAAAGAAGTGAGGGTCCAGTCATCTCCCTCCCAGTCCTCTTTGCAATGGACCCTTAGCTTCTCTCCCTATTCCCCCAATTGACTGCCTATGGAAATTAGGGAGGGCCCCATCAGCCTGGGTGGGATGGAGGGTATGGGGGAGGGAAAGTTGGGAACCTATAATGAAGGTCATGAAGATGAGATGACATTGGTAATGTATAGAATCACAGGAAACACATCAATGAGCTATTTGAGGCTGGGGGGGGGGATAGCTGGATTTTGGGGAGAGATCTTAGATTGAGGGACTAAAAGCAATGAATTAAATCCCTCAGGATCTCTCCTCGGCATGGGTCCCCTTCCTCTTGCCTGTATTAGATGGCACGATTAATGATCACTTTGGTTTCCTGTAAGCTGGCAGAAATATCTCATGGGCAGAGGGACAGGGGGAGGCACCATAACAAAAGTGACGAGACTCTAGCATATCCTCCTGATCCTTGTTTTGTGGGTATTGTACAAAGTCCCTGTCCCCTACCCTCAGCTTCGAGGGCCCTCCCCCCAGTCCCCAGCACAGGGTCAGTCACCACCACCCTCACACTCTGTGGAAGCAGTACTTATTCCAGGATAAAACACAGCATGGGAGCTAACCCACTGCCGGATGGTTTCACTGTCCATTGCAATCCTAGGACTTAAATTTAAGTCCAAAAGGGACCTCAGCGGCATTTATCTAGTCTAGCACCCTCATTTTCCAGAGGAGGAACTGAGGCCCCAAGACATTAAGGTAGCAAGTCACTGAGTCAGGATTTGAATCCAAGATTCTACTTCAAAGCCAGTGTCCTTCTGACTGGTTTCTTCCAGACATTGTGGCTGAAGCTGAAACCCACCACAGAGGATGAGAGCAGGGGTGTTGGGGGGAGTGATCACCATGGGCACCGTCAGACTACTGCAAGGGGCTGGGGGTTCTGCCCGAGAGACACAGGGACTTTGTGTGAGCTTGCCACTGACCTTATAGAGGACGTAGATCAGGAGGCCGAGGAGCAGGAGGCCGAGGAGCACAGCGAGGATGATGATCCAGAGTGGGACCCCCTGGTTGCCTTCCGCCTTGGTCCACTGCACTGCAGTTACCGCCTGGAGGGGAGAAGAAGGTCTCAGAGGGAGGCAGGATTACCCTTATGTTAAATCTGGCCCTGCAAGCCCACAGCTGGGCCCTAGGCCTGGGATGCAAGCCCACCCAGCTCCTGGATGCCATGGTTTTCTCTCACTTCCTGACCCAAGCACTGGATCCCTGACTTACCTGAAGCTCCTTGCGAGGCAACTGTCGAGGTGGGATCCGATAGGGCATCTTCAGAGCCTCATATACTGCCTGGCATTGCAGAGTGGCTGGCTGATGTTCCCACTGCAGCATAAAAAGAGAAAGTCAGGGCTACTGCTCTTCCCCTTCCCGCTAAGTTCAGTCTGCCAGGAACCAGGAAGAGAGATCTCTTGTTTTTTCATTGTTTTTTTTTTTTTTTTCCTGTAGTTTTGTGAATCTCTTAGCATCATCAAATCACAAGATGATTATTTTGTGAATGAGGAAATTGAATAACTATTTGTCTTTCCAGCCTTCTGTCTCTTCTTCACAATATCCTTGGGTCTCTGTCAATCAATCTATCCTTCAAAATCCAGCTCCAGAGCTTACTATCCATAGTCTTGTTTAATACCCTCAGCAAGTCCTCCCTCATCTCTGGCTTCCTTCAGAACTTCACCTCACTGGGTCTCAGGCATTTTGATTTGTAGATTGTACTACAACTGCCTCTCTGTATTGCATCTCTCTGTTAGAGATTTTTCCTTTGGGGCAATCAGAGTTAAGTGACTTGCCCAGGACCACCGGCCAGACTGGAATCCCGCCTCCTGATTTCAGGGAGGATGCTCTCACATCCAGCTGTGTCTTCTATTGGATTTTAACCTCAGCAGGAGTGCAAGATCCCACCTTACTGAAGCTGCATGCGACCCCTCCATCACCCCAGAGCACCTCGAGCCTTCCCCGGCACCTTGTTACGGCATGGAGGTAAACGAGGGCTCCTGCCAGTGCGGAGCAAGCTGGAAACCTGAAAAGCTTCCACAGGAGGGACCTGGTTGGCCACCGGGTGATGACATTTTGGGCAAAAAAAGGGCCATCTACTGAGGGCTGCTGCAGGCGCGGGGGAAGGGGGTCAAGAAGCACCCACACCGACAGACTCCCAGATGCTTTACATATTCAAGGCTCCCTCCAGGACCTAGCTCAGTGTCCCCTACGTACAGTAGGTGTTCAGTAAAAATTGATTTGTATTGAATTGTCTCCCAAAGCACGTCTGCCTCTGTTCCTCTCGTGCCTGTGTCTTTTTGTCCAACTGGGGTAGGGTCTTCCCCTCCCCCTCTCCTTGCTCTGAATGTCTGTGTTTCCAAGTCCCCTCCTAGCTCTTTGTGGTTGAAGAGATTAGGAAAGAGGGGCTGCCGTGCCGATCGTACCCACCAGGTGGCAGCATGGGCTTATAGCTCGGACAATAGGCAGGAGAAGGGGGAGATACAGATTGGGTCTGGGAAGTAGAAGAAGGGAGAGATGGGGGTTGGGGATAGGAGATGTAATGCTGGAGCTTAGGGAGGTGGGGCTAGTTGAAGGGGAAAGGTCAGGAGTTGGAATCTCGGACTATATTTCCTTTTACAGAGAGATGGGGTCCCAACCTTGCCTCGGTGACTACCTGGGGGACTACAACAGAAAGTTCAGGGCAGGGAGGTTACAGTGGGAAAACCCTGTGGCACCAGGAGCAACTCCGGGAATTTGCCTTGGACCCTTTATTGCATCAGGTTAAGAAATGCCAAATATTCCCTTATCCTGGCAACTTGTCTGTAATTCATCGTATCAGGGACCAGTCTGTGTAAATGATCCGGACCACAGTGGCTAATGAACCTGTATCAGAAACAGGACTCGAACCCGGTTCTTCCTGCCCCTCAGGCTGTTTCTCTAGCCATTGTGCCAGGACATCAATCAAACTTTTTAAAGTAATGACACCCATAAGCAGCTGGTGGTGCAGGGAGAGCGGGCCTTAGGAGACCTGGGTTTAAGACCCTTTGACATCTCTGGGCCCCAGACAAATCTCTGGCAGTGGAAGTTGTGAGAAGGCACTGGTCTGTAATTGGGAAAGTTCCTGACTGGGAGCTGGACCTGGGAAACCACAGGAAGAAAGGCAGGGGGAAGGGAAGAGGAAGGAGAAGGGGGGAGGGAAGGGGGGTCAGGGACAGAGAGGGACACGGGGTGGGGGGGAAAGGATGAGGGAGGAGAAGGTGAGACAGGGATAGAGAGGAAGGGGAAGGGAGGAGGGGAGGAGGGTCAGAAAAACAGGGATAGAGAGGAAGGAGAAGGGGGGAAGGAAAGGAGGGTCAGGGACAGAGAGGAAAGGGAAAGGGGAGAGGAAGAAGCAAGGACAGAGAGGGAGGGAGAAAAAGGTCAAGCATCCGGCTCTTACCTGCTGGAAGGTCTTTGACCATACTCGGAAGTTCAACTGTAAACTTCGGCTTTCCTGCCTGTGTAACTGGTCTAGCTCACAGCGCAGCTCGAAACATTCTACGTCGGGACATTTCTGAGGAAGGTTTAGAAGATGAAGGTGTCCAGAACTTAGGAGTCTTAACATTTAACTCTTAATCTAATCCCTGGCTCCATGTTCTCTAGCAGTTCTCAAGTCCCAAGTCTACTTCCTCAGTCACCCCCCAAAGCTCCCAAGTCTCAGGGTTCCCAGAATTCCAAACTTACCAGAATTCGGGGCACAGGGGTGGATCCCCGACTTAATGCTTCCCACTTCTGCGGCCGGTGTTGAGGCTCCTGGGGATCCAGCTGGAGGGAGATAACCTCAGGTTAGATTCCATTTTCCTTCTCTTATAGAGGTAACCCAATTTTCAGGTCTGTTTAACCCTGGCTCTTTGTTCTAGAGAAACCTTGTTCAAACATCTTATTGAGCACAATTCACTTAACTACTTTTGTTGATTCCTTCTAGGATCCTCAACAATATCTGCCTTCTTTCGACTTTTCTTACCAGCCTTCCCATTGTGTCTTTTCCTGGAATATTCTCCCTTCACTTTCTGAATTTACGTTTTAAAGTCAACCATTACTTCCTGCAGGAAACCTTCCTTGATTCTCCTCTCCCACCCTGAGAGACTCCCTTACCCCCATTCCCATACAATGCACTTTGCTTGTACTTCTGTTATATGCTTAACTATGGAACAGAATAAAACATGAAATCCACCTAAGTTTTTATCTATTACTTTCTTGATTGGCTTTGGCAATAATTTCATCCTTCAAAAGATGGGGAATCTATCAAAAGGAAATCCTAATTTGGATATGAGTGTTACTGACAGGGAGGAAATAATAAATAGTTAAGAGTGGGAAGGTTGGGAAACTTGGGGGGGGGAAGTGACCACTCTACCTTAGAAATGATGATAGATTGAGAGGGGAATTTGGGAAATCAGCCTTTTTTGGGGTCAGAGGAAAAACAAGGATGATGTCATAGACTAAAATATTTCAAAAGTCAGCCCAGGAGGCCTGAGAGATGCTCAGGAAGGAAGTCTTAAAGACATAAGGGGAAATCATTCCAATGAGGAACAGAAATGAAACTTCTCTAGAGAGCAATGTGGATGCACAGGAAACTCACCAATTGACTGAGACTTTGAAAAGAAATGTACAGAAAATGGAATCAAGGCCAGGAAATAGACAACAAATAGACAACAAAAAAAGAGTGTAAATGTAAGTAAAAAAAATTAAGTAAAATAAGTCCTGTAAAAAGTATTAGAGTGAGCTAAGGCTGTTGAGGAAAGCTGAGGATGATAAAAATAACTTTTAAAGTTATCTGGGGAGAAAAAGGAGGATCAAAGGAGGGATGGGAGGTGAGGTGATAACTGACACCAGAAGGAAAACAGAGCTGCTCAATTCTTTTTTTTTTTTTTTTTTTTTTTTTTGCGGGGAGGGTAGTTGGGATGACAATAGCTGAGGATTGGGAGAAGGCAGAACAGCTCAATATTTGTTTTGTTTCAGATTTTTCAGCAAAGTAGAACCTTTTCACTGGAAATGGCAGAATAAAAATGTCAAACAGGGATATGATACCCAAGAGAGCACTTTAATGCCTTTTAAGAGCCTTTAATGAATTAAAATCAACTGACTTAGATGAAATACAATCTCAGGTCCCAAAACAATGGGGAGATGGATTAGGAGCCACTATCAACAGTATATGGAAGATCAAGACAACAAGGGAGGAAAACAATGGGCAGATGAATCGGGAGCCATTGTCAACAATATATGGAAGATCATGGACAACAAAGGTCTCACAACTTTGCATAAGGGCAAACTTTGTTCTAATATTTCATAAAGGGAAGAGAATAGTCTGTAAACTACAGGCCAGTGGGCTTGATGTTAATTCTTCAGGAGATTTTAGAAAGAATATTAAAAGAGGTTGACTAATATATAGAAAGGGAAGTGATAGTGACAAAGAACCAACATGATTTTATTAAGAACAAGTCACAATAAGTATGTTAGCATTTGCTTAAACTTTCTGCTACTGGGGAGTCTGAAGCTGGGGAAAGTTCTAAGGTCTGAGCTAACCTGCTCTGGCTCAACTGGCCTAGATTGGAAAGTAGGCTAAATCTTCATTATTGAACAACAGTGGGATTGGATCCATGAATAAATGCTGTACTTCCAATTTAAGGTAACACAGGGAGACCCAGAATAAAAAAAAAAAGTCATGGCAGACTCATCTCATATATTTTTTTTAAACAAGATTACTAAACTAGTAAATCGGGGGAATACTATGGATATAGTTTACCTCAATTTTAGCAAATAATTTAATAAAATGTTATACTTTTTTTTTTTTTGAAAAACATGAAAAAGTCTGTATTAGATGATAATACAACTAGATGGACGTAGGGCTAGTTGGATGGTCAGACTCCAAGAACAGTTGTTGATGGTTTGCCGTCAACATGGCAGAAGGCTCCAGTGAAGGGACCCCAGGGTTTTAATCCTTGATCCTTTATTTATTTTATTATTATTTTTTTAAATCTTTAGCTTACTTTCCACTCTAGGCCAGTTTAGCTCAGACCCCAGAACTCAAAGAGTTCCACGAGCCTCAGATTCCCTTAATAGCAAAGATTTTAAGCATGTGCTCCCAAACCCCTTGGATATATTTTTGGATATCCCAAATGCCTTGGATAAAGGCATAGATGGTACACCTATCAAGTCTGTGGATGACTTGAAGCTGGGAGGGAGAGCTCACATAGATGACAGAGTTAGGATCCAAAGGAATCTTGGCAGATTGAATCTAATGAGATGAAATTCTGTGTAGATAAATATAAAGTTTGGCACATGGGCACAAAAAAGTACCTTCCCAAGTAGAAAATGAGGGAGGTATAAATAGATAGAACAGAGGTTGCTCTGGAAAGGATCTAGGGTCTGATCCTTTCCAGAGCAACCTGTCTAAAGTCAGGATAGATGGCCCTAGACAAATTTAGTCTGAAGAAGTTATATGACAGACGTGCTCAAATGTTTGAAGGACTGTCAATGTGACTTATCTTCCTGAATTTACACCTGATTTCAGGCACTTATTAGCTGTGGGACCCTGGACAAGTCACTTAACCTAATTTAGCTCAGTTTTCTCAACTGTCAAATGAAGATAAAAATGGCACCAAATTCACAATTTAAGTAAGGGTTGTGAAGAGCAAAGGAAATAATATTTATAAAACACTTGGTATAGTGTCTGGATTATAATAGGCACCCTATAAATGCTAGGTATTAGTATTATTTAGTTGTACAAAAGCAAATTTAGATTTGATGATGAGAATGATTTCCTCACAACATCCCAAAACTGGAATAAGTTCCCTCAACAGGTTGTAGTCCCTTTTTCTGAAACAAGATCTGGTATTTTAGAGTGGAAATAGAGTAGGAATTCCTTTGTGTATAACAGATGATCTCTGAGGTCCCTTCCAACCCTCAAATTCTGTGATTCTATGATCTTTATCTACATGATCTCATCTCAAGCCTGCAAGGACTTCATATTCCCTAAACTTTGCATCTTCCCCAACAGCCATCACTGTGTTTTACATACTGCAGGCAGAATAATAAATGAACACAAAGTGAACTGAAGGGTTTGGTGTCCTCTGCCCTAGATTTCTTCCCCAGAGTCCAGATTCCAGTCCCTCCCCACCACCCATCTCCTCCTTCTGCTCCCACTTCTTATCTCCTTACCTTCAGGTCTTGTGAGTTGGGTGAGTGACTAGTTGTGCAATTGCTAAGCCCTGAAATACTGGTGACATTGATGAGCTGCTGACCATCCAGGGCCAGTGGGCAGCTAAGCTTCAATATCCCTCTGCTGATGGAGCTGGGACCATGGTTGATAAGCTGAGGAAAGGAAGAATGGAGTTATTAGTAGGGGACACTCCAGTCCTGGTACTGACCTCAGCTCTTGATCTTGATACCACTGCCCTGTACATATTTCGAAGTCCCTCTTTTCCCTCACCCCATGATTACTTATTATTTCTCAACTTCTTGCAGCCTAACTTCTTCACATTGTACTGAAACTGCTTTACTCTAAGGTCATCAACAATAACAAAATGAGTTTTTCATGACTAAATCCAGTAGCCTTTTCTCAGGACTCATCCACCTTGACCTCTCTGTAGATTTTAATACTGTTGATCATCACTCAGGACAGAACACACTCTTCTTTATCATCTGGGACACTGATCCTCTTGATCTTCCATTTATCTCTGTGACTGGTCTTTTCAGCCTCCTTTGATAGTGCAGCTTTCATCTCCTTCTCCTGAAACTTTTTTTTTTTACATTCTTTCACCTAGTAAGTTCATCTGCTTCTAGAAAAAGTTCATGTTTCATTTCTAAAAAAAACAACTCACATATATATATATATATATGTATGTATGTATGCATATGTAGGTCCAAATTCTACATCATAAATTGCCTGATAGTTAGATGCCCTTTTGGCTCAAACTCAGCAAATCCAAAGAATTTCCCTTCCTAAAGAGATCTGGTCTCAAAATAGCCCAAGGTACCTGGGAAAATGAGGCTGGTGGTTTGCTTGAGCTCAAGAATTGTGAATTTGAAATGGGCCAAGTTGGTAAGGTGTTTCCACCAAATCTGACACCAAAAATGGTGACCCTCGGGAGAATTGGGGGCATCAACCTGGCTAAGGAAGGATAAACTAACCCAGGACAGAAGTAAAAAATAGAAAAATGGAGCAGGTCAATGCTTCCATGCCAAAATTTAGTGATGAATCCATTAGGGGTCTGTGTAAATCCAACTTTGGTGGAATAAACAGAAGACTCGATCTCAGTTCCCATTTTTGCAATCTCAATGGTTACAGGATCATAGAATTAGAGCTAGAAGGGAGCATAGGGATCATTTAATCTAATCTCCAAACTTTATAGCTGAGGAAACTAAGAAAGGTCCAGAGAGATGAGATACTTGTCCAGGGCCATACAGGCAGTAAGTGGCTAAGCCAGGATTTGTAATCAGGTCTCTTGAGCCCAAATCCAATGAATTCATGCTCTTGCTACTGGATGAGGCTGATTTCTTTGTCCTAGGTGATGTTTGTCCTTATTTTCAAAAAGGATCAATGGTATTATCAGGGATATCTTGATTAGCTGCTGAATTGAAGTGAGGAAGAGTTGCATGAAGTCATCAGCCTCACTGTTGCTTTTGGA
Organism: Sarcophilus harrisii; assembly: GCF_902635505.1. Lineage (NCBI taxonomy): Eukaryota > Metazoa > Chordata > Mammalia > Dasyuromorphia > Dasyuridae > Sarcophilus > Sarcophilus harrisii. The sequence continues at coordinate 87,534,374 of NC_045430.1, read as the reverse complement.
GTCACCACTGTCCAGTGGTGAAACAAAAGTCCCAAATCAGGGTGACCAGCGATGGCCTGGGACGCACTGATGACCTTGTTGTGTTCACCTTCAAGCTCTGAGTGCTTCACGGAGCCTGCTTCAGCTATTGTCATAGCCTTTGAAACAAATCGCTCTCATCTGTCCATTCCACCAGGGGGACGTCTTCAGTTAGTTAGGATGCTAACTCACCCATGGGTCTGAGGACAGTCAGTTACTCTCAGCCTGGTTTAGCCTGTCTGCCAAAAAGGTTTGCCTGGAGGTGGTCACTGTGTATGCTACAGGTTCTTGGAACCCCAGGTGAGAGTTGAGTAATGGGTGGATACCAATGGTTGATGAGCAGCCTTGAAAACACCTCAGCAAGCCCTCACATCATCGAACATTTACCTCCAACATCTGAGTTTCAATTTCCTCAATCATAAAATAGGGATAAACACTGGGTATGCTGATTTCTCACAACTGTTTCCAGCTCAAATGATACAATATTTCCATTTTTTAAAAACTGCAACTTTAAAGTATCATATAAATAACTTTTATTATTTTTGTTTCCTTTTCTCTCACACCCCTGCTCCAGCACTTTATCATCAGTGGCACAGTTCTATAGATTCCAAATCCATGACCATTCCTGGCACTATCCCCTCCCCTCCACTCCTAGGAGCACCGACCTCCCTTAAACCCCCATAGGGAGTCTGTAGAATTGAGCTGAAGCTCTGTCTTGTCCTCTCTTGCTCCCCCAAGGACAGCAATGTACCTAATCTCTGACCACCAGTGACTAGCCCTTTGCTGTGCCTTCATCTGTCATCCACATGGCCCCCTAGGTCACCCCCACTCTCCTGTGTGCCATTCACAAGACCATGGAGTTTAGAGCTATCAGAGTCCATAGAGATCATCTCAAATTCCAAACCTTCATTTTAAAGACTAACTATAAGTACAGAAGACTTTCTGTCACCTGGACAGAATAAGTTCAATATTTACATTTTTGGACTTGGCCGATATGGAATCTTGTTTTCTTTGATTATATGTATTTGTTACTAGAACTTTTTATTTTTCCTTTAGGGAGTAAGAAAATAAGGTGGAAAGGGAGAGAAATAGTGAAAGAAAAGAGGGTGCCAGACATGGCTCTTCTCAGTAACCCAAGACAATTCCAAGAGATTTGGGAAGGAAAATTCCACCCACATCCAGAGAGAGAACTGTGGAGACTGATGTGTATGAAAGCATACTATTTTCACCTTTTTTTTTTTAATTTGTTTTTTCTTTCTTGGGGTTTTTCACTTTTGTTTTAGTTTTTCTTTCACAACAAGACTAATATGGAGATATTTTAAAATGATTGCACATGAAAAAGAGGATCATTCTTCTTCTTCTTCTTTTTTTTTTTTTTTTTTTAAAGCAGAGAAAAGAAGGTAGGCCAGGAAAAAGCCCAGTTAAGCAGAATAGCTCTGAATGCTACAGGTTGAACTTTTATATTTAAAAAAGAAGAGTAAGAAGTACTTCACAGACACCTGCAGTTTCATGTATACTCATCTTTTTCAGTTCTACTGCACATATGGAAATATCCATTTGATTTGGTGTTTAAGGTCAAAATGAAGAGAAATTTTTAAAAAGAAAAAAAATGAAGATATTTGGACTAAATGATCTCTTTGAGCTCTTGATTTCAGCTCTTCCCCAGGCTTTTCCTCCCCTCTTCCACCACTCCAGCCCCCCGGATATTTTTCTTTTCTTACTTCATAGACATGTTGGACCTCAGGGCCAATGCTATTCTCTTCTTCGGGTAGATCTTGGGGTTGCCAGCCACCTATTGGGAATAGCACTGTCTCTGGCTTGGACACCCTGAGAAGAGAAAGAAGGATCAGTATGGATCCCAGATACCTTTGGAAGGTTCAACCCAGTCACCAAGCTGGATCTCTAACCTGTGACTTACCAGTTCAGGGAGACCTGGGCCTGAGCCTCCACAGAAAGCAGGAAGGAAACCATTTCACTCTGAGAGTTATTGAGATTCTTACTGCAGGAGGGCAGAACAAAGAACAAAGAAGGGAGGGGAAAGAAAACAGAAGATTGTGAACTGGAGACAGAGAGGCCTTTGGTCCAACAGAAGCCCTCTTTCCCTGCTCAATCCACTCCTCTCCTCATACCCATAGGCCCTGACCCCATCCTACCTGTGAATCTGGAAATCAAACTGGATATTTTTCTTGTTGTCCCGGAGATGAGGGACAGTGAATCGAAGGCCCCCCCATAACTGTAACCATAGAGAAAGAAGGAGAGGTCAGATTGGTCAGGCTCAAATGAGAGAATGTACGTAAAACCTTTTGCAAAATTCAAAGTACTGCATAAATGTCAACGCATTTGTCCAATGCAGAGAAAATAAAGAAAGATGTCTTGCCCAATCCCTTTTTTTTTTTTTATCACCCCACTCTCATTCCTGTCCCCTTTCTTCCTCCTTTCCCTCCTCCACTGTTCAGGTCTGTCACCCCCATTTCTAATCCCCTCCCTCTCTCAGCCCCTGTCGCCCTTCCAACTAATCAATCAACAAATATTTATTAAAGGAGGCCTGTTTGAAGAATACTGTGCTGGAGCCTCTTCCCTAGAGCGCTCTCATTCCCCAGTCTACCGCTCCCTGTTCCTGACTCTTGTCACCTTTGACCTTGCCCCTGCCCCTTCCCACTTACACTGGCTCCGGCCTTCATGGGGTTCCCCAGATCACAAACAAGCTGACGGCTCTGATTCACAGCAAAGTAGTCACAACTTAGGCTGGAGAAATTCTAGGGGGGGAAGAGTTGTAGCACTAGTACCCTCTCTGGTTATGCTGGAGATCCCCATCCTGTCCTCCAGCCTCAGTCACCCCAGCCCCGTCCCAGCTCTGGTTTTCCCATTTGGTCATCGCACAGATCCCTTGCCTTGAGCCCTGCTCACCCCGGGGTGTCGGACCAGTCCTGAGTACTCAGCCTCTGGGGGGGCAATGACACGAAGCTCAGCTTCATAGGCCCCTCCTTCTCCCAGGTTCTGGGCATGGAAGGTTAAGTTCAAGGCATTCTTGTCCCCCAGGAACACTTGATTCTGCTCCCTGGCAGAAGGGAAGATGGAAGTGCAAGATATTAGGGTTTGGGTGTCAAGTGGAAATCCCCCAAATTTTGGCAAGAGACCCAGGCCCTGACTCATAGTCCTTCCTAGTGGCATGAAATCAAATCCAGAGCAGAATCAAATTACACTGGCTCCCTCTTTACACAAATGAGGAAAACTGGGTTCCATGATGGGAAAATGGCCTGTCCAATCTATCATTAACAGAAGATCTGGGACTCAGACATACCTAGGGCAGATCTGCTTTTTCCTCCAATGTCACCCTCAAGAGTCCCACCTCTATCTCTGTCCCTTCCCCCAATGACATGCCCCCTCTATTCCCCTTACTCCCCTCAAGAGTCAGGAGGAAGCCAGGGATTATGGGCAGTGCCTCTGGAGTATAAGACAACAGTTCTCATACTTTCCACCCTCAGGACCCCTTTATATTCTTAAAAATTAATGAGGATTCCAAAGAGCACTAGGTAATATTATAAAAATAGTTTTGACCTTGTGGACTCAGACTTGCACACTTTAGGAACTGCTGTTCTAAGGGGACATTTTCCTTTCCTTTCTCTTCTCCCAGCACTACTGAACTGAATCAACACAGACTTCCTTCTGAGTAAGGAGCACCACCCCACTTCCCATACTGAATTCTGGCCCTGGGAGCCAGAACTCCTGCTTATGGCTCTGCTGGGACTGGGATCATACAAGGTACCAAGCATTTAGAGCTGGAAGGGACCTTGGATGTCATTTTACAGACAAGGAAACTGAGGTCACAAGAGCCTGCCCTGTCTCACAAATGACAGACCAAACTTCTAAACCCCAGAATAGCACCCACACCATCCTCTCTCCTCCCAAACCCTGGACTCCAAGGACCCAAGCAGGCTGCCTCCAGGCCTTCTAAGTCTGTCAACATCACCCTCTCCAGTCCCAGCCCCAAGGTGTTAGAGTTGCACTATCCTCTGGCTTTCACCTTCCAAGCCCCAATGAGCACCGAGAGCCTCGGGCGTTGGGACATTCCCTTACCCAAACACTTCTAGTTGAAGGTCAGGCACACAGATGTTGTCTTCTCCACAGTCCAGAAGAATCTGGGCCTAAGGAGGGCAAGGAAGAGGAGGGAGGAGGGAGAGTTTTAAGATAGGCTCTTCTAATTTAATTTCTCCCCTGAAAAACCCAGCCCCATCCTCCTACAGGCAACCTGTAAGCTCCTCTCCCTTTCTAGTGTGCCATGCTCCTAAACTCCACCTTTTCCTTCCTTACTCTTCCATATCATCCTCATCTTCACCACCAGCATCATCATCATTAAAGTACTTCATATAATTTATAATAATCATATATCACATTGTACAATAGATTATATAATACCATAATAATTATAATTGTTATATATCATAATGCTGCTATTATATTGTTATAAAACTTACCATATTAACATTATTTATTATAGTAATGTTATATATTATATACTAGATATATAATATATATAACATTATATAACAATTATGCATGTAAAAATATATAAATTATATGTAACTTATAAATTATAAATATATATATAATTATATACACTATAGAGTAGTGTAATTATAAAATGTTTTATATATACAGAGTATCCCATAAGGCATAGTGCTTAAAACTTTAATAACTTACAATTGCACTAATGTATGAGCTCATTTGTGTCTCACAACAATCCTATGAGTTAGGTGCTATTTGTACCTAGATTTTTGTGACTGAGTTCCTCCATTTTCTGCCCTTTTCTTCCCACTTGCTCTCTGTGAAGGCCTCTAAACCCCTAATCCCCTCTTACCTTATCTTCAATTCGGCTCCTGCTCTGGTAGTGCAGCACCGGACGGAGGCCATAGGTGTCAGGAGGTGCTTTGGAGTCCAGCGAAAAATTGAGTGCAATGTGGATCGGGGAAAGTTTGTCTCGAAATTCTGATTCATTCTAGGGACCAGAATGTAGAGGATTGAATAAGGATATGTGAATTCTGGCCTCAGCTCCTAGTTATGAAGAATACACCATCCTTCCCTTTCCTTCCCCATGCAGCCTGCTGTGGGCTGGGAGACTGGAGGCTTGAGTCAGTATAGGAACAGTTCCAGTTTTAGTCACTAGACCCTTAGGGTATTTTCCTTAAGCATAACCAGCCTATCTAGCCTACTGTAACATTAGCCAGAGGTCTATTCCAATTGAAGGATATTTCTTCTCCAGAATCCAAACATCAATTTCATTTCCCTAATTCCTTCCCACTATAGTAGTCACTTCCCATCCCCACCAACGGACCCAAGTGCCTTCTGGCCATTTTCCTTCCTCTTTCAAGCACAGATTATTATTATTATTATTTTTTTTGCATCCACTCTGCCAATTTTTGTAACTGTAAAATTTCTGTCCTGCCCTCCTCAGAAGGAGAGCTCTAGGGCATCCTTCTTCTCTAACTACCCCCTTGTGAATTGGACTCTGGATGGTGACCATACCCGAAGGTAGATTTTCATTTCCTGACAATCCTCATGAGCCCCGTTTTGGATGAGGAGGGTCTTGGTGTAGGACGCCTGTTGTGAGGCCAAAAACAGTGCCCGACGAATGCCCCCTTTCTGCTTCTGCCAGTCCAGCTGGAGCTCTACGGTGAAACCTAAAGAAGATACAAGAAGGGGGTCAATCTTTCTTCTCATCTTTGTTAGCTGATTTTCTTTTTCTTTTTGTTTGTTATATTCTTGGGAGCTTTGGGGGGAGTCAATTGAGGTTAAGTGATTTGCCCAGAGTCAACACAGTATCTGAATAATAAGTGTCTGAAGCCCCAATTGAATTCAGGTCCTCCTGACTATCTACTAACTTTCCTAGATGATTTTCTTTCTTTCTTTTTTTAAATGATAATTTTCTTTTTTTTAATAATAGCTTTTTATTTTTCAAAATACATGTGAAGAGAGTTTTCAGCATTCATCCTTGCAAAACCTTGTGTTTCATATTTTTCTTCCTCCCCTCCTCCCCTTGACTGCAAGTAATCCAATATAGGCTAAACATGTGCAATTCTTCCAAACCTATTTCCACATTTATCATGCTGCACAAAAAAAATCAAAAAGGAAAAAAAGAATGAGAAGGAAAAAAATAAGCAAGCAAATGACAACAACAACAAAAACGTAAAAATACTATATTGTGATCCACATTCAGTCTCCATAGTCTCTTTCTGGATGAGGATGGCCCTCTCCATCACAAGTCTATTGGAATTGGCCTGAATTGCCTCATTGTTGAAGAGCCAAGTTTCTTAAAGAGGGAGGTGGCATCTGTCCCGTTGGCTCACCAGGGGTAGCTGGTGTATGACTCTGGACAAATTACTTAATGATTATCTGCCTTAGTTTCCTTAACTGTAAGATGGATATTCTCTCCTCCCTTCTTCCCTTGTTTTTTGTGACACTGCTCTCCTCATTCTTCCCTGTCTCTGGCTCTTCCTTCTCCATCTTTTTCTCTGGGTTTTATCCTGAGTCATACCTCCTCACAGAGAATGTTCCTTCAAAGCATAATTTGGGGTCCTATATTCAATCTCTCTTAGTGATTTCATCAACTCCCATAGATTCAATGATCAATGACTTATTCTCAGATCTATTTAACTAGTCTCACATCTCTCTTGACTTCCAGTTTTGCATTACCAACTGCCCATTGGACATCCTGAACTGAATGTCCCGTGGCTACCTCCAACTCACATGTCCAAATCAGAATTCCTCTTTCCTCCAAAGCATTTTATGCTCCCTGGTGCCCCTGTTACTCTTGAAGCCACATCATCCCCGCAGTCACTCCACCTCACAACCTTTGCATCATCACCTGTTCTCTCATGCACTTGTCCCACATACCCAAATTGCCACTGAGTCTCATCATTTCTACCTCACAATATCTCTCATCTAAGCCCCCCTTCTCTCTAATTAGCATAACTCCTATCACCTCACACCTGGACTAGTGCAATAGCCTGAAGGTTGTTTTCCCTGTCTCAATTTGCTCTCCACTGCAGTCCATTCTCTATTCAGTGGCCAAAGTGATCTTAAAGGGCAGGTCTAATGATCCCATCACTCTCTCACTCATTAAACTCTAATAGTTCCCCATTATCTTCAGGACCAACTATAAAATCCTTTGTTTAGCTTCTACAACCTTTCACAACTTTCCCACCTTTTAATGTTTTACTTTTCTCTAGATATTCTGGATCATAATCCAGTAAAACAATGGCCTTTTCAACCAATCATTAAACATTTATTAATTATCTACTATGTGTTGCGCATTGTGCTAAATGCTGGGAATACAAAAAAGAGGCAAAAGTCAGTCACTGCCCTAAAGGAGCTTCTATTCCTCTCCTCTCCTCATTCCATTTCTTTGCCCTGGCAGTTCCCCAGACCTGGAATGTTCTTCCTTCTCAATCTGTCTCCTGGCTTCCTTCTAGGATCACCTCAAATCTACCTTCTAGAGGAGGTCTTTCCTGATCCCCTCACTGCCATCAATCACCTTCCTTCTAGTATTATTTCCAATTTACATTGCATCCATCTTATAGATTAATAGTTATTTATATGTTGTCTCCCCCACTTAGATGTGAGCTTTTCAAGAGCAGGAACTGTGTTTTACCTTTCTTTGTATCCCAGAACTTATCACAATGTCTGTCACACAGTCAGTGTTAATAAACGCCTATTGACTGACCAGCTTTCTAAGGCCCTAAGGATTCTCACCAATGGAGTCTGGGACATGTTTTCCAGAAGCGTTGAGGCAGAAACTCAGGTTGATGCTGTAGAGAGATAGAAGTAGATTGATGGACTCAGCCATACAGGTCCACAGTCCTCCCAATTATTTCCCAATTCCCTCCCCCCCAAGCCAGCTTGTCTCCTCGGTCCCCAATGGCACAACATTGATCACAAATTCTATCCAACCTCACCCCAAAGCATAGACCCAAGAATCTGCCCCCCAGAACTGCTTCTCCTCTCAACTAGGCCCTAGTGCGATCCGCTCCCCCAGCACCATACCAGGACATGGGGTTCCCTTCCAAGTTGCAGCTTCGTTCTTCAGGATTGAACATGGCAGGGAAGATGGAGAGGGAAGCACTGGCAGAGATAATCGGACGACCCCTGATTGGAGTTTCAGGATGAGGGAGAAAAAAAGGATGTTCAGAACTCTACTCTGCTCTGCAGTCCCCTGAAAACAGGGGTTCAGAATCCTGGACTTTAGGCTCTTTGTACTCCAGCCAGTCACCTGGACTCCCATCACCCCCAGTTTTCTGATGCTTCCCATCTCCCTGCTATACCTGTACACAACCGCTTTGTCCACACCAAAGGCCCCCACAATCAAGTCTGCAAAAAAGCAAAAAAGTCACAAAGTGAACCCTGAGCTAAAATCTCTCCTGAATACAACTTACTATTTACAAAATAATGTAATGGAAAATTACATTAGGAATGAAGGAATCAGAATATGGCTTAACACATGAACCAATCTTGAATTCAGAAGCTGGGACACATGCCTTCCACTTTTCAGCAGAGGGGTAGCGCAATTTGGGTGGGAAACACATTTTCATATATGAGCAATGCCCTGATTTGTCTTGCTTGGGACGGAGACAGGGACCAGGAACCTCCCTTTGACCAATGGAGAATCCCATCTTCTCTGCATCTTACTAAGGGGCCTTCAGGTTAAGCAACACAGCCAGAACCATCTGAGTTAGGGTCTGAATGCGTGACCCCAAAGTGTCTATCTTATTTTTTTTTTGCTTGTTTGTTAGGGAGGATGAGGATTATGCAGGAGGATCAGTGAGATGTGAAAGTAACCAAAAAAAAAAAAAAGAACCCTGCACCAATAAGCTTTTTATAAAGAGATCCTCATTGAGTGGATTTAGTGTTCCCCCCAATCTGAAATTGTGTCCTAAACATAATGGAATTCTGGCTGGGAGATGTAACCACCTCGTGGCCATAGTTGAAAATTGCACTTGAGAGGTGGATTTCCCTAAGGGGGAGAGGTGATCTGGGAGATGAGGATGGAATATTGGCTCCTTGACAACGAATTTAAGCACTCTCCATTAGGTGTTTGGACTCAGATGGGGGGGTGGGGAATCCAGGTGTGGAGAAAAGGGGGTATATTTGCATTCACCTGGATATCCATTGTTATCCAGGTCTCGAGCCCCTCTGAGAGCAAAGCCGAAAAAATCAGGGCTATGCCCCGGTTGCCAGAGGGGTAACAGCACCTGGGAGGGTTTTGAACCCAGTCCTTTGGGACCTCCTGGATACACGAACACCACTCCTTGCTGGGTCTGCCCCCCAAATGGGGCTCCGATGGCCACATCTGAAATATATACACAACATGCCCTATTACCACTGATCATTGCTGCCCACACTGGCCCTCAGCAGTATGCTTTAGCTCTAAATCCCTTCTCTTCTGTTCTCTTAAGACCTGAGCATCTGGCTCCCAGCTCCATTCAGACCCTCAGACTCATATGCTTCAGCTTTCAAATCTCTCTCTCCACTTCCTTTGAATTCAGACACTATAACTTCTCAAATAAAAGTGTCCATATTCCATCTTCCTTCTTCTTCACTGCCCTTAAAATAGGTCTATACTCATCTATCCACATCTGTTTGCCACTCAAGGAAACAGAATTCTACCCTCCAAATGCCAGGCTCTTCGGCCTCTTGATTCCTACTTTTCCACCAGATTCAGGTATCTAGCTCTTAGTCTCCCCTACTAAGTTCCTTTATCTTCCCCAAATCCAAGTGTGGGGGCTCTCTTTGCCCCAAGGCTCTCACCATTGTAGCCATCCTGGTCCAAGTCTCCCAGGGGGGACAAGGAGCTACCAAACCGTCCAAACTCATCAAGTCCTGTGAGGGTCAAATCTGGCGTGGGCTCCATGCCCGATGGGTGCTGGAGGTAGACATATACTCTGCCCACTTCCTGAGCTTGTCCATCAGCTGTCCTCTCCATTAGTAGTGGGGCTCCTACTAGAAGGTCGTCCAACCTGGCCAGGGGGAAAAAATCCGGGCTCCATGATACTTAATTCCTAGTCCTCCCCTTCTGTCAGAGTCAGAAGAAGCTGTGGCTGAACCAGATGAACTCAGAGATTTGTCCTCAAATCCTTACCCACCTTTCTAAATCCCAAGACAGGCAGAAAGCAGCAATCCCTATTCCTTTTCAACTCCCAACCCCATGCCCCAGCTATAACTAAGTCAGGATAACTGGGCTGATGCTCCAGGCTACTGAAATTTAGTGGCAGATTAATTATCATCCACTTTTCATCTGGTCAGAAGCTATTACAGAATGGCCCCCTTTACCCCCAACTTAAGCTGATCTGTAAATGTGCTCCCCTTTGAACCTCAATTCTCCATGCTGCTAGACCAGTATTTATGCCAGAGTCATAGATACTAAGGGCCAGAGTCCCACAGTTTCTATTTCCCACCCACTTTTATGGTGCTTACCCAGACCCAGAAATAGTCAGACATATTGTAACTCGACTCTAACACAGTAATGTCATTTTGGTCCTTTTCAAAAACAAAGGACGACAACCAGAAATATTAATGAAGGTTCTTCTCCTTCACTTACTTACCCATCCCCATTGATGTCTGTGGCAGCAACAGCATAGCCAAAATAGGAGGCCATCTAGGGAAGGAGATAAGACTGGGTAATAAAGGTACTTTTTCTAGAACACCAGAGGGAGAAATAGGGGACAATAGGGACTAGGGGGAGGAGAGCCGAAGGCAGGTTGGGGATGCAAACAAATGATTAGAAAGTCGCCCTTACCTGTTCCCCTGAGAAATTGTAGAGGGACTGGACATCCGAACCATCGAGGATGGTGACCTGGGTGATGGGATGAAATAATTGCATTGGTCTCAGTATATACATACTGGGACTTCTAACACATCCAAAATTCCCTGGAAAGACTGGAGAAGACTCATGGGACAGGCACCCAAATGTTGGCGGGAGTGACTGACAAAAATAGATCTAAGCCTGGCATCTTTCCCAGGCTGAGATCAGTATTTCCAACTGTCTGCTGGACAATTCCACCAAGGGGTCCCACTAGACCAATAATTTCAATGCATCCAAAGCAGGGATCATTCCCTTCTTGAAACCTATTTCTTGTTCTAATGTCTATTTCTGCTAACGCATCACCATTCTTTTTAGTAAATAGCCTTGAAACCTAGGTAATATTTTAGCCTTGCATCAACCTAGTCACTAAGTTCTATTAATTTTGCCTCTACGGCAATTATTGGATCACCAAATGTCAGAGATGATGTTGTCCAATCTCATCATTTTACAGATGAGGAAACTGAGACTTTTTCTTCCAGCAACTGCCACACCAATTCAAATCCTTCTGACTGCTCACCTGTATTATTTTAACAACTGATCTCACCCCCTCGTTGCCAGATTATAGTATAAATCACAGGACTGTAGACTTTAGAGCCAGAAGGTCTTAGAACTCATTCATCTCCTTTTTCAAATAAGGAAACCAAAAACCAGAGATATCAAGTGAAGTAAGTATATAAGGCAGGACTTGAACTTAGGTTTCTGCCTCCAAGTCTAGATTCAATCAACTCGCTCATGTTGCCTTTAAGATTAGTCTTCGTTACTCCCCATTCCCACTTAATAGTACTTTATCTTTTCCAATTACATGTAAAGATAGTTTTCAACCTTTACTTTTATAAGATTCTGATTTCCATTTTTTTTCCTCCTTCTCTTTTTCCCTCTGTGCCGCCTTCCCCAAGATGGTGAGTAATCTGACATTATTTAAACATGCCCATAAAATTAATCTTCTTAAAACGTAAGTAATCATTTCACTCCCTTATCCCCACTTCTTCAAGAGATCCCCACTATCTACAGGAAAAAACTTAGACTCCTCATTTATCCTGGGATTTTATTTTGTATTACTCTCATTCTCGCACTCTATATTCTGGTTAAATAGGACTATTGACTTGCTTTTCTCTATATCTTTTAAAAAATGTTTTATTAGAAAAAATATTGAACTTCAATGAAAGCAACCTGCTTAGTTACTATTTACAGAAAATACAAGACATCCAGACCCTTGTTCATCTTTGCTCATACCTTCTGAACTCCTACCCATCCTTCAGAGCCCAGATCCAGAGACCCCTCATGAACATGGCTAAGCTTCCCCCACAGAGAAATGATTTCTCCCCCTGCTGTCTTTTTTTTTTTTAATAAACACGGTCCTAATCATACCCTGATTCTTTTGATATCTATTTATATGCATTATCAATTTTCCCCTTGCTGGACTGTTTGCTCTTTGAGTGCAGAGAATACGTCTTTATATTCTCTTCAGCCCAAAGCATGCTATCTTGCACAGAAGAGGCACTCAATAAATGTTAGGGAAACAAATGAATGAATGAATAAAGAAAATGGACAGTATGGGGTGAAGGCCAGTAGTGGGGGTCTTACATAGCCATAGGTGAGGTTCCCTTTAGGTACTCCAGCCACGAAATCTGCAAGCAGGAAAGAAACATTTGAGATAAGCAGAGGGGATACCTCTTCTAGGTATGAGGTCTCTAACCCCTATCCCATTCACCTCCCTCAGTCTTGGGTCTGGTGACCTCCTTACCCTCTGTGCCATCTCCATTGAATTCGCCCACAGCTACTGCATATCCTGGGGAATACAATGGTCAGGGTGGTTAGAGTTTTTATTCTGAGGAGTCTCCTCTAGCTCCCCATTGCTCCCTAATTCCCACCTGGGTATTGATTCCCCATTAGAGTATTGATTTTTAAGTTTTGAATAATACTTTCCTAACAGGCTTGTGCAATGGTAGTGAAAATACTATGCCCATTTTAAAGGGGAGAACTAAAGCTCAGAAAGGTATCTTTTCATAGTAAATTTTGGAGTTAGGTTATGATCCCAGGTCACTCCTGAATCCAGCATTCTTTATATTATACCAAGGTGTTTCTCTAGCTACTGGATAAGAATAATAGCTGTCATTTATAAATCACTGAGATTTGTGAAGTGTTTAATATGTTTTATTTCATATATCTTTAATATGTGATCCTCACAACAACTCTAGAGTGGTAGATGTTATTATCATTCCTATTGTACAGATGAAAAAGGACTTGCCCAGAGTTATACAGTGTCTGAGATGATCTTTCTAATTTCTAATCTAACTGTTTATTCACTTAGATACCCAACTGTCTCAAGAGTTGGCTCTCCACAATCAGCCACTCCTGGGAATGGAAGAGATAGAAGGGGAGAACCAGAGCCCCAGGGTTGGAGAAGAGGCAGTTTTCTGAGTGTTTCTCCTCTTTCCCTTCCCCTATGTCCAAACCCAAACCACCTTCTGCTCACCTAGGTAGCTGTCGTCATAGGTAGAGCTGGCTTGTCGGGTCTGTAACTGCCCCCGAACTTCAGTAATGAGATACTCTGGGTAGTAGGACTCTGCAATTTGCTCCTGAGTAGCCGACAGGATCTGCCCTGGATGGTAAGGGGAAGGTGGGCAGGGGCAGGATGGATCAGAGAGGGGAGAAGGGGGAAAAAGCTAGAGGGAGTTCAGTACCAGGGACAGGACACAGTTAGACAAAAGGGTCAAAAAGACATTGGGCAAAGCTTTGAGTTGGGCACTGGGGCTCACCTTGCCAGTAATAGCTCCCGGGTCCTCCCAGCAACACACGTCCTGTCTGTGTGGGCAGAGGGATGGGGGACAGAGGTTGTGAAATGAACCCAACACCTGCTCCCACCCTGGTTGTGCCCTCTCTTCTCGTATTTTCCTTACCTTGGTGAATTCTGCACTGAAACCCCCTTGGCAGTAACCCTGCCCTGTGGCAGAGCTAAAATCTTCAGGGAGAAAAGAGACATAGTATAGAGAGATTAGCCAACAAGGGAAGGGGCAGAAAGAAGCAGGTGTGGCAAGCAGAGAAGGTACAAGTGAAGAGGGTGAGAAGGCAGGGAGTGGGCATGGGGGGCCAAAGATGGCCCAATCAGACAATCAGACCCCATTCTTTCTACTCCACTCCTCCTCAAGTCATTCTCTGGTTCTTCCTTCTCCCCATACCTGAGCGGCAAGGTGAGTACTCCAGGAATCGGGTAAAGTTGTCAGTAGAGAGGTAGCAGGTGCCTACTGGGTCACTCATGGGTTCCTTCTCTGTGCGCCAGCTATACAAAGGGGCACAGGCCTGCAGACACCAATAGGCACCGCTCAGCCAGGATTCAACTCCCTCCTTACCAATCGTGGCTCCCACCCTACCTCCCTGACATGCCCACTGTGCCCCTCACCAGGATGGTGGAGCCATGGGCTCGGACTGTGGCCCCAAACCACTGAAGGGACTTATATTCCACAGGCTCCTCCCCTTCAGGACTGGACAAGGATGACTCCAGAGGCCGAGAGCCTGAGAGGTAAGGGGAAGATGTACATAAAGGTGAAAAGCTTGGGACCCAGAATTTTAACCCTCCTCTCTTTCCCCACTAGATTCCCTCTGGCTGGGGATCCCCAAATACTTTCTAGCCTTGACCCTTCCTGAGTCACTGGCAGACAGACTGGAGAAAAAAGTTCTTTGAGAGACAGTTTCCTACTCTGACTCATCCCTTTTCATTCAGAAAGGGATTTCCAGAGTTGCCCTCCATGCTTCCCTTCTCCTGACCTCTCCACTAAGGCAGAGGTCAAAATTCCTTGATTCAGCCAAGCTGTCTAGGGTTAGGGTTGGGAGAGTGTGAGAATTTATAGACAATTTAAAAGTCCCTCAGGTCAGGGATCTGTGCGATTAGATTTGTGGCCAACTATGTGCCAATTTATCTTTGTTATATTATATATATTATACATATGTTATATATTCATATTCTTATTTGTTTATTATTATATCGGCCATATTATATGTATTACATATTCATATATATGCTCTGTGGGGGATATGAAGGTGAATAAGGCACTCTGCTCTTTAGGAACTTCCTATTTATTGGGAAGATAATATATTTGCAAATAACCATAAGAATGTAGAGAAGAGATAGTTCAGCTAGGGTAACTTGTGAACGCTTCAGGTGGTATTTAAGCTAAGCCATAAAGGATGAGAAGAATTTTAATGCTCAGCAAGAAATGGGAACAAGAGTTAAAGGTGAGGAGAAAAAAGAGAAGCAAACATTATATTGAGTAAAGGTAGGGAGGAAGGAAAGTACAGGATGCCTTAGGGAAAGTATCTTCAGGGAGAAAAGGCTGAAACATAAAGGAGATAAAGACAAGTCACAGGAGATAAACCTGGCCAGGTGAGCTTTCTATTTATAACATAAAGGGAAATGGGGAGCCATTAAAAGTTTCTGAGAAGGAGAGTAATGTGATCAAAACAATATTTTGCAAATATTTCCAAGATTCCTGAGAAGGGTTAGCATGGGGAGAATCTGAAGGCAGGAAAACCAATTAAGAGGCTGAGTGAGAAATAATGAAAGAAGGGAGTGGATGCAAAAATATTTTCAGGCAGAATTTGTTAACATGAACTCATTCTACTTTTTCCTCCGCCTCTCTAGCTTGTGTGTTGTCTTTTACCCTAGATCAGTCCTCTTTCTGTATCTCTCTCTCTCTCTCTCTCTCTCTCTCTCTCTCTCTCTCTCTCTCTCTCTCTCTCTGTCTCTCCTGCCTCTGGTTCCTAACAAGCATCTCCAAGCTCTTTCCTTGATTGTCTCTTTCAGCTCTTTTTGGATTCCTCCTAAATTTGCATCTCTGTATCTGTCCCCTTCCTGTTCTCATTTCCGTTTCTGTCTCACTCTCAGCATCTCCCTTTCCACATATCTTTTCCCTTATCATTAGCTGCTCCTTTAGCATTCCCTAGTGTTCTTGCTGACTCTCTTCCCAGCTAACCCTGCCTCCATGGCTCTCCTTGTTCCGGTCCCTCTCACTGTCTGGGTCTCTGTCTCTCCCCCGGCCTCCCTGAGTTGTGGGTGATTCAGGGGAAATGAGAGCCACATGTTTCTGAATCATGCCCGCCCCGCCTCGCCAAGGCTGGGCTGGGAACATATCGTCAGTGCCACTGGCAGAAGCCACACAGGGAACCAGGGGAAGGATGAGGGGCGGAAAGGAGATGTTTTCTCCCGGTCCGACCCGGGGCATCCAAGCTGGGCATCCTCCGGGGTGCTCCCCGCCCACCCGCACAGCTCCCTAAGCTGGTCTGGCCCCACCCCTTCCCTCGGCCCTATTCTACAGCCTCATCCTCCCCTCCCAAACTCCACCCACGCCCCGCCCCCTTCACCCGGTCCCAGCCCGTTACCTTTACTGTCGAACACAATGGGGGTACATTGGGCTGAGTTGGGGCCCCAAGGGCAGAGGTAGACGGCGCCGCCCTGCAGGACTCCTGGCTGGCTTGTGTTGGCTTTGGGAGCACCCACCAGAACACTGACCCTGTGGGAAGGGGCTAATCAGGGGGTGGGCCAGTCCCCCGGCCGTAGCGCCCCTCCGCAATCCCCTTTTCTTCACCCTTATCCCTCCCACTTCCGGTGCCTTTCCCCTTATCGTCGCTAGGTCTAAGAACTTTAGCCCTGGAACAGACCTTAGAGATTGTTGAAATAAGGGGGCAACAGTCTAACTTCCTTCTTTTAAAAGGATGACTCGTTTCTATAAATATTTTGTCATTTACAAATTTTTTTTAAAAATTATCCCCATTTTACAGAAGAGGAAACCAAGTCCCAGAGAAAAGAAATTCTTTGCTAAGGGAAAGAATTAGTTACTGGTAAAACCAGGCTCAAACCCAGGCTTTCTGACTCCTAATCCCACACTGCTTCCTGGTCTCTATCTATTCTTATCCTATCTTCTCCCATCTTATCTCCCTTCCCCCTCCCCACTTCTCCCTATCCCAGGCTCTCTGGATCTCCTAGAATTCTAGACTTCATGGTCTTCTAAGGCAAGAACCCAGGGGTTCAGACCCTGGGGCTGGGGAGGGGCAGGTACCCATTGGGTGGGTATTTATATCTTGGGAGATACCACAGATGCCAGAGGCACAAGCTGGATGGAGTCAGGCAGTCCCCATGTGCCGCTGTCACTAACCTCTCCTCCTCTCCCCCACTAACAAACCTTCCTACTCCCCAACCCTGTGAGTCCCTGCGGCACTCACTCCCTCCTCCAGAATTTCCAGAGGAAATCAAAAATTCAATCCTGAAAAGAAGGGAAAGGGCTTTGGTTATCAGGGCGGTGAGGACCCACTATTCCTTGTGAATTGTTGTCTCTCAACCTACAGGACACCCAGCTCTCTGGCCTCAGCCAGCCATGACTGGTATAAATACACTGACACCTCTGCTCCCCTCCTGAAGCCAAACCCCTCCCAAGCCTGGATTCATCCAGCTTCCCAGCCTAGGGGGAATGGGAGGAAAATGTGAGTCCTGAAAATAGGAAAGGAGGGAATACAGAGAGAGGAGCTAGGGAAGAGGGGGAAGGGAAGGGGGCAAAGAGCTGCTTATTCCTTGCCCAATTTTACTCTTCATTGAGCTTCTGGATTTGGGAGCTCAGGGTTCCAAGGCTTCTTTCCCATCTCATCTGTGGGCTATATTTCCATCTTCACACTCTACTGTCATTGAGTGTGTCCAGCTCCTGCCCTTTTGTGTTCCCAAGGGGCTATAAATTATACTGTAGTTTGCTCCCATCTATTAGTGAGGTGGATGACAAGGGACAGTAGTTGTGGTCAGAGCAAATAGGAATTTTTCTAAATTCTCTTTCTATACAAAGTGGTTTTTCTGTCACTGTTTTTTTTTTTTTTTTTTTTTTTTTTTTTTTTTAATCCTTTCTGAAGCTGATTCTTCTGCCCTCCTCTTCTTGTGTATCTGTATTAATTGGTCTGCTTGCCGGCCTCTGTCCGTCCTGCTCGTTTGCCAGTTTTTGTCTTTTCCTACTTTTGTATCTCTTTTTCTCCACCCCCTATCCTGTCTGTCCTGCTTGCCTGCCTGCCCGTCTGTCCTGCTTGCCTGCCTATCCGTCTGTCCTGCCTGCCAGTTTGTCTTGCCTGCCTTCTTGTCCTTTCTCCTCATGTGCCTTTGTTTCTCCAATCCCTGCCCTGCCTGCCTTTGTTTGTCTGTCCTGCTTGTCCTGCCTGCCTGCTTCTCTGTCGTGTCTCCCTGCCTGTCTTTCCTCATGTGTCTCTTTGCTCTCCATCTCCTATCCTGCCTGTCCTTTCTTATCTGTCACCATGTGGCATTTGGCTTTATAATCCCTCCCGTTACCATTTTTTCCTTTTCCCCCCTGTTTCTCTTGGTTTCTGTCATTGAACCTTTGTCTTCTCTTCTATGCCTGCCGTATCTTCATCCTTCTACCTTTGTTCCTGTTACCACTTGTACCTCTATTTCCTCTTTCTGGCTTCCCAAATTCTCCCTGCCACACCTTTTCCCTTGAGGTCCAGTTGCCCACTCTGGCTTAGGCAATAAGTGACTCATTCCAATCACTTTCTTTAACCAAAGTCCTTCTGAGGGACAAGATCCCAGTGTCAGATCTCTAGTCCTGAGGGGTCCAGGGAGAAAAGCATGGGTTCAAAGGTGTACCACAACTGGAATAGAGACAGAAGGGAAGGTCAGGGACAGCCAGCATTGCCCATGGAAGGGTCTAGGAGTTGGGTCACAAGTTTAATGAACATATAAAAGTGGATGAGATAACTAAAATTACCATTTAGAGGGACAGAAGAAGGGGTGGAGCAAAGGAAGGTAATGGAGGAAGGGGATGAGACGAGGTTGTTTCAAGGAGAGAAAATATTTACTACTGGTTGTTTCCTGTTTGTTTCCAATTTCTCACTATTCCATTTGTCTCTTAGCCTTCCTCTCTCCTCTGTCTGGATCTCCTGGGCTCTGCTGCTAGGGTGGTTGACTAAAGGGCACTTTAAAGTGTCTTTCAATAGAACCCTGGAGCCCTGCCCTCTAAGATGAGTGTTGGTCTTGGCGTCAGTTCAGGCTCTGATTCCCACAGAACTGGCACCTGATTCTGGCCAAAGAACAGCATGAGCTGGGCTTGGAAGTCAGGCCCGAGCAATACCAGGACATAAGGTCTGGACCCGTAGCCCCACTGAAGTTGGAGAGTGAGTAATGAAGTCTCACAATCTCCACCACCAATTTATTCAGCCTCCATACTTTACAAAGCAGCCCCATCAGAAAGAGCTTCAGACGTATTGGAGAAGACAATTTGGGACAAGGCATGAGAGAGGTGGGTGGGCTCCCTAACCAGGGTTTTTCCTAGGGCAAACAAAGTCTGTGACACTCAGGGACGAAAGACCTAGGTTTGGATGGACTCCCGAGGTCATTGGCAGGCAAGCCTGCACATAATGACTCAAGTATGGAGTTGCTGGGTGGTCCTGGGTGCTTTTTCGTCTTCCTATCCCTGTTCCCCAACTGTTTTCTTACTCTAGATCCTGCTTCTTAAATGCCAGGGCCCTAGAACTCCTAAATCCCCAGGATCATAATCTAGAACCCCACATTAAGAGAGATCTTAGAAACCTGATCCTGGTCCCCCAAATTAGTGGTGGAGTTTTCAGGCTAAAACCCGGGGCTTCTGACTTCCAATCCAATTCTCCTTCCATTTTAAACACAAAACCATATCTCTCCTCTCTCCCCAGCCAAGCTATTGATTAACAAGCTTGTTCAATACAAAGTTATTTTTTGTTTAACTCCATTGGCCTTAACAAGGTCAGGAGATTGGGCAGTGTCCAGAGAATGGGGATGTCCCCCTCCCAGAGCATCCATTAGTTATACTAACCAGCACCTGGTTGCATTTGGGACTTCATTTCTCTAATCCCTGGAGGTAAGGCTTTGGAGCAGAAATCTCCACAACTTAGCCTAAAAATCTTTCCAAAGTAAAGCAAAGCAGGGAGATGATTGAGGCAAAAAATAAAGGTACCCTAGCTCAGGCCCGATGGTTACCAGAGAGGATGGGGTCAGAATCTGTCCCCAAATTCTAGCTCTGGGATCTTCCTTAGGGTCCAATAGGAGAGAAGAGCTAGAGAATTATGGGGGGGAGGAATATGGCTGAGAGGTATTTTCCCTCTTCTGAGAGGGCAGAAGCCATCTGGCTCTTCATGAGAGTGTATCTACCTAGGCTGGAAGCCTGCAGTGAAATAGGCTATGTAGACATGCTTTGAGAAAGGGTTTTAAAGAATGACAGAAAGAGGTGGAGAAGCAAAAAGTCATTTCCAAGGGGGTCAAGTCATCTGGGTGTGATATCTCCTCCCCTTCCTTTTTCCCCTGATCCCAACTGGAACCAAAAAAAATGCTGATTTCTAGTTCAGCCTTTTCTCTTCTCTGCCTTTTAAAAACACACCTGGGAATTATGTAGCCCATCCTCACCCTTTGCCTCACTAGAAGAACCCAGGGAACCATCTCTCTTCTCTTATTTCCTCCCTACAGCTTCAGACACAACTTCCCAGCTCCTCCATTGCCTTCTTCCCTCCCAGCATAATCCTGGCCACAGAAAAGTGGCTCCCTATCTCCCTGCCCCACTGGAGATGTGGGGGGAGGATGGGGGGCCTGGGGGAAGTCAGGCCTGGCAGAGGTCCCAGGCCAGGGTGATGCAATGGGGTTTGGGCAAGAGGCCAGAGGGGAGGTGGGGTGGGTGTGGACCTCAACTAGCCCAGAGCTAACAGCTGGGGCCTAAGCATCCCCTCTTCTTTTTACCCCTCCCCTCTCTCCTTTCCCATAGACACCAGAGAAGCCCCCACTTAGGACACCAAATGGGATTAACCCTTTCTTTCCTGGGTGTGAGTGTGTGCTGGATGAACTCCATGCTATACTCAATGGGAAGCAATTCTCCCACAAATTGAGAGTCAGAAGAGTTTACTGAAGGAGGGCATGTGTCTTCAAATAACACCCTTTCTCTGAATCTGGATAAGAAATCCTAAACTCCTGTCTCTCTGTCCCCAAGAAACCATGCTCTGATCCACATTTGCAGACAAGATAAGAATGCTGAACTTCTCCACTCGCATCTCAGGTGGGAGGCAGGAGGGAACACAATGGAAACGTGTTTGGGGAAAGATAACATGCTCCTTTGATAGCTAGGGTCTGGGGACTTCATGTCATCTTGATAGGTTAGTAGTTGCGGGTTGTAGCTCTCCCTAAAGCCCTATTTCCCAGACCCCTACCTTCTTGCAGCCCCCCCTCCGGTCTAGGTTTCCTGGGAAGACAATTGTCTGGAACCCTAGTTTTCCAATAAGGACCCAGGAATCCTAGCCTCAAGTCCAGCTCCCACTGTTTGCTTACAGGAAATCAGCTTCTTTCTTCCACCGGAAAGTGAGAGGAAAAGGGAAGCTGCCTCCCCCGCCCCGCCTGCCGACACATACACACTCACATACACACACACCCGCCCGGGACTGAGCCCGCCTTCTGTCCTGGCGCCTCCCAGAGCCCCAAGTCTCCTTTGGACACCCCCACTCCTACCCACGTCCTTTAACGGCAGCCCTAAGACTCCAGCGGCCCAGGTTGGAGGAAAGTGGAGGACGCTCTGGGGGACAGGGGAGAAGAGCAGGCGGCACTCGCCCTGTATCTGCCGGCAGACCGGCAGAGGGGGGTAGAAGGGAAGTTAAGGAGCCCCTCAGCCCGACTGACTCCTCCATCCTAGCCCCATGCTGTAGTCACCACCACCCTTCCCTGTCCAAGCCGCCACTTCCTGACTCCCCTCTCGGAGTTTTCCCCACTCTGGCTCTGACCGTCGCCCCCTCCACCCCTACCCCCAAGCACAATGGCCCCGTCTCACTCCCAGTCCCCTGGCCCCGCCACAACAGTCTTCTCGGTCTCCGGTGGCCCAGCTTGGTCACCACCCTTCCTAGCCGCCCCCAAACACCAGTCCCTCGGCTCCGTTTCTCTCCCCACCCACCATTAGTGGCCCAGCCCCGACCTCCTAGCCCAGACCCCGTCAGACGCCCACCCTGCTTCCTCGCCCTCCCCCCGCCCCAAGTTCCAGGCTCTTTGGATACTCTCTGGACATAAGTCTGCTACTACTTCAGCCCCGTCTCCTTGCATCCCTTCCCCCTCTTCCCATCCCATCGCAGCCCCGGGGGATTCCCAGCTTTAGCCCCACATTTTCAAACTTCTTGGTTCCTCCAAACTTGCTCCCCCATTCAATTCCAACGGTGGTACCCCCACAAACCCAATTGCTGCCCCTCCCCCCAACACACGCACGCACACACACACATCCTCCAGCCGTAGCTCTCCAAAATCCGCCCCGGTTCTTGCTCATTTGGCTCCCATTTCTTTAACTGGAACCCTGCCCTCCCATTCAGATTCGAGCCTCGCCTCTGATTGCAATCTCCCCAAAGTTCAGCCTCAGATCCTCTTCCCCAGTCCCAGCCCCCTAGACCCAGACCCCTTTGCTCCTAAATTCCAGCCCTGGTTCTTTCAAACTAACCGAATCCCTCCATCCTCAGACTCCAGCCTATTCCCCTCTGATCTCCAATTCTGGCCTCTCCAAATCCTTCCACTCCCTTTTCCAAGTGGACCGGGGCGCCAATTCGCTGCCACACTCACCCTTCAGCCCCGGGCCGATAGAACTCCACCGAAAAGCCGAACAAGGATCCTTCGGGTCCCGTGAGCACGGCCGGGGCCTCCCCGTCCAAGTTGAAGCCCCTGACTCCAGACTGCAGCAGCAGCAGCAACAGCAGCGAGAGCAGCAGCGACCGCGGGCGGAGCAGCAGCAGCTGCAGGAGCCGGTGCCGGGCCCGAGGACTGGAGCGGAGCAGCCGAGTAAGCAATAGGAACCCAGGAGTCCAACTCCCCATAGCGCCCAGTCTTCCCTGTCCTGGGGCCACCGACCCGGAGTCGCTTCCTAAACCTCCCAGAGACGAATGACTCAACTCGGGGAGGAGTTTGCCAAACTCCCGGCTGAGCCCTCCCCCCCGCGGCCGGTGGGGCGGGTAGGGGGGCATTCCTGGGTCTTTGGAACGCAGAGCCCACGCCCCGCACCCCGGAGAGATGGGGTTCCTCTTTGCTCCCCTGTTCTCTAGTCACCCGGTGGAACTGGCCTGGTCTGGACTGGGTTAGACTGGGTACGTTTGAGCTCTTCCCCCTCCCCTTTTTTGCTTTCTCCTTTACTCCCTCCTCCTCCTCCTCCTCTTTCTCCTCCTCCCCTCCCCTCCACAAGTAGAACGTAAACGCACAGGAAAAGGAGTAGGAAAAAAGGAGAGGAGAATTTCCTAATGAGGAAAGGAACCACCTCTGGAGGGTAGACGGAGCCAGGGTGGAGAGGGGTGGGGATGAGGGCCCCCCCCTCTAATCTCTTCATCTTGATTTCAGGGGCCTCCCTTTCCATCTCCCTCAGGACAAATCCTTGGGCTGTAGAGAGAAGGGGAACCCCTGGCATCCAGCCAGCTGGGATTCCCTCCTTGCCTTCCGGGGCCACCAGATGCCTGGGTCCACGCCAGCTGGGGTTGGAACCCAGGCATCCTAGGTGCCAAGCTTTCTGCACCAGGTTTGGCAAAGAGATCGGGTTTTTCTAAATCTGAAGTTGCTATAAGGCCAGAGTTCCTCACAAGAGCCGAAGTCCCAGGTATCATGGGAGAATTTCAGATTTCTCCTTTTCTAGCAGGGGAATGGACTTTTGAGGGAGAGCAGGGACTGTTTCATTTGAATTTATCTTTTTGTTTATCTGTGTATATGTATATATGTATGTATGTATACACTTACACCAAGTGAGAGTCTATCTATTTATTATGCGTTGTCCATCTTAACAGTGCAATATAAATGCTAGCTATTCGTATTTCTTTTTTCTTTATAAACCCAATGCCCAGAATCAAGAGTTAAGGACTCAAGTATCTGATGACTTTACATCTGGCCATCTGAGATTTCTCCCTTCCTTGTAGGGTAATGAACTGTTGAGGGAGAGCAGAGATTGTTTTATTTGAGATAATTATATATTAATTTTTACTATATAATATGTGTACGTACACACATGTATGTGTACATGCATATATGTTTCCAGAGATATTATATATTTTGTTTTACCCGTCTTAAAGTGCTAGATAAATGCTAGCTATTATAAATTTTCTTTGTGGACCCAGTGCTTAGAACACAGTAGCTTAATTTAACATACTTAACTGAATTGACTTAAGATGAACTGTGAATAGGTTGGGGCAGGGAGTGACCTTTCATTCCTTGTAGCACGATGCCCTTTAAAACTTCCATCATGGGAAGGGGGTTCTGTAGGCAGTTTTTCTAAAGAGCCAAAAGTATCCCTGGGACTCTTTTCCCACCATCCTCTGATTCTTAAACGTTTTGGATATAGATACTATCCCTTAGCCCCCTGTAGAAACAGAAAGAGAAACACATAGCGTGGAAAGTAGAGGCCCCCTCCTCCTCCTCACCCCCCACAGCTTTTGGCGATGATGTCACCTCCCAGGATTCAGGACTTTATCTCAACCTGGGGGAGGGGGCAGGGACCATACAGGCCAGAGAACAGCTTCGCCCCTATTTATCCCTCTCTCCCGGGCTCCTCTGTTTCACTACCCCCCAGATGGAAGTGGATCCATTTTTTTTTTCAACAGATTCCCCCCATTGGGGTCCCAGAACTAATATGGTCAGGGAACTTATCTCTTCCATCACACTCCTCCGTTACTAATCACTGAAATTCCACTTCTTATCCCAAACAATGCCACTCTATCCGATAGCCATTGCTTGGATCCCTCCATGTGCCAGCTACACCCCAAGAGAGGGGCCAGTTTGCCAGGTAAAGGAGGTATTCCATTCTCAACCCCAAATCTGCAATCACCGGCACCCCTTGTTAGAAGTATAGGCTGAGGTTGCCCACCTGAGTCCAGAAATGGCTCTGAAGTAATCCCAGTAAGAACTTTGGAAGTTTCAGTTTTACTTAAGTATTGAGATTTAGGCTGGGGGAGGGAGGGACATTATGGAGACCCTGTATTTCAGTAAGCATATAAATGATATGCAAAAGACATGCAAATGAGTCAGTTCCTGTCTGAATCTCCAGTTTAGGTAGGTTCTTTGAGTTTTCCCAGGATTTGGGCGCTGGGGTGTGTGCTGTGGATGGGGAGAGGGAATGAGAATGTGACTCAACTCTTCCCAGGAGTCTGGGGGGAGTGGACACAATGTTCTGTCCAGGTCCTCCTACCCTCCCCCCCAACCCAAGCCAAGCCAAACAGCCTTCGCTCTCTGCCCTTTCTCTGCTCCTGTTTATACCAGGAGCCCCTTAGTCATCCCCTGGCTGGCCTCTGTTCCTTTTCCTAATATCCCTCCTCTCTTGGCTCTCTCTGCCCTTATAAGTCCTCTCCCTGTGGCCCCAACACCTCGGGCCTCCCCTCCCTTGAGCCCTGCCCTGCTCTCCCTTTCTCTGCTCCTAGACTTCTCTATCTGCTCTGAGAGCTCCTTCTTCAGTGGGGTGGCTTATGTGCCTCCTTCACAAAGAAAGGGAGGCAAGAAAGCTTTCTCTTAAATCAGAAAACATCAGAGCTGGAAGTCATCAAGCCTTAAATGTGCTTTTAGTAGATAAGGAAAATGAGCTAAATCCCAACTTCATGAGAAGCCTTCCCTCCATCAAGGCTAGTGCCTTTCCTCTGATGATTATTTACTATTAATCCGGTCGGAATCTTATTTGTATATAGCTGTTTGCTGCTTGAGATCAGGAACCCTCTTTTACCTTTCTTTATATGTCCTCCTCAACACAGTGATCGGCATGCAGCAAGTACTTAATAAATGCTTGTAGGCTGACTAAAACCCAAGGTTAAGCAGTTAAATTAAGTAGTGACTGATTCAGAATCTAGGGCTCCTGACTCCCAATACCCCTTCCCCATCTAGGTTTGCTGGGAAGACTCTACAGTTGCCCCTCTCTCCATGTCTTTGCTTCCCTTTCTTGTCTATTCCCGTGTCTTTCTCTCCGAGGTCCCTCTGTTCTGCTTCACAGGCTCTCTCTGTCTTAGCTTCTAAGTGAGAATGATTAGCTATGATGACTGACACTATTATTAATCAGAGTCACCTTGGCCAGGAGGATGGCGGGAGGCTTAAAGGACAAGAACTGGGCATTGCCCAGGTTCTTGCAGTCACAAGGTTTCTAGGCTTTTGCCACCTTTGGAGAATAAAGTTCTAGACACAGAAGGGTGAATTTCAGCAGGAGACTTTGGGGAGAAACTTCATTGTGTTCTAGCTTTTCTCAAGCTTCACAGAATTACATTCATAGAAGGGGTCTTTGGAAATCCTTTAGACTACTCCATCAAAACCGAGGTCCTGGAAAGTCATAGGATTATAAAATCTGGAGTTAGAAAAGACCTTAAGAAAAGACCTGCCTCATTTTATCCATCAGGAAATTCAGAGCAAAAAAAAGCTGGCTGGGAATCACACAGGTACAGACCCAGGATTCTAATCCAGGTATTGAATTTTAGCATTTTCTGTAGTCACTTTGCTAAGAAGTGATAGTGCCTGGATTCGAACTCATATTCTCACACCTCTCCACTACCACTAGACCCACATCAGGACCACACTTCCAGTTATTTTTTCTACTAAAAGCTTCTACATTCAGAATGTAGAGTAGAATCAGAATGATGAGTTTTTATGCAGAATAACAGCAAGGGCTAAAGATGGGGGTTCTAAATCTCAGGTCCAGAGCCCTTTGAGGCATAAGGAAGCTGATAGTTTGGGTGGGATTTTGGTTGGGGTCTTTTACAAAGAACCTGTCAAACAGAAGGGTTTGGAATAGACACAGATAACAAATTTAAACATCATCTGTTCTCCAAAGAAATTAAATAAATTCTTAATTTGATATTGGAACACCTAGATTCAAATCTTGAACTAGATGACTTTTAAACTTTAAATAGTGGGTTTCCAAGCTTTTGGAGTGTGTGTGTGTGTGTAAGGGGGAAGAGTGGACTAGAGAGAGATATATAAAGATTACTAGGGGATTTTGAAACAGAGATGTGAAAGAAGTTTTTTTTTTTATTATAGCTTTTTATTTACAAGATATATGCATGGGTAATTTTACAGCATTGACAATTGCAAAAGCTTTTGTTCCAACTTTTCCTCTCCTCCCCCCCAATTCCTCCCCCAGATGGCAGGTTGACCAATACATGTTAAATATGTTAAAGTATAAGTTAAATACAATATATGTATATATGTCCAAACAGTTGTTTTGCTGTACAAAAAGAATCGGACTTTGAAATAGTGTACAATTAGCCTGTGAAGGAAATCAAAAATGCAGGCGGACAAAAATAGAGGGATTGGGAATGCAATGTAATGGTTCTTAGTCATCTCCCAGAGTTCTTTCGCTGGGCGTAGCTGTTTCAATTCATTACTGCTCTATGGGAACTGATTTGGTTCATCTCATTGTTGAAGTTGGCCACGTCCATCAGAATTGATCATCATATAGTATTGTTGTTGAAGTATATAATGATCTCCAGGTCCTGCTCGTTTCATTCAGCATCAGTTCGTGTAAGTCTCTCCAGGCCTTTCTGAAATCATCCTGCTGGTCGTTTCTTACCGAACAGTAATATTCCACAATATTCATATACCACAATTTATTCAGCCATTCTCCAATTGATGGACATCCACTCAGTTTCCAGTTTCTGGTTGCTACAAAGAGGGCTGCCACAAACATTTTTTGCACGTACAGGTCCCTTTCTCTTCTTTAAGATCTCTTTGGGATATAAGTCCAGTAGTAAGACTGCTGGGTCAAAGGGTATACACAGTTTGATAGCTTTTTGAGCATAGTTCCAAATCACTCTCCAGAATGGCTTTTACAATTCCACCAATAATGTATCAGTGTCCCTGTTCTCCCACATCCCCTCCAACATTCTGCATTATCTTTCCCTGTCATTCTAGCCAATCTGACAGGTGTGTATTGCTATCTCAGAGTTGTCTTAATTTGCATTTCTCTGATTAATAATGACTTGGAGCATCTTTTCATATGGATAGAAATAGTTTCAATTTCTTCGTCTGAGAATTGTCTGTTTATATCCTTTGACCAATCTTTGACCAAACTTTGATCAATTGGAGAATGGCTTGATTTCTTATAAATTAGAGTCAATTCTCTATATATTTTGGAAATGAGGCCTTTATCAGAACCTTTGACTGTAAAAATGTTTTCCCAGTTTATTGCTTCCCTTCTAATCTTGTCTGCATTAGTTTTGTTTGTACAAAAACTTTTCAATTTGATATAATCAAATTTTTTTTATTTTGTAGTCCATAGTGATCTCTAGTTCTTCTTTGGTCATAAATTCCTTCCTCCTCCACAGGTCTGAGAGATAAACTATCCTATGTTCCTCTAATTCATTTATAATGTCATTCTTTATACCTAGATCATGAACCCATTTTGATCTTATCTTGGTGTACGGTGTTAAGTGTGGATCCATGCCTAGTTTCTGCCATACTAATTATGCAAAGGGAGTTTTCCTCAAGTGGCATCTTGCTTTGATCCAGTTTGCCTTGCCCAATGCCCTCAAGGCTGAGATTTTTTGTGGGAGTAGGAAAAAATTTGTTATCTTGGTTGTTTGGCAATGAGATGGAAAAGAAGATAGGGGAAAACAGTAAGAAGGATATTAGTGGGGATCCCAGCCTAGGTGGTACAGTGAAAAGAATGTTGGAATCAAAAGACATGAATTTGAATCCTGCCATGGTCATTTATCATCTGTGATGTTTAGCACATCCAATTTACTCTCTCACTCTCAGTTTATTTGACTCCCATCTATGGTTAGAAGTAGTACATACAGTGATGTCCATAAAGAGGAAGGTTAGAGGAGTTCTATCTCTGTCTCTAGTTCTGACTCAGGTCTCTGTTTTGGAGAACAGATGACTCTATCATCTATGAGTCACTTCCTGCAGTCCCCATCCCCACTCCTCCCCTGTCTGACCCAGAAGAAACCCCTGCCTCATGTCCCAGACCTAAAAATACCCCTGTGACCCTCCTGAAGAATCAGGGAAGGAGGGAGAGTCCCAAGGGAGGAAAACATTCTGGAAGTTAAGATGTCCCAGTTCTCTTATTTAAGAAGGGGTACTCTCCCTAACAGGACAGACTAGAGACCCTCATAGGCCCAAGAAGCTTTTCCAGGGTGGGACAATTTCACTCTGGCTTAGAGGCACGAGGTGAGAGGGTGGGATGGGGAGAAGAAGCAAAGCAGAGAGGAAAGGTGGCGGGGGTTGGGGGACAGGAACGGGACAGGGCCTTCAGGGAAAATGTGGGAGAAGGGTAAAGGTTAGCAGTCAGAGGAATAGAGAACCCAGGTGTCTAGGGAAAAGCCATTTCATGAACAGCCTTCCTAAACTTCCTTCCTTTCTTTTCAACTACTTTTTAGGTGGCAGGATTCCACAGCTGAATATAATGACTACAAACAGGAAGTGAAGTAGGAATGGGGGAGCCCTGGGCTCCCAGGTTCTCCATTCAAACATCCTCACCTTCAATTCCTGTTTTCCTGGGATCCCAAAGCTGTAGATCATACTGTTTGCTGTTGCCACACATTCCCTTCTGGGAAGGCTCCGGCTAGATAGAATCTCTCTGCTCAGGGGTCTGTCCGGAAGCTAGATGGAAAAACCTATTCCGGGGTGGGAGCAAGGAGTGGGGATCGCCAACTTCCTGGGATGGCCTTCCCAGATGTGCTCACATCTGGAGCCCATCAGGGAGAGACCTGGAACACTGGGATCCTTAAGTACATCCGCTTGGGGCTGTGAAGGGCTGAAGACGATCCAATTCATTAATTTCCTCTCTCCCCCACCCCCCACCTTCCACCCCCCAGTCCTGCAGCCGAGTCTTCATCCCTGGGGCAGGTGGAAATGGGGGAAGGGCAGCAAAGGAAGATTAGAGCAACTAGAGGAATCGAGGGATACAGCTCTTTCTGGTTATTCAGTTTCTTTCAGAAGGGCATCCTGAAAAAAAAATCCTTAATTTGATGCTGGAAAAACCTGAGTTTGAATTGTGACTTTGTAACTTCTTTAGGACTCATTTTCTTCATCTATACTATAAGGGTATTGGACTTGATGACTTCTAAACTCTAAATGTGTGGCTCTGGGAAGGTGGAACTAAAGGGGTCAGG
The DNA here is from genome assembly GCF_902635505.1 of Sarcophilus harrisii. Classification (NCBI taxonomy): domain Eukaryota; kingdom Metazoa; phylum Chordata; class Mammalia; order Dasyuromorphia; family Dasyuridae; genus Sarcophilus; species Sarcophilus harrisii. The sequence goes on along the minus strand of NC_045430.1, from coordinate 87,504,415 downwards.
GCGATGGATATGGAGGGCTCCCAGTGTCCCGTCCTTTCCAAGGTCAGTGCCCCTGGTTGGAGAGGGGGCCAGTGTTCCGGGTCTCTCAGTCTTGCCAGCGTCTTTAGATTTTGGGCTAGACACTGGGAATGCCTGGGTCTCTTCCCTGTGCCTAATCCAGCTTCCTGAAACACAAACCACACACACACACACACACACACACACACACACACACACACACTCACACACGCACGAAGGCACGCTCCTTCCTTGGCTACAAATTCCTCTCTGTCCATCATCACCTCGAAATGAACACACTTGTTTTCCAGGGATCCTCAGTGTGGCTAAGAATAGACTCCATTCCCCACTGAGAGGTTTAACCTCTTAGGGAGCTAGGGGATCGTGGGCCAGGCTGGAATGGATCCCTGAGGAGAACACAGATGTTCCTAGATCACCCACCCCAAGACTCAGGTCAGAGCTAGAATCCTGGGACCATGGGGGCAGGAGGCATCCCCTAGGGACTGAGACCGCAATCATCCTCCGAGGGGTGAGAACCGACAACCAAGGGGAAATGAGGGACTTCTAGAAGATCCCTCAGGTCTGACTCTGGCTCCTAGGATTCCTGAGTCCTCGGAGGAGGAGAGTTGTTTTGCATTTCATTTGTATTTAGTTCATTTCTGTCTGAATACACAAAAAAGGACTTTTTTCTAGCCCCTGGATACTCATCCTTTCCCTCTCGAGACTGGCTTTTCCTTTTCTGTTTAGTAGATCCCTGGGAGGCAGTTTCCCCCATCCCCACCCCCACCCCATACACAGGGTCTGCTCTTATCGCCAGCCCCCAGGGCCAACTTCAAAGGCTTGGGAAAGGAGACAGAGCGCCTCTGTGACCCCCTGTAAGGACTGGCCAGCACGGGAGATCTGGCGGGCTGGCTGGTGTTGGGGGGATGGGGAGGGGGCGGTTTCCAGCCTTGCCTCGGTTTCTGCTCCAGCCCTGGAGTCCTCTTGGGCCCCGGGTGCTGCAGAGAGCCTGGCTGCTAAGTTTCTGGAGATCTGAGGCCTTCAGGGCTGGTGGGGAGATAGCAGAGGATCCTGGGAGCCCGAACCCCGGGGCAACGTTAGCAGTTCTGGAGTCAGAGGTCTTGGGTTCATATCTCACTCCCCATGTCCACTACTTGTGAGACTGAAAACAAGCCATTTGATTTTTCATGGCCTCCATAAAATGGGGGTGTTAGGCTAGCTGGTTTCTGAGGAGCCTTCCGAGCTCTGGATTTGGGATTTTGGGACGGCCCAGGATTAGCGCGGATCTGAGAAAGGGCTCGGGTGGGGAGATGGAAAGGTACATCCCTACTCTTCCAGAAGGTCAGGCCCCACCCAGCCAGCCCCAGCTAGCCCCACCCCCACAGCTGGCTGGGGAGGAGATTCCCCCCTCCTAGCAGGAGGATTGCTTACAGATGTTCTGAGAAGGGTGGTTGGGAGGAGAGAAGGCAGGGCTGGGGGCTCGGGAAGGGGAGCTCTGGAGAGGGGGAGGAGGGAGAGATCAGGAAAGGGAGGGATTTTTTTTTTGAAGGGGGGGGGGTGGAGATTACGGCCAGGTGTGCTCCAGGGGAGATGGGAGGAACCCGGTTCTGCTCCCTTTCCCTCCTGTGGAGAGGAAATCTGAGAAAAAGAATAGGGCAAAGAAAGGCAACGTAATAAGTGGCAGGGAGGAAGGGGAAGGTAAAAAAGAGAGGGAGGGGGGAAAGAGGAGAAAGGAGTAAGATTAGGGAATCTCCTATCTGCAGTTAACCCCCCCACCCCATCTAGTCTATATACCATTGTCTGATTAATTTTCCTAATTCACAGCTCTGAACGCATAACTGCCTGCCTGCTCAAACACCTTCTTTGGCTCCCCAGTGCTAATTGAATGAAGCCAAATTAAACCTTCACTCCTGACTCCTACTGCTTCTCCACCTCAAAGCAAAGTAGAATCCTCCACAACCCCCAAAGTAGCAGCTCATTCTGTCTTGCTGGCTGCTTTTGTTTCAGACATAGTACTTTGTATCCTTCCTAAATAAACAACTGTTTGAATTCTACTCATTCTTCAAGAGTTGGTTCAAATGCCTCCTTCCAGAAGCCTTTCCTTAACTGTGTCAGCTGATACATTGTCCCCTAAGAAGGGCCTTTAGGGATTATCTAATCTAAACCTCTCATTTTACAGATGGGGAAACTGGGGCTGATAGAAGGGGAAATCATTGTTCTCCTAGGAAGGGCCCTTAGGGATCATCTAGTCCAAGTCTCACATTTTACACAAGGGGAAACTGAGGCTGATAGAAGGGGAAGTGATTTGATACAGCTAGGAAGGGGCAGAACCAGGATATTTTTTACTAAAAATAAAAGGTCTTTCTTACTAAAAACTTCCCGTACTTTCCCAAAGCCACTGGAAGGGAGACGCCTTAGTTTCTTCCTCTTTTTAACCTTTTTTTATGAGTGAATGACAGGATGGAGTAGGGAGGGAGAAGAAAAGAAGGGAAATACAGAGAAAAGAGACAAAGACCTAAGCAGAGGAAGGGAGAGAAGGAGGGACTAAGGTGGGGGTGGGGAATGAACGAGATTCATTGACTGAGAGTTGGGACCTGGGAAATCCTGGGGGAGACATAAGGGGGGTGGGGAAGGAGGGCATGGCAGAGGCTCAGAGGAGGAGAGAAGGGAAGGAGTGAAAACTAAGGGAATTGTGGGTTTGGGGTTTTTTTGTATGTGCTTCTTTAGGGATTTTCATGGGAAGAAATGTGAATGACCAGAAGTCAAAATCCTTGGGTTCTCTTTCCTCACTGACCACTCCCAATTTTCCTTTCTTCCTTTCTCAGGGACTCTGCTTCCCTCCACACACCTCTGTTCATCGTCTCCTCTCCCATCTCAACCTTCAGTTACAACTCTCTCCAATTTAGCAAATTTCTTTTTGGAGCCTAATCTTCATCCCAGGTGCATCCTCCAGGTATCTGTGTATTCTCCTATGGAGTGCTTTTTCTCTTTTCTTAAAATGGACAGGAATGGAAGGGACTAGAGATCCTTGGAGACCCAAGTATCTCCTCCCCTTCCTTGTAGGTCCCCCATCTTCCTCCTCCCCAAATGGTCCAAGGCTGCTTTGCTCCTGAGTCACAATTCTCTCTGGTACTTTGAAAGCTCCCTGGGGTAGTGGGGCCAAGGTGGAAAGTCTGACAGCTGCCCCCCGCCCCCACCCCAGCTCAAGCCTGCTGAACTCATCTCTCCCAACTCCCAGTATGGACACTTTTCTTGCTCTTACTTCAGGGAAAGGCCAGGGCTCCAAGAATCCTAAATATGACTAAGTGTCAAGGCCTGGAGACCCAGGGGTGAAAGGCCCAGTATGTCTTCTTTCCCCACCCCCATTCTCTGTTGCAAACAACAGAGGCCTGGGGACCTGGAAGAATAGGTTTGGAGGAAACTGTCTAGAGACAGGTCAGATTAGGTCAGGTTGGGGGATCAAGGACTGAGTTCACACACCTCTGGTAAACCTATGGTCTATCTGCCAATCAGCTTTCCAGGTTAGGCTAGGAAGCATGTAGAGAATACAAGTCCCAGTGTGATAATCTGTGCCATTATGTGATGATGTTTCCGGGACAAGACAGAGTCTCTGTCTCCTGCCTCAGAAGGTTTTCCCTGGCTATTCCCCAGGCCTGGAATGTTTTCCCTCCTCATCTGCTTCCTGGCTTTCCTGGATTCCTTCAAATTCCAGCTCAAATCTCATCGACAGAAAACCTTTCTCCATGCGCCTGTATTCTGATGCCTTCCTTCTGTTGATTATTTCTGATTTATCTCTGTTTGTAAATATTTGCTTGTTATCTTCCTCATTAGACTGCAAGGACAGGATTGTCTTCTGCCTTTCTGTGTATATCTAGTACTTAGCCCTGGACCACCAAAGATGTGCTTCCTAAATATTCATTGACTGACATGATTCTCCTCAGACCTGTGACTGTCTCAGTATGGAGGAACTAGATACTACGTTAGAAAGAATTCACTTTTAAAGAGTATCTAGAGGGGTCTCTTTGACCAAATTCGCAGGTACTAAGTGGCAGAAGTGAGGTCTTAATTCTCAGACTGGGGCTCTTTAAATGATCCCACTGTTTACACATCTATACAGTCCAATACCCTCAGAAACTTCTATATGTATGTTTTTGCATGTAGCACAACCTACAAACTCCTGATGGATACCTACAGTTTGTATGTACCTGTGTGTGTGTGAGATATACACACACATACACACCCAGAAACAGAGAGACAAAGAAAAACAGACGGAGAAAGAGAGAAAAGACAGAGACAAAGAGAGAGACTCTCACACTTTACAAGAAGCCAAAGTTAAATAGAGGAGAAATGAGGTATCATCGAAGGAAGGGAAGACTGGCCAGTCTTCCAGAAGGAGCTAGCTGTGCTTTTGGAACTCATGCAGACGAGTGCCCGGTTCTCAGTTTGTTGCTTGCCAGTGTCCTTGTGCAGAGATCTGTCCCCCTCCTTGGTAGGGCGAGGACCAGGATTTTGGCCACTCAGTGCTTATCCCCCTGGGGGGGGGGCAGGGCTAGACAAAGAGCCCCTTTCCTACTGCCCTGCCCCCAGCCTCCTCTCTCAGTGTCCCTACATGGCCATCGTTGTTCCTTCTGCCCTCTCCCAGTAGGTTTCCACCCCCATCTCTCACCTCCAACCGTTTGCACTCCAAGTCAAGGAATGTGTTTTCTACCATTGATTAGTCACGGCCCCCCCCATCCCAGCGGGAATAGTTACTCACCCTTATTCTATGCTTGCCACGCATTGTGCCCCCCTCCTTAGTGACTGCATTCAAAGGAAGAACCCTTTGGGTTCTCTCCTTCATCTTCCTGAGCCATCCCTGGGACAGGGGATTGGGGGCATCTGCCAGACAATTGTCTGGGGAAATGGTGGTAGAGTAGCACTGACAAAGCATCAGAAAAAGAGACAGGTTATAGTCCTGGAGTATCCCCTAGAGGAGTGTTTCCTCCTCCTATCCCGTTCCCAAACACACCCCTTCTGACAGACTGCCCTGATCCAGAATCAGGTTGCCTCAGTTCCCAGTTTGCTTCCCTGTCAAGGATTGAGAATTTTTAAAAAATCTCAGTTGACTTGGGAGATTGAATAGGAGGAATAGTGATCTATGTTAGTATTCTCCAGAGAAGGGTCTTAAATGGGTGTATGTGCCTCTTGAGATCTGAGACCCCTAATGGGCATTGGTTCGGTGGGGCGGAGTCCCCACTGACAGGGGCTGGGGCCCAAAGAGCACTTCTTGAACTTGGCTAGGTGCCCAGGTCTGGGTTCTGTCTCTCAGGATAGGGGCTTTTCCCAAAAAGGAATCTCTAAGCTCTGGGTCCCCACCCCTGCTGCCCCCACCCCGTTTGTCTCCATCTCCCCATAACAGCTCCTCTGTCCTAAAATGGCCAAATTGCTCTCTCTCCCTCCCTTTCCCAGGCATGGGCCCTCGGGGAGAGGGGAGTGGGTTGGGGGGTGCCCAGAACCAGAGGGATGAGTTTGGGGGAGGATGGAAGGAGCCCTTTGAAGAAAAGAGAAATGATGGGCTAGAACCTTGTGGGGGGGAGGGGAAGCACTGTCAGTCTCTCTCTCTCCCTATAAGTCTTTTTCTCTGTATTTCTGTCTCAACCTATTTTGGTGAATTCATTCATCTGGGCTGTGAGGTCTCTGAATCTCAGTGGGCTCAGGGAGTTACTAATAGGCATTATATCTTTGACTCAAATGCTACCTCCTCATTCTGGGGGCCCAGGAGAGTGGGTTGGGGGTGCTCAGAGTCAGAGGGCTGAGTTTGGAGAAGGGTGGAAGGAGACCTTTGAAGAAAAGAGAGGTGATGGGCTAAATCCTTGAAGGGGGGTAATTGTCTTTTTCTCGCTATTTCTGTCTCATCCTATTTTGATGAATTCATTCTTCTGGTTTGTGAAAGTCAGTGAGTTCAGGAGGTTACTGATATACATTTCATCTTTGACTCAAATGCCCCCTCCTCACTCTGAGCTTCCAGACTGAATACACCCAAAGATAAATCTATGCCCTAAGGCAGAACAATAAACAGGGTTAGCCAGAGGGAACTATTTGGAAGGGGGAGTACAGAATTTAAAGGGAAAGCTGTTGAGAGGTGGAAGAGGTTGGGGGACAGATCTGGGATGGGGGGGGAACTGGAAATTTTACGGATTCTGAGGGCAGGGAAAGCTTTCACTGGGATGGGATGCATTGCTTGGGTTCTAAACTTTAATTACTTTCATTTTTCTTGGTTTCAGTACATAGACTTACTTAATCAGGGATTCTTAACCATTTTCTGTGTCATGGACTCTGGATAGTCTGATGAAACCTATGGCTTCCTTCTCAGAATAATCTTACTCATATCGAAAAGAAATGCTAGATTTTAGTTAGTGGTTAGTGAAAATAAAGATGTAATTTTTTTTCTCATTCAAGCTCAGAGATCCCCTCAATTCTATCTATGGACCTCACATTAAGAACCCTTGGAACAAATGCTTTCTGAGATCTCTTCCAATTCGGACATCCTGTGAATCTATATGTGAACTCTAGCCGGGAGGATGGGGGGCTGGAGTTCTATGTGAGGGGCCTAGGAATAAACAAACAGAAAGTAACCAAGATGAGCTCAAGACCCTAGGGGGTCTGGGCTAGGAGTAACTTGAAATAAATGGGCCTGGTGGGGAGGGAATCGGGAAAGGGGAATCAAGATTGAGGACCCAGATCTTGCTCCCTTCCCCCCACTCTGGGGAGAGCAGTTTGTAAAGAAATTGGAATCCAGAGGTCTGAGCTTCTAATTCCAGGAGACTGGCATCAGGCAGGAGCTAAGGAAGGCACACCCCTGGGTCCCTCCGAACCATTCTTCAAGGCGATTATGCCTTCAAGAGGAAATATAATGTATTAGAAAGAACTCTGGGCTTCAGTTCAGGAGGCCTGGGTTCCTGTCCCAGCTCTGCTATTAACGTTTTACTTGTGTGATCTGGGGCAAGTCAAGTTAACCTCTCTCTGGGCTTCAGATTCCTCATTTGTCAAATGGGGATAATAATAGCTACCCTGCCTACCAAAGGGAGCTGGGTGAATGTCAACTGAAATAACTGCTGTTAGCTCTGTAAGTGTGAGGGCCGGTCAGGGAGCCAGCTATGGCTCGGTGGGAAGAGTCAGATTTGGGCAAAATCTTGGTCGTGTGACTGTGGTCAAGTCACGCTTCTGGTAGAACTGGATTTCTAAGGGTGATAAGATTCTCCCATTCTGAGTCTCTTAAACTCTCTGAGATGTGTTTTTCTCATCTGCAAAATGGGTGTAATGATACTTGAACTATTTACCCCATGAAGTCATGGGGAAAGAATTTTATAAGCTAAAACTATGAAACAGGAACTGAAAAATTAGAATGATGGGGGGAGAATAAGAGTTTGAACTAGAAGGGACGTTAGACATCATCTAAACTAATCTCTTTTTCACTCAATTATGTCTCTATTTTATAGATGAGGAAATTGAGGTTCAACGAGATGAAACTATTTGCTAAAGTGTTTGGTCGCCTGGTTTTCAGATATGTACTTTTGCCATGAATTAGTCACCACCCTATGTCAATCGGTCAGTCAAGAAACATTTATTTTTTATTCAATTGTATTTTTCAATTTTCCTTTTCTAAAAATTAAAATGGATTTTGTTCAATTAATAGATATTTATTTTCTCTCCTCTCACATCTTTCTGCACTCTTCCCCCATAAGATAGCAGCAAAGCAAAATAAAACTCTTGTAATAGATAATCATAGTTTAAGCAAAATAAATTTGCACATTTGTCATGTCCAAAGATGTATCCCACCTTGCATCCTGAGTTCCTTCTGTCAAGAGGTGGTACCACTGTTAATCTTTAGGCTTAGAGCTTCGTGATCTGTGGTTGACAAATGAGCATTTATTAGGTATATTTTATATACCAGGCCTTTCTCTAAGTGCTGGAGACACAAAGAAAGGCTTGACCCAATTGGTCTTGCCCTCTAGGAGCTCACACTATAAAGGGAGGTGGGGAGAGCATATAACAACAGTGTTTATAAAAGTGATCTCAGAGGGGGCTATAGAAGGTGGGGATCTCGTGCAGAAGGTAGGATTTGAGCTGAAATCTTGAAGAGAGGTGGGGGGGTATGGTAGCTCTAGGGATTCAGGAGGGGATTCTAGGCCTAGGGGGACAGCCTGAACAAAGGCACAGTTTAAAAAAGAGGAAGGGTTCTGCTCAGGAACCGGAGGTAGGGAGAATGTCTCTGCTGCATAAAGGAAATTAATGATTAGGAAAAAGAAAGGGGGCAGGTTGTAAAAAACTTTGAAGATACAACAGAAGATTTTAAGTTTGATTGTGGAGGTAATAGGGAGCCACGATTGATTCGGGAGATCCCATGGGGACCCCTGCTTTAGGAATGTCATAGTGTCCTAGGACTATCTGTATTATTCTTTCTCAATCCCAGGATTCTCCAGAAAAGTAGGATCCAGGGTACAAAGACTGGGGAAGCTGAGGTTCAAACTGTGGAGGAGTCTGAGTTTGGGGCAGGTCTCTCTTTCTCTCTGTGTGGGAACGATCCTGATTCAGAGCCACAGGTATGGGACTGTTTTCGGGGGGCTGCTAGGAGAGGGGAGGGGCTTGGGGCAGAAGCAGGGAGCTCGTGGAAGGGACAAGACCGGAAGGGGAGGAACGTAGCTGGAAGGATGGGAGTTAGAGGTCCAGAAGGACTTTCTATTGTCAGGGGCTTAGAGATCTGGCAGAAACCTCTGGCCTCCTGGAGTGTCTTAATGGAAACTTTGTGGACGTTGGGGGCTGGTGATGAGAAGGGTGGGGTTTGACTTTTGATCAGCTGGAGAAGTCTGGGATTCTTGAGGGGGGAGGGGACTGAGTGGAAAGGGAGCTGGGGGAAAGAGGGTCAGGGAAGGCCGGGGTGTCTGGCTCCAGCCTGGGGCAAAGTTGGAGGCATAAATCATACCTCCCAACTGCCCATTTCCGTCCGGAGCGGAGGCTCGGGGCCACAAGCCGAACCGTGGGTCAGCAAGTTTGTGTATATATTGAGGGGCTGGGTGGGGTAGGGAAGACTGAAAGGGAAAGGCTAAGAAGTGGTCCGTTAAACATTCATCTTCCACGGCCTGTGTGATGGAGTGCTACCGAGGGGTGACCCAAGCCCTCTTATATTTTTGTGCTTAATCTGGAGACTGGGGACCAAGGATGGGGGCTAGGCAACTTTGTTTAGAACTCAGAGTTTAGAGGCTATTTTCCCACAAAGCCAGTCATACTCCAGACCCTGGCCCATACCCAGTCTAGTTGAATTTCAACATGTCTCTCATACCCATAAAATCTCTGGGAGGGATCCAGAGGCGCAGACACCCACACAGACGCCCCCCACCCCCATTACACACACACACACACACACACACACACACACACACACACACTCCTCCCGGTTCTCACTTTCCAGCTGCTGCTCTCTTCTGCCAGAAAATCCTAGCTTTTCCGGTGATTGGGGTGGGAGAATGGGGGGTAGGTGGGAGGAGGATACACACCGACAGCCCGGAAACACTGTCCCCCAGTGATCTCCATGCTCTGGACTGGGTTTTATCCCTCCTGATCTCCAGGGAGTGGCTGTGGAGGGAAGAGGAAATAGGGGTCTAAAATGTTTTATTCCTTTAACTATGTGGGGGACTTGGGGGTCCTGCTTCTCTTGAGGGAGGCAGAACTGGGAACCAGGGGTAGTGGTGAGGGCAAGATGGAAGGGAGGGGGGCAGTCCAGACTGAGTTGCAGGCCTGGGGTTGGAGTTGGGGTGGGGGGGAAGGGGTACAGGAAACAGAGAAAGCAGCACAGACAATGCCCTTTTCCTTTGGCTTGAAGCCCAGACTGCTGGTTCCCTTCTGACCCTACACCCCACCCCTAATCACCTTCCTTCGCTTAGCTCAGCTTGAGGGGAGGGGGGATTTGCAGTCTGGGAAGGGAAGGAACAGCAGTCCTTTCAAACTTAGAATGGCTTCTTGTACCGATTTTAACATCCTATCAACCCTTGAACCACCCTTGGCTGCCATCTTCCTTCACCAGCCTCATCCCAATAATGTGGCTTGCTTTTGTCCTCACTTTAGCCTTTGGCTTGCTTGGCCCTTATAGGGTCAAGTTCTAGGAAATTAATACAGGCCTCTAGACCAAGAATTGCTAAATCTTTTTTGAGGTGCTACCCTATTTACAAAATATTTTTGCGTTCCTATCTCAATATATGGGTATTTTCTTATTTACAAATTAGATTTATGTATTAGAGAGACAGCTAAGTATGTGCTGAATTGAAGGTTGCTCCTGGAGTCAGGAAGTTCTGAGTTCAAACACTTAACTCTCTGTATGATCCTGTTTGCCTCCTTTTCCTCCTCTGTAAAATGAAGAAGAAGGAAATGGCAAAACAGTCCAGTAACTTTGCCAAGAAAACCCCAAGGAGGGTCTCAGAGAATCGGATACGACTGAACAACAATAATTAGAGAGGTACCATGTTAATATTGTGCTCGGCCTGGTAAGATTGCCATAATGGATAAAGCTGACTTCCAAATCAGGAAGATGCATCTTGAATATATGCCAGCCATGTGATTCCCCCCGGGAAGTTACTTAATTTCTGAATTCTAGGTAGCTCCTTCAGACTACAAATTACAGAGAAGGTTTTGACCTGTTTTTCTGGAGGCAGTTTCTTACTGGCAGCTTTCTTTACCAGTGAAATTACAAATCTAATTCTTATCTATCTCCGTTCATCATTTTGTTATTTACTGTTCTAATAATTATGTATCTTATAAAATTTAAAGAAAATAGACATTTAAAAAACCAAGCTAGAACAATACTTTGAAAATATCTCATTTATTAATGGTATAAAATCTGCTCTCACTAAAATATTATTAGTAATCACCAATTACTAATTTTATTAATCTCATTTGGTCTCATTAAAATATTATTAGTAATTACTAATCTTGCCAACTTTTCTCACCAAAATATGTTTAATAATTACCAATTATTACTTTCACTAATGACAGAAAGTAATGTGATAGTATATGCTTACTTACATTTGAACATCTTGGTGGAAGTCTTTGTGATCCAGTCATTAAAAGGTCTGGTTCTAAAATCAATTCAACTCAATATTTGGTCTTAATGCTTGTCACAGATGAAAAAAAAGGAAGAAGTGCATTTTCATCTGGGAGTACTAAATCATGGTACTATTTTTTGGGGGGGTTTATTTCCCCAAACCTATTCACAAGTTATGCAAAAGTTGTTGAAATTCAGCCAGGAAATTTTCATTTTCTCTGATGTCAATCAATTTTTGGAAACTATTTAGAACAGGTTTGATTTTTTAATCCAATGGTTTAGACTCCACTAAAGCCCTTGGTTCAGAAATTTTTTAAACAGGTTAGGAAATTGTTTTCAAATATTTACAGGATGATAATTTTTATACATGATGTACTTAATACAATTTTCAACAGCACAGAGAGGAGAGAGGAAGTATCTAGGAAAAGAGAGTGCTCAACATTGTCAAGTGCTGCAGAGAGGTCGAGATGACAATTGAGAAAAGACATCTGGCATTTAAGAGGTCACTGGAAATTTGAAGAGAATAATTTCAATTGAGTGTCAAAGAAAATGAAGAGGTTGATAACCTGAGAGGTTGGAAGATCATAGTGCTTTAGACAGAAAAAGGGATGTCATTCAGTCAGTAAAGTTATCCATCACCTACTATGCACCCAGACACTGTGCTAAATCCTAAGGATACAAAGAAAGGCCAAGATGGTACCCTGCTGTCAAGAAGCTCATATTTTAATGGGGAAGTAAACATGCAAACAACTGTACAAAAAAGTTATATACCATCTAAATTTGAAATAATCATAGGGAAAGCACTAGAATTAAGAATGGAAGAAGGGGTGAGTCAGACTGGGAAGAGGCACTGGAGGGGGGAAGATTACTGTAATGGGATCTGTAATGAAGATGTAGTCTCCTCTATGTCTGTTCATCCTAAATTCTGTTCTAATAACAAACAAAAATAGGAAGGGAGAGGAAAGGACTCTTACCAGTCAGTGTACTAGAATGCGGAAACCAACATGCCAAAGGGTACTTGCCTCAGCTAGGGGGTAATATGGGAAGGAAGGATGTGAGTAAGTTGGTTGCAATAGGGTGATTTGCTCAAGTCAACTGCACAATTGCTGCCAAAACTCAGATGTAGATCTATCCTGATGGTCTGGGTACCCCACAGCAATGAGGGAAGCTTTGGGATAATGGGCAAAAGGAGGGGTGTAATTGTGTTGGACATACACCCTGGGATTGACTATGCCATTCAAGTCCTCTCCTTGTTGATTATCCCTTTGGATCATCCTATGCATCCCTTAGGGTCATTCCACTGCCCACTGAAAATAGGCAGCCTCTCTTCTGGACACAGCTGCTCTCTACAGTGATAATGGAGACATCAATAATGATGATGGCAGAGAAGAAGAGGAATTCAAAGGAAAAAGAGAGAAAGATAGACAGACACAGAGAGAGAGAATCGTGAGGAAGGGAGGGATAAAGAGAGAGAGAGGAGAGAGAGAGAAAGAAGAGAGAGAGAGAGTCTAATATTTGGATAAAGAAAGCATGGCTTGGGTAGACTCTACAATAAAGACACATTCTCTATCTCCCATGCTTTAACTATTATGAAAGGGTTAAGCCTTATTGAATTCTTTGCCCTTACAGCAACCCTGAGAGGTAAGAAGAGCAAATGCTATTTCTCCCATTTTATAGATGTGGAAACTGAAACAAAGAGAAAGCAGGATTGACAGGGAAAATTCAGAGAAATAAGATATAAATTTTCTACTGGCCTAAATCCTCTTTCTCTTCTATTTTGGTCAGGGATAATTCCATGGACTTGGAGATCTTAAAATGCTTGCAAACCTAGGAAGAGGGAAAACTGAGAGAAAGCTACCAGGGCTTGGTTGGGGCAACTCAATATTCAGCAATATCCTCTGCTCTTTCCTATCTTCCATTACAGAAATTACTAGATAGCTTCTCTCCAACTCTGTCCTCTGCTTGTCCAGTCAGCTATTCTCCTCAATTCTTCCTTGTCCCTGTTGATCCAGCTGCTTTGTTTGTGTTACTTATTGTTTTCTGTCTTTCCCTTTCCCTATTCAAATCTGATCTGTACTATACTTCCGTTAATGCTGTGAAATTTTGAAGGCATGAACCACATGTTATACAGAATACAAAAACAACTTGTCTTGTACCACATCCTCCAGGAAGCCTTTTTGGATTTCCCTAATGGGACAAACTCCTCAAATGATCTCACAGCATTTTTTTCAACTCTCCAATTAGTGTTTTGTACAGTTGTACAGTGCTTGGTACATAATAATCTCTCTCTCTCTCCTCCATTTATTTAATATTTTTTATTTTCCCCTGTTCCATGTAAAACAATTTTTACCATTTGTTTGTAAAACTTTGAGTTTCAGTTTCTCTCCCTTCCTTTCTCCCCACTTTGAAAAGGCACAAGTGAAGTAATGCAAAACATTTCCATAAAAATCATGTTGCAAAAGAAAACATAAATGTTCCCTCCCCCCAAAAAAAACCTCTCAAGAAAAATAAAGTAAAAAAAAGTATTCTTTACTGTATTCAGACACAATCAGTTTTTCTCTGGGTATGGATAGCATTTTTCATCATTAAGTCCTTCAGAGTAGTCTTGGATCATTGCATGGTTGAAAATAGCAAAGTCATTCACAGTTGATCACCCCAAAACATTGCTATTATTTTGTATGCAGTAAATTTCACTTTGCATAAGCTTATGGAGGACTTTCCAGGTTTTTCTGAAAGCATCCTGCTCGTTATTTTCCATAGAACAATAGAATTCCACCATAATCATACATCACAATTTATTTAGCCATTCCCCTTAATTTCCTTGAGAAAGAGCTGCTATAAATGTTTTTGTACACATAGGCCCTTTAAAAAAAATCTCATTTGGAATACATGCCTAGTAGTGGCATTTGAACAGATATGCATAATTAATTGTATAGCTCTTTGGGCATACATAGTTCCAACAACTTCAGAAGGGCTGAATCAGTTCACAATTCTACCAACAATCCAATAGTGTATCATTTCCCCACATTCCTTCCAATATTTGTCATTTTCCCCCTCTGACCCAGTTAGCAAAGTATGAGATAGTACCTCAGAATGATTTAATTTGCATTTCTCCAATCAATAATGAATTAGGATATTTTTATATGGCTATAAATAGCTTGATTAGTTCATCTGAAAGCTTTATATCTTTTGATCATTTATCAGTTGGGAATGGCTCTTATTTTTTATAAAGTTGACTCAGTTCCCTGTATGCTTGAGAAATGAAATCCTCATCAGAGAAACTTGCTTCAAAATTCTTTTCACAATCACTATTGCTAGTTGTATTTCTCCGTTTGTTTTATTCTGGCTCTCCTTTCACCCTGTCCTTCCTCAAAAGTGTTTTTTGCATTTTACCATGCTCTCCCCCAATATGCTCTCCATTCTATTATCTTCCCCTTCTCTTATCCCTCTTTCCCTCCTACTTTTCTGCAGAGTAAGATAGATTTCTATACCCATACTGAATGTATATGTTATTTTCTCTGAGCCAATTTTGATGAGACTAAGGTTTACTCACTCTCTTTTTCTCCCCCCTCTTTCTCTCCACCATAAACACGTTTTTCTTGCCTCTTTTATGGCAGATAATTTATGCTATGTCACTTCTCCCTTTCCCTTTCACCTAGTACATTCCTCTATCACCCCTAATTTTATTTGTTAAGATCTTATCCCTTTATATTCAACTCACATCTGTGTCCTCTGTCCATGTATTCTTCTTCCAACTGGCCTAAAAATGAGAAAGTTCTTAGGAGTTACAAGTATCAGTCTCTCATGTGGGAATATAAACAGATTAACTTTAAGTTCCTTATGCTCTCCCCTCCTCAATTACTCCCTTATTCTTCTCCTGAGATCTGTATATAAAAGTCAGATTTTCTATCTAGCCTTGGTCTTTTCATCATGAATGCATGAAAGTCCTCTATTTCATTGAATTTCCACCTTTTACCCTAAAGGATTAAACTCAGTTTTGCTGGGTGGGTTATTTTTGGTTGTAATCTTATTTCTGCTGTTCTCCAGAACATCATATTCCAAGCCTTCCACTCTTTTAATATAGAAGCTGCTAAATCTTGTGTTATCCTGATTGTAGCTCCACTTTTTTTCTTTCTGGATATTTACAATATTTTCTCCTTGACATGGGAGTTCTGGAATATGGCTATAATATTCTTGGGAGTTTTCATCTTGGGATCTCTTTCAGGAGGTGATTAGTGGATCCTCTCAATTTCTATTTTACTCTTTGGTTCTAGAATACCAGGACAGTTTTCCTTGATAATTTCTTGAAAGGTGATGTGGAGATTCTTTTTGATCATGGCTTTCAGATAGACCAATAATTTAAAAATTATCTCTCCTGGATCTATGTTCTAGGTCATTTGTATTCCCAATGAGATATTTTACATTGTTTTCTATTTTTCATTCTTTTGGTTTTGTCTTATTGCTTCCGATTTCTTATTATGTTATTAGCTTCTATTTGCTCAAGTCTTTTTTAAGGAATTATTTTCCTCAGTGAACTTTTGTACCTTTTTTCCTATTTGCTCAATTTTGATTTTTAAGGCATTTTTCTCCTCATTAGCTTTTTGGATTTCCTTTTGCATCACACTCATTTCTCTTTCCAATTTTTTCTCCATCTTTCTTACTTGATTTTCAAAATCACCTTTGAGCTTTTCCATGGCCTGAGACCAATTCTTATTTTCTTGGAGGCTTTGGAAATAAGAGCTTCGACTTTATCTTTTTCTGAGTGGGTGTGTTTTGGTCTTTCTTGTTACCATAATAATCTTCTATGGTCAGAATCTTTTTCTGTCGTTTGCTCACTTTGCTAATATTTTATTGACTGTTAACATTTTGTTAAAATAGCGCTGTGTTTCCAGGATGGAGGATACATTGTACCAAGCTTCAGGGGTCTTGTGCAGTTGTTTTAAGAGATCCTTCTAGAGACCTGTTAGTTTTCAGTTTGATCTAAGATCTCTGCCCTGGAACTGTGAAGAAGGTCTCCAATCCACTCTGGATCTAAGTTCTAGTGTGCTAGTGATCCCCTTCATTCTGGAACTACTGGATCTGAGTATAGGTAAAGCAATAGAGTCCTTCCTCAGTGCTACTAAAGAAACCTTCTTGTGACCAGCTGCTGGACCTCCCTACTTTCTGTGAGCTGAGATGTCTGGAAGCTGCCATCCCCATCACTGCTGCTGCTACTGTTGCCACCACTGCAGATTCAGTGATTCCCAAGGTCTGCACCTGGTTTGCTGATTTCCCAAGATCCTCTCACCCTAGTGAGACAAACCTTTCCTGCCAATCTTTCCAGTTGATCGCCGCCAATGCTGTGGCTGATTCAGAAGCACCAAGGTCTGCTCTTGATTTGCTGAGGTTGCTGGGACTGTGTTGCTTTCCCACTTTGGTGCAACAGATCTTTCCTGCTGACCTTCTAAATTGTCTTCACCTGGAAAATTATTTCACTTTCTTTTTGTGGGTTCTGACTCTCTAAAATTTGTTTAGAGTCATTATTTAAAGGTATTTGGAGGGGTTTAGGAGAAGAACTTGGGAAAGTCCCTGCCTTTACGTGGTCATCTTGGCTCCATGATAATCTCTTAATAAATGATGTATTTATCTATCTGTTATTGGTCCTATCCATCTATATATCCTCTCTCTGCCTCTTTTTATCACTCTCTGTCTCACTTTTTCTGTCTCTATCTCTGTCTGTGTCTCTCTGTCTTTTTCTTTCTCCCTTCCCTCCCAAATCTATCTATCTGAGGGTAATAAGATTTTGAGATAGAAAGTGTCTTAGTCATAGAGATGATCAAATCCAACTCCATCTTCTTAAAGATATCCTAAAGGGGAAATGTCTCACCCAGTTACAAAACTGTGAAGTTGCATATCAGAATTCAGATCTTCCCGACTCCAAGTCAGTTTTTCTTTGCTTTAGCTTAATTCACTGAGCATTGATGGTATATTACATTTTCTCTTTTGGTACCTAATTCCCTACTAGAATGCAAACTCTGTGAGTATGGAGATTGCATTTTATTTACATTTTCCTATATATGGATAAATACTTAATAAATAATTGTAGCATGAAAAAATGGTTAAAGGAAAATGGAGTTTTCACAAAAATCTTTTGGTTTAAGGACTTTCCTTCCAACAATTAAGTGGAGTAGATCGAAAATGTAGAACCCATTTTGCTGATAAAGAAAAAGAGTAGTTGCTTGACCCAAGATAAAACTACCAGTGCTTCAGTAGAGATACTCTAATGCTCAAAAGCAGGATGTTCCCCTAACTAGTTGAAAGAATCAGGGAACTCTTTCCAGCATGAACCTTTTGCTTCTCTAAGCAGGCTAGTTAGTAGTAAATTGAATCCATGGAATACAAATCTAAAGTTCTCCCCTTTCTTCTCTCCCCACTCTCCTCCTTACCCCCCTGAAGTGCTCCACACATAGTAAGGATTTCATAAACATTTGTCGAATTGAATGTTGGGTTTGGAGTCAGATGACCTGAGTTTTAATTCCTGTTATGCTACATTGGGCAGATTAAAGTTTCTGTACCTCAGTTTCCTCAACTGTAAAAGTAGTAGATTGGACTAAATGGTCTCTAAAGTTTCTTTTCTAAATGATCCTATGAATTAAATTAAAGATTCAGTTCAGATCCTTCCTATCTTATCCAAGAAGCCTTTTCAGTGGTTGCCCTCACAGTCTCGAACTTAATCACATACTATTTATATTTCATTGATGTCATTTTATGGTTATTCATCTCACCTCCCTTAGTAAATTGATGAAGTCCTTGAGGATAGGGATCATATTTTCTTCTGGGGGTCCATGAACCTCTTTGTTGGTTAACTGAAATTAGGTGTTCTTATTTATTTTTTAATTCACTGAGAAGGCTCTGAATTTCCCTCTCTTTGATTGAAAGGCCCTCTCTTGGCCTTTCTAAAATATCTGCAAAAAGGGAAAGTTGCAGAAGATCATAGTGATACTCTATCAGGGATACCACTTATAGCAATGGGAGAAATAATGGCAAAAGAGGAAAATCTGTTCCCTATATTTCTAGAGGAGGACTTAAGCCTCAAGTGGAATTAAGGCTGAAGTGGGGAGCAAGGGACAGTCTTATGTCTTAAGTAAACTGAGATCTCTGTCCCTTTTTCTTTCGATAGTATGGTTTAATGGAATTAATCCTAGACTTAGAGTCAAAGACTGGAATTTAAATCCAGAATCTCTCCCCACTCGGTTATGTAATCATTATCTTGGAATTTCTTTCTTAAGGACCATGCCTTAAACCCAAATCACCTGACATTCTCATTGATTGGCCAATAATACATACCAGACCAAGACTCATTTGGTCATTGTTTGGGACCAGACTGACTCAGAGTGACTGTAAATAGCAATGGTTTCTGTTTTGGCCAGAAACCCAGAGTCTTCCTTTCCCAGATTGACCTATCTGTCTAGCTGTCTATCTATCTATCTGTCTCTGTCAATCCATCTATTTGACTAGGGGAGAGAGGCCATTCTTTGCCTCAATTGTTACCCAGCCTTAGGCACTGAATAGATGTGACCTCAGTCAAACTGAGAACTGCTGAAAACCTTAGCTTAACAAGGCCGAGGTCTCCCATTTCATCCAGGGCCATTTCCAGTTCTCTATATCTGTCCACTGGACCCAGATGGCTCTGAGGGGCAAGTAAGGCAGGTGACCTTGCAAAGCCCTCCTTCACTTAAATGCAATTTCCTTGCATAGCAAGGTATCCCTTGCCTAACTTCAGGGTGCCCTTAGGAGAATGAAGGACAAACAACATGTAATTGTGTAAGTCACAAGCTTGAAGAGCCTCTGCTAAGTGGTATAATGAATGGATAGGTCACAGGACTGGGAATCAGGAAGAATTATCTTCCTGACTTCAAATCTGCTTCTAGACCCCCAGAGGATCACTTCTTCCTGTTAACCTCAGTTTTCTCATCTGCAAAATGAGCTATAAAAGGCAATGATAAAGCAGTGCTAAGAAAACTCCAGATAGGATCGAAAAGAGTCAGACTGGAATAGGATTCACATTTGTACTGGTTTCCAATTCAAAATTTTGCTAAAGGGCCTGCCCTCAAGGAGTTTATAATCAAAGAGGTTGGACACAGGTGACTAAGCAGGGCAGGGGATGATGAGGGAGGAGGAGGGCTCCAATCAAAGTGCTTTAAGAAATTTGGGGTGGGGAAAGACCGAGGGAGATTTCAGAGAAGTTGAACCCAATGAGGCTCTGAAAAAAGGGAGACTTCCAGTGGTGTAAATGTTGAATTTTTAAGAGGAGGATGGGAGAGCAATAGGGTTAACAAGGAAAGTGGTTTTAACAATTAACAATGGAAAACTCAAGTTTCTTAGTGCAGCTCACAATTAACCAGGAGAAAGGGAATGTACTACGAGGTGTGAGTATGCCATTTACTGGCAAGCTAAATTCATAGAGGAGTTTAGCACCCTAAGAGTTAGTTAGGTATAAGGAGAGGCATAGGGGGAGGGGAGAAAGAGACCAGGAAGCCCCCAAAAGGGGTTCAGCAAAAATGGACAGATTTATAGGGGAAAATTAATCTCAGGGATTTGACATCACAATTTGTCTTTCAATTGGGCACATCGAGGTGAGGCTACCCACACCTCCACAGAGGGAGGGACTATAAGGTTAAAGTGATTCCCATCAGTGTCCTTCCCTCCTTGCCTCAGGGAGGAATTTTATCAGTACTTTAGGCTTTTTCTGCCAATTCCAGTGACCCAGGACCTCATCAATTTCTTTCTTTTTTCTTTTCTTCTTCTTCTTCTTTTTTTTTTTTTAAA
Organism: Sarcophilus harrisii; assembly: GCF_902635505.1. Classification (NCBI taxonomy): domain Eukaryota; kingdom Metazoa; phylum Chordata; class Mammalia; order Dasyuromorphia; family Dasyuridae; genus Sarcophilus; species Sarcophilus harrisii. Next base: position 87,484,536 of record NC_045430.1, on the reverse strand, counting down.
TTATAGCTTTTTATTGATAAAATATATGCGTGGGTAATTTTTTCAACATTGACCCTTGCAATCACTTCTGTCCCAATTTTTCCCTTCCTTCCCTCCACCCCCTCCCCTAGATGGTAGGCAATTTCATATATGTTAAATATGTTAAAGTATGTGTTAAATACAATATATGTGTACATATTTATACAGTTCTCTTGTTGCACAAGAAAAATTGGATTTAGAAAAGTAAAAATAACCTGGGAAGAAAAACAAAAATGCAAACAAACAACAACAAAAAGAGTGCAAATGCTATATTGTGGTCCGCACTCATTTCCCAGAGTTCTTTCTCTGGGTGTAGCTGGTTCTGTTCATCATTGATCAATTGGAATTGAATTGGATCCTCTCATTGTCAAAGATAGCCACTTTCATCAGAATTGATAATTATATAGTCTTGTTGTTGCTGTGTATAATGATCTCCTGGTTCTGCTCATTTCACTCAGCATCAGTTCATATAAGTCTCTCCATGACTCTCTGTATTCATCCTGATGGTCATTTCTTATAGAACAATAATATTCCATAACATTCATATACCACAATTTACCCAACCATTCTTCAATTGATGGACATTCATTCATTTTCCAGTTTCTAGCCACTATGAAAAGGGCTGCCACAAACATTTTTGCACATGTGGGTCCCTTTCCCTTCTTTAAGATCCCTTCGGGATATAAGCCCAGTAGTAACACTGCAGGATCAAATGATATACACAGTTTGATAACTTTTTGAGCATAGTTCCAAATTGCTCTCCAGAATGATTGGATCCATTCACAGCTCCACCAACAATGCATCAGTGTCCCAGTTTTCCCACATCCCGTGCAACATTCCGCATTATGTTTTCCTGTCTCAGAGTTGTCTTAATTTGCATTTCTCTGATCAATGATGATTTGGAACACCTTTTCATATGAGTAGAAATACTTTCAATTTCTTTATCGTGAAATTTGTCTGTTCATATCCTTTGACCATTTATCAATTGGAGAATGGTTTGATTTCTTATAAATTAGAGTCAATTCTCTATTTATTTTGGAAATGAGGCCTTTATCAGAACCTTTAATTGTAAAAATGTTTTTCCAGTTTATTGCTTCCCTTCTAATGACCTCATCAATTTCTATCACCAAACTTGAAGTCCCCTTCTCATACTGTGGGTTTCTTCCCGTGTACCACAGAATCTTACTTGGGCAAAGCAAAGCTTCTTAAATTTTGGGTCACTACCCCATATCGGGTCATGTAACTGAATGGGGGGGCATGAAATCATAATTTATCATCAGTAAATGTATATAAAAAGTCTAAACATACTCAGGATGGCATAAAAATTTCTCAGGTGAAAAAAGGTTGCAAGTAGAAAAACTTTAAGAAACCCTGAGCTAGAAGATGTGAAATAAATTTGGAATGGAAAATATTAGGAACCTTGAGGGAAGGGCTGGAATGCCATCCTTCAGAGGAGAAAGTTAAGATCAATCAATAAACATTAAGGGTCTAGTATCTGCCAGTCAGTCACTGTACTAAGAATTGGGGCGATGAAAAAAGAGTCAAAAGACAATTCCTTATTATTTTTCTATAAGAAACAATCAACAGAAAAGAAAAAAAAAGACATTTTAAAAAAATGTTAAAAAAAGAAACAATCAGCAGAATGATTTTAGAAAGGCCTGGAGAGACTTACATGAACTTATGCTAAGTGAAATGAGCAAAACCAGGAGATCATTATACACTTCAACAACGATACTGTATGAGGATCAATTCTGATGGACGAGGTCCTCTTCAACAATGAGATGATAGAGGCCTGTTCCAATGATCTTGTGATGAAAAGAGCCATCTACACCCAGAGAGAGTTGTGGGAATTGAGTGTGGACCATAACATAACATTTTCACTCTTTTTGTTGTTGTTTGCTTGCATTTTATTTTCTTTCTCATTTTTTCACTTTTTGATCTAATTTTTCTTGTACAGCAAGATAATTTTATAAATAGGTATGCATATATTGGATTTAACATATATTTTAACATGTTTAACATATATTGGATTACTTGCCATCTAAAGGAAGGGGTGGGGAAAGAAGGGGAAAATTTGGAACACAAGGCTTTGCAAGGGTCAACATTGAAAAATTATCCATGCCTATGTTTTGAAAATAAAAAGCTTTAATTGAAAAAAAAAAAAGACAATTCCTGCCCTCAAGGAGTTTACAATCTAACAGATATAGAATACACCAGCGAATGCCACCCTTTTGGACACAGCTTTTCTAGCCTCCTTAACATCTAGGACTCATAGAGTAGGACCTTTTTGTTTTGTTTCTATGGTGGCTATCTCATTGAATATGCAGGATGTGGTTGGCCCAGTGGTAGGATGGAGGAAATGGGGGTAGTGCCTGGGAATTCAGGACTTTGACATCTTCCACAATCTCTGCCTCCACCCCTAGTCCATGACTCCTCTGTCCCTGTGGAGGTGGGAGAAGAAGGGGCCTCGGCCCCCAAAACTATGACACAATGGAAGACTTGAGTCACATGGTGGGTGTCAGCAGCAGCAGCACTTTTATAGTTTTTTAGTGGCCTCCAACTGTGCCCAATCTCCTCCTGTGTTACCACCTCTAGCAATCTTGGGACGAAGTACATCCTCTTCATTCTTTGGGTTTCTCAGGAAAGTGTCAGGAGCTAGGCTGACACAGTTCCTCTCTTGCAAGGGAAGAAAGCCGTTACCTTTGTTTCATTTTACAAAATAAGGAAACTGGGGGCCCAAGCTAATTGTTCATCTTGGGAAAGATCACTTGGGCAGGCAGTATAGCCATACTTAAGCCAAAGTCTGCTGATTCTAAGTTGCTCACTTTTTCATATTGCCAACACTCATTCATCCTTGATTGCTTCTCTCCTTGCTTCATTTTCCCCTCTTGTTTCCAGGGAAAACTAATTCCATTTCCCCACAGATTAGGGAGAGCTGTCAGAGGTTTTGGGCTCCATCCAGCTCACAGTGGGAAAAGCTATTGGGCATGGTGCCAAAGGATGCCCTCTAGCTTGGCATTCTGACCGCACCTAAGGCTGGTGGTCTTGGCACAATACCCACTGCCAGGCAGGATGCCTGCCCATTACTTGGAGGCTTGATGCCCAAAGATGCCAGACAGCTGACTGTGGAAAATGGTTCTGCATGTCTTGGATGCCTCAGCACCTGCTGCTCCTGCTTTGGGTTAAATTCAGGGTTGGGAAAGAGTCAGGGATAGATAGGGTGTGTGTGACCCAATTTGGAGTCTTCCATGGAACTGAGATGTTAGTATTTCCATGTTGGGAGTAGGACTCCATGCCAGCTGGCAAACATCCCGATGGCATAGGGTTCTTGGAATTTGGTCCTAGGAAGGAATACTTTTCCTCACCCTTTTCAAGTGTGTTTCTTTTTGATACCAGTGGGAAATGGGGAGCAAATGCTGGATTTGCACTCAGAGAATCTGGAACTAAATCTCAACTCTGCTGCTTATCGAGTGACTGTGGGCTAGTCACTTCCCCTCTGTAGGACTTTTGTTCTTACATCTGCATAGTGGGATTGGACTACATCTTTTTAAAGTCCTTCTTTTTTTTCAGCTCTAAGTCCCAGGACTGGCTCACTAGTCTGAGCCCCGGTTTCCAGGTAAAACCTGATAACTGGGAGGAGTACCTGCATGTCTAAGGCTCATGTTAAAGTTTTGTATGTAAAAGAAGAGGATAATAACCTCAACCACAAGAAAGACCAACTGTTTACTCTCCAACATGTTTTTTGGACCTCTCAGAGCCCCTTACCCAGTACAGAGCTGCCTTGGATGCTCACTGCTTGCTGGATGCAAGTTCTCCTTGCACCCAGTGAGGTACCAGTGCTGTCTTGAGATTTCATTGCCATCTGCTGGACACTGTGGGGATCTACAACATTTCTCCAGCTTTTCTGTGAGAATTACTAACATAATCAAGTCCCCGTAGAAGGACTGTCTGCTCTCATCCTGATTTGTACTTGCACCTGGAGAAAACTTGAATTTCACCCTTTGGGGGGCTAGACTCTGAAATTTAACTTGGGATGCTAGAGAGCTGGGTTATATACCCTTTTTCTCCTGCAAGATTTCTTTAAAAATATTTTTGACATAATTTGTTTTTATATAATAGCTAATAGTAATAATGGTTTATATAGTGTTTACTATATCCCAGACAATTTGCTAAGTGCTCTACAATGAAGTAGATACTATTATCATTTCCATTTTACAGATGAGGAAATAGAGGTTAAGTGGCTTGCCCAGGATGACACAGATGAGACTGGATTTGAAGTTAGGTCTTTCTGACTCCAGGCTCTATATCTACTCAATGCACTGCATCATCCAGCTTTTCCCTTCATATCACTTCCACTTCTCAATAGATCTCTCCTTCTGCCCTTCTTAGAGAGCTAGGAGGAAGAAAAAATTTCAGCAAAACTAACTCCACATCAATCACTTCTGACTCTATAGGATGTGTTCCACACCTATAATTATCAATCTTTACAAAAAAGGGAGGAACATAGTCATAATTTCACAGCATCTAGTTTGGGTTTTTGTTCTTCTACATACATTGTTGTATATGGAGCATATTGTTTTTCTGGTTTCTGATTGGTTTATTTCTTATAAATTTCTAGTCCTCTTTGTACTTTTCTTTGAGTACAATACTCCATTACATTCTCCTAACACAATTAGTATAATCATTCAATAACTGGCAAGTAACTATCTTATTTCCAGTTCATTGATATTAGAAGAGCTGCTCTAAACATTTTGATGTATATGGTACCTTTGCATTTATCATTATATCCTTGCAGTATGTATCTATTGGTGGGGAACCTCTGGATTGAAGGCTAAACCATTAAATGTCTTAGTATGTTAGCTAGCTTTTAAAAAATGCTTCATTAATGTTTAATTTTTATCTTCACAACAACCCTGGGAGGTAAATATTATTATTATTATTACATTTCAGATTAGGAAACCGAGGCAGAGTTGAAATGACTTGTTTGGGGTCATTTTGCTATTAAGTGTCTGAGGCGGCATTTGAACTCCTGTCTTTCTGACTCTAGGGCCAGCACACTATCTACTGTATCACTGCAGCCTTTCATCAGTAATAGAGCTGGACAGAAACCTTAGTGATTATCTAGTCCTATCCCTTATTTAAAATGCAACTAGGGCTCAGAGAAGTTAAATAATTAAAGCCCACATTTCTTTCCTTCAGTTTCCTCACCAGCAGGATAGAAGAAGCCAACCTCCTTGTCTACCCGGCTTACTGGGAAACAGCAGAAGGAACAAAAACAGCAACAATAAACTGATGTTAGTCATGAGAGGGCAGACAAATGGGCTTACACTTAGGGCCTAGTTCAAAGGGGTTCTGAGTTTCTCAACTATTGAGCAGTGGCTGAAGTGGCTGATTATCAAATTGTTAACACTTTACAGTGTCCCTGAGGGTCTAAGTATAAGATAGAGAGTTGAGGTTGTCCCTAATCTCATGTCCACTTAATGTTCTTTGATAACCAATTTTTCACTCTTTCCATCTATCCCATCATCACTGAAGATGCTACAGGAGGTGCTGCTCCCTACTAATGGATATCTGGAGCCTATTAATTTCAGACTCAGACCAGGAATTGTTTTTTTTTTCTTCTTTTTTTTTTAACCATATTTTTTTTTTCTTTCTTTCTTTCTTTTTTTTTTTTTTTTAAATTTAATAGCCTTTTATTTACAGGTTATATGCATGGGTAACTTTACAGCATTAACAATTGCCAAACCTCTTGTTCCAATTTTTCACCTCTTACCCCCCACCCCCTCCCCTAGATGGCAGGATACCAGTAGATGTTAAATACATTAAAATATAAATTAGATACACAATAAGTATACATGACCAAAACGTTATTTTGCTGTACAAAAAGAATCAGACTCTGAAATATTGTACAATTAGCTTGTGAAGGAATCCAAAATGCATGTGGCATAAATATAGGGATTAGAATTCAATGTAATGGTTTTAGTCATCTCAGAGTTCTTTCTCTGGGCATAGCTGGTTCAGTTCATTACTGCTCCATTGGAAATGATTTGGTTGATCTCGTTGCTGAGGATGGCCAGGTCCATCAGAACTGGTCGTCATACAGGAAAAAATAATGATGATTGTTGGAGGGGATGTGGGAAAACTGGGACATTGATTCATTGTTGGTGGAGTTGTGAACGAATCCAACCATTTTGGAGAGTAGTTTGGAACTATGCTCAAAAAGTTATCAAACTGTGCATACCCTTTGATCCAGCAGTGTTACTACTGGGATTATATCCCAAAGAGATTATAAAGAAGGGAAAGGGACCTGTATGTGCACGAATGTTTGTGGCAGCCCTTTTTGTAGTGGCTAGAAACTGGAAACTGAATGGATGTCCATCAGTTGGAGAATGGCTGAATAAATTGTGGTATATGAAAATTATGGAATATTACTGTTCTGTAAGAAATGACCAACAGGATGATTTCAGAAAGGCCTGGAGAGACTTACACGAACTGATGCTGAGTGAAATGAGCAGGACCAGGAGATCATTATATACTTCAACAACAATACTAGATGATGACCAGTTCTGATGGATCAGGCCATCCTCAGCAACGAGATCAACCAAATCATTTCTAATGGAGCAGTAATGAACTGAACTAGCTATACCCAGAAAAAGAACTCTGGGAGATGACTAAAAACCATTACATTGAATTCCCAATCCCTATATTTATGCACATCTGCATTTTTGATTTCCTTCACAAGCTAATTGTACAATAATTCAGAGTCTGATTCTTTTTGTACAGCAAAATAACAATTTGGTCATGTATACTTATTGTGTATCTAAGTTATATTTTAATATATTTAACATCTACTGGTCATCCTGCCATTTAGGAGGGGGGGGTAAGAGGTGAAAAATTGGAACAAGAGATTTGGCAATTGTTAATGCTGTAAAGTTACCCATGTATATATCTTGTAAATAAAAGGCTATTAAAAATATATGTTAAATCTAATATGCATAAACATCTTTATACAAAAAAAAAAAAAAGAACTGGTCGTCATATAGTATTGTTGTTGAAATATATAATGATCTCCTGGTCCTGCTCATTTCACTCAGCATCAGTTCGTTTAAGTCTCTCCAGGCCTTTCTGAAATCATCCTGTTGGTCATTTCTTACAGAACAGTAATATTCTATAATATTCATATACCACAATTTATTCAGCCATTCTCCAACTGATGGACATCCGTTCAGTTCAGGAATTATTTCTTGGAGAAATGGGGATAGAGTGTATTTAAAAATCAAAACTCTAAAACCAACCTGTTTATATATTATTACCAACCTGATTGAGATATATATCACCAGAAAAACAAATAACCTTGCAAAGTCAGAAGCCTTTTTTCCTTCAGTCCATATAATAATCCAAGCTGAGTAAATAGAGATTATATCTTTCTTTTTGATCTCTGTACTTCCTCAAGGACCCCCTTAAAAAAGAAAGATCGCTATTGAGAATGCTCCATGAAAAATTCTATAAAAAATGGAAACTAGACTTCAAATATATATACATACATATGTAAATGTGTTATGAGGAACAGCAACAGGTAAAATAACTTGCCAAAGGTCATGAAGGTAATCAGTGACAGCCTGAACTGAAATGCTCCTTCTAACACATCAAGCTGCTCATCCTCTGTTGCTGTGTGTGACCTCTGTGTTTTATGTTCCTATTTTATATCTCTGCTAGTGAGCACCTGGGTCATATATAACAAGCGTTGTAAACTCGATACCTTGTAAACTCCCAAACCTATTGTTTTTTTTTTTCAATTACCAAAAATTACCTTTCTTTCTCTTTCTCTCTCTCTCACACACACACCCACCTTTTGTTTTCAATTGGGAACAAAAGGAAAACAAAAGCTTGTTCCTGATATGTTTGGTCAAGCAAAACAAAATTTCATATTGGCCATTTCCAAATTACTTATTTAATCTTATTTTACATTTATAAGTCTTTCACTTTTCAGGAGATAAATAACATGTTTTATCATTAGTCCTCTGGAATTGTGGTTGGTCTTTGTAATGATCAGAGTCCTAAATTCTTTCAAAGTTGTTTAACTTAAAGTATTATTGTCTTTGTAAAAATTGTTCTCATTATGTTTAATTCACTGTGTATCAGTTCATAGAAGTCTTCCAAAGTTCTTCTGAAACCATCCCTTTCATCGAAATGATGAAAGCACAATAGTATTCTATTATATTCATATACCATAATTTTTCAGCCATTCCCCAATTTATGAGAACCCACTCAGATTCCTATTCTTTGCCATTGCAAAAAGACCTATAAGTGTTTTTGTATATTCTCAATCTGATTTGCTTAGGATTAACTCCTTGATTTATCTGCCTTTTAATGAGATCCTTCTTATCCCTTCTCTTTTTTCTTCCTATTTCCCTGATAAGTAAAATGTATTATTCTACCCAACTCCGTATATGTATATTTTTTTCTCCTCTGACAAATTCAGATGACAATAAGGTTCAAATGTTAATAGTTTTCCCCACCTCTTCCTTATTTGTATAAATTTCTACTTGTGCATCATAGTTAATTTTACTACCTCTCCCCGCTCTTTACCTCCTCAACGTATCTCTTTTTTCACTTTTCTTTTAAGATAATTATAGAACCACCCCCCAGCTTTCTGTCCAAAAGGACTCCCTCGATGATGACAGGATTCAGAGAGGACATGTGTATCATCTCCTCATATAGGGATGTTAGCAGTTTATCATAATGATTATTCGTTCATATTTATCTTTTCATGTTTATCTGGACACATGTTTGCATTTCAAAGTTTCTCTATGGTTCTAGTCTTTTCTTTAGGACTGCTTAGGAGGCCTCTATTTTATTAAAGATCCACTTTCCCCCCTGTAGGATTATCTGTAGTTTTGCTAGATAAATTATTCTTCATTATAAACTTTTATCCTTTAGGTAGCTTGGTAGATAGGTGGTACAATGCATAGGGCTCAGACCTGGCCTCAAACACTGTCTGATCCTGGGCAAATCACTTAGTCTTTGCTTCAGTTTTCTCAGTTGTAAAATGGGGCTAACAATAGCATCTATTTCTCAATGTTGTTGTGAGGACAAAAAGAGAGATTTGTAAAGTACTAAGCACAATTCCTGGCACATGATAATGGTATTTTAAATGCCTGTTAATAAATGCTTGTTTCCTTCCTTTTTTTGCCTTCTGAAATATTATATTCTAAGATTTTTGCGCTTTTATAGTGGTTGCTGCTAAATTATGTGTGTTTTTTTACTGTAGAGTTTCGGTACTTGCATTTTTTTTCTTTCAAGATGCTTCCAATATCTTTTTCTTTGGCCTGGAAACTCTGGATTTTGTCTTTAATGTTTTAGGATAACGTTTTAGGATTTCTTTCAGGAGGTGACTATTGGATTCTTTCTGTTTCAGTTTTGCCCTTTGATTCTAAGAAGTCAAGGCAGTTTTTTGATTTCTTGAAATACCCTAAGTCCTTCCTTTTTTTTTTTTTTTTTTTGGTTATGGCTTTCTGGTAGTTCACTGATTCTTAAATTTTCTCTCTTTAATTTGCTTTTTAAGTCAGTTGTTTTGCTATAAGATACTTGGTATTTTTTTTTTTTTTTTTAGTCTTTTAACTATATATTTCCTACTTTCTCATGAAGTCATTAGCTTCTACTTGGTCCATTCTAATTTTTAGGAAATTTGTTTTGGCAGGTCTTTGTGTTCTTCTTATTTCAAGTTACTAATTCTCTTTTCAATTCTTTTGATAAGCTTTCATTTCTTTTCCATTTTCTCTTTGGCACTTTCATCTCGCTTAGAAAAACATTTAAAATTTATTTCTAAAATTGTTTCAACTCTTTTCAGGAATTTTAATTGAGCTCATTCACAAACTGTGCTTTTCTCTTGAGGTGTTGCTCATAAATGTTTTGGAGTCATTTTCTTCTGGCTTTGTGTCTTGAGCATTCTTGTCACAGCTCTTTATAGTGGGATTCTTTTTTGTTTGCTTATTCTTCCAAATTATTTTCTGATTTTGACTTTATGTTAGGCTCAGGCTCTGTGTATTTCTGAAGGGAATGTCTGAGATAGTTATATTGCCACTCTTGGGGACATTATTATGTGGGGACCTGCAAGTGCATTTCAATGCCAAAATGGTCTGATCCAGGGCAAGTATGATTTCTGATTCCCTGTCTTTGCTCTGCAAATTCCTGACTTGAGTTTGAGCCTGAGCAATAAGACTGTGGGTTCTTCACATATGAATTTCAGGCAGCTGGAAAGCTCATTTCATTCAGTGACAGCTGAAGGCTTTCCTTTGGTCTGGGATTCCTACCCTGGTTGTTCTACTGCAAGCTTCAAACTGGATTGGAGACTCCACTGAACTATATAACTGCTGCTTGCTTTTCAATTTGATGTTCCTCAACCTAGAGGAGTTCATGACCACTCCTTATCCAGGGATACTATCTTTGGGCTCAGGTCTCCTCCTCAGATTGCCCTAAATATTGGTCAGTGACTTAAGAATTGAGTATTGATCAACAGTTTTCATTTGGAACCTGTTTCTGTACAAGATGGCAGAAATCAGTATGGGTCAGAAATCTTTTTCCTTAGTCACATTCTCAGTTTTCTTTCAGCCACTGGGCCCTAGACTTACTTGTTCCTAGCTAGAACCTGTTTCTGGTGTCCACAGACTTCTCTGTCTTCCTATGTTGACCTTAGAAGGAAAAATGGATCACCATGATTTCCTTAAATCTCCTGATCAGGATTTTGGTGTCTTCTAGATATTTTGAGAGTTATTTTTGGGGTGGAAGAGGGGAGCTTCCTGTACTTCCTACTACGTTGAAATTTGGCTTCTATTTGTAATATGGCTTCTAATGCTTCCACTTGACAGAAATTGCTCTAAGACTCCAAAGTTATCTATGATCCTCTTAATTGCTATATCTGATGGCCCTTCTTAACCTTGTTGATCACTTTCTTCCTCCTGGATACCTTCTTTGTTGGCTTTGATGACACTATTTTATTTTTCAAAATACATGCAAAGATAGTTTTTAACATTCATCTTGGCAAAACCTTGTCTTCCAAATTTTTCTCCCTCCCTCTCCCTTCCCCTTCCCAGACAGTAAGCAATTCAATATAGGTTAAACATGTGCAATTCTTCTAAATATATTTCCCCATTTATCATGCTACACAAGAAAAAAAAAAGCAAAAAAGGTGAAAATACTATTTAGTCTCCATAGTTCTCTATCTGAATGGCTCTTTCCATCACAAGTCTATTGGAATTGCCTCAAATCACTTCATTGTTGAAAAGAGCCAAGTTCATCATAGTTGATCATCACATAATCTTGTTGTTGTGTAGAGTGTTCTCTTGGTTCTAAACTTAGCATCAGTTCATATAAGTCTTTCCAGGCTTTTCTGAAATCAGCTTGTTCAGCATTTATTATAGAATAGTAATAATCCATTACATTCATATACCATAACTTATTCAGCCATTCCCCAACTGATGGGCATCTTAGTAAGTTTCTAGTTCCTTGTTAAACAAAAAGAGGCTACTTCAAACATTTTTGCACAAATCATATGTTTCTAACAGGATTTGTTTCCCAAGGCTGTTCTGGACCCTTTTTTGTCTTCTTACCTCCCAGGGGTCATCTCTCTGCATATACTTATATCCAGCCCTAATTTCTTTCCTGAACTCCAGTACTCAAATCAGCTGTTTGCTAAACACTCATAGGTGTATCAAAGTGAATATTAAAAGAACTTTTGTCCCAAACATTCCTTTTCCCAAACTTCCCTATTTCTGTTGAAATTATCTTTTCAATCATCCCTCATTCCCCATGTCAAATCTTGTCACTTGCTTACTGTTTGTCATAGTTTCTTGATCTTAGCTTTCCACATTCTACTTGTGCTCCTTTGCATAGGCTATCTGAAATGTATAGGATGAGCTTCTCCCTTTTGCCTCTTAGAATCCTTAGCTTGAACTCAGGTCTTTCTGACTTCAGGCCTGGTGCTTTATTTTGCCATCTAGCTGCCCCAATCCTTAGATTCTTTAACACTCAAGTACTACCTCTTATAGTAATCCTTTCTGGATACCTCTGGTTGTTAGTGCTGTCTCCATTCTCAAATTATCTTGTACTTAATTTATATATGGAAGTGTTATATCCAGTAGAATATAAGTTCATTAGGGAAAGGGGCTTTTTTTGTCTTTGTGTTCCCAGTACCCTTGCAATACTACATGCTTAATAAATTTTTGTGGAATTGATTTTATTTCCAATTGATATTGAGAAGATTGACTTTGAATGTATGGGACATTGTGACAGTGTCAAATATTTTTGGGAAATATATCCCTGTCTTACGACTGACTTGATGTTTGTAATCATGCATAGGATGCATATCAGTTGTCGGAGAGCAGCTTTTCAGGGTTTTGCTGTCAAGTCAAATGTTTTTTAAATTGACAAGCATGCAGTGGAAATCTATGGTCTCTGTCTTTCAGCTGCATATAATGGCAAATTTGATGAGCTGTGGAATATCCCATACAGAAGCTTGCCTGGCTTTTAAAACCCTTTAGAACTTGGCTCTTTCCTACCTTTCCAGTCTTCTTACACCTTACTCTATCCACATACTCTGAATTCCTCTGATATGACTAGCCTTGCTGTTCCTTACCCAAGATAATCTAATTCCCAACTCCAAGCATTTTTACTGATTGTTCTTCATGCCTAAAACACTCATCTCTTTGTCCTGGTTTCTTTTCAATCTCAAGTCTCAACTTCTGCAAGAAGCCTTTACCAGTCTTACTGCCTTCACTCTGGAACTACCTCCAATTTATCCAATTTATATCGTTTGTATATAGTTTGCATGCTGTCTGCCTCATTAGGTGATGAGCTCTGAGGGTGGGGACAGTTTCTCTGCTTTTTCTGTCAAGAGAGTTTAACCATCCCTTTAGCTTCATTACTTAGCAGTGCCCCAAAGTTTAGCAAATGCTAATTGATCGTTCCCTTCTAATTTCATCAAGAATGCCCTCAACGAATAGCCTCACAAAATTTCTGTACATATGGTAAAGTAGGCAAAGGAATAGTTGATATTTTCCGTGACCTTTTTCTGTTAATAAAGTCTGGGTTCATTTCTCCTCTCCATGACTTTGATGTTCTCTTTCATGCTCCTTGAGGTCCTTCATATGTTCCCATTTGGAGATAATATTGGGCTAATGAGAGTTTCTTTCTAGCCATTAAGTTGTTTGGATTTACAAAGCCACTTAATATTATCCATAATCATTTAAGAGTTTGACCTAATTCTTCACAGAGGAAAAGCCAACTGGATGAAGACTGTCTTTTGTTCAGAGTTATGCAAAAGGATAGACAAGCCATCATGCTCATCAATAGTATATTTTGGATGGACATGCCAAATAAAAAGAAACCAAAATTGAACAGAATGATGAAAAGCAGGCTAGACAGCTTCAGGAAGATTTCACAATTAATTTAACAATCCTAAAAATATCAATACCACAATTCTTCCAGTGATGACATAATCAGCTGATCATGGGAATATATCATCTTCAAAGGATATGGTACCCACCTAAAGGGCAATGAAGTGTGGTATATGGTGAGCATGAGTAAATGAATTAGAAGTGGAGTAAATGATATCAAGACAGGAAAATAAAGTAGGATTTTGCATGGCCAAGTTGAAGGCAATTTATAGACAGCTCACATATTCCATTGATATCCATACAATATATCAAGTAAATTGTCTCCAGCAAATTGGGTGGATTCACTGTGGAAGACATGATTAAGATTTTGTAACCTGCAACATTGGGATAAATACTCACTTTTGTGAGATCAGAGATTCACTAGCAAGGACTTCGTTAGTTTTAGATTGTACAAAGCATGTTATACACATGTAGACATTTAAGGAACTTATGGATTAAAAAGAAGTTGTAGTGGAAAAAATACCCTCCATATCCCAGTGTAAAAATGTTCTATGTATATTGTTTATCTGAAAATCCTTGGCTGAGACAGCTTCAATCTCACCTCAACCCAACAGGCTCAGAGAGGCAGCCCCAGAACTGACCTTGCAGTGAGGAGGCTTTTAAAGGAGGCTGTTAAATGGTTTTCTTGCCAACCAGAAACACCTCTGTGTGAAGACTCAGCAAGATATACAGTTTGACACATAGACCCTGGTGATTCTACAGTCTACTCTGGGAAGAGGAAGACGACAAGGATTTTCCTTTGCCTCTTGAAGTTCACAATATTGGCAGGAGGGTGGGAGGAAGAGGCAGACAGAGATAAGGGAAGAGGCAAAAGACAAATTTGTAAAGAGGGTTTAAATATGAAAAAGAACATTAACTGGGAAGATATGTGGAGCCTGAAGCCCAACTAAATTCTTTAGAGGCAATACCAGTGGCTTGATGTCTGTAATTCATAGAGGAGGGAAATTTAAAACAAAACCAAGACATTAAAAAAAAAAAACCCTAACTGGCAAAACAATCTCTGAATAATTGGAAATGGAATACTGAAAAGCAGTTTTCACTGAAACAAGAGAATGGATGAGCAATTGGGAGAAAAAAAAATTAAGCCAAAAACATAATGAGTCTTCAAAATAACCCAAAAGAGACTATGTAGGAACCCTTTAATCCCTGATTTAGCTAACACAACCAAAAACTCCCTTTAAATATATCTTCTGTAAATAACCAGGTCTTTGAGTTCCAGAGGAACCCTTTCAGCCCTCAGAATTAGTGAAGAGTCTTTGAACTTTTTCCTTTCTAGTGATAAAGCAGAAACTATGTCTCTGGGAAATGAGGGAATTCACAGGGGCTGTTCTAAACATTTCAAAAACTGAATTTGATTCTCCCTAGGGAGGGAAAAATCCTCAATTTGCTAGGATATTCTCTCCTACTGTCTGCTTCTCTCACCTCACCTGGAAAGTCTCAAAGAATATTTTAAAGCCAAGCACAATAATAGTGAAACTATAGCATGATCAAGAGAAAACAGCAGGTTTGAAATATGGGCTCACAAATGCTATCTTCAACAGAATAATCACTCTCCACTTTTGAAAAAGGCAATTGACCTCAATCTGCTTATAAAAAGAAACAACTGAAAATGCTATCTTCTAAAACCAGTCAATGTTTTGGACACAAATTTTTTTTTAAATATTTTTTTTATTTATAAAACATGCAGTTAATTTTTTCAACACTGACCCTTACAAAACCTTGTTCCAAAATTTCCCCTCATTCCCTCTACTTCCTCCTCTAGATGGCAGGTAGTTGGACACAAATTTTATAATTAGATTATCCAGGTCCAAGGTTTCTCATCTACATTTACAGATATCAGACAAGATATTTGAAATGACTATAGGTCATCTGAGGCATGTTTGTATTGTCTTCCAACTTTCCATCACCATACTTAAAAAATTAATTCCCTAATATGGAAGATGATGCCTTGAGATCATGTGACTGAACTAGATAGCACCTCAGATGAAATGTTTTCAGTGCCTCTTAAATTTTCCTAAAAGATAAACTGGTCTAAATTAGAATTCATTACCTTCTCTCTCCCCTCCCCCCAAGATACACCATTCTCATCTCTTCCTAACATTCCTAATTAGGACACCACAATTGTTCCAGTCACCCAGATTTATATCATTTGCATCCTCGGACCATCACTTTGTTCACAACTAATGGATTGTCAAGTTTTGTCAAATGCACTTATAAATCTCACGGTCACATCCTCTTTTCTCTATTTTGCAACCATCATCGTTGTTCAAGTCTTTAGCACTTGGACTGTTCCAATAGCTTTAAATTAGCTTACCAGCCTCCATTTTAATCCTTTAAAATCCATCCTTCAGAGCTGTTAAATTGACATGCCTTTACCAAGAAACTCTAAAGGCTGAATCTGAAAATCCTGAAACCAGAATAAAATACAAATTTTCCTGATATCTGGCTCCAGCTTACTTTTCTAGGTTTATTGCCTTTCATCTAACCCTTGCATGCCCAATATTCTGGCCAAATTGGCCTACCCACTGTCCTGACATTATCTTGCTATACCTTTGCATAAATTGCCTTGTTTAGAATGCTTCTACATCTGTACATCACAAAAGTTCTAGTGCCACATTCTGACTTTACTTTTGATGTTCCCTCTTGTTACTTTGTTCTTTGCAAACATACTTTTCCCCCTTAGAATACCTTGAACGCAGGAGCTATTTTTTCTCAAGACAAATTCTTATTGTAAGCAGTTGGGGGAAATTTCTCCCTGGAGCTTTCAACAGGATCTCCAGAATGTACCTTTCCCCTAAAGTTCTATTCTAGTGAGCTAACATCATAGCTCCCCTTTCTCCTCTTTATTCCCTCATTTGGAATTTTCTTGATAAAGAGACTGAAGCGATTTTTGTCATTTCATTCTGCATTAGAGCTGTTTTACCAAGCAATCAGAGGTTAAATGACTTGCCTAGGGATACAGAGCTAGGAAGTATATCTGAGGCTGGCCAATGCTCTACCAACTGAACTACTGGCTTGCCTTCCCCTTTTCTACCTGCCCCCTCTCTCCATGATAAACCTCAAATCCAAGTGAGAGCAAACAACTGAAACAGATTGAAAGGTACTTTATTTCAATGCAAGTACACAAAAATTAAGATTCATGGTCTGAGTTCAAATAAGTGTTTTTCATGCATATTGAGCTTTAGTTTTTCCACGGAAAACGTGGGAACTCAACAATTCAAGTCTTTCCTTCCAGGTCTTCCCCAAACTCTTCACATTGTTTTAGATTCATAGAAAGCAGTTCAACAAGGTAAACACAAATGCAAATCTGCTGACCATATGGCTGCTTTCCTGGGTTACAGCTTGGCTTAAGGTGTTTCTTCCTAGATGCAAACAAGTCTCAGATTTCACAGTTGAGTCTCACCCAGACATGAAGTTGTAAGAGTCAGTAAGCTGGACCAAGCTGTAGGCCTGGACTGAGGGGACAGTTTTTAATTCTGAGGTCTTCATTCACCTGGTCTAGGACAAGCCAGCTCATGTCTGTTAAGATGAAGCTGATGATTAAAGTCCCTTGAACTATTAATTTGCTTCTGAAGGTGTCAAGATTGACATATACTATGGGTATATTCTGAAACACTGAAGCACCATGAAGACAGGACTCAAAAGAATGAAACAGTATCTTTCTCAGTATTTAAACCTGTTTTTTATCTTCCTCTATTATCTGAACAATACACACAATAAATTTCCTTCCCCCGAATTTGCCAATATATTAAAGATATGTTAGAATGTTATACAAA
Source organism: Sarcophilus harrisii (assembly GCF_902635505.1). Lineage (NCBI taxonomy): Eukaryota > Metazoa > Chordata > Mammalia > Dasyuromorphia > Dasyuridae > Sarcophilus > Sarcophilus harrisii. Next base: position 87,467,288 of record NC_045430.1, on the reverse strand, counting down.
ATGCCTTGCATTCTTCAAGCTGCCCCTTTACAGATAAATGCCTTGAATTCTTTAAGCTGCCCCTTTACAGATAGCCATCATAAGCACAATTTTATCTAATTGTTTTTTTGTTCAACTTGGAACTTGAATTTTGAAAAGTGCAACTCAAATGTTCCAATAATGCCAACAGACACATACATATATGCTTTTTTTTTTTTTTTTTTTTTTTACATCGAGACTAACACAAGCAGCTACTGTACTCCTGCATCACTGAAATGGTGCTGCAGTACATTATTTTAAATTAAATCCAAACAAATGCTCTCCTTGTTTTATTCAGGCAGAGCTACCCGGAGAACTAAGCAGCACTTATCACCTACATTTGTTTATTCCTAGTGAGAACATTTGCAAATCACCATGGTACTTCCAGCACCCCTGCAGGGAGAGGCAATCTTACCAAAAAACAAAATCCTCTTCAGAGCCTAAGCCCAGAATAAAGCTAGAATATAGGGCTCAGGCTTCTCTGGGCTATGAACATTTGAACCATGTTTATAGCCCAAAGTTTAATGGAGCCCTTAACTAGCAGCATGAACTAGAATGGGAAACAAGTATTTATCTTTCATTCGTATTCCAAGGACAATGCTCTCAATAAAGGAACTCCAATAGCTATGTTCACAGTGGTTTTTCCTTCAAATTCCTGATTGATGAAGTCTAGTAAGTCAAGTAATGCAACTTTTTTTTTTTTTAACCCTTTCTTGGGAATCTTCAAACTTATTTGCAACAAATTTGATACTGGTCACTAAATCTCTGAAACATCCCACAACCTTATGTAAGCTCCTGAACTAGCCCAACAGGCTATTTTAACAGTTTATTGAAGAAACTAGACTTTAGATAGCCTATTCCTCAGTGCTAACAATCAACACTGGCAGGTAATCTGGTGAGTGCTATTCACACTCCTAAGGGTCAAGCTACTGGTAATTAGTCTCAAGAGGGGAAGCATGAAACAAAAGGTATTCTGGGAGTGAGGTGGGCAAATACATCCTCTCAAAAACAAAGAGTTTTTTCATTTGTCCTTTTTGAATAATAGATACTAGAGTGAGAACTTGCCCTGGGAATGCCTAAAGATCCAAAGTAGTTGTTTCCCACCCTCTGTATAAGGAGATGAATTACATGTAGTGAAACTATCACCTGCTTTCCCCAACTTGAGCAGCAGTTATGGGTATAACAGTATGCTGTCAAACACCAATTTATAGCATTAAATTCCTATTCAGCCCCCCTTCTCACTCCCACGGCACCAGAACCAAATTAAGCTGTTATGTAGTGCTGATTGACCCTAAAATAGGAGAAGGAAGGAAGAGGGTAAGGGAGAAGGGAATAATGGGAGCATGATTTTCTTCCCAATGAAATGTTGTCCTCCCCAGAAATAACTATTTCCCCACTCAACCAATAGAATTGAAAATGAAAACGCTCTGTCTTCAAGACTGATTCTGGATTATGTTGTTAGACCAATAACCTTGTCTCATTGTTGTAGCTGGTTCCACAATACCTGCCCTCCCAGCAGCCCAACTTCTTAGCTGTTATTGACAAAGATGGTTAGAAGCAGATAATTTTCAGTTTCATTTGTTATAGAATGCTCAGGGTTCTTATCGATGTAGATTCCCAAAGTCTCTTTGCTAGACAATGCTTGGATAAGGTTATCAAAGAAAAACTCAGCCTTGGAGATTATGAAGTCTCCACATTAAGTTTGAACTGCCAACAAGGTGCTGGGTTTGTTATTCTCAGACTGGGACATTAAGTACTGAGATATACCCTTAGGGAAGTCAACAAGAACCTTCATACATTTAAGCTTTGGAGGGTTTTGAAATTAAGTCAATTTCACATAGAGACGGTAAGCCCATCTCCCCCAATACTTCCCCTCCATCCACCTCAATATTCACTTGCTAATACATACCTTGTCTGACAGCTAGTACAATTTCCCTTATCAACTGGGGAGAAGTAGAAGCAGCAGAAAAAAAAAAAAAAAAAACATATACTTTGGGAACAGTAAGATATCCTAAGGGAGAGCTACCAAAAAAAACCCCACTCAAAGAAAATGGAAGCGTTTTTCTAGATGAGTCCTATCCATATTTCAAGGATTTTATGGATTGGTGGACCATAACTGGCCAATTATATGAGTTGCTGAAAACATACTGAGTCTGTACTAGATTAAGCTTTAAGTGGCACTACTGTTTCTATAGTCCAAGTTTTCTGCCCACTAGGATTAGTTTAGGTAAATAGCTTCAAATTATTGTACCCTACCATCAGTAAAAAAAGAGGGTTTTTGCTTTTAGGGCTGCTGACACACTGTTTTCAGGGCAGCTACTGGGCCAGCCTTAATACATCTGTAGTTTATTTGGAAAAGCTCTTCTGAGGAGGCACTGCAGAAAGGGCTCAAGTTAGGGAAGGGGAGAAGAGGAGAAAAAAAGGGGACTGGTCAATCAGAGCCACAGACAGTTTATCTTTCCAAAATAAGATTAGGAAGAGAAATGAAGAACCCACTGGTAGTAAGTAGCAGGAGGCAAAAGTGTCTTCTTGGGTCTGTCATCTGCAATTAAACAGAAAATGAAGAGCTCTTAGTTCTTATCAATGATAACATTGCCAGTTATTATCCTACAAAGGGCTTATGAAGCTAGGGAAATTAAGACTGACCCTTGTCAACTAAGGTAGCTGCTTTCTGTTATTTAGCCATTCTGACCCTCAGTTCCTTCAGGGCCAGTATAATGCTAGCATACTAGAGCACCCTCTGAAAATATTAGCATTTACTCTGTCTTATCTCCCAGATATGCTAGGAGACAGAAAAGAAACCCTCCTGAAATTCTTTGAGTCAACTTTTTTTTTTCTTCTAATTAACTGCAACCCACTCACTATTAGGACCCCTTCATTCTGTTAGATGAAGGAAATTTGTGGCTGCTTCTGATAAGAACCCTTTCCCTAGACAAATACTTCCTTTGTCTATCTTAAGAATAACACAGAACAGTGATTTTTCAGTTGGGGAAGAATGAATTTCTCAAGGAGAGAAGCATTAGTCTTTAAGTACTGAAGCTTTTCCTCGTTTCTCTCAGAGTCACTTTGACCAACATGTTGCCACGTGCATAGTCACTACATATCCTGTGAAATATGTCAATGTGTGAAACTCCAGGTCAACAATTCAACCAGCCTCCTCAATTTGTGCTTTCCTGACACTCGCCAGGGATATTGTGTACCATTCTCTCCTTTTAGAGTCAAAAAGCATTTCAAGATTTCCATTTTCTCTATTTTAGATATACTGGGTAATGTGGAGTCAGACCCCATCAAATCATCAAACAGGACAGCAACAAATTGAGAAGTGTGAATTCTCACATTTAAGGGGTTTTAAGCTTTAAAAAGATTATATAGTTTCTGGAGTACAAGATCTAAAAAGCTAATAAACTTTGGCACAAAATGATTATCTTCTTGGATCCATCATTTTCCAGAGAGAGATTAGCAGAAGTTTAGATTTAAGCCAACTTCATTTCCCTGGAATATTGTTGGCTGGGCATATAAGTTTCAAGGTAAGGCTGAAAGCATTCAAATTGGTTCTATTGTGGGGTGATCTTGAGAGAAGTCTTCATTCATGAAAAGGTCAATATTTTGAATTCTTTCTAGGAGTTTTGAGGTCCTGTTAAATCAAATGCTCAGACAACAGCAACAGTATGAGGGATTTGGAGACCAATAACATCTAAGACTTATTTTTTAAAGTATGAGTTTTTTTCCTTTTTTTTGATGAGCATTAAACTGAAAGAATTGTAGGATCATGAGATACAGTTGTCTGATTAATGTCAGTCCATTAGAGAGACGTGATATGTCTAAAATGCAACTTTGATAAAAATGAAAAAACAGGCAATGTGTACTAATGTTAAGGAAAACAACTTGGTATGTTAACAGAATTCCAATTTAACCAGTAAATGCCTATTCATTAGCGTGTAAAGTCATAACTGAGGCTATATACTTAGAAACACACACACACAGTGCCTTAATTTGGCACTATCATCAGAGAGAAAATTGGACCTAAATTGCTTTATGTCCAGTTAAATCCTGCTATCATCTGATGAGATAGTGAAATAAAATTGAAACACTTACTTGATGAGATAAGATTTTCAGTTACTGTGCATTTCCATCTATGAAGTAGAAATATTTCAAAATAAATACATCAATCCAATGAAAACATAATCCCCTCTCCCCAACAAAGTATGAACCTCTACTGTGATATGTGAATTCTTACTGCATTAAAAGACTGAAAATCAGTGAGAAAATGACCAAAAAAAAATCCTCAATTCAAGTCTCAAAGGCAATTAATCTGGCAACCTCATGTTCAATGATCACAGGTCTCTGACCAAATGAAAATTTAAGAGACAGCTAAATACTCCAAAATTAGTTGAACTACTAGGCAAAGATAGTTGATACCAAAGACATTTGAATTCAGAAGTTCTCTAGGTTCTAATGTAGACATTAAAATAGAAATCAAAGGCTTACGGTATCCTGGGAATTTGATATATTAGCCATAGTTCTGGAGTTAAGAATAAATAAGAATAATTAAGAGTGAGAGTGTGTGTATTTCAACATGAATTGATAGGGCAAATTAGGAAAAAAAGCCAATGAGTTTAAGAATTGTAAGATCTATTTTTGAATCCTAAACTCTTATTTATTTACAACTTTTTTTAATGCTTTGGCCAAATCAATAAATTTCTCTGGCTCTTGTTTTTTCATGTAATATGTGAGCACTGGACAGCTAGTCATGTCACTTTTCTGATTAACCATTAACCTTCAGTAATTTGCTATTTATGTCAAATTAAGTTTAAATTCTTTAGTGTGGAACAAGATCTTTTCATATATAATTTGATCCCAAATCAATTTCTAGTTCTAGGTCTATTCCCTCCTAAACTATTTTCTCTCCATTTCAACATTCTTGATACTGTAACTAAGATAGAGGGCTCTCTCTTAATAGGTTCCATCATCTAGCCTTTGCACAAATCATTCCCTATGCCTGGATCTTTCTCCCACATTCCACTTCTAATTTTTATCTTCTGAAATCCTACCTCTATCCTTCAAGACTCAGTAGTTCCATGAAACCACCTCTGACTTCCCCCAGAAAATGATTTCTCCCTCTTCTGGATTTTTATATTATCTCTGCATCTTATACGATAACTTACCATATTCTACCTAGTATAAGTTATTTTCACATCAAGTCCTAATTTTCAAACTGCCTCATTTGCCAATGTATTAGGAACATTTCTATTACATCCATCTTACATGCCTCATGACCTATAGCTAGTCATCAATGTCTTCCAAATTACATTAGGTGAAATTATTCTAATTAGAATCAATTTTAGCCACAGCATTGCTCCAATTCTTTTATCATCTCGATCTCAACTGTGTACCCTCCCTCTGGGAGGTTTCTCCAGTCTTAAACTTTAGTTGTAGACCCTAGAACTGGGTTATTTACTTCAAAATGTGTCTGATTAGAAATTAGCATAATGAATAGATAATCAAAGCATTCCTCCAATGCACAGAATTCACAGAAGGAAATCTGGGTAACAAACAGCAGAATCAATCCCTGAATAATCAAGGCTGACTCTATGCACACCATGGAGTGTGACATACTCTGTTTAGCTCTATCCCACTTACTGCTTTTCCATGGTAGTACATATGGCAGAGACTTGGGAACCCGCATGCCTGAAGCCAGGTTACTCTTATGTTCCACAACTACATTGTTCGCAGGGCTGCAAAAAGAAAAAGGACCTTGATTGTCTTGGTACACTGGGGTCACATGAGCACTAACTTTCAGTTTTACAAACATGAGAACATACAGGCCAATCAGAATGTGCTTCTAAAACCTAAGGGGAAAACAACAACCCACACAGATTTGAAACATGAAAATATTTCCATCAAACAGGCCGCCTTGCAGTCAGAATCCTTTCTCTGAATGGGGCTCTGTGTTCTGTACTAGCATTCAGGAAGATCTAGTTGTTTTCACTATCCAATATGTTAACTGAAATTGAGATAAACAGGGATGCCATCTAATGTTTGAATTTATGACAGGTCCATCAAAATCACTAACCATAAAAGACAAAAGAAAAAAGGCCAAAATGACTAAGTCCAAGGTAATGAACCTCATAAAATTAAAATGGAATAAAAGCTGTCCTAATGGAATTTTTTATTTTAAGTCTATATGATTTTTACCTTCATGAACTTACAAAACAGTGTATATAAGATATAGTTACTATTGACTTTGGAGGCTAGGATTCAGAAATCCCAAAATAGATCATTTGGAAAAAGAGAAAAGCATAAAATAGGAAATTTAACATTCAGAGGACACTATCCACTCATTTTCCAATCCCAGGTTATTCCTTGGATTTGCTACATTATGAATTGCAAGAACAGAATTAAAATATATCTTACTGCTTTTAAGTGAGAAATAAAACTAGTGAATAGATGCATTTTCTTCTCTTCCCTTTAGGAATTTTAAAATCTCCCTTCCTTGAAAGCCTACTATTTAAAAAAACAAGATTTTAATCTGTCACTGAAGAAAAAAACTATCAAACTAGAAAACTGTACTTTAAAAACACATCTATAACATATATTAAGAAAGACTAAAGCCAATAGAACCATGTGGCACCCCATGTTACATAATAGTACATAAGTCCAGACATTAAGAACAGGCCAGGCTGCAATTTAAAGTATGGAAGTCACCAAGGCATATTCCAGAAACAGCCTGATACTGAAAAAGTGACTTGTAAACAACAGAACATTCAGCATGAAGGAGGAACATCAAGAGTCACGCCATTTTCATTACCTGTTATTGCCACTGCAGTTAGCAGTACCCCAGACGAAGGTAGTGCTGGACTGTTCCCACAAATCTGCCAAAGGAAGCAAAACACAGCTTGACACACTTATTTAGGAAAGGCACCAGTGTAAGCCAGCATGCAGAAGCTGTGAAATGAGGAATCAAGTGCCTGAGTTTAAAGAAGGGAGTAAAATTGATCAAATGTCCTGACTAAGTGACAGTGTGGTAGGAATTTAATTGAAAGATATAAACGCACACAGCATAAATAATAATAAATGTGTCTATTTACAACTAAACACAGATGGCACAACACAATTTATGGAAAAAACAGATGTGTTCTTTTCCACTAAGAGATGGGTTGCTCCACGTGTCTACCACGTAATACAACAGCACTCATTTTGAGGCCCAATAAAAATTATCAGGAGTCTTAAACAATATGGCATGTTCTTAAAAGAGGAAAATCTTCATTCTTTCTTCATCAGTCTGACTATGGAGGCTATGAACAGAAAAAAAGAGTAGAGGTATCTCACCTTTATCCCAGTCTTCATCACAAGGAGGGCACTGCCATGTGTTCACAGTCAGAGCCTCGCATCTGTAGTTCCTGGACTGGCTGACTGAAATACAAATTCCCACATGAGCATAGGGCACTGCCAAATTATATTGCTTCAAGGAATTAGCAGGCAGGGCAGCCAAATGCTTCTTTGTTTTTGAAAGAAGGAAAAGTCTAAAATCTAAACAAAGGGACCTTTATCTCTTCCCTGATACTGTGACACGGTTGAGCTAGGGTGGGGATGGGTGGCTATGGAGGGAGCAAAAACAAAAGTATAGTATAATATTTATGGCATTTTTATTTTTAAGATAAATTGTTAGGGAAAATAGATTGTTCAGAAGAGAAAGGAGCCTGACAAATACAGCATGACAGACTATTTCTGCTAGAAGATAAAGTCCTATAAACAAAAAGTAATGACCTTTTGGAATACAGATTGACCAAAAAAAAAAAAAAAAAAAAAAAAAAAAAATCACACTAATAATGCCATATATCTGTTTTCTAGGTGCTAAGTTCTCAATCTCAAAGCACCTTTGCTGTAGATCCTTACCAACATCCTGTTCAATGCAGCTTTTGTCATCGCAACTTGAGATGTGGTGACTGATTTCAGCCCGGGGAACTTGGTGGCGAGCATTGAAAGGACATGTAGCCAATTTGTTTGCAACATCAGGGTGGTTCTACAGAAGCAAAGTCAAGAAACCCATCAGTTCCTATGTCTTCTAAGGAGGATTTGACTTAGCTTTGTTCTATAGATGTTTTATAAATTTTTTTCTTAGTCAGTGGCTTTAAATAGGGTAAAATTCTTTAGTAGAAAACCACAACAGCAATTACTTACCACTCATAGACATTATGGATTTTATCTAATTAATCCTCCTAACAACACCCCCTTTCCCCAATTTGTTTAATTATACTCACTGTAGACAGAGCTTCAGCTCTCTAAAAAGGAGGGTGAAGTGGCTTACCAACAAAAAGATAAGTCAACACAGAACTGAGTATTTAAATGGAATTCCCAATCCTATGTTTAATTCTCAAAGTCATATACTTTCCAAGGGAGGGGGATTTAATCTGAAATAGAATACAAATCTCTGAATATTTGACTGCCGATCTGTAAGATCAACAGCTAGTAAAAACAAAACAAAACAAAAACAAATACAAATACTCACAGCCTAGGCTTCAGTAAAGGTAGACAGGGGAACGCTAGAAAAGCAGCCCAGAAGGAGCTCCTCTAGGTACAGCAAAGGTCATTTAGGTTTAACACAATAAAGCCTTCATTTAAAAAGTCATGAGTCCTGGGATGAAGGTCTGAATAATCTGACCCTTACTGCAGCTCTTTCACTTAGGAAGATTTATCAAAAGATAACTGGTGACCTGTTCTTGAAATAAAGTGTAGAGATGGAGTCATTCTGCCCAAATCCTATCATCAAAGACAAATGGGGAGCAAAGAAATTCACTTTGCAAACACAGGCTTCAAAGAGCAAGAAATGGGAAGAGGAAAGCATTAAGGAGGGGTTGTGGGGAAAAGGGAAGGGGAAACAAAGGCAGAGGATGAAATTATAGACATGGGAATCCTCAATCTAAAAGAGCTACTTCTAGGTGGTCAAGACTTTTGATGGAGAGGCAAGCATGACTGTGGCTTTTGGATATCATCTATTATCTTCCCACTATCAAAAGTGTCTGAAAGGGTGAGGAAAGCTGCCATTTGAAGACAAACAATTCATGGAACAACCTAGAGATCCTGTTCTAGAGACTAAGAGGGAAGAAGACATTCATTAATTAATCACATGTATGCTTTCAGAGAGGGTGCAATGCTCTAAGCAAAGCAGAATTAAATTAACCCAAAGGAAAACTCAAGATGTGCAAAATTAGAGAAGCCACCCCAAATATTCAAATGTCAGAGTTGTAGCAAAGCATTTTGAGCTGGTTATCTGTCTGATCAGCCAGTCAGACACACTAACTCAATTCTAACACAGTGATATCATTTTGCTCCCCCTTTGAGAAAGAAAGACATCAATCAACCAACAAAATTATTAAGTATCTATTATGAACTTAGTGAAACTGGGTTTTTGCTTTCCGAAAGTCAGGGTTGTTTTTATTAAACTTACTGCTGAGTAACCTGGATTAACATGAACATTATTTCCAAAGCATATCTTCAAGCCAAAGCTATACCTTTTGCCTCAGATACTTGCATTTCAGCAACAATGATAGTGTCTTTGGTAATATACCAATAGTGACGTTAATCCTAGCTATGTTTATATAAGAAAGCAAGCTTGATAAATTCTGAAGATGCTTACTACTTAAGTTTAGTGAAGCAGTTATTTTTAGAGTATTTTCCTGAGGCTGACCTGTAAGGAAATTTCAGAATTTTGATATCTAAAACTGAAATAAAGTTGTAAATCTTTCAAGAAAAAAAATATGAAAATATTCTAATAGCATTTGATTCTTACATTCCAAACTATGAATAAATCAAATTCATAAAGCAGGAAAGGTTTTTTTTTCTATTGCTTGAAAAGACTGGTCTTCTGCCTACAAAATGTTAGAAACACTACTTCTCTAGACTTGCTCTAAACAAACAAAACCCATCTGATATACCAAAAGGGAAACAAAGTCCCACTACAAATGTTGTGACAAGGTAAAGAGCAAGATTCATTGAGCAATTCAGGCTGAGATAATGTGACATTTACTTTTTTAAAATGGGGTAGGTTATGAGAACATTAGAGAACAAATGATAAAAACAATAACCTACCTTTCTGCATTTGATCAGATGATAAGGGAACCTGCAAGCCCTGATCTGATGGTTTTTATCATATGGGCATTGTATCAGCTTCTCTGGATCCAAAGAATCAACTATAAAAGAGAAAAACATAAACACAAATGCAATACGTGTGTGTGTGTGTGTGTGTCAACTGTAGCCCACTGAAGCAGATTACATTTTCAAAGGATCAGTAAGTTTTAATAATTGCAAGAAATTTCTATTTTTCATAATTTGTGATATAAAACTATCTAATAAGACAATTAAGGTAACAAAAACTAACTATATTTGAAATTTGAATTACAGCTCAAAGTAGACAGAAAGAACTGTCATAGAATCTTAATGAACCTAGCAGAAATATATACACTCTGGATTATTAATTTGTCTTTGATTTTGTGCACAACTGCAGATGCTATTAGTTTGTAGGCTATAAAAGCAAACAATTAAATGAAACCTTTTTTCTTTTTTTGATAAATATGAATGCTGGGTTCATTCCTATAGCACTTACGCTAGCAACATACATGTGCTTAATAAAAATTAGTATGAAGATATTTCTTTAGGTCTGTTTTTCTATAGGTTATTCTCATACAGAGTTCCTAATAATTAGCTACTTAAGTTTGTTCATTCAAAAAAAAAATTAAGTGGATAATTTATTTTGTGGAAGGCACAAAGATGAATGCAACTTATTCCCTGCTGCTCTTAAGGCATTCAGAACTCAGTAATCGTATAATCTAATTTTAACTTAAGTTAAAACAGAACCTAAATCAGAAAGACATCTTCATTTTTTAATGTTTTAGAATATATCTAAGATGAAAATTACTTAATCTGTCTTAACACAGAGGGACTGTATTAATTTTTCAAGATTCAAAGAATCAAACTAAAATCAGCTTAATAAAAGATAGTGAAAGATACAAAATCTTAACTTCAAGTTATAAGTGATATGAGGGATTAGACTTATTTTGTTGGCTCCCAGAGGACAGAACCAGGAGTAATCAGTAGAAGTTGCCAAGAAGAAAATTTAGGATTGCTGTCAAAAAGAAATTTCCTAACAATTCTAAAGTAGAATGTGCTGCCTCGAGGGCTAGTGGGTCCCCAATATATAAGTTAAAGAGTTTGGGATCTGAAAGGTATGAGTTGGATTTGATGAACTCTGAGGTCCCAGTCTAATTCTCAAATTCTGTGACACTCTGAAGATATCCAGATTGTGTCCCACACTTGGAAAACAAGTTAAAAGGTTAAATTTATTCTTAGTGAATAATGACCTAACATAGCATGTCCTTACCACTACTGAAAAGTCTGTTAACAGTGAAATAAGATAAACCATTCAGAATGAAAGGAAATTTTATAAGCTTAGGGGACAGCTATGAAAATCAGGAGTCAGTAGAGAATTGAAGCCGACAGTTTCACTGGAAGAGTGGTAAACATGGAATAAATTGCTAACCATGATCATGATGTAAATGAGCCAGAGAGGATATTTGAAGGACAGAGAAAGCAGAAAGAAATGAAAGTCTTAGAGGACAGGTTTATTATGCCTACCAACCTTTTCTTGATCAGCAGTCTCCTTATAGTCTAATGTTCCAGGACATCAAGGGACAGTTTACAAATGTAAATTTTGATTAGCTTCCCTTCATTTGCTCTGTTCCATAAGTAGCAAATGTTAGACCATATCACTAGATGACAGAATGGATGTTATTTTGTGATTCATATCCATAGAGCTGCATACGTCAGAGCTGACAGAATGACGGTTTTCTACTACTATGTTTTGCTTCTCGTAGCTTAAGTCATCTCCAGTTTGCTCTGCCTGGCCCTTTGGGCAAAAGACTAAATTTGGACATCCTAGCAAAGTAACCTCTGCTGTGAAACTTTGCTCAGACACACTGGCTTTGATGTTTCTCAGATTTGGGCAATGTGCCAAAGTGAATGGTGAAGAAATAGAACATGAAGGAGACTTCAAAGACAAATAGGTTATTAGTCATGTAACCCCCAAACATACCTGTGAGATTAAGGAATTTAATTCTGTCATTTGCTAAAATGTCCATCTCTCACAACACTATCTCCCATTTCTTTTGTTCAGACTATGTCCCCTATAAAATAGGGGGACATTGCAATAATGCAATTCTTTCTCACACCCCCTCAAAAGAATCCCCCATGTCCTTCAAAGCTTAGCTAAAATATCACCTTTTATGTGAAACTTTTCTTAATCCCTCTCTCTCTTTTAATGCCTCCTACCCATTATCTCATCTTTTTGTACTTATTTTGTACATAGTACATAGGAGTAAAAACTCCCTAGAAGGCAAGGATTTTTTTTTGGTCTTTGCATCGCAAAGCCTAGGGCAGTGCTCATCACTTAGCAAAAATTCAATAAATGTTTACTGATTGAAAATGGGAAAAATACATATCCTCTGAAGCATCATTACACTAGAAAATAACCAGTAGTTGGCCGCTAAGAAAAAGTAATAAAGACAGTGCCTAGAAGAGCTCATAGTTAAGATTGCTTTAAAAAAAAACAAAACCCAAAATAACAAAAAAACAACCCAGAAGAAACAAGAATGAACAGAAATCTCTTTTTGAAATGTAAATAAACGTTTAAAAAGGTGTTTGTGGATCCTTAAGAACAACTATTTTAGACAATAAGATCAATTTCTATTTCATTTTTAACTTTATTAACTTAACATCTCTGTTCCTTATTTTAATATGTAACTTTTACTGCTACATCTGGAGGCAGAAAAACTGGAACTGCCTTCATTAAGAGTAATTCATCAATTAGATGGGGATTCTGAGTAAGTATGTACAATTCACTTCTCTAACTTGAGTGACATTAAAACACAATATGTTTAAACAGTAAAAAAAAGATTCTAGTTAACTACTGTGCAACTAGGTCAGTAGTCGAGTAGTCGCTCAAACAAATGATTACCTGCCAGCTGCAAATGAACTTAGGAATCTACAAATTAACATTATTTATTAAGTATTCTATTTTTGTTTTGCTAAAAATTTTCCAATTACATTTTAATGTGTGTTTAACACTTCCAGAACTAGCCAATCTTTATGGTTCTTACAAGTTCTAAAATGCTTTCATTCTAGAAACCAGATTCCCCTTGGTTTCCTAGAGGCTCCAGGACCACTGAATTATAAGAATTCTATTCAAAAATTCTATAATCTCAAAGGGTCATTGTACTTCAGCCTCAGTTAACTATATATATATATATATATATATATATATATATATATATATATATATATGTGTGTGTGTGTGTGTGTGTGTATATATATATATATATATGTGTGTGTGTGTGTGTGTGTGTATGTGTATGTGTATATATATATATATATATATATATATATATATATATATGTAAATAGAAGGGGACAGAATTTATTTTACTCATGTCCTCACTGGGAAAACAAAATTCTTCTGTTTCTTGGAAATTCTTTTGACTTCAACTATCCCTTGTGGGTCAATTCCAAAACGTTTTATTTCAAATGTGAATACTTTTAAAAATCAGTGTCATTAATAGAAATTTTACTCAACCTCTCTTGTGAAATACCACCTCAACCCAAGCACGTCTGAGAAACATCAGAAATAAACTGAAGTTTTGGTTGGTCAGAAAGAATAAATTATAAGGTCTTTGCTTTCTATGAGCATGCAAAAATCTATTTATCAGTAAGAACATACCATAATTGTCTTCCATGTCTGCAGTGAAAAGGAGGCAGACCCAAGTGCTCTCTCAAAGTTGTGATTCAGGGAACCAGAAATGGCATCCACCAAAAGGCTCCAACTCAAAGAAACGGAGTCAAACTGGAATTAAAATCAGAGTAAACTTGGGCACAAGCAAAACTACAAAAACCCCTCATCAAATTCCTTGATTTTTTTGTTAAACAAAGAACTTAAATAACCCTCCTGATTCACATTCACTGTAATAAGCAGATTCTCAGACCTTCCAACACTTAAGGAAAATGGAAGATGACAACCAATTCAAATTGTATTCAGGTGATAAACTGGCAGGCTTATTTTAACTTATTACAACTACCTGTCACTCTTTATACCATCTCTTCAAGTTTTGAAATGCTGTTAAATGTTACAGAAGCAATAGGAAAAAAAAAAGTATGTTATTTAACATCTGATTATAAAACATAGGAATAGAAAAACCTTTTTTAAACTTCCTGCTCAACTTCACAAAAAGGGAGAAGGGGGGGGGGTGAGGAAAGAAAAAAAGTGCTCCTTTCTAGCAGTTGAGACCAAAGACACCGGTGCCCAGTAGCCGATTCTCAGTCAGCCCCCGACTCCATCCAGAGGGAGAATGTCTTCCTTAAATATGGCAGGGGCAGTCCGCAAGCTGAGTACTTTCAGCAAACTGCCCTTTCACCCACACTCTAAGAGAGCTACCCGCCACCCTCCATACGCCCCTCCCCACCCAGCAAAATGCAGAGCTTAACGGTGGTGATTTAAGATCCTCCAGGTTAACAATCATTCTCTTTTTGCTCAACAGGAATACTTCTGGGCAAGATGACTCGAGAGGGTTGTCCATTTCCTAGATGATATCACCAGATGTGAGACGGTTTGTAACAGATACCTCAGAGGGGCAGAAATTGAAGTATGATTGGTGCCTGAATCCTCTTCCATCTGAAGAGATCTCTCATTAGTGGGTATTGTGATGAAATGAACTTATTGTTATGGGGGGAGGGGGAAGAGAATGACTTCTAAGTCTTAAACCAGCACTCCTACCCAAGTGCTGGCTTAGATTAACAGCTCTTGTTCTCTAGGGAACTGTCTCCCCAGGGCCCCCCTCCCCCCATTCTATGACATAACAGTCTTGGAACACCAGGTTGGAAAACACAAATGACCCACTGGAACTCTAGAAGCATAACCGTTCTAGAGCTGATTGGTTAATTACGCTCATGCCCCTCCAACTAAGAAATTCGGGTCTTTCCCCAGGAGGGGGCCTTTATTCACGTGGAGCTAACTTTAAACCATTCTTTTAAAACTCAGTTAAAGGATGGCGGGAGGGCTCCTCAAAGTGGGTGAGGGTTTGGGGACGCACATAATAAAAAAAAGCCAAAAAAGGAGTAGGAGGACTCTTTGGTGCCCGCATTTTGATTGAGAAAAAACTGAAAGAAGGAAAAAATAAGTCCAACGACTAATACAGTGTCTCCTACGTCCACCCTACCCCCATCCCGGGGTCGCCCGCGGCCAACCTGACTTTAGAAAAGTTAGCTGTAAAAGAGCGAATGTAATAAAAAAAATAAATAAAATTAATTTTAAAAAATTACCTCCCAATTCCAAACCTTCCTTTGGCAACAGGGTGAATAACCTTTCTTTCCCCTCCCCCAGTTTTTAAGCGCCGGTCCTCCCCCTCCTCCCCCCACCCCCCACCTTTTCTTCGTCCCTTAACCACCCTCTTCCGCAAGGGGGAGCTGATATAGCTGGTAGAGAGGTCAAGACTATGGGGAAAAACGGGAGAAAGGCCGAAGCTGCCCGGCAGGAGGCGGCGGACTAGCGCCACACGAGCCCAAGGCCCGGCAGCCGCGGAGCCCCATGGGACTTCTTCCCTTTAAAGAAAAAAAGGCCCGGGAAGAGTGGTGTGCCCGTTGGGGACGGGAGGACCGAGGGAGGATGCCGAGGAGGCTGGGAGAGCCGAGACGGGCGAGGGCAGCGGCGGGAGGACAGCCCGGGCTGAGCGCGCAGCCGCCGTCGCCTCCACTGGTAGTGGAGATGTCGAGAAAAGGGCGGGAGAGATGGATAGAGAGGAGCGCCAGAACGAGCCACATGGAGGGAGGGTTTGGAAAAGGGAACCGGGGCTGGGCGGGGCCAGGGCCACTCGAGAGGAGCGCCCCCGTGAGCGGAGATGGGGAGTTCCTGTCAAGGGAAAGGGAGCTGAACGGGAGCCCGCTCCTGGCGCATGTCCGGACCCTACCTCAGAGCCCAGCCGCACTGCCAGCTCCCAGTTGTGGTAGCCGTACCTCAGCTCCCAGGCAACGCCCACTTCCTGCCCTTGGCGTTAGGGCGTAGCCCACTTCCGGTGGCGAGCTGGCTTTTTTCCCCGCCCCCCCCTTTCCCTGCAACTAAGTGAGGGTGAGAGCGAGGCTCTTCGCCCCCTCCCCCACTCCTCCACGCCCAGCCCGAGAACCCGAACGAGGCTCCATTGTTAGCGTTCTCATTTGTGCTGGAACGCTTTAGTGAAGTGGGGGGAGGGGCCGTTGCCAACAGGTGAGAAGAAGGGAGGGAAGAAAAAAGGAGAAAAAGGAAATGAGGCGAGAAAGGGGAAGAGGAAAAAGGAGAGGAATGAAGAGAAGAAAAGGAAGGGAAAGGGAGAAAAAAGAGACAAGGGGCAAAAGGAAAGGAAAGGAAAAACAGAAAAGAGAAGAGATTGGAAAGGAAGAGGAAAAAAGAGGAAGATAAACCAGAGGAGGAAAAGAAAGACTATTAGAGGAAGACAAAGGTGGCAGGAAGGGGAGACGAAGGCTATTCGCCGGGAGTAGTAGTCAGCGTCCCTACCCTCCCTTGGGTGTCAGGGCTTGCAGGGAGTCTTCTTGGGATGGTGCAGAGCAAGGGGAGGGGGCTGGAAGGCGAAGGAGGGGGCTCGGAGCTGCTGCTGGTGGTGGTTGTTTCTCCAGGGCCCCGAGAACCAGACGGGACCTTCCTTCCGTGTGGCTTTGAGGACCAGAGTTAAGGGGGCTTCTTTTGTTACGTGTTTTGAACACTAGTGATATTTAATAAAGCCAAAGATTGCTATGTTGGGGGGGGGTGAGGTTTTTGTTTTTGTTTTTCAGCTATAACATTCAGAATCCTGAAAGCTGGCAAAAGACCTCGGAGATTATCTAGTTTAACCTAAATGACATTATTTAATAATAAAAAAAAAAGTAACCCTAGCATTTACCTGAAGACCAAAAGTGAATGAATGCATTACTTCCTGAGGCATTTCCTAAAATTTCTGGACAATTTTGATTTTTAGGATTTTTTTTTAACTTCACTTTTTCCTCTGGGCTATTTTGAACAGTCAACAGTAGAGAAGTCTCTGCCATTGCTTTGATATAAATAGTAGTTTCAATTTATTTCAGTTAAGCCTTTATTAAGCGGCTATGTGTTGTTTAGAGCACTATGCTAAATTATGAAGGATTTAACAGTTTAGGGAAGGCAAAGTTCCTTAAATTTTACAACCTGGTAGGGGAATTTATATATAAATATATCTGCAAACTACATTCTGTGTAAAGGGCTTCCAAAAATCCCCTGCAAACACTTACGATCTTCAGCCTCTTCTTCCTAATCTTTCTTGTTCTGTTGGGTCTGATGTTGTGTCCTAGATCCTGTCCGGCTATCAATAAACATTAAGGGCCAATTATGTGCTAGGCACTACCACACAAAGACAAAGAGACTAAAGTTTTCACCCTCAAATGGGGGTGGGAGTAGGGGTGAGTAAAGGGATAATAATGAGTACAGGCCAGAAAAAAAAAAAAAAAAAGGATTAAAAGAGATGAGATGGGGGCAGCATTAATACTTGGGGAAATTAAGAAAAAATTCTTAGTGCTGGGGTTTGAGCTGGTTCTTAAAGGGAACTAAAGGTTTTTCTGTTTTTGGAAGTCTTTGTTGTTATCTAAAATTCCCCAGGTCTTTTCTTTTCTTCTTTTTAATCCAAACCCTTGTTTAGCTAGTTCATTTCTCTTGTCCTATATTTTGCCCTGTGCAGCTGATGTTTTCAACTTCTTTGCCAGACTTGTCCTTTTAAAATTTCATCCTATTAGTTTCTTTGCTCTAGTGCCTCAAAATATTTTAAAATCCTTATATTTTGTCATCTCATCTTAACAGAATTGATGTATTCAATCTTTGTGTCCATCCAAATCATTGATAAAATATTGACATTGAATAATGATTGAATAGAGGTCACTTTGCATGAGGGGGGCTTACATAGTACCCACTTGACTTTGGGCTCTATTTTTCACTCTCTGGACTTCACCTCCTCAACAGCCTTGATTTTTTTTTTTTCTACTTTTCAAAGTCTCCCCTTTAATGTCTTACTCAGTTATATTAGAATACAGCTATAAAAATATGTAGATTTTTTTTAAAGTTCATGAACTAAGGCCTTGTTCATTATGGGCCTTTTAATATTTCACAAATATCAAGGCAGGATTTAAATTCTCTTATTTCTTATCCCTGGCTCTTGATTCAAGATAGGCCTACTGCTTTTTTCTGACCACATTCCTCCTTGATGACGTTTTTATGTTACTTCTAGTGAATGAGTGACAGTTGGTAATATGTTATAGCTCAGTAGTATCAAATTCAAATAAGAAAATGGGGAGGGGGGGCCTACTAACATAAGGAAGGACTTCTGTATCTGCTTGTTGACTTAGTTTAAGAATATAATCTATTTTGTATTTTTATTTATTTTGTTAAATAATTCCTAATCACATTATTTGGGAAATTTGGAAGAACTTGACCTCTGTTTTGGGTTGTTACATAACTTATTTATACCTGCCATACATTTCTTTCCATTATCTTTTAGGTCACTTGAAATTTTAAGCCTTCTGTGATTATTCTTTCATGATTCAGAGCCACAGAGCATCAGTGGGAGAATATTAGAGTTAAAAAGATGGAAATTTATGTCAGGGAACTTCCTGATATTGAAAGTGCAGGCCAATTTACTCCTGTTTAGTTCTGGGCTAAGCTCACTGGTTGTTTTGGTACTATTTGTTCATGATGTTTGCTGCTAATGCACTAATTAATGGATTCCCTGCTTATCTGCATGTTATAGCCTGAGTGACAGGCATTCTTTATCTTTCACTAACTGTATTCTACATATATTTATTCATTATTTACTTATGTATGAACATATTGTCTCCAGTAAAATGTAAGCTTGTCAACAGCAGGGATTATTTCATTTTTTTGTCTTTTAATTTCTGCCTCTAGCACATAGTAAGCACTTTATTTCTCCTTCCTCCCTCCCTCCCTCCCTTCCTTCCTCCCTTTTTTTTTTTTTTTTTTGGCTGAGGTAAAGGGGGTTAAGTGACTTGCTCGGGGACACACAGCTAGGAAGTGTTAAGTGTCTGAGATTAGATTTGAACTCAGGTCCTCCTGACTTTAGGGCTGGTGCTCTATCCACTGAGTTACCTATCCATTTTATGACCTAAAATGCACAGTATGCATTTTATAAATGCATATTGACCGATTTATTGATGCAAATGATTTTTCATGTGTAGGCTGTTAGAATAATTTCTTTTGAGTAGCTACAGACCTCTCTGGCTAGGCCTTATGGTATTCTGAGGCTTGGTGAAATCCATGCAATTTCATCTAAAATGGGAACATCTGGAGAACACCAAATGGAAGGAATGTTTCTTCTTTTTAGGTTCCATGTGAGAAACTTACAAAGGCTATGGACACCTGTCAAGAATCCCATTTGATATTAATAATTAGAAACGGAGTATTGTCAATGTGGTTGAATGACGAGCATTTTAAACCACTCCAAAATAACAGAATATGGTACAGTGACTCAGAATGGGATATCATCTGAAAGGCCCTGACTCCATGTGGGCAGATCTTTTTTATGCCCTTGTATTAGAAAGCCTATATTAGTAGGACTTGAAGATACCAGGGAGCTATTTTAACACAGGCTTGAGCCTTAGCCCCCTGGACTAATCAAGTCTTAGGAAAAGCTTCTGTCCTCTTTAGTGAGGGGAGAAGATAGATGAGTATTTATAGCATTTGTTGATCCTATCACATTATTCTTATGTATGTGAAAAATACATATGTATATGTATATGTTTATATGTGTATTTTCTTTCCTTCCACATTGCCACAGTTTTTGAGTTAACATAAGAAAGAAAAAAGCATTTTTGATCCTCTTTTGAAAGAGCGATGCAAAGCTATTCTTCCATTATTCGACAATTTGAAGCACAATTGCCTAGGAAAAATCTGTGTTCAAATCAATTGACAACCATTTTAAATACCTATGTATCTTCAGTTGCATATAGCTTTCACCTTCGAAATTAGCTGAAGAAGTTTCCCTAATTATAACTTCGTCTCATACTTACATCACACTCAACAAATTATTCTCAAAGATCTCAAAATATATGATTACAAACACAGGCAATACATCACAGATTTTCATCCCTACCAATTATAAACCTTGAACTCTTCCCTATGTTTCTAACATATCAGAAATGGTATTCTTTCATCCACATGGGAAGCTTTTTGGAAGAGCTCCCAACCTGGATATCCTTTTCATATTTCCATTTATTTATAAAAAATATCCTTTAATCTCTTGGACATGTGTCTGGTGAGGATTTTTCTTTTTTCCTCTTCCAGGGTGGACATTTGTTGACCACATTTGAGGAGATTTTTGTCACCAAATGTGGGAATTTTAATGAGGAAGAAGAACCAATCATTTCCTCATCTTAAAACTCTTCAAACTAACACAAATAGCCCTCATTCCAATAGTTGTCTCAATTTAATAATTGGTAAGGAAATGAGATTAGCCTGACCAGACTTCTTATCAATGAATTTGTATACTTCATTGTTATTATCCCCTCTCATTTACAATTATTCCTTTTAAATAATTTTCTAGCTTTTTTGGGGGGAGGGCGAGAAATGGGATATCAGGCTTATTTATAATTTAAATAATTCACTTCCCTTTTAAAAATAGGGATGTTTCTCTGTTTCTAGTCATTTGTTACTATTTCCCCACATTTCCTTAATGATTGATGACAGTAGTTAATCATTATACTACGAATTTCTTTTAGTATTTTGAGATTATGTTCCTGTGGGCCTGGAGAATTGAGCTCATTGAGGATAGCTAGACCTCATAATATTTTTACTTAGAGTTTCAATTCCTGTATGAATTGCAGGTGTGCCAAGAAGAGTAGACTGACCAATAGATACTTATTTCTTTCTACTTCCTTTCCATTCTGGAAAGTAGTTGAGCTGAAAATTCCTAGGCCTTGCCTACCTCCTCCCATGGAAGCAGGTTCAAGATACGTCCTTCCATTTGCTCTCCTACTCGCCTATATATCCTTATCTATCTCACCTCACTGGAGATTTAATCAGACAGCAGATCTTTTGTTATTTTTTGGAATTTATATTAGTTGAAAAATTAACAAAATAATTCCTCAGAGCCCAAAGTTAAGAAAATTCCTAACACTGTGTCAGAGATTTAGTTCATTGCCCTCGCTTAAATTTTATCTCTTTCCAGTTAGCTGATGGCCTTCTCCATTCTTTTTTGGCCATAGATTAAATTAGTGTATAGACATTTAGTAAAAAACTTTGTGACCAATTATGGTTTGCTTTTTTGTTTTTAATATGAAGCAAAAATTAAGATAAAGAGAACAGCTTAAAAAGAAACAAGAAATGAGCATATAATAGTACCTATTATTAGACAAGCACAGGAAAGGAAAAGTTAACAAAGAATATACCATTTGGGTACTTCCTTCAGTTCTTAAAAGATATAATTACAACTGGCAGCGGTCAGTATTGGTTCATTGTTTCAAGATTCCTATGAGGTTCTGATGTTTCACTGTCATTTTCCCCCTCTTAGCTCTTCTCTCAGCCTCTTTCTCTGAGATTGCCCATGACCCCTCATCACTGTTTCTCTCCAGCTCAGCTGATTAATTCCCTGGTGTTGGTGGGGAGCTGGGAACACCTTTCCATTTGTTCTTGCTGCTCAGTTTGTACAATTCCTAGGCATGTCTTAAGCTTGAATTCCAACATTGTGTTAGTCTAAGTCTCACTCAGGGCTGGCAGGAAATTCTTAGCACTACAGATTTCAGAATGCCAGTCAATTGCCAGTGCAATTCCTATTGTACCTTGTTAATGACTCCCCCTCCCATCATTCCCCCTCAAAACTTAATTTTCCTTAGTAGAAAAAACAGAAACAAAATTGTTCAGAAGTCCTATATTCTGTCTACACTCTGTTGTCACTCCACCCTCTCTTAAGTGTGCTTTTCTTTTCCTTGATTCTTGTCATTTAAAATAAAATTTGGTATAATTTATTTTAATAAATTCAGCTCCCTATCTTCAACCCTTCCCCATTGGGAAGGAGAGTAATATAACAATAATGTTAAGTCATTCAAAACACATTTCCATATTATAACGTGGTATAATGTATTATCTTGTTTCTAACATAACATAGGTACTGACATTAGCAGAAACAACAAAATCTTTGTTTATTTGGCATTTTTGGGGTAAATTTTGCCTTATTCTAGATTTTTAGCTTTCCTGATATTGTCACATAGGTTCATGCCATACTTGGCACTTATTCTCAGTTACCCATTCCTACTTTTGTATTTTAAAATATTTCCCCTCCTCATCTGAGTTGGAAAACATCCCTATGCAGTATCCCACATTTTTTGAAATTGAAATAATTTGTGTTTACATGATCATAATTTTGCTCTTGATATATTTCCATCATTCTTCTTGAATTCCTCTTTTTAGAATCCTTAGGAGGCCATTCAGCATACCAGAAGTTAATCCAAGACACTCGAAATCTCCATTAGAGACAAGAAAAAAAGTTAGGTGCTACATCAGCTTTTATCTCTTATTGTTATTCTAAAATATTCTAGAAGTTATTTATTTATATCTGTTCAGTCTTCTGGAGGTATAATCACTGTTGTTTTAATTCTCTTTCCCTTTAGACAGTTTTAGTTTACTCCATAGGATCATACTGGGGCCTCTTTTGCTAATTTCTTCAATCTTTGTTTTTCTGCAAAGTTTTTCCTATGAAAAACCTTCCTTTCCTCTTTTTTCTTTCCTTTCTTTCCTGACTCATTAAGTCATCCTGCCAAAAGCTCCTTTTTCTCCTATTTTCTTTCACCTGCTGAATTCTTAACCACTGTTTAAATTAAAACTGAATTCAAATTCCACTTCCTTCATAAAGCCATTTTCCTGTTTGGTGATGACTTTACTCCTTAGGCCTTCTCTGGAAATTTTGTTCTGAAGCTTAATTAATGTACTTAAATGTCTGATGCTGTCTATTTTTTGACAAGAGCATCCTCATGACCTTTTGAACTCACACAGTCGTGAGATTTCAGTTATTTTATCTAGAACAGAAAAAGAACAAAGGAAAAAGTCAGAGACTTAAGCCAATTCCTTGGGGGCCATATGGGCAGAGGACAAGAAAACTTTCATGATCTCTTCCTGGGAACTGTGGGGGAGGGAGGAGTAAGAGAGAGAAAGTAGTCAAATTTTATGGGTCCTCTCAAAGACCTTGATAATGATGACTCTATAACCAATCAAAAAATGGTCCTTCCAATTATGTGCTTAGTTAAACTGAATCAAATACAGAATATCCACATATCTTCCACAGTCTCTCCAAAGAACTTTCTTCAAATATCATAATTCTCAGAGCAATAAACTTCCCAGGTTCTCCCTGTGGGGAAATTGCATCTGCCGAACAAGCTGGAAGGGTCTGCTCATGCAACAAATACTTATTACATATTATTTCTTTTTTTTTCTCTTTACTAATACATATAATTTATTTAAATAAGCTTCCATTTTTAAATTTAAAATTTGTATTAACTTTTTCTAGGAATTACATATTATTTCTTTTTGATTCTTGTTCCCCTACTAGAGTAAACTCCAAGGGGCTAGGAACTGTCTATATGAAAACTTTCTTTCCTAGGCACTAATACCATGCTTTATACTAACGCAATACGTTTTTCTTAAATTATACTGAAATACCGGAGGGCATCTAAATATCTTACTTTACACTTTCTAAACATCTACTCTAAACATCCCAAATTCCTTTAGTTAAATGACATTATTTCTAGCCCTGTCATCCTCTTGGGTTGCCTTCAAAATATTCCAGGTTATCACTGTCCTTCCTAAAACATGATGTTCAGAACTGTCTATAATATTCCAGCTGGTCTGGTGAGAGCTGAGTACAGTAGGATCCAGAAGGACATCTCTCATTTTAGGCACCGGGCTTCTATTAATGTATACTTAGGTCACATTTTTTTTTTGGCTCTTATGTCATACTGTTGACTCATAGAAAACTTGCAGCCTACTGGAAAATCTCCCTAGGTATTTTTCACATAAACTTTTGTCTAGCCATACTTGCTCCAGAGAGAATTTGGATTGGATAACCTTTTTGATCTCTTCTAATTCTAAGATTCTATAATAATGATGAGGCTAGACCAGATGATCACTAACGTTATTTCTGACTCTAAAATTCCATGAATCTCTCTGTAAGTCTTTGTAAACTATTCTGAATATGAGACGTATAAGAAGACGTATAAGAGACTTATAAGATAAGGAAAAAATGAATGGATATTTTAAAGAAAAAAAATCACATGACCTGAATTGGGGAAAAAAATAGAAAGAAAAAAATCACAAGCTTATCTTTCTTACCGTAGCACTATTCAGCACTATTTTATTTTATTTATTTTTGCTGAGACAGCGGGGGATAAGTGACTTGCCTAGGGTCACATAGCTTCAGCACTATTTTAGCCAAACTACTCACTTTAGGTATTTCCTCTACCTAGGATATTCTCCTTTAATTTCTGTACTTATCAGTCCAAACTATATCCATTCTTCAAAAATGTTAGCTTTCACCATGTTAGCATCTAACATGATCATGGAGTTTCCAAGTTAGAAGGGTATTTACAGGTCATAGAGTCTCAACCATATCTGAGTAAGAATTCTTTTCAACATAGTAAGTGGCCTTTGCTTAAAGATGTTCAGTATACAGATAATAGGGGCTCAATATGTGGTCGAGTGGATTAATGAAAAAATAAATTAATAGAAATTTGTATAATGCAAAGGGAAGAAGATGATTAGGACTTTGGGTTAATATAAACACATCTCAGCAGATTTCACACAGGAAATTCCCTAAGCCCGGCCAAGCCAATTTAACAGGGTAGGGCCTGGATAAAGGTTAAATGAAAAAGATGTATATTCCTGTAGTTAAGGTGCTACACAAAGGAACCAAGCAATACAAAGTTGACTATATGTCAACACTATCTAGTATTTTAAGTGAGAGATGCTTTAGGTTTGCAACCAAGTTTTTCAGTTAACAGATCATATTTAGGTATGTCAAATTACTTTAATATTAACTTCAAATAAAAACTTAAATGCTTGACTTTTGGGGGAGGAAAAAAGGAGCCTATGAGTCCTAAGTATTATATGTATATGACCATCTTTATCAGTATAAATAACAAACTTTGGTTTTGATCCCATAGTTCAACTGTAATATTGAAGAGTACCTCTGAGACACTGAAATGGAGGTCTGAATGTTGTATCAATGGCAGAAACCCAAATGATGCCTTATAAAAATGCTATTTCCTAAACTTGTATAGCTTAGCATGGGTAGGCTGGTGTCTGTTGTCAGAGAAGAGGCTTTTAACATGTTTCTTGGAAGATAATTGCTAAAATTGAAAATTCCATGATAGCTTTATATTGTTTTGTTGATTAGTTGTGTCTGATTCTTTGTGTTCCCATTTGGATTATTCTTGATAGAAATACTACAGTTTGACTGTAGTTTGATATTTTCTTCTCCAATTCATTTTATAGATGAGGAAACTGGGGCAAATAGGGTTAAGTGACTTGCCCAGGGTCACATAGCTAGTAAATGTTTGAAGTCAGATTTGAATTCAGGTCCTTCAAACTCAAGGGCCAGGATTCTATCCATTGTACCACTGTACCACTGCCCTCATAGTAGTTTTAAGCCAAACCATTAAAAAAATTATAGCTGTATCTTTTTTCTTTTTTTTTCCTTTTAAAATATTTTTAGGAGATATTTTAAAACAATTGTTTTTCCAAAATCCCCTCCCCCCAAAACTAAAACCAATTCTTATGAAACCCTAAGCTGCTTAGTTTATCACTGCTTCAACTGTGCAGAATTGTTAGGGCCAGTATGATTTGTCCCCAGATGCTGAAGATTTTTCAGGCTTTAAATTGCAGTAATCTTTGTGAAATTGTTGATGCTGTTACTTTGTGACCCATAAGTACTATTCATTCAGATTCCTGCAGTTTGAAATTTTTGAAGAAAGAATAGCTAAGGAAAAAAAGGAAAACAATGCAGCCAGGCTTGACTGAATTCAGTAATGTCTCATCAGGGTGACAGAATCCTCAGCTGATAAAGCAGTTCCATTTAGCCCCAGTGAACATCATGCCATACCAGCTTTTAGAGAAAAAAATGGGCCTGTCTTTCAGCGGAGATTTTTAAATAACAGTTCTCAAAGTATCTATTCTTATATTCTTTTTTTTTTTCATTCCTTTTCCAACCCAGAAAGTTCAATACTTGGTTTATTTGAGATTCCTGCTGTGCTGACTTTCAGTAGATATTCTAACTAGGCTGAATATATTTTAAAAGGGAGGAGGAAAAAGAATGGTCAGATATGTTATACAAAGATCCTTCTTAGAGTCAGCTAAATTAGTGGGACTATCACCTTAAATCTAAACCTGAATATGATTCATGTTGGTTACTTTTTTGGACAATATGAGAATTTATGGCCATCTCCAAAAGTGGACTCTCTACCTGCTAGTATACTTCACTGATTATTTCATGCAATTTCTGTATGTCAGTGGATCTAATGCTTTCAGTGAGCCACAAAATCCTGTTTTGGGTTTTCTAAAAAGCCCCAGATTTGGCAGGCTTTCCAGGGTTTAATTTATGACTTGAACTGGTATAGAGAGCTGTTTGGAATCTATAGATGCCAGCTTGTGTTTGATTCTGTGTTGTCACTTGCACATTCAAATTTTTGTTTTTAAACCTCTTTTGTCTTTTTCTTTTTTAGTCTTACCATATGCTTTCACTCCAAAGAGGTTCAAATAGACCTTCCAGATGAAAGACAGCTGAAGGTAGTCCAGGCCTGCCAAGATCAGAAATCCCTGCTCCAGAGATGCTGGGGGACTAGAGATAAAGAGAAGGGCAGATAGGGCAAGGAAAGAAAATCTTGCCGTTTAAACACACAAACCAAAGAACCCCTGGTGTGATAAGCAGTCTACATCTATGACATCTGTATTCAATTCACAGTTAGTATTTCACCTCCAAGCAAGAGGAGACAGACAGGCTATAACTTAAAGCATGTCTGGGCTGACATGCAAATGAAGCTAGCGTCAGGACCATGTTCCTGACATTAGAGAAGCCTTTATGACATTTGTTTTACCATA
Organism: Sarcophilus harrisii; assembly: GCF_902635505.1. Classification (NCBI taxonomy): domain Eukaryota; kingdom Metazoa; phylum Chordata; class Mammalia; order Dasyuromorphia; family Dasyuridae; genus Sarcophilus; species Sarcophilus harrisii. The sequence goes on along the minus strand of NC_045430.1, from coordinate 87,440,083 downwards.
ATGAAAATTTTTGTGTTCTAAATTTTTGTGTGTTCTGTATCTTAGGTATGATATGATAATGACTCACAGGAGGGAAAAAAATGTTTTTTACTCAGTCTACTCAGTCTAGTCATTCCCTGCAGGACAATGAGAAAGATGGGAAAAGTAGAGTTAGGTATTCAGGTCAGGAGGAAAACTGGAAAGAGCCAAGGGGAGAGTTTAAAGTAGAGGAGTGTTTCATTGTTTAAAAAAGATGAGGATTTGGTAAGGGAATCTCTTGGGGCATGAGATACAGAAAAATCTATTCCTAAAGTTAGATTTTAAAGTTATTGTGTGGGCTTTTGTGGCCTTTTTTGAACATAGTCAATCCTTTATTCTCCTTACTGCCTATCATAGTTACAGATAGACTCAAGACTTGACAGAATGTGTTTTTCTGCATCAATGTGTCATGTCACTGTGAATAAAATCGAACTATGATCCCAAGACCAAAGCTGACAATGAGTCTTCACTCTCCCTCTCTGATGATCGAATCAATGGCACAAATTATCAGCCATAAGTTGTTTGGCTGGGCTATTTCCACCAACCTGTCATAATACCTGAAATCATACTAGCACATGCTTTTGATCTTACATGTCTCCCTTTTATATTAACAATAATACTTCACAAGCCCACACTGTTACATGTCTTTTATCAGCCAATAGGAGAACATTTTAATTCAAAGCAAAGGACATTTAAACAGAATATGTGAGCAAAAAGATTTCTTCTGTATATAGAGAAGCATACTGTCTTATAAATAATCCTACTATCAGTATGGGGTAGAGGGAGCAGAAGGAATATACATTGTCAACCAAACAGAACCGACTTCTAATCTATGGATGTCTAGAACTGAACAGAGCAAACTAAAGACAGTTTAATTTCAAAGTGAGGGAAATGGCTTGAAAGCAAAGATACATGTGCTAGGGCCCCCCCTGTAGTTGGGGGACTCACTTTAATGTGACCAAATCTCAGTACTATGCCAATGAGCTGTAACCCTGACAATGAGGGATAACAGCAACAGTATGACGTTTGATTCATCGCTGGGCTTCATGACCAGAACAAGGATAAGGCAGCTCAGAGAACACCTGGTCAAAGGAATATTTATGTGATTTTTTTTGCCAGAGGGTGAGTGCAGAGGATTATGGGTATGCCAAGTTCAGGGCACATCCTGCTTCCAGGTTCTTTGCCCTGGAAAACAGGCTATCTCCTGCCATCTTGATATCTCCCCCTTTTGGCCAAAGGGAGGGAATCTGAAAGAACCCTTATCCTTTTGGCCAATAAAAGAGAGACAGGTATAAGACAAGATGTCCTGGAAGTGAGTTGGATCAGGATGAAATGTTGCCTGGGGGTCAGTTCCTTCAGGGGACCTACTGGAGAAGTGTGATCCAGATATCTTTGCTAACCATTGCTTGCTTACAAGCAGAAAAGAGAGAAGGACAAGAAGATAGAGAGAGAAAATGTTGCCACATACTTGAATCAAAGCCTTGGTGTTTGGGCACCTAAAAAGGAAGAGGAAAAAACATTGGAACAGTATACTCAGCCCTCTTCTGAAAGCTTGGGATAGCTGTCTTATCTGGATGTTAGCTGCTTCTGGGGCCATACCAGATGAACCTCGAGGTTGCTGGAGGATCCCACGGCTCTTTTCAGATCATCCAGGAATTTATACCCACAAGTTTTGGCAGCTGTGGGGATAGTTAGAAGGATCTGATAGGGAACTTTAAAAGATATATAGATTGACAATTGCAAGAAAATTCCTATATCAGTCTTTGGATTTGAGTTTCTGGTCAGTGTAACATAATAGGTCCTTGGTAAAAATCTCTAAAGAGTGCATAGAAATAGCCCCGTTCCCCAGAAATAGGTAGAGCTGGGTTCAAACAATGCCATAAAGTTTTTCTCTCAATTCCCATAATTGCATAAGCCAGGTACAACTCAAACTATTTAGAGGGCTCACAATGGATGAATTTTGAGAAAGGAGATTTACATGTTACCAAGATAACTAAGAAAACTTAGATATAGACATTTTGAAACAAAAAACAGTATACTTATTCTCAGGACAGCTCTAAAAGGGACGGTTTCTCTGGATTCAGATCTAGAGGTTCCTAGATAAGTCTGCTAATAATATTTAAATTTGGTTTTCAATTTTGAAACTTCAGAGAATTTCAATTCATATACCATTTGTTGTTTCTCTTATTACCTAAATCCTCTACTTGATATAAGAATTAAAAAAAAAATTTAGGAGAGTCCAACTTCAAGATGAACTCTTCTGCTTTTTTAAATTATCAGAGAGATACTTTTAATATATTTCACTGTGTTTACCATAATCAAAGCAACTTATGTGTAAAATCAAATTTTGAGAACTTGTTACCAAAACATGCTCAATTTGAATTTCCATGATAGAAAAATTTTAGAAACCAATCATAGACATCTGTGCACAGTTCTTAGAGAAAATAGTTAATTTGGTTGCTTTTCTCAAACTTTACCATTCCATTTAATTAGAAAACTTTCACATTATATCTTTGTCTTATTACTTTAATTAGTTCTCCCATGAGAGGATATCATCTCTATATTATAATTTGTCCACAGATATAGGTAAAAATTCTGAGAAGTTAATACTTGCATCCTATTATAGTAACTCATAGATGTTTCAGTATCAGTTATTTGATAGAATTAGTATTTTACTTATAAAACTTGATTATAGAAATTTGCTATAAAAGGAAAAAGAGGAACATAGTTATAATAATGTCATGTATCATAACAAAGAGAAAAATTTTCTTAGCTTTTTTTGATTTACAGGTATGATTCATATCTGACAGCCAAATCATAAAGTCATAGAATGTTAAAAGAAAGGCTCAGCATTAACCAAGTGGGAATCTTCCTTTTTTATAAAGGAAACAATGGGAAAATAGAGTCAGGAGGATCCTGCCTAAGCCATGCAAAGGTTATCCCCAAAACTTTTCCCAGGTGCAGCAGATTTTCTACTACTGGCTTCATGACAATTCACACAACTATATCAAAGCTCAAAACAGTAACAGTCCCAAGAATTTTTTTTACCTTAAATAGTAAACTTTCACTAGCCACAACTTAGGGCTTGAATATCTTTCATGATGTTTTCCTAACAGTTAATATTTCATTTATCCTTTATTTAAAAATTAAAACTACCCAAATCTGGGGCTTCAGATATACATCAAATATGTGATAGTTGATGTATCATTGATATATTGAAACTACATCTTTAAACCACACAATGCATTTTCATAATAGCCAAGATTTTCAAATGAAAATTTTCTATAATAAAATTATTATCTTCACAGTTATCTGCTTTATAACAAAATATGTCATTAAATATTTAAGTTTTCATATATTTATTTTTTATTGCATCCTTAAGCCCATATGTAACAGTATCTAGATTAAATAGTTATTTTATCTAACAGCATTTCCATTATAATGGTCTCTCAAATCTCACGATCTAAGAAAATTTACAAATATATTAATAGCATAAACATTATTATTTAAAACATGAAACAAAATTTCAAATGACATAAATTCCATTTCCAAATTATCACATATAATCTTATTAATTTTGGCATTTTAAATATATTTTGAAGTTATCTGGTATGGAACAGTTACATTCAATTAAAGAAATATTAATAATATAGTACTTAGCATATGCCAGTCATTGTGATAAGCATTTTGAAATTACATTATTTTGATCCTCACAACAATCCTGGGAGTGGGTACCCTTATTATTTTTTTCTTTACTAATCAGGAAACTAGAACAGAGATAAGAAACTTACACAGCTAATAAATTTCTGTAGTTAGAATGTAATTCAAATTTTTCTACATTTTTCCATCATTCTTTTCCACATTGTATTTGGGAATCTGATCAGAGATTAGAAGGATGAACAGAATAACAGCGAGAGGTCTGAACTGGGGTGGTCACAGTAAATCTTTGGTTTGAACAAACTTTTCCCTTTTCATAATTAAAAAAGGGTTAACGAGGTGGCTATAAGATAAAAAATTTTTGTACCCTGGAATTACTTCCGAACTAGCTGCTTTCCTTCATTACAGGGGTCCTCAAACTACGGCCCATGGCCAGATGGTCACCCAGGGCTATGAAGTTTATTTAAAAGCCCACAAAACAAAGTGTTTTTACTATAGTCCAGCCCTTCAACAGTCTGAGGGACAGTGAACTGGCCCTCTATTTAAAAAGTTTGAGGACCCCTGCAAATGAGTTTACTAATCTTGCCATTTACTTTTAATCCTTATTTTCCCTTAAAACACATTTTACAGAATGGCATTTCCAAAATTATTAAGATATTTTGGAAGGGAGTTCCTAGAATTACCCCAAAATCTCAGGAGTTCTCTGAAATCTTAAAATTATTAATCTTCAAACTCCTTTGATTATCTGACTTTATTTCTGTTATTCCAACATAGCCAAAGCTGAAATGACAGGAAAAAAATGTGTCTTGCAGATTTTTTTTCTTCTTTTTCTTTTTCCTTATGACCTTATCTGTTGAGGAAAGCCTAAAGTGAGAGTCAGTTGTACCTGCTGGGACAATTGCTTCAAGTATGAAAGTTCATTTAATCTTCCCTAGTGTTCTAAACTCTTTGGCTACAGCTCTAGAAGTTTTTTCTGGTTGGCTGCATTTTAAATCTTTCAAGGTAACAATCTAGCTTACAATACAAACATTTTACAAAGTTAGAAGCATAGTCACACACAATGAATTCTAATGAAGTGCACAATTACAATATAGGTTTTTAACAGAGGTACATATTTACTAAATCATGTAATTTCAACTTTACAGAGGCATGCAATTTAAAACATTTTTATGTGTTTTTTTTTGAACTTTAAAACTCGAGTTCCAGATTCTCTTCACACATACCCCTTGTGAAATTACGCAAAACATTTACATAAAAGTCATATTGTGAAAGAAAACATAGATTTCCCACCCCCCTCCCCTCCAAAATTAGTTTTTTAAAAGTATACTTCAATCTGTATTCAGACATAATTCTTTCTCTGGGTATGAGTAAAATTTTTTAGCATAAGTCCTTTAGAGTAGTTATAGATCATTGTATTGCTGAGAATTATCAAAGCCATTCACAGCTAATCATTTCACAACTTTGTATTATTTTGTATTCAATACATTTCACTTTGAATGAGCTCATGGAGGACTTTCCAGGTTTTTCTGAGAGCATCCTACTTATCATTTCTTATAGAACAATAGTATTTCATCATAATCATATACCACAATTTATTCAGCCATTCATCAATTGATAGTCATCCCCTCAATTTTCAGTTCTTTGCCCTGAGAAAAGAGTTGCTATAAATAATTTTGTACAGATAGGTCCTTTTCTTTTTTTAAAAAAAATCTCTTGTGATTCATGACTGATAGTGATATATGTTAGGTCAAAGGGTATACATGCTTTTTATAGCTCTTTGGGCATGGATCATATCTTCTGATCACTTATCAATTGGGACATGGCTCTTTTTTTTTTTTTTTTTTTTTTTTTTTATAAATTTGATTCAGTTCCCTATACATTTGAGAAATGAGGTCTTCATCAGCAAAACTTGCTTTAAAATTCTTTTCACAACTACTATTGCTAACTATTTTTTTTTCTGTTTATTATATTTTCTTTCTCCTTTCACCCTGTCCCTCCTCAAAAGAGTTTTGCTTCTGACCACCCCTTTCCCCAATATGCCCTCTCTTCTATCACCCTCCCCTCCCCTTCCCTCCCCTCTTCTCTTCTCTTCTCTTCTCTTCTCTTCTCTTCTCTTCTCTTCTCTTCTCTTCTCTTCTCTTCTCTTCTCTTCTCTTCTCTTCTCTTCTCTTCTTTCTTTTCTATTTCCCTGCAGGGTAACATAGATCTCTATACCCATAATGAGTGTGTATGTTAGTTCCTCTTTGAGACAATTCTGATGAGGGTAAGGTTTTCTCATTTCCCCTCCCTTCCCACTTGTCCCCTCCTCTGTAAAAGCTTTTTCTTGCCTCTTTTATGGCAAATAATTTATGCTGTTCCACCTCTCTCTTTCCTTTTCTCCTAGTACATTTCTCTCACCCTTTAATTTAATTTTTTGATATTATCCCTTTATATTCAATTCACACCTGTGCTCTATCTATATATATTACTTCTAATTAGCCAAATAATGAGAAAGTTCTTTGTAGTTATGAAGAGGGGACCCAAAAACTCTAAAAATCCTTAAAGGAGAAAATCTTCAACTCTGTCTCAGTGAGGGACCCTGCCCCAAGGGACAAACAGTTTCATCCTTGTTATCTAGGTGGGGTCGGCTCAGTCCTGAATTCAATTCAAATTCCAGCTCAATCTGAAACCCAATGATGAACCAATTTGGGACTCCACCCACGAGTTCCCTTCAGTTAAAGCTCCCATTATAAAAGAGCCAAACTAAAACCCTCTCTTTGCAGAGGTTCCAAACATGCCAGCTATGCCATGCTTGGGGTGCCAAGGAGCCTCTGTCCATTGGAATATTCTTTCCAGTGTCATCCTCTCTTTATTCTCACCTATTTCCCTAACTAGACTTTATGCCTCTGTCAGGATTTCTAATCTTACTTCCAATACCCATAATAAACCCTTTTATCAATCTAGGTTTTCGGGTCTGTAAATTCCTTTACAGAGAATCTCTCTACGCCACCAGATGGGAGTCCCCAAAACTCCCTACCTTGTGCTGAATCCCAAAAGGTTGCAGGGAGCCAAACCTCTCCATTTGGTTCCCTGAACCCTGAACCTGCCACTAGACTTCATCATTTAACTCCCTGACCACCAAAAACCCTAATCTCATTTTGGTTCCCTAACCAGTTACAAGTATTATCCTCCCAAGTAGGAATAAAAACAGATTAACCTTATTAAGTCCCTTATGATTTCCCTTATTACCCTCTTATGCTTCTCCTGAGTCTGATTTTGAAAGTCAAATTTTCTATTCAGCTCTGGCCTTTTCATCACAAATACAATCAAGTTCTTTATTTCATTAAAATTTCACTTTTCTGCCTGAAAGATTATATTCAGTTTTTTTGGATAGGTGGTTCTTGGTTGTAGTCTTACCTCTACTGGTCTCCAGAATATCCTATTCCAAGCCCTCCAATCCTTAAATTTCTGTAGAAGCTGCTAAATCTTCTGTAATCCTGACTGTGGCTCCACTTTGTTTCTTTTTTTATGCTTATGATATATTTTCCTTCATCTGGGAGTTCTGAAATTTAGCTATAATATTTCTGGGAATTTTCATTTTGGGATCTTTTTTAGAAGGTGATTGGTGGATTCTATTTTACTCTCTGGTTCTAGAATATGAGGACAGTTTTTCTTGATAATTTCTTGAAAGGGGATGTGCAGAGTTTTTTTGATCATGATTTTCATTCGGGCCAATACTTTAAAATTTTTTCTCTCCTGGAACGATTTTCCAGGTAAGTTGTTTGTGAGATATTTCACATTGTTTTCCAATTTTTTTGTGTGGTTTTGTTTTATTGTTTTTCAATTTCTCATAAAGTTATTTTCCATTTGGTCAAATCTAATTTTTAAGGAATACTTTTCTTTTTAAAAAGCTTTTAAAAATTGAACCACATACAAAATAAAACAAAATAAAAAAAGAAGACAGAAAAGGAAAATTCAAAACAAAACAAGACATTGTCATGAACCCAGCAGAACATCAGGGAAGATTCAAAATATAAAACAATAAATTTCCATTCCAAGAAAGCATAATAGAGAGAAATTATATTCATAAGTGTCCATCTTTCCTTTGCTTCCTTGTAAGTTATTTTGTTCTCTGCTATGCACTTTTTACTTCATTTTTCCCCTTCCTCCCCATCCCCTCAAGCAGGCTACAGTTAAGCACAGATATATTTATCTATCTATACACACACACACACACACACACACACTCACTCATATATTCACCCATAGCTACGTACACACTTATATACATGTGTGAGGGATGTAGAAGACCCTTATCCAAAATGACTACTCAGAGATCACTCAGTAGAAGGCAGAAAAGTTGTTTATTGAAAACCTCCTGAGGATGAGCCATCCCATCACGAGATAAGAAAGAGAAAGCTCGGTAGGAGGGCTAAAGAAGTAGTAAAGATACATGGCTTTTATACAAGAAATTACATCACAAATAAGAGAGCATTGAGAAGGGGAGGGAGAGGCATCTAATTGGTTGTTGCTATTTAGGGAGGTTGGAATAGAAGGTTTCTGTTTCCCAGAAATCTCCTGATTTCAGGGAAACAGAAAGTCAGGCCTTCAGGCTTAATCAACAGATAGTGGTCCAGCTAATAGACTAAATATTGATAAATGTCGAATACCAATAAATGTCATCAGCTCAGGTTAAGTAAATATGTTTCTAACTGGCCAAGGCTCAAGTAAACATGAGCCTGCACATATTATACAGGTCATAGGGGAAACAAGGAATCTGTTATCAGGACTCAGCCAGAGAAAAGAATTCTCAAGGTAAAGCAAGGATTGGTGCTTACCTCTTTTCTGGTTACTAAAGAAAAGACTTTTGAATGAAATATCTAAGTAGATTTTAGGAAATTTCACAAACTAAAGTACTGGTTAATTTTAAAATAACTTTAAATTGGTGTCTGTGTGTTAAGAAAATTTAGGATTGGAAATAAGAAACTGCAGATATTGGAAGGGAGGAATAAAAATAAAGTAAGAGAGGTAAATAGTTGAATATAGGAGCGTTCTGACCTGTTGGACCTGTGGAAAAACTAGGCATACTTCTAAAAAGAAAATTTTCTAGAAGAAAGAAAAATCATTATTAGTAAGTAGTAACGCTCCTGTGTTCAACTATTTACCTCTCTTACTTTATTTTTATTCCTCCCTTCCAATATCTGCAGTTTCTTATTTCCAATCCTAAATTTTCCAATCTTAACACACAGACACCAATTTAAAGTTATTTTAAAATTAACCAGTACTTTAGTTTGTGAAATTTCCTAAAATCTACTTAGATATTTCATTCAAAAGTCTTTTCTTTAGTAACCAGAAAAGAGGTAAGCACCAAATCCTTGCTTTACCATGAGAATTCTTTTCTCTGGCTGAGTCCTGATAACAGACTCCTTGTTTACAGGAGTGATAGCCACTGTTCTTCTATTTTCTCAAAACTTTCCAAACTTTCAATCTATGTTTTTATTTTTTCCTCTTCTTTCCCCCTTCCTGCAAAGCCACTGCCAGAGACAGAGGAGAGAAAGAGAAAAAAAAAGATTTGCTTTTCTTGAGAAGCCCAAAACTAGTTCCCAAATTTTAAGACCAATACATTCTGAGCCACTCTGGAAGAATTATTACTCTGAATGATTTCCAGCTCCTAACAATTCAGTCTGATATTTTTCTAAGCCTGTAACACAGAGGCTGAATTCTTATCTCTTACGAGCTTTCTAACTTTTAACACAGAACAAAGGCAATGCAAAGCAGACATATACACAGACATTCACAAAACTCCATTTTCACCTTTTACATACAGATTTAAGTCTGATATACCCAAATAGTCCTGGGATATACATCCTCCCAGTTTTCTTCCCTTTTATATCTGGGAAGTTCATTCCAGTCTTGAATTCCCTAGCTAACGTCCTGATACAAATTTTTGGACTGCTTCTATACCACCCTGGACCTGATCCAGGTGTTGGCGCAGGCCCTATGTTACCCTCACGCCCCCACAGCCACCCGAGAGCTTCCTTAGGAAAAGTCCTTTATCGTTGGGGTCAACAGCAGTCCACACCAAAAATAAAGAGGGCTAATCCCTCAGGGTCTTCCTTGACCCAACCAATAAACCCCCAGACTTCCCAAGAGCTTTACCTCAAAAACATATGCTTTTCAGGCTGCAAATGCTGGCCATCAGGACTCTACTTCCTTCAATCTTCAATTCTGCGTTCCACTGAGTATCCCTGCCTCGGGTTGTTGTCTAAGAGGGGAGGGAGGCTGCCCATCCAGAGCCAGAGACATGGAGAAAACTACTCCGTGGGCGCCTGTCCCTGTTTGGGGTGCACATAGCCGTCTCCCCCAAAGACCCCATCCCGGACGAGCCCCCAACTGTGAGGGATGTAGAAGACCCTTACCCAAAATGACTACTCAGAGATCACTCAGTAGAAGGCAGATGAGTGATCTCTGAGTAGTCATTTTGGGTAAGGGTCTTCTACATCCCTCACACATGTATCTACATATTCATATACATTATATACCCACATATACTCAGACACACATGTATATACACATCTATATATAAATATGCATCTAAAACTATTAATATGGCTGACATGTGTAGATTTCTATCTTGATTGAATCTTAAAGTTTGACTTTGTCTAAGATCAATGATTACTAGCCCTACTAATTTTTTTCTAATAAATTCTACTCCTGATCCTTGTTGTGGTCTTTGTGTATGTCTCTTATTTCCTATTGAAGCAGGAGGAAAACTGTTCCCTTTACTGAAGCTTTGTTCCCTTTAAGATTATCACTCTGAGATTGTATCCTCTTTTCTGATCTCAGAGAACAGGATCTCCCAGGCTCCAAGGAGTTTAGAGACAGAGCCCATCCTCCTAGATGAAAGAAGTAACACTATTCAGGGGCAAATCAACTCCTATAGAAATTCTAAATTCTCATCCAATTGAGAATTCCTTGTCTGATCAGCTCAGGCTGTCCCAGCCCCAACCAAGATGCCTATATAACAGTTTCCTTCAGTTAAGCTCCTGGCAGATGGCCCAAGCAATTTGCTAGGACCCTGCTGGCTGAGCTCAGCACCAAAACTCCATTTCCTAATAAGACTCTGCCACTATAGAAGTCAGTCTTTTAGCAAACTGATTTCTATCCAATAATAAACTTTCATTTTGCAACTAATAATTCGGGAATAAATGCATTCTTTCACTTTTAAACCTGTAGAGATTAAAGGGGATTTTAACAATTCTCTTATTGCTATTAACCTCATTACCACCAGGAATTGAGGGGATTCAAACCTCATCACTATCTCTGCTAACTCTTCTATGTTAATTCTGCCCCTTAACTTGTCTTGCTATTATTTAACCTCTCCCCATCTGTGGATCCCTTCCTTATCTTCTGCACCTATCCTTTTCTTCCCTCTCCGTTCCATTCCTATTAATCTATCCTTCCCTCCTCCTTATTTCTTTATAAGTTTTAGAATATGCCTTGATGGCATATATGTAGTATTGCCCTATTTAATCCATTCCTGATCTAAGTTTTCAGAACTATGAGCTCTCTTCCGCCCTGTAATGCCTCTGTGTCTTTCTTCTTCTGTACCTCATTTGTATAATATAATTACTATTTTTACCTTTTCCTGACAGTTTTGCTTTTTAGAGTCAGATCATAATCAACTCTGCCTCAACCTTTCTTTTGAGATACCCAATGACTGATGTCAGTCTTAAACATATAATGTACATTTCCATATAAAAAATATAAGTGATTTCTCCATGTTAAGTTTCTTGAAATTAATTTTTGGTATTGGCTCTTATATGTGTTAAATTTTCTATTAAGTTTGGGTTTGGTTGAGACAGAGTCTTGAAATCTGCAAGTTCATTGAATGCCCATTTTTTTTCACTCAGCATTATGGATAATTTTGCTGGATATGGTATTTTTAGTCACACATGTAGTTCTTTTGATTGCCTGTGGTCTTTTACTATACAATTCTAATTGTAGCTCCAGCATATTAGAATTTTTTTCTTTTTTCTTGCAAAGATTTCTCTTTGATTTTTGATGGCTTCAGAATTTGGCAATAATATTTCTATGTGTTTTCCAGAAAGGAGCTCTTTGTAATGGTGATTAGTAGATTTTTTTTTCTGTTTCTACTTTCCTCTCATGTTTTACCACTCCAGAACAATTTTGGGGAGATTATTTTTTTTTATTATTGTGTCAAGATTCTTGTTTTTTTGGTCACAGCTTTCAGGTAGTCCAATTATTCTTATATTTTCTCTTCTTGGTCTGATATCTAGATCTGTTATTTTTCTTATGTTTCACATTCTGTTTTATTTTTTCATTTTTTATATTTTGTTATTTCTTGGTCTCTTACAGCTTCCCTGTCACTACCTTGCCCAATACTAATTTTCAAAGAATTATTTTATTTTTTAAAACTCTATCTTCTTTTCTAGTTGATTACCTTTTTTCATAATTTTCTTTTTTTCTTCCTTCCTTCCTTCCTTCCTTTTTTTGTCTTTCCTCAATCTCTCTCACTTGATTTTTAAAGTTTTTTTTCCCTTCTATAAATTCTATCTGAGCATAAAACCACTTAATGTTACTTGTTGAGATAGAAAAGGCTTTTTTTTATTTGACTTTCTTCACTGAAGATGAATCCCAGTCTTCCCTATTCCTATGATAAATTTCTATGGGAAAGTTTGCCAATAAATATTTTTTTTTTCAAATAAGAGCTATTAGTATAAGCACCACTAATCCTGGGTTGGAGAGGATGGTGCTGTTAGTTTCACTTTAGTTTTCCCCTCTGACCTGGAACCCCAAACCAAAAGCTTCCCCCTCCTGCAAGGGCCAGAAACCAGCAGCATTCCTGCCCCACTGCTTCTACACTCACTGGATGTGCTGATGCTTTTACCAGGACTGGGTCCCCACAGCACACCTGGCCCTGGTGTTCCTAATCAGCCGAGGTTCCCTTAGTCTTTCCAGGGCTCAGACCTGGCCACCTAACTGATCTGGAGGTAAGAGTTCCTGTGGTTTGAGCTGAGACTCCAACCAAACCCAGCTAACCCTAGGTTCTATTTTCAGAGTTAGCCTAGAGGTAGTTGTACTTTACCCTGGTTAATTCTCATCCTGAGATGAGTTTTCCATTTTCCCGCATTGTCTCTGGAGAACCCTTATTCTTCCCCAAGTCTTTTTTGTTTTTCACCAATCTTTATTAACTCTGAGATCCAAATTTGTTCTGTTTGTGGGGGAAATTTGGAGAGCTTGAAATTTTCTGACCTACTTTTACCATCTTTCTAAAATCCTCCTCAAGTTATTCTTCTCAGTGAGCTTTTGTATCTCTCTTCCTATTTGGCCAATTTTGCTTTTTTTAAAGGCATTCTTCTTATTAGGTTTTTAAATTTTCTTTCTAATTACTTCCATTTCTCTTCCCACTTTTTTTTTCTACTTTTCTTGATTCCATGGTCTGAGATCAATTCTTATTTTTCTTGGAGGGTTTGGATGTGGGAGCTTTGACTTTGTTATCGTCTTCTGAATGTGTATTTTGATACTAACTTATCCTTATCATCATCCTAACTCTCTATGATTAGAATCTTTCTATTGCTTGCTTATTTTCACAGCCTATTAATTAGCTTTTAAATACTTCGTTGAAGTAGGATTCTGTTTCCAAGGTGGAGGGTAAGCTTCAAGGGTTTTGTGCAGCTGTTTTTAGAGATATCTAGGGACCTGTATTATGAGCTAGCACTGCAATCCATATCTGATTACAGACAAACCCTCAGTGTTAGCAAAGAGACCCCTTTAATCTCCTTCCAACTCGCTGTTTGGCCCCCTTACCTATGGTCTGAGACCCCTGGAAACCATATTGTTGCCACTGGTGCTGCTGTAGATTGTGGGGCCATGCTTTGTGACTGCACTTCAGTCCTAGCCTGGTGCACTAGACCTTCTAAACTCTCTTCTGCTGGAAAATTGTTACACTACATCCTTTTTGTGAGTTCTGATGCTCTAAAATTTGTTTAGAGTCATTATTTAAAGGTATTTGGAACGATTTGGGGGAGAACTCAAGTGAGTTCCTGCCTTTACTCTATTATCTTGTTTCTGCTTCTGGCATGTAGTTTAAAAAAATAACACAGGTATGCAGAAGGACAAGAGGCACATAGTTAGACTTTTATAGAAGTATGCAGTTAAAAAGCCCCCAACAAAACAAAACAGCTGAGGCATGGAGAGAGACCAATTAACAGAAGTGTACAGTTGAAGAAAGGCTATCCCTTGCCCATCAACTGGGAAACGGTTGAATAAGTTGTGGAATATGAATGTAATGGAATTATTACTGTTCTATAAAAAATGATGAGCAGGCTGATTTCAGAAAAAATTGGAAAGACTTAACGTGAATTGATGCTGCGTGAAGTAAGCAGAACCAGGAGAAAATGTACCCAGTAATACAAGATTATGTGATGATCAATTGTGATAGACTTAGCTTTTCTCAGCAATGTGGTGATCCAAAACAATTCCAACAGACTTTGGCTGGAAAATGCTATCCACATCCAGAGGAAGAATTATCGAGACTGAATGCAGATCAAGGTATACTATTTTCATCTTTTTTTTTGTTGTTTGTTTGCTTTTTCTTTCTCGTGGGTTTTTCCCTTTTGATCTGATTTTTCTTTTACAATATGAAAAATATGAAAATATTTTAAAAATTATTGCACATATATGAACTATATCAGATTGCTTGCTCTCTTGGGGAGTGGGAGAGAGGGAGAAAGGGAGAACAAATTTGGAACTCAAAATCTTATAATATTGAAAAGTATCTGTACATTTAATTGGAAAAATGATATAAAAGAGAGAAAAAAAAGAAAGATATCCTTACCAGAGTGTTCCAAGATGAACTGGGTAACCAGAGGGGACCTAGAATTTTCCTCACAAAGAATATTAGACTCAATCATGATGGGAGCTTGGAAGGATTGGAGCAAAAAGAAGGATTTACTAGATGAGGGGAGTGAGTGGGGGAGGGAGAGTTGGACTCTCAGTTGTGCCTAGTTCATTCCTGCTGGCATTGGAGAGTCTAATGACTTGGTTCTATGTCCAGTCCCACTTCTAACACCAATTAATGTCAACTGCCTCTAACATGTGGATGGCTGGAGCCAAGCAAAGCACACTAGAGACAGAAGAATCAAACAAATTTAATATTAAAGTGAGGGAAATGGCTCACCAGCAAGGATGTGTGTGTGTGTGTGTGTATGTGTGTGTGTGTGTGTGTGTGTGTGTGTGTGTCTGTCTGTCTGTCTGTTTTAGTGTGGCCAAATCTCAGGACTGCACAGTGACTGCATGGTGAGCTGTAGCCCTGACAATGAGGGATAACAGTAACAATATGACAAGTTTGATTCATCACAGGCCTTAATGACTAGAACAGGGATATGACAGGTGCTTGTCTGAGCTCAGAGAACACCTGTGTGCTGGTCAAAACAAAACAGTAATTATGTGATTTTGCCAGAGGTAAGACCATCCAGAGGGTGAGTGCAAAGGATTATTGTTATGCCAAGCTTGGGGCATAGCCTGCTTACCAAGTCTTGCTCTGGAGGACAAGGTATCTTTTAATATCTTAACAAAATGCAAGAAACATGTATGTATGTATGGCAAGGAATACATGAAGAGACCCATGTGGCTAGGGGCAACTCATGCCTTTGGTGATATCATTAGGTAAGTCATTTCTTCCTTAGAAATCCTATTCTGATCTCTTTGCCCCAGCTGCTTACTGCTAAGTACCTATGTGAACTCTTTCCCAGGAGGAAAGTCTGCCATTCTCTCAATTCCTTTAAGTCTGACCTATAATTCCATTTTTTTTACTGGGTATCTGTTCCTCCCATGAAAGGCTACTACTTGTGCATCTATAACCCTTTTCCTATTCTATACTAAGGTGGAAATTGCAAGGGGAACACTGATCTCAGATCACTTATCTCCCTATCCGTGCGTTTTTTATCAAATAGAAGCATACCATATTTATAGATCTCCTTTAGAAAGCATTAATGGACAGTAGTAAGCAGCTTGGTGGATAGAATGCTGGGCCTGGAGTCAGGAAGACTCATCTTCCTGAATTCAAATCTGGCCTTAGACATTTATTAACTGTGTGATCTTGGACAAATCCCTTAACCCTGTTTGTTTCTTCATCTGTGAAATAAGCTGAAGAAAGAAATGGCAAACTACTCCACTATTTCTACTAAGGAAACCTCAAATGGGATTAGGACACAATTAAAAATGACTTAAACAATACCAACCACAAATAGACAATGATAGCAATTCCCATTCTGATGGTGCTTTAAGATTAATAAAGGTCTTTCTTCACAATAACCTTGTAAGGTAGGTAATGTACATAGCATTATCCATGTTTTATAGATCAGAGAATAGGAACTGTCCATGATCACAGATTTTAAGTGAAAGGTTTAGAATTCAAATCTCCTGACTCTAGTCTAGGGCTCTAGCCCTGGAAATACTGTAGATGTCTCTTTGGAAAGTGGGAAGAAGTATAGGAAAAGAAGGACATTTCAGGAATACAGAAAGCATCACAGAAAGGGAAGACAAAATAAATATGTTGAAGACAAATTTCACCTATTTCATAATATGGAAGACAACATGGATAGTATATTATAGAAGTCTTTTGGTATGATCCTGGGAGGTGTGTATCAGCCATTTGGAAGATGTAAACAAGAAGTTGAATCCAATTGTGGGGCTTGTCTCTATCTACCAACAATGTATCAGTCCCCGTTTTCCCAAATGTCCTCCAACATTTATCATTATCTTTTGCTGTCATTTTAGCTAATCTGAGAAGTGTGTGATGGTACCTCAGAGTTGCCTCAGTTTTCATTTCTCTGATTAATAGTGATCCTAGAGCATTTTTTTTTCACATGACTAGAAATGGTTTTAATTTCTTCATTTGAGAATTGTTCATATCCTTTGACCATTTATCAACTGGAGGATGGCTTGAATTCTTATAAATTCTAGATAATTCTCCAAATATTTTAGAAATGAGGCCTTTATCAGAACCCTTAAATGTAAAAAAAATTTCCAGTTTATTGCTTCCCTTCCAATCTTGTCTGCATTGTACAAGAACTTTTTGACTTAATATAATCAGAATTATCCATTTTGTATTACATAATATACTCTAGTTCTTATTTGGCCACAAATTCCTTTCTTCTCTACAGATCTGAGAAATAAATTATCCTTTGTTCTTCTTATTTGTTTATAAGTAATACTCTTTCTGTCTAAATCATTAACTCATTTCGACCTTAACTTGGTATAGTGTGTTAGATGTGGGTCAATATCTAGTTTTCAAATTTTCCCAACAATTTTTGTGAAATAGTGAGTTCTTATCTCAGAAGCTGAGGTCTTTGGGTTTGCCAAATACTAGATTACTATAATCATTGACTACTGGGTCTTGTGAACCTAACCTATTCTACTGATCAATTACTCTGTTTCTTAGCTAGTGCCAAATGGTTTTGATGGCCACTGCTTTATAATATAGTTTTAGGTCTGGTATAGCTAGACCACCTTCATTTGCATTTTAAAAATTATTTCCATTGAAATTCTTGATCTTTTTCTTCTTCCAGATGAATTTTGTTATATTTTTTACACACACACACACACACACACACACACACACACATACACATATATATATATTTATATATTATAGATAATAATATATATATTTATAATATATATTATATATATTATCATATATAATATATTATATACATTATATATTAATATATTATATTAATATTATTTATAATTTAATTTATATAAATAAAATAAATATTAATATATATTATATAATTATTATATATATATATATATATAAAACACTTTAGCTCTGTAAAGTAATTTCTTGGCAGTTTGATTGGTATGACACTGAATAAGTAGATTAATTTAGGTAAAATTGTCATTTTTATTATATTAGCTTGGCCTACCCATGAGCACTTGATATTCTTCCATTTTTAGATTGACATTATTAGTGTGGAAAGTGTTTTGTAAATTGTATTTATATAGTTTCTGATTTTGTCTTGGCAGGTAGACTCCCAAATATTTTATATTATCTACAGTAATTTTAAATGGAATTTCTATAAGAGATACAAAGGTATCTCTTACTGCTGGACTTTTTTGGTGACATATAGAAATACCAATGAATTATGTGGATTTATTTTGTATCCTTCAACTTTGCTAAAGTTGCTAATTGTTTCTAGTATTTTTTTCAGTTGATTCTCTAGGATTTTTAAAGTATATCACCATATCATCTGCAAAGAGTGATAATTTGGTTTCCTCATTACATACCCTAATTAGGAGTCTATTCTTAAAGTGAAATGAACACTAACCTGAAGCCAAGAGAGACCTGATTTTGAATGCTGTTTCTGACACTTACTAGCTATTTAAGTACAGAAAATCACTTAATGTGAATCTCTGACAGTTTCCACATCATCTTAAATCTTATGGGTATCTTAATACCTGTAGTACCTACTTCAATGGATGGTTGTATGGATCTAATAAAATAATGTGTGTAAAGGGCTTTTATTTTATGTAAGTGCCAACCATCATCATTATTTTTTTTTCTTTGTTCTGAGGTTGACCTGACAGCTGTTTTAAAATTCCATTTCTCCCTTTCCATTGTTTTGTCCTTTTAAAAACTTTTATGATCACTTCCTCCAGAGGCTCAGGTATATTTTCTCATGAGCTTCAGCAAATGCAAAACCCATCATTAAGTGTTCTGTAAAATTATACATAGAAAGAAGAAACCAAATCATTTCAACCCTTGCCTTTCCCTGTTTGATACAGTACAGCTGCCTCTACAACCTATACAAAAGGCCTAGAGACAGAGCCAACTGCTACATGGGTAATGACATGGAACCAATGGATTAAGCTCTGGTATGTGTCTAGGACATAAATAATGATTGTCTCCACTCCCTATCCCTTAACAATTTTCTACACAGTTTACACTATGAATAGAGGGATGGAAATCTCAAAGTCCTTTTGTTTTAGGAAAATATGATGATTGGAAATTGTCTCACGGCTACTTGATAATCGAGATTTTCCAGTTAATTACTTTTTGCTTTTTTCCATGTTTTCTGTTTGGGAAGAGGATATTGATAACCAAGAATTTTAAAAGATGAATGGATATATCTTATAAGGTAATGAGAGTAACTGACTTAATTTGCTATCTGTCAGACTCCAATATTATGCATGTAAAATATAGTGTTATTTTTTAAAGGAAGAATCTTTTGACCAAATACAACCAAATTTCTGTTATGTGATTATCTTTACATACCATTTTTCCTTTGTCTACTTAATACTATATTTTGGTAGCAGGTAGGTAGCAGGCAAGAGCATTGGGCCTTGTGAATCAGGATTGCATGAGTCTGAATTGGACTTTAGGTGTTGTCTCTTGGTTCCTTCAGCCTCATTTTCTCATCTGTAAAATGGGTTAAGAAAAGTAACTAAGTCACAGGAGTGTTGTGAGCATCAAATGAGATAACATAAGCACAGAGCCTCGAAAACCTTAAAGCACTAGAAATGTTAGCAATTATTAAGATTGCTCCCACTTTTTTTTGGACTTCATTATTTGCTAAGTGCTTTATATTCATTATCTAAGTTGATATATTCAACAACTCTTTGATCTAGCTGTTAATTATGAAATTTCCCAGTTGAGGAAGTCTATACTCAGGGATGATATGACTTACCTAGAGTTAAATGGCTAGTAAATAGCTGAGCAGATTTTCCTAGCTTCAAGTACAGAACTCTATCCAGAGTTGGTAGGGACCTCTAGAACCAAATAGGCCAACCCTTTCCTAAAAAAGAATGCTCTCTATGATACAATCCACAAGTGATCAATCAATTAATAACCATTTATTAAGCTCCTACTGTGTGTCATTGCTAAATGCAGTGCTTGAAGACCTGGAAATAAAATTGAGCCTGGAAGCTAAAGAAAGAATTCAGTATATTTACTGCCCCTTGTTTGAAAAATTTTTAAAAGATTGATATCTTTTGTCTTTATATCATCTTCATTTGATAATATCTCTCTCATTTTCCCTCCTTCACCAGCTGTTCCTTGGGCAAAAAATACAAAGAAATCTGAAAAAGGCAATTTAGCAACATTTGACCAGATTATCAGCTGAATCTGATATCCCCTCTCTCTCCCCTTTAAACACAGACCCAGGATTCTTCCCTGGGTCTGGTGACCTTGAATTGTAAGGAGCTTCAGGAGCCCCTTATTCAACTCCTCATTTCAAAGATGCCCATGGCTACACAAGGACAAACATCTGAATCAGGACTGAAATCTAGAGCCAGTGTTCTTTCTACTGTGTTGTGAAAGAAAAAAAAAATTACATTCTGCATTTTAGCCCAAATCTGTCAAGTTCAACAACAAAGTAAAACAAAATTGCAGTATTTAAATTTATAGTTTTTGATTTAACAAACATGTTAATGTTAGAGCAGCCTTGGGAAAGATATCTTCTTGAAATCAGTTCCATCCTCTCTAAGGATTTTTCTTTCATTTTGGTCAAAAGTAAGAAAAGAGACTTGACCTGTGATTCACCAGAATACCCAATTCTAAGGAGGAAGAAATTCGGTCTACTTATGTAAGCTAGCACCTTCTCTGCACCTTTATAGTTTAGAGACTTCCCTGGGTAAGTGCCTTTCCCAGGATCACACAGCTAGTAAGTTTCACAGAGAAACTTGGAACCTATGTCTTCCTGGTTCCTGTTTCCCACATGCTATTCATTGTCTCTCAAATGGAGAAATTTTTCTCTTAATTGGACTAAACAAAAAAATAGCTCTATTCTTAGTTTAGTCACCATAAACAAAACAAACTCCTTCTAATGATGTGAGTCATTGGGAAATTGTCTTTTATTCGAGAAAAATCAGGAAACTGTCACTATTATTTCTTAATATTGTATTTTTCTTAATAGTATTTAACAGTGTTTAATCAACTGATGCTCAGTGCTATATGCTTCCATTGGCTAAGCTGCCTCTAAGGTTGACTTTTTTTTTTTTTTTTTTTTAAAAGCAAGTAACAGAACTGGTAAAAAGCCAAGCTTCTAAGCTAATGTTATTCTCACCTTTTTGCCACCCAGATACTTAAGACATAGTAGTGACTCACCTCCTGACCTAGAGGTATTAAAATGCAAATACAGACTTTTTTTGGACACAGCTAATGTAGGAATTTAATTTTGTTGCACTTTACAGCTTTAAACTCTCCTTCCCCCCCCCTTTTTTTTTTTGGCTTAATGGGGGTGAGGATAACGGGAGAAATGGATTAATTTCTTAAAAAGATATTTATGCTATGATCATCACATTTATTTCAGGATAATTTATTGCTATCCAGAGTATTGCTCTGAATTAAAATTCAGGCATTGACCCACACTGCCAGAGAAGAATGGTAAATGCATCATCTTGCTATATTAAGAAAAAAAAAGTATTTTAGTGTCCTGCCTTAGTAGGACTATTATTGGTATGTTTGTTATTAGGAATGAACAGGAAGTATTTATTGAAATAAATGTGGACTTAAAGTAAACAGCATTTATATTTTTAAATGACTATTGCTGAGACACTTTTTTTTTTTAAAGAGAAAGCTTTATTATCTTGTTGCCTATTCTAATTCTTTTCATTTCTTTTTTTTTCCTTTCTTTTTCTTTTTTCTTTTTTTGTGGTGAGGCAATTGGGATTGAGTGATTTACCCAGGATCACACAGCTAGTAAGTGTTAATTGATTGATAGTGGATTTGAATTCAAATCCTCCTGACTTCAGGGCTGCTACTCTATCCACTGCACCATCTAGTTGCCCCAAGACATTTTTTAATGAAATAAAAAAAAATAAAATGTAAGTGGCAAAACATTTTGATTTTGAAGATGAATATTAGGATGACTATACAAAGAGCAGAACTAAAACAGAAACTCTGGTTCCTCAAATGAAACCTCTACTTTTCTAGAAATTCAAAACATTCCATTTTAACCTGCCATTCATGTTGACTTCATACTAGTGATCTTTCTATATTCACTTTATTCTTTTACTTGTTAGTTACCTGTTGTACAGTAAGAGCTTAAAAAATGCTTGTTAACTGACTGGTCTCATCAGCTCCCATGAGTTGAATTATCTCTGCTAATAATTCCCAAATTTATAATCCTAACCCTGGTCTTTTTCTGTAGTCACAGTCCTGTATCAATAGCTCTCTGCTGGACATTTCAAATGGATGTGGAAATCCCATATGCATCTCAAAACTCAATTGATACAAAGCAAAATTCATCATCTTCCCCCCCCCAAACTGATTTCTTTTAACCTTCTTTAATATCTACAGGATACTTCCAATCACCCAGATTTACAATTTTGGTGTCATCTTTACCCCCTGACTCTCATTCATTCCAAATATCCAGTCAGTTGCCAGATCTTGTCACTTCTGCCCTTACATCTCTTCCCTATTTCCCCTTCTTGTATACCTCTCCTGTTGGAAGGCACCCAACAATTTCTGTAGTTTAGGCCTTTATTACCTCTCTCCTAGACCCCCGGCTGATCTTTGTTGTCTAAGTTTTCCCCAGTATAACATTCTCTGCATAGTTACCAAAGTGATTTTTTAAAGCATAGGTTTGACCATGTCACTACCTTAGTCAATAAATTTCAGTGGCTCCCTATTTCCTCTACAATCAAAATATGAACTATCTTTTACACATGATATTTTATCTACTTTAGGTGGGTACCTTTGTAATTGCTGTGTACTATGTTTAGAATACTTTCCCCTACTCACCCTCCACATTTTAGACTCCTTGGTTTCCTTCAAAATTCATTTCAAATGTTCCCTTCTACATGAATCCTTTTTATTTATTTATTTTATTATAGCTTTTTATTTACAAGTTATATGCATGGATAATTTTTCAGCATTGACAATTGCAAAACCTTTTGTTACAATTTTCCCCTCCTTCCCCCCACCTCCTCCTCCAGATGGCAGGTTGTCCAATACATGTTATATATGTTAAAGTATATGTTAAATACAAGTATACATGTCCATACAGTTATTTTTCTGCACAAGAAGAATCGGACTTTGAAATAGTGTACAATTAACCTGTGAAGGAAATCCAAAATGCAGGCAGACAAAAATAGAGGGATTGGGAATTCTATGTAGTGGTTCATAGTCATCTCTCAGAGTTCTTTCACTGGGGGTAGCTGGTTCAATTGATTAATGCTCTATTGGAACTGATTTGGTTCATCTCATTGTTGAAGAGGGCTGCATCCATCAGAATTGATCATCATATAGTATTGTTATTGAAGTATATAATGATCTCCTGGTCCTGCTCATTTCACTCAGCATCAGTTTGTGTAAGTCTCTCCAAGCCTTTTTGAAATCATCCTGCTGGTCATTTCTTACAGAACAATAATATTCCATAACATTCACAGACCACAATTTACTCAGCCATTCTCCAACTGATGGACATCTATTCAGTTTCAAGTTTTTGGCCATTACAAAGAGGGCTGCCACAAACATTTTGGTACATAAAGGTCCCTTTCCCTTCTTTAATATCTCTTTGGGGTATAAGCCCATTAGCAACACTGCTGGATCAAAGGATATGCACAGTTTGATAATTTTTTGAACATAGCATGAATCCTTTTTTAGTCTAGTTGTTAACACCCCCACATATAATTTATTAGTGCTTTCCCTTCTAGGCTTACTTTCACCTACTCTGGATGTATCTTTTATGTATCTGTTCACATTGATGCTATCTTCTGCTTTGGAATACATATATATATATATATATACATACACACAGTGATATATTTCTGTTAATTCCCTATGTATAGTGAATAACAGACAAACTTTACTGGAGGTATTCGCTGCAAAATTTTTTTTTAATTAGCCATCTTCTAATTCCAATTGCATTGATTTTGCTCATGCAAAAAAACTTCCTGATAATTTACATAATTGAATAAGAATTTTCCCAAACCATTTTGGCCACCATATACTTTTTAGGCTTGAAAAATATTGATGAAATCATTACATGTAGTAATGTTATGTGACCTGAAGCTGTGGAATACCCTTTGTAATGGGGAAAAATTCTGGAGCAAAATAGAAGAAACAGCTTATTTTCATTCTAAGAAGTTTAATTACTTTAGAAATAGAATCTGAACCTATGATGTCATCCATATAGGGAACTCCCACTTGAGGAAATAGTTCCTGCCAATGCAGGTAGAAGACACTTCTGCAATAACTTAAAGAGCTGTCTGGAGAAGTGAAATAAATTGTCTGAGGGAAAATATGAACACAAGTGTGCTGCCTTTCATTCTGCCTCTGTGTAATTACAATATAGCTATGAATTATATAGCAGATTTTTAACTGGCTAAATGATTAAGCCTGGGGCATTAAAGAAGACATCAGCATCAAAGTAGGGTGATGTCTAATGCTATTGTTCAGTCTTCAGCCCCTGTTGTGTTAAGAATAAGAGATATCTAGAGCAATAAGGAGTTTTATATGCCATCAAATTAGGAGTCTTTTCAAAATTTTAGTTAATAGAAAGATGGATAAACTGGACTAAATCTAACAAAAGAAACAATATAGATAAATTTCCAGTTTGGTTAAAAAAAAGAAATTATACAAGACAGAGCTATGCAAGGAATAACAATAATCTGTGTTAATAGCAACGTATGTGAAAAAGATGCATGGATTTTTGTTTACATCATGACATGGCCACCAAAAAAAAAAAAAAAAAACAAACAAGTATGATCTCACAAGCTACATTTACAGGTAGATAACCAAGGTAACAGGGTGATGTACAAAAAAAAATACTACAATTTACATCTAGGAAACTAGATTTGGATACTAGTAACTTTTGGCAGGTAATGGAGAAGGCAGCTGATCTCCATAGAGGTGGAATACGGAAAAAAATCATATTGAATATCCATTGGATTATAGAGCGATAGATAAAAGCATATCACACAGTTTGAGGTTTACTACTCTAGTGGTAAAGGTCAAAGTTGAAATGACTGAGGAAAACAAAAGTTTAATCCGAACATATTGATTTATTGAGCAATATATGTCAATTGTCCATCAAACTAAGACTAGACCACCTCAATTTAGGCTTTGACCCAGAATACAGAGGAAAACAGACTTTTATACATTGAAAACAATCAAATAAGGCCAATTAATTAAATGGACATTTGGTTGTCTGATTTCTAATTGGATGAAAGATTAGGGACTTTACAAGTTGGGAGGGGGAGAGTGAATAGGTACAATTTCCTGAAATCAGAAAAGGAGGCGTCCACTCTCTAGTGTTTATAAACCAAAGGACCATGGAAACGATAACTGATCAATGTGGGGCCAATTTTCAGATAAGACATGTGAGATATACAGTTGTGAGAAAACTCCTCACATAAATCTTTGGATCTGAGTTTCTGGTCAGCATAACCTTGATTCTTAGTTGAGGGTCTCTAAACAGTAGGCAAAAGTGGACCCAGTTTCCCAGCAATGCAGAGCTAAGTTCAAACAATGCAATAAGATTTTTTACCAGTTCCCTCAACTGAATAAATTTTTCACAAGACAAGATTTGGATTAGGCTTATAATTAAATAGAAAGGGAACTCAGCCAGCTTAATTCACATAATTTACCACTTGCTGTCCAATTCCCTTAATTTTCCCCCTTTTGATTTATGGGGAGTGGGCAGCCTCCATCATAGACCACTTATCTATGAGCCAAATCTATAAGGTTTTTCATATATATACATATATATAAATCAGAATTACATGTCAAGTTGCATATCAAACTATTTAGAGACTCACAAATGGAATAATTTTGAGAAGGGAGATTTACTCATCACCAAGGTAACCAAGAAAACAAATTTAAATATAAATAACATGAAATAAAAGCCAGAGCAATGTAGTAATGTACATCTAGTCTCTTCGTATTCTATTAACTACCAATGTCCATTTATTTCATCAGTACATTTTGAGTTCCAGATGTCTCTCAAGTAAGTTGTCTGATCCCTGGATGCCATTTGTCCTTCCTTCTTTAAGAAGACTAATAACATCAGGAAGGTGATGTGACTTGCAAATGAATTAGATCTAAGTGAGGTAAAATTGTGCAAAGTCGTCAGAGTCCAGTGGCAAGACATGGGTCAGCACAACTGGTGATGGCCCCTGCCATCCCAGAATGTCATCTTTTATACTTTTTGGGGATGGTCTTCATTCTCAGAGCAACCCTAAAGAAGACCGTTTCTCTGGTTTCAAATCATTTTGTAGAAGTTCTCCAATCTTGAAACTTGCATTTAAAAATTAAAACTAACCCCATTCCAGGGTTTCAGATGTATATATAGCAAATTCCTCATGTTTGACTCATATTAAACTAAGCCACAGTAGTCAGACCATATCAAGAGGTATGCTGCTAAAGGAGGTGATCTATATGGAAAGGGACTCGGAACCACATGCTATGGTTTTCACTGGAAGGAAAAAAGGATACTGAGCTTAGGAAAGGTGGGTAGGGGCTTTAGATGTCAGCTTCTTAAACTATGGGTTACAACTCCATATGGGGTCTTGTTAACTGAATGTGGGGGTTGCAAAATTATGATTATCAGCAAATGTTTGCTTTATATACCTTTTTATTCCTGTGTACCGAGTCATAAAATTGTTTCTGGTGAAAAGGGATTGAGACTGGAAAAAAATTTAAGAAGCCTTGCTCAGAGTTGGAATAATTACATAGATTATATTTACTTTATCACTCGAGTTGTAAACAAGCACCGGTATTTAAGAATTATTTTTAATTATTAGAACTATTATATTTGTTATTATACATAAGAATTATTATATTTAAGAAATTAGAAGACAGTAGATCTCAGTTTAACCCAAGAAGAGAGATGTTTGGTTGTAAGAGGTAGAATTAGCTACTACATTTAAATTTTGAGGGTTTCTGGAACTTTGGATTGGGAAGGAAGGCTTTTTAAAGAGGCACAATTTGGACTCTATAATCTCAGAATTTGAGTTAAGATTTAGATGGGAAAAAGTAAATAAAAGGTTGAGACTAATAAAATCTTAGACAGGATATGCCCAGAAATATCATTTTGTTTTTTGTTAAAACCCAGGAACTTGGCTTAGTATCTTGCAGATAGAATAATATAGTATTAGTAATAGCAAACATAAAGCACTGGAAAAGTTGTAGCAGATGGTCAGTGATTCAGAAAGTAACAGCCAAATTTGGCTTGTAAAGTTACTTAACTCTGCTTAGTTTGTTCTCTGCTTAGAATTTGGATACTTGGTTACTCAAAGAATCTTCTCTAAAAAAAAAAAAACAAAAAGTATGTGGAAGCTAGGTGGCACAGTGAATAGGAGAACCAACCCTAGAATCAGTAGGACTGGAGTTCAAACCTACTAGCTGTGTGACCCTGGGCAATTTATTATCACTACCTCCAAAAAAAAAAAAAAAAAAAAACCCAAAACAAAACAAAAACTAAACAAAAAACAAACCCAAAAAGTCCTCCTCATAGGTTGGTTGAGCCAAAGACAGTTAATCACAATTTCTTACAATAATCTTAAAGAAGACTAGTCTTCTGTCTCTTTACCAGGCCTTAAAATAAGTCACACAATCAGACATTGAACTTGCAGATAAAATGGGATCTTGAAGATTTAGGGTCATAAGAATGCTTGTGAAAAGAAGGTTAATTTGATGGCAGGATATAATACACAGGACTTATTGTTGACAGTGAGGTATATAAAAACATTTATTAAGTGTTTAAAAACAGTTTACAGTGTCAGTGACAATTTAAAAAAATAGTTAATCACTTAAAACTTGGCAATCTAGAGTTTAAAAGCCAATGTTAAAAATTTAAGCCTTCTATTGATTCTTCATCTGGCAGCTTTTCCCTATAGGTAGAGAGAAATGAAAATATCAGGTGCATACTTCTCAAATCAACCAACTATGTATAGCTACTGTTAAACTCTAGATTTCTCACCATGAATTATACCTTCACACATACCAAAAAGCAGATTCTTATTGAAGATCTGGATAGGCATTTTGTCATTTTGAATAATCCCAACCTGACCTAATAATCAACATTTAAAATTGAAGATTTGATCTTCAGAACAGGAAGAAATCTTCAGAATGGCAGAAGATAAGGTTGTTTTATTTTTTTTTTTTAATAACAAAAGCTTATTGTCTTGTTTTTATAATTCCATTGATGTCTTAGTTTATTGCTTTCTTCCTGCCCAAGTGACTCTTTGCTGGCAGAAGAGATAGAGAAAAAAAATCAAATGGGGAGCTTTTCCCCAAAGACAACCTTTGGGACTTTGTTCTAACAAATCTTATAACCTAATAAATAGAATAGGGATAAACTACTGTGTGTTCATATGTGAAACACCTAAAACCTTCTCTCAGATACTGCGTACATGATATTGAGCTTCATTAACTTTATATAATCCTGGAACAGAGACGACTTCTGGAATTCTATACATGCTTCCATTAAAAATTGATTCAATTAGTCATATTTAAGATAACTGTCAAAGATTCATTTTGACCTAAAGCCATGCTTTCACAATGTTACTGTACTTTTGGGATTGAAGACAAACCTTTTAAAGATTGTTGGGTTTTTTTAGAGGCTTATGGTTGCACTCTTGGTTCTTCAGTTCTCCATTTATCACTGGATAATGAGATGGAAAATATTTTTAAAACTAGAAACTGAAAATAGTTTCAGTATGATTTACTATTTAGGTTGGGACTTGTTGGGTAGAAGGAGAATAGAGGGAAGGGTACGAAAGAAGTAACAATGCTTTATCTTTGGATCTTAAATGCCAGAGTCCCAACAGGTTTTCTTTGGGAAAAGCTCCCCATTTGGTTTCTTATATATCTGTTGCCAGGGAAGACTCATTTGGGCAGGAGGAAAGTGATAGAATAAAATGAATGGGATTATAAAAACAAAAGACAAAACCTCTATATTAAATTAGAGAGTGAGCCAATCTGATCTCACTGTTTTAGGCCATCATTTTTTATAGTTCTTAATTTATAATTAAGTTCTTATAGTTTACATAATTCTTCAAAGGGAAAGGAGCCCAACACTGGATAAAACTCAGAATGCTTTCTTGAGATATAACCCTACGATATTTCCAAAGAAATTTCACCTCAGGCATTTGTGATTAGATCTAAATCTAAAAAAAGAATACATTTAGGGCTGGTGATTTTTTTCTCTCAAATTATTTAAGAGAGTTTCAGATACTAGTTTCATCATAAGATTCTAAATTAAGGGCTAATAAAGGACTTAAGAGGTACTCTAGTATCCATTTTCTGGATTAAAAACAAGCAAAACCCACGAAAGCTTGTATAGGTAGCCATTATTTGAAAAAATTCTGTTATCATCATATGACAATTATGCTGCTATTAAGCCATAGAGGCAGGATTTCATCTGCAGATTTATTTCCTAGCTCTGGATGAGATTTGATAGGGGAAGTGTTTAAATTGACCAGAGAATGACTCAGATGGTTTGAGTTCTTCCCTGACAAAGCCAGTTGAACTTGCTACAGGCAAACACCACATATGATTTTTTTTCTGATCAACTTATTTTCCTCCCATGTAAATCCCCTTAAATTTAAAACAAGAATCAGGGGTTAGAATCATACCTTGAACTAATCTCAGCCAGCTTTTCTTTGCTTACCTGTGGCCCACTTTGACCTTTATAAATTTGTGTTTGAGCTGCTTGCAGGTCCATTCTAATCAAAATCTGAAGGAAGAAATTTCAAAGCATTAGGAGGATTTGAAAATTAAGATAGACTAGACACCACTTAGAAGGGTTAAGTTTCCTTCCTTTAATGTATCATTTTTAAGTTAGACTTTTTTTTTTAATTTAAGAATTTGAATTAAAGGGAAATTGTGGTTCTCAGTGCTCAATTTAACTTTGAGCTTTGTGTTAGGAAAGCTAATGAATTTTTTTTGTTCCCCCTCCCCCCCCCCAACCCAAAGGTCCTTTTATCTGTAATCACATGAAATGCCATGAAGATACTATAACATCATGCTTACCCATTTTGTTTTGACAGGTAGCCTCATGTTTTTGGAGTTTTTCACGTGGGACCACATGACGAGCATTATATTTACAGCTAGCCATTTCTTTTGCCTTCTTTGGGTTTTTCTGAAGAAAAGAAAGCCCTATTGTTAAAGGGGGCATTACAGAAGTTCTTACTATCCCTTTTCCTATGCAAACTGTCCTCTCCCCCTTTTCTTTTACCTTCCTAGTCCTCATATTTTAGGATTTAAGGAGATAGAGTAGAAATACTCACTAGTTTGCATTGTGCAAGATGATACTGCATCCGATGTTCTGATATGAAATGGCTTGGGTCATAAGGGCACTGTACTTTGCCGTCTGGATCCATGATACCTGGGCAGCAGGAACCATACATTAGCAAAACACAGAAGAAAAAGCCAACACATAAGACTAACAATCTCGACAATGTCTTTTTTTCCTCAAAATAGAAGTGGATAAGACAGGTTTCCTCCTAATTCTATTTCTAGGAAAGGCTTTAAACGCCTGAAGTCACTACTTTAAGAATCCCTGGGGAAAGGGATTCTGTCTCTGAAGCTTAAAGACACAAGCTTCTACTCAGTAAGTCTTCCTACAAGTTAGACTTGTGTTTATAGGTTTCTGGGAACTAATAAGATTTGGTCTCTTAGAGTGAAGTACTGGGCATCTTATCTGAAGGTAAGGTGTATCCCGTCTCATCCTCTCTCACCGCAAGAAGAACTAATAACATTTGATAAATAACTAATAAATGCCAACATTTAGTAAGTATCCAATGTGTGTTAGCATGGAGAAGAGAAAAAAATAAATACCTAAACTCAAGGAGTTTACATTCCACTGGAATAAGAGACCTCTGCTATGTCCTGTTTAAGATGGGGCAAGCCAGGACTGAGAAACTCAAGTTTCTCCATTGCCCTATCAATTAACAAGCATTTCTGAAGTATCTTCTTTGTACCAGAAATTGTGCCAAGCTCTGGGGTTACAAAAAAAAAAATTTCAAGGAGCTTCTAATATAATGGAGAAAAGAATGCTTTACAGCTTTACTGCCTCCTTCCACTCCTACAAGAGATGCTCACTGAAACAAAAAACAAACAAATAACAGGACTGCTTTAAAGATGTTCTAAAAGAGCAACTTCCCATTCAAATCCACTGCCTGGGTAGACTAGTCTCAAAAGTGTGGCACACTGGTAGAATCCTGGGCATTTGTTAACAACTGGGTCTAGAAAAGGAGGTAGGTTCTTAGCTGAACTAAGCCCTGGGAGGTTAGCTGGCCCTCTAACCTTCCCCCCCCCTGCCCCCCCAGTTCTGCTTCAGAGAAGCCTTCCGACCTTAGATCTGTTAGTTAGGAGAGGAAATTGTTCCTCAGAGCAGCCACTTGGAGAGTAGAAGCACGTGCTGTCTGGGGAGCCCAAATGTTAGCTGCCACTCTTACTTCAAGGACTCCCAAGTTACCCAGGCAACAGCTGCAGGCCTGGCTTGTTGAAAATACAGATCAAGAAAACTAGGCATGAATAGTGGGAAGGGAGGAGGTCGAGTTTATTCCGGATCTGCTCTCTATCATGCCTGGGGCACTGGCAGAGGGCATAGAGATAGGTTGTCAAATGCCTGAAGGCACATCTGCCACCTAAGTGATTAAGTCCAGGGATTTAGGCACAGGTGCCTCTTAGGAAGCACTGTCACAAATCAGTGCCCCTGTTCAAAAGCTTCCTTCGAATTTTAATGATCAGATTAGAGCCAGGAACTGTGTGCTTCACATAAAGATAGTTGGACCTCTGAAAAAACAGTGAGACAGGTTTACTAAGTATTCTAGAACACTATTAAATCTTGTTATCAGTTATAGGAACCTGTGCTAACTCCAGTTAGTTGTCAGACTATAACAACATAGTGTTATTTTATAGGGGGAAGAAAAAGAGGCCTAGAGAAAGATGACAACCAGGCTATGGACATAAAGGCAAGAGGTAGAATTTCAATCTATTAACTCCCTCTACAAATCCAATTTTCACTAAAGAAGCAAACTCCCTCCAAGACTTGAAGACAATTTGAGAATCATAGCAAATGTGCTTTGGGGAAAAGGGTAGTTTTTCTTAAAAAAGAAAAAAAAAAGTTGCTAAAAGTGAGGGGGGGGGAAGAAATCTGTTCATCCTTGAAACAAGTTTTAGTGATCAAGGAATTTTTTTTTAGGTCTGAGAGCAGTTCTAGACTCAGAATAATTCGCTAACTGGATCTTGGGTTTGCTTACTTGAGGACTCCTTAAAGGTGAGTAACCTTGTAAACAAATGATTTAATACACTGAAAGTGCTTTCCAAGTCTTTAGAAATGCTAGTTATTGCTATTACATCTTTCTGCCAGCCATATCCACTCCCACTAATTAAGAGACTCACCAAATTCTTGAAGTAGTCTGCCTTGATTGTCAAGAATTCAAGAGGAGGGGTCACTCATATATTAAAATCCTTCTGCAAGACAGTAGGAGATAGGCAGATTATGGAACAATGAGGAAATCTAACTGCCTTTCAGTGGAATGAAAAATAGCCTTGACCTCAATTCTACCTCAACTGCTCCAACTTGATCACAGAATCCACGATTTATCACTTGGCAATCAGAGATTTGACTTTACAAGTCTCACAAGAAAGGCTTTTCTAGCTTGTCTCAGTTAAGTTTAATTTTGTGACACTAAACCCTTTTCCAGTCTAACACAGTCTATGGAAATCTATTACTCAGAATCATATAAACATATAAGATACATAAGATTAAAAAGGAAATCAATTACATTGAAATAAAAGTTAACATACTTCAGATTAAGAACCCCTGAGAGTTAAGGTTTCTTTTTTAAAGCATTCAGAAGACAAACATCATTAAAACCCCCAATATGTATTTGATGCTGTGTGGGAAGGAGGAGAGATCCCCCCTGCTCAGAGACGCAGGTCCAAATGCAAAAAAATTCCTGAACCCCAAAGTCTGACAAAAAAGGAAGTTTTATTTTTAGTTAAGAAGCTCTCTTAGCCGAGGAGATTTGCAAAGAACGAGTTAACAGAAAGCTATTTTATGAGCAGATCTTGGTGGGTGGGCAGTTTAGCTGATTATCGGACCAAGATCTCCCAGTTGAATGAAAATCACTTTGAAGAGTTTTTTTCCCCAGAATTTAGAGTTTCCTGAATGGAAATCTGGCTACGCAAAGATCAATGGGGTGCGATTTGCCTGAGATTTCCAATTGAATGATGCTGCTTATTTTAGGAAAAGGTTTGTCTGGAAAATATGCCTTCTCCCCAATCTCCCTTCTTTTCCAGATCAAAGGGGACACAATTTCAAGGTCATTATTTTACAGATTAAAGGGGACGCAATTTCAGAGTTCACCCATATCATATTCAGCACATTGCACAGGAACCAGGAGTATAAAGAGTCCCTTCCCTCAAGAGGGTTAACTTCTAATTAGAGATGAAACACAGGAAGGAAACATGATAAATTACCTGTGAAACTAGATGTTATAGACTAAGTCATAGGATGTATATATAGGGAGCCAGGAAAGATGGCTTTTTGGAAGAAGCAGGACTATTCTGGGTCTTGACAATATAGTAAAGTGAAAAGACTGAGGGGGAGAGGAAGCAAGACAGAAAGGGGCCAGGATAAGGAGACTATTCAGAGTAGAAACTAAGTCTAGAGAAAGCTGGGCCAAGGAAGAGCTTGAAAAAGAATATAGTAGAAGGCATTCTAAAGTCTTCTAGAAAGTCCCCACTCACCTTAAATAAAAGAGGCTAATATCCGTGTTGCTATTCACTTCATAATTTAAGAGCACCTTGGCCCTCCTTTTATCCTGGCCCTTATTCTGGAGAAAACCAATGAAATAGCTCCAATCCTATTCAGGATTGCTCTCTCTTAGTTTCTCCCCAGGCTTGCCTGAGATAGCAGGTGATTCCATTTTTTCTGATGGTATGCTCTCCACCTGATCCCCTGATTTTCCCAATCCCATAGCCTCCTAAGATCACCACAGTAAACTTATGAAAAAGTCACCAAGACTCTTTCCTTACCTCCTTATCCCCTCCTCCTTTTCCAACTAAAGAAAGACTATCCTTCATTGCTACCTGATTTTTTTCCATTAGTAATTCATTCAATCCATTGCTCTTTCCAGACTTCTCTTTTAAAGACCGAATGCTCTTGGGAGGGAAACATTAAATTCCTAACAGCCTGGTGTGAATGAGTCCTCTCTCCTTACTCTCCCAAAGAGAATTAATCCCCTGAGCCTAGGGAAGGTAAAATTGAAAACAAATCTGGTCTATTTCTTAATTTTACCTAAGCCTTATTTCTTTCTTCCCCTTTCAGAACAACCGCCACCAAATAAAACTTCTTAGGAAAATCAGGGAATGAAATAAATATTTCTTTGTTTAAGTATCTCAAGAAAATCCATCTGCTTCACACATAGTTGCCAGTTCAGTCCTGTCGGACTCTTCATGATGCCATTTGGAATTTTCTTGGCAAAGATATTTAAATGGTCTGCCATTTCCTTCTCTAGCTCATTTAAAAAATAGGCAAACTGAGGCAATCAGGGTTCAGTGACTTGCCCAAGGTCACACAGTAAGTATCTGAGGCCAGATTTGAACTTGGAAAGATGAATCTAACTGACCCCAGGTTCTCATCCACTGCACTACCTATCTGCCCACATATATAGTACCTTCTCTTTAAAGAAAGAAAGAAAGCGAAAGAAAGAAATGTAGAAAGAAAGAAAGAAGGAAGAAAAAAGGGCAAAACTAGCTAATGGCTATGAGAGACAATACATGTAACTTCCTTTTGCACATAATTTGTCATTTTTTAACAGAAATGAGCAAACACTTATTAAGTACTTACTATGTATCAAGTAATGTCTGAAAATATAAAGAAATGCAAAAACATGGCCCTAGTCCTCAAGGGAAGGAAGTCAGATTTTAATGGGGTAGATAGAAGGAAAGGTAGAGGAAAGACCTCCTTTTAAAGATAGGATTTGAGCTTCCTTCTTGGAAGAAGCTAGGGAGTTTAAGAAATGGGGTGAGGAGGAAAAAAGTTCATTGATTCTGGGGGATAGAGTACAATAGTACCATATGGTAGTTGGAGGGTCTTGGACAGCAAGTTGGCAAGTCTAGATGGATTGTAAAGGGCATGGAAGGGTTTAATGTGTAAGAAAACTTAAAAAAAAAATCAGGTTGTGAAGAGCCTTTAAAACCAAACAGATTTTCTATTTGATCCTAGAGGTAATAGGGAGCTATTGGAGTTTATTGAATGGCATAGCCAGATGCATGATTCAGGAAAATTATTTTGACAGCTATGTGGAGAATGGATTGGAATAGGATGAGACTTGAACCCATTTAGAAAGCTATGACAATAATTCAATTGAGAGGTAATAAATTAAGGTAGTTGCTATATGAGTGGCGAGAGTAGGGGACAGATGTCTCTGAAGAAGAAAGGATAGGCTGGCTAGATGGTACAGTGGTTAGAGTACCACCCTGGAGTCAGATGGACCTGAATTCAAATATGACCTCAGGCACTTAAGAGCAGTATGACCTTGGGCATGTGACTTAAACCCAATTGCCTCCAAAGGAAAAAAGAAGGAAGAATGGAAAAGATGGCAACTGATTGATATATTGTCTTAAATGAGAATGAGAAGGATGTTGAAATTGGGAAACTGGGTGACAGGGAGGAGGTTGGAACCCTTGTTGTAACAGGAAATTTGGAAGAAGGGAGAGTTTGGGAGAGAGTGGATGATGAGATCAATTTTGGATATGAGTTTAGAAGATATCTAAAAGACATCCAGTTGGAAATATTCAGTAGACAGCTGGGAATGCAGGACTGGAGCTCAGGAGAGAACTGAGGATTGGATATGGCCATCTGGGAATCATCTGTACAGAGATAATAATCTAATCCATGAAAGCTGATAAGATTATCAAGTGAAATAATATAGAAGGAAGAAAGCCTTGGGAAGACAATTCTCATTTAGTGGATATAACCTGGATTAAGCTCCAGCTAAGTAACCTGAGAAGGTATAGTCTGATAAATAAGTGGAAAACCAGAAGAGAGTAATAAGAGATAAGCAAAAATGTTGGGACTACTTAGAGGAAGCTGGATTAGTTTGTTTGATGCAGGCCTAGGAGAACGGGTATCTTTCAGATGGGTAGAGAGAACTCTGTGTGTTTAGGGGTGGGAGGCCACAGAGGGAGGACATTTTAGTTGAAAGACCTGGTTAAGTGGGAGTGTGGTAGAAATAGTAAATATGTCAGGAATAGACAATATCTGTAGGGTAGTAGTGGCAGTTATAGCTGGTGAGGCAGACTGGGACAAGACTTGGAATGACAGGCAAGAGTTTTGTATTTTGTTTTATGTGAGTTTTCTCCCCACCCCAAGCAAATGCAGAGAGGCCCAAAAGGGGAAGTCTGGGGCGGGGGCAGGGGGAAGAGATTGAATTTATAAAAAGGAAGCAGGAGAAAGCTCTCAGACTTTGTGAACTATGACAGCTTTTTACCCCTGGAGCCAATCACAGGGCAGCCGGAAGAGATTTACCAAACAGGCCACTTCTCCCCGCTCTGAGCCTTTGGGTGCCTCTACTGATTCGGGTTTACATTGAGAGATTCCCTTCTACCTCAAGTCATAATGTCGATGGCCTCCTGCTACCAGCATAAGTTGACTGAGAAGCTCACTATTCTGAATGACCGAGGGCGTGGGGTTCTTATTCGCATTTATAACATCAAGAAGGTAAGTGGGACCTGTTGGTCTCAGCTCACATAGGACTGTCGGGAAGTCTGTTTTTCTGAGGCCTTGAGTTTAGTGCTTAGTGCTTATTCTCCTCAACCCTTGCTTTTTGCTCATTTTCCTTGTCTCTAGCCACATTTAAAGGACTGAAGGAGATCAGATCCTCTAGCATTATTGAGGTGGGGAGGCAGATGGGTGGGCTCCTTCTCTACTTCCCTCTTTCCTTGTTCTCAGTCTCATCACTTTTCGTTGGGAGAAGTACCGTGGTACAGTTCCCTATTAACTCTGGAGTCAGATGGTCCATGTTAATCCCATCTCAATTACTACCCAGTGACCTTGGGAAAAGTCACTTAATTTCCATGAAGTCGTGTGTGTGTGTGTGTGTGTGTGTGTGTGTGTGTGTGTGTATATGTGTAGGGGGGATTCCTCACCAGAAGAAGGAGAGCTTGGACTAGATGGCCCCGGCCTTAAGATTTATAATTTTATGATTGAATTTAAATAGATACTAAGTAAAACAAAAGGGGGTGGAAGATGGTGCATTGAAGAGAGAGGGGCAGCAGGTAGGAGAGCACTACAAGAGAAAAAGAGAATGGGGATAATGGAGTATGGGGTTAGAAGGAGAAAGGCAGGGAAGAGTTTTATGCATTTTGCTCTTATTATACTATAATTGTCCATAAATTGGTTTCTGACCCATGTCTCCCACAGTGTCCCTTGTGGAGGAGCTGGCCTTATGGAAGTTGTATTACTGAATCTTCCCCCAAATCCATTTTAGATGTAGGTTTCCCAAGTAGGCCAACTGCCTTACTTGCTCTTTCCGGCCTTGGTTATGGGTGTTATTTGGCTTAGCTTCCTCTTTGTGCTGGGCCAAGTAAAGAGAAGCCCTTAACTCTGGGTTCCTCCTATTTCCTGATGTTTCTGTGGCCAGCTGACTTAGCCAGCCCTCTGATGCCAGTCAGAAAGAAGTAATTCTCAGAATTTTCCTTCCTAAAGTGGGACAAGAGGGATCAATGAGACAGGTAGAATGATGCTTCCAGCTGGTCAGAGGGCACATATCAACCCTCTCTGTTTTCTTCTACCCAGACTTGTTCAGACCCTAAATCCAAGCCACCTTTTCTACTGGAAAAGTCTATGGAATCATCTGTCAAGTATATCAGCAAGAAATTTCCCAACATAGATGTCCGAAGCAGCACGGTGAGAAGCCTGCCTCTGCCTTTCCTCTTTAATTTTAAATTACATTTTTTTCAGTTAATAAGCACTTAACTTCTCTCCCTGGATAATTTATTTATCACCCTCCACCCTGGAAAAAGAAAGAAAAGAAAAAATTATAACAAACATGCATAGTACAAACAAAGTGAACCCCCCACACTGACCATGAGAATATTTTAACACTTTTAACTCCAGTCCCACCCCAGGATAAACTAGACTCTCCTTCTCCAACTAACCTTCCCTAAACTAGGGGGTGGGAAACTGAAAATTATAACAGTAGCTAGCATTTATATAAACATATTTCTCATTTTTGCTTCACAGCAACACTGTGAGCTAGGGGATTATTGTTGACCATCACCCCATGAATCATCTAATTGTTTTCTTTGATTTGATTTGTCTTATGGTTATGACTTTATAAGTTCTGAATATTCATTCTGAGAATGTAAGGCTGGAAACCTCAACTGGCCAAGCAGTCCCTTCCCTATGCAGGGTTAGTGAAAATACTTTCTTAGAGCTTGAGTTCCTGACCATTGTTGTGTACCTGGAGCCTTTGGGTACTCAGGTGAAACTTATGGACCCCGCCTGAGAACTGTTTTTAAATGAATAACATAAAATTCATAAATTATAAAAGAAATCAAATATACTGAAATATAGTTATTAGAAAAAAATGTATTTTTTTTTTTATGTTTACAGACCCAAGTTAAGAAGAAAACTAGATCAGCCTAACAGATTTTTATTTGATTACTGTAACTTCCTAGGTTCATCTTCTCATTTACTTCTTACTTAGGCTTACTTCTAACTTTGTTGAGCTCCTTTTCATTAATCCCTCTTTTTTTCCAGCTTGAGATAATAAAAGTATACCTTGGGTAGAATCCCTACACTGACTTTGACTAGCAATATGACTATGGACAAGAGACTTTTTTTCTTTTTCTTTTTTAAATTATATTTTGCTTCCCCCCAATTACATGTAAAAACAATTTTAACACTTGTTTAAAAACTTTTTTAGTTCCACATTATGTCCTTTCCCCCTCATTGAGAAGGCAATTTGATATTTGATATAGATTATATATATGCAATTTTTTTTCCTAGAGGTATATTGCATTTTTAAAATCATAAAACCTTCAGAATTGTTTTGGATCATTGTATTGCTAAAAATAACTAAATCATTCACAGTTGATCACCCAATAATATTGCTGTTTCTGTGTACAACGTAGCCCTGGTTCTGTTTATTTCACTTTGCATCACTTTGGGTAATCTTTATAGGTTATTTTCTGAGGGTATTCTGTTTTTCATTTTATGTAGCACAATAGTATTCATCACAATAATATACAACTTGTTTAATCATTCCCCAAATGATGAACATCCCCTCAATTTCCAATTCTTTGCCATCACTAAAAAAAACTACTATAAATGTTGGTACATATAGGTCCTTTTCCTTTTTGTTTTTTATCTCTTTGGGACATGGACCTAATAATAATATTTCTTAGTCAAAGGGTATGAATAATTTTATAGCTCATTGTGCATAGTTCTAAACTGATCTCTAAAATGGTTGAATCAATATAGTGCTTCACCAACAATGCATTAATTTCTTATTTTCCCCTCATTCCTTCCAACATCTGTCATTTTCCTTTCCTGTCATATTAGTCAATCGGATAAGTGTGGAATGATATCTCAGAGTTGTTTTAATTTGCATTTCTTTAGTCAATAGGGATGTGTAGAGCATTTTTCCATATGATTATAGATAGCTTTGATGACTTCAAAGGAAAACTGCCTGTTCATATGCTTTGAGCATTTATTAATTGAGGAATGGCTCCAGTTGTAATTTTTTTTTTTCAGTTATGATTACTATGTGTTTTCCTCCATCTTATTTTCCCAGTTTATCCTACTCTCTTTCCTTTTGCCCTGTCCATTTTTTAAAGTATCTTGCTTCTGACTTTTACTTTCCCTAGTCCACCTTTCTTTCTGAAATCCCATCCTTACCCCTTTCTTTTATCTTTCCCTGCCTTTTCTTATTCCTTCCCTCTTCTGACTTCCTACATTGCAAGATAGATTTCTTTACCCAACTGAGTGTGTGTGTTATCCCCTCTTTGAACCAATTCCAATAAAGATACATGTGTTTCTCCTTCCATTTCTTCCTGTATTCCTCTCCACTGCAAAAGCTCTTTCATGTCAGATAATTTTTCTGACATGTCTCTTTTATGTCAGATAATTTGCTTAGTTTTAACTCTCTCCTGTTCTCCCAGTGTATTCCTTTTTTTCATCATTTAATTTTGTTTTTCTAGATAATTATTCTATAACATTCAATTCACACCTGCATCCCACCCACCCCCTTCTCTCTTTCTCTCTCTCTCTTCTTTTGAATTGTTCTAATAATGAGAAAATTTTTAGGAGTTAACAATTATTATTTTCTTACATAGAAATATGAAACAGTTTAATCTTATTCAGTCCTTTATTTCTCTTTTCTGCTTTTATGTTTCTCTTGAATCTTGTTTTTGAAAGTAAAATTTTTTATTCAACTCTAATCTTTTCATCAAGAATGCTTGAAAGTACTTTATTTCATTGAATAGCCACTTTCCCCTGGGAGGATTATATTCAGTTTTGCTGGGAAGGTGATTCTTGGTTGTAATCTTAGCTCTTTTGTCCTCTGGAATATCATTTTTTAAACCTTCTGATCCTTTAATGTGGAATCTGTTCAATTTTGTGTTATCCTGACAATAGCTCCCTGATATTTGAATTGTTTCTTTTTTGGCTTGCTCACAATACTTTTTCTTCTTGACCTGAGTGCTTTGAAATTTGACTATAATATTCCTGGAAGTTTTCCTTTTGGGATCTTTTCCAGGAGGTGAGCAGTGGATCCTTTCCATTTCTGTTGTACTCATTATAGTTCTCCTTGATGATTTCTTGAATGATGATTAGGCTCTTTTTTTGATCATGATTTTCAGGTAGTCCAATAATTCTTAAAATTATTTCTTTTGTATTTTCCCGGTAAGTTATTTTTCCAGTGAAATATTTCATATTTTCCTCTTATGTTTTCCTTCTTTTTGATTTTGTTTGATTATTTTTTGATGTCTCATAAAGTTATTGATTCTCACTTGTCCAATTCTAATTTTTAAGGAATTATTTTCTTCAGTGAATTTTTGGATAATTTTTTTTTTCATTTGGCTAGTTCTGCTTTTCAAGGCATTTTCTTCTTCATTGGATTTTTGTGCCTCTTTAGCCATTTGACCTATTCTGTTTTTTAAAATGCTATTTTTCTTCAGTATTTTTTGTGTGTTTGTTTTATCAAGTTGTTGATTCTTTTTTCATGATTTTCTTCTATTGCTCCCAATTCTCTTCCCGTGTTTCTTTCTACCTCTCTTACTTGCTTTAAAACAAACAAACAAACAAACAAAAAAAACCCAAAACTTTTTGAATTCTCCCAGGACCTGAGACCGATTTAGATTTTTCTGTGATGCTTTTGATGTAGAAATTTTGATTTTGTTGTATTCTTCTGAGTTCATGTTTGGATCTTCCCTG
The DNA here is from genome assembly GCF_902635505.1 of Sarcophilus harrisii. Taxonomy (NCBI): domain Eukaryota; kingdom Metazoa; phylum Chordata; class Mammalia; order Dasyuromorphia; family Dasyuridae; genus Sarcophilus; species Sarcophilus harrisii. Next base: position 87,398,993 of record NC_045430.1, on the reverse strand, counting down.
TCACCATAGCATCTTTCTTTATTCAGAATATTTTTCTGTTGCTTGCTCATTTTTTCAGCCTATTTCTTGACTTTTTACTCTATGCTAAAGAGGACCTCTGCTTCCAAAGTAGAGGGAGCACCACCCTAAGCTTCAGGTCTTTTGTGCAGCTGTTTTCAGAGGTAATTCTGGAAACCTGTACATCTTCAGTTCTTCAAACATTTGATGTTTGAACTTCATTTTTGAAGACAACCATGACAACAGAGAGCTGATACCATGACATATAAGTGAATTGGATTTGAGGGAAGGAAGATTATATAAGGACCCCAGCTTCAATTTCTCTTCTAGACCCATCTGGGTTCAGTAGCCACATATAGTAAGACAATTGGAGATTGTCCTGGATGCAGTGAAAGATCTTGGTCTTTTACAGGTCCAGTAAAACTGGGCATCTGTCTATCCATTAGTTGACTGAAGCAACCGTCTATCCATTCAGTGATTAAGGCTGGGTAAGAAAGAAATGAGTCAAAGAATAGCCTTTCTTTCTTTCCTTTTTCTTTTTAAATCTAGTCAAAAATTACAAAAAATAAAAAGGAAATCAATCTGAGAAGGGGAGACCCAAAGGGTTTCTGGCCAAAACAATAGCTATTTTCATTTGTTCTGAAGCAATCAGGACCAAAACAAAGACCAAATGGACTTGTCCTGGGACTTCTGTTGGCCAAGGTGGTGGTGTGAGCTGCAGAGAGGTATGCTTATCATTACCCTTCTGGGCTGTGTTCTGGTCTGTGAGTAACCACAAACACTCTTTTCCACCCTAGAACTATGACTAAGGTCCTAGTTCCCCTGCAGCTGCAAACCTCTGGTGTGCCCCTCCTTATGCTGGGACTGAGACCAGGAACTGGGACTCAGATTTAGATATGGGTAAAGCAAAATGTACTGCCCCTGGTGACAACAGAGGGACTCCTGTAATCTCCTTTTGACTCTTTGTCTGAATTGCTTTCTGTCTGTTGACTGAAAGGTCTGGCATTGATTGTCTTGCTGTTTTGCTGAGATAGGGCCTGTGTTCCACTCTTAACTCTAGTATAACAGACCTTTCCTGCTGACTTTCTAAGTTGTCTTGGGTTGGACTATTATTTTACCCTGCCCTTATATGGGTTCTGCGGCTTCAGAATTTATTTTGAGAGATTATTTAAAGTTGTTTAAAGGGGTTTGGGGAAAACTCAAGAGAATTCCTGCCTTTTTTCACCAGCTTGGTTCTGCCCTTTGCAAGTGGCTTTAATTTGAGTCTCAGTTTCCTCATCTATAGAATGGATATATGAATATTTACACAGGGTTGTTGATGATGATAATGATAACAAATATGACTTAGTGCCTATTAAGCTAAGCACTTAGCAAACATTATCTCATTTGATTCTCACAACAATCTTGGGAGGTAGGGCCCTACTTTTTTTTATAGTCAAAGAAACTGGAGGCAAACAGAAATTAAATTATTTGATTAAGGTCATATAGCAAGTAAATGTCTGAGGCTTCATTTGAATTCAAGTCTTCTTGACTTCAGATCCAGAGCTTTATACATTGTGTTATCTGTTCACAAAAAACACTTTGTTTAAAAAAAAATTCTATATACATGTAAGTTGCTATTTATCTCTTCTTTCTGCAAAACCAAGACTTGGAAAGGGCCCATCTTTCCTCTTTTCCCATCCAGTGAATCTTTTTCCATATAGTGTGGCCATAGAATCATTGATTTATGCAGTAGGAAAGATAATAGTGTCATTAAAAGAATAAGTCATTTCATGTAGCCTTTTGAGTCTAGGCAGGACACTGAGACTTTTTTAGACTATTTCCCCTGTGCAAGATTGTCCAAAAAGGAACACATTTCCCTTAGTCATATTTTAACATCTGTTAGGAAGTTCTTTATATCCAATCCTTCTTGCTGTTGATTGAATACAAGTCTTTTTTTGTTCTATTGTTGTTCGTCTCAGCAACATTTAGGACCTGTTCATCGGGACAAAACAGAGATTGTCAGATTTCTCACCAGCTATTACCAATCATTTGTGGACGTCATGGAATTTCGGGTGAATAGCCTTTAATTTTTTCCTATCCTTGAGTTACTGGGTAAGGACTCTGGTATCATTTTCTCTTCCAGAAGGTTGTTAATCTAAAGTGTCTAAAGTGTTTGAGATTAAATCCATCCTCATTTTAACAATCAAAACCTTTGGTACTAGAATTAGGTTTATCTAAAAGACAACATAGTTAGGGACTATGACCTCTGTTGTCTTCCCTAGGAACTTAAACTGGAAAATCCTAGAGGATTTTTTCCCACAAGGGAAGTGGAATGATAAGTTTAGTAAAGGAGATAAATTAACACTGGAAAAGGGACTGGTGTTACTGTATTGAAAACTTAAATTGAGAGCATTTACTGGGTAGAAGGGAGCCACAAGCCTCAGCAACTGCTCCACAATAACTCCAAAGCACATTGTTGAAGCATTCTATCAATCATATCAAATATATGATTTTGCTAATTCACTTTAATTTCATCTGTATGGCTTCATCTTGGCCAAGTACCTTGACCACTATGGACCTTGGTTTCCCATATATCCCCATAGTTCATATTTTTTAAAATGAAGGGATTGGATCAGTTAACCAATCAATAAACATGAGCCAGACACTGTGCTAAACATGGGGATACAGAAAGAAGTAAAAGACAGTCCCTACCCTCAAAGAGATTATAATCTAATGGGGGGAGACAACACAGAAATATATACAAAGCAAGTTATAATACAGAATAACCAAGAAATAATTAACAGAGGGAAAGCACTGGAATAAAGAGGAATTCAGGAAAGATGAGAAGAATACTATTGTCCCTTTTTAAAGCTAAACTTCTTTGATTCTATGCTTGAGGCCCGTAATAGTGCCTAAAAAAGGAATTTACTTTAGGGAAGTAAATGGCTTGGTTCAAGGATTGGACTTTCTTTAAAGACAATATGACATTTCCTTAATGGCATGTGGGCCAATAGGCATAATTTGGGAGGAGGGAGCAGAGGATCATAGATGAGTGTGGTCAGTTCTTTAGTAGTAACCCATTATACAGAAAATTTCTACTGTTCTGTCATTATAGAAATTGACTTGAATGCCTTGGGTAGTCTTTCCCAATATAATGGTTATTTATCAAACACATATTTATTATGTATAGACCACTCCAAGGCACTGGAGAAATAAAAAGCTTAGAAAAGACCCAGTTCCTTCCCTCATGAAGCTTCCAGTCTATTAGTATAAATTGCTATAAAATAAAATACTACATGATAAATTCATTAGAGAGTTATAGGAACTTTAATCAAAACATAATTTTTAAATTTCACTTTAATTTTACTTGAAATAAGGGAGCAATGTCTAGCTAGCACCAAAATATGTTCTGGTCACATTTTGGAAAAGCTAATGTTAGAATATGAAGTAGTTAGTCCTTTTATAGGCCACATTTTCATCCAGGTGAGGATGGAATATTTATAATATAGGCACTAGGAGTGATAAATATGAAACAGATTCAAGAGAGCAATAAAATTGTAATAAGAATATTATATAAAATAGCATAATGGAAATTCAATTTGAGACATAAAAAAGTTATGTTATAGGCATTCATCACAAGTATAAAGGAGTATTATTTATTATGTGAATTAACACACAGGAGTTAGGAAGGAAAGATATTTTAAAAAATAATCAACAAGATAAAAGACAAATTCTCTAAAGGAACTTAATTAATTAGGAAGAAGATGCTATTAAAGGGAATATGCCATGATGTGGGAATGTATCATTGACTGGTAGGCTAAATTCATAAAGGAGTTAGGATCCCAAAAGAGGGTTATCAAAGGAAAGGGATTATACCATTGTTTGATGGACTAACTCTATAAGGGATTTAGTACCCTAAAAGAATTAACCATACCAAGGAGAAAAACCTCATGAGGGATGTTGGGGAGATTGAGAGGATAGATTCTGTGTCATGGAGGTAGGGTGAGGAGAAAGACAGCACAAGGCAGAGTGTCAGCAAAGATGGTGTGAGCCATGGAAAAATTTATAGGGGAAATTTAACCTCAGGGATTTGACACAATTAGGATTTCCAACCAGATATAGCAAACTGAGGCCCCCTCAGAGGTGGGACTTCCACAGAGGATGGGGCCACGAAGCTAAACTGATCTCTATTAGTGTCCTTACCTGCTTGCCCCAGGGAGCAATTCCATCAGTGCTCCAGTCCCCCTCTGCCAACCAGTTACTGAGGGTCTCGTCAAATGTAGATCAAAGTATGCTAATTTTATCCTTTTTTGTTTTTTTCTTTCTTGTGATTTTCTTCTTTTGTTCTGATTTTTCTTTCACATGACTAATGACTAATGATTTTCATATGACTAATATGGAAATATGTTTTAAATGATTGTACACATATAACCTATATCAGATTGCTTGGTGTCTTGGGGAGGGAGGAGGCAAGAGAAGGAGGGAAGAAAGTTTGGAACTCAAAGTCTTACAAAAATGAATCTTGAAAACTAACTTTACGTGTAATTTGAAAATAAATTGCTATAAGATATTTCCTCTTTCACACTTTCCCATTTTACATCTGTTTCTGTCTTGACTTCTCTCCTCAGGATCACGTATATGAGCTTCTCAACACCATTGATGCCTGCCAGTGCCATTTTGACATCGTAAGGCCCCTGTGTCCTCCTCTCCTTTAGATCTATGGGACTAGTCATTTGAAAGAACACCCATCATGAGAGTTGAGGGGAAACAAAGTTTGAGGAAAGGGTACTGGGAATCAAATGAAACCAATCAATGGATATTTAGGGAGATAAAATGGTATGGGGGTAGGGGGAAGGAATCATTTCCTTAGGAGACAGAGGACCTGAGTTCAAATTGTATCTTTGATATTTTCTGTGTGACTTTGGGTAAACCATTGAATCTCCCTGAGCCTCAGCTGCCTCATTTGTAAGAGGAGAAAGTTGGACTAAAAGTCTTGGGAGATTCCTTCCATTTCTAATTCTAGGATCTTATGGATATTTAGAGTCTACTTTGGGGAATGTAATGGGATTAGGGGAAAGTCTTATCTTCATTTCTATTTTCCTGAGACTATAATTCTGTTACCTAAAGGACTCAAGATAATGACCATTTAACATATATTTACAAGTTAAGCATGCTTTTGATGGAATTTATTTAAACAAGTACAGAAATCTCCCTTGTTCTTTTTGAATGTTTTCTTATTGTTTTGCTTTTTTTCTATCTCATGCTTTCTTTTTGCTCCATGGTCCCTCTCCTTACTTCTATCTATATCCTTTCCTATTCATCACAATCTCTGCTTTCTTTATTATGCTTTTACATTCTCCTGATCAATAAGGGTTGATCCCACATAGAAAAGCTCACTAGTTAGATCCATCAACTCGAGTAGTATTTGCTGGGAGTAGGGAAGTGGAAAGATTCAAATTAATGGCTTGTCTGATTTGCGACCCTCCCCCACTTTCTTCCTTTGTAGAACCTCAACTTTGACTTTACTAGGAGCTACCTTGATCTGATTGTGACTTACACCTCAGTTATTTTGCTGCTGTCCCGGATTGAGGACCGGAAGGTACTCATTGGCATGTATAATTGTGCTTTTGAGATGACACAAGGACACAGGTGAGATGATTCTAGGAAAACAATTGTTCCAAGAGCCTTATATTTGGGGCTTTGGGGTAGGAGTTGGCTACAGAGAGGATAAAAGAGGTGCTTTTTGACTCTGGAAATATATGATTCCAGATCCCAGATCAGGGAACCAAATGATGCAGTTAGTGGCAGTGCAGAGTTGAGGTGTGAGAGTCCCCTTCTGGTCAGTATAGGTCCTTTGTGAAAGAATTCATGAATCCAAAAAGGGAAGTTTTATTGGCACCGAGAAGTAGTCCTGGCAGAGAAATAAAGGTGCTGGCAGAGAAATAAAGGTCCTGGCAGAGAAATCCTGGTAGACATAAACAGATGTTAACACTGAGAAGAGAATGTCTTCACATCAGGCAGGGGTCCTGACAGGTAGCTGTGCCAAGGAGAGAGAGATTCCTTGATAAGACATGGACCTACTTTGGGCCTCTACAAAGAAATGAGCCCCAAATTGCCCTTTAATATGAAATCTGAGAGACTGACGTTTCAATTGAATGAAATTACTTCAATGTTGTCCCTGCCCCCAGGCCTAGATTTCCAGTTGAATAAGATCATTTAAGTTCGAGCTAGTAGGAATGATCCTGGGATAATTTTCAGCTCAATAGAGGATGCAGCTATTCAAAAGAAATATCAGGTCCAGCTCTTCAGCTAAATGAGATCATTTAGGTTCGAGGTAAATAGGGAATCGTCCTGGGCCAATCTTAATGAAACCACTTAACTGCCCTGAAGGGTCCCTGTCAGGAGAGTTTCAGGCTCACCCCAAAAGTCAAGGACAGTTTCAGAGTTCACCCTCGTCACAGATGGAGAGATATAATTGCTAGAAATGAAAACAACTTAAATTTCGTATGAGCCAGGTGTACTCATCTCAATTTTTTCATTAGCATTATTACATGTGGAGTTTTTAATACTGGTCTGGCTTCTGTGTCTCTCTCCTCTTCCCCAGTCACCCGGGTCCCACTGTAGGGAATTGCAAAGAGAATGCAATCTGAATTTGCTTAATATTAGTGGAAAGAAAATCAAAAAAATAATGCTGTGGGAAATGACATTTTCTATAATGCATTCCAAGCAAAACCTGAATGATTTGTGTGTTAGGTGCAGCCTTTTCAGCTCCATTTGTACATATATTTAGACCTGACAATCTGAATACAACTTGAATACTTGAGGGCTGAAGGATTTTTGGATCATAGGTTTAGAACTGGAAAAGACTTTAAAGGTCATTTAGTCTAGTGCTGTCAAATTCAAATAGAAATGGGGACCACTAAACTATACATAGGTTCCCTTGGGATTGCATATTGATTTAGAAAGCCATATGTTAATATTATCTGAATTTTATTGTATTTCTATTTATTTTGTTAAATATTCCCCAATTACACTTTAATCTAGGGGCATCAATGAATAGAGTGCTAGGCCTGCTGTCAGGAAGACTTCCTGAATTCAAATCAAAGCTTACTAGCTATGTGACCCTCTTTGCCTCAGTTTCTTCATCTGTAAAATGAGTTGGAGAAGGAAGTAGGAAACCTTTTCTTTGCAAGAAAAACTCTGAACAGCACTTGAATCTGGTTTGGGCTACCCTTGCAGTGTTGTGGGCCTCACAAGGCCAGCAAGCCATGTGTTCAATACCTCTTCTCTCTCTCTTTTCTTTTTTTTGCTGAGGCAATTGGGGTTAAGTGACTTGCCCAGGGTCACACAGCTGGGAAGTGTTAAGTGTCTGAGGCCAGATTTGAACTCAGGTCCTCCTGACTTCAGGGCTGCCCCCTCAAACACCTCTTCTCTAGACTAACTTCCCTGTTCTATGGCCAAGAAAACTAAGGTTCAGCCTGCTCAAAGGCACATTGGTTAGCCAGTGGTGTAGTGAAGCTGCAAATCTGGTACTTTGGCACTAAATGCTGTTCTCTTTCTACTGCACCTTGGGGAAATAATCAAAGCTCTCATGCATGTGTATGCTAACGTGTTGCCATATAAATACATATTTGTAAGTTTGGCCCAGTGGACGTATACATATGCCCCTTAGGACACTGATGTGTATCCATTGTGCATCCATGGGGACCACGTCCATTGCTTCACTTTTGATTCTATTGGCTGAGTTCCTAATCTCTGAAAGGGTTCCAGCAGAAGCGAAGAGACCATTTGTCATGAATGCTCTAGAAGGAATTCATGTGTTAAGTAGACCTTGTCTTAAGCTCCCTTCCAACTTGAATCTAAGAGGGTCCCCTCTGTTCCCAGCACTGGGAACACAATTAAGGGAGGAAAGTTCATGGGTTTCCACATTTGTGGGGTTTTTCTGTTTTCTTTGTATAGAGGATAGCATACATGACCTGGGGAGGGGACAAAGTAGAACTCATAAACATGTATTTTATTTTGTGTGTACATATGAGGGGTTTAGCCATAGAAACAATTTAATATTTGATGTCAAGTAATCTGGGTTCAAATCCCAGCTCTGATATTCACTCCCTGTGTAATCTTGAACAAGTCATTTAACCCCTATTGATCTCAGTTTCCTTATCTGTATAATGGGGGAGACTTTGATTAGAAGTTCTCTGAGGTTTCTTCTAGCTCTTGAACTATGATTCTTTTTTTTTTTTTTCCTTTGCTGTCATTTGAACTATGATTCTAAAGTGATTAAGGAAGTGAGTGGAGAGAATTCTGGATTGGGCATCAGAGACCTTGGATAAAAATGCTGCGTCTGCTACTTACGTCCTATGTTCCTTACTTCCTTGGACAAATGACTTCTTCATCTGTGAAAGGATGGGGTTGAGCTCAGTGATATTGGAGGTTCATCCCTTCTGGCCATAGATCTACAATCCTATGATCCTCTCTATCTCTAAATTCTTATCCATTTCTTTTCTTGTACCTTGTCATATCTGATATGCAGTCTGACTCATCTGTTTTAACATACATTTCAAAAAATGCCATAACTATTAAAATACCTTGTTTTCTAGAGAGATTCTAGCCAAATTACAAAAAAGAAAGTCTCAGAGACTAAGGGACTGCTTGGACAGGAGCAGGTGGGTAAAGAAAGCCCTGTGATATTCTCTAACTCTTTTCCCAGTGACCCCAGCTTTGCTCGTCTGGGCCAGATGGTTTTGGAATATGATCATCCCTTGAAAAAGCTGACGGAGGAGTTTGGCCCCCACACAAAGGCAAGCTTCTGGGGCAGGGAAAAAATAATCAGGATTCAGTTTACTCACCTTTTTATGGTACCTTAATTCTGGGGTTCTGTTTGTCTCTCTTCACAGGCTGTGAGTGGGGCCCTCCTCTCCCTGCACTTCCTCTTTACTCGAAGGAACCACGGGGCTGAACAGTGGCGGAGTGCCCAGCTTCTGAGCCTCATTAGTGCTCCTCCAACCATGATCAACCCTGCCAATTCAGACACGGTCAGCGTCCTCCCTTGGCAGGTTGCAGTGATAGTTAATTCTGGGGAAGGGTGGTTCTGTTAGGCCCAGGATGAGCTGGAGCATAGGAGAATTGAGCATGGTCTCTGAATTACTTGAAAAAGGACAAGTCAGAATTTCTTTCCTGGTGGGTATTTGGAGATTGGTTTGGAGACTGGAGTAGGTGCAGGAATTTGTGTTTGTTTTTTATGTAGACATTCATTACTATTTATTGAATGAATAAATAGAGGGAAAACTGAGGCACTAGCAGTGTATCTAGTCAAGGCCTCCAATTAACCAGCAGATATTTTTTTAGTATCTACTTGGCAGCATAAGGCACTGTCCTTGAAGATTCTTTTGATTTTAGACTGTCCCTGAAGCACTTTTCCTTTCTCTTAATAATTTCTCCCTTCTCCATCTATATTCCCACAGTGCCAGTTATCTACTTTATGAATAACTTCAAACCTATAGATCTGGTTCTTACTAAAACAATAGCTTCTTTATTCAGTTTCTCTCTTTTTCAATCAATCTATATGTTGCTGTGAGAGAAAAGGTTCCTAAGACATGATTCTGATCCTGCTACTCCCCTACTCAGACATCTTCAATAGCTCCCCATAACCCACAGAATAAAGTCTAAATTCCTAAGCACATAATTAATTCTATGAATAGTGAATGTCAGGAGGTTGAGTGGGGAGGGAGAAGAGAAACAAAGATGAAATAGAAATTTCTTGCCTCAGAGAGTGACAGCCTAGTTAGTTTTGTACATGATGTACCAAAAAAAGCTCATAATATAAGGCAGCATAAAATAAGCACTTGATGAATGCTGTGGACACTGAACAGAAAAGGAGATTGGAAGATGGAGAGATCACTGAGGCCTGGGTTGATCAAGGAAAACGCCAGAGTTCTACCTCCAAGTGTTCAACTCCTGTTTCTAATAATACCTGAGATACTGATGTAGCTTACAGAAAGTATATCTTTTATCCATCTTCCTTCTGTTTCTTTTCTTTTTTCAATTTGTGCCCCTTCCTCCAATTTTCCCAACCCCTGTTATGCTTGCTTTCAGCCACCTAGGTCCCACAGTGTCCTGGTTTGCTCAGTTAAATGGTAAATTTAATTCAATCTTAGTTCATCTGGCCTCATCTGTGACTCTTAGGGAGTCCTTCAGCCATCTTCTTTTTCTCCAGACTGCCCTTCTCCTCTGAGGGACAGGTAAGTCGACTGTCTGACCCCTGTCCCTCTCTTTCTCTCAGATGGCCTGTGAGTATCTCTCCTTGGAGGTGATGGAACGTTGGATTGTTAGTAAGTGTTTTGGGAGTGGGGCAGAAAGGGATTTGATGACAAACATCAATAACAAACCCAAGGACTTTAACCTTTAAAACTTCCTTCTCTGCAATCTTCCCCATTTTCAGTAGGGTTCCTTTTGTGCCATGGATGCCTTAATGCCAATCCCCAGTGCCAGAAGCTGTGGAAGCTGGGTCTGCAGGGCTCCTTGTACATCACCCTCATCCGGGAAGAAGTGCTTCAGGTGCACAAGGTCACCGAAGACCTGTTTGGCAGTTTGAAAGGGTAAGGTTTCCAAGAGCTGGTCAAGCAGCCTTTGGGGTCTCTCCCTTCTTTTCTCATTCTGAATCAGTCAGCAGATTTGTGTCAATGCCAAGAAACACAGAGCAATGTTCCAGGGGCTTGGAATGAGTCTCAAAGAACAAACATATGAAGGACAAACCATAGCTTTGCTTTCATGGAATTTGTGGTCTAAAAGGAAAGGTACTAAGTGTAATTGAAATTTGAGAGGACAAAAAAAACCTAGATGTTTGTCCTGGCTCTACTAGAAATTAGCTGTATGATTTCAGCCAAGTCAGTGGCTTTAATTTTTCTCTCCATCTGTAGAATGATAAGAATTGAACTAGATAATTTTTAAAAATTTCATTTTGTGTTTTGTTTTTGCTTTATAAATATTTGTAGTTTACCCCAGTTCCAATTATAAGATTCTTTCATGCTAAGATACGTGTATGTGTGTGTGTGTGTGTGTGTGTGTGTGTGTGTGTATGTGTGTGTGTGTGTGTGTGTGTGTGTGTGTGTGTGTGTAAAGAAAGAAGTATTTTTTAGGAATCAGAAAATCTCAATAATGAAAAATATTGAGGGGGAAGTGTGGATCAAGGATGGTGTTACTGGGTTGGAGGATGGACAGTGTTAATATGGAAGGTCTTCTTGGAGAAGGAAGCCAAGCAGGTGTTTTCTTTAGAATATTTGAGTATCTAGAAGTATTTAGAGTACTTAAGTATTTAGGGTATTAGAGTATTTAGAAATATTTGATGGGAGGCTGTTGGAGTGAGTGGAAGAACAGGATGACTTTGAAGGATCCAGTTTTCAACAGCATTTTGGAATGGTTTCATGGCAAAAAAATCTGCTGTATCTTAGTAACAGGCCCTACTTCTAGACCCAGAAAACAAGAAGAATTCAGTTAATTGTCACTATAGATGTCTAGTTTCTAATTTTAACATTTGTTACATGACTAACCTAGACTCCCTTTCTCAGGTTCTCTGTATAAGGGAAAAACTAATCTAGATTAGTTGGGAACTAGGCACTAGGAACATAAGTGTTCATAAAGGAGCCCGGGCTGAGAACTCCATAAGGAAGCCAGACCCAGGAAAGAAACCTGGGGGCTGGGAAGGGAAGGTTCCGCTGGGAGGGGGCACATGCTCTCTCCCAAGCTGGCATGTGCTGCTGCAGTGGGTGAGGAAGAGGATGAGATCTTCTAGTGGATTATTCACATTGAGTTGATACAGAAAAATGGACTCTAGTGATTTGCCATCTCTGTTGTGCTTATGTTAATATCCAGGTACGGCAAACGAGTGACAGATATAAAAGAAAGCAAGGAGTATGTGGTGAATAACAGGTAGGAAGTTTCCCCATGGGGTATGAAGTGTCCCCATGCTCTCCTGTGCTCCCTTTTGTTGTTCCTCAGGCTCCTCCATTGCTTTTTTCTCACACTTGTTGATCAATTAAACTTAATCTTAATCTTTGTTGCTACCTTTCACTACCACAAGTTCTCCTCTTTCTCTGAAAGTCTTTGTGGTGTCCTGGAAAACAGTAGATTTAAAATTCAGAAAATTTAGGTTCAAGTTTTGATTGTCATTTACAATTGTAGGCAAATTTTGTAACTTTTATTTTTCTCATTTATAAAACAGAGAAAACAATATCTCCTCTGTTTACCTTATAAGATCATTATTATTATTAATACCCAATATGATAAAGTGCTTTAGGATTTTGCAAGATGTTTTCTCTGTATGTCATGACATTTAATTGTTAATTTCAAGTGAGATAATGTAAATAAAAGGACTTTACAACCTATAACCCAAGGGATTATTATAATTCTCACCTCTAGTTTACTCCTCCTTCCCCCAAACTTTTGTCCTTCATCTCTCCCAAATTTTGCCTGGGTAGAGGCACAAGTCCCTCCCCTTATTCCTTTTCTTCTTCACAGTGGCCAGTTTCATTGCCAGCGCCGAGAGTTTTTGAGGATTGCAGTGAAGGAGCTGGAGATTGTGTTAATGGATGAACCAGGACTACTGGGTCCTAAGGCAAGCTGCAGAACTATCAGGGAGGGTCAGAGATAAGGTAGAATGGTTGACTAGGTAACTCTTATGGTACTTTAAATCTATAATTCTATGAACCTGATGGTGAGGCCCAATTTATGAATTTATACTTGCCATAAACATATTTATTATAAGTTGGAGTATGATATTTAAGTTATAAAAGCTTAAAATTTCATTAAAAGTTTCTGAACACTCTTGTCCTAGTCAAGTTTGGTGGTAAGAAGTTGTCCTTGTCCATGCCATGGTGAGGATTACATGTATGCTTCAGGAATGACTGTGTAGTTCAAAAACTTAAATTTCCTCTGCCCTCTTGCCAGGCACTTTTGGCCTTCTTGGCTCTGTCCTTTATTCGGGATGAAGTCAATTGGTTGGTTCGTCATGCAGAAAATGTCACCAAGACAAAGACTCCGGAGGACTATGCTGACCTGTGAGTTCCTGACAGGGGAAAAGGAGAACCTGGGCCAACTGTTTCCCTTCAAATTGCTTAGCTGGAGCTCAACTATTAGGGCTGGACAGGGGGCAGAGAGGATGGAGCCAGTGATTGTAGAGTTGGAGCTGGGAGGATCCCAGAATTATAGATTTAGAGCTGGAAGGGATCTTCCAGATCTTTTCAATCCCATACTTTATGGAAGAAAAGGCAAGGACAGAGGTAGTGACTTATTCTAGATAATACATTAATGGGAGATTTCTTGAACCAGATCCCTCCAGAGTCAATGCCCTTTCCATAGCCCAAGGTCTTCATTTTACAACAAGACTCCAATGACTTTGGAAAGTTTAAATTCTCCTCTGCCTTTCTAAAGTCTGTCCCTGTGTTTGTTTCTGCCGTCTCTCTCTGTGTTTCTCTGCCTCTGTCTCTGTGTTTGTTTCGATCTCTCTCTTTCTGTCTCTGTTTCTTTCTGTTTCTCTCTTTTTTGGTGTCTATCTCTCCCTTCCTCTCCTCTCCTCTGTTGCTTCTCCACCCTATATCTATCTTTAGGCATATTGCAGAACTGCTTTTCTTGCTGGTGGAGGTGAGAGGTCTGATCCAAAAGCACATCAAAGTCATCCAGCGCTATCACCTTCAGTACCTTGCTAGGTTCGATTCTCTTGTGCTCAGTGACATCATCCAGGTATGTCCTGTTAATCCTGGGGGGAAATGCCTGTTTGGAATCATTCTGTGGGAGGCAGTTTAGAAGACAAAGGGCCTTTTCCTCATGTATAAACCTGCCAAACCTGAAATCAGGAAGGCTCATCTTCTGAGTTCAAATCCAGCCTCAGACACTAACTGTGTGACCCTGGGCAAGTCACTTCACCCTGTTTGCAGTATTCTCATCTGTTAAATGAGCTGGAGAAGGAAATGGCAGTATCTCTTCCAAGAAAACCTCAAAAAGAGTCACAAAGAGTCCTAAATGACTGAAAAAAATGACTCAATAACAAAAAAGAGATGAGAGTCACCGGATTTTGTTGTTTTTTCCTTTGGGTTCTACAAATAAGACTGGCAGTACACCAGACAGGAAGTAGATGTCTAGAGGCAGTCTGCTAGGGCATCCAAGAAGGTTCCTCCTCTGAACTTTATAGAGCCATTCCTCTTTTATCCCTATTTCTGAAACTCTTTCTGTGGCCCCTGTGAGAAATTCTTCCTGTTGTAACAGTATTAGCTGAGCTTTGTGAACCTTCCCTTGTCTAGTGGGGCCTCTGTGCCCATCTGGCTCTTGTCTTCTCTGCCCTTACTCTTCCAGAACCTGTCAGTATGTCCAGAAGAGGAATCCATCATCATGTCTTCTTTTGTCAGCACTCTCTCCTCACTTAACCTCAAACAAGGTGACTGAAGGGAGATGAGGGTAGGGAATCCCCTGATGTGGGGGAAGAAGGAGCAGAATCTCCTTTGCTGGAGATCTTAATTTCATTTATTGAGTTAGGGGATATAAGGACAGAAAACTTAGTGTTATCAGGATGCTGTTTAAACTTCCTTATCTTTATTTCTTCACAGTTGATACTGGAGAAAAGTTTGATTTTTCTGGATTGAGGTTGGACTGGTTCCGACTACAGGTAATGTGAATATACCTCCCCTAGGATATATATATATATATAGTGAATATATTCTCCTAGTGAATATTTTAGATCTCTAGAAGGATTTCTTCCCCTTCTCGTCTACCCAATCCCCTCACTATAGTTTCTTCCCATTTTCCTAACTCTTATTAGGATCATCCCAATCTTATAAATGAATGAATCAATAAATATCAATTAATGTGCTAGACCCTAAAGATACAAGTAGAAAGGATGAAACAATCACCACCTCGGAGAAACTTTCCTTCTAGTGGGGAGGAAAAGTATGTCTATAAATATAAATGGCATAGGTATAAAAATCTATATATCTGTGTATACATATACATATACATCATATATATGTGTCCCTTTATATGTATTTAAAAACATATTTTAATACAAGGCATTTTGGGAGTTGGGGGGATCAAGAAAGGCTTCCCAGTAGAAGGTGGTGCTTGAGCTGGGTTTCAGAGGAAGAGAAGAGGGCCATTTTGAATGATTCTGAGGTTAGAAAATAGTGCATTCCAGGCTAGTGCGATGGGCCAGAGAAAGACAAGGAGGTAGGTGTTGGACATAATGTTCGTAGAGGAGGCTGATTTGACCTTTTATAGAATGTGATAGAACGTGGGGTAATAGCCAATGAGGTTAACAAGATAGCTTGAGGCTAGGCTCTGTAGGGCTCTCAAAGCTAAACAAATGAGCATTTTTATGCTAGAGGCAATAGGAAGCTGTTGGAGTAGATTGAGTGGGGGAGTCACATGGTCAGATCTGTGCTTAAAGAAAATTGTTTTGGCAGCTGTGTGGACCAGAGTGATGAGAGAGACCTGAGGCAGGAAGATCAATTAGGATGCTTTTGCAATTATCTGGGCAAGAGGCGAAGACAGCCTCAGCTAAGGGGGTAGCCATGTGAGTGGAGAGAAGTGTGGTGAAGGCAGAAACAGTAGGATTTGGCAAGTGATTGGATATGTGGGGAAGAAGATTAAGTAGTCCAGGATAAGGCTAAGGATGAACCTGCACACACATGTATATATGATATATTTATATTTATATCATAATGTTAAGGTTGGGAAGGGGGACCCCAAAAGTTCCAGACCTGCTTCACAAGATGTTTCAAAAGAACTTGCAGGCTTGAACCCATCTCCTAGTTGAAGGGCAAAGTTTTGTTGTAATAGTAATGTCTATTACAAAGCAGGCTGAATTGTAAAGGAATTCCGCAAAGAAACAGAAGCAAGGAAATGGATTTATACAGCTTTCAATCAATTGGTGTGAAAGAGTAGTCTCAGAAGGTGTGGGTCTTGCCTAACCAGATTATTATTGACAAGATTACCAGTCAGCAGTGAGTTGAGGAGTGGTCTTACTCATTATTGCCTCGGGAGTTTGATCTGGGGGAGTTTCCTGAGGCCAGAAGCTATCTGACTAAGGAGTGGTCAGAATCAGACAGATTGGGCTGGGGAGTTTCCTGAGGCAGATTCTAAAGCTAGAAGATTTAGGACTACTGATTTATTGTTAGAACAGAAGCCCCCCAAGGTCAGGGGACCCCCAAATCATATTACAACCATATAGTGTCCCAACAATTTAGTACAGTTTTAAGCTTTACTAGCTTAAATTTTATATGT
Source organism: Sarcophilus harrisii (assembly GCF_902635505.1). Taxonomy (NCBI): domain Eukaryota; kingdom Metazoa; phylum Chordata; class Mammalia; order Dasyuromorphia; family Dasyuridae; genus Sarcophilus; species Sarcophilus harrisii. The sequence continues at coordinate 87,382,745 of NC_045430.1, read as the reverse complement.
GTAATGTGAGGCATTATGTAATCAGCATGCAAATGTTAGTTAAACCTGTGGGAGCTGTTGAGGTCCCCTAGAGAATGTAGAGGAAATAAAAAGGGCTTAAGGTACTCTAGGTGTATCTCGCCTTGGTCATCCTGAGGACCATCTCTGCTGTTTTCTCTTTTCTCTCTCTCCATGATAGGCATATACCAGTGTGAACAAGGCTCCCTTGCACTTATATGAGAATCCTGACTTGGCCAAGGTGATGAACCTCATAGTCTTTCACTCTCGAATGCTGGACTCAGTGGAGGAGATACTGGTAGAGACCTCTGATCTCTCCATCTTTTGGTATGTTCAGGACCAGAATGTTAACTCCAGCCCTTAAGCTCTTCCTCCCTCCCTGCCTCCTTCCCTTCCTTCCTTCCTCCCTCCCTCACTTCCTCCCTCCCAACCTCCCTTCCTCCCTCCCAACCTCCCTTCCTCCCTCCCAACCTCCCTTCCTCCCTTCCTTCCTTCCTTCCTTCCTTCCTTCCTTCCTTCCTTCCTTCCTTCCTTCCTTCCTTCCTTCCATCCATCCCTTCTTCTCTCCCTTCCATCCTTCCTTCCCTTCCTCCCTCCCAACCTTCCTCCCTCCCTCCTACTCCTTTGGAGTAGCAAAAGGAGCTCTTGTACTTTAAGTCAAGAGATAACTGGTTTTAAATTCCACCCCCAATGTTTATTTCCTCTGTGACTAAGTCACATTACCTTCCTCACCTATAAAATGGAGGTAATAATAACTAGTTTAGAGGCTTTTTGTAAGGCTCAATGACAAACTATAAGGAAAGTGCTTCCCAAATATCAAATCCCAAGTTAAGGTGAATTGTTAATTATTATAATTATGTTATTGCCCATTGGGGTCATACAACCAGTGAATATTTGAGGTGGGATTTAACTCCAGGTATGATAATATGTATTATTATCATTAGGCTTCATGGAACCATTATTCTAGCTCTCTTTTTTGCATCAGGAAGCCTCTTCATTATTTACACAGTGGGCTTTTGGTTGCTCTACCCACATTCTTATATAACCATTGATTACCTAATTTTCTTTCCAAACAAGGGAAAAACAAAGAAATTCAGTGTTCTCATAACCTAAAAAATGAGTTATTTAATCTAACACATACTCTCCCTTCTTGGTTCACAAATGATAACCTTTTCTTTTAGGATGTCTTAAGATCAAGATGCATTAACCTTTCTTGCTGACCTGTTTCAGAAGCTGTCAGTATCTCTGTTGGTCCCGATACCCTTATTTAAATTTCTGCGACTTGTTCTTTTCTCAGTGGAAATGTGGAACTGTTGATCACCACTTACTATAGGACAGATCTTTGGGCACTTTTGAATCCATTCATTAATCAAATATTTTTACAGCACTGTTTCTATGCAGATCATAGTGCTAGATGCTGGAAAAAACATAATATTTAGCTGAGGCACACTAATCTTACAGATTAGTAGGGAGTAAAATATAGATGACTGTTTTACACAAGATTGCAATAAAAATATATCAGAGAGCATAAGACAAAGGATTCTTTGGGATTTTAGGGGGAAATTTATTCCCCAAGGATAGGGTCATTGAGGGAGGGTACAAGGAGACAGGGAAAGTTTCTCAGGGATAATTCATCCTTCTATTCTCTCCTTTTAAAATCATCTTTTTCACTGTCTTCTGCACATCTTCCAGGTTCTTTCCACTTTGGGAGGTCTTACTTTTTTCTAAAAAAATGACATGAATATTTTCCAGGCAATTTAAAAGAAATCAATGGGAATGACTGAGGGGATTAGAGATTTGAATGTCAGGTGGATATGGAGCTGGGCTAGCCCTCTCTGGGACACAGGCAGTATTTAGTCAGTTAACATTTTAAGGCACTTACTGTGTGCTAACACTGTTATGTAGAGAGGACTGCACATCAGTAAGGTCTGTAGAAGATTGAGAAGATGTCTGCCTGGGGGACATTTACATTGTGATGGGAGTAAAAAAGACTGAGGAACATCTCCTGTGACCTGGAGGTAACTTCAGGTGTTTGAAGGACCAAGACTATAATAAATATGTCAGTACAAAGGGAATAGGAAGCAAAGAAGCAGAGTCCTAGAGTCTAGAGGGGTTTTGGAAAGTCATAAGGATATAAACTCCCAAATTATGGACTTTTCAGCTTGGGAGAATGTTTTCTACAAGAGTCCAGACATAGGAAAGGGAAAGCTGTGCAAGGGGAAGAAAATGAACATTTTATAAACAAATCACTGGCAATAGGGACAACTGTCTCCAGAGCACAGTACTCACAGGTATGGAAGGATAAAAAAATGTAAAGAAGACATAATCACAGCCTTTTAGGAACTTACAAGTTAGTAAGAGGAAAGAGAGCAACAAGTTAATTCTTATACCCAATAATAAAAACAGAAGTGCATCAAAGATACATTATGTTGTGTTATTGTGTATCTGTAGTTTGGAAAATAAATTTATGCTCATTTGATCTATGCAACAGTCCTGTGAGGCAAGCAATCTAGGCATTATTATCCCTATTATGTAGATAAGGAAATGAAGGTATCTGACAAGTGATGGAATTTGACCAGGCTGGTACAGGTGGCAAGTAGATCAGGGTTTCAAACCCCTGGTCCTTGGCCCTAAATCCACAAATAAGGAGAGTCAGTCTTCCTGGGTTCTCATTCTCAGCTTGAGGACACTGGCTAATGCCAAGGCGAAACTCCTTATGTTTCCCTTACAGTTTTCATCTCCGTACCTTTGAGAAGATGTTTGCTTTGACCCTGGAGGAGCCCACCATGCTGCGCTATGCCATTGCCTTCCCCCAGATTTGTGCCCACTTTGCCCACTGCAGCCATGAGATGTGTCCAGAAGAGGTATGCTAGCTCTTGGTACAATAGGCAGGACCCTGGATTTGCAGTCAGAGAACATGGGTTTGACTTCTGTTTCTACCACTTAAACAATGTGGCTCTGAGCAAGTCATTTAACTCCTTTGGGCCTTGATCCCCTCCTGTGATTCTATAACCCCTTGCCTCAAATCCCTGACCCAGAAAGCTGGTTTCCTGGAGCTAAGAAGATTCCAAGTAAGTGACTGGGTCTGGACACTTCTGTCTTGAATTGACTTATTTTAGTAATATGATATGTGTGTAATATGTAAATATTTGGAGGCATCTTTTTTCCCTTGTACCTCATAAAGGGAAAAGTGGCTCACATTAAGCTCAAAGGTGGATGTTGTGATACTGTGGGAGTCTGGGTAAGCCTCTGGGGAGCTTTTCTTGGTGATAACCTCCTCTCTCCATCCCTCTCTTCAGTATCTCCACTTGAAGAACCACGCTCTTCATTACTGCAATTCCTTCCTGGAAGATCTGGCTAAGCAAACGAGTACCTGTATCCTAGATATCTGCGCTGAGCAGCGAAATCTGAGTGAGCAGGTAAGTGTGTGAGCCACTGCCCAACTCCCACCATCAACTAAGCATTTCCCTCTCCCTTAAATGCCTCATCTCTTTCCAATTTTCCCCCCTTGGATAAAGCTATGGCTTGAACATTCCATTGTTTATAGCAGAATTTTATAATAAGCTTGTAATAAGCCTTGGTCCCTAAATTGGACTTTGTATTTTAGGTTTTCAGAATCAGATATTTAGAACACTAGAAAATTCACCCAGGCCAGCCCCATTATTTTACAGATGGGGAAACTGAGGCACAGATTTCATGGCTTGCTCAACATCAAATGCAAGTTACTAGTGGATCTTAGTATTCCAGACTCCTAGGCTAGGGCTCCTTTCCCATCTGGGCTTTTTCTTATTATCTGCCATTCATTTTTCCTTGTCTCTTGGGCCATTTGCACACTGATACTACCTTATCTTTTCATTCTCCAAGTCTTCCCTTTTGCACTATTTTTGTCTCCTTATCTTTGTGCCAGGGCTGCCCTTTTCCTCTTTATTGATTTCTTTCACCCTTTTCTTTTCCTCCCTCCCTTTCACTCTTGACTGACTCATGATGCACTGGTCATGGGCAGCTGAACAGGACTTGAAGAAGTTTTTAGAATTAAGGAACCCGCTTTGCTGCTGACCTGTGGTCTTCTGCATGCTTCTTGAGTCAAATTTGTTGCTCCCTTAGCTTTGTGGCTGCTCTGATAATGTTGGCACAATCTCTGAAGAGTCATGTGTATGTTTGTGTATTCACAGACAGATTCATAGTGTATGAATGCTTACTAGGAGCTGAGCCCTTTGCTGGGCATTAGAAAGAGACGCAGAGGAAGGAATAATAATAACTCATGTAATGGAGTTGAATCCTGGCTGTGGGCATGAGACATATATTAATGGTATATGTCTGTATAACATGCATGGGTCAGGCAATATAGGAGGACCACGTTTCAGTGGAAGACCAGGTAACAGAGCCCCGGCGGACTTAACTGTGACAGATGGTGCTGGGCTACAGGGACCCAGGACAGCCCACATGCAAGAATATATTTAGATAGATAAGATCTAGAATGACCCACTCCATATCTCCAAGGGAGACTGCAGTTTTCACCCTTGGGTGGAGTAGGAGGAGGGCTGTGGTTGGGCATTCACTCCTCCACTTCCCTATCTCCAAGAAGGGAATTGGGTTTTGTACATCAAATATTTGTAGGCTTGGGATACAATACCCTTTCAGAGGTTCATGACAAAAAACACTTTCTCTCAGGTGGGAATTATTCCCACTCCCCCACTGGGAGTGGGGGCGGGATAGCTAGTTCGCTCTTGGACAGTTTGGCTCCCTCCCACCAAACACTTGTTACATAAAAGATAATAGATATCAAGCAAATGCATTTATCAAAACAAAACAGAACAAAAAACCAAAACCTCAAAACTCCATAAATCAGAAAGTGGGGTAGATCTACAGTTGAGGGTAAATGATGGAATATACAAGAGAAAATAGGCTTTTAACTCAAGTGAGATAAAATCTCAGATCACCCTAGGAAAGACTATACTCACCAGAAAAGTCCACTCTTAAGTCTCTAGAGGTGAAAGTACTGGGATTAAGGGACAAATTGGTGGAGCCAGCTTTCCCCCCCTACCTATGACTACAGGCACTCCTAGAAGCCATTCAAATGTTCTCTCCTGCTCAATCTCTCTAAAATTCTTCTCTATTTCCCTCTTGTCTCTCTGGCTTTATTTCTGTTAACTTTTTCTCCTTTCCTCTTCTATTCCTTCTCTGTCTTTCCCTTCCTTTTTCTTATTCTATCTCCCCCTACATACATTGTCATAGGTTCAGAAGTCTTCTCTAAGGCAATCAAAACTCAAGGGTACCTCCACAGGGAGAGTCACAGAGCCGTCTTTTAAGTAACTGTCTCAAGTCCTCCTGGGTAGGGGGTAGGTACCCCACTTATACAATGCATTAAGGTTTCTCTCCTTACAAAAACTCTATGAGGGAAGGCAATAAGAATATTCTAACCAGCCTTTTATAGATTAAAGAGATGAAATTCAGAGAGATATAGTGATTTGACTGGGGTCACACAGCTAGTAAACATTAGACCTGGGACCCAAACTCATTCTAGTGCCCTTACTATCATACAAGAAAGAGAATAGTCCCTATTGTTGGGAAGCTGCTAATAGGAAAAATAGTACACACTACAGAAAATCTAAGTAATCTGCTTAAGGAAGGGATGACAAAGTCATATGTATATTTTATTAAGAGCTTGTTCACTTATCATTTAACAAATATTTCTTGATTACATAGGTGCTTGATGGTATGGGAGCTAAGGTGCTAATGCAATGTAACAGATTTAACAAATATATCGTATCTTATCCGCACAGATGTGCGTTTTTACCTTTAAAGTTGTCCTTTTGGTATCCTGTACACTTTACTCCAACCAATAGTGCCTTGGCTCAGAATACATACAGCCCATATCTATAGACCCTGTAGTGCATTCCTTGATTGTCTTTATTAGTGACAAATGCTGTACTTGAAGGATAAATTTGATTTTATGAAATAGACAAAAGTTGCTTTGAATGAGCAATTCCCAAGGCAATTCCTCTGAAGGACAAAACAGATTTTGAACTATTAAATTATATTGTCACATTTGGGGAGGGGCATTAGTTTCCTTGTGCCTAATAGTGTCTGACTATGGAGCTTCTAGTAAAAAATGAAGATAGATGTAAGAGTCAAAACAAAGGATTTAGAAGAGAAGGTGTTCAGGTTTTGGATAGTGATTTCTATGTAAAAGATTCCAAGTCTTTTTTTGATAACCAGTTACATATCACTTTCATGGTACTATATGAAGGGATAAAATTTTATATACACACACACATATACATCTATATGTGTATGTATATATAAAATATATGGAGAGAGAGAGAGAGAGAAAAAAAAATAAAGTGAGTTGGTATCTAGATAATGGCAAGAACTTTGTACCTGTCAGGATTAGAAATCCTGGAATGGGCCAATTGCAAAGCTTCTGTGTGTTGAGCTCTCACTTTCTTGATGAATATGTCTTCAGTCTTCTGTCTAGTAGATTGTCTTACTTATTATCTTATTTATTGTCTCCACTTAACTTATTGTTTCCCCTGTACCTGGTTCCACAGACTTCACTATTCCATAGCTAATTTGATCCTATTGAACTTAGAGAAATGGAGCCTGTGAAATCTCAGTCTTTCTAATCATGATAGAACCTTGTAGAACTTGCCCAGAATGCCTTGTACTACTTGGAAATGGGGCTGTTGTCAAATTTATTCTCAAAAGGCAATGTTAATCTGAGAGTTCTGATTCTGTGAATAGAAGGGTAAACAGGATAGAAAAATATAATGTTTTTCTTCTTGGCCACCTTTTGCTGTAGTATTTTTAAAACTTGACTGGTATATCTGGGCAAGTTGGATTTTGGACTCTCTCGCTGATGTCCTGTGACATTCAGTTTGTAATCTAGCCCTCTTTTTATTTTTATTTTTTTAATTTCTTTTTTTTATTAGAGCTTTTTATTTACAAGATATATGCATGGGTAATTTTACAGCATTGACAAGTGCAAAACCTTTTGTTCCAATTTTTCCCCTCCTTCCCTCCACCTTCTCCCCCAGATGACAGGTTGACCAATACATGTTAGATATGTTAAAGTACAAATTAAATACAATATATGTATACATGTCCATGCAGTTATTTTGTTGTACAAAAAGAATCGGACTTTGAAATATTGTACAATTAACCTGTGAAGGAAATAAAAAATGCAGATGGACAAAAATAGAGGGATTGGGAATTCTATGTAGTGGTTCGTCATCTCCCAGAGTTCTTTCGCTGGATGTAGCTGGTTCAATTCATTATTGCTCTATTGGAACTGATTTGGTTCATCTCATTGCTGGAGATGGCCAGGTCCATCAGAATTGATCATTATTGTTGTTGAAGTATATAATGATCTCCTGGTCCTGCTCATTTCACTCAGCATCAGTTCATGTAAATCTCTCCAGGCCTTTCTGAAATCCTCCTGCTGGTCATTTCTTACAGAACAATAATATTCCATAGTATTCATATACCACAATTTATTCAGCCATTCTCCAATTGATGGGCATCCATTCAGTTTCTAGTTTCTGGCCACTACAAAAAGTAACTGTCTTTTGTGGGGAATTTTCTTGTGGGATTTTCTGAAATGTAGTAGTGCTATTATGACAAATGAGGAAACAAGCTAGTAAGCATCTGAGACTGATTTTGAATGTAATAAGCCTTCCTGATCAATGAATGTCAAATTTTTTTTAGTTGCATAGTTGTGTCCCCCTAATTTTCTCTGTTTTTTTTTACCTATTTGTGTTGAAAGCTGCTTCCTAAGCACTGTGCCACCACCATCAGCAAAGCCAAGAACAAGAAGACCATGAAACATAAACAGACCTCTAAAAAGGGGGAACCTGAGAGGGACAAACCAGGGGCTGAAAGTCATCGAAAGAACCGTAGTGTTGTTACAAAGTAAGAACCGTCTGGGATGGGGGTCCAGCTGGAAAGGGGCATGGGATGGAGAGAGGGAAATTGATATGATCCAGAAGGAAGGGGGTAGGGTAGGGGTGAGGTAGGGAGGCAGGTGTTGGGAAAGCATCCATCAATCAACAGCATTTATTGAACTCCAACTTTGTGCCAGACTTGATGCTGAATGCAAGGGATACAAAGCAAAACAGTTCCTACTCTCAAGGAGCTAATGCCCCAGTGGGGTGTGTGCGTGTGTACATATACAGGTACAAGCAAAGATACATTCAGAGATAAGATACCTTTGAGGGGGAGGCATTGACAACTTCAGGTATCGGGAAAAGCCTCCTATTTGAGCTGGGTCTTGAAGGAACCCAATGAATCTAAAAGTGGAGCTAAAGAAGAAAACATTCCAGCCATGAGGGGACAGACATGGAGATGGGGAGGATTTCGTGTGAAGGTTAGCAAGGCTATACTGTAGAATATATGGAGAGGAGTAATGTGTAAGAACTAGAAAAATAGAAATGTTTTATTAAAAATATTTTTATTTCATTAAATATTTCCTAATTACATTTAAAAATGTATCACTCGTTTAAAAAAATTGAGATGCAAATTCTCTCCTTCCTATCCCTCCCCTCTCTTTAAGAAGGCAAGCAATGTGGTATTGGTTATACATGTGAAGTTATGCAAAACATTTCCATATTTGCTATGTTACAAAAGGAACTGTTTCTCTCCCCCAAAAATTAGCGTGAAAAAAGTGTGCTTCAATTTGCATTTGGAGTTCATCAGGTCTCTCTCTGGAAGTGAAGGGCATTTTTCATTATAGATCCCCTTCTCTCCTTCTCCTCCCCCCCAGCAATGTATTGGATCATTGTCTTGAATGGAATAGCTAATTCGTTGTTCCAATATTGCTATTACTATAGCAACCTTCTCCTGGTTCTGCGCACTTCACTTTGCCTCAGTTCCTATAAGACTTATGAAGAGCTTTAAGTGCCAAAAAGAATACTTTATCCTGATAGTAATTGGGAGCTCTTGGAGTTCATTGATTAGGGAGATGACACGGTGAAACCTGTGCTACTTTGGCAGCTTTGTAGAGAATGGAAGAAACTTAGGGCAGAGGGGTCGATTAAAAAGCTACTTCAATAGTCCAGGTGAGAAGTGAACTAGAGTGGAGATTATATAACTGTAAAGTAGGGAACATAGCCGAGAATTGTAGAGGAAAATATTGCAGAATTTAGTAATTGATTGCCTGTGAGGGAGGGATTAAGAGTAAGAAGTCAACGATAAAACCTAGGTTGGTTATGACCCCAAAGTTGATTGATTAAAAGGACCTAAACCTGTCTTTTGCCTTTTATGCATTTCTACTAGCATTGCATGGATCTGTTCATAGGATCAGGAAGCCATGGGGTTTTAGAGCTGCTGAGGTCTTTTAGAAGTCTTCTAATTCAACCTCTTTGTGCCATGTATCAGCACATGTAGAGCCATGGAATTTCATAGTGGACCATGTGGAGAGGATGATAGCATACCCTTGGTTGAAAATCCCTAGAGGATGTGAAGTTGAAGAGTCCCTTTAATCTCCCTGAGCTGGGAGGAGCTGATTTTGTGGGGGGAATATGGGTGGGTCAGATAGAGGAGAAAGTTCAATCTGAAGCTTCAGGTTCCTGATCTGGTCCAACTTGATCCTTACTCTTAATCAATTTCTCTCAGCATGGACAAGTTGCACTTGACCTTGACGGAGTTGGCTCTGACCATGAACCATGTGCATAGTCTCTCTGTGTTTGAGCACACTATCTTCCCTTCCGAGTATCTCAGCAGCCATCTGGAAGAACGGCTCAACAGGTATTGTGCTCTCCTCATCCCCAGAAAACAGAGAGGACCCTTATTTTTAGAATGGAGTATACATTCGTTAGATCTCCATGCTGAGGGAGAGAAGCATTCTAGTATAAATAGCCTGAATAATCCAAAATAATAATCCCCAGATCATCTCTGTTTGATTTAGGGATATATTTCATACATATTTATTTTGTGGTGATGATAGTGGATGTCATAGCTTTTATCTTCCTAATTATGTTGTAAAGAAGCTATGACAAACAATATATTTTCCCTGGCGCCTTGGAAAGAAGGTTGCTCATGGTCAGGAAGAAGGCAGTTTGGTAATAAAGATTTGTTTTGGGAAATTCTATGTGTAATTAAAGGCTAATTGCTTTTCCCAGTGCCAATATCTATGTGAGTGACTTAATAAATTCCCTGAAGGATTTTCTGATCTCCTTCCTACCCCAAGCCTAGCCCCCACGAACTCTGGTATGGATGGATTCTGTCTATAGATTTGGCCATAGGAGAAACCAAAGTATATAAAATTGTCTTTAAGATCTTTCCTTTTCTCGGCTTCTCCCCACCCCAATTTCCTGGATTCCCAATTTTAGTCATTTCCCATCCCAACTCTGAAGGAACTAAGGCCTGATGTTCTCTACTTCATGTCCTCAAAAACCTGCTTTTAGGAAGCAATGCTCCCACTCCGAGATCATGCGGATCTCACCGCATGAAACCCCAGCATTTCTGGGGGGGGGTGACTAGTTCTTCCTTTGAGACTAAGGAAAGCACAAGAAGGGAAGGCCACGGTGGGGGCCTGGGCTGGAAAACGGGGCTCCCAGAGCTCTTGTCCCTCGGCCGTTTTCCCACAGAGCCGTTGTGTGGCTGGCTGGTTACAATGCCACCACCCAGGAGATTGCCAGGCCCTCCGAAGTGCTGGCGGGGGTCAAGGCTTACATCGGCTTCATTCAGTCACTGACCCAGTTGTTGGGTGTGGACGTTTCTCGGGTCATCCGGAACGCTCTCCTGCAGCAGACGCAGCCGCTGGACTCCTCGGGGGAGCAGACCATCACCACTCTCTATACCAACTGGTAAGCTCTCCTTTGGCTCTTTCCTCCTTAATCCTTCTCACTCTGGCTCGGTTGGGGAAGCCCCGCTCTGACTTGGGGCCTGGTTTAATTGGAAGAGACCTCAGAACTCACCTGACTCAACCCCTCCTTCTGCTGGTGAGGAAACGGGAGCTAAGAAAGCCGGAGAGCTTGAGGGGTTTAAACAAAACCTTAAACAAAAGAGGTGGCTGTTCTTCCAGCCCGTGAACGAGCAAGAAGGTGAATCCATGTCTTTGGACTCCAAGTCCGACTCTCTCCCCCCTGTGCCCGATCCATTCCATCCTTTCCCTTTGGGGTTACCGTCGCCTCCCTCCAAACAAGCGGCCCCCATTTCCCGGGCCTCATCACGAGCTCCTTGAAGGTTATTCCCACTCCAGGGGAGGTTCTCTCAGAGAGAAGGACTCTTCCCAAAGGACAATTCCCCTTACCCCAGAGTTTTGGAGGAACTTGCACAGGTGAGGCCACTGGGTGGCGCTCTTGATCAAGAATCAGCTGAGACAGACACCTTTCAGGAGCCCCCATCATGGCATGGCCGTGGGTGCATACAGGTGTGTGTGGGGGCAGAATGTGGGGACAGAGACTGGGGTGAATGCGGGATTCAGATCCCAGCCATAGGGTACGGAGATAGGGCCTGCAGGGGAGCCGGTGAGAAAGGCTGCCTCCGTGACTTAGATTCCTCTCCATTTCATCAGAAGCAAAGGGAGGAGTGTCACAGGGTCTGGAAATGGAAGGGGCAGGAAAGAGCCTGCAGCCCGGTACATTACAGACGAAGAACCTGCGGCCAAAGAAGGGAAGAATCTCCCGAGATCAGATACTAAGTGGCAGAGGCAGGCTTTGAACTGGGGCTCTTTCCATTCTTCCTAGTTGTCTCCTGTGAGGAGCGGGGGATTTGGAGCCCGGATGTAGCGTTCCTGGGGCTTTTTTCTGGGCCTGGATATGAAGTTTGTATAGCTGGGCATCCTGTGCGCCTTGGCAGCTAACAGGAGCATCGTACAGACTCTTAGTCCTTGAGTTATGAAAACCTGAGTTCAAATGGAGCCGAAGACACTTACCTGTGTGAATCTGGACAGATCCCTTAGCCTCCATTAGTCTCATTTCTTTCAGCTGTAAACCAAGGCCAACAGCAGCACCTACCTCCCACAGCTGTTGAAAGGATCAACTGAGATATTATAGTAGTTATAACATAATTATATTATGGATAATATAATAGTAGGTACCCAATAAATGCCTGTTCCCTTACTTCCTAGAGTCTGAAGTTAGTATTCTAATTGATGCCATTCAGTCTGAGAAAGGAGTCCCTCCTACTCAGTTCTCTCAACTCAGATGAATCCACAAAGCCTGACAGAGCAAGTTTGGGGAGGGGAGAGGGGGGTTACTGGGACAAAAAGGAAAGAGCTAGGAAAGTCCTTGCATTTTGACACAAAATGATTGTCATACAAGAGAGAAGCAAAGTGGCTTGCAAATTAGAGACAATTATTTTTTGAGTTGGCAGCTTGAGTTGTTAATTAGAAGGCTGTACAATCTATTCTGGTTTTGTGGAATCCTGACCTCTTCCTTCCCCCATCTCAGCCAAGTTTCCCCCCAGGAGCAGTGTGTACAGGCTGATTGGTTTGAGGTGGACGCAGAGCACCTTCCTCTACCTCCTCTCAGTCCCCTCTTCGCTGTCTTGGCTGCACTTACAGGTACCTGGAGAGCCTTCTGAGACAAGCCAGCAGTGGGACTATCATTCTCTCTCCAGCCATGCAGGCCTTCATCAGCATCCCCAGGGAAGGGGAGCAGAGCTTCAGTGCTGAAGAATTCTCTGATATTTCAGGTGAGCTTCAGTACCTGGGAGGTTGGGCCCGACTTGTGAGAATCTCATCCCAGACTGTACTGTCAAAGTTGGAAGGAATTAGAAGTCAAGTAGTCGAACGCCCTCATTTTAGAGACGAGGCATCCGTGGTTCAGAGAAAGGAAGAGACTTGCTCATATACAGATGGTGAGGAAGAGCTGGGATTGTAATTCAGATCCTCTGATTCCAGTACTGGTGCTCCTGCTCCTGTACCATGATGTTCTTTCCTCTTTGGGTCTCATTCTAGATATTCCTTCCCATTCTAGTTACTTTTCCTGTCTTCATTCTACACATTCTTTATTCCCGGGGAATCATTTTAGAACAACTCTACCTCTTTCCATTCCCTCTCTTTCCAATCTCAGAAGGATGAGGGAAATTGTGAATAGGAGCTCCAAAATGAGTGCAGCTTAGAGACAGCTGGCTTGGGGGATAATAAGACAAGATAATAAGGAAAAAAGCGAAAAGAGTAGCAGCATTCTAGTCTCTGGATAGCTTTATTCCACAAGACAAATGACTTTATTTAAATGGAGAGCAGAACATGAGGGAATGGGCTGAAAGTCAAGCAGAATTTTTGTAGCTCAAAGAAGGACATTCTCTTATTATTAGTGATTGAGACTCAATAGCTATAATTAATAAATAAGACCTTGCCTCAGTCAGGAAAGGTCCAGGTTCAAGTTCTACTTCTGTTTTTTCACAGTTCAAGATAATTATCTGAGAAGTTAAGTTATAAAAAGTGTTGTGATCTGCCTGGGGAGAGGGAGTTTCTCACCCCAAGCTTCCTACAGTGATGAAGTCACAATATATATTACAATATATAATATATATAATAAGAATTTAAGAAAATTAACAAAATTACTTAATTTTATTAACTTTCTTAAATTCTTAAAGTAATATAATAATCACATTTATATTATCCTTTCAGATATACCAGGTGCTTTCTTACAATAAGCCTGGGATCCAGGTCTCTTTAAGTGTTACAACCCCTATCTTTTAGATAGGAAAAAAGAAGCTGAGAATTTGTGACTGGTCCCATGGTCACACAGCTAGTGGCAGAATTGGGAAGTGGACTTGGGTTACCTTCTGATTCCAAATGCATTGCTTATTCTGATAAGCCTTGTTAAAGGCTGGGGGACTAGGGACTGAGTGCGGGGGGTGGGAGTTTGTTAGAGAGATTTTAGGGCCTTAACCAGGGACCTAGTGTGTGTTTGGGGAGGCAGAGAAAGGGAGATGAGAGAAAGAGGTAGGGGGAGAAGGGAGGAAATTGATAGAAAGAGAAGGAAAAGGTAGAGACACAGAGAGGGAGAAAGAAGGTAAGGGGAAGGAGGGAAGAATGCCATTCTCCCTTATGAAAGTTCTGAGGCCATTATGATAGCTAAAAGGACAGGTGCCAGCTGATAAGCAATCTAACTTTTATTTTTCTTCGCCTGAAATGACACATAAACAATCTGCTTTCTTTCAAGTTTTAACCCTAAGCAACCTTGCTTGGAGGTAGGGGGCAGGAGTGGGATGATGATGTGACCTTTCCCCTTTTCTGTCTCCATGTAGGTTCCTCTTTCCCACTTCCTGAGGGGTCTCAAAAAAGTCTGGATGTGTACTTCTGCCTCCTTACTGTCTCTGCTTATCAGTGTGGTTTCTTTATCACTCTCCCACATGGCAGGACCTTGCTTCTCTCCAGCCTGCATTAGTGCATTGATGGCTGGTCTTGGAATACCGAAGTCCTGGGTTCAAGTGCTGCCTCTAGTACTTACTGGCTGTGGGACTCTGGACAAATAACTTAAATTCTCTGTGTTTCTATTTTTCCATCTATGTTTTTACTGAATAAAAGCAATTCTATAAGTTGAAGAGCAGGTGCTGATCTGTACTGGTACAGGGAGGTTTATCCACCAATGAAATTACAGGTCCAGGTTTAAGGAAAAAAAAAACATGATTCCTTCATTGTGGGGAGCCCCCATTGAGTGAGAGATTTTCTCTACTTATTCCTGTCAGCACCTTCTCTATAATTTATTGTGTTATCTTACTTAAAATAATGACTTTTTTTTGTAAAAGAAAACAAAAACCACTTCTTGATAGCTCTTGATAGTGAGAACTGAGGATGCCCAGGACCTGTACGTTTCCTTGAATCAGCTTTCCTTGAAGTGCTTGGATGAAAAGAATGAGTGATTTCAGGACCAAAAAGGGATTCCGACTATGTATAAGTAGCAAGGATTGGGCTTATGTGGAACTCGCTTAGAAAAAGGCAGGTCAGGGGCAAGCAGCAAAAGGAGAGATGGTAGATAGGTGTGAGCTGTGACAGAAAAGGGAAGTATCGAGGAGGGCAATTGAACTGAGAAATCTCTTTCAGTAGGCAATTTGGGCTGATGCTACCAGTTGTGTCCACCTACTCAAGGACTAAGGGAGTTTCAGTAAAAGATCTATTCTTTCCTCCTACTTCTTCTCCCCTGCCTGTCTTCCTTCCTTCCTTCCTTCTTTCCTTCCTTCCTTCCTTCCTTCCTTCCTTCCTTCCTTCCTTCCTTCCTTCCTTCCTTCCTTCCTTCCTTCCTTCCAAAGCATATGCATGGGTAATTTTTCCAACATTGATCCTTGCATAACTTTTTGTTACAAATGTTCCCCTCCTTATCCCCACCTCATCCCCTAACTGGAAGGTACCTCCACATATCCTGTAACAGGATCTGCCTCTTGTTACCCAAACATTCCAATTTCTTGAATCTTGCCTCAACTACAATGATAAGCAGGGGATAACTAGAGATGGATATAAAAAACTAGGCAGGGAAGTTAGTTAGGTAATCAAACCCCTGCCTAAATGTTAGAATTTTCCTGACTAGGGGCTTTGAGTAATAGTACTTATAACTTTTTGTCTAAAACAAACTTCCTAAAGCAAAAGAGAAAGATCCATGTAGATCTTAGGCACCTTTATATTAAAACAAATTTAATTGTTAACAGACTATTAAAAAAGAAACTTTATGAAAGTTGCCTGGGCACACTGAGAATTTAAATAACTAGCCCAGAGTCACATAGTTAATATATATCAAGGGAAACTTCTTCCAGGTCTTCTTCTAGCTTTGTATACAGTGTCTATTAACATCTGTATATATTAACATATGTAAAGTGTTCTACAAAGTGATACACGAAGTCAGCTATTATCATTTTTATTGCTCTACATTGCTTTTTGAATTTAAGCATATACAAAATCTTATTGGCTATATAGTCATTACTTAAAGAAAGGATTGGGATATTCCCAATACTCCTAGCACAGTGACAGGCACACAGTAGGTACTTCTCAAGTGCTTTTAGATTGATTCATATACTTTAAAGCAAAATTTCCAGATTACAGTTTAACAATTACTCCCAAGTGCTGCCTAAACTAGATTATAATGTAATTGGGAAGTATTTAATAAAATAAAAACAAAATTTAGTAGAACATAGATAATTTCAGTATGTGGTTTTCTAGATTGATTTGTTGCCATCAGGATCTTTATGTACAGTTTAGTGAATAGTTTCCGTTTCAGTTTGACACTACTGTTTGGAAGCCATCCAAAAATCCTTAAGAGGCTATTCCTCTAGAAAGAATGCTCTCTTTAGCCTGTCTTAAAAACCCAGCTATTTCTTGGTTGGGCTTGGAAAAACTTATGAGTGAATTCGGCTTTACCCTAAACCTCATTCATCCCTCTCTATACCTTGAAATCCATGTCTGGGGTAATAAAGTCCTTTTGGGCACAGAGTGAATTCCCCTATAGGCTTTTGGACCAGAACTTGCCCCACTTGTACTTGCATTTGCGCCCCACTTGGAGGTGTCCTAACTGACTTCTCTTTGCCCAGAGATGCGGGCTTTGGCTGAGCTCCTAGGACCCTATGGAATGAAGTTTCTAAGTGAGAACCTGATGTGGCACGTGACGTCCCAGATTGTGGAACTGAAGGTATTACTAGTGGGTGGGTGTCCCCAGGAGGGAGATAGTCCAGATGCCTGGAGGAGAAACAGGATTCCTGGCTGGGTAGGAGAACCTGGACGGTAAGCTTCTCTTCCTCTCTGAGTTCTGAATCCACGGGTGTCTTGCTCCTGGAATTGTAGAAGCTGGTAGTAGAAAACATGGATGTGCTGGTACAGATTAGATCCAACTTCAGCAAGCCAGAGCTCATGGCCTCTCTGCTGCCCCAGCTGACAGGTAAGTTTCCTCCCCTTTCCTTAAGTGGTCCAGCATCCTTGTTTGTCTCCTTTCTTACCACTGGGGTCGGGAGGTCAGTTAGGAACGCTTTATGTGGGGTTATACTACGAGGCAATGAGCTGCTGCCCACTTCTTTAGCAATGTGAAAGGTGGGTTCCCTGAGGGAGTGGGATTGGGGCTGGAAAGTTTAGCGTGATTCCTGTGCCCCTGACAGGCAGAGTTCCTTCTCCTAATTTTCCTTTCCTTCCTAGGAGCTGAGAATGTGTTGAAACGAATGACTATAATTGGGGTCATCCTCAGCTTTAGGGCCATGGCTCAAGAGGGCCTCCGAGAGGTGAGCTTTGGGGTGGGCCCAGAGGTGAGAGGTAAAGGGAAAGGGAGGTCAGCTAGCACATCACAGAGAACTCGGAGGAAAGGAACACAGGATCTTGAGAGAAAGCCCTAGGAACAGGGGAAATATGGAGCTGGGGACATCTCTCATATTGTGACATTAGTCCAGTGCTTCAGGAATCTGTTGTGTCATCCCAGAGGACAGCTCTAACCCTTTTGAGGTGTCAGAAGCTGTTTCATGAGTTGAAATAGCCAAAAATTTGCCCCTTGGTGGCCAGCTTTTGGGTGGCTGAACCTCTGAACTGAGCTGGTCTGGTCCTTAGAAGAGGGCTGCTAACTCTACAGTGTGCATCAGAGAAAGGCAGAAGTGCAGAACTCTGCACTAAATGAATAATGTTTTCATGATTATAATAATAATTTTATACTGATACCAACATCAAAGAAAACTTGTATATAATGTGTATATATACATATAATTGTGTTTTTTTTTTTTTAGCCAGTGCATATAGGAGGATTGCCCCTGGATTAATAAATATCCCCACTGAGCAAGCTTTTCTCACAGCCCTTAATGATGGGGTCTTCTGGCTTGATTCAAGACCTCCTTTACCCTTCTGTAGCCACTGGCCAGCCCATTAAGACCTCTGTGATCTTTTTTCTCTCTCTTCCTCCAGGTTTTCTCTTCCCACTGCCCATTCCTCATGGGCCCTATTGAGTGCTTGAAGGATTTTGTCACTCCAGATACAGATATAAAGGTATGGTAGTGACTTTTGACCTGTGCATGATTTTTTTTCCAGGCTGCAAACCAGAACATTCCTGGGTTCCGAGGAGAATAATGCTTTGAATGACACTTTAAGGAGAGAGTAGGGACTATGAGAACATTGTAGGGAGCAGAGGCTAGAGTTATCTTATGTCTTTCCATCTGAAATGAACAGAATGCAAATGATATATTGAACAAATACAAATGAGTCCCTACTACTTTTGAATCAAGGGCTTGGGCACTTTTTCAATGAGACAGAATTTTCTATTTCTGTTACATCCCTTCAGCCCTTAGAAGTTCCCTAGTTCTCTGGCTCCTCCCTAATCTTTTTCTAAGACTTTTACAAGCTTCCCTTACCAGCTTCTGACTCTCTCTCATGCAGTACCAGGAGGGAGAAAATGTCATGCAGCCAACCTCTCTAAAAAACTGTTTGTAATGAAACAACAAACTCTTGAACTATGCTGGGGCTTTTTTCCTGTTCCCTTCATCCCACCTTCCCTCCAATTAACTTCCCCCAGTGAATCCTGGTGAGAAGAATCTTTCTCTCTTTTACTGCTAATGATAGGAAATAGATTAAATAATCATTTATGCTCTAAACCCAACCCACAACCCTATGCTTACTTAGTTCTTTCCTTAACTTATGTGTCATGCTTGTGGTCAGGTCTCAACTGAGGTCCTCTTCTAAGTACCTTGGAGTAGGTTAGTGTGCTTGGGGTAGGGAGCATAGGGAGTGGGTGGGTCTTCTGGAAGCAAGAACCATACATACTGGAGCAGCAGAGCCTATCACCCTCCCTGGGGGGCAGTTGACTCAACAAGGGGAAGTTTGAGATTCCTTGACTACTTTTTTCTTGATAATCGTTAGAATATTTAGAGAAGTATAGTATGATGGCAAAGGGAAGAGTTTTCTCCAAGAAGTAGTGGGATTATATGGCAGGAGAAATAACTGAAACTACATGTTAGAAGAATTTTTTGACTAAGAGTGTTGAAGCAAGAATGGGGATTTCATTTTCTTAGATTTCAGTTTTCTCCTTCCTAAAAAAGTGTTGGACCAGACCAGAGGTCAACAACCAGAAGATGGCACACATCTGAAGTTCTGTACTTATAATTAGTTTGTCTGAGACCTAGAGATCTTATTTTTACTGGCGTACTTTATTTGAATAACCCTTCCTTCATCATTTGCCTTGTTAATGTATCCGTGCTGCCATGTCTCTTTTCTCCTTCTATTCACTCTATCCCTGTTCTAAACTCCATCCCCCCAAGAACATGTATTTACTATTTTATGTTAGCAATTAGCTAGTATGATTAACTTATTTTACTGATGTATTAATGTGAGAAGGATTTAGGAGCTCTTCAAGGTCCCTACCGGTTCCTGACCTATAGAGGAGTCCTGTAGCAATGGTCTTTTAGGGACAATCAGTAATTTATCATCTATTTCTTTTAGTGTGTTATATTATCTTGTAGTTTTAAAATAAAGTGTTATGATTATATATATGGAACAATAGTTAAATGGCTTGGTAGATAGAGCACTGAGGCCTGTAGTAAAGAAAACCTGAATTCAAATCTAGCCTCATATACTTACTAGCTGTGGGACTCTGAGCAAGTCACTTAATTTATGCCTTAATCCACTGGAGAAGGAGATGACAAACCATTTCAGTATCTTTGCCAAAAAACCTCATGGACAGTACAATCTACAGGATCCCAAAGAGTTGGACATATCTCCACAATTGAAAAACAACAATATGCACATAGGTATATACATATGGTTATATATAATCATGGGTATATAATGTGTATATATTATATGTGTATACACATACATACATATGGATGTATACATATATATATGTACAAATATATCCAATAGAAATGAAATTGGTGCAAAGTCTCTCTGATATTCATTGAAAAAATTTTTTCAAAGAGGATAAAAATTCTAAGAATATGCACTCGGATAGTCTTTCCTGCCCCCTCCTCTCCAAGATTGCTAGCTCCTTGACTAGATGAGCTTTCCTCAAGAAAAATGTAATTGGGCTTATGAAATATTCTCTTGAAGGTATTTGAGAAAAAGAAACTTGTTTTCTACCGAGGAGGATATAGGCTATTTGGAAGTGGGGAGTTGGATGAGAAGCCCTCCCCAAGGCCCTCTCATCCCAATTGCTGTCTGGTTTTGTAGTGAAGGGCAGCTTCTTATCAGGGGAGCCTTCATTTTTTGGCAGCTGCTGATGGCCAGGTTGGGCTGCACCAGTCTGTCAGGAATTTGACAAGCTGATCTCTCCCAGGCAGCACTGAGCTCTGAGCAAAGCTTCCCATGGAAATGAGTAGATGAAGCTTGGAGAAGAGATGGATGCTTATGTTAGAGGCTCTGGCTATTACTTTTGGAGGGCTGGGGTAACAGGGGACTATTGCTTTGGGAAAGGTAGGAAGATGATTTCTTTAGAAAAAACCCCTTTCATATTGGAAATATTTCAAAATGTGTCTCTAGCCCTATATAGAGATATTGGGGATAGAGGGACTCTCTGGAATCAACTTATTCACTGTTCTTTTTCATGATTCTTCTTCTGCCCTTTGGAGAAAAAGGAAGATTTGGGTTAAATATTTGCAAGAGCATTCTAACAATTAAACCTGTCCAACAGAAGACTGGGCTGCATTGAAAAGTAGTGAGCTCTTGTAATGTTCATGTAAAGGCTGTATGACTATCGGAATCAGAGAAATATAAGGAACTAACATATTAAGTGGGAATTTAGACTATGTAAGATCATAGAGTTGAAGTTCTTTGAATTAGGAAATTGAGGCACAGAGAAGTTAAGTGATTTGCTGGAGATCACACAGGCAGAAATGGCAGTCTGGATTCGAAATCAGGTACTTTAACTCCAGACATAGCATTCCACTATACCATACTATCTCTACAACCTTTAAGGTTGCTTCCATTTCTAAAATCCAATGATTCTATAAGTATTAAGTGCATACTATAAGCCTGTAGCATCTCTAAATTTTTATTTAAGATCTGAAATTATACTGAGTTTTGGGGTAATTGCAGCTCATCACTGTTTTAGGAATTGGAGATAAAACAAAGAAGTATATGATCTAGTTGGGAAAAGGAAGAAAGAAAAAGGGACAAATACTTATTAAGTGCCTACTATGAGCTGGCACTTTGCTCTTTATATACCTCATTTGACTCTCAACACAATCTTGGGAGGAAGGTGCTATTATTATTTTCATTTTGGAGTTGGGGAAACTGAGGCAGACTGAGTGACTTGATCAGCATCACACAGTTAGTAAATATCTGAGGCTGGATTTGAACTCAGGGCTTCCTGATTTTAGGCCCAATGCTTTGTTCACCATATCTACCTAGCTGCCTTTAGGACAAGGAGACAAGACTAATGCCTGACAAAGCAAAATAAAGTATATAATAAGTTCCATATGAATAGTGGAGAGAGTAAACATTATAGGAATTTGGTGGTGGGAGAGAAGGTTGGAAAGGGGTAGTTAAGGATGTTTTACCCAAGGTGGAAGATGGAAATAATTGAGATTGATGCCAATGAAGGGCATTTGGGGTAGGGATTCTGAACAAAGGGGCAAGAACAGGGGAAGCAATGTCCAGGACAGAGCGGGGGCTAGATAGTAAAATGATAATCATTCTGACCAGAAAGAAGAGGTCATAGTAAGAAATGTAGGAGGTCTTAAATACCAGATTAAGGAACTTGCCTTTTAATTTCTCTGGTGCTTGGGAATCGTGATGAGAAGACAATCAAGACAAAGCTTCAGTGAAAAATGATGCATGAGAAATCAGAGGTTATAGAAAATGAGTCTTGGGAGCTTTTGCTAAGCATACATCCTATCCTCTCCCTGAGCACCCCTTCCAGGACACTCATTTCATTTCCTTTCTTCTAGGTGACCATGAGTGTCTTTGAGCTGGCCTCTGCTGCAGGTGTGTGCTGTGACATCGACCCTGCCCTGGTGGCTGCCATTGCCAACCTGAAAGCAGGTAAAAATATGGTCTGTACCTTGGTGGGGATAGAGGAGAACGATTTCTTCTTTGCCTGGATAAGGGCAGACTCTACCCTCAACAAGGGGGATACAAATAACTTCTCTAGGTCAGTTATTCCACAATTTTCAATTATGGCATACAACTTGGAACCTTCCCTCCAGAACATTACAGTCTAGTTGAGGAGGCAAGATTAGTATATAAAATACGATAGAATAGCACAAGTTTGTATATAATGAAGTGCTAAATTGTTTTGCAGACTCCTAGCATTCTTGTATTTTTTCCATGGTGAGCCTGGGCCTCCCAATGCCTGCTTACTCAGACACATTCACTTAAGTAATGGCTCTCCCACCCACCCACCCACAGACTGAACTATAGTGCTTTTACTCTACTTTATTCCTATATTTCTTCATGAATTTTCTATATTTAGCACAATCTGTGAAAACACACATACCCAGAAGGGACTTGAACCTCAGACCCACCCACTTTCCTCAGTGTTGTCAACCCTTCCCTTTCCCTCGAACTGTCCATAACCAGTTCTCTGCCTTTGTACCCATAACCCTATCCCTCAACCCAGCTCTTCCCTCTAACCTTATGAAGTAGGGACCATGAGAATATTGTCTCTCTTTCACAGAGGAGGAAACTAAGTCTCCACTGGTCTGAGTCTCATTTTTCATTAGCAGATCTCTTGAAGTGAAGTGACATAGCTCAGGCCACAAAGGCAGTGAGGAGCAGAACTGAGATCTGAAGCCTTATCTTTCAGTTCCAGAGCCAGTGGTCTGTCCACTAGGCCACAGACTTTTCCTCCCCCCCACCCTGATGTTTCTCTTAGACACCTCATCTCCTGAGGAGGAGTACAAAGTAGCCTGCCTGCTCCTGATCTTCCTTGCAGTCTCCATCCCTCTCCTAGCCACAGACTCCTCTTCTTTCTACAGCATAGAGAAGGATGGTAAGAAAGAAGAGGATCACGGGGGTTTTAGAAAGGCTGGTCATGGAGATGACTGGGGGAGAAAGCTCTGTTCTAATCCAACTAAAGAAGGGAAGCTTGTGAAATTCAGGGCATGTTTAAAACTCAGAAAATTAACCCTTCTCTCATCCCCACAGGCTCTGGGCTGGGATGAGCGCTTGGGGTCAGGGACGCTGGGGGAGAGGGGCCTGCTCAGAAGTCATTGGATGGGCCCTGTGTGAATTGTCTGACTGTCCAGTGGCCCTTTCATTTCTCCCTTCCCAACTCCTCAGGCTACAACAACAACATTCACTGCCTGACCAAAGCCATCATTCAGGTGTCTGCTGCCCTGTTTACTATTCATAACAAGAACATCGAGACTCACCTCAAGGAGTTTCTGGTGGTGAGTAGTGGGAAGGGAAAAGAAGCTTAGCCCCCCTCCCCAGGCTTCCTGCCCTACTATACTGTTTTTATTCAGCTCCTCTGGGGGGGAACAGAATAATATCTGGGGTACAATAATAGATAATAACTCATATTTTTTTAGTGTTGTTGTTGTTGTTGTTTTACAACAAAAGGAAGCACTTTAAGTATTATCAAACCCATTTTTCAGATGAGGAAATGGGTACAAAGAGAGAAACTCATTTGTCCTAGGGTAACCTAGCTAGTAAATGTCAGACTCTATGCCTGATGTTTTTCTCTCTTACTTCATACTGCCCCTGGAACTGGTTTCATGAACTATTAAGATTCTGAAAGGACCTTAAGAGTCTAATTTTCCTGTAGGAAATTCCTCCATGCAATATTTCTCATCCAGTTTCTGCTCAAATACTTCTAGTGGTGGGCAACTTATTACCTCACAAAGCAGCCCATTGAATTAAAAAACAACAACAACTTTAATTGCTAGCATGTTCTTCCTTAAATGGAACTGCATGATGCCCCCTTGTAACTCATCTTTCAGGCCTAGTTTTGCTTTTGATATAACACAGAACAGGTCTGTTTATAGTCTACATTGAATTCACAGCATCTGAGAGTTATAAGTGACCTCTGGGGTTATCTCATTCCACATTCTTTCCTAGACAGGAATCCCTTTTACAGCATGTCTTAGAGACGATTGTCCATCTTTTGCCTGGATCCTGTGATGCTCGGTTCTTTGAGAGGTAGCCTTCTGGACTGGAGAGCTTAGAGGGTCTGAGGCCTTTTTACATTGTGGCGGGGAAATCCTTAGGAATCATGCTACTCTTCTAGAGCAAGGGAATATTCCCTGTAAAAGATGTCAGGGTTAGATGTCAGGGACTGGATCCTTCCATGCAATAGTGATTCATAAAATACTAATTCATTGCCTACTGTGTGTAAGCATTTTGCTAGGGATCAAGATAAAAAGATGTAAAATTATGGGGTCCTTACTCTACCTAGAATATATGAAGCAGAAATAACTCTCATGGTTATGCACATTAATAAATAGAGGGGTCAGCGCTTGGAGTTGAGAAGATCTGACCTCTGGACCTGCTTCATCCACTTAGTAGCTATAGGACCCCGAGTAAGTAACTTAATCTCTGTCAGTCTCAGTTTCCTCATCTATAAAATGGGGATAATAATAGCGCCTATCTCACTGGCTTGTTGGGAGGATCAAATGAGGTAATATATGTAAAAAACTGTAAACTTTAAGGTGTTTATTATTATAAATTGCTTTAAAGTTGCAACAATTCTGGAACAGAGGTTCTGAAAACATTCTTTTTCCCATTTGACAGATAAGGAAAGTAAGGCAAACAAAGGTTAAGTGACATCTAGAAATATCTTTCTAAATAACCTCAGAGTAGTGGTGGTGGTAGTGGAGATTGCCATGAATTCCTAGGGATTTGAGATAGGTCCTCCCTGGATAGGGCAGGAGATTTTTAATCTCAAATCTGACACCAACCATGATCATTTAGTTTTAAGTCAGTAACCATTTATTAAGTCATGGGCAAATCCCTTAATCTCAACAGTTTCCTCATTCGTAAAATGGACATAATAAGAGTGGATCACAACATAGCGTTTTTACTTTTTGTTATTGTTCTCTTGCATGTTGTTTTCTTACTCATTTTTTCCTTTTTTATCTAATTTTTCTTGTCCAGCAAGACAATTGTATGAATATGTTTACATACATTGGATTTGACATATTTTAACACGGATAACATATATTGGATTACTTGCCATGCAGGGGAGGGGGATGGAGGGAAGGAGGGGAAACACAAGATTTTGCAAGGATATTGAAAAATTATCCATGTAGATGTTTTGAAAGTAAAAAGTTTTAATAAAAAAATGGAGATAATAATATTTGTTGATGCCTGCCTTAGAGAGTTGTTGTAAGTAAAGGAATTGGAAAACATTTAGGATGCTATAAAATGAGCTGTTATCATTCTTTACATTGCTGTTTTCCTTGGGGTGCTCTCCTTTACTTGTTTTACTTCATTCCTTAATTAGGTAAATACAAACCCAAAACCCTTAGCTTAGGATTCAGTCCATCATGTGTCTCTCCATCATCTTGTTTGTCCTTCATTCACAACACCAGGGAGGTAGTGCCACAACATGCAAGTGAATTGGATTTCAGTGAGGGAGGGCTGTGCAAGGTCACCTGCCCCATTTTCCCCTTCAGAGCCATCGGGATCCAGTGGCCAGATATAGTTCAGGATCCCTGGAGATGGCCCTCCCTCTCCATCATCTGCAGTCTAGATGTTAGCAGGAAAAGCAACTATTAAAAAGATGACAGAAGGGGAATAACAAGATTACATGGATTAGGTCCACGTCTCTATCTCCTCAGTGCTGGCTTTGCAGCAACTGTGTCTAGAAGCTTGAGCAATAGAAGGCACTATGGGACAGTTAGCCACTAATCCTTAAGTTTTCGTTCTTATCAGTTCCTTTCTCAGTCTCTAGATCTTTTAAGGGGGCACTTACATTGGTAACTGAAGTTAAAGTGGCCAGAAAGACCCAGATTCTTTCAATGGAGTGATCCTGATTCTTTGATCTTGAGGGCGCCTAGCCTCCATCATGAGTTTTCAGGAAGTTTCCAGACCTAATTCCATCTGGGATGCCTGTCCCTGTCCTCTCTCCCTCAAAATACTTTTAATTTACATATCTTATAAAGTTCTTTACATTTGTGTTCTTAAATCCTCACAACAGATCTGTGAGGTAGGCAATATAATACAAGATGTATTTTTGTTCCTTGCTCCAGGTCACCCAGGATTTGAACTCTGGTTCTGGATTTCCCCTATTCTTTCTGCTGCCTCTGAATATTCTTCCTCTCCTGTCTCCCCATTCTCTGCCCACACAGGTGGCCTCTGTCAGTCTTCTCCAGCTGGGACAGGAGGTGGATAAACTGAAGTCTAAGAACCGAGAGTCTATTTCTTTGCTCATGCGCTTGGTGAGTGGTCAGTTGACTTGGGTTGGTGGGTCTGCAGGGATGGGTGTGGTGTCCATAATCTATCATTTTTAAGTTGTAAAGACCTTAGAGCCAGGCTAGTCCAACTCTTCCTTTGTTTTACAGATAGTAAACACAGACTTGGAGGGAGAGAGGTTTGATATGTAGTCCAAATCACACAGATAGTAAATAATCTGATCTCAGCTGAAGGACCTTTTGATCCTTGTTATATATACCCTCCCTGAATTTACCATTGACTTAGACAAACATTATTTGTTTGTTTTATTTTTTGACTAGGCTATTCAAAGGAAATTCTGTAGACCCATTTCTGCCCTTTAGGAATTTAAAGTCCAACATTTAGGCAGTGATCAACTAGAGAAGTTTGGGGAAACTTTCCTGTAGAAGAGGGATGGGAGGTCCTTCTGGTCTCCTTCCTAGCTGGATCCTCTTGTTTCACTGTGTGGCTCACCCTGTCCTAATCAAGGATACTTTTGCTGTTTTTTTTTTTTTTTTTTTTTTTAATCTATTAGCTCTACTAGTAAAATGAAGACAGATAGATGGCAAAGTAGATAGAGTTCAGGGCTTGGTGTCTGGAAGACCTGAGGTCAAACTCACCTCAGATACCAGCTCCCCCATGCAAGTCACTTAACCAGTTTTTTGCCTCAGTTTCCTCATCTATAAAAAAAGCTTGAGAAGAAAATGGCAAACCATTCTGGCATCCTGGCCAAGAAACCCTAAATGAGGTGATAGAGAATAAGGCACAACCGTGACCAACTCAACAACCAAACTACTGCTAGAGGAAACGTTTTTATGTTCTCTCCCTTAGTTTTCTTTCTTGTGGAAAGTTCTTAAATATTAGAACCATATCTTTCTAACTATTGTGTGCTTCCTCCCAATTATGGGGATATTACAAGTTTGTTAGGTTGGTCTGGTCAGGGGTTACCAAGATCCTCTCCCCATCTCTACTTCACCCATGACCCTAACGAGTTAGAAGGTGGCAGGCAGAGAGAGGAAGCTTTAGTTTCTTGGCAGAGACATTTAGGTCTTGTTCTTCACACTGCTGTTCTACAAAGATGTATGTTCATGTATATACTTCACTAGTCTGATTCCTGATAGCTTTCTCTGCAACCTAGTTATCCCAGGAAGCCCCCAGCAGTCTTATTACCAGTGCCCATTGAGCTCATGACTCAGGCCACTGAGCAAGGTTTGACCAAGAGCCCCCAAAGAAGTAAATGTTTGTTGATTGGATTGATTGTAGATGGGAGGTTGAGTGTTGGAGATAAAAGGAGAAATTTAGTTGTATTTGAAATTGGTATGGGGTCAAGAAATCCCATAAAATTGCTCATTCTTTTAGAAATTTGGTTTCTACTTCTGTGAAGACTGGAGATAGCAGAAGGTCTTTTCTTTGTCATCCCCTTCACAAGCACCACTGTGATTTTCCTATTTGGGAAAGTAAGGAAAACCAGGTTTCTCTGGACGGAGACAGAGAGACCAGTCCTGTAATGAGAGGAGTCTGGACTTCTGATTTGGTAAAGATGGTGGTGGTGGAGGGGTGAGCTTAAGCAAATCAATTGAAATGCAATATCTCAACGCTAAAGTTGTAAATAACTAGAGAAGCAGGAGGCTGAATTCTTGACTTTGGAAAACATCTCAAGTTGCCTCAAACTTTGGACTATTTCCCTATTCCCCTTGGACTCTGTCTCAGATGTGGAATCTGGGCACTTCTCCTGACCCCTGCTGTCCTGCTTGATCCAGGAATAGATCTCAGATGGAATGCAATGGTCTAGAAGGATAAGGCAGAGGTCTAGCTCTTTTCTCTCTGCCTGGAGCCCTTGAGGGGTCAATATTTAATTGGGGATAATATTTTTTATTACTACATCAAAATGAATGATAGGTTTTGAGCCCAGAAATCATTCAGTCCAACTTCCTCATGAGAAACTGAGGCCAGGAAAAATCAAGGGGTCATATAGGTAGCAAGTGACAGAGCCAGGGTTGGGACTTTGGTCATACATTAAGAACTTTTTCATTAGTGCCTGGGTGAGGCAGGGGATAGGACACCACCCCTGGAGCCATGAGGACCCAAGTTCAAATCCAGCCTCAGACACTTACTAGTTCTATGACCTTGTGATCCTGGATGAATCGCTTAACCCCTATTGCCTCCCCTCAAAATTAAACAGAATGAGCTGTTATAGTAATGAGCAGAAATAATAAGGGAGGTCAAAGTATGAAGAATGGCAGGACCTCTAGAGATTCTTTGTGCCTCCAGGAAGGTCAGTTCTCTCCTTTTATCCCACGAAGGTTTCCTAGGAAAACGCTGAACTAGCTTCCCTCCTTGTCTTTAGTTACTGCCAATTGAGAAACTCTCCTTGCAATCCAAACCCTTATTGGTTCAATTTTACAGCCCATTTTTCTCCTACCTGCCCCTGCTTAGGGGAATAGAAGGGTGTTTGTGTAAGAAACAAGGAACATTAGAGAAGTGCCATATACATGCTAGAATAGGCATCGTGAAGTTTCTCTCTCTTGCTGTTTCTTAAATAGGAAAGATGATCCTCTTCTCTCACCATTATCTTCCCAGCTCCAAAACGAGAGTTGTAGTACCATGTGGTAGCTAGAACTCAAAGGCAAGATAGTCCCTGACTAATGGAAAGAGAGGAATCTTTTCTTTCAAAACCCCTCCTAGGGTACACATTGGCCTAGGCTCAGTTGGATGATATAATGGATAGAGTCCTGGACCCGGAGTCAGGAGAACCTGAATTCAAATATAGCCTTAGCCCTTATTAGCTATCTGATCTTAGACAAGTAACCTCCATTTGTCTCATTTTCCTTAATTGTAAAATGGGGATAATAAAAACATCTAAGACATTGATCATATAGGGGAGGCTGACAGAGATGGGATTCTCTCCTATAACCCAGAGTGAATCAAGACAGTCTCTCTCGAGCAGAGATTTTAAACCTGGGATCCCAGCCCCCCAAGGAATCCATGGGTAGATTTCAGGGTATCTGTAAATAGGTTGGAGAAAAATTAAAATTTTAATTTCACCAATCTCTTGTTGAAATTTAGTGTTTCCTTTACTTATGAATTTTAAAAAAGATTATTTGGAGAAGGGATCTTTAGGTTTCATCAGACTGCCAATGTGGTCTATTATACATGAAACCCCTGGTTTCTTAAGAGAGGAGAGTCTGTCTCTGGATCAGCACAGGCAATTCTATTCCTTCCTACCAGTCTGGCTTTACCCATATCCACCCAAGCCTTCTTGGGCGTCTTGATCTATGGTGCTACTCAACTTAACTATGGGGCCTATCTCAGCATGCCAGATTTTAATTAGACTAATTAATCATGTCCCTTTCTTCCCTGCAATATCCTCATAGCTCCCCAAACTCCACATTGAAAAAGGGAGGAGATTGGGCCCAGTAGGGAGGGCCTGAGGTATCTTGAGGATTGGTTCTACTCTATTTCTTCCTTTTCTCTCCTTTTTCTCTCTCTTCTTACTCTCTCTGTTTCTTTGATTCATCCCCCCTTCCTCCTTTCTTTTTGTTTCTCTCTTTCATTCTCCTTCTGCTCCTCTTTCTTTTTCTCCTCCTTTTCCTTTCTCTCTCTGTTTCCCTCTCTGAGTTCCCCGTCCTCTCTTGGTCTCTGTCTCATTTCCCTCCCCACTCTTCACCCACAGGTACTGATTCCTCACTTTCTTAAAGCATTATATTTCCTGTGTCCACCCTTCCCACTAGTCCAGCTCCCACTGGAAGTTAGAAGCTTTTGGAGCTTGTGGACTGAAAACCTGCAGTATTGTTTAGGTTACTTGGGCCCTTTTCCTTCTTTTGGCCTCCATTTATCTAGCCCAGATGGAGGAGGGCAGAAAATTTCTTAGGGAGAATGGAGAGAGACCACCTTACCTAGTCACCTCTGAACTTAGAACTAGGACATAATTCCTGTCTCTGTCTTCAATTTTATCAGACAAATATTTAAGTTTCTGTTAAGCACCCTGTTCAGCAATGGGAAAAGTGCACAAAGAGTGCCTGCCCTCATGAAACTCATACTTGATTTGGGTGGGAGAAGGGGAAGAAGGGTTATCAGACTTGTAGAAGTAAAGCACTTTGGGCCTATGGTTTCATTGGCCCACATAAGGTAACTTATTTTGCCAATGCAGGGTGACACTTTCTCTGCAATTTAGGAAAATTCAGGGTCTGTTGGAGACAGGATTTGAACTCAGACCCTCCTGGCTTTGAGGCTAGCTCTCTATCCACTCTATCCCTGGGGGTAGGCAAGTTTGTGCAAAGTCAGGGAGTTAGGAGATAGACTGCTAAGTAGGGAACAGGAGGTCTGCTTCTTTAGAAAACTGAGTCATGATTCATGCATGGGACCAGTCTGGAAAGATGGAAGGTGAGACAAAGGATTTGGAATTTTATCCTAGAGGCAGTAGGGAGCTATAGAAGGTTCTGGAGTGGGCAGGAGGGATAGTGTCAGTGGTGTAGTCTGCCCTGCTCAGACTGCAGTGAGGGGTTCTGTGAACCCCGCTTTATGCGTCACCTCAGTAAGATGGAGCTTGTCCAGAGGAAGCTGACTGCTGGGTGAGGCTGGTGACTTCAAGCCACAGGAGAATCAGTTGAGGAAGCTACATGTGGTGCATGTGTTGGGGGGGGGGAGGGGCAAAGGGCCCGGGGCAATGCCTTCTGGCCTCAGGCTCTCTCTTCCCCGGCCTCTTTCAGGTGGTGGAGGAGTCCTCCTTCCTTACCCTGGACATGCTGGAGTCCTGCTTTCCCTACGTCCTGCTCCGAAACGCCTACCGAGAGGTTTCCCGAGCCTTCTACCTGAGCCGAGTGCAGGCCAATGCCCACTGAGGGCCCCCTGGGCTCCCGCCCGGGGCGTGGAAACGGGCCCTGCCTGAGGGGGTTGACGGGGTCGCTGCGGGACAAAGGCTGTGTCCACACCGGGCCAGTCTGCAGACACACGGGAGGGGCTGCTGGGAGAGAAGGGAACCAGGCAGAGGGAGGGTCAGTGTGGGTGGTGGGCAAGAATTTCTGGAAACGGGTGATCTTGGAACAAAAGGGGAGTCCCAGGGAAACCTGGGGCCGAGGGGCTCCCTGATGTGAAATCTACACTGGTGATATGCAGATGAGATGCAAATCATAGGCAAATGAGCTCTTGGAGAAGCTTGGGCCTTGGCTGTTATCTGCTCTGTCCACTCCTCATTGCTACTGTTTATCGCTATTCCAGGATGATGCTCTCCCGACAGAAGTGATCAATCATCATATAAACCATAATGATTTTGTAATCCTTCCTCTGGAGCTTCCATTGTCTCCTGCACATTCATTTAGGGCAAATCTCCTCCCTTCCTCTCAGAGATCTGTTCAGCAAACAGCCTGCTCCCACGAGGGGCTAACTGGAGAGCAGGAGCCTCCTCCCTGGGGACCCTGAGAGGTCGGAGTCACACCCCCAGCCTCTGTGGAACCCCGGGGGGGGCAGCTAGAGGGGACCTGGGCCCTTAATTTTCAGTTAAACCCCAGGATCTTAGATCAGAGCTGATAGAAGGAACCTTAGGGATGATTTAATCCATTTTACAGATGAGGAAAATGGGAGCCACAGAGAAACACTCTGGGAAGGTCACAGTGGCAGGGCCTTAGGCAAAGAGGGTCTCTCCTCTGCCAAGTCTCCCATAGAAAGTTCTGCTTTCCATGTTTCCTTAAATTCTTCTTGACTTTGTTAAATTCCCAGCAGCTTGGAGAGCAACTGCATTGCCCCTAATCACCCCGTACCTCAAAGGCTCCTCAGGACTGCGACCCCCAGGTGTCCATGCTGCCCTCGGGCAAAGCTCAGTCTTTTTGGGCTGTTTCACAATTCAGTCTCCTCCCTGGGGTGGGGAGGGCCTTGGGCTGGGATTTCCCTTTCAGTGTTTCCGTTCTCATTAGTCTGAGCCCAGCATCCTTCTGGGAGCCAAATTGTTTCAACTTTAGCCTTTTCTGCACTAATTGGAGTTTCAATTGTCAGGGAGCCTGGGGCATCTCAGATAACCCTGGACTTTGTTAGCAAATAACTGCCTCCATCTGTCATTTCCTTGCTCCTGCTAGAGCCCAGGCCATAGATCCTAGATGTTCTGATCTGGAGTGGTGGGCAGAGAGTAATTAATAACTGGATTAATTAGGGTTCTAAATATATTTTTATGATGACTAGGGGAATTGCTTGATGTTTAGAAAACCATTTTGACCTTCATTAGATACCTGTATTTTTGTTCATTCACTTTATTTATTCAACAAATATTAAGGCCTTAACTAAAACGATAGCTAGGTGGTGCAGAAGGTAGAATGAAGATCTGAGTTCAAATATGGCTTATTAATTGTGTGATATTTAATAGGAAAGTTCTGCTTTCAATGTGCCTTAATCTCTTTACTTTGTTAAAAATCATAACAGCTCAGAGGGACTGTATTGCCCCTAACCACCCCACACTTCAAAGGCATAGAAGGACTGAGAACCTGCTCTCCCCTTAACCCTGTTTGCCTCATTTATCTATAAAATGAGCTGAAGAAAGAAATGGCAAACTGCTCCATTATCTTTGCTAAGAAAACCACACATGGCATCATGAAGAGTTGGACATGACTGAGAAAAAAGGCAATAATAGCTTAAGTAAATAAAGCATTTCTTAAAGGTACTGGGAAAGTGCTGGAAATACACAAGCAGGGCAGTCTGCCCTCAAGAAACTTCTATTCCAATAAAGGAGGATGGTACATAAAGGGGAACTGGGAAGGTGAGTGAAGTGCTGTGTATAGACTGGCAAAACAGCTGGAGATGAGAGGAGACCAGCTCAGGAAGGGCAGAGTCTAGGATTTTAAGTGAAAGATGAGGATGCTGGCCTGAGTACAGATGGCAGTGAGGGGAGATGAAACACAAACATAATGAGAATACAGAATGTTACATAAGTGCTTTAGACAACTTTAAAACGAAGCCACAGGGGAGAATTGAGGAACCTCCTTTTGGAGGAGAATCCCTGAAGACTCTAGAGGACGGAAGTGGCCTTTGAGTTTGGCCTTAACAATGGCAACAGTTTGCTAGACAAAAGGGGAGGAAAGGAGGCTTCTAGGTAAAAGAAGATGGGACCATAACTGTGAGTCTAAGTCCAACCTGACTGGAGCCAGTGCATGATAAGTACTAAATTTGTTGACTTCTTAGTTCATGGAGGAAAGCCATATGAGAAGGCGAGAAATGGTAAATTATGAGGGTTTTGAATTCAAGGCAAAAGAGCCTGAATTAGTAGGAAATCAAATGAGAAAATGTTTGGAGTGGTGATGATGGTGATTATAGGAATATTTTAATTGGAGGCCTTCCAGGAATGTTTTTGTATTTCACACAAGGGTACCTGGCTCAGTTAACTCTTCCTCAGCCTGGCACTTCACCATCCTGGGACTTTGTAGAAGCCACAGAGATTCCTCATTTATGAATCGGCTAATAGCTCTTCCAGTTATGGGGTATTAGCTCAAATATGTCTTCTAAATCAGGTTTCAGGACAGTGGGAGAATAGAAG
The DNA here is from genome assembly GCF_902635505.1 of Sarcophilus harrisii. NCBI lineage: Eukaryota > Metazoa > Chordata > Mammalia > Dasyuromorphia > Dasyuridae > Sarcophilus > Sarcophilus harrisii. Next base: position 87,349,017 of record NC_045430.1, on the reverse strand, counting down.
TCTGATAATCAAGCCTACTGGACTGAAACTCAGGGCTATGCAGAAAGGAGGAGATTTTGTCTGGAAAAAAAAAGGCTGAAGGGTTCCAAAAAACTGCCCTCAAGATTCTGCCAAATTGGAGGATGGGAATCTGTTTTCTCTCTGCATTCTTGAAAAATTAAGGGGAGTCTTCTTTGTGGATCAGAGGAGACCACAAGGCAACCTGCACAGAGAAGGTTGGGAACAACAGCTTGTATTTATGTTTTAAGGTTTGTAATTATCCCATTTTATTCTTACCACAATCCTGAGAGGCAAGTGCTTTTATTCTTGTTTTGTAGTCAAGGAAACTGAGGTAAACAGGTCAAGTGACACGCTTAAGGCCAGTGAGCCTGAGGGTGGATTTGAAGTTAATGCTGCATTGTACTGCCTAGCAGCCTCTAAACAAATATTTTTTTGTGTGCATACCCACAGGCACAATTTTGCGTGTATGCCCACAGTTCTTCAAAACATTTTTTACAACCATTGTTGCGTTTGATTTTTACAGTACTCTATAAAGCAGGTGCCGGATATACCTACATGGGCAGGTGAGAAAACTGAAGTCTGGGGAATTTAAGTGAATTGTCGAAGCTGCAGAGAAGTTAATGTCAGGACTTTTGCTAGGACCGAGAGATGACCTGGCATTGTGGATTGGGGAATGGATTTGGAGTTAGCAAAGAGGCCCTTATTTAAGCTCTTTATGCCTCAGTTTCCTTACCTGTAAAGCGAGGGAGTAGCCCTCATTATCATTCCATGTCCCTTCCAGCTCTGTGATCTTGTGATCCCTTGGCTGCCAAACGCTAGGATTTTCCCATTAGATCAAGTTGTTTTTTCCTTCGGAAAGGCTCAGCCATCAGGATTCAAGGAACCCACACCGGGTGTTAGGGGTGGGGGAATCTAGAAAATTAAATGATCACATACCTTCTGAATGAATGGCTATCAGAGACTGAAGGGAGGCAGTGATCTTAAGAGGATTCTCCAATGGTCAAAGCAATTGGCTTTCATGACCACAAGGGTCTGTGACTCCTTAGGATAAGCTCAGGAGACTTTATCTCCTCTCCATCTGTAAACTTCCACCCTCACCTCCCTGAAGGACTGGAAAAGGAGGCAAAGGAGGAGGAGCTCGCTCTTCTGTGGCACAGACAGTGCTGGCAGAATGTCTGCAGCTGGTTTAAGCCTCAGCATTTTCATTATCTTGGCGTTTTCATTAAAATCTCCATTAACTTGTTTGCAGCAATGAGATGGAATCACCTTCCTCCCCCTCCTTTCCCCCAGCCTATGGAGAGGGGCCAGCCAGGGAGCTGGTGCTAGATTAGCTCATATAAACACTGCTTCACTCTCTCATTTTTTTGTCCAACCTGGGGCCCAGTCTGGAGTGATTCAAGTAAACAGGGGGACCTGTGCCTGTGCTTCCATGGGGAAGATAGCCTGCTTTTCAGGATTTCCTCCTGGAAGTGGTGGAAATACATCAGAGGGCTGGGATTCTAAACTTGGAGGTTGTGAATATAACAAAAAAAATGGATATATAACTGATTTCCTTTGTCATTCTGTGTATTTTATTTTCTGTATCTAAAAACAATTCTGGGAAAGGGATCTATAGGCTTCACCAGACTGATTACCCAGGGGGTCCAGGATACACAAGAAAGTTGACAGTCATTACTAAAAAACGTGGTCTTTTGAATTTAGCTTTCTTGGGTGTAGGGAAATTTTCTATGTGGGGATTGGGGAAGGAAAGAAAGAAGGAGGAAAAGGAGAGAAAAAAAGGAAAGGGAGAGAGGGAGGGAAAGAAAAGAGAAAGAGAGAGAGAAAAGAGAGGAGAGAGATCATTTTAACTTATCCAGCTGCTAAATTTGGACTAAATTTGCCATCCTGGTAGAAATCCTGGTTCTGGAGAAAGAACTTTTTAGAGCCTTACCCCTCCTAGGTCAGCTGTGTTGCAGAGATGAATCCTTTTTGGTGCAGAGAAGGAGAGCTGGATTTGGAGCAGAGGCCCCATGTTTGAAGGCTGCCTCTGCCACTGACTACCTTGTAGCAAATTACTCTGGACTTGAGTCCTGTCATCTGTAATGTGAGAAGTTTGAACTAACAGCCTGTCAGGTCCTTTTCAGCTCTAATCTCTACTGTGATCCTTCCTTCCCACCCATTTCACCGCTCCATTTCTGTGTTTATCTGACCTACAGGTTTGTTCTATCATCTCCCAACTTGCCCCTCCCTGCTCCCAGAACTCTTTTTTTTTCTGGATGGATGAGAATGAACTCTTCCTTTTCTTCCCTCAAAAGTTTGACTTTAAGCTCATTGTTCAAACACACTCGAATAGATGAAGGTTTCCCCCCCCCCCACCTTCTTCCATCTCAACCTCCTTCTTTTCTTAAGTACTTGTCATCAAAGGAAATGATCATCCATCCCTCCCTCCCCCCAGATCCTAGCCCCCACACCTTTGGGAGTTGCTATGTACTCTCTCTCCCTCCCACCTGCTCAGGCAACTGGCAGCAGCAGCCCTGCTGGCTTGTAAGTTTGGAGAGCCAAAAGTGAACCTGAGCTCAATTTGCAGCCGAGGAGTGAGTGAAGAGCAGGCTTCTCTCTTCTGTCACTTTGGAAGGAGAGGATGCTGGGGCCGCCCCTTTAAATAGCTTTCCTGTAGGAGGCAGATCACATCCATCAGTCACCTGCTGCCAAAACATCATTTTCAAACTCTATAGAACTAAAGCTTCATGGAGGGAACGTTTGGGGTAGGACTGGGGGTGGAAGGAAGGCAGAGGGTCTCTGGGGAGCAGAAGCTGGATCCAGGATGGAGTAGAGGAAAGCTACTTAGAGAATGGGGACTTGGGGGTTGCAACAAGCAAGAACTTGGGCAGGTAGGAAGGAAGGTGTGTGGGACAGCCTCTCAGTGGGACAGGGACTCTGTTCTCTCTCTACAGAGGGTCATTGAAACAGAAATGGACCAACTGCAGCAGGAGAGAATAAGGTTTGATTCTAGAGGTAGTGAAGATCCAGACTTGGAGTCAGGAAAACCTGAGTTCAAATACCACTCCAGACACTAGCTGTGCGACTCTGGATAAGTTACTTAATCTTGTTTGCTTTGGTTTCCTCATCTATAAAGTGAGCTGAGAAGGGAAAGGCAAATCACTCCAGTATTTTTAAGAAAATCCCAAATGGGGTCACAAAGAGTTAGACATGACTGAACAACAACAATCAGCCTCTCAGTCCCCTGCTCTGGTTTTGAATTTGCTCTCAAAGCTAGGGAGTCCATATTTAAGTTTAGCCTGCTTCAGCTATAGAATCATAGTGCTAATAACTTTAAGGTATTTCAGGTTCTTTAGTCCATTTTACAGATGAGAAAAATGAGCTTACAAAAGTGGAATGTTGTGATCAAAGTTAGAGAGGTAGTAAATAGCCTAGCTGGGTCTTGCACCCTTATCTAGGATTGTTGCAAAAGCAAGTTCCATCGGTGCTCCTGCCCTCCCCTACTTCCCATTCTACTTTGCAGGTTTGGATTAAGCAAGGTTGTAACCAGAGACTTCAACTCAAAGTGCAAAGTGAGGATGATAACATTTGTCAGGCTTTCTTTCACAAGACTCTGGAGTTGGAGGCGATGAGTGTGCTCTAACATTGTCTTTTTGGGAGATCATTTTGCAAATGTTTCTCTTATGACCAAACTTTGACTTAGAACTTTCCTGGAGGCCTGGCCAGTCCATCATCCATTCAGGGACTTGAAGCTAGGTAGGCAGCCTTCTCATATTCCCTTTTCCTCCCTCCACTCTGCTTAACTTCTCCTCCCTCCCTGCCTTCCCTCCTCTTCTATTCTTTGTAACTTCTTGAACTGAAGCTCAAGCCCTGGCTCCTGGACAAGTATGTGTGGACTAGTTTGTCGATATCCACACCTTTACCCTTTTGTTGATACAAAATTTTAGCCAAACCCTGAATCAGCAATGGACTCATAAGATGAATTCCTGGGGCAGAGATGTGAGTTATTGCAGGAGCTGGGGCTCTAATCAGATAAAAGTGATTGCTGAAGATGACCACTGAATCCCTAGGGATGGAGTATTGCCCTTTCACCAGGTCTTGGGTTCAAATCTTGGTCCCCTGACTCATCTCTCTGAGGACAGAACAAGAGTGAAAGAGTACAATATCACTATTGGGGTTGGGGTGAAACATCAGTCAAGCACTCCTGACAGTAAGAAGCTAATTGAATTACAGGATCATAGATTTAGAATGGGAAAGGAACTTTGAGATTATTTAGTTTAATCTCATTGTTACAAACGAAGAAATCAAGACTCAGAAAAGTTAAGTGCCTTCATAATTGTGGAAATATGTATAGAAGAATTGCACATGTTTAACATATTGAATTACTTGCCATCTATAGAAGGGGTGGGGGAAAGGAGGGAAAAAATTTGGAACAAAGGTTTTGCAAGAGTGAAAGTGTTGGTCAACCTGCTATTGGGGGAAGGAGATGGGGAGAAGGAGGGGAAAAATTGGAACAAAAGGTTTGGCAATTGTCAATGCTGTAAAATTACCCATGCATATAACTTCTAAATAAAAAGCTATAATAAAAAAAGAGTGAATGTTGAAAATTATCCATGCATATGCTTTGAAAATAAAAAGTTTTAATAAAAAAAAAAAAAAGAAAAAAAGAAGCCTTAGCCAAGATCACACAAGGATAAGTAGTGAGATACATTTAAAACCGAAGGTCTCTAATCCTAAATTGTGTCTAGATTGGGGTGGGGAATATTCGGCCCATGGACTCACAGAATCATTTAGTCTGGCTCTGCCAAGGCAACCACAGGTGATGATGAGCTGAAAGCTGGGTACAACAATCTCCCACTACTTGAGTTTTTAAGTTGATTCTGTGTGGCCCACGAATGAGGAATGACGCTATAATATCCAAATGGCCCTTGGCTTTAAAAAAAATTCCCCACCCCTACATCATACAAACTTTGGGGTTACTGGGTTCCAGATACGTAAGGAGAATGTGAAGTTGCCTACTCCAGAGGATTTAAAATGCTGGAGTGATTTCTCAACTGTGAGAGAACAGAGGTAGGACAGACACAGAGGCAGAGACATTGGGCACCTGAGAGCCTCCGGGACTTTGAGAGATGAAGAGAAAAGAGGCACACAAAGGAAAGACCTTGAGAGTCACTGACAGGAGCTGTGGGAAGGAGGCAGAGGAAGACAGGTACAGGGAAAAATGACAGAGATGGAGAGAAAGGCTGGCCAGGAAGGGAAGGCTGAGGGAGCTGAAAGGCAGATCCGTCCCAGCTGGGATCAAACACTGGCGTTTTTCTTTCAAAGAGGGAATGAAGGCCCTCAGGGAGACGGGGAATGAGATGCCCATGATGTCGCGTCACAAAGTCAGAGCCTCGAGCTCTGAGCAGGGAGACCAGTGGACCAATGCAGGCTCACGCTCCCAGATGAAGCTACATCTACGCCCCCTCAGGTCCCCTCGTGCACACACATGTGAACACGTGTGGGCAGACGCAGAGAGACACCCCTGGAATCCTGCGGGGATGGACAGGGCTAAACTATCTTCAAACGGGAATGTAAACAGAGGGCTTTCCGAGCCGCCGGTGGCCGACCCGGCTCTCTGGCGCATCTCACCCCTCTCCGAACGAACCAACAAACAAATAAAAGGGCACGCTAGCAAACAGAGCCTCCGCCGACAGCCCAGGAACGCGCACCAGGTGGTCTGGCCCTGTGCGTGTGAATGAGTGAGTGCGCCTGCACAGCCGCCTTCCAGTGCACCCCAATGGGCCGCGCTTATTGGTATATGTGACACCCCGTTTTTCCTCCTCCGTTGCCCCCACCTCCCCGCGTCTCCTGTAATTGTAACACTGGGAGGCGAAGGAGAGATGGAGAGGGAAGACAGAGAGGAATGAGAGACAGCAAAGAGGTGGGAGGAGAGAGCTGGGAGGAGGAGGAGGGGATCCAGGGAGGGGAAGGAGGGGGGAGGAGGGAAGGCAGAGGAGGCGGCTGAGGCAGAGCAGCAGCGGGGACAACACAGACAAGGAGCCCGGAGCTCGGCTGGGCAGCCGGAGAGGAGGCGCTGCAGCTTAGCCGGGGCCCCGATTCAAACACACCGGCCTGGCTGGCCTGAGCCAGCCGCAGGTGGGAAGAGGGGCCAGCGGGAAGGCAGGGGACCCGGGGTGAGAGGGATCTACTGGGGCGGGGAGTCGAGACGGGGTCTGAGCGGCTCTCCATCCGTCCTTCCTTGCTTCCTTCCTCCCTCCTTCCCGCAGCGGCTGAGTGGAGCATGGAGCTGTCCCCCGGCAGTCCCCAGGAGATGCTGGAGCCCGATTGCCCGTCGCCCCTGGAGCTCAAATCGGCCCCCAGCAAGAAAATGTGGATTAAGCTGCGGTCCCTGTGAGTGCACCCCCCCTCCAGTCCCCGGCACAGAGCGCCCCCCCTCCAACCGTGAGCAGAGATTGGGTCGGGGGAGGGGGACGGGAGGTACCTCTGGAGCCATCCCAGGAGGAGGGGAGCTGAGGGCAGGACCGGTGGCCGGCCCCACGCATCGGCAGGTACAAGGTGACATGGCTCTGACATGCTTGGCCACTCACACATGTGAGTCGTGTGCAAGTGGAAGGGGAAAATAGTTATAAAGTGAAAAATGCTTGTCTCTGGGGGTGAGTGACACATGTGGCAGGAAGAGAGGACCTGTGTGTACCTGTGACAAACGGCAGCGAGGAGAGGAGCCCCTCTGCTGACAGGCTCCGATGTGACACAGCTGTAGATGTGTGTATACATACATGCTAGTGGGCAAGGGAAATAAACAGCGGCTGTGTGCCCACAATGGCATACCCAAAGCTTGCCAACCTGTGGGCAATAGGTGTTGCTTGGGACTGGCAGCTCTTCACTTCCCTGTATTTTACGGGGGAAGGGAAGTTGGGGAATTAGGTGGGGAGAGCCCCACACTGGCCCCCTCATCTTCCCTCGGGGTTCATGGCCTGGGCTGTCAAGGGCAGAAACAGAAGTGGGTGCAGGGGAATGAATGGAGTCACCTCTCTTTTCATGAAGGAGGCCATCAGGGAGAAGGGGAGGAGGATAACCCTCCTCAGAGATTAAAGGTATTGATTGTTGGTTGGGGAAGGAGGTAAATCATCCCTAAATCCTGTTTTTATGTAGTGTCTTCCAGGATCCCCAAGTGCTTTCAAGCCTCTAGGCAGGGCCATTGAGGCAAGGCAGGACCCAGGTGTTAAAATCTCCAGTCCCCAGCCTAGAGAGATTCACTCTTTTCTGCCCCTGGGACCGGGAGAGGGGGTGGATAATATAAGACTAAAGCAAAGCCATTCTGTGTATTAATCCACCATCAGATAATCACTGCATCCTGAAATGACTCCCCATAGTCTGTTAAGGGAAATGACTGGTGGAAAAGGTGAGACTGCTCCATGTAAACATAACTCCTCTCTCTCCTTTTCATCTAATAACATCCAATTGGTGTCCCGGGTGGCCCTGGGCACCCCAAGCTTAGGGATTTTCAAGTGAGAGGATCTGGGGTCAAATTCTAGTGACCGCTACTTATGGGCAATTCATCTTCCGAACCTGTAAAATGAAGGTGATTTCTATTATGAGATTATTTCTAAGGTCTGCTTCGGTTCTAAATTCTACAATCCTACAAAATTTTGGCTCCCCTGGGGGGATTAAGTTAGACACATTCTGGATACTTAGTAACTGAATTTCTGGCTTCCTTGCTCTAAATCTATTGACTGTGACTATATTACTCCCTGCAGATCAGTTTTTTTTTAAATCAATCATCTGTTGGAGATCTTGTAAGGGAAACTGAGGCACAGGTGGGGAACATGTGAATGAGAGAGCCTGGGACTTATATGTCCCTCCCCAATTCCTCTTCCTCACTGCCGCAGGCCAAAGCAATTTTCTGGACTCAATGGAGCACAGCTCTGCTTGGAATGAGGTTTGGGATAGAGAAATGCAAGCAGGATTAAATTGATTTTGAGTGGGGAGGAACATTGGAGGATTCTTGATGGAAAATGAAATTCAGTTGATGAAAACCAAGGGTGAGAGAGGTGGATTAGAGGAAAGGGGATAGTTTGAAGGCTTTTAGGTTGAAGGATGGCGGTTAATTTACCCCATCTTTCTAAGGGCATCAGTTCCTTTTTATTGCCCTGATTCAAAATGGTCTTTATTTTAGTCCAGGACAGAAATTATCTTTACCTGTTTCTGTCTTTGACCATGAAGAAGTCTTACCTGAGGATTAATGTTTTATCTTTCCTGCTATATTCTCCTCAAGGTGGGCCTGACCTCCAGCCTGCTAAGAGGTAGCTTGAGGAGGAGTTGGAGTCCCTAGTAGCAATACTTGAGCTCAGGAGAGCAATGGGATTAGAAAGAGTGGTCCTCAGAGAAATATTGGTTTATATGGCATCAAATTATTATCTTATCATCACTAATAATACTTATTTTTATTGTGAAAGCTATTCTAATCTTTGTTATGTTTCTTTTTTTTTTTAAATAATAGCTTTTTATTTTCAAAATACAGGTAAAGAGAGTTTTCAACACTCTTGCAAAACCTTGTGTTCCAAATTTTTCTCCCTCCTTTTCCCCATTCCTTCCCCCAGACAACAAGTAATCCAATATATGTATAATACAATTTCGAAGGGGAAACACTCTCCCATAACCAAGGCTGGGCTCCTGCAGGTGCTATCCCATGTGAAGACTGTAATAAAGCTAGGCATATTGTTGTAAGAGAAATCTCCTGATGGCATGGCAGCTATCCAGAAAAGTGCTGCTTCTTTGATTATTAGCCAAGATTTGAATCCCAATTTTTTGAAAAGGTCAAAAATTCTTAGAGGGAGGAGAGATTGGGGATGACAATAATTCCCTTTTCTCAGTAGAGAAATTGTCATATAAATTCTAGACTTGATTTGCCTCAGAGCCCTGATGATAATTGGTGTTTTGGATGTTAAAAGTATTGGGGAGGGTTTTGTGAGCCATGATGGGACAAAGCTGAAAGCCATGGAATCACAGAGAAAAAGAAAAATGGGGTATTCACTAACTTTTGGGGTAGTGTAGACACCAAATTGGTCAGAAATAGAGCTATTTCTTTTGGAATAATAGAATGTCAGAGTTGGATGAAACCTTTGAAATCATCTAAATCGAACCCTTCATTTTCCAGATGAGAAAACTGAGGTTCAAAGGAGTGACACAATGCGTGTCAAATTGTACAGATAATTAGGAATAGAGTCCAAACTGGGACTCATGTCTCCTCACCAGCTACCAATATTCTTTCCACCATCACAGAGAGGTGATTAAAAAGGAATTTTGCCTCATAGGCTAGGCTGGAATTCTGGAGGGAAGATGTCTGGCCATGAGATGGGAAGCTGTGACCTTGGGGTGCTAGCCATGAAGACTGACAAATGAGCTGGACAAGAATGAGCAAAGGCTTTGGTGTTATGAGTCGTCTTCCCTACCATCACTACTATTTGACCAGATTGTGTGTGTATGTATGTGTGTGTGTGGGGGGGGAGTTGGAGGGTAGGGGACAGTGATGGCTCTAAGGTGGGACACATTTTCTTCTAAGGGTCCTGGGATTGTTCTCTGATGGAAAAAAATCCCATTTCTTAGTATAGAGTGTTGTTGCAGAAGGGATTTTGGGTGGGAAGGGAAATTAGGTGTCCTGGGTTCCCAGAGTTTTGCTGGGACAGAAGGGACATATAAGAGGAAGTGTGAGTAGACAGGAGAGCCAGAGTAGGGAGGTTATGGGGCTTTCAATCCCAAGGAGTTTCTCTACTATTCTACAAAAGGGATTGTGGCTAAACATCAGAAAGTCTTCCCTAATTTCGAAGGCTGGGAGACTGTAGATGAGAGATAATAGAACTGTCCAGCTTGGACACAGGAGATTGCCTAAAATGGCCTCTGGAGTATGTGACTCTGGAGTATAAGGAGTTGGGTTCCCACTGGCTTCACCCTGAGACTACATAGGGATAGTAGTACGGAACTTATTTATATGGTAAAGTTTTTGTTTTTATTTCTTTTCCTTTTTTTTTTTTTTTCTGGTTAAGCAGTGATTGACATACAAATGAACAGTGGTAAATTGATTCAGTTCAGACCTGTGACAGCCTGGGGCAGGAGCAGGAGCAGGGGTAGGAACAGGTCATGCTGCCTTCTCTATTTCTTCAGCTTTCCCTCCATCTCTATCAAGTGGTGAAATTCCATCAGACAATTATTTTTACTCTGACCCGTGGGATTTGGGGCAGACTAGCCCCTACACCTGTGGAAACAGCATTAGGCTATCTTACTTAATTCCTCCTCCAGGGACAAGTACATGGTCTTCCTCTCTGACCCAAGACTATTCAGACTCAGCTTCTCTCTCTCCCAATGACAGCATAGGCATGGTCCCTCTCTTCCCTGCAGTCTGGCGTAGACACTGTTCCTATATCTCTCAGGGGAGAATAACGTAGCCCCTTGTTCTCCTCAGAAAATTATGGACACAGTCCTTTCCCCCCTTTCTCTATAATCCAAGTGTGGTGTAAAAATAGATCTTGTTTCCCTCAAACCCCCCAAGGAGATGGAGGAATAGTGAATGGTGTCTGGGCTCAAGGTCATGGACTCTGGCTCAAGGTCATTGCCATGGGTTGGGGCATAGAACCAGGTATCTGAAGGTTCAATATTATCCCTAACCTCAGATGAGATTGAGGGCAAGAGGATTGCTTTGGAGGGTTGGGTGATGAGAACTTTAAATACATGATATCTGAAGGGCTTTGCGGGAGAGACCTTGTTTTCCTAATATTGTGATCTCAAGACAGAGCCAGAAAGGGCAGAAAGCGCCCAGGGGAAATGAAAGGACTTGGAGATATGACTGTGTCACCATGGTGGGCATAAGTAGTATGCATTTGTGTTAGGCGTTGTGTGTATGTGTGTGTGTGTGTGTGTGTGTGTGTGTGTGTGTCTAGGTGGGTGGGAGGATGTATGAATACATGAGATTATATGTATATGTTTTGAATGTGAGAGATAATACTGGGAGAGTGTGTTGGAGGAAGAATATATAATTCTACATGGCTCGTGTGTGTGTATCCATGTATGTGTGTGTGTGTGTGTGTGTGGACTAGAAGGGAGGAGAGCTGACAGAAAATTCAGATTTCCAATTGTCAGCATCTTCTCCTTTCTTTCAACATATAAGAAGGATTTAGAAGTATCAGATGCAAAAGGGGATAGGTGTCTCATTAATGACCAATTTCTGGGACCTGGCAAAGTAGAAGTAGGTAAGCATTGTGTGGGAGCCACTTCGGGGTGACCACCTATGATTCTCCTGGGAAGCAAGGGAGCAGGTTCCAATTGTTTTGGAAAACAGGACTCTCTTCTTCCTTTTCTTCCTACCTTCCCCTTCCCTTTGGCTCTGGCATTGCTGCTATACTGACAGCATGAACTCACTGCTTCTTGGTCCTCTGGAAGCAGCATCCCTATGTTTAGGCAATGGTGGGAAGAAACATCAGAGGCTTGATTCTTTTCCTTTTATTATCACCTATGGGTGACTCTCTTGGTGGCTATCATAGGACTCTGTATTCTTCTCATCCTTCATCTTTCCCTTTTCACCAAGTAGTCCTGTGCAGCGGCTCTTAACATTTGGAAGATTTGAATTCAAATCCTGATTCTGATCTATCCTAGCAATGGTCCAGGAGGACCTCCCTGTGATCCTTTGCCTTTTTTTTTTTTTTTCATCCATAGAAGGAGCTAATAATATCCTACTTATTTCATCATTTCTAGAGAGGAAGGCATTTTGTAAACCTTAACTGTGGAGCAGCGCAACATGTTTGAATAAAACCCAAGAATTTCACCCAGAATTTGAGAGGAGGGGGCAGCTATTACTACTGCAGGAGATTTTGCTCACGTCAGATTTCAGGGATTATTTTCTGACCATGAGGGTTGATGAATACTAGGGACAAGTGACTGAGGGAGATCAGGGAATTTTATTCTCTGGAAAGTTTTTGGCCCTGGAGGGATGAGACATATGAAGTAGAGTATAGGAATGGATAGATAGGATGGCTTTGGAAAGATTAGACATTGCTCTGGCATTTACAGGATGAACTTGTAGCTTTCCAGGACCCTGGGAACAGTATCCTTATGCCCAGAAAAGAACCAGAAAATAGAGATGGAATGTCCTGGGGATAGAGAAGAAGAGAAAACGGGATAATAGAGGAAGAAGGACTCAGGTTAGACCCTCATAGGACCCAGGGAGATATGGCATAGTGGAAATCATTCTAGTTCTTGAGTTGGAGTCCTGCATTCAAATCCTGATTCTGCTGCTCACTTTATTTGTGACCTTGGGATAATTTGGGTTTCCATTTCCTCGTTAGACTAGAGAATCTCTTCCAACTCTAAATGCGGGATGCTACTGAACTGGTTTCCTCTTTGAATAGAGGATGGAGAGCTGAAAAGTAAGGAGAGAGCAGAGAGACCCCAATTAGCTTCCATTTTGCTCACTCAGAGAGACCATGCAATGAAACGTACAACAGGAGAGAAGAAAGGAGCTGGGGAATTGAGTTTGTTGTTGTTGAATTAAGCTGTAATGAGAGGGACTGAGGCAAGACATAATAACAGCTCACATGATACAATGCTTTAGGGTCTATGAGCCAAAAGCTTTGGTGCTCATTATCTATAGGAAGAGCCAAAAGCTTTAGTGCTCATTATCTATGTGAGTTTGTGCAAATTAATCTGGTCTCTCTGGATTTTGGTTTCCTCTTCTATAAGACGAGAAGATTGGGTTGGATGACTTTGAAGGTTTCTTCCTAATCTGGATCTTATGGTTCTATAAAGGTAATAAAAATAATTGTTATCTCTATAATTTTATAAATTAGGAGACTGCAGCTCAGGGAGTTTGTGATTTGCTCATAGTCATATAGTTAGAAAGTATTGGTGCCAGTATTTGAGCCAGAGTGTCTCAGTGGTTAGATCATCGGGTCTGAAGTCTTCCTGACTCCTGAGTTCAAATCCAGTCTCAAACGCTAGCCATGTGATCCTGGGCAAGTCACTTTAACCCCAATTACCTCAGTTTCCTCATCTATAAAATGAGCTGGAGAAGGACATGGCAAACTACTACTACTTTTGCCAAGAAAACCTCAAATGCAGTCATGAAAAGTCAGACATAACTGAAGTGACTGAACAGCAAACCCCTGACTCCAGGCACAGTGCTCTTTAAAAAACAACAGGGGGCAACCAGATGACACAGTGATAGAGAACTGACCCTGAAATTAGGAGGACTTGTGTCCATCCTCAGACTTATTAGCTGTATAACCCTGGGTAGGTCACTTAGCCCCTGCCTTGGAAAAAAAATTTTTTTAAAAGATAAATAAAAATTATAAAAATATATAATATATATTATATATACACATGTGCATATGGTGGTGTACAATATTCACATATAAATATATAATATATACAAATATACTTTTATAAGTATATATATGTATGACATTTAGTTCTTTCTTTTCTTCCTCTCCATTATTCTGAACTCAACAAACATTATTCTTTTTTCATATACAAAGAACAGAAGAAAAGGATTGCACATGAAATCAGTGAACTTTTGTTGCATTGCAGAAGGAAAATACTTACCAGCACTGAATGGGTATGACTAAGAAGATAGTAGAAACTTCTCCTTTCTGAGCAGAGATTTAAGACACAGAAAAAAAATGCAAAAAGTCAGAGAATTTGGATTCAAATCTCCTTTCCCCTCCTCCCCTAGCACTTTTGAAGTTTTCTACCCATCTAACTTTAGATAAGTCACCTCAATTTCTTCATCTGGAAAATGAGGTAGTCCCTTCCAGCTGGAACTTATGATCTTAGGAGAAAAAGATGGACTGAGGATGAGATTGTCCTCAGTGTCCTGGATTTGATGACTCTTTCTTGGAACCATGAAAAGGACCATAGACTGACTTTTGCTTCCAATTCTGTCCTGAAGTTCCATGTGTGATTAGGTTTTTCTGTTGACCTATTTGGAAATATTTTATTCTTTCCAACCCCTTTGCATCTTTAGTTCTATTCTCCTTGCTTTGTGAGTGATTCAGAGCTTTTCTTTCTACCCTTCTTTATCCAACCTCAGGATCTTCTGTGTACCTTCCCTTTTTTTTCTAGGCTTTTTTTACTTCTTAAATTGAAATGGTAAATTCTCCTTTTTGCCTTTCCTCTCTGTTTAGTGGGAAGCAGAAAGATAGAACCCCCCCCACCCCTTTTATGGGCTAAGAGAACACTGGAAGCATATTTTTCTCTTAACCTCTCCTCCTCTTGGCCCCATTTCCAATTCTGCTTTTTTTTTTTTTTTTTTTTTTTTTTTTTTTTTTTTTTTTTTTTTTTTTTACATTCCCTCTCCTTTCCCTAACTTTTCTTCCCTTTCCCCTACATCTGACTTTCTTTTTCCTTTCTTTTCTTTTTTCTTCCCACCTCCTCTATGGTCTTCTATCTTATTTTTCTCCCCTCTGACTCCTCTCATGAAAGCCTTCTTCTTGTATTTTTCCTCCCTTTCCTCCTTGGTCAGGAAAAATAATGTGTTTCTGGTGTTTCTGGAATGAAGACACAGTTGGAACTTGTTTCTTGCTGCTTCTTTTCTAGAAGTGGTTCTTACCTCCTTCCTTTTTAGAGTTTCTCCTTTTCCTGTATCTCTTCAGTAAGAGCTTCTAACCCATTCTTCCTTCAGACAAAGTTGGGTTTGTGAGAATGGAAATCAGATAATTGTCGGGTGATTTTTCAAGGTAGGGAGTTAACTGTGGTCTATCTTTTCCAAAGCCCAAACTAGAAGAGATAGTTATATGTGTAGTAAGTGGGATGGAGATTAGACATTAGGGGGAATTTACAGTTCAGTACAGGGGAACTAGTAACTAAAATAGACTCCTGAAGAAGGCCGTGATCTCTTTCTCTTGGAGATCTTTTAGCATAGTGGTATTTGGAGTAGGGAAGGGACTGGGAAGGAAATAGAATATAAGAAGGGTGTCAAATTCCAGTTGCCTGGATTGAAGGAGTGAGTGTTTTAGAAAGATCTAAAGGCAATGGAAATTATTTCTTTCATGATACTAAAGTATACCTAATATTTTCTGGTCCTTACTTCTTTCTTCTAGTGTTCCTCCTCTCTCCCCACTTTGTGCCTTTCTACCCTAACCCCTGTTTCATTCTGTGAATGCACTTCTTGCTAGGAAAAATCCTGTTTGGTCCTCCCTCAGCTTCCCTGGCTAGACAGCAAGGAGGAATGTTGGGAGAAGATTGAGTGGAAGGGGATGTCAGTGGAACTCGTTAATCTTAGGAGGCCTTTGGAAACATGGGGATGTCAGAGGAGCCAAGGAAGAGGCATCTGGGGTGATGCTAATAAACACAGCCAAGCTCTGGGTTGGGGGAAATTTTGGACCTGTGGCAAATTAAGAGAGAAGTTTGTAAAGATTTCTCTCTGTAAATGGAGGGTGGGGGTGAGGAGTGCTGATATTAGCAAGGAAAGGGATGGACCAGGGATTCTGGCCCTGGAGATTCTTGTCTTGGTGAATGGGGCTCTGAGATATTTCCTGTCTTCCTTTCACTGATTCCTGCTCTTTCATCTCTCTGCTCCCGGCCTTGGGGCAGACATGATGGCCTCCCCTCCCCTCCTTACCAATCCAGGTTGACATCAGCTTATGGAGAAGAAAGCACAGATGAGAATTAATAACAACTGAGATTTACATGGTGTTTTATAATTTACACAGTATGTAATGAATAGAGTGCTAGATTTGAAGTCAGGAAGATACAGGTTCAAATTGTCTCTCACACTTATTAGCTCTATGTTCAGGGCAATTTTTAAGAAATGGGAATAATAATATCTACAGTATTTTCCTCATAGAACAAATGAGACAATGTAAGTAAAATGACTTCTAAACTTTAAGGCTAGATGTATAGCCTAGATATTTATTAGCTGTGTGACCTTAGGCAAATCACTTAATCTGCCTGCCTTAGTTTCTTTACCTATAAAATGAGAATAATAGAACCTAGCACCTAGGTTGTGAAGATAAAAGAGATAATATTTGTAAAGCATCTTGCAAGCTTTAAAGTACTATTTAAATGCTAGCTATTGTTACTATTGCTATTATTGTGATAATTATTATAAATGTCAAGTTTTTTTTATTTCAGATCCTCACTGAAACTCCATGGGGACAGGTAGATAAGGATGATTATGCTAAAAGAGAGACTTTTATGCTTTCTCCTGGCACATCTCTGGCTTTAGCCAATTCTGGGGCAAAAGAATACCCAATGCTTACCCCAGTCTGGAAAGCTTTCCTCTCCCTTAAAAAAAAGTTTTCCTTCTCTTTCTCTCTTTCTTCCTTGAGATCATGCTTTTAGAGAAACTAATTGAGACTAGACACTGAAAGGAACTTCTTGGCATTATACCCCATTTGAATCATATCTGCCATATGTTTAGGAATCTTAGGCTGGACAGTGACTTTAGAGTTGGTTTTTATGCTTCTTAAATTAACCCAGTTTCTACCTTCTTTGGTCAGGTATAGATTATAGGCAGAAAGCCAAATATGTGGAATAAACTCTGTAGTTTAGGAAAAGGGACCCAAGCTATCTATTTCCCAGTCAGGAACTCATGCTGCCATCTTGAGCTGTTTTTAGGCCAGGCCCTCCCTTGCCCAGAGGTAGATCTCTTTGCCCATGTCCTCCTTCTGCTCTCATTCAGGGTGGCCCTTCAAAGTCTGCTGGGCCTCCTGGATCCTGGGCATCTGCTGTGGAAGAGGTATCACCAGCTGGGGGGAGATAGTCTTTGGGGAGAGTGGCTGAACAAGCGGTTAATTAGTACTGAGGAGGAAGGAAAAGGGGACCCCCCCGCCCCCGGTGAGGATGTGAGTTGGAGGCAGATTCCTCTTCCCTCCTGGCTCCTGCAGATATGGTTCTTCTCCACACATCTCTCCCCTTCTCCATTCCCCCAAGTCTCTTCTCCCCACTCCCTTCTCCCTAGCAAAGCCTCAAGCTGGTGGGAGACGTGGCTCCTGTATGTGGAGGGTTCTCATTGCTCCATCCCAGGAAGCTGTGATCATTCTGCTTCCTAACTCTTTAGCTGTCCAGCCCTTGGTCCTCATCTGACCTGAGCAGAGAAGAAATAGCAAGAAGCCTGAGCAGGGGACACTTGTCGGAAACATGTTCTTGTCAAGAGGCAGATAACAGAGCTTGGAGGGCAGGGTGTAGCGGCAGGGAAAGGATGAGAGGAGAGCTGTTTTAAGCTGTTTTGATAGCTTGAATACTTCCTTTTAGCCCTCATCTTATCTCTAGAAACTGTCATTGCCCTGTAGCCCCTACTCTTTCCCCTTCTTTCCCTCACTTCTTTTCAGCTTCTCTACCCCAGCCCCTGATTCTTTCTTCAACTGCCCTCCCACCGCAGTCCTTGTCTCTCTCCCCAAGAGCTATGTTAGACCATAATCGGTTCCTCTGCTCCTCTCCATTAGTGCTTTAACATTATTGGGCCCTGCTGACTCTCAGGATGGCTCCTCCAGTTCTGCCACCAGGGGGTTATTTTTATCTCTTGGTGCCGCCCCCGCCACTCTGCCCAACCAGCTGCCAGAGCTGGGGATGCGGGCACAGCGATGGAAAGTAAGGGCACTGTGAGACTGATGGGGAGAATGTGAATCTTGGACCCAGGTGGCTACTGGGGAGCTCCCAGTCCCCCAGATCTTAGATCTGTCCACCTTCCAATGGACTTTTGTCACTGTCTTACTTCCTATCCCTCCTATCCTATCAGGACAGTATAGAGAAGTTAAAAGGAGTAGGGGGGGTGTAGTTTGGATTTGTAGTTTGGCATTAAGGACCAGTGTGCAAATAAGATGCAATTGGATCAGGATCTTGGGAAGAGACTCACCAAGCAGTGTCCCACTTTCCCTCATCTTCCTCTTTTTAGCTATATTCATGTACCCTTGTCATGTGGGGTTGCTCCTCTCACCAACCAAAACTACCTTCCCCTTAATGCTCCTCTGTATCTGAACTTAGCTGTAATTTTTCTGAAAGTCTGTTTTCTCAGCTATGAAAATGACAATAATAATGCACACTTTGCCTTCATTGCTCTTCAAAATCATCCTTTGTTATTATAATTATTGATATTAATAATAATAGCATTTATATAACACTTTGCAAACATTAATCTTTTTTTATCCTAATTACCCAAGGAGTTAGGTTTTATTATTATCTCCATTTTATAAGTGGGGATACCGAAGTAGACAGAAATTAAGTGACTTGCTCAGCATCACACAGGTAGTATCTGAAGACACATTTGGTCTTCTAGATCTGCTACTCTATTTGCTAGGCTCCCTTGCTATCTCTATTCTTGGGCACAGGTGGAGGATTTTGGTGCTGGCTGGAATGGGGAAGACACTCCTAATTCATCTCCAATTTTAGGGGCTGCAGAAAAGATAGTAAATTTAACCTTAGCTGGGATTGCCCCTGCCTGCAGGCAGATAGCATTTTCCCCAATACAAACAGAACTTGGTAACTTCTCTTATTCTAGATTCAAGTGAACATTTATTAAGCATCCTGTATAAGAAGACCCTCCTTTTTTTTGAGGTTTTATTGAATTGAATTAAGCTACTATTATCTCACTCTAGGAAGGTATGAAAGGAGACTTATGTCTCATCAGCATTTAAATATTGGCATTACCTTGTCATTGTGTACTTTAGTCTCCGTAGAATGTTTGCTTTGGTATGGATTACTACTCTCAGGAAAGCCCGATACTTGATAATTATGGCATGGTAGATTTAGGCTAGACATAAGAAGGAACTTCCCAGCAGCTACAGGTTTAAGGATCACAGATTTAGAGCTGTTAAGGCATAGGGGAGGCCATCCAATTCAACCTCTGCATTGTATAAATGGGAAAATTAATCCAGCTTCACACAGTTAGTGATTGTGGAAGGATAAGGTCTTCCTGACTCTAAGTGTGGCCCTCTCTATCCACTCCCAGTCAGGAGTGGGCCTAACAGGTAGAATCAGCATCTCTGGAGGATTTTATTAGACACAATATGGTCTCATCTTATGGGAACTGTTTGGGCATATGCAGCAGAAAGCTGAATGGGGTGATCTAAGTCTCTTTTAGACCAAGGCCTCACACTGGAGGTAAGCTGCCTTCCTTGATGGTTTAGGTCAAGGAATAAGGGAGAAGGTGGGGGCTGGCCTGAGGAAGGGAGGAGCTATTTCTGGAAAGCTGCCCAGGTTGGTCTGTGTGGTTAGGATGCTGTTGGGGCCAGAGCCAAGGGCTGCTGTTTTATTTTCCTCAGGACTTCCTATTTTCCCAGGCTCTTACTTCCCTCTTAAGTAAGCATATTGGTTGGTACAGCAAAAGGTAAGTCCTAGGGAAGTCCTGAACATATGCAAACTTTCTAAATCTTACTGCAGCATCCTATAGTGTGTGTGTGAGTGCAGGTTCTCATGCTTTCATCACTGAAGGGGAACTCCTGCTGTGGAATATCTCCCAAAGATATAAATCTGTCAGGTTCTATAACATGCAGGCTCAGGGAGTTGCCCGAGGAGTGAGGACTTGGGGGAAGGAGGGAGAATTGAGTGACTGAATGACAATGATAGCTAGTATAAATCAGAGGGACCCAAGCCTGCCTGATTCCCAAAATGGCAGGGACATGCTAGCCAGAGGATTACATCAAGGAGCTATTCACCCTGGGAGCTTCCCCTTGCTGGGCCTTCTGTCCTTCATAATATTCCATTGGAGACCAAAACTCATGTTTCTTCATTGAGCTGTTTCCTCCCTCCACATCAGACTAAGGAGCCATGAAAGCTTCTTATTATTTAGAGTTATATAGGTCTTTAGAGAACAGCTTTATTTCAATCAATTCAATTGAGATGAAAAAATTAATGTCCAAAGTGTTTAGGATTTGTTCAAAGTCACAACAGGTACATAACAAACAGTACTGAGTCTACATTCAAACTTGGGTCCAGACTTCAAATCCAGTACCTTGAGAAGGTCACACAGTGCACTCTGAACGAAGCTGATGCTTCTATAATTGATAAAGTGAAAGGCTGAGCAGAGAGAGAGAAAAAGGAAGTTTTTTTTTTGGGGGGGGGGCAATTTTAATCTAGGCAATGGGGATTAAGGGTCTTGTCCAGATCACATAGTAAGTCTGAGGCTAGATTTGAACTCAGTCCTTCTGATTCTAGCGCTGGTGCTCTCTCCTACTTGCCCTTTCTTTTCTTTTTTTAAAAATTTATTTATTTATTTATTACTGAGACAGTTGGGGTTAAGTGACTTGCCCAAGGTCACACAAACTAGGAAGTGTTAAGTGTCTGAGGTCGTATTTGAACTCGGGTCCTCCTGACTTCAGGGCTGGTGTTCTATCCACTGCGCCACCTAGCTGCCCACCAAATGCCCTTTTTTTAAAAAAAAAATTATTTAAGGCCGAATTCCTTTTACCAGTTTACCAAAAAGATTCTCCCTAAAATCCCAGTTTAATCTCTTTTACCACCAGTCTAAAGTCTAAGAGTGTATAACCATCTGGTTCTACCGCAGGACTAGATAAATGCATCTTTTCAGTCCCCCACCCGCTGCTGTAGCATCCCTGCCCTTTGCCCCTTCCCCGATAACTGAAGGGACCGCTTGTCCCCTCTCTCCATTTCAAATTTCTATACTAAAAATCTCCCCGGCTTCTAGCTTAGTTTCCCTCCAGCCACTCTATCCTGGCCCCTCCCATGCCATGGGCAAACCAATGGGAGGCCACATCTTGGTTCCTAATAATGATGTCATCTTACAGACAACCAGGGGATGGGCGGGGGCTTGAACCCCTTAGCCAATCAGAAAGCAGCCTGGGATTCCGGGCGAAACAGGCTCACAATGAGTCTCTAGAGCTTGTGCGTTTTTCGCTGCCCGCCGCCGCATCACCTCTGCTCCTCCCCCACCTCCCTTTCCAGTTTTTGGTGGGGGCTAGTTTCTGTTTTGTTTCAGCCTCTGAGTAAACCTTGGGATTAGGGTGCAAAACTTGGGGCTCCACATTCGTTTCTGCCTCTGGGCCGCACAAACGCTACTGTAGCCAAATGTATCTTCTCCCCCCGCCCTTGTAGCCAAATGTATCTTCTCCCCCCGCCCTTGTAGCCAAATGTATCTTCTCCCCCCGCCCTTGTAGCCAAATGTATCTTCTCCCCCCGCCCTTGTAGCCAAATGTATCTTCTCCCCCAGCCCTTCCTCTCCCCTGGATTAAGGGAGGAAGGAATCCCTCTGGCTGTCGCTAATTTCACTATTCCCTCTCCCTGCCGGTTTTCGCCAGTTTTAGCTGGAGTGGAAGGGGAGAAGTTCACCCCCCCCCCCCCCACTCTCATCTTCTCCCTTCTGGCTGTTAACAAAGCCTGTCACTATGACCCTGACCCCAAAAGGCCCTCCAGGATTTGGGGTTTGAACCAAGTAAAGGAGTAGTTAGAACTGGTGAGTTATTGCTGATCATTCACAACGGGAAGCTAGGATGCCTGGGTCTCGCTTCAGACAGACTTTCTGGGTGACACTTCCCCTACAGCGAGATTCCCTGAGCCTCTTCCCTAATTCCTGCCTCCTCCGCCTCCCTTTTCTTCTCTTTTCTCCCCAAAGAAGAACAGGCCCCTCTCTTTGGAGTTGGGCTGGGCTGAGCTATTTTTGTCCTTTCTGAGATTCTTCTGAGAACAGTTTCTTGTTTTTGGTCTGATTCAGATGTGAAACTTTCCTCTCATCCCAGGCCTCTCACCCAGTTCCTGTGGGTTGTCTCAACAGCCCTCACTCCCCACCTCCCCACCCTCTTGTAGCCTGGCCCTTTTCTCTTCCCAACCCCAGAGTTCTCCGTCTCTGCAAAGTTTTGCTGAGTAGGAGACTCTGAGAGGAAACCAGGTGGGTCCGATGACCCCAGGGGCAGTGTTTTGTCCTCCAGAGAAGGGATTTGACTCCATGGCCACCCCTACACCTGTGCAGAGGAGTCATCTCCAGGGCCCCATCCTCAGGTAGGAGCTGGGAAGGAGAATAGTTGGGGGTGCTTCAGGTCCCTGTGAACCAGAACAATGATGCGGTTTGGGTAAGATCCAAGGTCTAACAGCTTCTAGCAGCTGTGAGAAAACACATAGAGAATCTGGCAGTTATTTTATCCAGACGCCTGCCTTTGTTTTTCCTACCCCTCAATTTCCCCCCACTTTCCCTTTCCACCCCCCTCACTTTAGTGGCTATGACAATAGACTTTCACTATTCTTCTTACTGATCCTTCCCAATCTATAGCCCTTGCCCTCTAACTTGTAAAATTCCAGAGGAACCCCAAGTTCCCTCAACCTAAGACAGTCCTGACCCACACCAAACAATCCTATGTATATATAATATACATATATATAATCCTATGTATATATAATTTCTTAATCATAGTAGAGGATAAGTTAGGAGAGTCTATCTAGACAATAGAGAATTCAGAAAAATGGAGGACTCGAGGCTGGGGGAAAGATGGCCAAAAGAGAAAGTGGTATTCTCTAAAGGATAAGATTTTCAGAACTTTATGTTCTGTCCTTCTTTCGGGTCTATTTCACCAGAAAATAATTCTTTTCCAGTTAATTCCCTGAAGTGGACACTTTTAAATCAATTGTATGCCTTAAGTTCAAATTCCAGTTTCATTACTTATTACTTTAGACAAGTGATGTAACTAACCTCTGTAGGCTTCAGTTTCCACATCTATAAGTAAATGGATTTGTTTCATTGTTCTTGTATCCCCAGGGTCAAGCATAATACCAGGCACATAGTAAGCACTTAATACTTTTAGTTTGATTAATTAATTAGATTTTTATTATCCCCACATTTTATCTCTGGACCTGGAATGAGGGAGATTTGAATTCAAATCCTACCTCAGATTTTCATTTATTCATTTTCAATCATATCTGACTCTGTAACCCTTTTTGGAGTTTTCTTTGCAAAGATACTGAAGTGGTTTGCCATTGCCTTCTCTAGCTCCTTTTACAAATGAGAAAACTGAGGCAAATGGTTAAGAGACTTGTCCAGGATCACACAGCTAATGTGTCTAAAGTTGGATTTGAATTCCAATCTTGCTTATTCCAGGTCTGGCACTGTGCCACCTTTCTACCTTACCATAGATATTTATCATATTTACCCCAGGCAAGGCATGCCAATCTCTGTGGGGCATAATTTCATCTCTAAAATGGGAATATCTATCTTCCAAGGTGATTGTAAGAATAAAATGAGATAATATTTATAAAGTGCTTTGCAAACCATAAAACTATTATGTGAACTAATTGTTTATTATTTTTTACAATGTCCATCCTCATGCCTGGAATGTCTTACCTTCACCCATCTACCTCCTAGAACCTCAGGATTCTCATTCAAGACAGCTTAGCTGCCATCTTCTGAATAAAATTTCTAAATATTCCTGGTCTCTTCCATCTGCTAGTACCTTCTTTTTAAAAGATTTCTTGTCTCTTGTGTATCTCATCTAAACCTATACATATTGTCTGGCCCTTTATAATATAAGTTCCTCAAGAGTAGGGGAGCTCTTGAGCTTTTGTTTAATTTCCAGGTTCAGCAGAGTGCCTGGTACAGAAGAGTAAGTAAGGTTTTCAGATATGCTTGTCAATTGAGCCCTATTACTTTATATTCTTATAGAATTCTTGAGTTAGAAGCAACTTTAGTGACTGAGTTGGGGCTCTAGATTTGGACTTAGGAGAGATCTGGATTTCTATCTCTGTTCTAATGCTTATTAGCTGTATGATTTTGATACAGAGATCTCATATAAATGTGAAGTATTCTTATTTTTCACAGATGGGAAGACTGAGATGAATTTTGTCCAAAGTCATGTCCTAGTTTGTATTACAACTGGAATTTGAACCCAGGTCTCCTTACTTGCAATTCAGCTAGCTCTATACCTCTTTCTCAAACTCATCTGGGCATTCAGTAATATGGGGAGAGACCAATCTCTGCTGGAGATGATAGAGCTATGGCAGGAGGGAAGGGCTGGGGATTGTACTGGGCAGAGATAATGGATAACAATGGAAGAGAGGGACAGAGTGGAGGGAAGTAGCTGGGGATGAAGAAAGGGAGAGGAGAGGGAAAGGAATCTGGGGAAGGGAAAGGGAAAGTTGGTCCTGAAAAGAACCCAGGGAGAACTAAATTAGTGAGTTCTTTAAGATTCTCTGGGTCTGTTCTTCAATAGAGAAAGGGAAACGATTTTTCTTTGACGAT
Organism: Sarcophilus harrisii; assembly: GCF_902635505.1. NCBI lineage: Eukaryota > Metazoa > Chordata > Mammalia > Dasyuromorphia > Dasyuridae > Sarcophilus > Sarcophilus harrisii. Next base: position 87,324,872 of record NC_045430.1, on the reverse strand, counting down.
TGTACCAAAGAGAATGGGTTGAAATGGTAACAGGTGTGGTGAAGTGTAAATTTCGGGAAAGTTTTCTTGATCAAGAACATAGTGAAGTAAAAACTCTGGGGGATGGGGAAGTGAACACTTCTTCCTTAGAAGCATTTAGGAACATGAGAACAGATTGCAAATTTGTACCAGGCAGGAAAGTGGATGAAATGACTTTGGAAGGACCATGTTTAGGATCTGAATCTTTCCAACCTCCTTTATGTCCTTCTTTCAGTCACTTCCCCACCCCCACCCTGCCTCTATCCCATGCTCTTTTTCTTTCTGTGCATCTGGATTGTGTTATGGTGAAATTTCAGCAAGAGTCAGACAGATAAGAGCTTCTGGGCAGGATCAGGACTGAGATTAAAGGGAGGAACCAAAAGGTGGAGAGAATTCAAGATCAGTCCTCAGTCTCATCTTCCTTTGAAGTCTTTCCCTAGAAACTGTGGGATTTCAGTTGTAGGGTAAAGGAAGAAGCTGTGTTTGAGGTGACCTCCTGGCCAATAATACTTCTTCCTGCCAGCCATCTAGCCCTAGGATAGAATGATCTCCTCTTCTGGGTTCGGTTTTGCTCATTGCTTCTTGGCTGGAAGAATCGAATAAGATTTCAGAGGCAATTGCCAGAAAGAATTTAACTTCCTTAAAGTTGGTGGAGATCTTAAAGATTCTATAAATCACACAAATTCAAGGCAGAGTCTGGATGAATGGTACAAAGCAAGACTGGAATGGCTTACAATGTTTTATTAATGCTTACAGCCAAGAGCAGCATGGGAGAAAATGGACAGATGCAGTCAGGGATAGAGTCACATGTGGTCTCCCTTGCCTCTACTATTTTATCGGGCAGCATGCCGAGTGGTATTGTGGATGCAGAGTGGGATATATGTTCCAATGGAAGGCTCAGAGCCACTGGGGGCCTGGGTTTACATAGAGTTTTCATACAAAGAATCTCCTATGGCAGTTGTCACATGGCTGATGGGGCAATGGGATCAGGGAACCTGGACTAATAGCAAAAGGAGAATGATTTCTAAAAATTCAGGATGAGGGAGATGAATTTATAATGATGCTATATCAGTACACCTACTTAGCCCAGCTCTAGCTAGAACTACATTTATCCTCTCTATATTGTGACTCTCCCTGTCACAGTTTTGATATATTCTGGGTCAACATAAGGTATTAAATGGGAATTTTTTTTGAGAGTTTTGCAGAAGCTGCAGATAACATACAAAGACCCGCAAATGACATAGAAAAGGTTTTGAAACTCAGAAATACATAAAATATATGTATAAAATTGTGCAATATCAAAACATTTTATCTTTTAATACCATAATAATTCTGACTTCTCTAGTATGAAGGAAGAGCCAAAAAACTTTATGTGGATTTTCCAGATTGAAGGGGCACTGTGCTCCTAATCTCCATGATATGGAAGGGATAAGTACAGAATGCAGTTCAAGCCCTAATCATTCCAGAGTTGTGTAGTAGGATAGGAGTCATTTTACAAATGAGATGTTTTGTCTGAGGCAACTCAGATAGAAAATGCTTTTTGTTGATTTGAGTAAGTAGCAAAAGTTGGAATTTGAACCTAGCACTTCAATCTAGCATTCTTTTCATTATAGCACAGATCATCTTTCATGAGGTCTCAGAATCTCTCCAAGATAATGAACTATTTATTATCATAAGAAGTCCAGCTTTTAAGCTCCTATGGAAAGTGTCCTGTGTTTACTGGGGTCATTGCTGCTATCTATTCTGCCTTCAGGAACCCTGTAGGTATTTCCCTGACTCTTACCCTTATTGGTTTAGGACTTGAGGTCACCTTATTTGAGATGGAAAGTAAAAGAGACGCTGTTGGCATTGAGGGGGGAGGAGAAATATACACAAATAGGCATGGTTAGACTCGCGTTTTTGGGCATCAATAGCTGACCGTTTATTCCAAAAAAGCATTGTTGCCATTGTTGCCATTCATTTGTGTCTGACTCTGACCTGTCAAAGATACTGCAATGATTTGCCAGTTCCTTCTCCATCTCATTTTACAGATAAGGAAAGTGAGGCAAGCATTAAAAGTTAAATGACTTGTCCAAGATCATCCAGTTAGTAAGTGTCTGCAGCTGGATTTGAACCCATGAAGTTAAATCTTCATAATTCTAATCCCAGCACTCTATCCTTTGTGTCACTTAGCTGCTCTTAAAAAAAAAAAGCACATAGACGGTCACCAAAGACATTGGCTTTGTATCAGAACACCAAGGGCACTGACCTTCAGTAGGAGACTGGAAGGGATGAAGTATGGGGCTAAGGAAGTGGAGTATTCTGATAACATCAGGACATGGAGTGTGTGTGTGTGTGTGTGTGTGTGTGTGTATGTGTATATATGTATGTGTGTATATATATATATATATATATATATATATATATATACACACACATACATATACCATATAGTACCCCCTTTCAAAGATTAAAGAACATTTGCCTCTTTAAGATCTCTTATGGATACTATCTAGGGTATGTATCCCAGGATGGGTTGGGTGCCTGGCAAGGGAACAGATAGAAAAGGAAGGAAAGATAACCTTAATTCTAGTCAGCTGGAAAGGAAAATCAGTGGGCTCCAAATGTGAAGACCACATATTTTAAAATCAGCCGGAGTCAGGAATTCAGGTTAGGGGAAAATCGTCAGTCTTTATTCTCAGTGAAGAAAGTTCGGAGGTGGAAGAGAATGGGCAATAGCAATGTGTGTAGCTGAGTCAAGAAGCTAGCTAGACCAGTAGCCACATGACCAGTAGCTAGGAGTATAGAACCCAGGCTCAATCTCTCCCAGCTTCTCTTCCTGTCTCCCTGTCTCCACCCACCAAAATCGTCATTTCCTATACAACACATCAGGACTTGCACAGAGAGTGGGCAGGGACCATTCTTTATCCAATCATATATATTAATAGAGTATAGTCCAATTACTATTTAGCCTCATGTACTTGGGACCTCAGTGCTTCATACTCTCTTGAGTGAGCTCCAGAAAGATGCCCTTTTTCCTATGGATCTCCCCACATAGTCAAGTGGGTCATTACTTCTTCCTCAATATAAATGTTTATGTGTAAGAAGCTTGAATAGGGGATGAAGAATGAGTTTCAAGTCTCCAAGACACATGGTCTTCCTTTTTTTTTTTTCCTTTTGTGACACAAGTGGGGTTAAGTGACTTGCCCAGGATCACACAGCTAGCAAGTATTAAGTGTCCAAAGCAGGGATTAGAACTCAGGTCCTCCTGACTCCAGGGCCAGTGCACTATCCACTTCACTATTTAGCTGCCCATCTTTTCTCTTTCTTCTTAAGATAAGGATGGAGGTAAGATTTCAGGATCACTCCCTTCCAAGGCCAGAGGTAGTGGGAATGCTCATTGTATTTTTATCTCTTATCAACCCTCTCTCTCTCTTTATTCCAGAAATGCTAGTTGTGTGTGTGGGGTGCCTAGTAGGGAGATTTGGGAGCTTTCTGGAACAGGGCTTCTTAAAAGACTGGGATCCCAGGATTTTAGAGGATCTGATCTGATCAAAAATACCATTGTTTTTTTCTATCTCCCTTCTCCCAACTTCCTAAAGGAATTTGTTTCCTTCTCTGACTCATTCTCTTCCCATCCTGACTCATGAAGTTATTTGGATTTCAGTCTCTCCCCTCCCTGCTCAGTGGGAAAGGATGCCTGTCTGATGGAGATGATCCCTCAGTCCCTCACCTCGTCCCAGAATCTGGTATTGGGTTGGGAGAGAGGCTGAAGAAAGTTTACTTCTTTAAGCTCTCTTATGGACCAAACCAAAAAGGATTTCTTCCATTTCCTCCCCTCCCACTCTATACAGTAGTAAAGATTGAGGTTAAATGTCAAAGAAGATCCCTCAGTGGGGCAAGATCTCTGCAATGATGTTTAGATGTGAGGAGATTGTACTTTTTATGTCCCAATAGGACAAGTACTCTACTCTCACCCTGCAATGTATACACAGGAACATTTAAATATGTATAAACTCAAAATGGAGTGTGTGTGTGTGTATGTGTGTGTGTGTGTGTGTGTACTGGCACTTGTGCTTTGGGGAAAATTGACAGATGTAGAGACAAGGGGATGGCTGCAGTAACTCAACCCAAATGGACACTCGCTGTGACACAGACAGTAGGCAAGGTTTAGGATGCTCTTTGGCTGGTTGATGAATACTGGAATCTTAGCTGATGAGGTCTCTTTGGCAGGAGAGAGCAGTTTAATTTTCTTTTTTCTTTTTTTTTTTTTTTTTTGAGAGAGGAAAGACAGACAGAGAAACAGAGACAAAGACAGGGAGGAAGAGAGAGAGAGAAAGAGAGAGAGAGAGAGAGAGAGAGAGAGAGAGAGAGAGAGAGAGAGAGAGAGAGAGAAAGTAAGTGTCTGAGCTCTAAATGTCTTAGGGCTTGGGACAGGACTACAGTGACTTGCAAATCCTTGTGCCCCACATTTTTTCCAAATGCAAGAACTATTATTGAGTGTAGGAAAAACCCTCAGGACATTTTTATTACAGAATTTACAGGTGGGAATGCCTAATGTAAAATTAATGATAATAATAATAATAATAACTGATGTCTATAAAGAACTTTTTGCAGGGTCAAAATCAGTGATTTTTTAAAATCCAAGTAGGTTTACAAAGTACATGATTATCTCAGGAGGATAACCTCCTGAAAACTGAGTTTAGGTAAGAGTAACAAGTATTACCTCCATTTTATCTCTCATCTATACAGATGAGAAAGCTGAGGTTCTGAGAAGCTAACATGATTTCAGTTTAATATTCACAGCTCTAAGTATCCATGGTTATATAGTTAGGAGGCAGATTTCATTTCAGATCTCTCCTAACTCTGAGGTCAGCCTGTCTTCCCACTGGATCAAGCTGCCTCTCTAATACCTTTAGACTACTCTATTTTTTAATATCCAAATCAACAAATGGGGCTGGGAGGTATGCTGGAAAATGTACTGACAGATCTTAGATTCTGAGGTCTTGGGATCCAGAATTTCTTTCTTTCTTTCTTTCTTTCTTTCTTTCTTTCTTTCTTTCTTTTTCTTTCTTTCTCTCTCTCTCTTTCTTTCTTTTCTTTTTTTATTATAGCTTTTTAGTTACAAGTTATATGCATGGGTAATTTTTCAGCATTGACAATTTCAAAACCTTTTGTTCCAACTTTTTCCTTCCTTCCCCCCACCCTCTCCCCCAAATGGCAGGATGACCATACATGTTAAATATGTTAAAGTGTATGTTAAATACAATATATGTATACATGTTATTTTGCTGTACAAAAATAATCGGACTTGGAAATAATGGACAATTAGCCTGTGAAGGAAATAAAAAATGCAGGAGGACAAAAATAGAGGGATTGGGAATTCTATGTAGTGGTTCATAGTCATCTCCCAGAGTTCTTTCGCTGGGTGTAGCTGGTTCAGTTCATTATTGAACAATTGAAACTGATTTGGTTCATCTCATTGTTGAAGAGGGCCACGTCCATCAGAATTGATCATCATGTAGTATTGTTGTTGAAGTATATAATGATCTCCTGGATCCGGAATTTCTTTTGACACCTGCTGGCTGTATGACCCTGGACAAGTCATTGAAAGATCAGGCAGGTACAAACATTTATTAAGCACTATGTGTCAGGCATTGTGCTAAGTAGATCAGAATTAAGTTTCTCATACTGCACTGTCTGCTTCCCAGCGTGGTTGTGAGGGAAGTTCTTTATAAACCACAAAGAATCATAAAAATGTGAGTGGTTATTATATAATCTTGAAGGAATGTTTTTGTTTTGTTTTTTTGTTTTGGGGATGCGGTGAGGTTAGTGAAGCAGGACCAGAGCTGGAAGCAACCTTGAAGATCATCTAACCTGACCCCTGCATTTTACAAGAGAGGAAACTGAGGTTAGGAGTGACCAGCTTAAGGTCACAAAGTGTCAAAATCAATACTAGAACCAGGATATTTATTGTTCAGAAAAGAATATACTACAAAGTATTGGAAAAAAGCTGTGACTGTGTGTATGAAAACCTTGATTCTAGTATTATCTGTGCCTCTTTCTAGTGTGATCTTGCCCTAGCCACTCAAATTTTCTGAGCCTCAATTTTCTTATCTGTAAAATGGGGATAATAGTAATATTTTCATTGGCTGCCTTATAGGGTGGTTGTGTGGGAAAACTGATGTAAATGAATGAGGTCTTTTGAGTGATCCCATTTTGCAAAGGTTCTTATTTGTGTGAACTTGTGGGCATATTTTCAGTGAAAGGAGATGAGGGCAAGTGGCCCAGAAGTAGATTGAAGGCCTGCGGGAGCCATTTTGAGATTTAACCTTAACCCTGGATAAACCACATGCTTAGCAGTGACCACGGGTGGGACAGTTTCTGAGGTTTGCGCTCCCTTCTTCCTTCTCTCTTCCTTCCTGCAGGCTGCGCTACATGGTCAAGCAGCTGGAGAATGGGGAAGTGAATGTTGAGGAGCTGAAGAAGAACCTGGAATATACAGCTTCACTGTTGGAGGCTGTATACATTGATGAAACACGGTGAGAGCATCTTAGGGAGGGAGCAAAGATGGGGAACAATAGAATCAAGAGGCAGGTACAGGAGGTTAGACACAGAGAGCAGAGGAAAAGGAGATAAAGACAGAAGGGCAGTTAGAGATCATTGAGAGATAAAGGACGGAGATACAGGCAGGTACCAATCCGAGAATAGGGAGAGACAGGGATATACAGGAAGACAAAAAGAAGGAAAAACAGATGGAGATACATCAGAATGGGAGGGAAATGCAGAGACTTTCTATCTATTTCTCTTTGGTCTCACTTTCTCTCTTTGTTTATCTGTTTGTCTGTCTTTCCCTTTTCCCTTCCCTTCCTCTTCCTTTATCTCTGTCTCTTTCTCTTATTCTGCCACTCTGTCTCTCCTCTCAGTCTCTGTCTCTTTCTGTCTCTCTCCATGCCTCACTCTGACTCATCTCTTCTCTCTATTTCTCCATTGTCTCTGTCTGTATAGCTTTCTCTCTCCCTCTGTTTCTCTCTCTCTGTCTGTCTGTCTGTCTCTCTCTCTCTCTGTCTCTTTCTCTTTGTCTGTCTCTGTCTCTCTCTCTCTCTCTCTCTCTCTCTCTCTCTCTCTTTCTCTGTCTTTGTCTCTGTCTCTGTCTCTGTCTCTCTCTCAAACTCAAACAGGAAGAAATAGCTAAAGACACATATTAACAGACCTAGGATGGAATAAGATGAGAAAGCGCCAGTAAGATTCCTAATTTATGCTTTTTAGCATTTCCATGGAGGTAGTAGGGATCAAGGTGGTAGTGAGGATTATGGTAATCTTTCTGGTTTATTCTTTCCTTATTATCCTGTATTTTAGACAAATACTGGACACCGAAGATGAGTTACAGGAGCTCCGTTCAGATGCAGTGCCCTCAGAGGTTAGGGACTGGCTGGCATCCACCTTCACCCAACAGGCTCGAGCCAAGGGCAGACGAGCAGAGGAGAAGCCAAAATTCCGAAGCATTGTCCACGCTGTGCAGGCTGGGATATTTGTGGAGCGGTGAGGTTCCCTCTCTACCACCACCCCTTCCCATATTCCTTCTTCTCTTAGCGCCATTGATTCTTCAACCTTCTATCTCTTCCAGCTTCTTTATCATCCATTCTGGCCTCTCTATATCTTTTGTTCTTTCTAAACCTAATTCCCTCAGCCTATCTGCCTCTTTATTCCCCTGTACCCTTACCCTCATATCCTTATATCCCATATCCCATGGGTGTGAGTGTGTGTGTGTGTGTGTGTGTGTGTGTGTGTGTGTGTGCATGTAATCAGTTAGTTGGTACAGTGATAGATCTCCAGGCCTGGAATCAAGAAAATTCATCTTCCTAAATTCAAATTTGGCTTCACTTACTACCTGGGTGATCCTGGGCAAGTCATTTAACACTAGTTGTCTAAGTTTTTTCATCTGTAAAATAAGCTGGAAAAGGAAACAGCAAATGACTCTAGTATAACTTTGCCAAGAAAACTGGAGGTTCTGGAGTCATGGGATCATGGGGTCATGAAGAATTGAACACTACTGCCATAAATGAACAACAAAAATATTTATATGGGTATATATGTATAGATAGCTATATCTATATTCCCCCTCAATTTCATTTTCATATCTTTATATGCACTTCACAGACCTCTCATTACTTACCCTACTCCTTATATCAACATCCCCTCAATTATTCTTTTTAATACTTCTTTTCATATGACACTTTCCATTTACCAATCCTCTCCCCTTTCCCATCAACCTCTCATATCATTCTTCTTCTCATGACAAACTCTCATACTCTCCACTTCCTAAAATGTCCCCCTACCCTTCTATCCTCACGTATTCCCCATCACACCTTTTCTTCTCCTTCCCCTAGGATGTTCCGGAGAACCTACACCTCTGTGGGTCCCACCTACTCCAATGCCGTTATCAACTGTCTTAAGGTGATGCTCTAGGAAGCTGGTAGGAAGCTGAAAGCATTGGGAAGGAAGGGAGGGGATCAAAGTTTGTGTCCACTGACCTGTTTCTTAGAGGAATTCCCCTATTTCCTGGTATACCTTCTCTACCTCTCCCACCATCCTTCCTTTCCAAGGAGGCTGCACTCCTCCATGGAGACCTGCTTCCATGTCTCCTCTGTCCTCAGAGATGGCCAGGGAAGGAGATGCTTGGCTTTAATTTTTTTTCCTTCCCTTCATTCCTTCCCTTCTCTGTCCATTGGGAAGCCATTCCCAATATCCCTCTTATTTCTGGGTTGCTCCCCTGGGATGGTCTGCCTAATCTATGGTCTTCACACAGACCCTGGACCATTGGTGCTTTGATGTCTTTGCCCTGAACCGGGTGGCAGAAGACCATGCCCTGAGGACCATTGTCTTTGAGCTGCTGACTCGGCACAATCTTATCAGCCGCTTCAAGGTCAGAAGTCTCTCTCTTTGTCTCTGTCTGTCTCTCTCTCTCTCTGTCTCTTTTGCTCTCTCCCCCACTCTCCCTCTGTCTGTCTGTCTATCTCTCTGTGTCTCTCTCTTTCTCTCTCTCTGTCTCTGTCTCTGTTTCTATGTCTGTGTTTTTGTCTCTATCTGTCTATACTCTCTTTTTCTTTCAATATTAAAAGATCTCCAGGACAGATTTTCTTGACATCCTCATTCAACTGAGACCAGGAGGAAGAGGCCTCTGACTACTAATATTCTTGTCATCTGCTATTTTGTTCAGTCCCTTCTGTGTTGTTTTGCTTTCTCTGGTAATGGAAAAAAGGGGGCCCCCTCCTCTTGAGATTTCCTTTTCAGAATCTGTTCCGGGCTTTGTCTTCACCTTCACCTTTTCTCTAAGCTGAATTTTTAGGTTGCCGTACTAATTCTTTATCGCTTCTTCCCTTCCCCCTATCCCCTAGAGCCTCCTAAACTTCTTTTCCAGGTTTCCCCCAGACTTGGTTGAAGGCAGATGCCAGATATTGCCATCTGGGACCATCAGCCCATCTCCAGATGTTCTCCAAGAGACCCCTCTCTTGAGTTAAAAAAAAGAGGAAAAAAATCTAGTAATTTTTAAGCTCTGGTCTCTGTCCAAGAAACTTTCATGAAGAGTGAGCTGAGTTGAGGATGTACAGAGGAGAGAGCTAGAGCCAAGTCTGTTTAGCAGCTGGGCCAAAGGAGATGTGTTCAAGGGTTAAAACCCTTCCTCTTTTGGGTCCCAGTGGAGGGAGCATCTCTTGGGAATCTGGGCAGGAAGAATTTCATCCTCATGGAAAAGTCATTTAGAAAGGCAGGAAAAATGTGTGTAGGGGAGGAGGGAGGAAGAAGGCCTTTTCTGAGATTGAGAGGTGGAGCTATTGCTATGGAGATTGTTTGGTAAACTTGGAGTCTAAGAGGGTTGATGTTAGCAGCTGGAGAGGTTGCTGTGTTTGCGTGCAGCCAGAGTAAGAGTTTGGTTGGAGAAGGGAATTAGGTGGAGTCCGTCTTAATCCTTTCAAGAGGGTTAGTTAAATTCTGCTTTTATAGGGAGAAAGAGAAAGAGAGAGAGAGAGAGAGAGAGAGAGAGAGAGAGAGAGAGAGAGAGATAGTGTGTGTGTGTGTGTGTGTGTGTGTGTGTGTGTGTGTGTGATAGAGACAGGGAGAGAAACAGAGAGACAGAGAGGGAGATAGAGAAAGGGAATGACACACAGACAGAAAGAGAGAGGAGGGAGAAGGGGAGAGAAAGAGAAAGTGAGAATGTATTTCCTTTTTGAATTATTAACCACATCTGTCTAGCAGCAGGGCCAGGGAGTCTGTGTCCAGGGTTTAAGCTCTTCCTTTAAAGCCTAATCCCTTTATTCTTACAAGAGAATGAAAGTCCATAACTTTCGGTGGTCATTGACCACTTTTACACAACAAAAACTTCCTCTTGATGGTTGACCTTCATCCCTCCTGACCCAGTCTTGGGACCTTTCCTCCAAATCCCACTCCCCTCCCCAGAAGCAAGAGTGTCAGGTGGAGCATGACACTTGGAAGATGTCTTGCATTTTAGTCCTGATTTTCTCCTTTGGCAGTCATGTGACCGTAGGCAAGTCATGATAACCTCTTAAAGCCTCAGTTTTCCTCATCCAAAGAATGGGGATGATAATAATGCTTCAATTACTTAATCCACAGAATTGTTGTGAAGAAACAGCTTTGTAAACTCTAATGTACAATAGAAATGTGAGGTAATTATAATTTGGTACAATCCCTCTCCTCCTCTACTTCTCATAAAACCAGAAACCAAGTCCAACTAAATTCTGTTTCTAGCTCTTCAGGGACCATGATGTCTTAAAATCTCCAGGTTAAAAACAAAAGTATTTGTTGGGCTCTGTCTAGATTTCTTCATCTCTAGCGTTTAGATTCCAGGGCCCCTTTCTGTTGGTTTTTTTCTAAATAACATTCTTTTGGGCTTCCCCCAACTATGGGAACTTTGGTCTGAACCTTCTTTCCCTATCTTTGTTCCTTCTATGAGCCACCTGGCCTCTCTCTGGTTCTTCTTTCTCTTATTCCCCACCTTCCCACCCCAAGAGACACCATGGGAACGTTAAAAACCATTGGGTAGTTGCCATGGAAACGGTTCTTTTGAATTCTCGGTATTTGGGGCACAGCCCTCCAGGGCTTGGAGGGGTTTGGCTTTGGGGTCTGGAAGACTGAATGGCAGGAGGAGTAGGTCTAAGGTCTTTATCTTCCCTTTATTACTCATCCACCCAACCACAGTCCTCCAAATCAATCGTCCTAAATCCAGGTTGACACCTCCTCATTTCACCCCTACTTTAGATCCTCCTCAGATGATGGGAATCATCTAGAACAAGGCTTCTTTAACTTTTTCCACACACGACCCCTTTTCACCTTAAAATTTTTGTGGCATAGAAATTTATATGGATATTAAAAAAAGGCATACAAATGAAACATCTATTGATAATAAATTATAATTTTGTGACCCCCCCCCACATTCAGTTATGTGACTCCATATGGGGTTATGACCCACAGTAAGAAGCTGGAATCTAGAGCAGGGGTTTTAAAGCTTTTTTGGGTGTCATGGATGGTGGACCCCTTAGGTGAAATCTAAGGATGACTTTTTCAAGAGATGATTTTTAAATGTACAAAATAAAATGCCAAAGATACAGAGGATCACAAAATTCCCAAAGATAGTGAAAATAAAGATGTTCTCCCATCCAAGTTTGTGGATTCTTCAAAATCTACCCTGCCCAGGATGGGGAGGATCCCACAAATCTTATAGTATAATGGGGTATGCACACAGGAACAGAAACAAGGACAGGACTGGGAACAGCTGAATAAAGCACCTGCTATTGTTGGAGTGATAGGGAAAATATTGTAGTTCTCTTAGGTGAAAAAAACCTTTGCCAAGGTCATGATGTCCTTCCTTCTATTATACCCGATAAAAGTTCTTCCATAATTGAATGCTGGGAAGAGAAAGGAGGATCTTTCTTTTAACATTCCCTCATCCTGGGAAGATGATCTTACTCTTCCCTTCCTTCAGCCACCAGTTTCTTGGACAGTTCTTCATTGAGTCTAACTTGCAGTCTTCCTGCTGCAGCTTCCCACTGTGTTCTTAATGACGTTCCTGGATGCCCTGGAGGTGGGTTATGGGAAGTACAAGAATCCCTACCATAACCAGATTCATGCAGCTGATGTCACTCAAACGGTCCACTGCTTCCTCCTCCGCACTGGGATGGTGGTAGGTATCCCCTAAGACACGGCCCCCAGGGGAAATCAGACATAGAAAGCAGGGTGATCTTCCCGTGTATTTCAAATGTCTAATTTGTTCTTTAACTTAGTGAGTTCCCTGGAGAACTGTCTCAGACTGTGAATGGAGGTGGGATGAGGGGATATATAGGGAATCAGGAGATCTTGGACCTTTTCAGGGGAGCTGAAACCTCAGAAAGTCTCAGTGAGGTGATATAATTAACTTGGGCACCAGGAAGATAGGAGACCCGCCTGAAAAGCTTGCTGTTTGACTCCTGGGCAGGGCACTTAACTCTGTTAACCTCAGTTTCTTCATCTGTAAAATGAAGGTAATAATGGCATTTACCTTTAGATAGATTGTTGTGAGGACAGAGTTCAATAATATTTTTAAAGCACTTTGCAAGCCCGTCCAGGGTATCCCAAAAGATTTAGTGGTAAGTTTCTGAAACAAAATTGCATTAAAACTTTTGGGTCCTCTGGTGTAAAATGCAAACAATTATTAGTTGTTGTACTGTTCCTTAATGTAAAAGTGGATCTTCCAGAAGGAAATCAAGGTGGTTGAGAGTTTTGCCTGGGGCCTGGAAGAAGGGATGTTGTGGAAGGTAGCCTGAAGGTTAGCGCCTGCCGGCCTCCCCAGGTCCCCAAGACCTGATTTCTCTCCCCCCGTTTTCTCCTCTCCCTTCAGCACTGCCTGTCCGAGATCGAGGTCCTGGCCATCATCTTTGCTGCCGCCATACATGACTATGAGCACACAGGCACCACCAATAGCTTCCACATCCAGACCAAGTGAGGGGCCACTAAGGGTGGCTGAGGGAAGGAGAGCAGGGAGGGTAAAGGCTTTGGGAGCACTCCCTTCGAGGGCAGGGGGCTGATGCGGATGACCTTTGGCACCTAGGTCAGAATGTGCTATCCTGTACAACGACCGCTCAGTGCTGGAGAATCACCACATTAGCTCCGTCTTCCGAATGATGCAGGATGATGAGATGAACATCTTTATCAATCTCACCAAGGATGAGTTTGTGTGGGTGACCACTTCTCCTCCCTCTTGGAAATGCTTAATTCAGACCCCTTTCCCTTTTCCCTCCTCTGCCCTTGTTTTTATCCTGAGTCCAGGACTTGGAGAGAGAGAGCTCTCCATCAAGGTCAAATGATCTGTCCCTTCTTTTGACTCATTTCCCAGCCCTTCTCCCCCATCCTTTCCCCCCCAGCCTCCCAGGCTCTGAAACCTGTCTGTCTTGTTGCACAGAGAGCTTCGATCCCTGGTCATCGAGATGGTGCTGGCCACAGACATGTCCTGTCACTTTCAGCAGGTTAAGTCCATGAAGACTTCCCTGCAGCAGCTGGAGAGGTGGGCTAACGGGAGGGGAGGGAGCTCGGGTCGGAGCGCTGTTTCATGTCGTGTCTGGCCATTCACCCGCAGAGACGTTGCATTCTGTGGGAAAATGTCCACGACATACATGTATGGAATATGTGGGCATCTGAGTGTGGGCAAATGGGCTGGGGAGGTCCTGGGCTGGGAGAGCTGAGTTTCAGTCTCATCTTCCCCACACAGTGACCATTCTCATAAAGGCCCAGTGGTGACACATAAAAACATTCTAGAAATGCAGGACTGTAGTATTACTATTGGTTTTGCCTAAATATATGTGTGATTATTTTGGGTGCAAAATTAAACAGTACATGGGTCTTTCATCTGGGGACCAATTTTTTGCCCCTTTTTTGTACCTCTAGTACCTGGGACAGTGCCTAGCACACAGTAGGTGCTTAATAAATGTTTGTTGATTGATTATATATGTGTATGTAAGAATGTGAGAGCTATCAGGTAAAGTATTAGAAAAATCTGACTTCAAATCTGACTTCAAACACTTACTAACCTTGTAAACATGAGCAGGTCATTTAATTTTGTTTGCCTCAGAGAAATCCTTGGGATAGAAGTGATCTGCATTGTTGAAAGGAGTTTCTACACTGGTAATTCCCGACCAAATGGAATTATAGATGCTTTTTGTGTTAGACAATAAGAAAACAATCTGAGCTTGTGATGCACAGATCCTGAGTATATGTTATATACACTCCCATGCATATATGCACAGTTATTTATACACAATACATGTATACAATGCACATATAGACTTATGTAAATATACTTGGGGGCACACACATATATGCACATTTGTGCACAAGACATGTATACAATGCACAATAGACATATATAAATATACTCATAGTCACACATGTGTACATGTACACATGACTAAATATGTGTATATTATGCATATATATTATATTTAATTCTGTGTGTGGACACTCTTCTGGTCTGATTTTGTTAGTATGAAGAGGTTCCCAAAGATCTATGATGTTTCCTATTTGAGTATGTGTCTGGGAGTGGGGTCCTGAGGTTGTGTGAGAATGGGAGTCCTAGAATTTCTTCTCAAGAAAGGCCCATCTTTCACCCCTCAGGATTGACAAGTCCAAGGCCTTGTCCCTCCTGCTCCATGCTGCTGATATTAGCCACCCTACCAAGCAATGGTCAGTCCATAGTCGGTGGACCAAGGCCCTCATGGAAGAATTCTTCCGACAGGTATGTGATCAACATGGCTGTTCTATTTCTCTGTCTCTCTGTTACAGGAACTTTCTTTTGCCCATACTAAAAAAGAAATGAAAGGGAGAAAAGAAGCAGGAAAATGAGGGTGGTGGGGGTTGTCTGAGCTTTTCAATTGAATTTTGATCCCAAGTTCCTTTCCACCCTCTGTATCTTTATAGGAATATCCATTCTCCTTCTAATTGTTCTTTCAGGATTGAATACTCATCAATGGGAATAAACATGATTACTCTGCATATTCAGAAACAATAATAACTGGGCTCTTTTAAATATTACTTGAATATCTTAAATTTTCAAATGAAGGGCACAGAAGTTGCTCTGAAGCTCCTCTTTTCCTTTTCCATGGTTCCCTCCCCAACCCTATCCCTGAATCCTTGACCTTGCCTCCCAGTGACCCCTAGTTTATACCTGGAAAAAGCCTCAGATTAGCCTTCAATGTCCTATCTCCCCCTACCTCCCCTCTTTCTCCTAGGGGGACAAAGAGGCAGAGCTGGGCCTGCCCTTCTCCCCACTCTGCGACCGAACTTCCACCCTGGTGGCTCAGTCCCAAATCGGTGAGTGACCACCAGGCTTTGCAGGAAGGAGAGGTTGGGGGGTGGGAGGTGGTAGTAGGGGAAAATGAAGGCCAGGGCTGGGACATCCTGAAGCCAGGGCCAGACAATTTCTAAACCTTACCTGACTTCACCTGAGCCATGTGAAATAGGGCTTTGTGGGGCTGATTGATTATTAAGTCTTCTTGTATGGGAAGTCCCTAGTCCCTGCTTTGAATTGAATCGGCACCATCACCACACCCTTCATTCACTGGTTCTTTTCCCTGATCTTTTCTCTGCCCTACTCCTGCAGGATTCATTGACTTCATTGTGGAGCCCACTTTCTCTGTTCTGACTGATGTGGCTGAGAAGAGTGTTCAACCTTTGGTTGATGAGGGTTCCAAGCCAAAGCCAAAGCCTAGGTGAGGGCTACTGGGAGGAACCTTCAGTGTCCAGCTCTCAAGGGATGTCTGGGGCCTTTGGCTTTGACTGTTAGGGAGGCCCATAGAGAAGGCAGGTAGCTCGGAAGACACAGGGGTCAAATTCATTATTGCCCTAATAACTGATTTCTACTTCTATTATTTTTTGGTCTCTTCTCCTCCCCTCCCCTTTCCTCTTGGCCCTTGTCAGGGGTGGGGAAGAGCAATGAGCCAGAAAGTACTCTCCCGTTCATTTGGTGCTGGGGCCAACATTGAGGGAGTCATCCAAGATCCATGGGACTGGTTGGGGGGGGGCGATAAGGGGAAGAGATTTCTGTCTAGGTTGGGACTCCCCCTCCATGTGGTGTCAGCCCTCTCTGGATGGTTCTAGGGAACCGGGTGACCTCAACCCTGACCTGGTCAGCTTTCGTACCACCTGGTCCAAATACATTCAGGAGAACAAACAGAAATGGAAAGAACGAGCTGCTAGCGGTAGGTATCAGGTCCTGGTTGGGGGAGGGAAACAGGAGAGAAAAGGAAGTGGGGCTAATATTGATTCTACTCTTCCTTAAACTGAGGGCGGGGGAGAGGTTTAGCTCTTCTGGGATCCTAGTTGCCTTGCCCCCTTCCCCATCTAAGTGGGAGGGCAGAACAAGAGGCAATGCTTTGCAAATGAAATAGGAGACAGTCGAGCTGGATTATAGGAAGGGGACAGTCAAGATACCATGAACATATTACCAATAATAGCTAAAGATTCACCAAGCGCCCTTCAGTCAGCCTGGTGAGGTGGTTATTGAAGTCTTATTGTCTGCTAGTTTCAAATGGGGAAACGGACCCCAGGGAGGGGTGGCCACAGGATGAGGACTGAGCAGATTTTTAAGCTGCTGGAAGGATTGTCTCCTATGGGACATAGGTTAGATAGGTACCTATCTAACCTCCTAGAAGGGAGGTAGATGAAGAGGCCATGGTCTGAGACTTGGGAAGGAAGAGTATCCCCCTCTCACCCATCCCTGCCTCAGGCATCACCAATCAGACTTCCATCGATGAGCTGTCCCCGTGTGATGAGGAGGCTCCTTCATTGCCTGCCGAGGAGCTCAACCAGAATGGGAACCTGGATTAGCTGCCTGGGCCCCTGGCTCAGGTGAGCACAAGGGGAGGAGGGGGGGGGGTTCAGCCAGTGGCAGGACTGAGAATCTCTTGGAAAAGACCTCTGCCTCTCACCAAATGTTAGATTTAAGTCCTTTATTTTGCAAAAGCCGAGGTCCAGAGCACTGCAGCACAGCAGAGTATTAATGATTGCTTGCATATAGCACAGTAAGATTTGCACAGCACATAACATGGCATCTCTGGGAGGCGAGGGTTGTCTGTTTTATCCATGAGGAAATTCGGACACTGAGGGAAGTGATAGTCCAAAGTCTGAAGCAAGATTTGAGTCTAATCCTGCTGATTTGGAGCCCACTGGGTGGTCCCTTAGCTGAATGACTGTCCGAGGTCACAGAGCAGGTTAGGGGCAGAATCCCCAGGGGTCCTGGTTCTCAGGCTGGTGGTCCTTCCCATCACCACACAGCAATTCCCATTTCCATGGAGGATGGGGCTCAGATTTTAGCAAAAACTTCCCTGAGGAGGAAGTTAAGGAAAGCCAGAGGACAGATTAGAGCAAATGAGGGAGAGTCTCCTTCCTCATTTCCCCCTGACCCCCATTATAGGTGAGATCTCAGGCTGCAAGCAGCAGGGATTGGGTGAGATGGGGTCCCTGTCCACATGAGCCAGAAGGGAGGTGACTGGGGTTGGAGGAGAATGTGGAAGATGGGATCACTTTAGCATTCTCTCTTTGCCTCTCAGGTTTTAATGTAGCCCAAAGTCGTTGACGCCATCAGCACCACTCACTGGGACTGGCTCCCTCGAATGACAGATGGATCTGAGGCAGGGAAACCCGAGGGCGAAGAGAGCAGATGGATGACCCTAAAGGCCAAATGTCAGAAATTGTGGGGTTGGGGGAAGGGGACATTTGGGCCTGGGCTTGAGCCTGCCATTCCCTACTAGGAAGCCCCTTGCCATCCCCCATAATGGGGTACACTTTCCTCTCAGGCAGTAGAACCCAGGGAGCTTTGTCCAATTCCTCTTCCTCTGGACTTCTCCCCTCCCTCCCAAATATCCAGGTGTCTTCTTGTGGGGGAGAAGCTTTCTGGACTGTCTCCCACTCCAGGAATTGGGGTGGGAAAAATCAGTAATGCCAGCCCCCTCCAGTGCAATACTCTTCTTGCCTCCAAGTTTCTGAGCAATACATTTTGGGGGTCCCCTTGGGACTCCCATCCCAGATCTTTGCTGGCAGGTCTGGGCCCCAGTTTCCTCCCTCCCCCTGGGAGGAGCCAGAGCAGGACATGTGGGTCTCTGAAAGCTGGGGAGGGAGATGGTTTTCTCAGTTTCCCTCATTCACCAGGCTCCTGAAGAAGATGGCTTTCTACCTTTCCCTCCAAGTTGTTCTGACCCAGGTCCTTCTCTTCTCCTCCACCCCAATACCTTCTACTCCTGCCCTCATTTCCCAGGTATCTCTCTTCCTCCTGCCCATTTTGAATGTGATTCTGGAGCCGGGGGAGAGATAGCTGTCCACGTACATGGGGGCACCCCAGGGGCTTCAGCAGCATGAGAACGGCTGGGGACCCAACTCCTATTTGTATGACTTTTCCCTACATCGAGTCCAACATACCGCTCTCCCCAACATCAGACAACCTGGTTGGGGTGGGGGCAGCTTCCCTCCGACCAACGTCTGTAAAGTGCTTTGAGACTTCCCTGACACAAATCCCCTGTGAGAACACCTTCAAACAGCACAAGCTCTAATGCTCTCTGTACCATTGAGGGAAAGTGACTGGGCAGCTCCTGACAGGCAGGGCCACCCTGAATGGGGGTGACCCAGGGCTTGGATGGGCTGGTGTTTGTGTAACGGGAAGGGGGATGTGCAACCCAAAAATCCACAACTGATGACAGACCCAGGCACGATATAATCAGTTCCCGGGCCCACTCCCCTCTCCCAAATGGTTACCCATCTTGGGATGGTAATCTGGGGTAACCATCGGTGGGGGATGAGTGGGCTTGGGGAAAGTGCCCCCCTCTTCTTCCCTCCTCTCATCCCCAAGAGAAAAACCAAATTTGAGGTGACCCTGCCCTCTGTGTAAATACTGCTCAGCACATCCGTACAGTGGGCTGTGTTCCATGTGTCTTGTATCCACCATGGTTTCTTCAACATGCTGGCCTCCCTTCCTGCCCCAGCACCCTCTCCTACCTGGGGACTGGGGACAGAGGCGCATGTGACTCTCCCCACCCCCTCCTTGCAGACCACTGCTACATCCAGAGACCAATAAAGGAGGGAGACAGGGTCTGATGTTGCCTTCGTCTTTCAGTCTGGGGGGCTGGGTGTGGGAGAGGGGGTAGATAAGGAGACAGGGGAGTAGGGATTGGGTGAAGGGCGGGGCGGTTTTCACTCGTGGTCCTGAAGAGATGGCCTAGATTCCGGGGAAGAAAGGAGGATGGTCCCGAGGAGTCGCTGTTTAGGGATCTGAAGGAAATAGCTGGACAAACTTATTATCCCACCCCCTGCCAACTTGTAGTCCAGGGGTCTTCAAACTTTTTAAACAGGGGGCCAGTTCACTGTCCCTCAGACTGCTGGAAGGCCGGACTATAGTAAAAAAAACTTTGTTTTGTGGGCCTTTAAAGAAACTTCATAGCCCTGGGTGAGGGGGATAATTGTCCTCAGCTGCTGCATCTGGCCCACGAGCCGTAGTTTGAGGACCCCTGTAGTCTAGTAGCTCCTGACAGGAGTCTTGGCCCAGGCTGTCTTTACAACACATTGTAAGGGAAACAACAGCAGCCTTGGTGGAATTGGGTCCGCATCTGGTCCCCTCGCTGTTACTGAGGGATTATGGACATCACTGAGCTTGCCCTTTCTGCCTGCATGGCCTACTTCACGGGGCCATTGTGAAGAAAGCTCTTTATAAGCTGCTGAAAATCACAGGGTAAATCATTTGATCTCTCCTCCTACCCAACTAGAGGCACCTAAGGTGGAGACCTTGAGCCTGGTTTTATGGAGGTGATTTTGAGGACACTGGCTTCATTTCTTTGATTCCTTTCATGTCTTGGAGAGTGGAAGGGGCTGTTTGTGGGATTATGTCTTAAAATCCAGAGCCTGGAAAGCCTATCCACTTGATCATCCCCCTTGGCTTCCATGCTGGTCATCTCTGTTACTCAGAGGGATGGAGAAAGTTGGAGGTCAGTAACAGTCTCTAAATCATGGCTGGTTGGAACCTGGGCTGACACAGGTACCTACCCACCCAAATACTCCCCCCCCTTTTCAGAGCCCTGGCCGGGACCCATAGAATTGTGGAATCTTGGAGTCAGAAAGGGTCTTAATGACTACCTTGTTCATCTTCTATCTGAAACATGAATCACCGGGGCAGCTGGCCAAGAGAAGAGGTGCTGATCAGCCCACAAAGTGGGTGACAGCGGCTAACTGATTTGGGAACTTGGTCTCCCTTGCTGGGGATGCTAGAGACACCTCCTGGATTTATACAAGGAAGGAAGGATGTCATGTCGACTTTTGGTCACCAGAGGGAGGCCCCAGCTTGGTTATTGGAAGACCAGCTTTCTCCTTAACACTGCAAAGTGGCTGCCCAGTGATTCCCAAGGTCATTTTGACCTCTCTCCTGCTTTGGGGCCCAGGGCCCAGCCTGTTTTCCAAAATGGCCAGGGAGACAAGTTTCATGGGTGTTCCCCTAGCAAATGGATAACTCGGGTGTGAAATCCTCATCCCTCTGGCTGTGAAATAAAAGCTGACCTTTGTCTTCTGGCTTGAGTGACAGGGCTGTCTCCGCAGTCCCAAGAGGCTTGCTAAGAGGAGGGGGAAGGGAGACAAGAACACTGGAGGCCCTTATATCTGGGAAAGAAAAAAGGCACCAAAGGCCCAACACCAAATTTATCACTTTTTAGAAACAAGAGTTTTCCCCCAGAAGTGAAGAAAGAAGAAAAGAACCAGCATTTGTGGGGGCTCCAGCCCCGGTTTCGATTCCTGGTCAGCTCCGTGGCCCATGGACCTGTGGGGGTGGGGAGAGGGAGACAGTGAGTTAGGGGCTGAGGAATCACTTTCTCTGGAGCTGTTGCCTGGATTGTTTTTCTGCTTTTGGACCCATATCTAATTCCCCTCCTTCCCGCTACAACTTTTGCTTAATTTCCTCTTAGTCCTCCCACTTGTTTCACCCCAGGGAAGACCAGAAAATTGGACATTCTGGGATTCAGAAGGTGGATCATTTTATTCATGTCCCTTTCCCCATCAGGACCCTTGCTAACCCACAGTCCAGGTGCTCTTTGGGTTCAAGTCCCTCCTTCCTCTTCCCCCCCCTCATTTTGTAAGATGAGAAAACTGAGGGCCAGCGAGATGAAATGATGGGCCCGAGGTCATTCAGCTGGTGAGCTACAGACCTGAGATTAGTGTTTGTGGTTGTGGATTTGGACCCAGCTCTCTCCACCCCCACACTTTCCACTATCCCACCAAAGCTTCCACAATTCTCTCTCTTTTACCTATTCCAGAGGCATCTTCTTGATGTCTAACCTGAATCCCTCCTGCTGTAGCTCCAGGCCACCTACTGTGGTTTGACCCTCAGTGGTGGTGTGGGCACCTAGAACACCCCATTCAGAGGCTGAAACCCATGGTTCCCTCCTTCCCTTCCCCAGCCCCCGCCGACCCTTCTGTTGGGGGAGCCTCCCAGCTCCAGGGCTTATTACCTAGTCTGCCCCCCTGGAGCCTGAAGCTTGTATATGAATTGTTGGTGCCTCTGAGCTACGTTCCTCACTGCCAGTCTCCTGGATCTTGGGGATGGATTCTGGAAGCCCTGGGGAAGGGAGAAGGGTCTGCCTTGGGGAGGGGCCTCGGGGAGACTGGGCCACTGCTGCTCCCGACTCCCCATCTCTCCTACCCTGAGCTCTGCAGAGAAGCCCAGCCTCAAGGAGGGCACGCTCACAAAGCGCTAACCTGGAGATTTTCCAGGAGAGAGGGCAGTGGATGGAGAGCTCAGACCTGGGGAGTTGGGGAACAGCTGCTAAGAATGATATGTAAATGAGATGAAAATGTATGTAAATCTCCCTGCAGTGCTGAAATACTTTGGCCTTGGGACCAGATCTCCCCTCAGCCCCCCTTTTAAAGGGAAATTTCTTTGTTCCTCCCACTCCCACAGGACTAGGAGACCAGGATGTCCCCCAAAATTAATCCCCTCCCATCATTCACATACTCTGGGCAGCTCCAGGGAGGCTCAGCTTTGAATCCATTTCTGAGTCCGCACTCTCAGGCCCGCAGGATTGCTGTGTTTCTTCACTCTCAGCTGCTGCTGCCTCCGTTTCTTCCCCCTGCTGATTCTGCTGCTGTCCCAGGTGATGTTCCACCATCATTTGGAGCTCTTCAGAGAACGGGGAGGAACGCCATGGAAGGAAGACTATGCTGGATGTGCTCTCCCAGACTAACCCTTTAATCCATACCCACCCCACCCCCAAAATTCAGCAATTTGGAGATCCTGACCTCTTGGGAGGGGCCTCAAACTATGCTATTGGACCCCCTGAAATTCTTTCCTTTCCAGAGGATTGAAAAAAAGGCATGAAGTATCAACTAGAGTGGGAGAAACTGAATCAGATATTGGAAAGGACTTTGCTACACAGAAACAGAAAATAGAGGGAAGTAGTTTTGAGAACAGGAGAGATTCTCCTTGGATTGGGATGAATTATAAAGGATTACGGATTTTACATATATATATATATTATATATATAATATAATCCTTTATATATATACATGTTTATATGTATATACACATATTTATATGTATACACATATTTATATATATACATATTTATATATAAAAATGTCATACATGTATATGTATTATATTATATAAAGGTCATAAGGGATTATAAAATTCTGTAGGATTTAGTCTGAGAGAGAATATTGCTCAATAACCTCATTTATAGATGGGATAACTGAGGCCCCTCAAGAAGTGAAAAGTGTTGCCAAAAGAAGTGTTGCCAAGGAGAGGTGGAGAGATGGGGCCAATGATACTGCAGATTCTTTTTCCTGTCATGGGAATCATTTAAACAGGGGGTCTTCTTGTCCATTCCCGACCCTGTAACCCCACTTTCAGACAGAGCTCTACCTGCCTTGGACCTGGCAGATTTAAAGACCCCAAGGGAAGGAGCACAAGAGGAAATGCAAGGGGGTGAGAGGAGGGTCCCCCAAACCTTTCATCGTAGGCGTGGTCCGGGTCACCTTCTTCCTCTGCCTTGGAGACATGGACAGTGTGGACTGTAAGGGACACAGAATGAAGCTGGGACCTCGGATCCTGAGGCCTGTCCCTGCCCCTCCCTACCTGGGTTTAGCACCAGACCCCTGTCCATTGCATTATCCCCATGGCACAGAGAGAGGGATTTTGGTGGCATGTGGAGAATCCATTTACCTTGAACAGAGGATTTGGAAGTCGATCTTCATCGATCTCTGGGAAAGGAGTGATGGAGGAAGAAAAAATCATGGAAACAGAAGTTAACTAGAATTAGGAATCATTTAGTTCAGCTCTCTCATTTAACAAACAAGGAAACCAAGGCCCAAGAAAGGGACTCGTTCCAAGTCATGAAGTGGCTTGGTCAAGGATCCAGGCCTAGAACTCAGGGCTCCTGCCTGCCACCAGGACCCTACCTTTTCCACCATGTCTCGATGCCTCTAAAAGATGGTAAAAAAGGCAGTCAGTGGGCTTGCCACTAGTAGCAACCTTTGTGGTATCAGGTTTTGCTGGGGGTAGGATTGGCTCCTTCCTCCCAGAAACTCTTCCTAACTTCCTTTTCCAAGTTGCATTGCTCTTAAGCCTCAGGCCTGAAATCTGGGGTTCCCCCTTCTTCTGCCTTGGTCCCTATGTCTGGGACTCTTTTACCTGTCAGCTGGAGCTATGTGAACACCTACCAGTCCTTGCTGCTCTCTCCCCTTGGTGCCTAGGACAGGGCTCTGTTCACAGGCCAGCTTGGGCAGGGAATGGCAGGAGGGGATCAGACCTGGCTGGCACCCTGGGCTAGGATGCAGAGGATGACTTTGAAGCTGTTTTCTCAGTGGGTGGTGAAGCTCCAGTCTTACACTTCTCCTTTCCCTCTCTCCTGAAGAGGGTCCTTGGAGGAGACCTCAGTGACTTGGAGTCCAGCTCTTTCCTGCCCTCTCTCTTGTTATTTTTTTTACTCTTTATTCTCATGTATTTGGGAGCTGTGAGCCGGAGTAGGGAGAGGAGAGTCCCCCTCCCCCACAGATGTCACTGCCTCTCCTGGGAAAGGCGGGAAGGGGAGGAGCAGCAGTATCTTATACTTACTGGAGAAACCTAGTAGGCTGTTGCTGTGGTAACCAGCAAATCAGTTGACCAGCCCAATTCCTGGGGGTGCTGAGAAGGCAGGTGGTGCCCCTGCCTCTCCCACCTCTTGCTCTCATCACTGAGAAAGCAAAGGAAGTTTCCCTGCTAGCCCAGCCTGCTCAAGGCGCTCACCAAGACCTAGGATATTCCTTAATCTTATTTCTCTCACAGGAACTTGGTACCTCCTTCTATTCCTATGAAATATAAGCTTTCAGACCCCCCTCCAGTGCTTTTCTCAGTCCTGTACACCCTACCCCTCTCCCTCAGCTTTTAACCTATTCTTGAGGCTCAGGTACTTTACCCTCAACCAGGAGGTTCAGGAGCCCCCAGAATCCCACTTCCTAACTCCAACCCTCGCTTTCCCCTGGGATTTAGGTATCCTCTCCCACAGTGGGACCCAGATATCATGCTGTGTCCAGGGGGCTTCTGAGTTACCTGGAGATGACTGGTCACTGGTCAGCACAAGGGTGGCGGGGGTGGGACGACGCCTCCGGATCTGGGAGGGTACGAAAGAGGGGGAAGTGAAGTCTTGTCAGACAGACACTGTTGAGTCCTAGTGACCAGCAGTGCAGCACACGATGAATTGGACCACGGTCCATTTAATGTATACTCAATATGGCCCTGTCCAAGACACACACATCACACACACGTCTGCCTCGCACAACCCATAACAAAGAGAAGCCATGTGGAAGAATGGGGAGAGCCCCAGCTATGAAATGGGCTTGAGTCCCAGCTCTGCACTGACTATTGCAAATGCTTTAGACAAATTCATCTCTTCAGCTTCCTCCTTTGCAAATTGAGAGAATCTTACCTAAATGTCCTTTTCAGGTCTAAGTTGGCAATCCTATGATAACTCATGAAAGCTCTCTGAGCCTCAGTTGCAGTTTGTAAAATGGGAAAAACAATACTTAAACTATCCACCTTATACTACTTGCACTAGATTACACAATGTCAGTTGTGACAAATGAGACAAGTGATATCAACTGCTCCTACAAATTGTAAAGCACTCTAAATCATCTTTCATTATTAGTAATGGTGCTCCGAGGATCCCACAATCTATCTTCATACAACATGGTCCTTACCATGCTGCCTATAGGTCTGTATTTATAACCCTCCAATACCTTGTTTGCTAATGATATACCAGCCCTATCCCCAGGTTTATCGTCTCCTGAATCATCTGGAACCCTTCCTATTGCCTCAATTCTCCCTTCTTGGCTTTTGGCCTTTCCCTTCTCAGCAGTTGCATCAGTACAAACTAATGTCCAGGGATCGATGGCCAGAAATAACCAGGGAGATCATGATGTTTTTCCCACCAAGGAGAAACATGAACCTTGTGTGCCAGCATCTCTAGAGAGTCTCTACTTCGATAATGCTTCTATCTCAGGGATAACATGGGAGGAGATCCAAGAAGACCTCAAACAGGATAAATCAGCACCAGCCACTTTTCAGCTTATGTTCCTAGCCCAGGCACATTTTTTCTTCAAGTCTTTGCCAGGATCAATCTCCATAATCTTGTGTCTCATCTGGTTTCTGTCCTTTTTCCCTCAGTATTTTCAGTCCCAACTTCCATGACCACCTTTCAGATCCTTTCCCTAGATATCCTTTATATGTCTTCTAGTCTCTCTCCTCTAGTATCCCCAAACTCTCTCTAGCTCTCTTTTCCCCCAATTATCTCTTCAAACCCTCTTCCGCCAATGACCCCCAACCAAGGATCCTCCTCCTCCCGGTATCGTCCTCAGTTTTTCTTCTTTTTTTCCCCACTGCCACCATTAAACCTGACATTTTTCAGTGCCCTTTCAGTCTATTTTCTTTTCCTCTTGGCCACCTCTTTTGCTAGCATCTCTTATGCCTTTAATTTCTTCTTCGGTGTCATTCTTTCCTGCCTAGAAAAAGTGCTTGACCTTCTTCCTTAATGAGCCTTCAGTAACACCTGATGAGGCTTGCAGAAAGAACACAGGATCCTAAATGGTAACATATAACAGGGGCAGCTAGGTGGTGCAGTGGATAGAGCACTAGCCCTGAAGTCAGGAGGACCTGAGTTCAAATTTGGCCTCAGATACTTAACACTTCCTAGCTGCGTGATCCTGGGCGAGTCACTTAACCCCAACTGCCTCAGCAAAAAACCCCGAAAAACCTCCAACAATGATATATAACAATGTAGAAATATCACAGTGATATCTGCTTATATTTCATAATGTTTTCAGGTTTGTAAAGTGCTTAGACTACATATATCCTCATTTATTCCTCGTAAATAATCTTTTGGAGTAGGCAGTATGAGTTTCATTACACCCATTTTGTAGAAGGCAGTTATATGCCTTTCCCAAGGTCATGTCAGTAGTGTAAGACTTGAGGAGTCCAACCCAGGTCTTTTCAAACTCTAAGTCTAGTGCTCTTTCCATTGTATCAGGACCTTGGTTAGGGCACTGA
This sequence comes from Sarcophilus harrisii, assembly GCF_902635505.1. Taxonomy (NCBI): domain Eukaryota; kingdom Metazoa; phylum Chordata; class Mammalia; order Dasyuromorphia; family Dasyuridae; genus Sarcophilus; species Sarcophilus harrisii. The sequence goes on along the minus strand of NC_045430.1, from coordinate 87,298,284 downwards.
GTGTGGCTGGGAAATCTTGTACCTTGCTCATGACCCTCTCATTCTCTTATAGTCACTGTAACAATCTCTTCTCAGACCTCACCCAAACTCCGGCTCCTTTGACAAGCTGCCCATAGGGCTGGCTAGTCTGAAAGTGACCCTTAGAGATGTAGATTTCTCATTTTCTTGGTACTATATTGGTGTGGAAGAATGAGAGAAAGAAAGGGGCTGGATAGAACTGGGAAGGGATTATTATCCAGTCTTGAGAGAAATTGGAGTGGGGAGGTGGTGTTGAGGTGAGAGCAAAGATTGTATCGTGAGTATTGACAAAATGACTATTCTGGACCAAGGTGCTGGGATACAAATACAAATGAATTTACATTTTCAAGTCTCTTAACAGTTTTGGATTCTTATCAGTATATATAGAATCTTCTTCCCATGCACAAAATGCCCTTTTGCTAGTTAGATGTTAGACAGAACTTCTCATGCAAAAAAGGGAGAATAATGGAGCAACTCAGGGGGAGTTGGAGAAGGAGTTGGGAGCTGTGGGGAATGTGAGATGAGGTGGTAATAAGACATTTCCTCTCCTTGGGGTCATATGCTTCTTTTATCAAATTCAATACCTGTTTCAATCTTCTTTTCTGTACAACTCATGTTGTTGTTATTCAGTCATTTTTCAGTCATGTCTGATCTTGTGACTATTCGGAATTTTCTTGGCAAAGATACCGAACTGATTTGCCATTTCCTTTTCTGTCTCATTTTATAGATGAGGAAACTGAGGCAAAAAGGATTAAGGGACTTTCCCAGTGTCACACAGCTACTGATCAACTCATGCCCTTTTACAAAGGAGACCTCAACATGTACATGTACACATTTACTTAATCTCAAGTACTTAACTTAAGTACTTGAATTTAAGTACACAGTTACTTAATCTGTTCATTTTATATGACCTATTCCTCCACTTTATCTCAGCCATACACAAAGATGGCCATACCCTTTCACCATCATTCTATCATTTTCATGCTCAAGAACTGAAATTCTTTGATCACAGCTTTCTGTCATTCCATCTTTTCCTATGTCTCACTCCCCTCATCTCCTCTTTGTCTTTATCATGACCTTCAATCTCGGTACCCCTCTGTATTGTGCCAGCCCACTCCCTCTACTCTGCTTTACTTCTCCCTTCCACATCTTTAGAGAACCAGTCCAATTTCACATCATTCTCTATTCTCCACTCCCTCACTCTCTTGTCTTACTGCTGTTTGTTCGTACCCTGACAAACGGAATTATTCCCCTACCATTTGTTTCCTCTTCTATTTATGCACTACTGAATGGAGCTGATGGAAAATTTGAAACCAACCACACTGCAAATTTATGTTATTTAATCTCTTAACTGGGCCCTCACTGAAGCAAGACAGCCCTTTTTCTCTTCCCTAATTCCTTCTCTATTCCACTTCCCACAGAGGCTTACCAAATCCTATCTTCTCTCCCACATTACCTCCCCTCCTCCCCTTAGCCAAGATGCTTTATTGAATATGACACTAATTGCTGAGAATTCTTTTCTCTCCTTCACATCTGACAAGTTGGCCTTTTCCTCTCACAACACCACGACTTCACTTCCCTCATTTTTCCTTTACCCCAGTCTTTGATGAAGATGCAGCCCTTCTTTTCATCAATGCCAAGCCTTTTAGATGACCCTTTGATCCTATTCTCTACTGCCTTTTCCAGAAGATTAATTCTATTATCATTACCTATTCTTAATAATTTTTCCCTTCCCCTATCTAAATCTCATTTCCTTGATGCCTTTAAATACACTCAACTCTCATTTACCCTTAGACAATCCCCATTAGGTCCCACCAACTTTCCTAACTTGCCTCCTATAGGTAGGGTGGGACAATGGAAAAGAACTATGTGAATCGGAGAATTTAGGTTGAAATCCATATTGCTTTATCTATTAAGGACTCTGTTTCTCGTTTTTAAAATGAGGGGGTTAGACTTGACACTCTCTGACTTACCATTTAGGTTCTATGGCAATGATGCTATGATCTTTTCATTCTCAGTTTAATTCCTTTGAAAAGCCATCTATATTAAATGCCTCCAGTCCACATGCTCTGAAACACCATACAATCTGCCTTCGGACCTCATTACTCAACTAAGGCTTCTCCCTCCCAAGTTACATATCTTAATTGTCAAATCTAATGATCTCTTCTCCATCCTTATTTTCTTTGACCCCTGTGCAGCATATGACACTGTTAACTGTTCTCTCTTTTGGGATATTTCTGAATTTACTGCTTCCTTCTTCTAATTTTCTGTTCAATTCTTTTCAGGCTCTTTTGCTGATTCATCATCAATGTCATATTTCTTAACTGTGAATGTACCCAAGGCTTTGTCCTGGGCTGTCTTCTATTTTCTTCCTGCACCCTCTCTTGGTGATCTCATCAGCTCCCATGGGTACAATTATCATCTCTATACTGATGACTATCAGTTCTAGTCTACTCTCTCTCTTGAGCTACAACCCTGCATCACAAACTGCTTTTTGGATGTTTCAAAGTGTATGTCTTTTGGGCATCTCAGACTTAATATGTCCAAAACATGTCATTATCTCTTTCCCTTCACTACTCCCTCCTGCCTCCTCCCAGACCTTGTTAATGTTCTGCATTTCAGCATTTTAGCATTTAAAACTCTTCACACCCTAGTCCTGTCCTAATTTTCCCCTCCTAAACTCTGAGTCTGCTAGCCATACTGGCCAAATCAATGTTCCATATTCACTGTATTCTCTCTTCTGTTTATCCCTAGACTATTTATCATGCCTGGAATTCACTCCCTCTTCCCTCTGCTTCTTGGAACCTTTGGTTTCCTTCAAGACTTAGCGTAAGTGCCACATTCTACATGAAGCTTTTTCTGATGACCCCTTTTTCTCCTCCTTCCCCAATTACTTTGATTTCAGTTTGCATATATTATGCATATATATGTATATATATGTTTGTTGTCTTCTGCATTTAGAATGTAAGCTCCTTGAGAGCAGGGACTGTTAGTTTTGTATCCTGATGATTTTGTACAGTGCCCAGGACATAGTAAACAGTTAAATGATTGTTGATTGATGGATGACATTTCAAGGTTTCTAACGAAACCAATCTGATTTATACATGTACCCATACAAACAGTCATAGGGTTAGTGGTACATCCATTTGTGTATCCTAAACTTGTGTATGAATGAGTTCTGGAGCCACTGAGGGATAATGGAAAAAATATTGGCGTTGGAGACAGAGGATCTGGATTGGAAAACTATATCCCCTCTCTACCTTGTCGCTTTCCTTTTTTCCTTCCCTTCTCTCTCTCTTTTTCTTTTTTCCTACTCCTTCTCTTCCTTTTTAGCCTCTTTGTCTTTTCCTTCTTTCTTTCTTTTTCTTTCCCTTTCTCTCTCCCTCCTCCCTTCCTCTCTTCTTTTTCCTTCTCTTTCTTCTTCTCCCTCTTACTTTCCTTTCCCTCCTTTCCCTCATAGAGCTAGAATTAGGTTTGGTCTTAAAAGGTCATTTTGTCAACTCCCTAATTTTGCTGATAAACTGAGACCTTAGGTTGAATGATTTATCCAAGGTCACTCAGGGAGTGACAAAGCCAAAGTCTGAACCAAAGTCTTCTAATTTTAGAATAATCTTTGCAAAAAATTCTAGATTTTGAGTAAGAGCATCTGAATTTAAATTCTAGCTCTTCTACTCACTACTTAAGATTTTGGGTAAGTCACTGAATTCAGTTTCCTTTGTAAAGTGAGAAGGTTGGACTGAAGCTTTGAGGTTCCCCTCTAGTTCCAAGTCTTGGGATCTCCATCTATTCTGCTCCTTAGCTCATGCCAGGAATCAATTTTATCCCTCCCCCTAAGCTCCCATTTCTTTAGTCCTTCTCTTCTTTCTGTGTCTGACTTAGGTGCTACCGCTGCCTTAGAGACTTTCTTGATCTCTCTACTCATCAGTTTTCCTAGCTAAAATTAAATTCTCAATTTCTAGAGTTCTTCTTACATACAGTCTGGGTCTTTGGTCCTTTGTAAACAGAGACTGTTACACTTATGTCTCCCCACTGCCCAGAGTGCTTGGCACATAGTAGACTACTTCAGCAAAGACTTCCCACTGACCTGAGCTATTCCATAGACTTACAAAGCTTCCTCAAAGCTCCCAGAAACTTCCAAGTCTGGATTTATGTCCAGATTAATCTGCAGATGGTTGGCAGGCCATGCGATGACTTTGAGGTCTTCTTCCTACTTTTTGCCTCATTGGACAGAGCCCACCAAATTCCTGAGTCCTTCCCCTAGATTTGTAGCCAGGAGACAAGCTTTAAATCTCTTGTAGTATCACTTAGTATCTGTGTGGCAATGAATAGGTCACTTTGGTGTCATGGAAAGGAGGTGGAATCTGGATTCAGAAGCAATGGATTGTATGACCTTGGACCAGTCTTTTGTATTGAGTTTTGTTACTTGTAAAATGAAGGAAATAGATTTTGAAATGATTATTTGACCTCTCTGGGTCTCAAAATCTAAAAAACCAGAAATAATTACACTTATGCTACTTGTTTTGTAGGATTGTAGTAAGGAAAAGGTTTTACAAACCAAAACATATTATATGTGTTATAATAATCATTTCCCTCCTAGACTGTCCCCTTAACTTAGCCAGCTATTCTCCTAAAAGCCTCAGGGTGGTACCCCAGCAGGAGAGAATGAAGTTAGACTGGAGGTAGAATTTTAAACTAAGAAGACACAGGTTTACTGAAGACTGGAAAGAGCTTCTCTCTCGGCTGGTTCCCTTTTTCATCTCCATCGGAGAGGGCCCTTAACCTGGCTGCTGCTTGTACCTTTGTAAATCCCCTCCCCTCCTCCTTTTCTTCCTCTCTCCAACCACACACACCTGCCTCCCCCAACCACAAACAAAGAATAAACCCATGACAGTGGGATGAAGAGACCAGCTGGAGGCAGATCATGTTAGTTCTGCCTGGCTCTCCACCCCCAACACACATGGTCTCTTATCACCAGTCCCCTCACTGTGAGCCAGAGGTCATCTTCTTTATCTCTGTATCTTTTGGGGAGTGGAAGAAAATAGATAGATGCTGGATTAGGGATAGAACCCTTCAGTTATCTTCCAGCCCCACCCTGGGGGAGTGTTCTTCCTGAGGCCTAATCACATATTTTGCAACTGGCATGGCTTATTCTATGGCTGGTAGAGATAAGTCTATGTAAGACTTGAATGTCTGGCCATCCATATGACACAGGGTTCTGTTCATCTCTCAGAGAAGGTGGGGAGGGGGCCAGAAAAGATTTGATCTTTCCCTTATGACCTCCCCACTTTTCCTGTGGGTATCTGGGGAATACCTGCTTTAGAGACTTAAAGAGAAGGAGGGGAAGGGAAGGAGAGTGGGAGAGGGCAATACTTCTCCCTTCACACATTTTGCCAAACAGCTGGAGCAGAAAGAACATTTTCCCTTCAGGGTCCTGGGGAGCACAGCTGGGAGTTTTTCCAGGTAAAGAGACCTCTAGACCCAACATAGAAAAGAGGGGTGATGAATGTGTCAGAAACTAGAACTTATATTGGATGGATCTGGGATTGAATTGACTGAGGACAATTCTGAGAGTCTTAGGGAGAGCACAGATTGGATACAAAACTAATAAACTGTGATTTTGTGATGTGTGTGTGTGTGTGTGGTGGGACTTCCACTTTACTTCCAATAGTACTGGCTGGAAGCCCTTTGCCAACACAATGGTCCCAGCCCTCCTCACCCTTTGGCCTCCTGTCCACTCTACCCTCCCACCCCCCTTCTCTCTGCCAGGCTGCTCCAAGCTAAAAATAGCTCAGGTCAGGCAACTCAAGGCCTCGCTATGTCACCTACTCTTTTGGCTAAATCCAGAGGTGGGGGAAGATCCCAGGGAACCAGGCATCATTTGCATGTAGCATCTTTCTCATCTGCATATTGTTTAACTCAGACCCTTGCACCCCCTCCCAAGGTTCTGTTTTTCATCACTCAAGGCCCATGAGAGCCTTTTTCTGCAGTAAGTCAATTATTCCTACCACCCTTTTGGGATGAGGATCCAGATGTTCATTTCTCTACCCTAGGAGAGGAGAACTTCAGAAGACAGACTACATCCCTCCTCAGAGCAGGCTGCCCAGTTCCCTGCTTACTCCAAGTCTTTGCCCCTCAATTCTCCTTCCCATCACTCTTTTCTTCCAGGACAAAAAGCTGGGGCTACATTTCTACCTCTTTCCTTTCCCCTTCTCCTTCAATAACCCCTCCTCGTTATTTTGGGTTTTCTCATCAACTTAATTCCCTCCTGGTTCCCTACACTTCCTGTGAAACTGCGGGAGACCCTTAGTCCCCCACCCAGTTCCTTTAAAAACCGGGGTAAGGTGGGAGGAGGGGCAGGGCAAACGAAGGGAAAGGGGTTGTAGGGACAGAACCAGCATCTTTCCTCCCATCCCCCTCCTCCCTCAACAAGGCTGGGGAGGGAGCTGGTCTGTGCCGTATGTCTCTGAGGGGGGAAGGCAGCGAGAAAAAGAGTGGGAGCGTCTGTCCATCTGTCTCACAACGGTCCAAATGGGTTTGTGGCTCTGAGTATATAGGAGGGATGGGGAGGGGGTCATCTGATTGTTAAACAGCAATTCTTTTCCATCACGCCCCTCCAGCATAGGGGTACAACAGTAGTCAGAGGGGACACGAGGGGCGCCCTCTCAGGACGATAGATCTTTTTGCTCCCCGACTTCCAGAAAGAGCAGAAGTCTCTATTCTTAGCTCTGTCCAGCCGAGTGTAGCCACTGCCTCCCCCGCCCTGGGGATGCTACTCCTCCCCGGGTCTCTCGGCCCAACAAAGCCTCCATGCTCCCCACCTGCTCCGCCGCCTCCGGGTCCAGGTGTGGCTCCAGTAGTGGGACAGTGAACTGGATCTTCCGGGGACTGTTGTCTTGCTCCATGGCTGGGGCGCCGGGGACACCTGGGTCCTTCTGGTGGAAGAAAGCCGGCGCTGCAGTGGAGGTGGGGGATGGGGCGGCTCCCGGAGCGCACGAGGGACTAGCCAGCTGCCTCTCGTTGGCTGCTTTTGCCCCTGGTCGCTGCCCTAGCAGCCGGCCCGGTCGCTGCTCCGGTTCTGCTCTGGGATCCTCACTCCCTGGGATTCAGCCGCAGCCGATTGGCTCCGTACCCCTTCCTCCCAGAACCCCCACCCGCCCCCAAATCTTAACCCTGTCGAGTCCGCGCCAACGGGGGTCACCACCAGGGTGCCACGGACTGGGGGTGTGGCCTTTTACCAAATAGTGGGTGGAAGGTAGAGGGCAAGAGCTTGGACGGGGACCCAGGAATATTTTGAGTCCAGCCAGGCGGAGCCCAAACCCGAGTATTTATCCAGGTTGGGCAGGGTTTTAAGGGGATATAGCTGGGGCTGGGGGCGGGGGCAGGAACCAATGGATAGTTAATAAATATCATTTAGGTCTTTATCCTAAGAAGATGCAAGACAAAAGGGGCTTTGATTTGTAGTAGGAACTGAGGTGAGACATTGGTGAGGACTTTCCATAAAGGGGCGGGGCTTTGTGTTTAGTTTTCTGAGATTTTTTCAAATATTGCTCTAAAGCAGAAAGATGGATGGGATGACCTCAGAAAGATCTGCTATCCTGTAGTATCACTCCCATGAAGAAGTACTCATGCCTTGTGCTGGCTCTGGAGGAGAAGGAAGGCTAAGGGATACAGATATAGGAGACTCAGCAATTTAGCTTGGAGGAGGAGGGGTGCATGTACGTTGGGGGAGTGGGGTGTTGGGGAGAGAGGTAGGAGTGCTTGTGAAATGGATGGATTATTTTCCTCCTTTAGTGAATTATGGGCCTGGAAAAGTAGGAAAAGATCGAACTGGGGAGAGAGAAAAGGAGTCCAATCTGGATCTCTTTATGAGGAAGTTGGTCCTTGGTAAACACTAGGGACAGAATAAAGACAAATGTAAAACATGAGGAAAGGAAGTTAGACTATTGGACTATTGGAAGAACTTTTTTGATAGGAAGGGAAAAGGTAGTAATTTAGTCATACCTAAGGCATGAGGGGTATAGGGGAATCTTATTTCTAGGAGGAGAAAGAAGATAAATGCAATCTTGGGAAGAATCTGCCTCACAAAGCTGTTAGAAGAAAAGGACTTTTCCTTAGTGAAAGTGGGACAAGCTGAGGAACCAAAGATAAAGGCATGGGGGCAATAGGGATTTCTGTTAATTTGACATTAAAAGACCAATATGGAAATGAAATGTGGAAAATATGCACCCTGAAGCTCATGAATCAGTCATTTTCTCTTGAGGCTTTAGCGAGCAAGTCTCTTTTCTGTGAGGTTATTCTGCAGCCCTCCTGAGCTGTCCTCACCTCCCTGACATCTCCTTGTTTTGGATCTCCTTCCACACCCACCTCCCAAAATAACCTCTACTCTCTCTCCAACCTGCCCAGACCATATCTCTTTACACATACTTCTAAGGGCTCAGTTTTCTCCAGTACACTGTGGGTGCTGGGGGTAAGGCCAAGGATCCCAGAGGGACTGTTGACTCCCTAGGGACTGACTGACTCTCATTTTCATATTAATTGGCCTCTCATTTTCACTTCATGAACTCAAAACAGAGACTCACAGGACTCTTCTACAGCCCAAGTTTTCCCTAAAGAGACGCTAGTTTTCTTCCCTTCCCTGAGCTCACTCAGCCTGGGAAAACAGCTGTCTGGGCTTCACTAACTGGGCATGAGCAGCTTTTGGATCTGTCCCCATCCCTCCCCCATCCCTCCCCTTCTTTTTTTCTCCCACCATCGTAACTGTGAGCTGTTTTAGCATGCCAGCTGTCTATTACAACAAGAGGGATTGAGGGAAGACCTTAGGTAGAACCCTTAGGGTGGGTGGGGAGCCACTGAAACAGGCAGTGGAGGAGGATTGGCTCCTGACTTTCCAGGGAGTTGCTTTGATGCCTGTCCCTGTGACTCTGTTCCTTTTCCCACTCCCACCCCAGATAGGACTCATTATTTAGGAGTGTGTGTGTGTGTGTGTGTGTGTGTGTGTGTGTGTGTGTGTACTCAGAGATATCCTACTTATAACCTGCTTAGTCACAGAATCACAGAATGTGAGAGTCAGAAAACACTTTAAAATTATCTTGTTCAACCTGGTCATATTGTACATGAGGACTCAGATTGAGATATGTGACATGATTTGTTGTTGTCACCCAGGTGTTAGGTCCCCCTTTCTGATCCCCTAGGATTGTCTTATTTCTAGTTTGGATAACTGTTAGCCGGTGGTGAGACTCTGTGGATCCATCTCGGGAGATCTATCACCTGAATGGGGAAAAATTATATCTCTCCCCCCCCCCTCCCCACCCCGGGTTTTCCTTGTAATCCCATGTGTTTAAAAACATTATTCTGAGGCAGGTCTCATGAACTTCACTCCACTGACTTTTTTTCCTGTATGTTTAGGATACACAAAAATTGAGAACTCCTAGTTTTGGGTTTTATAGAAAGGGGTACTTATTCTTTCTTTGCAATGTCAAAACATGCTGGAAGTTCTGCCTAGATTTCATCTTATCTTCTATGCTGTTTCCAAAGCCCTAGGTTTTCATAAAATCCTGAAGACCAAATGACAGAAAGAATAACACCTCCAGTATATGGAAGGTTTGATATTGTAGGGGAGGATGGGGTAGAAATAAGGGGATTCTGGGAGCAGCAGGTGCAGGGGTGGAAATAGGGAGAGATGATCTGGGGGTGCTCTTAAGAGCACTTTGTAAGAGGGGATTTCTGATATGGATGGGAAAAAAGGAGTGTGGGAGGGAGGGAAGGAGAGAATATGATGTAAAGCTGTGGAGGAGTGAGGATGTATATGTGAGCATGTGTGTGCACGTGTGTGTGCATGTGTAACTATGTGTTGTGGAGGCATTGAAAAAATGTGTAACTATTTACAGGAGAGAAGAATGAATTTTTGTTCATGTGGGATCACAGGATTTGGGAAGGGACCTTAAGAGATCATTTAGTGCAACTCTATCATTTTACAAAGGAGAATGACTTGCCTAGGTCACACAGATGGCAGTAAGTAGCCCCTGTCTCCTGATTCTACATTCAGTGTTTTCCTTGATACTTCACTTCTATTGCTGTGTATGTGTATGTTTGTTATGTATTGTGTGTGTGTTGAGAGTGGGCAATAGAACCCATGTGGTCTTTTGATATGAAAGTGACTGAGTACAAGGTTGGGCTCATTGTATTTTTGAGTTTGCCTCTATTTATCTTTGTATTGGGGTTTTTTTTGGGGGGGTCTGTAAGTAATAGGTGTGTGGGGTCCTCTGAGCTTCATTCAGCTAGAAGATATGTGTGCCAAAAATCTTCCAGTTCCAGAAGTAAATAACAGAAAGGCCTCATCACTTGGTACCAAAGGGCACCTTCGGGCAAAACCTGCACCAACTCTTCCCTCCCACCAGATTTCTCTAACACTGGGTTAAAAGTGTAGATCAATTTGATCTAATCAAATATGTACACATATGCACTTTGCAAAATTATTTAAAACAAGTGAACCCATTCTTATTGTCTCTGTCCTTTCCCAGCTGTTGTGGAGGAAAAATAAATCCCTTTTTCAACTGGGAAAATTTCTTCTCTCAGTTTTGAGCAATATGCTTATAGACCAACAAGCTCATGATGAATGGCAGTTTGCTATTGTGTTTTTAAACTGTGTTTTTTAACGAGAAATATCACAGAAACAAAAGCAAACAATTAAAGAAATATACTTCCAAATGTTGGCTGCTATGACTGGCAACTGAGGAGAGGATAATCAGTGGTTTTCCCGCTCCACTCATCCTTACTGTTTGGGAGGGAAAGGCTGGAAGAGAATAATAGATTGGTAGAGGGGGAGTGGTTCCCTGATGGAGGGAAGAAGTGTGTTTGGGGTTACTCAGCAGAGGGAAAAATCTAGGAGTATTATGGACTGAATTCCAAGTATCTAACTACCCAGCATGCTGGTGCCTAACTACTGCTCTACTTTACCCCAATTTCCATTGCTTTGTTTCTACACTCTGTTTTGCAGTCATAAGCACCTCAGTTCTGTCTTCTGTTCTGTTCCTCCCCACCCAAGTGTCCTAGCAAAAGCTGTGTCCTGACCAACCCATAAGCTACTTTGTGGATTCCCAGAGAGTTCCATCATTCTGTTCCATCTGCCTGGTGACCTGAGCTTATCCCATCCTTCAAGAATCAAGAAGTTCTTTTCAAAGCTACTAGGGCTTGGAAATTTCTTCAGTTCCTGAGAGTGATCCATTCACCTTCTCTAGTTTTTGGGGCATGCTCCTATAGCAGGATGGCATCTGAGAGAACAAGGATATGTTGGGTCTTTGTGAATAGGTGTGTGTTTAGTGAGGGACCTCATGAAGAGCCTGTCCTTGGTTCTGTAGGGAGAGACTCATGACCTGTTAATTCCTCTTCTAGGTGCTTTCTGGGTACAGCTCATCCTCCTGGGAAAAGGTGTGTGTGTGGGTCCTGCACATTTAGAAGAGCCAGCTGGCTCATGTGTACTCAGACTGAGGGTGCTGGTGGGTGTGTGTGTGCTTGTACACCCCACTTTAGTCACTGGCAGTGCCGGAGCAGTAGGCAGGGCCTGCTCTGAATAGGAACACTCCCAGGTCTATAAAATATTTAAAGCTACAGTGACAGTGATGCCAGAATGCAGCCACTTAAATAGCCTCTTCTTTCCTCATCTCTGTCCTCTTTTCCCTCCCTCATTTCCACAGAGGCTGCTGGGGTGAGGAGGAAAGTCCAGAGTCAGGATTTGCTTTGCTTCATGGCCTCAACCCCAATCCTCCAAACTGCTGCCAAGCCTTCTCATTTCCTCCAGTGAATGTCTTCCCTTTACTGAATCCAAACCAAATGCCTTAGCTCGCCATTCAAAGCTCTTTGCAGTGTGGTTCCGACCTACCTTTTCAAACCTATCTCCCTGCACAAACCTGCCATTGTAGCCACACTGTCTCCTTTGCTGTTTTCCCAAACATGCCCAATACTTTTCAAGCTTTCCTTTCTCCCTAGACTCATAGGAACTGACTGGCTCTGGAAGGGACCTTAAAATTCATCCAGTCTAATGGTCCTTTTTCAGATGAGACTACTGAGGCTCAGAGAAGTAATATAATCTGTCCAAAGTCACACAGCAAGTTAGCAACAGAGCTCAAACTCAAATCCAAGCTGCCTTCCAGTCAAGAACTCTTTTCTTTTCTTTTTTTTTTTTTTGGCAAACCAGATTAAAATTTAATTAGAAAACATTTTTAAAATAAATAAAAATACAATATAACAATGCCAATTTGTAGTTTGCTAAGCCATTATGGAATCAGCAGGTACCACTTTATAACTGAATTTGAGACTATTGTAGAGAAGACATAGTTTTATATGACAGAATTACAAACATTGGGTCAAACACAGAGGTCATACAATATGTAATAGATAATATCACACATTGAGATTATGTTTCAAGTACACATTACATATAGTATCCCCAAAACTTTACCCACTCAAATCTTAATGTACTTTTAAGTTTTATTAATTTCAAAAGTATTAACAATAAACTTATAAAAATCAGCATTTTAAAAGTCTATTTACATTTTAAAATGTTGCTGTTTCTTTTCTTTCTTTTTTATTTTTATTTAATAGCCTTTTATTTACAGGATATATGCATGGGTAACTTTGCAGCATTAACAATTGCCAAACCTCTTGTTCCAATTTTTCACCTCTTACCCCCCCACCTCTCTCCTAGATATCAGGATGACCAGTAGATGTTAAATACATTAAAATATAAATTAGATACACAATAAGTATACATGACCAAAACGTTGTTTTGCTGTACAAAAAGAATCAGACTCTGAAATATTGTACAATTAGCTTGTGAAGGAAATCAAAAATGCATGTGTGCATAAATATAGGGATTGGGAATTCAATGTAATGGTTTTTAGCTATCCCCCAGAGTTCTTTTTCTGGGCATAGCTGGTTCAGTTCATTACTGCTCCATTGGAAATGATTTGGTTGATCTCGTTGCTGAGGATGGCCTGGTCCATCAGAACTGGTCATCATATAGTATTGTTGTTGAAGTATATACTCCTGGACTCCTGGTCCTGCTCATTTCACTCAGCATCAGTTCGTGTAAGTCTCTCCAGGCCTTTCTGAAATCATCCTGTTGGTCATTTCTTACAGAACAGTAATATTCCATAATATTCATATACCACAATTTATTCAGCCATTCTCCAACTGATGGGAATCCATTCAGTTTCCAGTTTTTAGCCACTACGAAAAGGGCTGCCACAAATATTCGTGCACATACAGGTCCCTTTCCCTTCTTTATAATCTCTTTGGGATATAATCCCAGTAGTAACACTGCTGGATCAAAGGGTATGCACAGTTTGATAACTTTTTGAGCATAGTTCCAAACTCCAGAACGGTTGGATTCGTTCACAACTCCACCAACATAGTTTACCTCTCAGACCTGTGGAAGGGGAAGGTCTTTATGACCAAAGAAGAACTAGAGATCATTACTGATCACAAAATAGAAAATTTCGATTATACCAAACTGAAAAGTTTTTGTACAAACAAAACTAATGCAGACAAGATTAGAAGGGAAGCAATAAACTGGGAAAATATTTTTTACAGTCAAAGGTTCTGATAAAGGCCTCATTTCCAAAATATATAGAGAATTAACTCTAATTTATAAAAAATCAAGCCATTCTCCAATTGAAAAATGGTCAAAGGATATGAACAGACAATTCTCAGATGAAGAAATTGAAATTATTTCTAGTCATATGAAAAGATGCTCCAAGTCATTATTAATCAGAGAAATGCAAATTAAGACAACTCTAAGATACCACTACACACCTGTCAGATTGGCTAAGATGACAGGAAAGAACTCTTTTCATTGTGCCATGATGTTACCTGGGACTTTGGCAATCCTCTGGAGTTTTCCCAGACTCTCTTCTCCTGCCCCAATCCCCAGTGCAGTGACTTTAACCTAGTTAATGTTCTTTCTGAGCACATCTTGAGTGTTTTGTTGTGTTCTGGGTACCAGCTTTTAGGAGGGACTGGACAAATTAAGAATCAATAACAATTACATTTGTAAGGGGGTCATTAAAAGCTCAGTACCTAATCATAGAAAAGGGCCCCCAAAACCAGCCACTTTGGGGTGATCCCTTTAGATTCCTCCTACAAGTCTTTGGAGTGAATTAGAAAAAAAAGTCTCTCCATGGCATGTATAATCATTGTTTCTGCCCTTGGGTGACCTTTAAAAGTTACTTCATTTAGTATAAATGAAAACTAAACTCAGAGGAATCCAGTTTCTGACAGGATGTCACAGTAGATTGCTAATAAATGCTCATTGACTGACTGACTAGATGTGTGGAGTTGGAGGAGGCCTTAGGGAGTCCAGTAGAGGGAGGTCCCAAGATACCCTATTGAGCTGGAGATCAGAGGAATGGGCAGACACTGCTACTAAAAAGAGCACATTGATTGGGCATAAGGAGCGTTGGGAAAATGCTGTCTTTCAGGACAGAATTCTGTGTCTCCTTTCTCCACTTAGATTTTCTCATGGAAGAATAAAACTGTTCCCTCTGGACTCAAGGAGAGTTTGCTTACCTTTCTTTGTTTAAATGTGTACTTTGTCTTTATAAATATAGTTAAACACAGGCATTTTCTAGTCTGGGTGTACTTTTGGGGAATAGTTAGGAGGAGGCAATTAAGGGGAAAACATCCCCACAGAAGAGAGATGATTTAACCAGAACACTGTTTCTGGCTGAGATATTGGAATTAAAAGATAGAAAGAATTACAAATTCCTTGTAATTCCTCTGGAGATTATTCCTCAGAGCCAAGAATGAACATTCATACTGGGAAACCCATTTAGGCACTAAATCCGTAGTAAGGCACAAATAGGAGTGGTTAAAGATTGCTGTTCGCTGACCTTGCTCCCTTGGCATGGCACTACTATACAACACAAGTCAATGCAATACAGATTAGATATCTATTATGTATAGAGAAGAACTTTAATAAGAAATTTTCACACACAGGCAACTATAACAAATCAAAGACTGTTCTTAGTTGAAAAATCATTCACCAGATCCTACCATTATCTCATAACATCCTTGAATATATCTATAATCTCACCAATTTAGATGTTCTTTCTAATGATACAGCCCCCAATCCATCTATCCTTGCCTTTCTTGTACAACTCTTATATATGTCCTAGAAGTTCTCCATAGGGAGTCCACCAAGTCTGGAAGCCTTTTTCACTTTCCATTAATATACTATTTTTTTTTGTTATTCTAAACTTAACAAACATTAGCAAATAAGAATATTTATATATATGTATATTTATACACACACACATGTATTTAGAACAAAAAGGATTATAAACAAAATAGAATTTTTGTTGTATATAGCTTGTTTTTCAAAGTATATTCATTCAGCATATTAGAAAGATAACAGATTATATGCTTACCATGTGCCAGGTACTGTACTAAGTGCCAGGAATTTGAATATATAATATAAACAGAAAAAAAGAGAAGAGCCTCCATTCTAATGGCAGAAAGGATGTGTGTGTTTGTGTGTGTGTGTGTGTGTGTGTGTGTGTGTGTGTGATGATATAATCTTGCCAAGGGCAACAGTGAATTCTGAAGAGTTAGGAATAAAGCCCAGTTATCACATGGGGATTTCCTCAAATGGAGGCTCTGAGAAGAAGCTCTTACCTTCTGAAAGAGAGGACTGAAGAGAATCTGGAGCAAGGCTGTGTAGGAAGTTAATGTTATTTTGCCAAAATTATCTTGCTTATTTGTATTTCCCTTTGAACTTCCTCTGAGTGTTGTTGTTGTTATTTTTAATGTATTTAAAAAATTCTTCACTGATTCTCTTAACACTTTATTTGTATCACTATCATAAGCACTCCCTTTCATAAGTCATCCCTCTTTTCTAATAAGAACAATCCTCTTTTGTTACCAGTAAACATAGACAAGCAAAATAAATCTATACAATCACTATATCTGAAAAGAAATGCTTCATTCCTCACTTTCAGCCCATCATCTCTCCTTCAGGAGGTGAGTATTTGTTTCATCTTTGGCCCTCTGAAGTTGGATTTGGTAATTGTATCATTCAGAGTGGTAATTGTATCAATCAGAGTTCTTAAGTCTCTCAAAGTTGTGGTTAAAGAAATATAATATTGTCACATATATTGTTCTCCTGCTTCTGTTTACTTCATTCTTCTTCAGTTCTTCCTTGTTTTCTCCTAACATCCTGAGAATACTAATGTGACACTGTGACTGTCCACTTATCATCCCTTATCCTTAGCATATGACCAGCCCATCTTCTTATTTATTTCATCATGATTTTTTCTGATGACATAGTTTACTCATGTCCTTACAAATTTCTCATTTATTATATACCACAGTTTGCTCCCACCCACTTTGTACCACTGTATTGGCCTTTGTGTATAATCATTTTTCAGCTTTTCAAAGATATGTTTGATACAATACTGACAGAATAAAATTCACCTACTCCTGTTTAACTCAGGGCCTGACTCATTGTCCACTTGTACTGTCTTCTTCAGATTCATATCCTTCCTCCTTCATATCATATCCAATATGATCTATAGTTTGTCAATCTAGACATTGCCATCTGAGCAAAAGAAATTAATTATCCACTTGGTTTTTCTTGTGTGAATGATCAGACCAAACTCATATGATGGGTTATGAATCTTTCAGGGAGCTCTGCAGTATTCCAGGACTTGATGAAACAGGCAGGATGTCATCTGCAAACAGCAGCATCTGGAGCACCTCATCTTTCCCTAATGGATTCTTGACTTCCTCTTTTTTTTTGACTTATATTTTGAACTAGGCTATCTCTGTTATATTTTTCAAAGATGAAGGGGTGATACTTTTTGGGAAGAGAACCTTTAAAAAGTATTGTTTTTCCACTGCTGAGTCAAATGCTCAACAAACAATAAACACAGTATTCTTTATATCTTTCAGTCAGTTGTTTGTTGGTAAATATGTAGTCCATTGTGGTATGTTACTTACTACTAAAACCCTTTGAGTGTGTCCTTGATGAATCTATAACTGATTCTCATAAAAAATTTGTTTTGATGAGAAAAAGGTAAATAGATCAATAGTTGTTTACATTCTCTTGGTTGGCTTTTTTCATCATTAGTATTGTTCAAGATTAAAAAAATAATTTTCCTATTTTGTCCTGCATTCAGATACTTTGAAAATTAGTCCTTTAATGTCCTCACAGTTGTCATTTTTTAGCTTATATCTCCTTTACAGAGATTTGGTTCAATGTTTGTTCTCTTTAGAGCCATTTATACTTTAAAATGTTTGTTCTCTTCAGAGCCATTTATACTTCTTCTACAAGCACATTCAGGCCTGTAGTTGCTTTATTATCCTTTATGGTGAAAAGCTTATTGTAGTAATCTGCAACATTTTCCCTTTTAAAAAATTTGTTGTCTTCTTCCCCTCTCTTTCTATCTTTAAGTTTCCTTGGGATGATTTTGCCAAATTGGGTTTGACATCAAGTTTTTTTTTCCCCCATCTGGTTTCATTCACCACTGCTTCTATTTGTTTGAAGTGATATCATTCATTATCTTCTATTGCCTTTCCTTTTAAGATTTTATAAATGACTTTGTATTTTAAAACAACATTGTCTTTGGCTGGCTTACCATCTCTGTGCAGGGCAAATAGGCCAAATATTTGCTAACTAAAGCATTTTACATGCCATCTAGGAGACAATCCGGGCCATCTTTGTTTAGGAACTGAGTATGTTCAAATCCATCCCTTTAGCTCATGATATCTATTGCTGGAGCTAGATAATAGGTAATGCATTAGCTTTATATACCATCTAGCCATCTACCCAGGCCAACAGGTCTGTTCCTGTGACCTGCTCCTCCCCCTTTGACCCCTGTCCACACTAGACCTGAAAGTTGAATATCCCTATTCATTTTTTCCCATTTCCCTACTCCCTAGGACACTTAGCATAATATATCTACTGCTGACTCTAGACATAGGCTATGCTTTAGCTCCACATCCTATCCAATATCCAATCAGGCCATCTCACCATTTTCTTCCTACCACTGACCTGTTCCTTGCCACCTTTACAGATCCCTCCCCAAATCCCTGAGAACAAAACTTCCTAGCCTAAGTACTGCTCTTCTATATGTGATTTTTTCCTCCTATTAGAATTTATGCTTCTTGAGGGCAAGGATTGTCTCTGAGCTCTTTGAAAATATTTGTATCTCAGCCTTGAATTATTCCCATTATCCATTCCTTTTGTTGCTATTCATGTTCAGCTGAACAAAGCTGGAGAAAATCATGGAATCATGCTTATTGGGTGCAATACAAATTTATGTTGTGCAATCTAAATTGGGTCTTCATAGCAGTGAGGTAATCCTTTTATACCTTCCCAATCACTTCACTCTCCCCTCACCACAGGGAATATTACAAATCTTTTCATCCCTTCTTTTTTTCATCCCTCTCAGTTGAGAATCTTATCTCATATTTCACTGAAAAAAATTGAGACTATTCCTTTGAGAGAGTGCTTTTCCCTCTGCTCCTAGTCTATGTCACTCAGATGCCTTTCCCAGATATCCGTGGGGATTGGCCTTTTGCTAGGCCCTAACTGACAGAAGTGATTTCATCTTTGATCTGCTTCTATACTGGAAAACTTTCCAGTATAGAAAGGTAGTCTGTATTGGTTTAGTCAACTTCATTTAGACAAAGAATGAAAAGCTGCTTGTACTGATTCTAATCAGCTTAGGAAACTTCATCTAATCCGGGTATGAAAGGTTAGCAAACTTTCTTAAACCCAAAGCCCTTGTGGGGAATAAAGTGGGGAGTTGTCCTAGTATAGAACATTCATTCATTCATTGATTGCCCTGAGTTCCTCTCTCCCATTGAGTTACTGTGAATTTGCCCAGCAATAATAATCAGATTTAACTGGGCTCTTGATCATTTTATTATATACCCAAACTACCATTTTCCAAGTCCTGATGGAACCATAAGGCTTGGGAGCCTTAATTTTGAATGTCTATGAGAAATAAATTTCCTGATTCATGGTTCTCTAAGGTTTATATTCCTTCTTAGTACTCAACCTATAATCTCTGAATATCTCTCTTTCACCCCTGTCTCATTTGTAGGCATAGTCCTTTCCCTTGCCAAGGTAACCTCCTCAAAATGCACAAGTGCTCCTATTCCATCTAACCTTCTGCAATACTATTCAATCCAATCTTCTGCAGTAAACTGTGCTTTTTATCAGCCTCTGACTACTAGTTGCTTTCTTTATACTTAGAAAACGTCTCCTCTTATGTCTCCTTCAATCTTAAAAAAATCCCTGATTAATCAGACCATCTCCACTAATTATCATCTTCTATTTCTCTCTTTTTTAGGGCAAATCTTATCAAGAAAGCCAACTACAACAGGTGACTCTTACTACTTTTTCTCTCTCATTTGCTTCTTAAGTTTCTGCAGGCTGGCTTCTGATCTTTTCAATTGAAATTGCACTTTCCAAAGTTACCAAATGATCTCTTTCTTAATGTCTAATAGCCCTTTCTCTATCCTCATCCTTCTTAATTTTCCTGTAACCTTTGTTACTGCTTACCACCCTATTCTCCTTGATCCTCTCTTTTCTTGGGGTCTTTGTGACACTGCCTTCTTATGATTTCCTATTTGTCTGATTGCTTCTTTGCTAGATCTTTATCTAGACTTTGCCTGCTAACTATGGGCGACCCACAAGCCCCTATCCTGACTTTATTCTTTTCTGCCTCTCAACTATTTCATTTGATAATATTATCAGCTTCCATGAATTCAATTATCAGAAGCCTATTGCAATAGTTTAGGAGAAAAGTGATAAGGACATGCACCAGAGTGTTGACCATATTAGAGGAGAGAAGGGGGCTTATTGAAAAGAATTTATAAAAGTAAAATCAACAGGTCTTGACAACAGATTGGATATGCGGGGTGAGAGAGAGTGAGGAATCCAGAATAACACCTAAGTTTTGAATCTGGGTGATTGAGAGTTTGGTGGTATCCTCATCAATAATAAGGAAGTTAGAGATGGAAGGTTTGTGAGGGAAAGATAATGAAATCACTTTTGAACATGTTGAATCTAAGATGTCCAACAGGCAACTGAAGTTGTGAGACTGGCAGCTAGGAGAGATTAAAACTAAATAAATGTATCTGAGGATCACCTGCATAGGGATAATAATTGAAAATTGACAAAGGTTACAGAAAAATTAAGAAGGATGAGGATAGAGAAAGGGCATTTTGAAGAAGAGTCCACACTAGCTTTATTCCTCTCTTGACTTGCCTGACTTCACTCCTTCCCTCATTCCCAGTTCCCTTTTGTATGCTATATATTTCTTGAGGACGGTCTGTTTTTCTTTTTGCCTGTATTTGTATCCCTAGGGCTTAGTACAGTGTATAGCACATAATATATGTGTATTGCTTTGCCTCCCCTCCTAGTTGATTTTTAAGCTCAATTATTACAAAAGAATTGCCAGAATCCTCTAAAACTCCAAATGCTCTGTCCTTATTATTACTCTGATGCTGAGCCTTGTGCTATATCTTAAGGATTATAAGAATTTAGAATATATACAGTCTGGACCCTCAAGGAACTTATAATCTATTCAACTGTAGGGGGATAGGCATATAGAATTATGTTGTGTGCACTAGAGAGATGGAGAATAAAGTGTGTTGAGGACTGAAGGAAAAGGTTTCTACTAGCTCATAGGATTTAGATAGATTTCTCAGAGAGGCTCATATTTGGGTTGGATTTTAAAAGATAAGTAGATTACCTCTTGACAGAAAAATGATTTTGGATTGGATTTTAAAATATAAGGAGATCACCTTTTGACAGAGAAGTGACTTACTCAAGATGAAGAATACCATACTCTTTTCAGACCTAGCTAAAATGGGAAGGTTTTTGGTCTTGTTTTTCCTTGACTATTATTTATTAGAAGGAATTAATTTCTTTTCCCCAGTGGGGGGTGGGATAGGAGGGTAAGGGGAAATAAGGATAAGAGAAAAAAAAAAGAAAGAGAAAAAAGATCATTCAGGTTTCTTTCTTTTTTAAAAAAAGAAAATAGAAAAAAGACAACAGAAGGAAATCAAGAAAGCAGCAAGACAAGCAGGATAACTTTGAAAGTGAAATGCTGAATTTGTATATCTAAAATAAACAAGCTGATAGGAAACTGCATTTTTATATATAATCCTCTTTTATTATATAGCGTATAGGGAAATGCCCATTTTGTTTGGGGTTTATTCACAATTATTCAGAATTAAAAAAAAAATGGGAAGTAGAAATTCAACAAGTCAAGAGGGGCAAGAGTCCTTCCTTTGAGAGAACAAAATTTGAGCAAAGGTACTGGAGTGAGAGAGCATGGGACTTGTTAGAGAAAAGGTGAGTTTAGTTGGCTGGAGCATGAATGGAAACATCTCTGGCATAAGCCTCTTACCTCCATTGGCCCAGCCACTATCCTAGATTAGAGATTTATCCCTCATCTGGACTATAGCAAGTCTTCTAATTAGTTTCCTTACCTCAAATCTCTCCCTACTCCAAACTTTCCTTTACAGCTATCAAAGTGATTTTCCTGATGTGTAGGTCTGACCATATCACCTTGATATTTGAGAAATTTCCATGGCTCCCAATTATTTCAGGGATCAAATAGAAACTCTTCTGGCATTTGAAGTTTTTTTTTTTTACAATCTGGCCCTTTCCAGTGTTTGGTCTTCTTGAACTTTACTCCCCTTGATGTATTCAATGGTCCATCTACTCTGGCTTTTTGGTCTTCTTCATAAATAATATTTTAGTTCTTGTTTCCATGCCTTTGCACTGGCTGTCCTTTATTCCTAGATGCTCTCTCTCCTCACCTCTGCTTCTTAGAATCTTTGACTTCCTTCAAGATTTAGCTCAGATGTCATCTTCTGTAGGAAACCTTTCCCAGTTCCCTCAGATATGACTACCTTCCCCTCTAAAGTTGTCTTTCGGATATCCTGTATGTATGTACAATGATCCCTACCACATTATGCAGGTTAGGGCTGCAATGTCCCCACAATCTGGAAAATCCAAAAAAGTTTTTGGTCCCTCCTTTTATACCAGAAAAGTTTGAAATTTTTTTTCTTTTATGGAGTGTTTACAGTACCTTATTGCAAAATTGGTGTTAAGTATTTGATGAGAGGTTATATTATATAACATTATATATATATTTTATGCATTTTTAAATTTTAAAACTTTTTCTGTGTTATCTGCAGCTTCTGCAAAACTCCCTCCCCCATTCCCATTTAATTTCTTATGTTGACCCTTAATATATATCAAAACCTCAATGAGAAAAATCACAATGGGGAAGGGATAATTACTTATTTTGAGTGGAATTTTTCTATCTCTTCCTGATGAGTTTACATATATATATAGGCTGTTACTTCTGTGATTTTATTTATTTGCTAACCTCATTGTTTCAGTTAATTTTTAGTTGAAGCTTTAAGATTCTTTACATAGACTGTCATAGGCAAAAAATGGTAATTTTGTTTCCCTAATGTCTATGGTTGTTCTCTCCTTTTCTTTTCCTTGTCTTATTGCAATAGACACATATTTATACATATATGTATATGACATATGTGTGCGTTTCTAGAAATATGTATAATAATTTTTTAGAAGTATATAAAATAATAACAATAATAATAGATAGCCTTGCTTTTCCCTTGATCTTATTTCAAGCGCTTCTAGTATTTCTTTGGTATATATAATGTTGTCTCTTGTTGTAGTTAGATGCTATTTACCATTTTAAGGGAAGATTCATTTATTTCTCCCCATATTTTAAAGTTCTTTTTAAAGAGATAAGTATCATGTTTTTCAGAAGCTTTCTTCTGTATCTATTCATATAAGTATGTGATTTTGGTTGCTTTTATTATTAATGAATTATCCTTCATTATTGATATAAACCTAATCTGGTCTCAGTATAAAAAATTTTAAAATATGTTACTGTAGCTTTGTTAGTAACATTTATTTTTATTTTATTATTATTTTGTATTGACAGTCATTGAAAATTTTGGTCTTGTTTTTAGTTAGATAAAATTTACCATAATCCAGAAACTTAAATTCCCATGGTTTTTCAGTGTTTTTTTTTATATAATAGAAATAAATATTGTATATTGCCAAGAGATATTGTTTTGTTTTGTTCTTGTTGAGATATCATGTCCATATTGTATCATAGAAAGGATTTGGTACGATCCTTTGCTTTTTTCTTTGTAAAATGTTTAATAACATTGGAATTATTTTTTGAATGTTTACTAAAATTCATTTATAAAACCATTTGGCTTTGGAGGTTATTTGGGAATTCATTTGTGTATTGTTCATTTAATTTTTTCTGAGATGAATTATTTAAACTCTATTTCTTGTTCTATCAATCTGGAAATTTTATGTTTTTGTACATAATTGTCTCTTTCATTTTTCTTTTTCTTTTTTTTAGTATATAACTGGGCAAAAGTTTTTAATAATTTCCTTTATTTCCTCTTCATTTTTGTTAATTGTTTTTCATTTTTGATATAGGAAATTTGATCTTTTTTCTTTTTAAAAAAGGATATTATTTAACTTGATTTTTTCTATTTTTGAAAATTTCTGATTTTATTTACTATTTTTTTTAATCTCATCTTTGGTTGGATTTTGTTAATCTAATATTTGATTTTCAGAATTTCTACTTTAGTAGTTCTTTGGCAGTTTGTTTTCTTCTATCTTTTAATAATTTGATAATATTTCTTATCTCATGTCATTCAGCTGTCTTTACTTTTGTACTTTTTCTTCTCTAAGATTTTTACCTTTTTTTTTTTTTGATCTAGTTATATTCTTTTCAGTTCTTTCTTCCAGAGCTTTTATTTAATTATAATTTTTAAAATCACATTTCATTTCTTTCTGGTTTTAGTCCTGTGATTGAGCCTCTCCTCTCCTCCAACTTAAGTTCTGCTTTTAGTTGTTCTGAAGTTACCCATTTGTTCTTAATTCACTCTTGGATGACAACATTTCTTTACAATTTCTGTTTACTCACATCTCCAGACTCAGTTTCTGATTTGGAATGCTTTGTCAAAGCCAGGATTCATTTCCTCCCAAACTCTTGTATGGGATGGTCAGATCTTGTTTGGTCCTTATCATGATTTCCTACCTTCTTGCTATTGACTTCTACTTTTCCTGATGTGTCTGCTCTCAGGGTACTGGCAGCTTTCTAGCCCTTCTGGATTGTCTAGGTTCAAAGCCTTATATCAGGGGTCCTCAAACTTTTTAAATAGGGGGCCAGTTCACTGTCCCTCAGACTGTTGGAGGGCCGGACTATAGTAAAAACAAAAACTATGGACAAATTCCTATGCATGCTGCATATATCTTATTATGAAATGAAGAAACAAAATGGGAACAAATACAATATTTAAAATGAAGTAAAGTTAAATCAACAAACTTACCAGTATTTCTATGGGAACTATGGGCCTGCTTTTGGATAATGAGATGGTCAATGTTTGGTTCCATATTTGTCACTGCTAGTTGTAACAAGTGATGCAAGTGAGCATGCATTAGTCTTGATCTGGTTGGAGATTTCAAATGTTTCATTCTAGAAAAAGTCTGTTCATAGACATAAGTGCTGCCAAAGATGGTTGCCATTTTGAGTGCATGGTTCCCGAGATGAGGATATGCCACAGAGGGGAGAGATGCATAGAAACTATGAAGGCTGCTTGACTTGAATGCATCTTTCAGAGAGTCACAATTCTGCAGTTTCAGCCATTCCATTTGGTAAAATATCCACATTTTCAATGTCAATAGAAAATGGGTTAAAAGCTGTATGTCCTGTTCATGGAGATGAAGCTCTTTAAATCTAAATTGGAACTCCTTTTGCATTTTTTCTAGTGAATCCACACATGTTTTGTTTGGGAATGCAATCAGCGGTTTTTCCACTAACAGATTTTGAGTTAGGGGGAGATGGCAGAAAGTTTTCCTCCACTTGTTTGATGAGGAGGCCTAATTTTACTTCAAATGCTTTGACATGTGATTGCATATCACAGATGAGCTTCCCCTTTCCTTGAAGTTGCATACTGAAATTGTTGAGTAGCCCTATTACATCTGTCAAAAAGGCAAGGTGCCATTTCCATTCAGCATCATTGAGCTCTGGTACTTCTTTGTTTTTTGAAAGCAGAAAAGTTATGGAAATAAGCATGGAAATATTTCAAAACTCTCCCTGGACTCAGCCAATGGACTTCTGTGTGATATAGAACATCTTCATACTCAACATTATATAGAAAATCTTCAAACTCTACATTTAGCTCAGACAGAAATTCCTGAAACTATCTGTGATTTAGTGCATTAGCTCTAATGAAGTTAACACAAGATAACACAATTTTTATAATAGTGTCCCGCTTCAGTGATTTACTACACAGCACTTGTTGGTGGATGAGGCAGTGTATGGCTATTGGATGAGAATGGTTATGTTTGTCTATCTCTTGGTTAATGAGAGCAATTACTCCTTTCTTAGACCCCACCATGCTAGGAGCACCATCAGTTGTCACACTGGCTAGTTTAGCCCAGTCCAGCTCCAAACCATTCATAGTTTGGCAAACCTTTTCATAGATATCCTCTCCTATAGTTGTTCCTTTGATGTTTTGCAGTGCAGCAAGCTCTTCTATGACTTCAAAATAATCATTTGTCCCACAAATAAAAATTAGAAGTTGTGCAGAATCACAAACATCATTGCTTTTGTCAAGTGCCAAGGAAAAATATAAAAAAATTTTTAATAGAGTTTTGCAAATGCTGATGCAGATTGTCTCCCATTTCTTCAATCCTCCGTGTAATTGTAGGTCCTGAAAGACTCACTGTACTAAATAAATCGGCCTTCTCTGGACACATCTCTTCAGCAACAGAAAGAAGGCATTCTTTAACAAATTCTCCCTCCACAAATGGTCTGCCAGTGCATGCTATTAGCTTGGCAACTTGAAAACTTGCTTGCAGTGATGAAATATTTAGCTGCTTCTGTTTCACAAAAGTAGTTTGCTGAGTTGTCAATGTATTTTTCAGTTTTAATATTTTACCTTTTCTCACTTCTCCGACCAAACAATCATATTTATCTTTATGTTGAGTTTCATAGTGTTGACGCAAATTATATTCTTTGAACACAGAATATAGTGTCTGGCATATCAGACATACAGCTCTTTCCTTATACTGCATGAAAAAGTAATCATAGGTCCACTGTTCTTTAAATATCCTACATTCTGAGTCAATTTTTCTTTTTCTTGACATCATTATTTCCTAGGGATTCCAAATTGCTATTAGTAAAATGCCAATATATATATATATATATATATATATACACATAGTGCTATAAAAACAATATGCCAGCAATAACTTTGCCCACACAGAGACATACAGATTGCAATGCCCAACTTCCTCCAAGCTGCCTCTGTGTTATGATGCCTCCGTGTCCTGCACTCTCTCTCCCGCTCTTTGCATTCCCGCTTCCAACCTTCACTGATGCAGTGAATTCCCCCTGCAGTGGCCGTGACATGCACAACATGCACTGTACATCCCCTGTGCCTGTCTGTTGTGGTGGCTGCTGTTACTGTACAAGGCTGCAGGCCATCAGTTCTCCATCTTCTGCATCTCTCTCCCTTCCCCACACCACACACCCTGGCCTGGGAACTCACTTCAACTCGGTATCACCTCCACCGCTTCAGCCCAGTGCCAGAAATGTGCGCTGCTAACGCGAGTTTAGGTTGAATGTCACTTCTGGTCTGATTTTGCCATAACCTGGCACGCCGCATAAACATCCTCAGCGGGCCGCATCTGGTCCGCAGGCCATAGTTTGAGGACCCCTGCCTTATATCCTTGTAGGTCCTTCTGTCTCCGAGCTCTGAGTGCCATTAAGTTGCCTGCCTTTCTTAGGAAGGTGAGGGTTGTGAGCCTTTTAGATCCCTTCTATGCCCATATCTAAGGGCAAAGCATTTAAAGAATTATTGTATTTTGTGCCATCCAGAACTTTCCCTAGAGCTTAAATAATGATTAGTGCATATGAATAGAATTTAGAAAAGTATGTGGAACTGAATAGCTCCATGAAACAACAAGAAATATTAGCAAAAAATCAAAAGATACCTCATCAAGAGAGAAGTTTCTGGGATATTAGTCAATGCTGTTGAAGACAAAAAGGCTGGCAAACTCTCAATATCATCTCTGGCATGTTGTCCTTCACAGCTGGTAGATGGTAGTGGAGATCATGAAGGATTTACTAGTATGCGATCTTTATCCTATCTATCAGCAGTATCTGCTTTGAGCTTTATTTGAGATTTTTAAGAGTCAGCAGGTCAACAGCAACTGCAAACATTTGGATATGAAGTTTATCCAATACCATTATTTTCTCACTGAACTACATCACTGACTTGGCACACCTGGGCTTAAAGCCCCAAAGACTTGCACAAAACTTTGGGATCATAATTGGAACACAATACTTCAGTTTTAAAGGCTAAGAATGAAAATATGCAACAAATGTACTGGGAGCTTTTTCTTCTACAATGACAGGATAAAATGACCAATGAAGATTCTAGTAGAATACCACCTGCTTCACAAACTTGCTTGTTTTAAAATTCTCATTTTTCCATTTATGACAGATAGTCCTGAATGTAGTTGCCAGTGTGAAAGTGAAAATGAAGTTACAAATAAAATTATTTGAATGCATGAAACCAAGAAAGTTAAACACATGAATGCTAAGGATTTACTATATGTGTATGTGTATATATATACACACACATATAATGTATATATGTGTATACACACACACATCTGTTTCCACACATTATTTTCAAAACTGTCCAGCTTGCCTTTGCTTTCTTCTGAACTTTCTTCTATTCTCTTCTATGCTCTAAAAAGATTATAACTGGCTTTTTCATCTGCACTGTTCCCCCTCTCCCCCAATTAAAAACCAGGAAAACCCCCCCAAAAAGTTTGTAACAAATAAGCGCAATGAAGCAAAAATGAATTCATATAGTGGCCTAATGGCCATGTTCAAAAATGTAGTCTCTTTCAGCACTTTGAGTCCTTCACCTCTCTGCCAAGAAGTGAGTTTATCATAGGTTATGTGGAGACATAGTTGGTCAGTGTGTTGATAAAAGTTTTGAAAATTTTCCAAGTTTCTTTTTCTTTCTCTTTTTTGTTCCCTTTCTCTGTCCTCTTTCTCTCTTCCTTTCTCCTCCCTCTCCTGTCCCTACAGACTTAATTTGTTTTTATATTTACAATTATATTATTTTACTATTTAGTATATATAAATTGCATATATATTATAATGAAATACATGAACATACATATGTATATATATTTTCTCTCCTCATTAATATAAGGTACTGATTCACTTTTGTCTTTGTATTTCCATTTATTGATTTAGAGGGAAATGGACCTAGTGAGCAGATCTGGCTATATTAACATCTGTGGAGATCAGGAATAATTTCATGCAGAAAGTAAAATAGTTGAGCTGAGTCTTAAAGGAAAGTAGGGATTATAAGAGAGGAGGTGAGAGATGTATTCCAGATATGGTGGCTAGCTAGTACAAAGGTATATAGATGGGAGATGGAGGGACAGTTTGGAGTTCAGTTTGGCTGAACTGTAAAATGCATAAAGATGAATAATATGCTTGTTATAAGAGAGACCCAGAGGCTGGGGGATGGATAAGATTAGTAGCTGACAATTATATAGTATTCTAAAATTTGCAAATTGGATTACATAAATTTATTTGAACCTCACAACAACTCTCTGAAGTAAATAGTATAGTTATTATCTTCATTTCATACACTGAGCTTAGAAAGATTAATTAAGATGAGTGTTAGAGGCCTATTTTAGCTCAAAGACATCCTTCCTAGTTTTAATTGAACAGCTGGATGACTCCACTGGAGAGATTGTTGGGAATAAATATACATTCTGCTTCAAACGCTTACTTAGCAGTGTGACTTTGGGCAAGACAGTCTCTCATCTTTAGTTTCCTCATCTGAAAAATGGGTTGGATTTGATGCTCTCTAGCATACCCTCCATCTCTAAATCTATGTTCTTATGATCCCTCAGAGACTAAGAACACTGTTACTGTATCTTTAGGAAGGAGTGGAATCTTGGGGGAGTTACAGTTTAATTGACATTTATGAAAGATTGGCTAGAGAGAAAATGAGCATAAAGACCTGAGAACTTCTTTCCTGAGAAAATAAGTTCTCTTATCTCTCAAAGAAACATTATGACAAGAGTTCTTGAAAAAAAAAAGACTTTTTTTTTGGACAATTTTAGTTTTGGTTTTATTTATTAGGTTTAGTGTTTGGTGGTTTTATGGTCTGTGGAATAGTCATCAATTGTTGCTGATGGTTAGAGGTAACCTAGGTAACCTTATTATGATACATTGTTAAAATATTTCAGTGTCTTTGTAATGTTTCTTTCAATGTTAATAAATTGCATTGTCAGTAACAATATCAAAACTTTTAAGACAAGGGGTTTTGTGATAGAAGAGCAAAGGCTTATTGGAAAAAGAAGTTTTTCTGGATTATTTACTATTTAAGAAACTAGGGATGAGTGCTCAGGATAATTAATTTGTAAAAGTTATTGATTGTTTTTGGTCTTGATCATTCTTTAGTCTTGATCAAATTTATTTCTTTTAGGAAATATAAAAACATAACTTTAAGAAAATTCTGATTGCATCAGAACCCAGAATGATAATAAGGAATAAGAGCTAATAGAAGGTAAAGAGAGGAGTAACTGCCCCAACAATTTTTTTTTTGACTAAATGAATTCTTATTCCTAAATAAAAAAATTTACCCTTGTCAAACAAAAGGTTACTAATAATCATTTATGGGTATAAATTGTATATCTACTCTGTTCCACTGAGCTATCTTTCTATTTGTTTAGTAACATTTTTGATAATTACTGCCTCATAATATAGTTTAATATCTACTATTGCTGAATCTCCCCCATTTATATTTTTTCCATTAGGGCTTTTAATATTTTGACTTTTTTGTTCTTCCAAGTGAATTTTGTTCCTTTTTTTCCTAACTTGGTAAAATAATTTTTTGGTAATTTAATTGGTTAACATGGGCATATCTTAGATATGATCCCAAGAGATCTGATATTTCAGGTTTGGAATTAGAATTTGTACCATCTAAGTATTAATGAAAGGAGATTTAATTAATTCTTATTATGGAAAGGAGAGGTAAGAAGGATAAAGCATTACTTCTATTGAGAACAGCTTCTCTGCCTCTTTGTTGGCCATATTAGTCTGGAAGTCACAAAGCTAAGAGAGGAGAGGAAAGCCTGCCTCTTTATCACGTGGTTTTTGTATAAAGACCATTTGAAAGCTTTATCAGTTACTTGAGCCTTAGCCTATAGAATCAATTAATTTTTCAAGATGATTTCAACCCCCTTTAAGAAATATCCAGGTTTGTAGAGGGAAGGAGAGAAGCTAACAGCTGGAGGGATCAGGAAAAGCCTTTTCTAGGAAGTGATACCCGAGTTGAGCCTGAATGGGACTTAAGGTTTCCAAGAAGCATAAATAAGGAGGGAGATCATTTCAGACACAGGGGGAAGACTATGTAAAAGCCCTGATGTGGGAAATGGAATGTTGTATTCAATGAACAGTAAGTGGGCTAGTTTAGAGTAGTTATATAATCATTCTGGAAAAATATGCTAGAGCCTGATTGTGAAAGGAATGAAATACGAAAAGAGGAGCTTGTATTTTAACCTAAAGGCAAGAAGGAATCATTTAAATTTCTTCAACAGATGAACGATATATTTAATCCTGTATTTTAGGAATATCAGTGAGGCAATTCCATATAGAAAGGATTAGAGAAGGGAGAGACTTGATCTAGAAGACTATTATAATAGTTTAGTTGTGATTAGTATCTGGACTAGGGTGGTTGTGGTGGGAAGAGAGAGAAGAGAATAGTTTGGGCAAATTTTGAGACACTGTAGTTGAGAAGATTTGGTAACTAATGGATGATGGAAAGTGCGCTTGAATAGTTAACTCATAGGTAGTACATTTGGTAACTCAAGGAATAGTGCTTTTTAAAAAAATAAAAAGGGGGAAGTTGGGAGAAAAGGTAGGTTTAAGGGAAAAGAGTTCTATTTTAGATATGTTGAATTTGAATTTGAACATGTAGATATTCACCATGTCTTACATTAATTAATTATAAAGGACATAAAGAAAGCCTCTTTATCTGTACCAGAGAAAGAAAAATAGAAGTATTTATAGAATAATTTTACATATCTATATATATTTGTGTCTAATGATAGCCATTTTTAGATTGGGGGGAGGCAAGAAAAAAGTTACATGATAACTTTATTATATATGTAAATTGTACATAATAGATTTACAGTTTTTTAACACAATCATCTTTTTCCCCCTTTCACTAATTATGGAAATACTTATTTTATTTCTTAAGTTCAGAATAAAATAAATAAATAAAATAAGAATAGCTATGCAATGTCATGAGAGAGATGTCCAACAGGGATCTCTCTCTCTCATATATATATGACTAAAGCTCAGAAGAGACCTACCTAGTGACATACTTAGTTAAGGGTCTGTAATAAGAACTATCAGAGGTTCCTATACCTTCCTTTCCCAGCTCCCTCTCACAACATGGAGTAATTTCTTCTAAAAGATAGCAAAGCTGTCTCCAGGACCTGATTGCTCCTGCCTCCCTGAAAGAACTTCCTACCAGAAGTTAGGCAGAAACTCTGCTACTGATGTGTTTCCTAGTCACCTGAGGGCCCAATACACCAACCCGAATGGAATCTGAGCCCCTTTCAACTTGACAGATTTCTGAAGACCATATAAGTTACACACCTTGCTTTATTGACTAGACACATTTCCATTTGGAGTTGGGGTGGAGAGGGATTACCTTCTAGAAACTCAGGACTACCATATCCTTGTTGTATATTCAAACTATATTAAGTCTAAGTAAGCCTCCTTTTGTTAAATGATTTTTGAATGCTTCATTTCATCCCCATATTGAATCTGAACTAATAGGGTTTCAGTGTCAGATTTGCTACTTACAGCGTCAAAAAGAAGCTGGATTTAAAATCACTACTTTCTGACATAAAGTTTAGAACTCTATACGATGACACGGTACCTCTCACCAACATCTGAGGATCCATGTTGATCTAAAGGCCTCTCTCCAGTGTCTTTTACTTTAACTCTGGAGGAGTAGTTTTGAGGACTTTGAGATAGACTAGGAAAAGAGAAATGTGTGTTGTTGAGAAGTCTATTTGTGCTGGAATCAGGGTATTTGGGGCATCTCTCTTTCTCTCTCCCCTTCCCTATCCGCCTCTCTGTCATTGTCTTTCTGTCTCTGTCACACTGTCTCTCTCTTTCTCTGTAACTGTCTCGCTCTCTCCCTTCCTCCTCCTCCTCCTCCTCCTTCTCCTCCTCCCTCTGCTCTTCCTCCTCCTCCTCTTCCTCTTCTACCTCCTCCTCCTCCTCCTCTTTCTTCTTCTTCTTCTTCTTCTTCTTCTTCTTCTTCTTCTTCTTCTTCTTCTTCTTCTTCTTCTTCTTCTTCTTCTTCTTCTCTCTCTCTCTCTCTCTCTCTCTCTCTCTCTCTCTCTCTCTCTCTCTCTCTCTCTCTCTCTGACACCTCTGTAAAAAGGGGCAATATCTTCCCCATTTATTCTAGGTCATGCTCTCCACTTCTCTGACTCCCTTTCAGGTCAGTTGTTTTCAATGTGTCCAGCTGTGCCTACATCACATGGATGATCACCTTTCTCTGCTAATTAACACCAGTATTGTTAATAATTAAGTGAAATGGCTTTGACAAGGGTAGGATGGAAAATTTCCTAGCTAGAGGACAGACTGGTGGAGTACCTCAAAAGTGGTTCTCCTGGATCAGAATATATTGTAGACAGTAGGAGATTGGAAGGCGGGTCCCTGGCTGTACTCTAGGGAACAGCTCAGCAGGGGAGGTGGGGAGTGAGAAGTCATTTGAAAGTCACAGTCCTCCTGAGAGTTTAGTAGAGGGCACCATGAACCCTGCAATGGGAGTACACCTTCAGCAGAGGGGAGGGGAGCCCTCCTTCTCCCGTGATAGGATGGTAATATAGTTGATTCTCCTCCTTGTACCCCTCAGATTATCTGTGTTTTGGTGGAAGAAAAGGGATTCCAGATTATTTTGGAGTTTGAGAAGAAGTTATTTTCAGTTGTAGCCAACTCTTTGTTACTCCTCTCCTCTTATTTTTTGGCTAAAATACTGGAGTGGTTGTCATTTCCTTCTCCAGCTGAAGCAAAAAAACATTTAAGTGATTTGCCCAGGGTCAGGAAGCTAGAAGTGTCTGAGACCAGATTTGAACTCAGGGGAAATGAGTGTTCCTGACTCTAGGCCTAGCAATCTATCTGTTAATACTACCTAGCTGCCCAATATTAATAATAACTAGTTATTAACACTAGTAGTTGTTAATGCTTTATGATTTTCAATGCATTTACAAAATTATCTTGTTTGGTCTTCACAACAACTTATGATTTTCATCCCCCTTTATTATTATCCCCATTTTACAGCTGAGGAAACTGAGGCAAATTAAGTGACTTGCCTGGGATTACTTAGCTAATAAGTATCAGAGGTTGGGTTTGACTCCCTGAGCAAACACTCTATATGCTTCCTTATCTAATGGCTCCATAACGTTAACTGCCCTGTCCTAGAGCAGTAGCAAGATGTGAGGTGTGGAAGAGGATGAACAACTTGGGAAAAAGCTGGTGGGAGGATGGGACATAGAGGATCATGTGTGGAGAGTTGTGGTGGGAGAAGAGAAAGCCAAGAGTGGGAGCCCGGAACAGAGACTCTTGAGAAAAGGGATCTCCTTTCTCCCCCCTCCTCCAATATTATGCCCACAAGGGCAGACTTAGATAGTAGGAGGAAAGGAAGGTAGATGAAAAAGGGGAAAAGGGCTTCTAGTGCACCGTATTGTGCTGAAGCAGAGAATAGCCACCAGAGGGCAGCAGAACCTCGTTTTAAGGAAATTTAGTGCTCCCTATGCCATTTGAGGCCGACAGTTCTTCATTCCCCGCGGAAGCTAGATCTGCCCTTCCCGTTCTCTTCCCCCAAGTGAGGCCTAGACTTTTGACTAGCTCAGCTTCTTGTTCCCCAACACCCATTCCTCTCAAATACTGTAGGCGGAGGTGTAGGATCTACCTCTCCAGGGAAGTCCCAGAGACCCTGAGATTAGCGTCCTCTAAACTTCAGTTGGTGAGTGGGGGTGGGGGCCTTTTCAGATCTCCCAGCCCTTGGTCTTCTCTTCTCCCGCTACAACAACTCTCCACACACGATCCTCTCCGTCCCACCCTCCCGTCAGCTTCTCTTCAAATTGTTCGGTCGCTTCCAGACCTTCCACCTTGCGGGCGATGTGGGATCGGGCAACTAGTGGCGTGAAACCACTGGGTGAGGAATTGAGTGTCTGTCCGGGATGGAATTAGTGAGGTCACATAGGGTAACTTTAGAAAAGTCCCATTTCTTGAGCCTTCACCCCTGGCCCATTATGGGGAGAAGAGACGTAAACCAGATCAATACAGAATGCATTTCCTCAAATCTTTAGTATTGCTAATCAAGGGAAAGGGAGGAATATCTGAAAGTGAGTGAGAGCGAGTGTTTTTATGTAGTGGAGTGCAGAGGCCTAGGACTGCTTAAAGGTACTGAATTTGTCCTGGAAAAGGAAGCTGGGAGAAGAGACTGAGGAGGCAGAGCTGATGACAGTCAGGTTTCAGGAGTGTGCTGCATCCAGCTCTACCAGAGAGTTGATTGATTGTTAAATTTTTCATTGTGAGCATTCACATCTCAAAAATTGGCAAAAGCTACAAATCAGGAATTTATTATTTTATAGATCGTCTAGATTTAAGAAAGTGATGGAAAAAATGATAATATAAAGTGATGGAATGTGATGGAATGTGGAAAGTGATGGAATAAATGATAATTTTTAAGCCTAATAGAGGCTTAAAAATGTACTGTCTGTACAAAATTTTTTGGATGAGGAAGGATTGGTAGAAAGGATCGTTAAGCAGCATACCCATGGATTCTTCCATTGTCACAGTCCTTGGAATAATTTTCCACTTTTTTAGATCCTTGCTCTTCTTACTCTTTCCCCTTTTTATTTAGTGGCCAATGATGCAAAGTGACTCTTGAATGAAGTAGTGGTAGTGATGGGGTGACACAAGTAGCTGAAAACTGGTTCCATTCATTCTAGTTCCTGGAAGAACCTTTAGCCCCAAGTATCTATAGAAGTTATTCTAACTTCCTGGCTTCTATATGTCACCCACCTTGAATCATTATTTCTTGACCTTAATGCTCACCTGAGGGAGAAGTTTCTCCCAAACCCAGCCAGTGAAAGAGTGGGTGCTTTAAACTCAGTAGCTTTTAGAAAAAAGTCAATGACTCCTGTTCAGTCTTCAGGGACATCTTCCTTTGGATATTAACCCTACAGAGACAGAGGGATGGAAGGTAGAGAAAAGGGAATCAAATTCTTACTCAATTTTTCTCATAATCATCCCAATTCTTCTAAACATAAACTCCAATTCCTTTCTGAACCCTATGTTTTTCTTTCCCATTTACCTTACTAGGAATTTTGCTTTGACTGAAGTTAAATCAGGAAGAATGAGGATGAAAAACGAACTTTCCATGTAGGTTGGGGGACATTAATATTAGGATTTCTCAGGTAGAGGGTCAGTGGCATAGAATCTTGATCCCTTGGGAAAAGGAAGAGGAACTCATCTACTTTCATATTAAATAGCTTTGCCCCAACCATGTACTTTATTCTGGGCCAGGGTAAGGGTTCCCATTCTCTCCTCTCTCCCTCTCCTCTCTTCTCCCTCTCCTCCCCTCCCCTCTCCTCCTCTCCTCTTATCAATGTGGCAGCTGTATGAAGACTGAATTAAAGAGAAAAGAGATTAGAATGGAAGTTTGATTAGGAAGCTATTGCAATAGTCCAGATAAAAAGGGATAAATGTCTAAATTGTGGTGGTAGCAGAGAGAAGGATACATATGAAAAAGATGTTGTGGAAGAAGAAATCAATAGAATTTTATGACTGATTGGCTAAGGAGAAGCAGGGTTGCTGGCCACATGTGATTTAGGTCAGTCTCATGCATCAGATTTAGGGTCAGGATGAAATGAGTCACTCATAGTCCCCTTGACAGATCCTCAGTAAGGATCCAATATTGGCTCAAGCAGACATAGTCAATCTCATTTGCATATATAAATACATCTGGTCAACAAGGCAGATTGAGTGTGATGACTCACTGCAGGGCATGCTATAAAAGCAGGGGACTCAACTAGGTAAACTTATGCTTGAGCCTCTCATTGCTTTTTCCTTCTTAATCTTTAGTAAAGAAATGTTTTCTTTACTAATGTTTTCAGAGTGGGAGGTAATCTTGTGAATCTGAGATGCCCAGAGCTGCTGGGTCCTTTTGGAGCTAAATGGTAGCAAAGGGAAGCATCCTGGCCACCAAGTGGATAGGCTCAAGCCTGGCCATTTAACCAGACATTAAGGACTTGTTTGGTTAATGCAAAGCATTGATTAGATGTAAAATGTAAAATGCCTAATGGACAATATTATAAATTGCTTTCTGTTGATATGCTATTAAAGATCTTCCTACTGACCTAGTAATAGCACGGCTACTTGTTTAGTCTTATAGTCAATGCATGCTTGTGAGAGTTTTTTGTGGTTTAGGGTTTCTTCTGTACACAGGAAATAAATACCCACCCCATATCTAATTCATATTGAACATTGAGTACCTTTTTAATTACTCCTTTTTTTAGGGAAGCCCTAGACAAAGTCCTAAATCCAAGTATTAAATAATTTGTTTTCTGGGAAACAGAACAGAATCTCAAAGTGTGACAAAAAGAATCTTAACCCCTCTCATTAGGAAATAGGTTCTCCTTATTCCTCAGTTGAATCAAGTCCAAACTGCTGCTTTAGACCATGATGTCTAGAAAAGAGCAGCCATTTAGTGAGAGACTTCAGATTCCTAGACTCTGTTCCCATCAGGAGCCTTTAAGATAAGACTTACATTTTTGACTTCATTCTATCTTTGATTCTTGTTTTTACTTTTCATTTGTACTAAATTCTTCCTTCTAATACTACCTTTGCCAGACTTCTCTCTCTTTCTCTTTCTCTATCTCTCTGTGTTTCTTTGTCTTTCTCTCTTTCTCGTGTGTGTGTGTGTATGTGTATGTGTGTGTGTATGTGTGTGTGTGTGTGTGTGTGTGTGAGAACTGGGATTAAGTGACTTTTCCAGGGTCACATTTGTACTCAGGTCCTTCTGATTTCAGGACCAATGCTCTATCCATTGTGCCATTTAGATGTCCCAACTTTCTTGAATTATTGAAGTCAAAGCTGTGCAGTAATGGCTCTAAGGCCATTTAAGTGGTGAAAGATTTTCTAGAAGATCTTTAGGACTTTGTCTCAAAGAGTGAGGAGTGATAGAGCAGTATCTGCTACATAGTCTAGGACTAGGTTAGCATTTTTTTTTTTTTTTTTGGTTTTCTCGATTAGATTGATCTAGAGCGCTAAGGTTTGAACTTTTGATAAACTTCCTAGTCATCTCTCTGCCCTTGAGGAATTAATGTCCCTCAGATTTTGTGGATGTCATGAATGCAAAGAGGGTGCCACTTCTGAGATAGTTACTGATCTTAATCATGGGTCAGAGTAATGAAGTAAAGGAGGTAAAAAGTCATAGGATATCAGTTTTACTTGGAAGAGTCCAATAAGCTTTTTCTGGTTTTCTTTTTTAGAGTGTGGAAAGCAAATGTCAACAGATTCCTTTGGGCCATCTCTGGAAACATCTGATCCCCTCTTTCTATTTTTTCTTCAAAATTTGACTTAGTCAATTAGATCCTCGATTTTATTAGAGTTTCCTTCCTTTTTTTAAAGGTGGTATTTTTCTGTATCTCTAAGTTGATGTTTTTATTTTATTTTGAGGTTCATATTCTCCCTCCTTCCCCATCCAGTAACAAAAACAAAACCCTTTACAAAAACATGTGTTGAATCAAAATCCTATGTCATCCATGTATTTTTTTAAAGTCTCAATCTCTATTCTGAGTTCTTAGGGTTTACCTCTCAATCCTTTTCCTCATATGGGCTAATATCCAAACTTGGATCTTTACCACTATGTTTCATTTGTTCTGATCAACATTATGGCTTCTATTTAGTGGTAGACATTACTGTCTCTAGGAAGGTGAATCTCTGCCCATTAAATGGTGTTAATTCATTTTCCAAAATGTCAATGTTATTTTATTTTCAGGTCTGGAATAACAGCTGACATTTACATAATGTTTTAAAGAGTGCAACCTGACTTACATGTATTTTTTCATTTTGGTATTTGTAACCAATTATGTAAGTATTACAGATGTAGAAACTGAGGTTGAAAGGTCCATGGTGTTGCCCTTGCCTTGTCTTTGGCCTTGGCAGGAGAAATGGGGACATGGAGAGCTTTAAGATCATAGGCATAGAGTTAGAAGAGACCTTAGGGGGTCATAGAGTTGAGCACTTTGTTTTTACAGATGAGGAAACTGAGACCTAGAGAAATTAAATGACCTATTTATGGTTAGGGTGCAAAATAAAAATCTTGTGACATTCTTTGTGTCTGTTTTTGATTCAAGGCTGTAGTGGGAAGGAAGGAGGCAGGTATGACATCCTATAATGTGTGATGGAGTTCAGGATAGGACATGGGGTGGGGACAAACAAAGCATCTCTCTTCAATCCCATTGTCCCCACAGGGCTGAAGGAAAGAAATAAATGAGGAATGATTTCCAAGACACAGTAGGTTAGGTGTTAGGATTCTTACAAGGTGCTAAGTCACAAATTGATAGAGACAATAATTATCTAATTAGCATGGTTTGGTATGATCCTACAAGGAGATGTTATGGGCCAGAACTTGAAACAAGGTGCTAAGTGGAATTGATGAGACAATGATTCTCTAATTGACATGTACTTAGTACTTACTGTAATTCCACAAGATTCACACCTTTAAAAGAGCTTATATAAGGAGGAGCTGACAAACCCACTAAAGGACAAGCCCACTAGAGCACAGAAGCCCACTAGAAGCTCTGAGTCTCAGTCAGGATTCAGTCGAGGAGATTCACAAGCCAGAGAAGGCAGCTTAAGCTCTCAGAACCAAGGAGAGAGATAGGCCTCTAAGAAAGCTAACTGGGTCCAAGGAAGGAGACAAGACTTGGAAAGAGACAATAAAGAATTTGGACTTTCATACCTGGCTGCATTCGGGATGATTACACTGAACTGAAAGAAAAGCTGACCCTAGAAGCCCCCCAAGAAACTTTCTCCCAGAGAACATTATATTTTAGAGAAGAGACTATTACATTTTGGTGCCCAATGTGGGGCCAAGAACCTCCATCTGTGATCCAGAAATTAGGGTGAGTACAAAAACAGACAAGGGAACTTTGTTAAAGAACTAAACTAGTGCTTCAGTTAAAATGGGACAGATGTTTAGAAAACAGCCTTCTTTTCCAGGTCAAGGAAAATGTGTAGAGAGCATTGTCAGGCTTATGAAAAGCTAAGGTTTGATTATAATTTGGGAGCAAATCACTGAACTTTTAGAAACTGTACAGTACACATCTCCTTGGTTCTCTATGGAAAAAGAATTGGATCTAGAGGAGTGGAAATTAATAGGAGAGCAACTATGTCAATTCTACAATGAAAATGGACCTGACTCAATTTCCAAAGACATACTTAATACATATAATTTAATACAACTGGCTTTAGGAAACTATATAAGTTATAGAATAAGAAAAAAGATGAAAGAGCAGGAGGGGGAGGAGCCAAATAAACTAGGTGAAAAAGGATGAAGAATCAGATAAGAATGGAGTTAAGTACAATTTTGAGTGTGCTACTTCTCAGCAGGAGAAATTAGGTCGTTCTCCATCCCCCCGATCTATCTCCTTCAATTAACCTTTTATGGGTGGAGGGAGAAGGAGGCGAGGAAGGGGCAGTAACACATTCAGGACCTCCTATGAAGCAGTCTATGACAAGATTACAAAAGGCATTGATTAAGGCTAAGAGAGAAGGAGAGAATATATCTGATTTAAAAATAAATGCATACCCTGTGATCAAAAGAGCTTAACTCTTCAGGTCAACAAAGGAGAAGATATACTCCTTTTGAGCTGGAAAAAAATTAAGGATTTAAAAAAAGGTTGCACTCTTTATGGGGCTGCATTATCTTATGTTAAGATATTACTAGATAGTTTGGCTTATGAAATCCTAACCCCTAGTGATTGGAAATCCGTAGCAAGAATATGTTTAGAACCTGGACAAAACTTATTGTGGCTTTCGGAGTATCATAAATTATATAAGATTCAAGCCTAATGAAATAGGCAAACAGGAGTTAATGTACAAATCACCTTTGACTAACTAGCCAGTGAAGGTCAGTATGGAGAGAATTCAGCACAGATTAATTACCCCCAACAGCTTATGGTTAGGCTAACTGCCTTGGAGAGAGGATTTGCTTGTATTTCTACAGATGGAGAAGGAATCAGATGGGTGCCAATGAGCCGTATTTGCCTTGTCCATCAGAGAGAGACAGAAAAGAGAAAAATCTGGAAACAAAGGAGAAGACCTAAGAATAAAATCTGCAGGAATCATTGGATTCCCTAACACAAGATGAGACTAAGACAGTTGAAAACCAGCAAGAATCACTGGATTCCTTGAGATGAAAAATTGTTGAGGAGACTGTTGCAGGACTTCAAAACTTGTAGGAATTATTAGATTCCTGGCACATGAACTAACAAGCAATAGATTGGTTTGGACTATTTCTAGGACTTATGGACATGTATAATTCTTTATGTTGATTCATGTCATTTGTTACATCACTACTAGCCTGTGTTATATTGTGATGTACTTATGCAATTTATTGATGGATTTATGTATACCTGTTTTAAGAGTGAGACCCTTTAGAAACCCACTAATCTGATTTGATTTCCCATTTCCTTTGATGTTTTCATCTCCCTTCCTGAGACATCAGGGAGGGCGTGATCACCTCCTTTTTATGGTATTTTCACTCCTTTTTTGAGCAATCAGGGAAGACATGATCACCTCTTTTTTGGGGTTGTCACCTCCTTGAGAAGTTAGGGAGGTCATGGCCACCTATGATCTAAATCAAAAGAAAGCAGGAGGTTGGGGTTTGATGAACTATGGAAATAGGGATAGATAGAGATAGATAAAGAGGTGGATAGGTAGATAGGTAGATAGATAGACAAATAGGAAACTCCTGCCAGTTCAGATTTGCACCTTCCATGGAACTTAGAGTCTCTGAGGAGACTTTAAGGAAGTTGAGGCAGAGTATAAAGATAGGGACACTCAGAGATTTAATTATTTGTTCAGGACTATAAACCCTGTATATATATATATATATATATATATATATATATATATATATATATATCAGATACCATAAAGAATATAGGGAAATCAGTCCAAGGAAATTTGGGAGATAAGATAATTTCAGTTTTGGACATGTTGAATTTGAGATGTTAACAGGACATCCAGGTAAATATGTCTAGCAGGTAATTGGGAGGGGAAGGCGGGGCTGGAGATCAGGAGAGAGGCCAGATCTGAAGATAATCGGCTTCTTAGTTATCTAAAAGGGCAGCTAAGTGGCACAGTGGATAGAGTATTAGGCCTGGAATCATGAAGATCTGAATTTGAATCTAACCTTAGACACTAGTTGTGTGATCCTAGGCAAGTCCTTTATCTCTGCCTCGATTCCTCATCTGTAGGAAATGATGACTCACTCCACATCTTTGCCAAGAAAACTCCAAATAAGGTCATAAAGAATCAGATGTGACTATGGCTGAATGACAAAAGTCTTCTAGAGGTCAGGAGGTGAAGCTATGAAGTGATGTGTCTCAAGCAGAATGGAGGTACAGGGTGAAATAGAAGGAAAAAGAGGAGCCAGGGGAGATAATGATCAAATACAGATGGAGGACTGCAGCATCCATGCTGAAGTCAAGGTATTAAAAAATAAAGAGTAGCCAGTAGTACTGAATGAATACTCACGAGAGAGATCAAGAACAGGATACTGAAAAGAGGTTAGAGTTGATGGTAAGGGCATCTTGGAGAGGATGGTTTCACATAGCAGTGAAGCCAGTTTATAAAAGTTTGGAGGAATGAGTCGGTACTGAAAAAGTGAATACAGGGAACATAGGTTACTTTTTCTTAAAAGTTTGCCAGAGAAAAATGGGACTATTGTTTGAAGAGGCAGAGTGGCTATAAAAAGATTTGGAGACTCTAGCACGTTAGTAAGCTGAAATATTGAAGCCAGAAAAGAGAGATAAAATTAAAATGCCCAAGAATGAGACAGTGAGTTAAAATGATTCCTGGTGGGTTATGAACACACCTTCCCTTACCCCCAAGAAAGAGACAAAACACATAGTCTGGGATGCAGTGTTTATTCAGGATATCTCATCACATTTTTGGAGAAACCCCAGTCGCATGAGGCTTTAGGGACTGGAAGTGCTTCTCCTAGGTGCTGGGTTCTTGCACAATATCATACAACGGCTACATTAAGATCTCAAAGAGAAATAGTTTTTTATTTTGTTTCTAATGTTGGCCAGCATTTGGTCTAAATCTTCTCCAAATTTAAGGCCCAATTTGGCAAGTCTTCCTTCTGTGGTATCAGCAGAGGCTGGGGATAGAGGAAGAGACCCCAAGAGGGGTGGGATAGACAATGAGGTCAGTCAGCCCTATAGCATTTGAACTCTGAACTCAAATGATTCATATATACCACATTAATTTTAGGTTGAACTTTAAAGAAATTCCCTAGGATACGTGTCCCTCTCCTCCCCATGTATCCTCGTTCTCCATCTCTTCCCCTAATGCCCCGCCCCTTTCTGTAACGACTGTCTCCTCAAGGCCACTCAGCTCTGTTCCTACTTCCCCCTCTTACCACGTTGGGAGTTCTTGTTAGCGGTTGCTGATTGCTCATTGGCTGTTTCCTGGCGCTCTATGATGTCTTTATTACGGTGTATCTTCCTCATTGATTCTTTCTCTGGAGACTCAGAGATGGACACCTTTTCACTTAAGCGGCCATCTTCACGGGAGTTACCTTGAGGAGAGACTTCCCGACTGGGAGACCCGGCACGCTCAGCAGAGATGATATTTTCACTGGAACGGCTAGGATTGTCAGAGGAACTTGACCGAGCTGGAGGCAGGGAGTGAGACAGACAAAACCAGTGAAATGAAGTCAAGTCCTCATTTTTCTGCTGGGGTATGGACAGGAAGAGTTGGAATATTTCTGCTTAGGGAAAGGGGAAACCAGTGAGGACTGTAAATGAAGTGTACCAAATGCAAAGCAGACTTTGGAAATTTAGGATCATGGAATTTAAAAATAAAAAGGCTCTTTAAAGACTGTATTAATTTGGGGTCCACAGATTCCACAAAGGGTCCATGAACTTGAATGGGAAAATGACATTTTTATTCTATCAGAATTAATTATCTTTGTTGTCCTATGTATTTAAAAACATTTTTCCAAGAAAGGGTCTGTAGGCTTCATCACACTTCTATAGAATTAGTGTGAGGAAACTAAAGTCCACAAAAAAGCAATGATTAATTTGAGTTAGACAACTAGTAATCAGCAGAGCTGGGTCTTCTGGCCTCAAATTTGGCAGTCTTTCCAGTATATCATATTATTATTTTGGTCAACTGGAGTGAGGGATCTCCAACTAGGACTCTTACATACTTCTATCTTTTCCAGAAGAGTCCACTTTCCACTGGAAATACCAAAAGCCTGTCCAGAGATGGTTGTTCAATTGTGTCTGATTTTGTATACTCCATTTGGGATTTTGTTGGCAAAGATACTGGAGTGGGTTTACTATTTTCTTCTCCAGCTCATTTTACAGATGAGTAAACTGAGATAAACAGAGTTAAGTGACTTGGCCAGGGTCACATAGCTAATAAGTGTCTGAAGTTGGATTTAAACTCAGGAAAATGAATCTTCCTGATTTAAGGCCTTGTGATTTATCTATTGCTCTATCTAACAGAACAAATTTAATCTTTATATGATTGCTTTTCAGTCAATCAATAAGAAATTATTAAGTACCTTCTAAATTTCAATTATTGTGCTA
Source organism: Sarcophilus harrisii (assembly GCF_902635505.1). Lineage (NCBI taxonomy): Eukaryota > Metazoa > Chordata > Mammalia > Dasyuromorphia > Dasyuridae > Sarcophilus > Sarcophilus harrisii. The sequence goes on along the minus strand of NC_045430.1, from coordinate 87,254,210 downwards.
AGTGTTGAGGGTACAAAAATAGAGCAAAAAGCAGGATCCTTACCTTCAAGGAGGTCACCCCTTCTTCCAACTGATCACCATCAATTTTTTTAGCTGCTCTTTTCCTAGCATGGATTCAAGACCTTTCAGGATTTAGGCTGTTTTGTTCTGTATGCTTCCAGTTTATCAATATCCTGCTTAAATTTGACTCCCAGAACTAAACTCCAGATGTGTACTGATTAAAGTGGAATATAGAGGCCTCTTCATTCTTGGAAGCTTTCTCATATAGCTCAAGATTACATTACATAAGGACTCACAAGGAGCTCTCAATCCACTCAAACCCCAATATGTTCCCCAACAAACTGCTGTCTAACTATGTTTCTACTGTTTTATTCCCATGAAATTTTTTTTTTTTGAACTTAAGTGCAAAAGTTGGCATTTAACACTGTTAAATTTCATCTGAATGGATTTAGACTAGAATTCTAGCCCATCACCAAGCTTTTTAGGACATCTAGGTGGTATAGAGTATTGGGCCTGGAGTCAGGAAGACATTGTAGTTCAAATCTGTCTCAGATACTTATTAGCTGTGTGACCCTAGGCAAGTCAATCAATCCTGTTTACCTCAATTTCCTTGTCTGTAAAATGAGCTAGAGAGGAAAATGGCGAATCACTCCAGTATCTTTGCCAAGAAAACCCAAATGAGATTACAAAGAGTCAGACACAACTGAATGGTAACAAGCATTTTGGATCTCAACTCTCTCATCCATCTCTCCCAGCTTTGTGTTATCTGTAAAGGTACAGATTTACTTTTACCAGAGTCTTTGATATCAATGTTAAACCCAGATCCTTGGGGTGCTCCACTAGAGCCATTCTGCTAAGATGACATTGAAATATTAATGACACTCTCTTGAGTCCAGAAATCCAATCAGTTCTTCATCTCTGTATAATTTGTCTAGCATACTTCTCCATTTCCCACAAGAGTGGCAAGATTTGTCAAACACTTTGCTAAAACATTGTCAGCATTTCATTGATCAAACTCTATAAAAAAAGGACAAGATTATTTTGACATGACTTATTTTTGATGAAGTCATACTGTCCTTTTTTGGTTAGTTTCCTTTTCTGGTTGTCTGCTAACACTCTTTTAAATAATCTACAAGTTTACCAGAATTGAAGTCAACTTCCCCCCTTTCCCTCTCCAGTCTTATGGTCTCCATCATGAGCCAGGGTTTCAAATGACTAGTCTCATCTCCTTCCCCTACATTTTCTCTATTCTTAAGGAAGCTGTACCAACCACATCATGGGTTTGGGTAATTATCTAGCCATTATAGCAGAAAGAAGTGAAGTCACCTATCAAGAAGGACTGTTTTCTAAGATGAAATGTTTGTCATCTTCTCAAGTCAAAATGCATTCCAGGAATCTGTCTCCCCAAAAGGAAACCCGAAAGAAGTTTACAAACTTACATACAACAGCACGTCTTTCTTCTGCATCATTTGACTCATTCAAGTCTGGGAAAGGAAAGCATTATTGTCATGAAGAATGCTGCCTACAAAGGACTATCACATCATAAATTAAGAGCTAGAAGGATTAGTAGAGACCATTTAGTCCAACCCCCTTATTTAGTAGATGAAAAAACAAATCCAGAAAAGCAAAGTGACTCAAATCACACTGATAATAAAGATAAAAGTAGGATTTTAATCCAAGTATTGTGACTTTAAATCTAGTTTATGTTCCCATTGTATGATACTGGTTCTCTGGTGAAGCCCTTGTTCCGTTTTTTAAAGTTGGGGTCCTGAAAACTTGGAGTGGGTAGGAATTCTGCTCAAGTCCTTCAGCATTGCTCCTAAGAGGGATCCCCAAATTCCCTGTCCTGGGAATTGGGTATGGCCTGACCCCATTTCTTCCCTAGTCCCAGGAAGCTCTGGGATTAGTCCTTTAGGATCATCTCAAAGAGAAAAAATTCTAGCTCCATGGAGAGAGATGCATTTCTTGAGGTGATCTGATCAGGTGCTCTGATCTCTAGCTAATGAAAAGAGAAAGAGTACAAACTTACGGGCAAAGACTGATGATGTACAGGCCATGCAGGCCAGCAGCATTACAGGGAAGAATTTCATGGCTGGTGCCTGAGCAAGAGCTGAGTCAGCTTGGGAGAGGAAGCTTCCAGTTGCTGGAGTCTGAACTTGACCTAGGTTTTATAGAAAGTGGAGGTGTGGGGGTTGGGCTTGTACACCAGCTGTGTGAAGATAGGGCAATTTATGAAGAGATTCATAGGATCTGGAAATAGGGTAAATTTATTTTTAATATTAATCCTACCAGTCATTCCCAGGAATCACAACTTCAGGGAATCTATTCCACAGAGAAGGAAGGCTGACGGCCTTCCCTTTGGCCAGGTATGCACAAGAAGGCACAGCCACCTTTGGCTGTGACCCTGGATTATGTTCCCTGGGGGTACAGTGGGGTGGGGGAGGCAAGGTGTAGGGATTTAGGAATGACTAATGTCATTTCAATGTCCATAACCAATTGGCAAAGGTGAAATAAGATTTCTTATTGGGATTTATTTCAGAAGGTATTCATGGATTCTATTTCTACTTTATCCTTGGATTCTACAAGCAGTTTTTATTTCATTATTTCTTGAACTATAATGTCTAAACTTTTTTTTAAAAAACAGAGAATCAGTGATTATTAAAATTTCTCCTTCTTTTCCAGTTCAGTTGCTTTTGATCTAATTTTTAATATTTACTTCTACTTTCTAGTCTTTTGATTTTGTTTTACTTTTTCTTGCTCTCTTGTGGAGTCATTGATTTTTGTTTGGTTTATTCTAAGTTTTCAAGAAATCAGATTCTTAGGTGAGGTTTACCATTTCCTTTTCTAAGCTAGTTAAGTTCTCCTAATTCTTTCCTCAATAGTTTTTATTTTTATCTCTGGCTTTATTTCTTCTAAGCATTCATATAGTACTTGTGGAAAATCTATTGTTTTTTCTTTTGGAGTCTCTGCAGTAATTATGTAGTTAGATTTGAAATAATCTTTGACACTAGTTGGCGTTTTCTTTGATCCCTCTCTCTTTTTAGCTTTTATTTCTGAATTAGAGCTTTGTGGTAGGGTCAATATCTATCCTCTAGTGCCCTTTTCAGTAGGGTGGCTTGGTTACCTGGATCTTTTTTTTTTGGGGGGGGTTAATTTAGACTTTTTGAGATTATCTCCTTCACTATTCATCCAAGTTGTGCAATAGTGGAATAGTGAATCTTTTCTAGATTTCTGAGATTCAGAGCCCTGGATCTTCAGAACTCCCTCAGACATTTCAGAGTATTAAAATCCTTGGGCTTAGAGTGTCTGGGTTTGAGCATTGTGGTAGTGCTGCTCTCTAGTGCTGATGAAAGGGGAGGGAAACTGTTCCCTTTAAGATTATCACTCTGAAACTGTGTTCCCTTTTGATTTATGATCCCTTTTGGAGTCTCCCCCCAGATAAATTATCTTTTGGGGATACCAGACACTTTAATTCAATTAGAAATCTTGGTCAAAAAGCATCCCTTTGAAGTTGTTAATTCCAAAAGGAGATCTGGGCCAGATACCGATAAGCATCTAGGCCTGGGAACTTGGCTTCCTTTTCAATTTGAAGCCTCAAAACCCCTTTTAAAAGGGAGTTTCTAAACTCCTGGCAGAAGGCCTGAAGCAGCTTGCTCTGCTTTTAGGACTCTGCCTGCTGAGAAGACATTCTCTTCTCAGTGCCAGACTCCATTTCCCTAATAGGACTTTGCCACTAAAGAAGTCATTCTCTTAGCAGTACTGGCTTCCTGTCCAATAATAAACTTTCATTTTTGCCAATTAATATTTTGGGTTTCATGAATTCTTTCATGAAGAACCTGTGCACTGACCATAAGGAGATTTTAACAACTCTCTGACTGCCACTAACTTCATCACTACTGCCTGATACTGCTTCCTAGGGCTTTCTGACCATCCTGAAGATTTCTCAAGGGAGCCTTCTTCTCTTGCTGCTTTGGGACACAAAACTTTGTAGAGTACATATGTCTCATTTTTGGTCCCAATGGTATTTACTTTGTGAAAGGGAACTTTTTTTTCTCATTGTTCCTGGGCTTTTGGTTATTTGTGTAGTTTTGGGGTTGAAGATGACATTTACTAGTTTTTCATTGGATTTCTTGATCACTCCGTGGTATGAACTTCTAGATTTTGCTGGAATAGATGGGACAGAGTTGGGCAGCCAGCCAAGGAAATAGATGGGACATATTCCCAGGAAGTCAGGCTTCACTGCTTTGTAGGCAGGTAAGAGTTGAAAGTTGCTTCTAGGCTTTTGGAAGAGCCACAGAAAGAGATAGAATGATGCAATTTAAGTAAGGGAGTGAGGATGCTTGTGGTAGGTCTGGGATGGGGATGGGAAAAACTGCTGTTTGTTATTTCCTTCAGGGTGAGAGAACCTGTTTTTTGGAGGTATGGTACAAAGCCTGCTGAGGAAGGGAAGAGGTCATACTATTAAAATGTAAGTGATGTCTAGGTATAGGAGACCATGGTCAAATGGCTAAGAATGGGGGATAGTTGTAGAAACATAGATTCACAGGGGATTAAGATTTAGGATTTTAGAATTAGAATTCATCTGAGAATTCAATTAAACAAACATTTGTTGTGCTCCTAATATGTGCAAGGAAGAAAGGCAGTATTGGATGGTAGTCAGAGAAGCCCTCTTGAAGCTAGGAAGATCTGAATTCAAATCCTGCCTTTGACATACTCTGTCTCCATGATCTTGGGCAAGGTACTCCATCTTTCAATGTTTTGGGCAGCTCTTTAGGTTCCTCACCGTAGAGTTTCCTATACCAGTGAAATGAAATGTCTTGTCCTAATGCACAAGTAACTGTGATCAGTGATGGAATTAAAGGTAAACATAATTTTCATCCCCTCAGAGAGTTTATGTAATAGTAAGGAGGTAGAGCAACATGTACAAGTATAAGATAAAAAATTTGCAGAGTAAATTTGAGGTGGGGTAGCAAGTAGAAAAATTGCAGGGATCTGTTATATAGGAGGCAGCTCTGGTCCTGGGTCTGGAAAAGAAGTGAAGGTGAGAGGGGAGATCAGTCATCACAGATTGCCAAAGCAAAGAAACTTCCGGAGGTAGGAGATGGGATGCCATGAAAAGAAAACTACAAGTAGGTGAATTTGTTAGGAATACAGAGTGTGTGCATAAGGGGTTGTAGTCTAGTAAGATAAATTGGAGCTGCCTATGAATGTCCTTAAAGGCTTAACAGAAGAATTTGTATTTGATTTTAGAGGTGGTAGGAAACAACTTAGCAGTTCTGGAGAGGACAGATTGGAGAGGGAAAAGACTAAAAGCTAGGAGAAGAGCTGGGAGACTTATTGTAATAATCCAAAGGAGAGGTGATGGGGTCCTTTTCCAAGGTGGTGATTATGTGAATATAAAGTATGGAACAGAAGCAAGAGATGTTGAGAAGATTTGGCAACTGAACCAAATACCCACCTTTCATATGTGGGGAGCAGGTTCACAGTGGTAGTAATAGAGCTGGAATCAAGCCCAGATTTTCCTATACTTATAAGTGCTCGTGTAGATATGGCATGGGACAGTTAGGTGGTGAAATGGGTAGATACAATGCTGGGAAATCTTCCTGAGTTCAAATCTGGCTTCAGACACTTATTAGTTTTATGACCCTGGGCAAGTCAATTAACCCAATTTGCCTGTTTCCTCATCTGTAAAACGAAGGGAGAAGGAAATAGCAAGTCACTCCAGTATCTTTGCCAAAAAAACACCATATGGGGTCATAAAGAGTCAGGCAGAACTGAAATGACTAACAACAAAAGGGAAATAGATGGATGCTAGCCTCTTCTTTCTCCTCTCAGGTAAGGGAAGCCTGAAGGTAAGTTCCTTCTCATTTCCTTTAAACTGAGCCTGAGGAATACTCTCCTACCTGATACTGCCAACCTTAGGCAAAATTGTTAAATAGGGGTGGCTTTTTACTTCTGGTTTCAAGCCCTTGTTTCTGTTTCAGTGCCCTTTTCCCTTTAGGGAAGTGTTTGGTCAGAAAAAGAAGTAACCTTATTTCAATTGAGGAATTAAGGTACCCTTCCAGGATTATATTTTCCCCCTTTATTATTTTTTTTTAATTTTCAGCATTTACTTTTATAATATTTTGATTTCCACTTTTTTTCTCCATTCCTCCTTCCCCTTCCCTTCAAGATGGCAATTAATGTGATATAGGTTTTACATGTACAATCATTTTAAACATATTTTCACATTAATCATGTTGTGAAAGAAGAATCAGAACAAAAGGGAAAAAACAAGAAAAAAACAACAAAAAATGAAAATAGTATGTTTCTATCTACATTCAGACTCAGTTCTTTCTCTGGATTTGGATAGCATTTTCTGTCATGAGTCTTTTGGAATTGTCTTAGATGATTGTATTGTTGAGAAGAACAAAACTTATCAAAGTTGATCCTTCCCACAATGTTCTCCTAGTTCTGCCCACTTCACTCAGCATCTGTTTAGGTAAGTTTTCACATGTTTTTCTGAAATCCAACTGCTTAAAGAACGATACTTACTTTCTTAAAGAACAATACTATTCCATTGTATTCATACACACAATTTGCTAACCCACTCCCTAATTGGTGGGCATCCCCATGATTTCCATTTTTTTTTTTTTGCCAACACAAAGAGACTTTCTATAAACATTTTTGTATATGTGAGCCTCTTTTCATTTTTATGACCTCTGGGATACACACCAAGTAGTGGCATTGCTGGATCAATAGATATATAGAGTTTTATTAGCCCTTTAGGTACATTTGCAAATTGTTTTTCAGAATGTCTGGATCAGTTCACAACTTCATCAACAATGCATCAGTTTTCCAATTTTCCTACATACTCTCCAACATTTAATTTTCTTTTATATCATATTAGCTAATCTTCTAGGTGTGAGAGTTGTTTTCATTTGTATTTCTCTAATCAATAGTGATTTAGAGCATTTTTTCCATATGACTATAGATGGCATTAATATCTTCATCTGAAAACTGCCTATTCATATCCTTTGACCTTTTGTCAATTGGTGAATGATTTATATTCTTATTGACTAATTTCTCTGTATACTTTATAAATGAGGCCTTTATCAGAAACACTGGCTATAAAAGTTCTTTCCCAGCTTGCTGTTTCCATTTTAATCTTGTTTGCATTGACTTTATTTGTGCAAAACCTTTTTAATTTAATGTAATCAAAATTATCCATCTTGCATTTCATGATGTTCTCTATCTACTGTTTAATCATAAACACTTCCCTACTTCATAGATCTGACAGATAAAACTATTCCTTATGTTCCTAATTTGCTTATAGTATCACTCTTTTTTTAAGTTTACAAAATACTTTATTTCTCTTATTTCACTTGATCCTCACAAAAACAAATATCTTCACAATATATTGTTCATATTTTACAGATGAGAAAACTGAGACAAAAATAGAATAAGGGTCATGCAACTGGTAAATGAGTGAGACAAGATTTGAATTCATCTTTTTCTGTCTCCAAGTCTAGTGCTATCCACCATATTACCTACCTACCAAACATAGAATTCTAGTTATTGGGAATCAATTACTATTATAGTCTCTCTCTTTATACCTAAATCATGATACTATTTCGACCTTATTGGTATAGGGTATGAGATGTTGGTCAATATCTAGTATCTGCCACACTATTTTCCAATTTTCCCAGTAATTTTTGTCACATACTGAGTTTTTATTCTAAAATAAATAGGAGTCTTTGGGTTTATTGCAGTAGATTACTATAGTCATTGACTATTGTGTCATGTGTGCCTAACCTATTCATACAGTTCCTGGTTTTGCCTTGGCAGGTAAATTCCCAGATAGTTATAATGTCTTCAGTTATTTTAAATGGGATTTCTCTTTCTTTCTGTTGGTAACATATGGAAATACAGATAATTTGGGTATTTATTTTATATCTTGCAACTTTGCTAAAGTTGTCCATTGATTCTATAAATTTATTAGGTGATTCTCTAGGATTCTTTAAATATACCATTAAATTATCTACAAAGAATGATAATTTTGTTTCCTTATTGCTTACTCTAATTCCTTTTATTTTTTTCTTCTCATTGCTAAAGCTAACGTTTCTAGTACAATATTTGAATTTTAATGGTAATAATGGACATCCTTTTTTTTTTTTTTACCCCTCATCTGATTGGGAATATTTCTAGCTTATCACAACAATCACAACAATACTTGTTGATGGTTTTTAGATAGATGCTACTTATCATTTTAAGAAAAGCTCCATTTATTCCTCTGCTCTCATGTTTCTATAAGGAATGGGTGCTGTATTTTTTCAAATGCTTTTTCTGCATCTACTGAGATAATTATATGATTTCTGTTAGTTTTGTTATTGATATGGTCAATTTTGCTGATAAGTTTTCCTTACATTCAACCAACTTTGCATTCCTGATATAAAACCCACTTGGTCACAGGGTATTATCTTAGTGATAGTAATCTCTTTGCTAATATTTTATTTAAAAATTTTGTATCAATATTCATTAGGGAAATTGATCTATAATTTCTTTCTTTGTTTGGATTCTTCTTGGTTTTGATATAATCACCATATATGTATCACAAAAGGAATTTGGTAGGATTCCATATCTTATTTTCCCAAATAATTTATATAGTATTGAAGTTAATTGTTCTTCAAATGTTTGGTAAAATTCATTGGTAAATCCATATGGCCCTGGAAATTTTTTTAGGGAGTTCATTGATGGCTTATTCAATTTCTTTTTCTGTTTTACTTCCTCTTCTGTTAATCTGGGCAATCCGTATTTTTGTAAATATTTATCCATTTCCCTTAGATTGCAGGTTTGTTGGAATATAGTTGGGCAAAATAGCTCCTAATTATTGTTTTAATTTCTTCTTCATTAATGATAAGTTCACTCTTTTCATTTTTGATACTGGTAATTTGGTTTTCTTTTGTCCTTTTTAAAAATTAAATTAACCAAAGGTTTATCAACCCTTCCTCAATCTGTCCTCCCTTCTATCATTTCTCTTCTTATCCCTTCTTATCCCTTTCTCCTGTTGTTTCTGCTTTCTTTTTTATCCAGCCCTTTCCTTTTCTTTCTTCTTTCTTCTCCTATTTTCCTATAAGGCAAGATTGATTTCTATATCCGATTGAATGTGCATATCATTCCCTCTTTGAGCCAAATCTGATGAGATTAAGCTTCAGACAATACTCACCTCCCTCCCTTCTTTCTCTCTATTGTAATAGATTTTTTTTTTTGCCTTTTCATGTGATGTAATTTAACCCATCTTTACTTCCCTCTTCTTCTTCTCCCAGTACAATCCTTTTTACATTACTTAATGTTTTTTTCTATCATACCATCAAAATCAACTTATACTCATACCTTCTGTTTATGTATACCCCTTGTAGCTGCCTTAATAAAGATACAGTTTTTAAGAGTTACAAGTGTCATGTATCTTCCCATGTAGGGATTTAAACAATTCAAACTTTACATAACACATTTGGACAAGGCAGTGGGAAGGTCCAGAAAAACAAGGGGGACACCTTAGTCATGACATTAGTACAGCAGACCAGTGATGGAGACTCCAGCCTCAGCACTTTCAGAAAGCAAATTGCTAGCCCTTAAAATCAAGCAACAACAGGCTCAACTAGGCTGGGCTACCCTAGTGCAGTGAGCAACTTGAGACCCAGTGTTCAAAGCCAGTGACTCCACACAAGAAGCTTGGGATGGCACCCTCTCTACTCCAGGAGCAGAGCTCAACTTTAAAAAAAGGGGAACAGTTAGCAAGAAAGAAAAAAGAACCTTGACCATAGCAAGCTACTATGGTGACAGAGATGATCAAAACAACAACTCAGAGGAGTACAAAATGTCAACTTGTGTAAGCTAAAAGAGGGATATGAATTAGTCTTTAGCCCAGAAAGCCTTTTTGGAAGAGTTCAGAAAGGATTTTAAAAGTCAAATAAGAGAAGTAAAAGAAAAATTGAGAAAAGAAATGAGTGATGTAAGAGAGTGTCAATGACTTGGAAAAGGAAGGATAAAAATTGACTGAAGAAAACAATTCCTTAAAAGGAGAATTAAATGCCAAATGGAATAGGTACTTGACCTAGGAAATTTGTGCTAGTTAATCAACCTTTTTACTACCATGTGTTTTTCATTTCAAATCTATTAAACCCCCAGATTGAATCTCCTACTTCTATCTTATTTGACTCCTTTCTTCTTGATGGCTCCCAATCTTTGCCCCCTTGAAGTTATTATCTCTAAAATGACCTCTTAAAATAAAAATTTAGGATTTCCTTGGCTTTCTCCTTAATCACTTCCTACACTTAACCCAAAGAAATAAATCTCTAATGGCAAGTTTTTAAGGTACTGGCTTCCCAAGTCTCCTATTCTGTTTTTCCTTCCATCTTTTCTAAGTAGCTCTTTTTTCTCCCTTTAGCCTCCTCTTTTTGGTACTACATAATCTTAGAATCCTGTACAAGGATTCAGAATATAAGCTCCTTGAGGGCTGGGGACACTTCTTATTGTCTTTGTATCCCTAGCACCTGGCATCTTGCCTCAAGCACAGAGGCCTTAATAAGCACACGTTGATTGATGAGATGTAGAACATCAAGTAGGAGACTAGACTGAGCACAGACTTAAGGAGAATGAGGAAAAAAGGAATGTCTGCAGAACTTTTCCTGACCCTCCTTCTACGGGAGCTGACAAACATTGAGGGATCATTCCTGATCCTGTGGATATCATAGTTTCGGGAAAGGATGTGGCAGACCTCTGGCAGATCCTTGAACCATCTTTCTATTTGTGTGGTGCTGGATTTTAAGATAGTGAAATAGCAGTCTCTTCACCCTTTCAGTGAAGAAAAGCAAGGGTACAGAAACTCAAAGACTCACTATTCTAAGGCCAAGAATTGATGGTATCCCAGAAATTGATAATCAGTATCTTCATTGTTTATCCAAGGAGCAAATCACCAATTCACTTTTTACTGCTCCCTTCAATTAAAAAAATTAACAAGCATTAATTAAGAGCCTGCTATGTAACAGACACTGTGCCAAGTGCTTTACAAAAACTCTATGAGGTAGGTGCTATTATTATCCCCATTTTACAGATGAGGAAATTGAGGCAGATAGGTTAAGTGACTTGCCCAGGATCCTATAGCTTGTAAGAGTCTGAGGTGAGAGTTGACCTCTGAATTCTAGAGTTTTATTCACTGTGCCTCTACTTGCCTTAGATTGAATAGTAAACTCATGTGATGTGGAATTGGGCTGGACTCACCACCATTCATCCCTGGAACTTGGGAAAAGGTTTGTGAAATACACTGGGGAGAGATTTGTTATTTGCTGTAGATTTCATGATATTTGTCTTGCATTTATTCCCTGGCAATTTTCATACCATGCTGGGAAAACCCCTTCCATCTCTCCTTTTCCTGTTTTTTTTTTTCTGAGAATAGCAATCAAATAAACCCTTCCTTAATATTCTACCTTATATATACATATGTATCTCTCTATGTATATATGCAATTTTTCTCTATCAGAATATAAGCTCCTTGAGGGCAGGAACTGTCTAACCTCTGAGCTACCAGGATACCTAATTAGTGCTTTTTTCATCCCATCCCATTATTATATTATCTTGTATTTGTAATTCTGGTTGGGTGAGATTTAGAGGGGAAAATGGTTCCTTTAGAGTAATGTAGGTTCCAGCAAGTAGCACTTAGAGTTATTTTTTCAGTTCTGTCCAACTCTTTGTGAGCCCATTTGGGATTTTCTTGGCAAAGATATTAAAGTGGTTTGACAATACTCCACCTCTTTTTACAGATGTGGAAATTAAGACAAAGAATTTACTTACCCACCAGGGTCATACAGCTAGTGTTCAAAACCAGATTTGAACTCAGGAAGATGAGTTTTTCTAACTCCAGACCTAGCACTCTATGCACTATGACACCACCTAGCTGCACATTTAGGGATACATCACCTATAATAAAGCAATCTTTTTCTTGCTGTTGTTAGGAACTGTGTTGTTATTGATGTGATTTATGGTGTGGGGTTTGTCCAAATAATGGCAGCCACCAAAATTTGGGGTTAGGTCATGTGAAGAATTTACAATGACCATTCTCCTTGGCAAAAGGTAGATTTATTTAGGGAAGAAGTTATAGGCAAAAATGAAGGGATTCAATAGACATTGGGAATGGCAAATACGAAATAAGAGTGGGAGAGCATATGAAAGATAAGTTCTTCAGTGGAACTCACAATTACCCAGTAGAAAAGGAGCACCCCATGGGGTTGGGGCATGTTCTTAGTTGGCAAGCTAAATCCTGAAAGGGACTTAGCACCCTAAAAGAGTAAGTTAGTGTAAGAAGAAGTGGGATTGAAAAGCTTAGTGGAGTTAGGGAAGATGCCACATGGCTTGGGGAAAGGGAAAGGGGAACGATACCATGAAGCAGAGTGCTGGTGGTGGGTTGACCCAGAGGAAGGTAGTAGCCATGGAATGGTCCACAAATAGGTTTTATAGGTAAAATTTAACCTCAGAGGCATGAGTGGGATTTCTACAGAGGGTTTCAGGAGTTTGACATAACTTGGATGACATAACTGGACCACCTCCCCAAGGAGTGGAACCATGGAGCTAAACTGATCTCTAATGGTGCCTTCTCCCTGCTTGCCTCAGGGATTAGTTTTTATCAATTCCTCTGCTAACCACATCTAATGTTGAAGACCTCATCAGTTATCACTATGCATTCAGTAAGTCTGTGAGGAATGCAAAGATGAAGTTGTATTCGGAAAAGACATGGGCAACAATTACATTTAGCTGGTGATTCTCAGCCCTGGAAACTCTAAACTAAGTGTTTAGGGAGGGGTGAGAAGGATCATCAGCTTTGAAAAGGAAGAGAAGAATTGTGTTTTCTTTATGGGGAAGACAGTCATGTTAGGGGTATGGAAAAAAATCCCTGTACTGGTAGAAGTACGGAGACTTGGTTCTGAATCACTGTCTCTCTAGGACCTGTATCCAGACAGATCATGACAACTGTCCTGGAGACACTGTTGCTGGTGTGAATATAGTATCAACAGCTATATCCAGCTGCATGAGTCAATAGCCAAGAGATGTTATTGCTTTCCCCACTCTCATCTGCTAAGCCTAGGGAAAGATATTGATTATCTGACCTTTCCAAACAGGAAGCTTTGGAGTCAGAAAGTCTCTTTTTCATAGGTTTCCCATTTCTTTGTTTTGTATCTTAGACGTTCCTCTGATGACTGCTCATGCTTGTTCTCCCTGTATAGAGTTATTCCTTCCACATCTTGGGGGTTAGGAGCTCAGGCATCCCCGAGATCTGGAAAATCTTGGCCCTACTTATACAAGAGAAGTCTTCGCTTCATGGATTTTCTTCTCTTTTTTCTTGATATTATCCAATTTAGCATTTATGAGTTTCTGAACTTTTTCTCTGTTGTTTGCTGCGGCTTTCACATGTCATCTGTGACTTTAACAAAACTTCCCTAAAATTCCCATTTAATTTCTTATGCCTATCCATGATATATGAAAACAATGATGGGGAAAGTCAGGATGTGGAAGGGATAATTGTCATTTGTGTAACGTAGAGGCTGCTAACTCCTGAGTAATCTTGACCGTGGCTCCTAAATATTTGAATTATTTCTTTCTGGCTGCCTGCAGTATTTTCTCCTTGACCTGATAATTCTGGAGTATCAGAATTATTGTAGTTTCTTGGATTTTTCTTTGTAGGATTTTTTTCAGAATGTGATTGATGGACTTTTTCAATGATTATTTCGCCCTCTGGTTCTAGGAAATCAGGGCAATTATCTTTGATTATTTCTTGAAAGTCTGTCCAGGCTCTTTTTTGATCATGGATTTTAGGTAACCCAATAATTCTTAAATTGTCTCCTGTGAATCAATTTTCCAGGCCTGTTGTTTTTCCAATGATTTATTTTACATTTTTTTCTGTTAAATTTTTTTTTTTTAGTTTGACTGATTCTTGATGCTTCATAGAGTCAACTGCATCCCTCATCAACTAGAGCACTCATAAGCCTCATTACCCAAGTAAACTGAAGGTAGTGGGGGAGAAAGGGAATGAGAGATTGTCATCCCCAAAACTCTTGAGCCTAGGGCCATCAAATATAAGAATAACAAAACCTCCAGTTGGTCAGGGATTGAGGATCTGCTTTTTATGATTCCTTCCTCTACCATAAAATAGAACAATACCCAAGGGCTTGCTTATCTTTTTAATTTGATACAAGGTTTCCCATGTCCCTCCCATCTCTCATTTTCCTATTCTTTCTGGATTTGTGTTTGGTGCTGAAAGTCTTCTAAAGCCTCAGTTGCTTGTTGACCCAAGCCTAATTAGCCAGCTGTTGCAATGCTGAAAGCCAAGGAGTCTGGGTACCTTCCAACTTAAGTGGAAGTTCTAACCTATCTCACATCATACTGACTTCCTTTGGATCCTTTTCTTCATAAGTCTACAATATTGATAGGAGCAGCTTCTAGGGACATTATGGCAGTAATCCTGAGATCCCCAACTTTAGAATGCTAATTTTTTAAAAAAATATGTTAATTATTCTAAAGTCTCTTGGCCTTAGAAAATAATAATATAGTTTTATATTTCTTTCCTTAGATTTTAGAGAAGATATGACAGTAATCCTGAGGCCCCCTAACCTTAGGAGTGCTATTGTTCTAACAATCTGTCAATGGTTCTAAAGTCTTCTAGCCTTAGGAATACTATAATATAATCCTACAAGTATTGCTGACTGTCAGATAAACAATTTGTTGGTCAGTAATAACCAAATTCCTGAGACAATAGTGAATAGAGTACCCCTAAAACCTACCTGTAAGCCATAAAATTAGCAAATAAGTAACATGAAACTCTAGTCTCTCTAACTTTGTCTTATAAATTACTCTTCTTTCTCCTGGTTCTTTGCTACATCCTTTTGGAACTTAGCCCACTTCAATTGGCATTACAATTATAATAAACTTTGTCCCTTGTTTTGGACATGGCTTCAAGACCACAAATTCTTTTGAGATATTTTGCAACACTGGTCTGCAACCCTAACTGTTTGAGATCTTTTGAACCTCAACAATATGATGAGGATTCATATATATTCTGAAAGATCACAAAGATATGTGACATTTACTCTCTTGTCTCCTTACCATTGTATGTGGGTTGATGGAGAGAAAGATGATTTCCCGTCACATGAAAGGTTTTCCCTTCTTCCCCTCCTCCAATTCCCCAAATATATCAATTCAGACACAAAGCATATCAAATAACCACAGTTTACTTTTGTGCAAGCTAGAATAAACACAAGAATAGGTATTTCAAAGAACAGGTTTCTAATCTGAGGTTGTGATGACACTAGGACCAGGAGAGTAATAGAGTCCCTTTTTCCATACTTCTCTTCACTCTCCTTCTTCAAGCTCTTAGAGAGAATTTGGCTGGGCACCCCACAGGGTGAGTAGAAGGAAGCAGAGTAATAGTTTTCATCAATGTTTTACTCTTACTTATCCTAAGAGTTATTGACTCTGACCTTTAGCTCTTAGGCAGAATTTCTAGATTGCTGGGAAAAGGAAGAAAATAAACATTTATTAAGGGCCTATTATGTGCCAGGCATAGTATTAAACACTTTTCACCTATTATCTCATTTGATTCTCACAAAACCTGAGAAAGTAGATACTTTTATTATCCCTTTTTTACAGTTGAGGAAACGGAAATACAGAGAAGTTAAGTGATGCTGAGCCAGCATCATTTAGCTTATAAGTGTCTGAGGCTAGATTTAAGTTCAAGTTTTCCTGACTTTAGGCTCATTGCTCTTTCCATTGGATTAACTAATTTCATGATCAGACACTATTCTTCAACTCTTAGCAGAGTCTTTGGAGTTGCTGACCTTTCTCCTCCCCTTCCCTTTTCCTTCCTTTTTTTCCTCTTCCCCACTCCAAGTCTCCCATATCAATCTCATGCTACATGTTCCTTCATAACATCTTTTTTGTCACCCTCTCACTTCCCTAAGGACTGTCATTACTCTCACATGTCATTAAAAACTGAAACAAGTTGAAATTGATCTCCCATTGTCTTCTCCAGCATCTTGGAAGCTCTGACTATCATTGGCCTCTGGCGTTTCGCATGTATAACCGTTCCTTTCACGAGCCTCTTGCCTCTCTGGGCCTTAGTTTTTTGTAAAATGAGGAGTTTGAACAAGATTGATTTTGAATTCTCTTTAGGTTCTTTAAAAGACAGGAAAAAATACAGCTGTTCTTTGATTTTTATCCATATCTACTCTTAGTTAAACATAAAATTCTTTTATGTGGAGTCAGTTATTTACAAAAACTCAATGTTTTCCAATCCTGAGGGAATTTGTATTGTGTTGAGGATAAAAATGTTAAATTAAAAGAATGAAGCTCAACATGAATTTTTCAGGTATCATCCTGAGGGGAGGAGAGGAGATTAGTAGTTATTGATGGGTATGGATGACCTTGCAATTTTGTTCAATTTAATTCAGTTTACATTTGCTGAATATATAAAATGTGTTATTGTGCCAGAAACCAGACATATAAAGATGGAATAAAACCTACTTCCTTCTCTCAAGTCAATTATAATCTAACAGTTGAATATAGGAGGTATGTCTGTAGGGCTTCATTTCCTACAGTACTTGAGGTCAAAAGAACATTCTCAATTGGGAGACAGTTTTTGAACTTTGTCTCCTAAGGGATCTTGTGATTCCTCTTTATACTAAGTAAGTAAGATACTAATTGTCAAGGAGACTTTGCTAGACTGCAGCTTTAGACATGTGGGAGTAGCACCTAAGAAGGTGACATAAGGAGTGACACAAGAAGACACAAGAGCTGGAACTGGGATGAAAAGACTAGGTAGTAATAGTGTGATCATCTATTGAAAAAATACAGAGACTCATAGTCAGAGACACAATTTTAGCTCATATATCATAGGATCACACATGGAAAGTTAGAGGAACCTTAAAGATCATTGAGTCCAATATCCTTATTTGACAGATGAAGAAGCAACTTCTATGAAATGAAATGCTTTGCCCAAGGTCACACAGTAAGGAACTGGCTGAGTTAGGATTTGAAACAAGGTTTGCTGATTCCACATGCAGAGTTCTGCCACGCCACATCAGTTAGAAGAGGTTTACTGTCTAGCTATCGTCTAGCTCAAAAGAGAGAAAAGAAGAACCAACAAGAGTATGATGCATGAGTTTGCTCCTCAGAACTCTAGAACTGCTAGAACCTAATAGTGGAAAGATTGAGTAATATTCTATCCTATAAAATAGCAGGAACACCAGATGCATATCTTCTTCCTCATTTTCTTTCCATGATCTCTATGTATATATGGTTTGAAAATCACTTGGCTAGATTCAAAAAATGGAGAGGGTAATTGGGAGGAGTTTGAGAAGATGGTTGGTAGGAAAGTTTTATGAAAAACCCAATATTTTCATTTTCATAATTTATAATGAAATATGTGGTCACAGTATGTTGAATATCTGAGGGAAATTGAGAGGAAAATTTCTAAATGTAGGGGTTGTGATAAAGCCCTAAATTTTATTTTAAATTTTTGAGCAATATTTTATATAATTAAATCTTGAATCTAGCTAGCATGGATTTTTAAGGTACTCAACTTTTGGAGCCATGCAACAATATATTATGGGAGAGCTTCCCATATATGCATTAGAGAGACGCTGATGAGATCATTTGTCCAGTAGCTCAAATGGAGAGTATCCTGGTCAACATTTCAAATTTTGTATTATTTCCTGAATATTTAGTATAATGATATGCTGCTTAGCTGTAGCCTTTAGGAAGACAATCAATAAAACCATTTGTGTTGCTAATTGTAGGGTCCATATTCCAAAGTACTTCTTATTCAAGATGATTGTAATAAGCCAGGTGAAAAGTGATAAAGTTCTGAAGGGCTGAGTGACTCTATGAAGGGAGAGAAGGGCACAGTTATAAAAACTGTGAAGATAGAGCTGAGAAAACTTTGCAATTGATTAGATATGGGGGAAGAAGGAGACTCTGAGGATGACTCTGAAGTGACCAGGAGTGACTGCAATATTGGGGAATGGTCATGCCCTTGACAGAAATAGGGAAATTGGATAGAAGTCATGGGTTTAGCACAAGAATAAAATGAGTTTCATTTTTGGACATGTTGAGTTGAATGCATCACTGTTCATCCAGGAAGAGAAATCCAGCAGGCATTTGATGTATGTTTATGCCTGGAAAGTGACTGGAATTCATAAGAGAGATTAGGGCTGGATAAATTGATTGAAAAGGTCTGCATAGAGATGAGAGTTGAACCCAGTGGAACTGAAGTCATCACTCAAAGGGATAGTGTTGAGAGAGAAGAAAAAAAGAGGGGCTTTGTCAGAGTCCTGGAGAATGCCCCTACTAGAGGAGGTAGGTTGGTTGATGTTTGATGTGTTTGTATTGCTTGTATCTGTGTATTAATTAATAGTTCCCCTATGAGACTTGACTTCCCTACTTCTTAGCTAAATGTGGACAAATGAAGAAATCTCTAATTATTTTAGGGTAAAGAGTATTCAGAGTCCAAGGTATAGACTCATGTAATTCAGTGTCCTTGGCTCAGATTGGTCTAAACTGTACTGACCTCAGCTGCAAGCCTCACCAACTCTGCTGATGTTCTTTGACACTTCCCCTAGAAAACCCATTTTTTTCTTCTCTCTCCAACCTAGGGTCTGTCATGGAGTATCCTAACAGTTGTGTTCTTGGCCTCCTGGACAACAAATTTCCCCCTTTTTATTCTTTTTTTCATTCTCTTAGGTTTACTTATTTTTTCTAGCCTGGTCTACTTGGCTTAGTTAAAATTGTACTCTTTACCTAGCCTAGCCACCATATGCCACTGATAAAATAGCCACTAATTTTCACCTGGGAAGTCCCCAAAATTTTTCTTCAGTGGATTCAAGATTTTATTGATGTGGGCATTCCTTTCTTTGCTACAGATCACAATCTAGCCATGTTTTCTCATCCTATGTGATTCTTGTAAATGTGTCTCTATAAATGCTTCATAGAGCATTATTCCAGAGGTCTTCCTCTAGATCAAAGCTTTTTCTTTTTTTAAAATTTATTTTTAATTTGGAAAACTTTTTATTGAGTTCCAAATTTTCTTTCTCTCCTGCCCCTTCCCTACATATTGAGAAGGCAAGCAATATATCAATTATACATGTGACATCATTCAAGACATTTTTCTGTACCAGTCATGGGTACAAAAGAAAAGCAAGAAAAATAAAGTGAAAAAGTGCATGCCAGTCTCTACTCAGAGTTTATGAGTTTTCTGTTTCTGGAGGTGGATTGTAGAGCATCACAGACAGTGGGGAAACTCTGGGTGAGGTATAAAACCTTTCCGCCCAGAAGGAACCTGCTAACCATGTCTGGTTCGGCTCCCCATCTCCCTTAAGGACTCTTGGCCTTTCTGAGGAGTCATGGGGTGGTGACAACCTGTTGTGGATGAAGCAGAGTGATACCAGGTGGCAAACTATGTACAATAGCAAGTTGTTTATGTGGTTCCATGTGTGCAGTATATACTGGGCACATTCCCAGTGTTTTTGTTACATAAGGATATGAGGGTATAAAAGGGGGAAAATCCTTGAAATAAATGGACTCCATTTTTCCACCATCCACAGGAGTCCCACTTCATCACTTCTCCACTAGAAAGGTATATTTTAATCACCCAGGTGTTGGGGCTCTAGGAAGCATGGTACATTTTATCACCCCAACTTGGGGGCTCTAGAAAGCAAGACACAATAGTGGATAACATTTTTCATCATGAGTCCTTTGGAACCGTTGTGAATCATTGAATTGAACAAGAGTAGTCAAGTCTTTCACAGTTGATTATTGTTTCAATATCGCTGTTATTGTCATTTCACTTTGCCTCAATTCATATATCTTCCCAAGTTTTTGTGCAATAATCTTGCTTGTCAATCCTTATAGCACAATATTATCTCATCACAATCATATACCATACCTTGTTTAGTCTTTAATGGGCATCTCTACAATTTCTGATTTTTGCCTCCACAAAAAAGAATTGTTATATAAATATTTTTGTGCATATAGGCCCTTTTCCTTTTCTTTTAACCTCTTTATGATACAGAACTAGTAGTGATATTCTTGGGTCAAAGAATATGCAGAGTTTTATATCTCTTTGGGCATAGTTCTGAATTGTTCATTAGACTGGTTGAACCAATTCACAACTCTACTAACAGTGCATTAGTGTTCCATCCCTTCCAACATTTATCATTTTTCTTTTCTTTCATGTTAACCAATTTGATGATGTGAGTATTTGGTTAGGGATTCTTAACTTTTTATGTGTGTCCTGGACCCTTTTGGCCACGGTCTGGTGAAGGCCACGGGCCCTTTCTCAGAGACATGTTTGTATGTAAAGTATGTATAAATGTAAATATGCAAAATTAAATGCATAAGATTACAAAGGAAATCAATTATGCTGGAATAGATGTAAATTTTTCCTATCCAAGTTCACAGAGTTCCTAAAATCTATTCATAAATCCAAAGAGATCTCTGGATATTGGGTTAAGAATTCCTGCTCTAAATCTTTAACAATATTGTTTTTGAATGTCAGTAAAGAGCTTGGGTTGTCCATTTATTATGCATAATCTTACTGACGTCCTTTTTCAATCTCACATTTAATTATAGTTATCATTTATGTACCCATTTAAAGTTTGCAAAGTGCTTTGCATATGTTATATCATTTGATCCTCATAACAGACCTGAGGTAGATAATCTTATTACTTCCATTATATAAATGAAAAAACTGAGGCTGAGAGAGGTTAAGTGTTTGTGGTAGGATTCAAATTCTCTTTTTCCTTGCAAGTTGAATACAATCTAATGTGTCTGCATTTCCTCAGGGATATCTTTTCTTCCACATTTCATGAATAAATCATAATTGGAAATATGTTTCATTCCATATATTTCTCTCCATTGCCCTTTAGCCCACCCACAGTTTTGATTCTTTAGAGATTGTGGTATTTCAAGATTTGTAAGCATTGCACTTATTTGCTGACATAAAATAAAGAACAATGTATCCATTTAAGCATTTTAAATTACTTTGGAACCCCCATTTACAGCACAGAAATCTCTCCATCCTTCTGCCTTGCCTCTTTTCTGCCCAAGTTCACAATCTTTTGTGAAATCTACTTCTACTGCCTGCTCCACCTCATTCAAAAGAGCTCTGGTAAAGAGATTGATGATAGCAGCTCCAGCTTGAGTTTCTTTGACCAAGACTTATTTATAAATGGAAACAAGCTAGATGCCATTGATTGGGGGAATGGCGAAATTGTGGTACATAAATCTGATGAATTGTTACGGTGCTTTGTTTAAGAAATGATGAACTTGATAAATACAGAGCAGTGATAGAGAGTGAAGCAGTCAGAAAATATACAAAATGCTGACAATGTAAATGGAAAAACAACCATTACAGAATAACTAAAATTTAATTTTAAGAAGTTATACAGAACAAACTTGAGCCTGAAAAAAATGCATAACTTCCATCTAATCCTGGCTACTTTGGAAAGATAAGAGTCTATAGGTGTTGAACATTGCATTTAATGTCAGCTTTTTTTCTGCATATATTGATTGTTTTTTATTGGTCTTTTTGGTTTTCTTCTTCTTCTTTTAGAAATGCTTTATTGTAAAGGGTGGCTCTATTGGAGGGGAATGGAGAAGGAATATAGGGAAAATGACTCATTATGCTGCATTAAGTCACATACATAACCTTGTCTCCACCTTTGTACTTTCCAGATTCCTTCCATGTATTGTGTTCTCCCATTAGATTGTAAATTCTTCGAAGAAGACTTTTCATTTTTTTCCTTCTGAATCAGAACGATGTGTGCCTAGAATGATTTATGTAGGTCTTTTCCCATCAAAGACAATCCTCTGAGTTCCTAAGGATTCTCTGAGGGTTCGGGGAACCTGAGAAAACTCATGGCCACAGATCAGGGTGGAAGCCAGAGCATTCTGGATGAGGAGGTTCAGATAAGGAGATGCTTAAGGAATCTGAGCCCCAGACTGCTTGAGTCTAGATAAAGGTGCTGGGGGCCAATGGGAGCCCAGCTTGTGGAGAAGATCTGGGTAAGGGGGTGCAGAGGTGGGTGAGCAGCAGTGTATTGTGTATTATGAATTTATGTTCCAGGATGAATTATAAGAGAAAACCTTAGTCTGACCCAGGATGGAGTTACTGGATAGCTTTGGATAAATTACTTCTTCTGGCTGCATGAGTGTTCTCTTAGAACCAATGAGCTCTGGGTAGATCCATTCAGTTTGCCTGGTTGTTCATAGGAATGGCTTATCATTTGTTCACCACTCCTGTGACCCTCAGCCCTCCCCTTGGGATCTGTGTCCATGGAGTCTGAAAAGAGGTTTAATCCCGCCAGCCTCTACTTCCTTTAATGTTCACTTATCATGTAACTTCTGTGCTTTAGTTCCTCATGTCTATCCCATCCCCAAATCCTTATGCTTTTCAGTGATTGGAATAGAGTGAACTCATGTTAATCTAAGTGACCAGGTCATTAGAATGACTGAAAGTGAAATAAATAAGTGATCTTAGTCAGAGCATTTGTATTTGTCTTGGGAGTGGGGTGGGGGTAGGGTGGGGCTCTTCCCTCTACCAGAAGCAGACTGAGTCCTTCTCTAAGAGGCCTGACCATTGGGCCAGCGGCCTTGGGCCCAAGGAATAGCTGATCCCTCCCTGAGAACATGAGGATGAGGTTTCACAAACCACGCCTTAACCCTCATTTTGTCAGAGCTCTAGGTGCAGGCCTTTTATCTTGCTAGAAAGCCACTGGCATAATACACACTGGCCTACAGAAGCATGGGATTTGATTATTTAAGGAGGACCTATTAAAGACTGGGCCAAGCTGCTGCTTAAAGGAAGTGGTCACGGGGTCATTCTAGCCAATGCAGCAATGAGATTTGAATTTGCCATTAGTTATGATGAGCCTGAACTTCTGGGTTCCAGCAGTTCCAAGGCTTAGAGTTTGAAGGGGTGAACTATTTGCTTTGCTAGGACTCCTTCATTCATAAATCCAGCTTCTCTAATTGTGGGAGCATGGGGTTTTGGAGCCCCATTTTTTGTGCCTTCTTTGAACTATCAAATTTTATGTGTGTGTGTGTGTGTGTGTGTGTGTGTGTGTGTGTGTATGTGTGTATCTATTACACTATGAGTTCCTAAAACCTCGGGGAAGAAAGGTTTCTAGATAAAAAAAAAAATCTTTTCTCAATACAAGAAACAAGGAAATGATGCAACCAAAGATAGGGAAGGAGAGATAGTTAAAAAAGAAGACAAGGGGGGCCCCGAAGCACAGTTTTCCAAGAAACAACCTTGCCCATGGCCACTGCTGTACCCATTTCAAAGTCCTGAACCCCATGCCATAGGCATGCTTTGAATTTGGTGGGGGGAACCACATCCCTATTGGAACCATGCCCAGAGGAATATGGTCTCCAAGATCCCAGTGATGAAAAGGAATCAAACTAGAATTCCTACTTTCCTTCCCCATGTTTCCCAATTATGCCATTATAATATATAATGCCATATAATATATACTTGTGCTCACCGAAGTTAGACAGGACATTATTTACTTTTCTCATTGATGGAATAGAATTAATGATCCAAAGCTTGTATGACCTATCTCACAGGGTTGTGGTGAGGAAAGGGCTAAAAATCTCAAAGGGCTTTAGAAATATGAATGATCAGAGTTATCATTGACTTACATGGGCGGTTCTATGCTACTCATTACTTGACATCCTGGTGGTACAGTGGATTGTGTGCGAGGCTCGCCATCAGAAAGAGTTTGAATCCTTCCTTATATACTTTTACTAGCTGTGTGATCCTGGGCAAGCCACTTAATCTCTCTCAGCCTCAATTTTCTCATCTATAAAAGGGGACAATAAAAACACTCACCTTCCAGGATTGTTGTGAGGATCAGATAAGAAAAGATTTATGAAGTTTTTTGCAGACCTTAAAATGCTGTAAAAATGATTGCTATTATGATTATACTAACTTTAGTTATTAAGGTTATTATTATTACCTCCATCACTGAGAACAAGGGAATTGACTTTCGTCCTCCTTCAGGGGAAAGGGCAGAGCCTTGGGATGGAAGGCCAAAGTATGGGGCCATATGTCTAATCTTTGGGGATCATATGAACAGGAGACAACCCCACATTCTTGGCTAATCTTTCTGTGGAGGCAGGAGAATGGATGGGATGCCAGGTACTTTTCATTTTCCTGCCAGACACCACAGGAGGGAATCAGTCAAGAGTAAAGTGGGCTTCAGGGTGCTGACTTCCTAAGCACTCACTCTAATGGGAGAGCTCAAGCATATACCATCGAATTATAACATTGCAGGTCTCTGGGATGGGAGGCAGGGATTTCTCTCACTCTCTCTTTGCCTGATCCCTTTTTTTTTTTTTAAAAGGCATTTCTTCTGCCTATATCCTGCACTTGAAGACTCCCAGTGAAAAAGAGGCATACTTTTGTAGACAGTTCTAAGTTAGCAAGTCTTCCCCATTGGGACTTAGGTTGGCTTTTCCATACCATCTTCTTCCTCTCCCTTGGGACAGAGCTTCTCTGGACTCCTCCATCATGCCTCTGCTAGGTACCTTCTTTCCTTCCTACCAATCCCTTCTTCAGCTTGTTTTTAATGTGTTCTTCCCCACCAAAATGAAAGTTGCTTTATGCTAGGGGCTATTTATTTGGCTTGCACTTGTATTCTCAGGCACTGTACCTAGCACACAGAAGGTGCTTAATAAATATTTGTTAGCTGACACAGATAGTATGTGAGTTCTTCCTCTGGGACAAATCTCATTCTTTTTCTCTATGATTACTCTTCAAATACTAGAAGACAAGTATTCTATGTTCCCTAAGTCATTTCTTCTCCAGGCTAAATATCTCTCCAGTTATCTCTTCCACATTTCCAGGATTAAGGTGCAATGACCCTGTGATCTGGGAAATCTGTGTAAAACTTTTTGGCCCTCCCCCTTCTTACTAGAGAAGTCTCAATTTTTTCTTTTTCTTTTATGGGGTAAATTATTGTACATTTTTATTGTAAAAATTGGGTTGGTATTATATAATACTGTAATAGTATATATAAAATATAGTATATATAGTATAAAGGAGTCTTCCTGATTCCAGGGCTGGCAATCTATCCATGGCACCATCTGGCTGTCCTTTCTAGCATTCAGAGAAACATATTTATGGAAAGTGTTTAGTTTTGAATGGCATTTTAGAAAATAGAATACAACTGAACTAGGAGCCCTTAGTCCTATAATTGTTTATGGAAATAGTCAGCCTTTGAGCTGTGACATGAGGGATTCCAACAAGTGAGAGAATGAAAACCAGGGGAAGATCCCTAGAATTCTAGGGTTGTATAAGTACTGTGCTGAAGAAACTGAATTTTGAGATTTTTTTTTTTTAATTTGGAATTTGAAGGACCAACCACAATTTTGGCACATGGATTTTGATTTACTAATTTGTTATAAGTTATTAAGAGAGGCTTTTGAAAGGAAATTGCTTAAATTTCCCCAGGAACCCAGAGGGCTGGGAGGAGGATCAGTGACTCTGCAGGAAGTATGTTCCTTTTGCTTTAGTTCTGATCTTCCTGGTACTGCATGTGCTTATGGTTACTATTTTAAACTGGAAAATCCATTGACATCACTCATCACAAAGACTTGATTCTTTTGATCCAGGACTGAGTCATTCCTGATACTTTCCTAGATTTGGTCACTCAGATAGCTGTAGCATGGTTTTTGCTCTGTTTCTGTGTTTTTTTTCCTTATTTCTTTACTACTCTTTATATTAGGCTTTTTGAATTTTAGAGATCAGATTAGATTTAAATTGTCTTAAATGGTGGAATATCCTCTGGAAGGCCTTAAGAATTGTACCACCAAGGGTTGAAATGACATGAATAAGAGCAATATGCTAAGGCTTTGCTCCTTGCAAATTAAATTGGTTTTTCCTTATTAGATATTGAGACCTTCATGACTTCAGTGACTCAGAGGCTTAGATTGTAGAATTATATTCTCATTACATGAATACAAAACA
The DNA here is from genome assembly GCF_902635505.1 of Sarcophilus harrisii. Lineage (NCBI taxonomy): Eukaryota > Metazoa > Chordata > Mammalia > Dasyuromorphia > Dasyuridae > Sarcophilus > Sarcophilus harrisii. Next base: position 87,228,157 of record NC_045430.1, on the reverse strand, counting down.
ACCAGGAGTATCTGTAGGGGTACTTAAGAGGATTGTTTAGGGGAGTATGATGGGAATCTTAGGCGAAGGAGTTTTGATCAGCTGAATCAGCTCCAGAGGTCCTCAATGCCTATTGTGTGGTATGTGGAAGACTCCTACCCAAAAATGACTATTTAGAGTTCACTCAAAGGAGAAAGCAGAAAGTTTGTTTATTATAACCTCTAATAGAGTAGTCCTACTGAGAGATAAAGAGACTCATAGTAGGAGGCCCCAGACTCAGTGGATACACACCGTTTTTATAGATTTTTGTTACAAAAGATTACATCACAAATCAGAAAGCATTAAAAAGTGTGGGGTCTCCCAATGGGATATCACTGTCAAAAAAAGGGAATGGAATGTTTCAGTTTCCCTGAAATTACCAGTTTTTTAGAAAACCTTAAATCAGCAGATAACTGACTGACAGTGTTTAAACTAATAGGTTAAACAATGTCAGACATTGATAAATGACATCAGTTTAGGTTAAGTAAATGTGTCTATATGTGGCCTAGGTTTAAGTAAATAGAGGCCTACACATAGGTCATAGGGAGATACAGAAGTAATGAAAACAAAATAGAGAAAAAGCAGTCACACATCCCTGTAAGTTCTTCATCTCATCTTCCTATTCCATACACTATCCTACTATGGTTAAGTAATTTTTCTGTTAACTAGTAAATGACCTAGACATATTTCATTTTGAACCTAAGGTTGAGTCAGATATTGAACCTAACCTACAAAATTTTTGCATTAATTAAACATCAATTATCAGGGGACTGCTTTGATTTCAACCCCTTTCCTTTCTTGGATGTAAGAGAGATCATTGTAGCCTCTGGAAATCCTTGGACCTGGCATGCTAGTGACATGTGGGGTTATTTCTACTCTTTGAAAAAGTGGGCCAGATCTCATATCCTCTCAATCCATGCCATCCTTGAGCTATGTTTATGTATTTAGACAATCGTATCCATACAACTTGTACAAAAACAAAAAGAGAAACACTCATATTCTCAAGGACTTATATTTTTTTCCCCAGGCTGGATCAAAATTATCTCTTAGTTCAGTAGATTTTTAGCCCATTATCTTATTATCTATTGCCTAGCAGATTACAGATCACTAGATGAAAATATCTGGTGTCCCTTTGCCCTCAGATTCTTTTTATGGCTTTCAAAAAATTATCAGAGGACATAGACTAGAATTTTAAGGAGAGGAATATTCTTTTCAGTTAAGGGTTGTATAACTTTGTCTTCTGAGAATATCTTGAAGATGGAAATCCTTTTCATGGAAAAGGCAGAAAAATAGGGATATTTCCTTTCCTGTTGATTTGTAAATTGTGGTAGGAACAGAGCTAGCAAAACAGGGTGGGGAGACATGGTGACCTTTATTGATCCCTTTTGAGATTCTAGTTGTTCTAAGAGTCATTTTGGTTCTGAAATATATCAGTCCTACAATTCTCCCTATCTCAAATGTCAAACTAGCTTTGAGTTAGAGATTAACAAGGAAAGGAGAGGTGGGCTTTCAGGGGTGAGTGAGAAGGCCTTCAGAGACTCAACCAATAATGTTCATTCGTTCTTTCCATGTTAAAGTTCTATGGGAGTAAAAGAGTATAGCTTCTAGAGGAAACAACAATAATTTTAAGGCTCCCTGATCTTAGAGTGATATTGTTCTAACAATCTGTCTGTGAATGATTGTTAAAGTCTTCTGGCCTAGGAATATAATAATATTTCTTCCCTTAGACTTTAGGGGAGATGTATTAGTGATCCTGAGACTCTCTAACCTTAGAATGTTATTTTTCTGACAGTCTGTCTGTTAATGATTTTAAAGTCTTCTGTCTTTAGGATAGTCCTGAATCTGCTGGTCGGTGATAACCAAATTCCTGAGAGGTTAGCTTACAGCCTACAGTGGGAAAATACAAAGAGTAGGTCTTTAAAACACAATGATACACAGATACAAAAGGTGCAGTAGAGAGGTACAAAATTCTTACTGGCAAGGGTGATGAGGGAAGACTTCTTTGAGAAGGTGGCTTTTGAATTGATTTTTTTTATAGGTTTGACAGGAGGAAAAATAGGAGTGAAGGTATTTTAGGTATAGGGAACATAGATTGGAAGGGTCCAATAATTATTCAGGGTACAGAGTAGTCCAATTTATCTGGTGTGTGATGTATAGGGAGAAACATAATGTGAGGTAAGAATAGAAAAGGTAGGGTAGTCTCAGATCCTATTAAATCTTGACTGATGGGCAAAGGATACTGAAATTGGGCTGGTGAAGATTTTTGAGTGGAGTAGTATGACACAACTAGATTGATGAATAAGAAAGGTCATTCTGGCAATAATATTAAGAACTGAGTGAAGCTTGGAGATGGTAAAGGTATTGAAATGGAGCAGGAACTTTAAGGAACCTATCTGATATCTATTGTCAGAATGATTTGGAACTTTTAAGTGATTCCCCTATCTGATTCCCATTGTATGAGACTGTCTTGTTAGCATGTCTAAAAAGCCTACTCTACTCTTGTCTCATCATGCCAATCTTGTTCTTGAGTGCTTAGGGTTATAAAATGATGAAATAATCAGAATTAGGTGAAATTAGTTGGGGGAGACTCTGAGAAGAAAACAGTCTTGGGACAATTTGGTAAGGAGGGAAGGGGGGCAGTTTGGTAGAGCGGAGATGAGTGAAGAGACATTCAGGATAGAATGGAAGTCAGACAGAAAAATGACCTATTTGGAGGCTGGTGGCTATCAGCATCCCATGATGTCTGATATAGATGCTCTTTAGTGAGTAGAGAAATAATCAGAAGATATTCTCAAGAATGAAACTTTCATTGATCTTGATACAGAATCTTCACCACTTAAAACATTTGATGTTTTACATGGTCAAGAAGTCAGGCACCTTGCAGCACAGTCCAAAATACAGGACTTTTTTGGAAGCACAAAATGTTCAGAAAATGTTAGAAATGTTAGAAAAATATCCAGGAGCCCAGAATCCTTATTCTTCCATGAAGAGGTCGCATCTGGATCCCTTACTCTCTCTCTTCTGCCAACACAATGACCTTTGTATTAATCCCAGTTTAGCAATACCAGCCTAGGGAGCCTGCAAATTACTGATACAATCTACCAGCTATATGAACATTCTCCAAGTAGAAGAAAACTCTTGGCATTAGAAGTCGACTTCGTGCTTCCTTCAGATTCATTGTGCTAACAAAAGCAGGAAAAGACAAGGAATGTGTGGGATGCCAGACAGATTAACTTCATTCAAGTGGGGCTTCCTCAAACAGAGTTTCAAGAAAGAAGATATTGTTCAGGACCTGTACTTGTAGAATACATTCTGAGAGTTGTTAAGTAAGAGTGATGGGAGATTTTGGCAGTAGAAATGGGAGAAGACTCTCAGGATGGGTATAATGATGAAGACCTTGAGGAAATTTCTTCCTTAGAATCATACCATACTACTTTGTCCCAGAGAAGACATTGTTTCCCCAGTCCTTGATATTGTCTACTTCCCCATAAACCACAATGGGAATTAACAGGTTTGATTCTAATTTGATCTGGGAATATAGCTCTTTGTGAGGTTGGGCATTGTGCTGGTCTTTCTAGAATTGCCTCTAATTTAACAATGTTCTGCAAACATATTCCTATTGCTCAACTCCTCCTGCATTTTACATTTTGGGGAGGGAGCTAGGTTGATCAGCCTTCATTTCCCTCCTGGGTCTGCCATAACTCAACTGCTGTCTCAAACAGGACTTACTTCAGTTTTTGGAACCTCCTAACCTGAGAATATTCCTTCACCATATCAACTCCTTGTCTCTAATATAAAACAAAAATTGCTTCCTTCAAAGTGCTTAGAGTATTCCTCACCATATAGAAGTAGAAACTTAAAAATCAGATAAGTTCCTAGGTGCTCAAGGTCATAAAATATGGAAAAAGCAAAATCTGTCTAAAGATGCTTTTGGGGTTTAGTAGCAAGTGATAAAATTTAGAACACATCAAATGTTGGGATTTGGTCATGTGAAGAATTCACAATGGCAATTCTCTATGGCAAAATGTAGTTTTATTTATGAGAGGAGGTTATAGACAAAGCAAAGAGAAACAATAAACACCAGAAATAGTAAATTTAAAATAGATTTGGGAGAACAATAGGTTTACCAAGGAAAATAATTTGGAAAAATCCATTAAAGGAATATGCTGAAAGGTAGAAGTAATCCATTGACTGGCAGGCTAAATCCATGAAAGGAATTAGTATCCTACAGAAGTTAGTTAAGTATAAAAAGGAGAAAGACACCATGAGGCATGGTGGGGGGATGAGAGGAGAGACATCATTAGCCATGGGCAAGGGGTAAGTAGAAAGACACTATGAAGCAGAATGTCACCATGATGAACTAATCCAAAAGGAATTCATCAAAGATGACATGGATCCATGGGCAGATTTATAGGGGAAATTTAACCTTTGAGGTTTGACATAACTTGACTTCATCACTAAGATCTAGGCTAGCAGACTCCTTGATTAAATCACATTCCATCTTTGAAGTAGGATAATAGATTAAGAGCTGGGAGGGACCTCAGAGAGCATCTAGGCTAAACTTCTAATATTAGAGATGAGGGAACTGAAGCCCACAGAAATTGTTATTTGTCTAAGGTTATATAAATCATAAGCATGAGTGGAGGGGATTTAGGTTACATTATCTGACTCCAAAGTCTGAACTCTGCTCACTATTCTATGCTTTTTCCAATTGTAAATAAGTCAGTACATAAGGTTCCTAGACCCTTCTTTGCCAATAACTCACAGTATGACTTTGGACAAACCATTGAAATTTTCTGGACTTTGGTTTGTTCATCTTTGATAATAATATCATCTAAGATAATGATACTAGTTTCCCCTCACTTCTTGGGTAGTTTTAAGACTGAGACATGAAAGGACTCTACAAAATGCCAGAGAGTTTAGGGAACATATAAGGGACTGTGATTCAGAATGATGAATCAAGGGGGACACTTTGAGGTGGGATTATATCCTGGATGTCCTTTCCCATACCAAACAGTATTGACCAAACCAGTAGGCCCAGTCAGAATCAGCTGTTTCTTTGCAGAATTTCTTCTGCAGAGAGGCTGATCTGCCTGGAATATAGTGCTTTTTCTTTGTTGTACTTTGGGGGAAGTTGTTTGTACATACATAGAATGTACTGTGATAACAAACCTCTTACCATTCCTTTAGTATTTGTATCCTGGCCCCACCCAAAAACTTCATAACTGGAATAACTTTTCCTGTGAACTTATCAGTAGAGAAGAGCTAAAGCTAATTTTACCTTCAGCTTTTGACATATTTCAAGTAATCCAGGTTAATTTGTGCATTTAAAAATTAGCAAATTATGGATAAGATTTAAACTGTATTTCTTTTATTTTCCTGGGTGACCCTGTGTGTGGGACGGGTGCTAGACCCCCTTTCACAAATTAATTAATCAGAGACATCTTCAGGTACAAAGAGAAAGCATTTATTTAGTCCCTGCAGGGAGAGACTCAGACGCACACCTGGGAGCCATCCCAACTCCTGCCATGTGCTCCTGAACTTGGACAGCATCGGCCTTGTTCAGGATTTAAAAAGCAAAAGACTGGAGCTTTTTCATTGGATAAACTAAAAGGACCTGACCATCCTTGACCAATGTTGTCTGCTTCCTGAAGGTTACTCACTTCTTAAGGGTCTGGCCTTTAGAGACCATGTGACTCCCTGCAACCCAAGGTTCAAGATTGGGAATAGGGATCATGTGACTTCCTGAAACCTGAGGCCCAAGACTTCATCTTCCCACTCTTTGTATAGGGATCATGTGACTTACTCTCAATAGTGACAAAGCGTCATCTAATCAGTCCCATTCACCTGTAAAATTACTTAATTTCTTTGCCTCTAAGTTTCTGAATCGATAAAATGAAAGGGTTGGACTAGGTAATTTTCCCCTAACTTCCCTTCCAAGTCTAGATCTATCATCCTAATAAAGTAAAGTAAAAACATCAGCACTAGCCTGTAATAGAGCCTTTATTCCTTTATGAGAGTCTCACTAAAGAAAACTGATTAAAAAATTGAAGGAAAGATAGGCATGTGATACCAAAAAATAAATAAAAACAAAAAGAAATTGACTTGGAAAATAGATTGAGAAAAGCATTTAACAAGTATTGCACTGCTTGAAAGATATGATCTCTCCCCCCAAAGCTCAAGAGTCTATGATGAGGTCTAGATTTTGGGGTTCCTAGTCAGGGAACCAAATGATGAGATTAGGGTTCCTGGTGGTCAGGGAGTTAATGATGAGGTTAGTGGCAGGTTTGGGATTCAGGGAACCAAATGAAGAAGTTTGGCTCCCCTAAATTCCCTTAGGATTTGGTGCAAGGTAGGCAGTTGTGGGACCCCTTCCGGCAAGGCAGAGGTCCTTTGTAAAGGAATTTACAAACCCAAAAAGCTAGACTGGTAAAAAGAAGTTTATTATTGGTACTGGGAACAGCCTTTGCTATATGTGAATAAAAAGGCTGAATTCCTTAGTGCAAGGTCTGACAGAGAAGTAAAGTTTCTAGTAGAGAAATCCTGACAGACAGATATAAAGTCTTGTTAGGGAAATATAGGTGAGAAAGATAAAGAGAAGGATAACACTGAAAAAATATATCATTTCAGCGGGCAGAAAGTTCCATGGCATAGCATGGCATGGCATAGCATGTTAGGTCCTCTGCAAGGACTGAGTTTAAAATTGTCTTTTTATAATAGAAGCCTTGGCTACAAGCTGGGGTTTGCTCTCGATGGAGGCTGGTTTCAGCTTGGGCTGGAATTTGAATAGAATTGAATGAGTGTCTCTAGGTTTGATCTTTAATTCAATGGGAAGCTTAATCAGTAGTGAGTGTTATCAATGAGGGTGATGCCCATCTCTCAGGATAACAGAATGAAGCTCTTTATCCTGTTTCCCTCGGGCAAGGTCCTTTACAGAGGTCAGGATTCAAGGACAATTTAAAAAATATTATATGAAAATAGTATAATAGTATCAGTCCATGACATGGAACAATCATGACAAAACATCCATCATAGATTACAAAGTAATGCTATTTATATTAATTAACAAGGAGAAAGATGAATTCCCTAAAGGAACTCACAAATAATTAGAAGGAAGAAGTCATTAGAAGGAAGACATCATGAGGTGAAGAATATCTCATAGCTTAGTCTTGAAAAGGATTCAGCAAAAATATTCATCATAAGCATATTTTTAATAGAGGAAAGATAACTTTGGGGGTTTTGCAACATTTCAGGAGAGAAGGGGAAATAAAGGTAGGAACAAGGATGTATACTGAGATGTTGAGATTGTCTTGAAGATAAGATACAAAAACAGTCTGAGAAAGCCTGGTTTCCCAGTATAGGTATCTTAAAGATGCTAATCCAGGTAGTCTGGACATATTATGGTTGCCTGAATGATGGTAATAAGACAATCTTGGAAACTAGCTTACTTGATTTGGTTGACAATAGCTGGATGGGCTCCTCCCTGGTAAGGGAAGAAAATAAGCTGGTTTCAAAGTCTTCATCATTCCCTACTCTGATTTTTTAAAGAACTTTTTCAAAAAGTGAGGCAGGAATCATCCCTAAATAGAAGTGGGTTTAGGAGATGATATTGTAATTTTAGAGGCCAAATCCACAGATACTGGTTAAGTAATATGCAGAAGCAGAAAGTAAAATACAGTGGTCTGTAGGGGGAGGCCAAAGTTTGGTGACAGCATAGGGGTACCTATGTTATAAGTTATCAGTATAAAATAGCAGGGATCAGCACAGGGTCATTTTGCTCCTTACTGGGGGCCCACTTAGACAATAGGAAGTATTTTGCTGGGGTCTATTCACCCCAACAATTGGTTTCCCTCCAAACAAAGTTTTTTGGGGTATGGGAGGATGGTCTCCTCTTCTAAACTACTTCCTTTTGGGAATGGATATGGAGCTGAAGTCCTTCCTATAGGTCCCAATTTGGAGGAGTCAGGAGCTGTTTGAAGTAGCATCCAGGGGATTCTGGCTCAGATTCCTGAAGCTGGTCGATGCTGATCATTTGAAGGTGAATTGACTATATCCTAGAAGAAAACAAACTTAACAAGCAAGGGTTAGGGACAGTATCACTGGAAAGTGTTAGGCATTTGTCAGGGGAAAAAAAGACTGGCTGAGAAATCTCCAATTGGAGACATTCCTTTTCTTAGCTCCAATGTCCTCTACCATCCCTGAAGATAGAGTTTTCTAGGCAGAGCAGACTTCTGTAAAAAAGCAAGAAGAGACTTTGTATTCAGTTAATAAAGAAAACTCAGAAGTAATAATTAAAAGAAGAGAGGGTAGGGTGGGTGGAGTCTCCAGATATCTCTGTTTTCAGAAATTTCCATCTGGGATAAGATTGTAAAAGTCTATTGGACCAGAGGCCTACATAAAAACAAAAGACCCATTTAAGACTGAGATGATGCTTAGAAGTGGGATTCCAAGTAAAGAGAGTAGCCAAGATCCCCATGAAGAAGTTATATTTAACCCAAAAGCAATTTTCAGAAAGGGGGACCCCACCAGACTAACAGAGATATTGACAAATCCCTTCTTAACTAGTCTTAGTTCATTTAGTGGCTGTGAGCTTGATTTAACAATTACCTGTCAAGAAGTAGGAGTATGAGATAGAAAAATCATTCTACAAAGGAGTGGCTAGTACAAATGAAGTTGCAAAAAAAAAAAAAAAAAAAAAAAAAGGATTCTTGCAAAAATTATATTTGGTCAGAACCTAGTTTGTGACTAGAAAAATAAGCTGTTTGCACATTAGTGTAATCACCCAGTGGCTGAAAAGAGTATCTTCCTCTTTTTGCCAGGGGTTGTTAAAATGAGGGAATATATAGATTGTCCATCAGCCTCTTTCATGGCTACATTAGATTGGTCTGTGCATAGACACAGTACAAGCAGGTGTTGTTCCACATTAGCATAAATAAAATTGACTTTTGCATTGATATAACACAAAATACTCCATCAGTTACATCCCCTACGAAAAGTGTTTGCATTAAAATTCTCTCCTTTAACTTACACTGCAGTTAGAGCTAAATGTTCTGTATCTAGTTATAAGCTGATGACTAGGCCAAATATTAATCTTACCCAAAGATTTGCACATTTCAGATGAAAAACAGCAAAATCTCACATATTTGCCACTTACTCTGAATATAGAAATTTGCCATAAAAAAAATCAGGGATATGATTAAGACAGGGTGAAACATTCTTAGCTCTATTTGACATCAAGTATGAAGACAAATAAAGACCACACATGTCATAACAATCCCACTCTTTGCCAGACTCCAGAAGAGATGGGGAGCATTCCTGTACAAAGGATAATTGAGAAATAAAGTTAAAAGGATTTAACATTAAGGAGAGCTCAAAAGTTGTCCTTTTATCCATTTGCAACGCAAACAAACTTCCACCATTATCTTCTGAGAAGGTTGTAGCATTTCTCTGGTGGGTTTACTGATTTAATGATTCACCATCCATATCTGAATTCAAATTCAGAAGAAATAATGTTATGGTCCCAAGTAATTTTCTCTTAAATAGCCAAGTCCCACATCAGAGGCTTTAGATAGGTTCAGATCTGAAAAACAAAACAAACAAAAAAAACACTCCCCCCCTCAAAAAAAAAACCAGGTTTGAGAAGTATTTTACATAATCTAAACTATCTCAGGGCTGCTATGGGCAAAGACATTCTCATTCCTCATGAACTTGCAGAGAGGGGATATTATTTCCCCTAGTATTGTTCATAGGATGAAGAGGCTGCAGGGCATAGCCAAAACTAGGTACAAGAAAAAATATCATATCAGATTGAAATTTTGCTTTAAGTATTTAAGAAAGCTGCATATCATGTTGCTTAAACAATAGATATACACTAAATAAATGTTAAATAATAACAATGATTTGCCAAAGACTGATGGAAACCATGGTAAAATAGTTCTCTGAAAATGGTTATTTCACTTCCCCCAGCCAGTGAAGGGGAAGGAAAAGACTAAGCCTAGAGGCTTGCTGTAAAACAATCAATTTCAGGGAACTTTCAAGAGAATAACTTCCAATATATTAATTATTTTAGAATTTTCATAAGTGATAAAATATCCATTTCTTTAAATGATAGTTACAAAACATATGATAGTAACCGATTTTAAATAGATTTTCCACATGCTTCCAGTTGTTCAGTTTATACTCTGAATAACGAGCCAAATCTCAGTACTACAATCTCAGAACTTTTTATTCATTAATTAGTATTAACTGAGAAGACACAGCTGACATCTCAGAAGGGTTTAGATCTTTCCTCCCATCCTTTTAAATAAATTTCTTTTTTTTCTTTTGCTTAAGGGAGTAAACAAGATAATCTTAATATTCAGAACATAGGTGATGGCTAAATAATTTTGAATGAAACTTCACAAAATCTATAGAACATGTCCCATACAGCTGACAGAATTTCAAAACATAGCTCATACAATTTTTACAAATTGCACAATACATAATTTAGAAAATGATATAACACTTTAAATAAATTATATGTAATTAGAAGAAATATAAACATCTTTAGGCTGAGTAAACTTAAGATCTAGTTTTTGATTTAAAATCAAATCAAATACAGATTTAAATTTCTAGCAGTAATACTTCAATATTAAAGATTTATGTACATATATTTCTAAAATCTTGTGTCTAAATAAATAATCAAGTTCATAATTTTAACATGTACCAGTTAAAAGTGATTGTAGTCTCATACAATTTAGAATCAGATTTCCTACTTAAATGCATACAAATTTAAAGTTGCATCTTTGGGGGAAACTTTTAAATCAGAGTCCCCCCCCCAAAAAAATATAGGCCTTCACTTTGAAACTTTCTGACATTCAAATATATTCTCCTGGATTCCAAATTTTTTTATGGTATCAGAAAACTACCAAAGCGTCTCTGTGCAGCACTCTAAAGGGCAGGGGTCTCTGGTTCTGGTACAGTAGAATCTTGTCCAGCTACAGTCAATTTTTAAACTTTGAGGTATTCAAATTCTCTCTCCCTTGCAGGGGGGAGTGAAAGGCATCTGGGAACTATCCAGGACGTAAAAGACAATAAAGAATCTCTTTTTAGAACTTGGGTTTAGGGAGTGCTGTCCAGTAGAAGAGGGAACTACTTGGACAGATTTATTTCCTTTGTAGAAAAGGGGATTATAAGAATACATCAGCCATATTGAAGATTTGGTTCCAGACCATTGTATTGGTTTCCCAGTGCTTATAAAGGTTATGTTTGTATAGTATTGTAGTCTCTTTAATATGCAATAGTATTATTTAAATTAATTAATTTAATTTTTAATTAAAAACCTTCAATTTGTTAAAAACAATCAAGTAAACCCTGCAATATCTGCAAAGCATAATGGGAAGGAGAACTGTCTGTTTGTGGGAAGGCCTCTCCTATTGCAGTCAATTCATACCTTAATAACCTCTACCTTTTCTCTTCTGAATTCTTATTTCCTTTAGGCCCTGAGATGATGATAAATTAAGGACAGGGGAGAACTTTCTAGAAATTATTGATAACTATCAAATGCTCCCATTGCTTCCCCACTCCCAGTTAAGTTTTGAAAGTAATAACCAAGAAACCATAAAAGAAAGAGGACAGAGAGCCAATGTCTCAGTCTGTGTATTTTTTGGAATAAGAAACTGCCTGTAAGAGGAGATTTAGTTGTGGACAATTAGAATTACTACTTCTCCTTTTAACCCTGAGAGATCCACTTGGGGAATCTGGACTGCCAACTTGAGAGTTTGGGCAAAGAGAACAATTTAGATATACTGATTGTCTCTGCCTACCATAGAGGTAAGTATATATATACACACATACACATATATGTATATATACACACATACATCTATCTATCTTTATTTGTGTCTAAAGAGAACCATGGAGGGGGGAGATAGACAAAAAAACGGAAATTTATAATATTACCTTATTATATATTTATTAAAAATGAAGATATAGTTGATTTAATGCTAGAACAATAAAATTATGATGGGAATATTTTACAAAATCAGATAAAACAGAAAATTCATTTGTAGGAACAAAAGATCTAGATACTGAAGAAAATAGTGGGGGAAAACTATTAGGAATGAATATATAGTATTTCAGACTCCAAATTATATTGTAAAATAGTAACTATAAAAGTTATTTGATACTAGCTAAAAATAGAAAAATAAAGCAATTAAGCAGATTTAATAAATATGAATCAGGTATAATAAAAAGAATAGTAGCTCTGTGAAAAATCTAGAACATAAATACTTTTAGAGTTCCATATTTGATGGAAACTGCTAGGAAAACTGGAAAGCAGGTTGGCGTCAACGAGGCTCAGGTAAGTATCTTGCAACAAGTAGCACTCAGTACTTAATTATATCTATGATGTCATTGAATTAGAAGTTCCTTCCAATAGTGCAAATCATAGCTAATGTCTGCCTATACTGTCTAACTCGTATTTGTTTTCCAATCAATTTCCCTTTGAAGTCCACGAAATGGAAAGGTTATGTTTATTACATCTCTAAAATTATGAGGGCACTTATTCCTGATGCCATGATCAATCTATCTTCTCCTTATGCTTTTCCTGGATGACATCTTTTTTTCTGTTTTTTCTTTGAAGCCTCTCATTGGTTATTTGTTGCATCTGGCTTACATCTATGGACATTTAGGTGATATAATGTATAGAATGCTGGACCTAGAATTCAGGAAGATCTGCATTCAAATCCAGCCTTAGACACTTATTAACTGTGTAACCTTGGACAAGTCACTTAATTCTGTGCCTCAGTTTCCTCTTCTATAAAATGAACTAAGAGAAGGAAATGGCAAATCCATTATCTTTGGCAACAAAACATGAAATGGGCTCACAAGAATTTAGACGTGACTGAATAATATAAATGTGGAAACTTTGCATCAGGTTAGGAATGAGGCAAATTGGGGACTTCCGGCCAAGATGGTGGTGAGGAGGCACACAGCTGTGTAAGCTCCGCATTTTCTCTCAGAATCCATCTCATTACAAGCCTCTGAATTAATGCCTGACTGAAAAAAAAACCCACAAACAGTTACCAAGAGAAGACATCCTTGAGATTCGCCAGGAAAGGTCTGTTTTTGCTCGAGGGCGGGGCGGTTTTAGATCGGGCACAGGCTGAGGGCAGCAGCAGTGAGAGCTCGGAAGGCAGCTCACAGCTGAGCAGACCGGAGGGGATTGGGGTGTGATCTCAGCCAGCTCTGTGAGGAGAGCTTCACTACAGGATTGGATACTCTGCCCTGGCAGCAAGTCAGTAGCCCAGCAGAGAAGCTAAAAACAGGGGTGGGGGGTGAAGAATACAACCCCAAACAGCTGGAGTTCCTTGGGACCTGGCTACCCCTCCCCCACAGCGTCTCAGCACACTCTCAGAGTCTCAGAGCGCAGGTGCAGCACAGTCCTGCTAGTGCCTCGCTGCTGCCCCCACAGTCTGTAGAGAAAGCTCAGTAACGCCACCCAGCCCCTCCCCCAAAACAGATTCCATTTGGTTTTTTTTCCCCTTTTTTTTCTTTGCTAGTTTGTCTCTGATTCTTCTCTGACAAAATGAGCAAAAAGTTAAAAAGGACTTTAACGATTGACAGCTTTTATACAGACAGAGACCAGACTCTAAACCCTGAGGAGACTAAAAACAGATTATCTTCAGGTGAATCCCCACAGGAAGAGATCATCTGTTCCTCAGCACAGATGAATCTCGTAGAAGAAATTAAAAAGGCTCTCACAAGAGAGCTACAAGAAAAATGGGAAAAGGAGAGGGAAGCTTGGCAAGAGAGTCTGGAGAAGTCATCCCACTCATTTAAAGACAGAGTGGATAAAGAAATAAAATCCTTGAAAAATAGGATTAGTGAACTGGAAACAGAAAATGGCTCTCTAAAGAATAAAATTGGCGAAATGGAAAAACATTCCATAGAACAATTTGGACAATTAGAAAAAGATATAAAAAAGTGAGTGAAGAAAACACTTCATTGAAAATAAGAATAGAACAAATGGAATTGAATGACTCGAGGAGACAAGAAGAATCAGTCAAGCAAGACCAAAAAAACCAAACAATGGAGAAAAATGTGAAATACCTTCTGGGGAAAACAACAGACCTGGAAAACAGGTCTAGGAGAGACAATCTGAGAATCATTGGACTCCCAGAAAAATACGATGAAAAAAAGAGCCTGTACACTATTTTCCAGGAAATTATCAAAGAGAACTGCCCAGAAGTCATAGAAAGAGAGGGTAAAATAGACGTTGAAAGGATTCATCGATCACCCACTGAAAGGGATCCTAAAATCAAAACACCAAGAAATATAGTGGCCAAATGCCAGAACCCTCAAACAAAGGAAAAATACTCCAAGCAGCTAGAAAAACCCAATTCAAATATAAAGGAGCCACAATAAGGATCACCCAAGATCTAGCAATATCCACATTAAAAGATCGAAGGGCCTGGAATATGATATTCCGAAAGGCTAAGGAACTCGGTATGCAACCAAAAATAACTTACCCAGACAGAATGAGCATCTTTTTCCAGGGAAGAAGATCGTCATTCAACGAAATAAGTGAATTTCACCTATTTTTGGTGAAAAAACCAGAACTTAACAAGAAGTTTGATCTGCAAATATAGAACTCAAGAAAAACCTAAAAAGGTAAAAAGAAATCTTGGGAACTATATTTATGCTGTAAAGATGTATAAAAAATACATGTATACCTTGTTCTAGAAATTAGAGGTGGAAAGGACATTGTATCAGAAAAAGGGTAAAGTGGGGGTACTATATCTCACAAAGAGGCAAAGGAAACCTATTATATCTAAGAGAAAGAATGGAGGGGGATGAATATAGTGGGTATTTTGCTGCTATAAGAATTGACTTTAAGAGAAAAAATTTTAGACATATTCAATATATGGTGAAACTTCTCCCATCTCATTGAAAAGTGAGAAGGGAAAAGTGAAAAGGGAAGGAATAAGCTAAGCAGAAGGGAATACAGAAACTGAGAGGGAAAGGAGTAAGATAGGGGGAGGAACTCTAAGGTGGGGAGGAGGGATACTAAAAAGGGAGGGCTGTGAGAAGCAAGTGGTGCTCACAAGTTTAATACTGGGAAGGGGGGTAATGGGGAAAGGAGGGAGAAAAGCATAAACAGGGGTTAACAAGATGGCAAGCAATACAGAATTGGTAATTTTAACCATAAATGTGAACGGGGTAAACTCCCCCATAAAGAGGAAGTGATTAGCAGAATGGATTAAAAGCCAGAATCCTACAATATGTTGTTTACAGGAAACACACCTGAAGCAGGGAGATACATGCAGAGTAAAGGTAAAAGGATGGAGCAAAATCTACTATGCTTCAGGTGAAGTCAAAAAAGCAGGGGTAGCCATCCTGATCTCAGATCAAGCAAAAACAAAAATTGATCTAATTAAAAGAGATAAGGAAGGGCACTATATCTTGCTAAAGGGTAGCATAAATAATGAAGCAATATCAATATTAAACATATATGCACCAAGTGGTGTAGCATCTAAATTCTTAAAAGAGAAATTAAGAGAGCTGCAAGAAGAAATAGACAGCAAAACTATAATAGTGGGAGATCTCAACCTTGCACTCTCAGAATTAGATAAATCAAACCACAAAATAAATAAGAAAGAAGTCAAAGAAGTAAATAGAATACTAGAAAAGTTAGATATGATAGATCTCTGGAGAAAACGAAATGGAGACAGAAAGGAGTACACTTTCTTTTCAGCAGTTCATGGAACCTATACAAAAATAGACCATATATTAGGACATAAAAACCTCAAACTCAAATGCAGTAAGGCAGAAATAGTAAATGCATCCTTTTCAGACCACGATGCAATAAAAATTACACTCAACAAAAAGCCAGGGGAAAGCAGACCAAAAAATAATTGGAAACTAAATAATCTCATACTAAAGAATGATTGGGTAAAACAGCAAATCATAGACATAATTAATAACTTCACCCAAGAAAATGACAATAATGAGACATCATATCAAAATGTGTGGGATGCAGCCAAAGCGGTAATAAGAGGAAATTTCATATCTCTAGAGGCTTACTTGCATAAAGTAGAGAAAGAGAAGGTCAACGAATTGGGCTTGCAACTAAAAATGCTAGAAAAGGAACAAATTAAAAACCCCCAGTCAAACACTAAACTTGAAATTCTAAAAATAAAAGAGATAAATAAAATTGAAAGTAAAAAAACTATTGAATTAATTAATAAAACTAAGAGTTGGTTCTATGAAAAAACCAACAAAATAGACAAACCCTTAGTAAATCTGATTTAAAAAAGGAAAGAGGAAAATCAAATTGTTAATCTTAAAAATGAAAAGGGAGAACTCGCCACTAATGAAGAGGAAATTAGAGCGATAATTAGGAATTACTTTGCCCAACTTTATGGCAATAAATTCGACAACTTAAATGTAATGGAAGAATACCTTCAAAAAATATAGCTTGCCCAGATTAACAGAGAAAGAAGTAAATGTCCTAAACAGTCCCATCTTAGAAAGAGAAATGGAACAAGCTATTTATTAACCAACTCCCTAAGAAAAAATCCTCAGGACCAGATGGATTTACATGTGAATTCTACCCAAACATTTAAAGAACAATTAACTCCAATGCTATATAAACTATTTGAAAAAAATAGGGATTGAAGGAGTCCTACCAAACTCCTTTTACGACACAGACATGGTACTGAATACTCAAACCAGGTAGGCTGAAAACAGAGAAAGAAAATTATAGGCCAACTCTCTCTAATGAATGTCGATGCTAAAATCTTAAATAAAATATTAACGCAAAAGATTACAGAAAATCATCCCCAGGATAATACATTATGATCAAGTAGGATTTATACCAGGAATGCAGGTCTGGTTCAATATTAGGAAAACTATTAGCATAATTGACTATATCAATAAGCAAACTAACAAAAACCATATGATCATCTCAATAGATGCAGAAAAAGCATTTGATAAAATCCAACATCCATTCCTAATAAAAACACTTGAGAATATAGGAATAAATGGACTTTTTCTTAAAATAGTCAGGAGCATATATTTAAAACCATCAGTAAGCATTATATGCAATGGGAAAAAACTGGAACCTTTCCCAGTAAGATCTGGAGTGAAGCAAGGTTGCCCACTGTCATCATTATTATTCAATATTGTATTAGAAACACTAGCCTTGGCAATAAGAGTCCAGAAAGAGATTAAAGGAATCAGAATAGGCAGTGAGGAAACCAAACTATCACTCTTTGCAGATGATATGATGGTATACTTAGAGAACCCTAGAGACTCTATGAAAAAGCTATTAGAAATAATCCATAACTTTAGCAAAGTTGCAGGTTATAAAATAAATCCCCATAAATCCTCAGCATTTTTATACATCACCAACAAAATCCAACAGCAAGAGATACAAAGAGAAATTCCATTCAGAATAACTGTCGACAGCATAAAATATTTGGGAATCTATCTACCAAAGGAAAGTCAGGAAGTATATGAGCTAAATTACAAAAAACTTTCCACACAAATAAAGTCAGACTTAAACAATTGTAAAAATATCAAGTGCTCCTGGATAGGTCGAGCGAATATAATAAAGATTACAATACTCCCTAAACTATTTATTTAGTGCTATACCAATCACACTTCCAAGAAAATATTTTAATGATCTAGAAAAAATAACAACAAAATTCATATGGAATAATAAAAGGTCAAGAATCTCAAAAGAATTAATGAAAAAAATCAAATGAAGGTGGCCTAGCTGTACCTGATCTAAAACTATATTATAAAGCAGCAGTCACCAAAACCATTTTGGTCTTGGCTAAGAAATAGATTAGTTGATCAGTGGAACAGGTTAGGTTCACAAGACAGAATAGTCAACTATAGCAATTTAGTGTTTGACAAACCCAAAGATCCTAACTTTTGGGATAAGAATTCATTATTTGACAAAAACTGCTGGGATAACTGGAAATTAGTATGGCAGAAATTAGGCATGGACCCACACTTAACACTGTATACCAAGATAAGATCAAAATGGGTCCATGATTTAGACATAAAGAACGAGATTATAAACAAATTCGAGGAACATAGGATAGTTTATCTCTCAGACTTGTGGAAGAGGAAGAAATTTGTGACTAAAGACGAACTAGAGACCATTATTGATCACAAAATAGAAAATTTTGATTACATCAAATTAAAAAGCTTCTGTACAAACAAAACTAATGTAAACAAGTTTAGAAGGGAAGCAACAAACTGGGAAAACATCTTCACAGTTAAAGGTTCTGATAAAGGCCTCATTTCCAAAATATATAGAGAGCTGACTCTAATTTATAAGAAACCAAGCCATTCTCCAATTGATAAATGATCAAAGGATATGAACAGACAATTTTCAGATGATGAAATTGAAATCATTACCACTCATATGAAAGAGTGTTCCAAATCATTATTAATCAGAGAAATGCAAATTAAGACTACTCTGAGATACCACTACACACCTGTCAGATTGGCTAAGATGACAGGAAAAAATAATGATGAGTGTTGGAGGGGATGTGGGAAAACTGGGACACTGATACATTGTTGGTGGAGCTGTGAACGAATCCAACCATTCTTGACAGCAATCTGGAATTATGCCCCCAAAATTATCAAACTGTGCATACCCTTTGATCCAGCAGTTTCTACTGGGCTTATACCCCAAGGAGATACTAAAGAAGGGAAAGGGACCAGTATGTGCCAAAATGTTTGTGGCAGCCCTGTTTGTGGTGGCTAGAAGCTGGAAACTGAGTGGATGCCCATCAATTGAGAATGGTTGGGTAAATTGTGGTATGTGAATGTTATGGAATATTATTGTTCTGTAAAGAAATGACCAGCAAGATGAATACAGAGAAGCTTGGAGAGAATTACATGAACTGATGCTAAGTGAAATGAGCAGAACCAAGAGATCATTATATACGCCAACAACGATACTGTATGAAGATGTAATCTGATGGAAGTGGATTTCTTTGACAAAGAGACCTAATTCAGTTTCAGTTGATCAATGATGGACAGAAGCAGCTACACCCAAAGAAAAAACACTGGGAAATGAATGTAAACTGTTTGCATTTTTGTTTTTCTTCCCGGGTTATTTCTACCTTCTGAATCCAATTCTCCCTATGCAACAAGAAAACTGTTTGGATCTGCACACATACATTGTATCTAGGATATACTAGGACATATTCAACATATATAGGATTGCTTGCCATCTAGGGGAGGGGGTGGAGGGTGGGAGGGAAAAATCGGAACAGAAGTGAGTGCAAGGGATAATGCTGTAAAAAAATTACCCTGGCATGGATTCTGTCAATAAAAAGTTACTGTAAAAAAAAAAAAAGAAATGAGGCAAATTGTCTCCTTATCACAATTACAATTTAATATTGTACAAGAAAGCCTAAGTATAATGATAAGAAAAAAAGAAATCAAAGGAATTAGCACAGAAAAGGAGGACGCAGAACTGTCACTTTTTGTACATTATACAATGCTGACTTAGAGAATCCTAAAAAGTCAATCAAAAAAATAATCTGAATAACTACCAACTTCAGAAAATTGGTTTTATATAAAACAAACTCACATAAGTCATCAGCATTTTAATATATTGCCTTTAAAATTTATTAGGAAGAGATGGAGAAATTTTACTTGTAACTATAGGCAGTTAAAATATTTGGAATCTATATGCCAAGACATAGACAGAGGAAATCTATGACCAGAATTATGAAACACTTTTCACACATAGAAGGACTGATGTAAATAAATGGAGAATTATTTGAATTGCTTATAAATAGGCTAAGATATAATAGAACAAAAACAACACTATTTATATTATTTTACTTATTTAGTGCATTACTTACTTAAGCATTACATTATACAGCTAGAAAAAAAACAACAAAATTCATCTGGAGGAGCTATATGTCAAGAATATCATCGGAAGCAATAAATGGCATAAATAGTCAAATGGTTTGCCAATTTCTTTTTCTATCTCATTCTTCCTCTTTTTATTTTCTCTGTTTCTGTCTCTCTCTGTGTGTCTCTGTCTTTCTTTGTCTGCTGGTCTCTCTCTCTCTGTGTGGAGCCTGCCCAAAATTTTGGACGGTTTCCTCAGGGGCAAACTTTGCATATGATATTTGAGGGCAATCTCTGAAGACTTTGGAAGAATTGAACTAAAGTAGGAATACTGGTTATCTGGTACATGGAACCATGTGGAGGCACATAGATATCACATAGATGGCACAAATATGTTTATAGCTGGCCAAGGCTCAAGTAAATATGGGCCTGCACATATTATACAGGTTGTAGGGGAAACACAAAAATAATGAAAATAAAATACAGAAAAAGAATTCATACATTCCTGCAAGTTCTTTACCTTATCTCTCTATTCCACATAATTCCCCCCTTGTAATATGTAAATGATTTTTATCATATTTCTATGAAGAACTTATATACTATTCAAAATCAGTTAACATATCTATACATTGCTTGTCAAGTTCACAATCAAGATCATCCCTCTCTAATACATTCCAGCCTTTTCTCTGAAGGATCATCATTTTAATAGCATCTTCTGTATGCAATATTTTGATAGGGACCATTGAACTATTCTGTTTACTAATGTAATTATACAAGGTAGACATAGTGGCAATAGGATAATACCACTGATTGCAATAAGTTCATACTATAAAAATTGCTTCCACCAACTATCTTAGAAACAGTTATCACAGAACAGACTGGCATTTGGCAGACATAAAAATACAAAGATAAATGAACAAAGATGACAATTTAGGGAAACTGAGGCACAACATTACACACTCTCCTTCTGAATATTTGAATTATTGAATTACCTTCCCTAGATACCTGGGAGGTCTCAGCACCATAATTTTGGCCAGCCTAATGTGAAGCAAATAAATCAAAATGAAACTAGAAAGTGTAAGGGGCAAGTCTCTTCCTGACAACCCCAGAGTTATCAACAGTACAAAGGCCCTCATCTCAGCCAGAGAATACAGTTTGAGATGGACAGTTCACTGTGTTAGGTGGTCTTCAGTCATTTGTGCACTTAACTCAGCTTCTGCTTATATAGGGAGTAGCAGTGCTCAAGACAGCCCCATGCTAGGAGGAGCACCCGAAGTTTGTCAGGGATTTCAACAGAGGAAAAGAGTGGGGCCTGGAGTAGCTCTACTTGTCCGCTCTGATAGAACAGGAGCTGTTACTAGGATCCAGAAAAGATTTCTGAGCAGAAAATGCACAGTTAGACCATGAAGGCAGGCAAACCCCAAACTTTAGAGGTTTAATCTCAAAACTTCAATGTCCTTTGAAAATGCTGAGATACCAATTAAAAAACTGGGGTTACAGGGCTGGAGACTGCCAGTCCCAAGACAGGTGTGTCTATATCTTGGAGATTTCCTAAAAACAGGCAATTAGAGAATAGTCTATCAGAGCAATTCCAACAGAATAAGAGGTTTCAAAGCTAAAGCATAGTAAAAACAAAAAAGGACTGCTCAAGGACTTCCAATTCAATCTAAATTGGTGAGATAGGGGGTGGGGTAGAAGTACCTAAGGCAAAGTGAACAGAAAGCTAAGCGTTCCCACTCTTTTAGGTATTTTGCAAAAAATCCACCAGTTTCCCTAGTTCCCTATCTCTTCCTTTCCTTTTTCAGTCTCATGGAATGGAATCATCCAAAAAAAAGTAAATAGTCAAATAACCATCCCACATATAAATCTCAAGAGTGAATTAAAGTTCCTATACATAATAGACTAGTACAAGAGGAGTTTCCTTTAAAAAAATCCCTCAAACAATTACATATTCTGAAGTGAACATAGATATAAACATATTCTAACTTCCTTAACAGCAACAGTTACCAATTTTAACAATTTTTCTTCTAAATCTTAAGCACACAGTAATAGCTGACCAATCAGGGTTTAACAATCATTCATCAACCATTTCCAAATCCCCCATATCAGTCCAAATTACGTCAGGAGCATGGGCGATAGTCTCTCATTCAAAAACTGCTCCATGCTGGTAAGGGGTGGAGAATTGGCTCTCAGTCCAAACAGGGGAATGGGTATGGTGTGCTGACAATGATCAATGGGCTGATTCAGGTCTCAAAAGCAGATCAATATAGCTGTAATGTGACCAAAATCTGGAACAAAAAACCAAATCTAATAGATAAAGATTAGATCAGTCTGGAATTGCAACAACATGTGGGGTGGCCAGTATAGATTGGCCAGCAGTTCCTATGTGAAGGAATAAGTTTGCTTCACAGGACAGACAGATAGTTATAATTCTAGTAAATAGTAGTTAGGTTTCACAGACCATTGTGCTAATTATGCTCTTATCATTTAGAAACATTTAAAAAACCTGAATATTCATAGACGCAAATATCCAGTAACAGATAGATGACCAGGGCAAATACTCATTTGCCAAGTATTAAGGATATAATGATTACATATAACCAGGTGGGAAATAAGCAAAGATATGACATAATTGAATTGCATTAACAGTTCTTATTAACTATTGTTCTAATTATAGAAATCAGTCACAGGAAGAAAAAAATGCAAGAACATAACTCAACTTTCTTTTTTTTTTTTTTTTTTTTTTTATTTAATAGCCTTTAATTTACAGGATATATACATGGGTAACTTTACAGCATTAACAATTGCCAAACCTCTTGTTCCAATTTTTCACCTCTTACCCACCCCCACCCCCTCCCCTAAATGGCAGGATGACCAGTAGATGTTAAATATATTAAAATATAACTTAGATACACAATAAGTATACATGACCAAAACATTATTTTGCTGTACAAAAAGAATCAGACTCTGAAATATTGTACAATTAGCTTGTGAAGGAAATCAAAAATGCAGGTGTGCATAAATATAGGGATTGGGAATTCAATGTAATGGTTTTTAGTCATCTCCCAGAGTTCTTTTTCTGGGTATAGCTAGTTCAGTTCATTACTGCTCCATTAGAAATGATTTGGTTGATCTCGCATAACTCAACTTTCAACACATAAGAGAGTGGAGCTTTAAAACTCCCAAACAGTATTAACTATAAGCCCAAAGAATTTTACATCTAATACCAAATTATATTAACCAAGTTTCAGACATATCCTAAACAGATATTTACCATAACCTTATATTGCTAACAGTAAAAAATTTATCCCAGAAAATTCACACAATTCTTACATACCCAAGTAGATGTTGAATCTTAAATAAGTTGAATATTATACCAATCATTTTGCTTTTAAAATACACAGAAAAATCCCAAACTACATATTGTTCACAAGGAAAACATTTTCAAAAGGAAGAAGGCATTCTTGGAGTCCCTTTCAGATAACTTCCTATTTTCACATAAAAAGAATCTGAAAAGTTCTTGAAAACATCAACTAAACTTTTTGAAATAACCCTTTCAAATTATATATCACATTTCTGATCATATTCTTTTTTATTATTATAGCTTTTTATTTCAAATTATATGGGAATTTATAGCATTGAAATTAAACCTTTTTTTCCAATTTTCCCCTTATCCCCTCCCTAGATGGATTAAATACAAGAAAATGTTAAAGTATAAATTAAAATTAAAATAAGTAACATGTCCAAACCATTATTTTCTGCACAAAAAAATCAGACTTTGAAAAAAACAATTAGCCTGAAGGAAATCAAAAAAATGAGCAGACAAAAATAGGGGATTGGGAAATCTATGGTGGTTCATAGTCATCTTCAGAGTTCCTGAGTGTAACTGGTTTCAATTCATTACTGCCTATTGGAACTATTTGGTTCATCTCATTGTTGAAGATGGCCAGGCCTATCAAATTGATTATTATATATAATTGTTGCTGAATACATAATGATCTCCTGGTCCTGCCATTTCCTCGCATCAGTTCATTAAGTCCTCCAGGCCTTTCTGAAATCATCCTTTGGTCATTTCTTTTGAACAATAATTTCCATAATATTATATACCACAAATTTATTCACCATTCTCCAATTGATGGGCATCCACTAGTTTCAATTTCTGGCCACTACAAAAAGACCTGCCACAAACATTTTGCATGTGGTCCTTTCCCTTCTTTAAATCTCTTTGGGATATAGGCCCAGTAGTAACATCGGATCAAAGGATCACAGTTTAATAACTTTTTGAGATAGTTCCAAATTCCTCAGAATGGCTGGAGTATTCACAACCAAACAATGTATCAGTGTCCCTGTTTTCCCACATCCCCTCCAACATTCTGCATTATCTTTCCCCATCATTCTAGCCAATCTGACAGGTGTGTAGTGGTATCTCAGAGTTGTCTTAATTTGCATTTCTCTGATTAATAATGACTTGGAGCATGATCATATTCTTTAATATTCATAACCATTATGTATTTAAAGAAACAAATATTCAGTCAATTAACATCTTGTAAGAGCAGCCTGTCCCTTTAAATCACATTTGCTTTCTTTAGCCAAAAGCGGCTGCAGCTTTCCACTGCTACTCTGCTGCTCTCTCCCCACAAAAACAGATCTCATATCACAGCTATCTCTCTGTGACTACCCTTTCCAACCAGTTCCTTCTTTTTCCCATTGATTTCTTCTTTCCCATCTCTCTGTCTCTCTCCTCCCAATGCCTACTTGCTTAAACCTTCTCCAACATACTTTAAACACTCCCAAACCAATAACTCTTCTGACTAGATGCTTCATTTAAACTATTAATTGCTTTTGTGAATTTTGTGCTTTCCCCCTTGTCTTTAAATCACCTTTTAAAAAACTTTAAACTTCAAGATTCACAATTAATTTTGAACCAAATTTCATAAAACTTATAATATAGTTTACAAATTACCCAATACTTTTTTTTTTTTTAAATTTAATAGCCTTTTATTTACAGGATATATACATGGGTAACTTTACAGCATTAACAATTGCCAAACCTCTTGTTCCAATTTTCACCTCTTACCCCCCCCCCCCAAATGGCAGGATGACCAAGATTTAAATATATTAAAATATAACTTAGATACATAAAAGTATATTGACCAAAACATTATTTTTGCAAAAAAGAATGACTCTGACTTTTTACAATTATTGTGAAGGAAACGGGTTGCATAAATATAGGGATTGGGAATTCAATTAATGGTTTTTAGTCATCTCCAATTCTTTTTCTGGGTAAGCTAGTTCATTCATTACTGCTCCATTAGAAATGATTTGGTTGATCCATTGCTGAGGATGGCCTGATCCATCAGAACTGGTTCCATCTAGTATTGTTGTTAAGTATATAAGTCCTGGTCCTGCCATTTCCCCAGCATCAGTTCGTGTAAGTCTCTCCAGGCCCTGAAATCATCCTGTTGGTCATTTCACAGAAAATATTCCATAATTTTTCTTATACCACAATTTATTCAGCCATTCTCCAACTGATGGACATCCATTCAGTTTCCAGTTTTTACCATCAAAAGGGCTGCCACAAACATTCGTGCACATACAGGTCCCTTTCCTTCTTTATAATCTCTTTGGGATATAATCCCAGTAGTAACACTTGGATCAAAGGGGAATCACAGTTTGATAACTTTTGACATAGTTCCAAACTTCTAAAAATGGTTGGATTTTCACAACCCACCAACAATGAATCAATGTCCCAGTTTTCCCCATCCCCTCCAACAATCACATTATTTTTCCTGTCATCTTAGAATCTGACAGGTGTGTAGTGGATCTTAGGTTGTCTTAATTTGTTTCTTATTAATAATGACTTACATCTTTTTCATATGACTAGAAAAGTTTCAATTTTTCATCTGAAATTGTCTGTTAACCGACCATTTTTCAATTGGAGAATGGCTTGATTTTTTTAAATTATTAATTTCTATATTTTTTAAATGAGGCCTTTCAGAACCTTTGACTGTAAAAAATATTTTCCCAGTTTATTCTTCCTTCTAATCTTGTCTGCATTAGTTTTGTTTTGGAAAAACTTTTATTTTAATCGAAATTTTCTATTTTGTGATCAGTAATGATCTCTGTTCTGTTTGGTCATAGACCTTCCCTTCCAAGGTCGAATAAAACATCCTATGTTCCTTAATTTATTAATAATTTATTCTTTATGCCTGGTCCCCTTTTTTGCCTTATCTTGGTGTACGGCATTAAGTATGGATCAATCCCTAGTTTTGCCATATTGTTTCCAATTTTCCCCAATTTTTATCAAACAGTAAGTTCATCCAAAAGCTGGGATCTTTGGGTTTCAAAGACTAGGTTGCTTATTTGTTGACTTTTTTCCCTAGAACCCAATCTTTCCACTGATCAACTAATCTATTCCTTAGCCAATACCAAAAGGGTAACTGCTGCTCTATAATTAATTTTAGATCTGGGAAAGCTAAACCATCATTTGATTTTTTTTCATTAACCCTTGAAATTTTGACCTTTTGTTTTCCATATGAATTTTGTTTTATTTTCAGGTCATTAAAATGTTTTTGGGAGTCTGATTTATAGCCTAAATAAATAGATTGTTTAGGAATATTGTCATCTTTATTATATTTTCGTACCAAGAGCAAATATTTTTCAATTGGTTAGATCAGACTTAATTTGTGTAAAAGTTCAATTTTGCTCATAAAGTTTCTGATTTTCCCCGGCAGATAGATTCCTAAATATTTTATATTATCAGTAGTTACTTTAAATGGAATTTCTCTTTGTAATTGACTGTTGGATTTGTTAGTGATATATAAGAATGCTGATGACTTATGGGGTTTTTTATAAACAACTTTCTAAAGTTTGGATTATTTTTAAAACTTTTTAAGGAACTCGGGTTCTTGATACCATCATGTCATCCAAAGGTGATAATTTGGCTTCCTCATTCCTATTCTTTTCCTTTAACTTTTCCAGCTCTTATTGCTATAGCTGGGTTTCTAATACAAATTAAATAGTAACGGTGATAGTGGGCAACCCCTCCAGATCTTATTGGGAATGGTTGCGTTTGTCTCCATTAATATGTGCTTACTGATGGTTTAAATAATGCTGGATTATTTTTAAGGAAAAGTCCATTTTTCTTCTCGGTTTTTAATAGAAGATGTTGGATTTTTAAATCTTTTTCTGCATCTATTGGAATGTCAATGGTTTTGTTAATTTGGTTATTAAATGGAATTATATTTATAGTTTTCCTAATATTGAAAAACCTTTCCTGGTATAAACCTACTTGATCTAGTGTATCTTGGGATGATTTTCTGTAGTCTTTTTTGTAATATCTTATTTAAGATTTTAGCATCAATATTCTTAGGGGGTCATAATTTCTTTTCTGTTTTCAGCCTACCTGGTTTAGGTATCATACCTGTCGTCATGAAGGAATTTGGGGGATCCTTCATTCTATTTTATCAAATAATTTATATAGCATTAGGCCAATTTTTTTAAATGTTTGGTAAAATTCACAGTAAACCATCTGGTCCGGGTTTTTCTTAGGGAGTTGTTTAATTGCCTGTTCTTTTCTTTTTCTGAAATGGACTATTCAAAACAATTTACTTCTTCCTCTGTTAGTCTGGGAAGTCTTTTTTTGGAGGTAGTCATCCATTTCACTTGGTTATCAAATTTATTGGCATAAAGGTTGGGAAATAATCTATTATTTTCTAATTTCCCTCTTCATTGGTAAGTTCTCCTTTTTTTTAAGACTACTAATTTATTTCCCTCCCTCCTTTTTTCTAACGATTTCCAAAAATCTATTTTTTTTTTTCATAGAACCAACTCTTTTTATTAATTAGTTCAATGTTTTTACTTTCAATATTTTTAATTTCTCCTTTTTTAATTTTAAATTTCAATTTAGTATTTGATTGGGGGGTTTTAATTTTCTTTTTTAGTTTTTTAGTTCCAAAATTCATTAATCTTTTTCTTTTCCTGTTTTATTCAAGTGTTTCAAGTATAAATTCCTCTTATTACCCTTTGGCTGCATCCACAAATTTTGGTATGATTCCATCATTGTCATTATCTTAGTGAAATTAAATTGGTTCATAATTTGCTTTTCCCAATATTTTTTAAGATGGATTGTTTAGTTTCAATTATTTTTTGGTCTATTTCCCCAACTTTTTGAATGTAGTTTTTATTGCATCTGATCTGAAAAGAAAGCATTTACTATTTTGCTTTTTCATTTAATTTTGAGTCTTTATGTCCTAATTAGGTCAATTTTAATAGGTTCCATAATTTGGAAGAAAGTATATTCCCTTCTCCATTCAATTTTCTCCAAAAGATCCAACATACCTAATTTTTCTAATATTTCATTTTTTTTAATTTCTTTCTTATTTGTTTTTGGTTTGTTTGTCTAATTCTAGGTGCAAGGTTGGATTCCTACTATTACAGTTTTGTTGTCTTTTCTTCCCTCTTTAACTTCTCCTTTAGGAAGTTGTTGCCATACCACTTGGTGCATATGTTTAATATTGATATTGCTTGTTGTTTTTCCCAGCAGGATGTAGTTACCTTCCTTATCTCTTTTAATTAGATCAATTTTACTTTGTTGATCTGAGATAGGGATGGCTTCTCCCTTTTTGCACCTAAGCATTAGATTTTGTATTTTTTACTTTTTATCTTTGTATCCCCCTCTTAAATGTTTTTGTAAACAACATTGTAGGGTTCTGACTTTTGATCCAGTCTGTATCTGCCTCCCTTTTGGGGTTCATCCCATTTACATTTGGTTGAATTACTAAACCTTATTTCCCATCCTAATAACCCCAGATTGTGCTTTATTATTCTTGCCTCCCCCCAACCCTCTTTTCCCTTTTAAACTTATGTCCCTCTTGTTCACGTCTTTCCTCTTTATAAATCCCCCTCCCCTTTGGTCTTTCCCCTTTCCTTCCCTTATTCTCTTTTCTTTTCCCTTTTCCCTCTCCCCTTTTTAATGGGCGAGGAATTTTTCTAAAACAAATGTCAATTTTTTTCTTTGAGCCAACTCTGAGAGGAAGATTCACAATGTTCCTCCCCCTCCTAAATTTCAGATATGATAAGTTTCTTACCTCTTTGTGGGATGTGGCCCTCTTTTTATCCCTCCTTCCCACCTTGTTCTGCCATCATCCCCTTTTCCAATTCTTCCCTTTTTATGTTTATCAGTACAATCAAATTAACATTATTCTTTTTGTTATCCACAAGAAATACAACTCAAAGTTATTTTCCTTTTCTGCATCTCTTAGGTTCTTTCTTGGAGATCAAATTTTTTTTGTTTAGTTCTGGTTTTTTTCTTAAAACAAATGGAATTCATTTGTTTCATTAAAATCCTCTTCTTCCTGAAGAAAATGCTCACTTAGCTGGGTAGTTTATTCTTGGCTGTTAAGTTCTTGTTTTCGAAATCATTTCCAGGCCCTTCTTTCCTTTAATGTGGGGCCAGATCTTGGGGATCCTTATTTGGGCACCTCGGTATTTAAATTTTTTTTCTTTAAAATTTTTTCCTTAATTGATGTTCTGAAATTTTGCCACAATATTCCTTGGGGTTTTTATTTTAGGTTTCTTTCAGAATGTTCATAATTTTTCAATGCCTATTTACCTTCTGATTCTATTACATCTAAAGTTCTCTTTGATGATTTCTTGTAAAAAATAGTATCACTTTTTTTTCATCATAGTTTTCAAAAGTCCAATAATCCGGATTATCTCTCAGATCTATTTTAATCTGTCATTTTGAATAGAAAATTCTGGTTTTTTCCAGTTTGTCATTTTTTTGTTTTTGCTTATGATTCTTTGGTCTCAATGAATCATTAGTTTCAATTTGTTCAGTTCTAATTTTTAAAGAATTATTTTCTTCAATAGCTTTTTACTTCTTTCTGTATATGTCCAATTAGTTTTTTGAATGTAGTTTTGGTCTGTGGAATTTTTTTCCATTTCACTAATTTTTTTTTTTTTTTTAGTGAATTATTTTCTTTTTCAATTCCAAGATCCTACTTTCTTTTGTCTTTGTCTTTTCCAATTACAGATCCTACTTTTTCGAGTTCTTTGTCTTTTCCAATTCACAAATCCTACTTTCTAGTGAATTCTTTATTTTCAATTCACAACTTACTTTCCTGAGATTTTTATTTTTTCCAATTCACCAATTTTCTTTCCCCTGCACTTCCTGGAATTTTTAACTTTTCAATTATATTTCAGGAAGTTGTTCCTTTGTAAGGCTTCTTTCCTTTCCCCATTTATTTCTAACTCTCTTTTGAGACTTTTTAATGGTTCTTCAGAGAGCATTATGTAAGGAGGACAGTCTGATGCATTTTTCTTTGGGTTCTTCAGGTTTCTGACCTGCTCTTTTCTGCATAAAGCTGTGATTCTTTTCATCTTTTTATTCATGTTTAAAGCCTTTAGGGTAGGTCTCCTAGGCAAGGGGTTACCAGCTTCCTCTGCAGAGCAGGGAAAGATGTAAACCGATTTTCCGCCTGAGGTAAAGGGTGTCTTGAGTTTTCCCTTCCCCAACAGGAGGTGGATTCGCACTGGCCCAGCTATCAAACTGCTTTAGGGCTGAGTGGATTATCATTGCCCTCGGCTAGGACTTGGTGAAAGTGTCACCCCCGGCGGAGCCCTTGTGGGACTGTGGGTTTTGGCTGACCCCAGAAGCAGGGCCCACAAATCGCCCAGCGTCTCCCCTGATGAAATCGGCCCTGGAAAAGCCATGGCCCCAAGCCATCCCCACTGCCAGATTGGAGGCTAACCCGGGCTGGTCCTCCTGCTGTGCAGGATCCCGCCCCAAGGAAAAAGCCTGTACGGGGTTGGGGCTGGCCTTTACTGAGATCTGTGCCTTCACCCTGGTTTGAAACTCTCCCGGCATTTCCCTCTCCCATCCCCGATCTCCCCCCTGGCCCCGGAACCAACCTTTTTGGGGCAGATTTTCTTGGCCTGGTTGTTCTACTTTTATATTTAAATTGTGCCAAGACTATTTTTTGAGGCTCGATATAAATTGATAAAAGAGGGTGGAAGAGCTTAAAAAGGGTGTGTTTCTCCTTCTGGCTCCCCCCACCAATACTTTTAGAAAGCAACATGCCATTTAAGTAGGGAGATACAAAGACGACCCCCCCCCCAAGGTAAGCTACTGGCATTTTGTTTAATAACCTATATTTTTAATTTGAAGTCTAACCAAATAATAAAAAAGTTTTTTTCTCTTCAGTTGTAAAGGCCACAATATTCAAACAATTCTTAAGATTTTATCCTCTTAATAAATCTAACATGTGCAAAGCAACAGTAAAATTATTTCCCCCAATTTCAAAATTATAGTACCTCTTTAAAATATAGTAAGTTCCCAAAACTCTTGATCAAATGTTGCAGACAAACAATTACGCAGTTTAGCCTTCTTAAACTTTCTGTTCTCTAATTCCATGAAAGCAAACTTGCTAATAATGATTTTTCTTTCTTCTCCTGGGAAAATTTTTTTTCTTTTAGAAATATGACTAGTTTTCCCACAAGTGCAACAGGCCAGAGAGCCCCCATATTCAGCTATTTACCTCTCTTACTCTATTTTTATTCCTCCCTTCAAATATCTATTTCCAATCCTAAGTTTCCAATCTTAAAACATATGCTAATTTAAAGTTATTTTAAAATTAACCAGTACTTTAGTCTGTGAAATTTCCTAAAATCTACCTAGATATTTCATTCAAACTTTTTTTCTTTAGTAAGCCAGGAAAGAGTTAAGCACCAATCCTTGCTTTACCTTGAATTTTTTTTTCCTCTGGCAGGAATCCACAAGCATGAATTATTGGTAACAGGGCTCCTTGTTGTGATAGTCCCTGTTCTTTTATTTTCTCAAAACTTTCCAAACTTTCAATCTATGTTTTTATTTTTTCCCCTTCTCTCCCCTTTCCTGCAAGGTCACTGCCAGAGGCAGAGGGGGAGAAAGAGAAAAAAGATTTTTTTTTCTTGAGAAGTCCAAAACTAGTTCCCAAATTACTTTACTATGATCTAAGACCAGTACATTCTGAGTCTCTCTGAAAGAATTACTATTTCCAATTCCCACAATTCAGCCTGATATTTTAAACACAGAGGCTGAATTCTTATCTCTTATGAGCTTGCTAACTTTTAACACAGAACAAAAGCAATGCAAAGCAGACACACACACAGACAAACACAAACTCTATTTTCACCTTTTACATACAGATTTAAGTCTGATATACCCAAATAGTCCTGGGATATACATCCTCCCAGTTTTCTTCCCTTTTATATCTGGGAAGTTCATCCCAGTCTTGAATTCTCTGGATAACATCCTGATACAAATTCTTGGACCGCTTCTATCCCATTTTACCACCTTGGACTCAGTCCAGATGTTGGTAGAGGCCCTTTGTTACCCTCACGCCCCTCAGCCACCCGAGAGCCTCCTAAGGAAAGTCCTTTATCATTGGGGTTGACAGCAGTCCACACCAAAAACAAATTTAGGAGGGCTAATTCCTTGGGGTCTCCCTCAACCCAGCCAATAGACCCCCAGACGTCCGAGAGCATTACCTTGAGTTTACATGTGTACATATCTTTCAGACTATGATGTTGGCCATCAGGACTCTACTTCCTTCAATCTTCAATTCTGCTTTCCACTCAGTGGTGACCCAAGGGTCGCTGTCTAAGAGGGGAGGGAGGCTGCTTATCCAGAGCCAGAGACCATGGAGAAAATTACTCTGTGGGTGCCTGTCCCTGTTTGGAGTGCACATAACCGTCTCCCCCAAAGACCTCATCCTGGATGAGCCCCCAACTGTGAGGGATGTAGAAGACCCTTACCCAAAATGACTACTCAGAGATCACTCAAAATAGAAAACAGAAAAGTTGTTTATTAAAACCTTTGGAGGATGAGCCGTCCCATCACAAGATAAAAAAGAGAAAGCTCATGGTAGGAGGGCTAAAGAAGTAGTAAAGATACATAACTTTTATATAAGAGATTACATCACAAATAAGAGAGCATTGAGAAGGGGAGGGGGAGGCATCTAATTGGTTGTTGCTATTTGGAGAGATTGGAATGGAAGGTTTCTCTTTCCTCAAATCACCTGATTTCTAGCAAACAGAAAATCAGGCCTTCAGGCTTAATCAAGTAGATAGTGGCCAAGCTAATAGACTAAATATCAATAAATGTCAAATACTGATAAATGTCATCAGCTCAGGTTAGATAAATATGTTTATAGCTGTCCAAGGCTCAAGTAAATATGGGCCTGCACATATTATACAGGTCATAGGGGAAACACAGAAATAATAAAAATAAAATACAGAAAAAGAATTCATACATTCTTGTAAGTTCTTCACCTTATTTCTCTATTGCACACAAGATAAAGAGTGAGGGAATGTAAGAGGAGTAAAGTACTTTTTGGTAAAATTAACATATATATATTTTTTGGAATGTAGATTTCTTTTAGAATTCTTTATATATGTAAAGTAATTTGTTTAATGTGAATTTGTGTAAAGTGAGCACTATCTGTACTTCAGTCTTCATTTTGTGTGTTATCAGTTCTCTATCTGGAAGTAGATAGCATTTTGTTTCATGAGGCTTTTGTGGTGGATTAAAGCATTGATTAGATACTTAGTCTTTCACAGTTGATGATCTTTACAAGATTGTTGTGATTGTGTGGATTGTTTTTCTAGATCTGGTCACTTTACTTTACTTTACTTTATACCACCAGGTTTTTGATCAAATGGGAACCTTCCAAACCAAAAAACAACCCAGTAAGAAGCACAAAAAGCAATTTGAATAATATGCATGGATAAAGGAGAAACAACTCTAGAGTTATTGACAAATTCCATTACGTTATATCTTTTGTTCAGTCATTTTTCATCCATGTCTCATTCTTCACTGAGTTCTTCACCACTTTTTACAGGAGGATGGAGTTCTTGATTTTGTGTTCCAGATCAGAGAGGAAAACTGAAGAAAGTCCTGAAGCCAGAAGCATCATCCCTCCCATGCCAGGACTAGAAGTGTTACACTATTAAGTTCCTAAT
Organism: Sarcophilus harrisii; assembly: GCF_902635505.1. Taxonomy (NCBI): domain Eukaryota; kingdom Metazoa; phylum Chordata; class Mammalia; order Dasyuromorphia; family Dasyuridae; genus Sarcophilus; species Sarcophilus harrisii. The sequence goes on along the minus strand of NC_045430.1, from coordinate 87,194,266 downwards.
ATATATATGTGTGTGTGTGTGTGTGTGTGTGTGTGTGTGTGTGTGTGTGTGTAAATAACTCAAAAAATAATAAAATCAAATGAGAGGTTAAGAAAAAATTTAAAAGAAGAAAAGAAAAACAAGAAGATTCTTAAAAGAAAGTCAACCAACTAGGAAAAAAGATCCAGAGTCTTAAAGAAAAAAATTAAACTCTTTGAAAATTGAGAATAGGTATAGAAGAACCAGTTAAGGTTTAAGGTCCCAAGAAATAATAAAACAAAATATAAAATTTAAGAAACAATTATCAAGAATTTCATGAAATTGCTGGTAAATCAGGAAGGACCTTTATTAATGTTCCAAAATAATGGGCATCCAACTAAGACATTTTTTAAAATGTCATTTAAGCATTTTAAGCTATAAGTTATCTGTTTTATTTATTTAAGCTTTTTATTTCCTATATGTGATTCATATTTTCTTTCCTTGTTTCCCCACTGGATAGGTACTGCAGCATTTACAGTCTTGCCCAGGGGCCTAAAGCTCCCATGTAAGTCTCCACCAAGAAGGGTATAGCATCCTTCAAAATCAATAAGTAATGAGGAGGGAATAGGATAAATTGGGATTCAAAAGGGCTTTTAGATTAATGGGGAGTGGATAATGTGTATGGGTTAATTGGAATGGGATAAAAAGGGAGGGAAAAAGTAGGGGGAGAAGATAAGGTAGAAGGCACCAAGGACATTTAAGTAATAGCAAGGTAAGCCAAGGGATAGAAATAAAGTAGAAGAGTTAGCAGGGATAGGAAATAAGAGATATTTGGAAATATAATAACAATGATTAGTAGAATTTGTTAGAAAAAATAGTCAACTTAAAAAAAATTCAATCAAAAGAGAAATCTACTTCACGTGTCACTTACATTAATATTAATTTAGATGTTTGTGTATGTATGTGTATGTGTGTGTATTTGTATATGTATGACTGTATACATATGTGCTTGTGTGATTATATATGTGTGTACATATATGTGCATATATATCTTTGGGTTTAACTGCAGCCTCTTTGGGGGAAATGGAGGAATGGAAAAAGTAAAAAAAGAATAAAGTAAAAAGTGTACTGCAGAGAATAAAAGAAAACCTAAAAGGAAGCAAAGAAAAGATGGACAGTTATGATTATAATGTTTTATATTATTATATATGTTTTCTTGAAATAGAACTTTATTATTAAATATTTTGAATCTCCCCCAATGTTTTGCTGGGTACATGACAATGTTTTCTTTTTCTTTTTCTGTCTTTTTTTTTCCTATTTCATTTTTTCTTATTTTACATTTATTTTAAAAATAAAAACCCTACTCAAAACAAACCCCTCGAAACAAAAAAAAAAAAGTAGCTACTGAATGACACTGAATCCTGGGAGTATCTGCACAGTATCCCTAGGGGATTTGATGAGGGCTGCTTTTGAAATTTTGTAATGGTGTTCAGTGGAGGAGACCAATTATTCACTTTATAAGGCGCAGGGATTCTATTACTATTTGAATATAGAGTGATAAAGGAAAGCCTTTTGGTTAGCTGCTGAGCTAGAACTAAGTGTGAATCAAAAGACATTAATTGGCCAAATTGCACTGAATTTTCTGGTGACTATCATATGTGTACAATTGTGTGGAGGTGAAGGAGTTGGGTAACTGATGGGTAATTTGATGTCAAATGCAGACAGCATTTGAATGGATTGGAGAAAGACAAGGATTTCCACAAAAATCTCCCTCCTGGTTACTGGTAATACCCACTTTATCCTCTGTCCATGGTCCTCCCCTCCCAACAGATTCTTCAGTCAAGACACAAGAAAAGAAGCAAGTTTGATGCTTTGATTTAATGATTTAGACTTGTGCAAATTTATTTTTAATGATTTACTTTAAGAAAGCCTTTTAAAGAATGCTTCCCAAAGATTCATATCTTCTTGATTTTCAGGCAAAAAAATCCATTAAATTTTTTTTAAAGAACAACAAAAATGGAAAAAAAGTCATGGCTGCAATATGAAGCTGAGGTAGCCAGGGCCCCTTGGTCACCCCAGACTTTCTGTTTCACTGGGCCCAATGTTTCTCCTGTAAAACCCTGAGCCTAGGGTTAAGGGCAGAGCTTATAGCTGCTGCCATAATAATGCAGGGTGGACATAGCAGGGCCTGAGAATCATATCCTCCTGTTTTGTAGATTAAAATTCAGAAAGGAAATAGATTCAAAGAATAATTTTAGGCCTGCTAGGGACGTGCTCTGTTTGAAATTCCTCAAAAAGGTTATTTCATCTTCCATCCCTTCATCTCTCTGCTGGCCACTCTCCTTGCCCAGAATGCTGCCCTCTTACCTGTGTTCCTTTTGGACTCAGTTCAAATCCTGCCTCTGCAGAGGCCCTTCCCTGGGCTTCTCAGCTTCTTGTCCTTTTCAGATAATTGTCATATAATCTTTCTCTATATCTGTATCTCTCCAGATATTTATATCTTGTTTCCCTTTAATATAGTCTTGTTAAGGGTGGAGACTGTGATTTTGTGGAATTTTTTTTTTTTGTCTATCATCATCTCTTCAGTGTTTAGCCCAGTGATTGACATATAAGATCTGCTTAAGAAATGCTTGTTTCCTATCTGACCTTGGGGATGTCTGAGAAAGCTTGGTGTTATACACTGTTCCCAAAAGAAAAGGCTCAGCTACCTTCAGCTTTGAACATAGTTTCATACCTTTTGCTTAGGTTTGGAGAGTGGCCTATTCATTTTACAGGTTGGACATGAAGATTACAGGCCTGGGAAAGGGAAAGGGATCACTGGGGCCTTTGTTGAATATATGTACCGCTAAAATCATTAAATATCTCATCAATGAATTCCCAGATTTCTGCATCAGAAATAGTTGCTGTGTTTGTAGAATAGGCCATATATGGATGAGAGAAATTCCTAACCCTTCCTCCCCAATGTCTCATCTTCAGGAGGATCCACTGAAGTACAATCTCTTTGAGTTGTGCTAAAACCTTTTTTTGAAAAGGATCCCCTCTCCCTCCTATCCCATTTATTTTTTTTCAAGATGAGAAAACTAAGATGTAGAGAAATTAAATGATTTCTCCAACATCATTCAGCTAGCAAGTATGGAATTAGAAAACAGGTTTCCTGACTCCAAGTGGAGTGAAACTACTGCCTCTTTCCCAACAAACTCCCAAAACATCAGACAAGGAAATACCAGATCACATCAAAGATACTGCTTCCCTACCTCCCATTATTGACTCCCAGTATGTATATGTCCATATTCAGAAGCAAATGAAAAGGGGCACTGCTTGGGACAGAGGTTGATACTCACTATTAGATTCTGTTGACCTTTGGGCAGCTAAAGTTGTCTTTGTCCAGACTGGAGTGGTCTGTGGGGCATTGTTCTCTGCAGCAGTGTCCTGTGGGACCACCATTGGGGCTGGTATATCAGAATCCTGTCCAGCTGCAGAATAAATTTTTAAAATTCAGGGGTCCTTAAACTATGGCCCGCGGGCCAGATGCGGCAGCTGAGGATGTTTATCCCCCTCACCCAGGGCTATGAAGTTTCTTTATTTAAAGAATTTATTTAAATTTATTTTATTTAAAGGCCCACAAAACAAAAGTTTTGTTTTTACTACAGTCCGGCCCTCCAATAGTCTGAGGGACAGTGAACTGGCCCCTATTTAAAAAGTTTGAGGACCCCTGTAAATTTTCAGGTACTCAAATTCTCCCTTCCTTAGGGAGTGAAAGGTATCTGAATAGTAGCCAGGCTGTAAAGAGTAACAAAAAATCACTCCCTAGTGCATGGATTTTGGGGGTCTTGTTCAGTAAGATAGGGAACTTCTTGGACAGAGCAGAAGTCTGCCCATCTAGAGAAAGACTTATTTCCTTTGCAGGAAAGGGCAGTGCAGATATACCTCAGGCATATTGCAGGTGTACTTCTAGACCATAAAATAAAGTGAGTTTTGCAGTAAAGTGAATTCCACCAATTTTTTGGCTCCTCAGTGCATATAAATGTTATATAATACTATATTTTTGCCTATTAAATGTGTCTAAAAATATGCCCAAGGCAATCCCAATAAAATTTGGATCTGTATTCAGGAAGAGAACTATGGAGATTGAATGTAAATCAACACATGGTTTGTTCATTTTTTTCTGCCTTGCTTTTTTCCTCTCATGATTTTTCCCTTTTTTTCTGCTTTTTCTCTCTTAACATGATTCATAAAGAAATGTCTATTAGTTAATATATATGTATAACCAGAAAAATAAAACAATAATAACAAAAAAAGAAAAAGCTCCTATGTTCTTGAAGTAGTTTTTTTCATTTGGTAGCCTTTTCTAAAATAAGACTGAAACTACAATCTTTTCAGGTTATGTTTACTTACATAAATGTAGAAATAGTCAAGGTGCATTTGCATTAGCAAGACCCTGGGTAGAATTTTGCCTATTGATGACTACATCTAAAGCATATTTTTACTAAGAAGCCCTATTGGTCAAATTGTATAAAATGAATATTTGTACCCTTAAAAATGTCTAAAAAATTTAAAACTTTAATTACAAATTTTGTCATACAGTTATGCTTTCTTCATATTTGATTCTTTCTGATAGTATTTGGTGTTTTTGTAGCAAAGATACTGCAGTGGTTTGCCATTTTCTTCTCTACCTCATTTTATAATGAGGAAACTGAAGCAAACAAGACTTGCCCAGGGTTATACTGGTAGTAAATGTTTGCAGTCAGATTTGAACTCTGGAAAATAAATCTTCCTGACTTTGAGCCTGGCACTCTGTGCACTATGGCAGCTCCTATCAGCCTCATTAAAAATTCTTTATTGCTAAAAATTGCTAACCTTTATTTGAACTTTCAACAAGTTGTGATCTTTTTGGTTGTAGAGGGTCTTGCTTCCATGTTGATGGCTGCTGACTGATCAGGATAGTGATTGCTGAAGGTTGGACTGATTGTAGCCATTTAAAAATAAGATAACGAAGAAATTTGCCACGTAAATGGACACTTCTTTTTACTTTAACATTTAGAGGCCATTGTAGGGTTACTGACTGAGCTAATTTCAGTATTTCTGTGTGACTAGAATAAGGAGGAGCAAGGAGAGGGAGAGAAATGAGGAACAGCTGGATGGTGGAGCAATCAGAACACACACAACATTTATTGATTATTTGCTATCTTATATGGGTACAGTTTGTAGTTCCCAAAAGCAAATATAATCGTCACATCAAAGATCACTGATCACAGATCACCATAACAGATATGATCATAATGAAAAAATTTGAAATAATGTAAGAATTGCAAAATGTGACAGAGATATGAGGTGAACACGTAGTGTTAGAAAAAATGGTACCAGCAGTCTTACTTGATGCCACAAATCTTCCATTTGCAAAAACAATCAAATCCTGCAATATCTACAAAGTGTAGTTAAGTGATGGAGGTCTGCCTTTATGTGGGAAGGCCTGGGTGGGGAATAGTGAGTTCTCTCTCTGCTTCAGAAGGCCCTCTAATATCCATTCACTAATTCAGTCAATTCACATCGACCTGCAGTGATGATAATTTTAGGATTGGGAGAACTTTCAAGGAATTATTGATGACTACCAAATGTTCCCCTTGAACTCCCCCCAATCACTTCCCAATTAAAATTGGAATTTAATGACCCAGAATCCATGAAAGAGGAGAGGGAGGCAATGTTGTCTCAGATTATGTATTTTCTGCAGTACGAAATTGCCTGGAGGAGGAGGAGAAATTGCTCTAAATGTGGGCAGCTAGAATCACTACTTCTCAATTTCATTCTTTTAACATTGAGAAACTCTCCTTCTGCCATTTGGGGCTCTGGACACAGAGAGCCATTTCAGTCATACTCATCATCTCTGCTACCATGGAGGTGAGCACAACAAACTTGGGGAGACTGAGTCCCATCTAACATGGCTTTGGACACAGGCAGAAATTCTCATTGAATAAGGATGGAGCCATAGATTAAAAAAACACACAACGATTTTTAATCATCCCCTTGCTCTATTTACAGCCTTGGTAGCCTGGACCGGTAGAGTACTGGGACTCTTAAACATGCAAGCCAGGTAGACTGTAGTGAGCCCAGTTGCTTCATGGCTTGAATATCACTTTACCTGGTGGGCATCAGGGACATTGCTCACTTACTGTAAACTCTTGTAGAATTTGTAGGAGTTGTTTCATTTTTGTTATTTGTTAATTTCACATTTAAACAATACCTGGCGTATAGTAGTTAGTCAATAAATGCCTGAAGATAGATGAATAACATGATGCCATAATGTGCTCCCTAGGGTATGCACAAAGAGTCACAGGTTCTTCTCTTATGGAATCAAGCATATGTGGAAAATCTGCTATTATATTTTTGTTGGGATAGAATAAAAGTAATTTCAAGTATAAAGGAAAAAATCAGGCACATTTACCTCCTTAATTTATATTCTAATGAGGGAAAAGTATTGAACATAAATAAGTGAAATAAAGGAGAACTAAAAAAATTGAGATAATTAACAATAGCTCTCATGTCACACCACCATCTTCTGAGGTTGATAGCATAAGTATAATTAGTCTTAGAGAAATAAAAGTAAATTCATAAAGAAGGCTCCCCCCAATCATTAGCAACTGCCTTATGGGCTACAGTTCCAAATTTAGGAAGAAAAAATCTCAGATCTAGGGTTTTGGAAAGAGAGAGCCCAAAGGATTCTCGCTTTTCCATGCATCTTTCTGCCAACAAGTTCTTTCAGATATCCAATTGCAATTTTTCCACCTATATATTGAGAAATATTTTTTTCTAAATTAGGAGTTCTTTATCTGGGGCCCACAGACCCCCAAGCAATCAATGAATGCATTTCATGAGACCCATTAATTGTTAGAATGGGGCAATTTTATATCTTTGTTGCATTTATTTATTTGTTTTTTGGTTTATTTTTACTAACTTTTGGATTTCTTTGTTGTCTTTTATATTTTATTACATATATATATTTAAAAAACACATTCAGAAAATGGCCCTCTAGGTTTCTCCAAACTACCAAAGCACAAAAAGTGAAGAATTCTTGCAGCTAAATCAAGATAGACTTCTTTAGCCCCATCAATCCCAATAGACTTTAGACAGAAAATGCCATCTGCATCCTGGATAAAAGTATAGAGTGAATATACATCAACACATACTATGTACTTCTTTTTTTTGCTGTTTTTCTTTCTTACGGTTTTTCCCTTTTGCTCTGATTTTTCTCTTCCAACATGATTAATAAAGCAATGTGTATTAAAAATGATATTCCTGTTTAAAACTGGCCCTATTGAAAGTTGAATTCTTTAAATTCAGGCTCCTACCTCCTCAAAAAAGAAAAGCTCCTTTGATATGTGTGTGTGTGTGTGTGTGTGTAAGATTTGAGAATCAGCTTAGATTGTTGAATAGAGGTAAGAAAATGTGGGTTCAAACCCTGCCTGTAACAACATGTCCTAGCTTTGTGATCCTGGTCAAACCACTTAATTTTTGAATGATTTGTTCTTGTTTAGTCCTTTTAGTTCTATCTGACTTTGTGACTCCCTTTGGACTTTTCTTGGCAAAAATACTGGACTAGTTTTCCATTTTCTTCTCCATCTGGGGAAATGGATGCAAGTAGGGTTAAGTGACTTGCCCAGGGACACACAGCTGATAAGTGTTTGAGATGAGATTTGACCTAAGTTCTTCCTGATTCCGGGAAGTACCTACCACTAGTGCCATTGAGGGCTTTGGGGCAACTCTTGAAGAGTAACTCTCAGAGAAAGCACTAACAACCATTATTGGTAGAGGCAATTTCCACAACCAGTAAATTTCCTTTCAGGAAATATCTTTCATGGCAGTATTAGGATATATACAAATGGTTCTCATTGCCATTCATAGCAAAATCTCAATTTCTCCTGCTAGCATTGAGGATGCAGCAGAATCTGAATACTACAACATGTAATGCCAGATGGTTAATCAGATTGTGTTCGAAGGCATCAGATGGGAAGAAAGTAAAGGAGACCACATGTAGGTATGTAGTAGAAATATTTTGCTTCTTGCTTATTGTGCATTTATTCATGTTTATTCTAGAAGAGAGAGAACCCTGTCTCTGGATCTGTGAATTTTGATTCAAGGAACTCCTTGTAGAGGAATCTTTCTCTTTCTCTTTTCTCTTTCCTCTGTCTGCCTTTTCTCTCTCTTTTTTTTCTCTTTCTCTTTCTGCCTCCTCCGTCTTTCTTGCTCTTTCTCTTTTTCTCTTTCTTACTTTCTCTTCCTTTCTCCTTTTCTTTCTCTCCCTTCTTTATCTTTTTTTCCTCTATTTCTCTGTCAATCTCTGTCTTCTTTGTCTTTGTATCATTGTGGGTCAGTACATTTTTGGAGGAATTAGCAAGGTATAGTTTCAGAGAGTTGCAGAGAACACTAAGAGGTTAAGTGACTTGTTTGAGCTTACTTGCCCTGGTCTTCCTGGATTCCCTATCAGCCAACTAGAGCCAAGAAAGCTCAGCCAGACTAGAGCTGTCATGGTCTTTTCCTTCCCACCCTAGCAAATAGGAAGCTCCTAGGACATGGATGAATCCCTTCTCAATACTTGGTTCTTGTTGCAGTACTTATTCTGTGTCTCTTCCCACTTACCTTTTCCCTCTTGATGCCCTTTCCCTCCAATATTTTTTTTCAGGGCTTGGCTGGGCATCTCTTTCAAAGGGACAATTAGCTTGTCTCATAAAATATTTATTCTAATATGTTTATTAGAATAGATAAAGGAATGAAACACTAAGAACCTTTAATAGATAAGGAATAATTATTTTTGATTTTTTTTGATAATAGTACTATATTAATATATAAAATAATAAAATGGACAACCCAGCAGAGAGAAAGTAAACATAAAATTTCTCTGGCATCAGTTGAAATGTATATTTCAGCATATAATATAGTCTCTCATAATTAGAATTAAATAAATTATATGCCTGTGATTTAAAATACACATTTCATCTTGAAATATGTAATACATATTTCAAGATGAAATGTAATGCAACTCTTAAAAAGTTATATTCTAAGGCTTTTCTCTAAAATGACTCTTTTTCATTTAAAGGTGGCACAGTGGTTAGAATGCTACATTGGGAGTCATGAAGATTTATCTTCTTGATATCTAGATATCTAGCCTCTGGTACTTATTAGCTGTGTGACCCTTGGTAAGTCATTTAGCACTGTTTGCCACAGTTTCCTTGACTCAAAAATAAGGTAGAAGAGTAAATGGCAAACCATTTCAGTATCCATGGCATGAAAATCCCAAATGGTGTCACAAAGGGTCAGCCACAGGTGAAAAACAACCAAACAATATTTGTAACTTTCTGTGGATCAGTGATTGATCTTAGAGAAGAATAACATGACCCCAAGAAGGGTGACTATCTTATTCTCTGAGTGGGAATCTGGAATAATTGGTCTCTCAGGTATTCTTTTGAGTCCTAGAACTCTGTTGAAGGAGGGACAGGGGAAAAGAGCATACTCACCAGCTCCCATCAGAACTCCAGCCAGAATAGTCATGAGGAAAAAGCCTGAGAACTTCGTTTTGCTGAAGAAATATGGAGAGGTTTTTTGAGGAGGAGGGGGAAGTGTTGATGAAACCACCCAACTACCAGAGGCCAATGAAAGTTGAGAGAAGTGTTTAACCTCCTTCCTCTTTAAACTACCTATTCCTTTTCCCTTATTTCTTACTCCAAGACATTTGCTAAGTCAACAAAGATTATGAGGGGTAGATGCATAATATTTTGGCAGAGAGTTCATGGCCAGCAGTCCTGGCAATTGTTATTAAACAATTTAAATTAAATTAAACTATGGGAGAGAGCCTACTTGATCAGTTAGACCCAAGGAGCAGTGGATGAGAGAGACTTCCTACTCATTTGGCATTATTATAGTGGGAGGTCCCTCTGCCAGGCCAAACAGAGACCTCCTGGTTTCTGCCTGGAAAGTGGGCTTTAGAAGTTCAATTTGTCCAACTCCCTGACTCTAGGTAAGATGATTTTCAATTCATGTCACATTAAAAAGTATTGTAGAGATTTCTTCAGAAAGAACTCATAAGTAGAAGAATTTATACAATAATTTTATATTTATCTCTGTCCATCTGCTCTATCTAATGGTATCCATCTAGGGATGGGGGAGAAGAAGAAAAAAAGAAATCTATATGATAACTTGAATATTGTTGTTTGTCTCTTATCCTTGAAGAGAACCATGGCATAAAAGAGGTAATGTCATGACATTTAAGTGAATTAGATTTATGTGAGGGAAGGCTGTACAAGGTCATCAACCTCATTTTCTTCTCCAGTCATCTGGATCGAGTGGCAGAATCAGATCAGGACAACTGGAGATGGCTTTGGATGCAGCATGGAAGTTGGCCTTTTTAAGCCAGTCTTTTTTTTTAAATTTAAATTTAAAAAAAGATTTTCTATTTATTTTTAAAAGAAGGAATTATATGAAGCTATTTTTAATTTGTCCCATCATCTTTAAAAATATTAATCTCATATGAAAAGAGGGTGGATGGCTAGGCTTTACTATTTAGTATTCAGGGTCCATATAAGCTAAAGTCTTCAACAGGTCTCAGTTTGAGGCCATACCCATTTAGTGATTAAGTGCAACTGAGGCAAAGAATGGCCTCTTTCACCTAGTCAAAAATAAAAATGAATATATAAAATAAACATGGGAGGGGAAGACTCTTAGTATTTCTGTCCAAAAGAAAAATGATTTCCATTTATAATTATTCTGAGCTAATCAGGACCCAAGCAATGCTCACCTGGGACTTGACCTAGGATTCATTACTGGCCAATCAATGAGAGTCAGAGTGACACAGGTTGAAGGCATGGCCTCTAGAAAGAAAGAATTCTAGGCAGTAAACCCCAAGATACTTCAGAAGGGTGCAGCATTCAAAAATTAAAGAGCATCTGGAGACTAGGATATGATATATTACGTAGACAAAGGCAATGGTAAAGAAGGAGGAAAGCATGGAAGAATGTTCGAGTACAGCTCCAATGAATGGTGAGAGTGTGGTTATGAATTTGACACACATAAGTCAGATGGAATTTATCTAAAATTCATATTGATCTGAGAGTCAGGATTTATATACTCTCTAAACATATATTTTAATAATGCCAAACTTTTTGTTTTTTGTTTTTACTCTCACATGAAAACTTTGTTACAAATATTGGTGCTCACATCTGCTTCAGATTGCATATACATTTTTTGCATTTTCCTAATTTTTTGCTCTTCTGCATATATTAAATGCACATACCATTGAATAAATGAAAAATAACAAGATTTTAAAAATAATTCAATTTTAATTTAATAAATTAAAAAAAATTCAATGTATGAATCTAATTACAAATGTGTTATTATTCGTTCCAGTTGCTTTATGGTGTCCTTTCCCAAATCCTGCAATTGACACAGTTAAAATTATATGAATAAGGGCAATTACACAGCTGTGACTGAATTTTTTCCTAATTGGGTTTTCTCATTACTCAGGCCTCCCACTAGCTCTTTATGTGCTTTGCCTGTGATGTACCTGGTAATGCTGTTGGGAAACAACATGCTCATTATCATCAGCATCCTGGATTCCAACCTTCATACTCCTTTGTATTTTTTCCTTGGAAACCTCTTCTTTTTGGACATCTGCTACACATCTTCATCTGTCCCTCAAATGTTGATATTGTTATTCTGAGAGAAAATCCATCTCCTTCTTGGATGTGCCCTGTGGATGGTTATTTCTCTTGGATTGGATTGCACAGAATGTATTCTCCTGGCAGTGATAGCCTATGACAGATATGTAGCCATCTGCAATTCACTAAGATATACCATCATCATGAACAAGGGATTCTGTGTACACATGAATGCCAGACTTTTTCAGGCTACTTAGTGTACATTCCAAGATTACAGGTATACATCACTTCCAATATTCCAGTTTGAGATTAACATTAAACAGTAACTAGCAGTAACAATCTGCTTATCTAACAGACTCATAAATTGGAGCAATTAATTGTAACAATCTATTTTTCTAATAAATCATAAATTGGAACAATTAGCATTACAAATTATTTATCTAACAAAGTCATAAATTGCATATGTTGTGGTGCCTTGTTCCAGTTGTTCCAATGTTCCAATGCATTGTCCACCAAGATATCTTAAATTTATCTCAAGCACGTCTTTCATCACTGTCGGAAGGTGGTGAGCCACCTTGCTTTGAATTGCATGCCCTTATAGAAAGCAGGTCTCAAGTAATACTTAGACTGGACTCTTCCTGTACATGAACTTATATAATACTTGCCCTCTACATCAGAAATATTGAAATTAACCTTAGATACTTAGTAATATGGACACTTAGTACCCTTGTTTCCCATACTTTTCTTTTTAATAATATGATCTGGAGTAGGAAATGGTAATTACTGTAGTATATTTGCCAAGAAAACTGCAGATGGGGCCATAAACAGTTGGATATGATTAGAGAACAAAAATTCTGAAAACCTTTTCATCAAGTCAGAGTTAAGATACATTTTCCATTTTTACTATTACAATTCAATAGTCTATTAGAAATGCTACATATACTGATAAGACAAGAAAAAGAAATTGAAGCCACAATCGTAGAAAAGGAAAAAATACAACTATCACTTTTTGCAGATGATAACTTACTTAGAGAATCCTAGAAAGTCAACTCAAAAACTAATCTGAATCACTAAGAACTTCAATAAATTTGAAGTCTATGCACAAACCCATACAAATCCTCAGCATTTTTACATGCTATCTTTAAAATCCAACAGCATAGAAATATAAATTAAAATAACTACAGTTTTAAATAATTGAGTCTACCAGCCAACACACATATATAAGAACTATATGACTAGAATTACAAAACACTTTTCATACAAATAAAAATGTATATAATTGGAGAACTATTAATTACTCATTTGCATTCTAAGCTACAACATAATAAAAACTACCTAAAAAACACTGCCCAAATTAATTTACTTAATCAGTGCCATATCAATCATTCTACTTGAGAATTACATTATAAAGCTAAAAAAAAAAAGAACTAAATTCATCTAGAGGAGTAAAAGGTCAAAAATATCATGGGAAGCATTGAAAAAACAAGACAAGTAAGGGGGTCTAACAGCATTAGATCTGAAATTATACTACAGAGTTATAATTGTCTCAACAATTGGTAATGAGTAAGAAATGCATCAGTGGAATAAATTAAGTATATAATAAACATAATTGAGCACAGTCACTTTGTGTTGGATAAATCTTCAAATCTCAGTTATTGCAGCAAGAACTTGCTATTAGACAAGAACTTGGGAAAACTGGAAAGTAAAATAACATAAATCAACACATTACACTTTATACTGAATAAATTCAAAATGGGTATATGATTTAGATAAAAAGGATACTATCCTAAAGAAATTAATGGAGCATAGAAGGAATTAGTTGTCAGATTCATGCATAGGGGAACAGTTCATGACCAAGCAAGAGATAGGTAAGGAGGTAAAATGCATAATTCTGATTGCCTTAAATTAAAACATTTTTGCACAAATAAAACCACTGCTGCTAAAATGAAAAAAATAGCAGGCAACTGGGAAAAGATTCTTTGCAATAGGTTCCTGTTATAAAAGTCTTATTATTAAACTGTATAGAGAACTCAAAAAAGGATACAAGAATAGGAATTATTCCCTAATTAATTGTCAAAAGATAGTTTTCAAAGGAAGAAACCCAAGCCATATGAAAAATTCTCTAAATAAGAGAAATGCACATTGAAATAATTCAAATGTTGCAGTTCACAACCGTGAAATTGCTAAGATGATGGAAAAAAAGGAAAATAGAAAAGATTAGAGGAAAACTAGAAAAATAGGAACACTAATGTAGTGTTGGTGGAGCTTGTGACCTAGTCCAACCATTATGGAAAGAAATTTGGATCTCTCTCCAAAATACTATTATGTCCTTTTGCCCAAAAGATACCTGTATTCCTCAAAAAATTAAGGAAGGAAAAAAAAGACCCATGAGTAGTATATATATATAAAAACATGCAAAGATGTTCTTATACATCACCAATTTCTTACAGTGACAAAGAGTTGTAAAATGAGGTTATGTCTATTAATAGAAGAGTGACTGAACCAATTATGATATATCAGTGTGATCGAATTCTATTCTGGTATAAGAAATGATGAAGGGATGATTTCAGAAAAGCCTGGTAAGACTTTTATATTTTGATACAAGTGAAGTGAACAAGGTTAGGATAATTTATACAGTAACAGTAAAAAAAAAAAAAAAAGAAAGAAAATCAACTTTGAAAGACAGTAATTTTGATTGACACAATGACCAAAGACTTTTCCAAGGATTCATGGTATAAAACTCTATGTTCCTTCAGTAAGATAACCAGTCATCTCAGAGTGCAGATTGAAAATATTTTCTTCTCTTTCTCTTTGTTTCCCCCCTTTTAGACATATCTAATGGAAGTTTCTTTTGCATAACCCATCCATCCATCCATCCATTTATCTATCTATCTATCATCTTTGTAATGGCTTTTGTTTATCTTGCATTTTAAAAAAGAGGGGAATGAAAGAAAGAGAGAGAGCGTTTTAAACTTTAAATAAAAAAATGAGGATAGTCGAAATTTGAAGGGTTGTGGGAAAAAGTACATAAATATACTATTGGTATAGATGTGAATTGTCCCTACCATCCAGGTAATAGTTTAGAATTATAAAAGAAAAGTAATTATTGTCTTTATGCCAATTGATTAATTCCAAGATGAATATATACCAAAATATAAATACAAGCCACTTATTAGTGGAAAAAGTATTGGAAACAAAGTGGGCATCTTTTACTGGAGTAATGGCTTAAAAACTGGTCTCTGAGATTAGCTCCAAATGAAAACATAATATATAAAAGATTATAGCATAAACAAATTAGAGGAAAAAGGAGCAAATCATCCTCCAGATCAGTGAATAGGGTAATATTATATGACCAAACAAGGGACAGGGAAAATGATTTTAAAAAATGAACAATTTTGATCAAGTAAAATTGGAAAGTTTTTGAACAATTTCAAGCTTGCCAAGACTACTGTCATATCAAATGTCTAATAAAAGTCTTATTATCTAGACATATTAGGAATTGATTCAAATTTGTAAGAATTCCTTAATTGATATATTTTCAATGATATTAAGTCAATTGAAGAAATCAAAACTACCCACATCCATGTGAAAATGTTTCAAAATCATTTCAAAGAAAACTCTGATTTTTCACCTCACAGTCACCAGATTACCAAGGATGTGTAAAAAAGGGAAAATGTCAATTGCTGGAGAAGCTGAAGGAAAATAAGCATATTACAACATCATTTGTGGAGTTATGAAGTAGTTAAAGCATATCACTTGGAACTCTGCCCCCCAAATCACTAAACTTTGTGTCCCAAAGAGATCAAAGAAAGAGGAAATTATCACACATTTATTTAGTGGCAAACAACTACAAATTAAGGAGTTATCCATCACTAGGAGGAATGAATGAATAAATTGTGGTATCTGTGTACAATGGAATATTAGTTTGCTCTTAAAATGATGAAAGGAATGGTTTTAGAAAAATCTGTGAAGACATCTGGTTTTATGTAGAGTGAAGTGAAGAACTAGGAAAACAAATTATATCATAATATCAACACTATTAAGTTGAATACTTTTGAAAAACTGAAGATCTCTTAATCATTAAATAATTGACTACGATAAAGCATGTATCTACTTTCTTATAGAGACACAATAGATATATAAAGTGGAATAAAGCATACACATTTTTGGACTTGACTGTTTTCAGAATTTATTTTGCCTAATTAAATAACTAATTAAATATGTATTACAAACAGATTTTATTTCCTTTTTTTTAACAATTGGTAGTAGACTGACAAGGAGAGAAAAAGCATACTTGTTAATTAAAAAAATTAAAAGACCCCTTCCCAAACATATATCATTATATAAGAAAAAATATAAATAATTCAGAAAACCTTTGGGAAAAATTTGTATTAAGTGATACACTATGGAGTAAGTCCAGATGAAAAAACAGTATGTAGAATGATTGCAACAATTTAAACAAAAAGTTATCTAAAAGGAAACTGAACTTTAGGTAATTGAGTGGCCAGTAATGATCCCAGAAAACAGATAATTATACATACATTTCTTCTCTGGGACAGAGAGGCAAGGGATTACCAGGGAGAAGATTGCAAAAGTTGTCAATGCAGTTACTGAATTAGGCATTTTTTCTTAATTTTTTCTTCCTTTCAAGAAATAGTTAAATTGGAGGCATCATTATTTGTAGAAATGACTATGATGTAAAACAAAGCATTAAAAAAAGATGGGTGAGTGATGGGAGGCAAGCAGGTGAAGAGGCTGTGGGATGTGGGAAAATACTTGAGGGATAAGATTGCCAACAAATTTGTTTGTCTTTCTAAGTAAAATAATTTTTTTTTCCAAAGCCAACTATACTTGGAAAAATAGAAGCTTTAAGCAGTTAATTCTGGACATCAGCACCAGTAATACCTGGTCGACATGGCTATTGATCTATCTTTGCCAACATTTTTTCTTCCTGTCTGTGTTCACTAGCCAACATTCTGTGGTGTAAATCACAAAATGCCTTAGAATTCTGGGTTCTGATGTTGATTCTCACCATAACTTTGAGTTCTGGAACATTAGCTGCTCTCCTGGGCTTTGATTTAGCCTGGAAATAAGAACCCACCATTTCCTTATTCCCAAGGGCAGGTGTAAGAGCAGGAGGAACAAGTGATGGGGTAGAATGCTCTAAAAGGATGGGCTTGCTTTTATAAACTTGGTTGCTCAGAGCAGACCAGTTGTCATATATTCTAGTTAATTTTTGGTTCTATTCTTGTGTCACACACTGTACCCCAAACTCTAGAGAGTTAGCCATACTACTGATCAGATAAAGGAGTATGGATGAGTTTGCCTGGTTTATTCCCATCAGCATCTGGACAAATAACTCTCAGGATGAGTTTTATTGAGGGATGATCAGTAGCCCTGTCTGTTAACAGGAAAGAAGGAGGCACAAGATTTCTATCTGTCTGACTACATTAGCCTCAGTTGGAGCTAGGGGTACTTTAAAGTCCCTGGTTCTTCTTCCCTGGGTTCCTACCCCCCTTACATTTATTTACGCTTTCTCTCTCTCTCTCTCTCTCTCTCTCTCTCTCTCTCTCTCTCTCTCTCTCTGTTTGTATGCATACAGAGAGCAACACCATTGAATCTGTAAACAGAGCAAGTCCTTCCAGGAGGCCAAATGACTATGTCCATTTCTCCGGGTATCAGCCTGACCTTCCTATCATTCTCAATAAGAGGGTGAAAAGGCCTCCAATGCCAAGGTCTCTTAACCTGGTTCCTGTTCCTAATTTGTAAAGCCGGGTCAAACTTCTATGCATGACATGGTTACAAATTGTGTAGTAGAGATGAGGACTGAGTTTCTCATGGTCTATGCTGAAGTCTCCACTGCTGAATCCTCAATCACTTTTCCCAGTCCTTTACATTGGGAATAGGGAGCTATCCTCTGTTTTTTAGTGCTGAATCTTAATGCCAATAATCTGAATTACTGGGGATTAGAAACTCTACATCAACTCCCTCACTTAGAATATGTTATTCAAATTGTGCAGCAGAGATGAGATCTGAGTTTCTTATAGTCTGGGCTGGGGTCTCCATTGCTGAATCCTCAATCACTTTCCCTAGTTCTCAACAGGTGGAATGGGGAGCTATCCTCTATCTTTTAGAAAATGTAATGGTCAAAATAGAAAATTTTGCCTTAACCTTGACCTGATGGAAAGGCTTCCATGTTTTTTGTTCTTCAGTTATGTCCAATTGTTTTTGGCTCTATTTGGGGTTTTCTTGGCAAATATATTGGAGTGATTATTATTGCCTACTCCAGTTCATTTTAAAAGAGAAAAGTAGGGGGAACAAAATTAGATGACTTGCCCAGAGTTACATAGCTAATAAATGTCTAAGATTGGTTTCAACGTTTCTTCCATACCTCTCTCTTGTTTCCTGTTCCCTTTGTCCATGTATATCATACTCTAGCCTTCAGATCCTCTTAAATTTATTTTTTGAAGGCTGCACCATCCTAAGATATCTTGAGGTTTTACTACCTAGATTTCTTTCTTTCTTAAGGACCATGCCTTAAACCCGTATTACTCTGTCTCTCATTGATAGCCCAATAATGAATCCCAGGTCAAACTCCAGGTGAACATTGCTTGGGTCCCGATTGACTCAGGGTGAATATAAAGAGAAAGCATTTCTCTTTTGGCCAGAAATACTGAGGACCTTTTCCTCCCAGGTTTGTTCTATTTATTTGTTTTTATTTTTGACTAGGCGAAAGAGTCCATACTTTGCACCAATTGTAATCTAGCTTTAATCAGTCAAACTGAGACCTGTTAAAGACTTTAGCTTATTTGGAGCCTGAAGTGGTAAAACCTAACCACTCACCCTATTTTCATATGAGAGTAATATTTTTTTTAAATATGCCATTAAAAAATTAAAAGTGGTATCTGAATTTTTAAAAAAATTATTTAGATATAGTCATTAATAGGCAAAAATTCTGCCCAGGGTCTTCCTAATGCAAATGTAGCTTGACTATAGCTCCATTTATATAAGTAAACCTAACTTGAAAAGATTTCACGCTTCTAAAAAGTTACCAAATGGGAAATGTTGGAATCTTTGCTAAAGTGTTAAGACATTTCTTTACAAAGTGTTAAAGACATTGGAGTTAATTTAATCTTAGAAAGAATTATTTTGAGCCAGAACTTGAAACAAGATACTAAGTGGAACTGATTGAACAATGCTTGTGTTCACACCTTTAGAGAGCTCAAGTATCTAGTACTCAATGGAGTTCACACGAGAGTTCAGGGCTAGTATGAGAGCTGAATTCACACCTTCCTTAGGACCAGAGAGCACTCTGGGAGATAACCCAGAATCCCTCTCCCTCCAGAAGGTGGAGTTAACCTTTGGGAGATCACATAAATGAAGGAAGCTCTTGGAGCGAAAAAGGGAATTTCTCCGGAACATCAATAGGGCTCTGAGACAGAACACTCTGGAAGAAAAGACTACTCGCCACAGACTGGAGATTGAGAAGCCACGAGTCGGAGCTGACTGGAGACTGAAGAAAGCAGAGAGCAGAGGAGACTGAAGAAAGAAGAAGAAAGAGCCAAGGACAAAACAACAAGATCTCTTGGAGCCAGGCAGTGAGATAGGCCTCAACTAACTGGGCTAATTTTGTAAGGAGAAATAACGTTTGCAATTTTTACCAGTTGGCTGCGATTTCGAAGTAATTATTTATTTCAACTAAGACTAAGGCTGGCCCCCAAGAAAACCACCAACAGGGAAAACTACTCCAAAAGCATTGGACCTATTTCTTTTTTATTATTATTGTTTTATTTTTATAGTTATACATATATATATATATGTATATATAAACTCATATATGTAATTTATATATATAAATAATATATATTATATATATATATATATATATAAACTGTCTTAATACACATTTCTTTATGAATCATGTTGGCAGAGAAAAAGCAGAACAAAAGGGAAAAACCATGAGAGAGGGAAAAAAACGCAGGAAAAAAATGAACATAACATGCGTTGATTCACATTCAATCTCCATAGTTATCTTTCTGCATACTGATGGTGTTTTCTATCTAAATTTTATTAGGATAGCCTTGAGTATATTTTTAAGACATATTACTGTTGCACATTTAATAGACAAAAGTATAGGATTATATAAATTTTATGTGCATTGGGAAGTCAAAAAATTTATATGATTCACTTTATTGTTATGGTCTAGAACTGCACCTCCAGTATGCCTGAGATACACCTGCACTGCCTTTCCTACAAAGTCGATAAGTCTTTTTCTAGAAGGACAAACTGCTGCTCTGTCCAAGAAGATCCCTATCTTACTGAACAAGACCCCCAAATGCATGCACTAGGAAGTGATATTTTTATTACTCTTTACAACCTAGCTACTACCCAGATATCTTTCACTCCCTAAGGGAGGGAGAATTTGAATACCTCAACGTTTAAAATTGACTCTGCAGCTTTACAGGATTCTAGTACATCCCCAGAAAGCACTACAGCAGGGAATAATGCCCCACAGAACACTACAGCAGGGAACAATGCCCCACAGAACACTACTGCAGGGAATGATGACACACAGCCCACTACTGAAGGCAGCCAGGCTGCAGAGACCACTGCTGAAGGGACCGCTGGCCCACCGACTACTGCAGGCTCAACAAAATCTAAGAGTGAGTATCTACCTCTGTCCCAAGCAGCGCACCTTGTTCATTTGTCTCTTGGTATGGGCATAAACATACTCAGAATCACAAATGGTCTTTGGGTGGAGGGAGGGAAGCAGTACCCTTGGTTTCATAAGACATCCTTCTTGGGCATCCTTCTGGTGTCTTGGACAATTTTTTTTTTGGGGGAAGAGGCAGCAGGTTCACTCCACTTGGAGTCAGGAAACCTGTTTTCTAATTCCATACTTGCTTAGTTGAGTGAGGTTGGAGAAATTACTTAATTTCTCCAAGTCTCAGTTTCCTCATCTTAAAAAGAAATATATAGGATGGGAGAGGGAGAGGAATCTATAGTGATGCTTTCCATTAAGGGCTTTGCTTCTCCTGGGGGTGGGGAAGTGGGGACAAAACCTTGGGAACTTCTATCATCTATGGATGGCCTATTCTACTAACATAGCACCAATTGTTTCTGATGCAGATTTCTTTGAAGGCATAAACAAAGTTCTAGACATGATGGGTGAGTATATTCACATAGGCCACAGAATGAATGCCTACATGATCTCCTTCCCGGGCCTATAACCTTCATGTCCAACCCCTAAAATGAATAGGCCATTCTCCAAACCCAAGCAAAAGATATGAAGCTATTTTGGAAGCTGGGGGTAGCTAAGCCTTTTCTTTTTGCTACAATGCATAACACTGAACCTTCTAACAAGCCCAAGGTCAGACAGCAAACAAACATTCATTAAGCAGGTCTAATATGTCAGGTACTGGGCTAATCACTGGAGGTATGATGAAAGACAAAAAAAGCATTCTCTGACCTTAAAAAGCCTATATTGGGGGAAATAAGATATACATTCTACACAGATATAAAATATAGACAAAGGCTATATGACAACAATCTGGAAAGGACAAGAATTGGGAAGACCAGGTAAGGACTCCTGCAGAGGCGGGGCTAGAACTGAGTCCAGAAAGAACACTGGGAACAGGGCAGAGGATTCTAGGCAAGGAGAATGGCCAGCACAAAGACAAGGGATGGAAGATGGTATAACCTGTATGAGGAACTGCAAGCAGAGCAAGTCCCTTCCTGGCCTAAAATTATTCTTTGAATCTTTTTCCTTTTTGCACTTTAATCTGCAAAGCAGGAAAACGTGTCCCTCAACCCCTATTATGTCTACCTTGTGTCATTCTGGCATAAGTTCTAAACTCTGTCTCCAGACTTGGGCTCAGGGTGATACAGAAAGGAGGCTGGGAAATGGGAAAGTCTGGGGTGATTCAAGGGGGAGCTGGCTACCTCAGGTTCACATTGGAGTGATGATCTCTTTCCATTTTTCTTGTTTCCAGATGAAGTGAAGAAACGTATGTCTCTTCTTGGTTGAGAATCAGGAAGATAGAAACCTGTGAGGATGATTCCTTCAAAAGTTTCCTTAAAGGAATCAAAAAAAGATTTTTACAAGTCTAAATCATTAAATCAGAGCATCAAATCTGCTGCGTGTCTTTACTGAAGGATCTGTTGGGAAGGGAGGACCATGGGTAGAGGATAAAGTGGGCATTCTTGGTAACTAGGCAGAAAAATCTCTCTGTGGAAATCCCTGTCCTTCTCCAACCCGGGCAAATGCAGTCAGCAACCTCACTTAGCCTGCTCCTTCACACCCAATGCACACATAAAATAGAGAGAGGCACAACCAAAGTAGCTTATACAAAGAAGAAAGAAATGTGTCTGTCAAATGAATTATTTCTCAGAAATACAAGATAAAGAGAGAAAGTATATCTGGAAAGGACAAAGAACTGGGAGGACCAGATTAGGTGTCCTGCACAGGCAGGATTTGAAGTGAGTCCAGAAGGAACACGGGGAAAAGGTCAAAGCATTCTAGCTATGGAAGGTAGTGTATGATTAAGAAAATTTGTGGTTTGGATTCCCACCTAGAATAAGATATACTTAAGAAGAAGAATATAGATGTTTTATTAATTAACAGAAAAGGCAAATGCATAAATAGGCAATTTGCAGCAACAGCAACAGTAACTAATAAGCCCTAATACTACTATAATTATAGCAATAATTATATTATATATTATATTATATATATTATAATATATACTATGATAATTATAGCAATAAATGTAAAAAGCAGTAGAAAACATCACCAATTCAGGATGATGAACCAACTCCCGAGTCTCTCAGGATCCTGGATTCCAGCTCCATTCTCAGGGTCCCCAATGGGAAAGTCATAAGCAGAAAATCTTCTTTCTCCATGGCTGAGTTTATCAAGGATGGTAAAAAAAGAAAATTTCAATTGCTGGAGAAGCTGAAGGAAAATAAGCATATTACAACATCATTTGTGGAGTTATGAAGTAGTTAAAGCATACTGGAATGTAAGTTGGAAATCTGCCTCCCAAATCACCAAACTTTGTGTCTCAAAGAGATCAAAGAAAGAGGAAATTATCACACAATTATTTAGTGGCAAACAACTCTAAGTTATTCATTAATAAGGGGAATGAATTGTGGCATCTGCATACAATGGAATACTATCTTCCTCTAAAAATGATGAAAGGAATGATTTTAGAGAAATCTGGATGATATCTGGTGTGATATAGAGTGAAGTGAGTAGGACTAGGAAGACTGTTAATATCATATCAATACTATTAAACTGAATACTTTTGAAAAACTGAAGACCTCTTAATAGTGCAATAATTGATCATGATTTCAGAGGATTTATGATGAAGCCCCCATCTACTTCCTTATAAAGACACAATAGATATATAAAGCAGAATAAAGCATACACATTTTTGAATTTGGCTGTTTTCAGAATTTGTTTTGCCTAGCTAATTAACTAACTAAAGATGTATTACAAACAGATTTTATTTCCTTTTGTTTTTCAATTGGTGGTAGACTGACTAGGAGAGAAAAGGCATACTTGTTAATTAAAAAATTAAATACCCCCTCCCAAACTGTGATTTATGAATACAACAGCATATCATTGTATAAGAAAAAATATAAATAATTCAGAAAACCTTAGGGAGAAATTGGTTTTAGGGGGTTTGCTATTGTGTGTGTATAGTAGTAGATAAGATGAAGAACTTCCAGCAGCTGGGTGTAGTAGAGATAAAGTGAAGAACTTCCAATAATGTTTAAATTGCTCTTCTATATTTTAGTTTCTCAGTGACCTGCATAAGTACGTTGAGTAGTAGCCAAAATGTACTTAGATTTTAGATATATGTATTTAACCTTGAATGAAGACATTTATTGCTGTTCAAGTTATCAATGTTTAGACAACTAGTTGCCTGATGTATGGTTCCGCCCGGAACTAGGGAATCTGCTGTTTTTGTCACAAATAACATCCAATTAAGGAGGGGGGGCACCTATCTCTTAATGTTCTCCAACTCATGATGTAATCCTTTGTAATTAAAACCTATAAAAACTGTATACCTTATCCCCTTCTTTAGCCCTTCTACCCGTGAGCTCTCTCTCTTTCCCTCCTCTTGGTGGAATTGCTTATTCTCTTGACAATTAATTAAATAAACAACTTTTCTGCTTTTTACTTTGAGAGGTCTCTGAGTAGTCATTTTTGGATAGGATTTTCTCTCCCTCATAGTTTTGGGGGCTTGATTTGGGATGTCTTTGGGGGAGATAGGTGCCCACCCCTAATGGGGATAGGGGTGCCCACAGCTAGTTTTTCCATTGTCTCTGGCTCTGAGTGTGTAGCCTCCCTCCTTCTCTGACAAACGACCCTAAGCAGAGATACTCAGTGAAAAGCAGAATTGAAGACAAAAAGGAGAAATAGAGTCCTGATGGGCTGGAAGCAGTCTGAAAAGAAAACACGTGTTCTCAAGGTGAGCTTGGAAAGTTTAGGGTCTATTGGCTGGGTCAAGGGAGACCCGAGGGCCTAGCCCTCCTAAAAATGTTTTGGTGGACTGCTATTAACCTAAGGTAAAGGACTTTCTAAGAAAGCTCTCTCGCATGACTGTGGGGCGTGAGGGTAAC
This sequence comes from Sarcophilus harrisii, assembly GCF_902635505.1. Classification (NCBI taxonomy): domain Eukaryota; kingdom Metazoa; phylum Chordata; class Mammalia; order Dasyuromorphia; family Dasyuridae; genus Sarcophilus; species Sarcophilus harrisii. Next base: position 87,170,036 of record NC_045430.1, on the reverse strand, counting down.
AAAGGACCGCCTGCTGACAATTTGGTTGGAGACCAAGTTGTAAAAATGGGGCAGAAGCAGTCCAAAGATTTATGTCAGGATGTTAGCTAGGAAATTCAAGAAAAATAGAGCTTTGTGTCTGTGTGTGTGTGTGTATGTTTGTCTGCTTTGCACTCTGTTCTGTGTTAAAAGTTAGCGATTGCACAAGAGATAAGCCTCTGTGTTGCAGGCAGTGGGTTAGGTAAGAAAAAGAAGTCTGAAAAATCTTTTTCTCTCTCCCTCTACCTTTAGCTAACAGCTCTAGCTTTCTGGAGAGAAGGGGGAGGAGGGAGAGAAGGGAAAAAAATGTTTAAGGTAAAGCAAGGATTTGGTGCTTAACTCTTTCCTGGCTTTCTAAAGAAAAGAAGTTTGAATGGAATATCTAGGTAGATTTCAGGAAATCTCACAAAGTAAAGTATGGGTTCATTTTAAAATAATTTTAAATTGGGATGTTGGAAATGAGAAACTGCAGATATTGGAAGGGAGTAATAAAAATAGATTAAGAAAGGTGAATAGATGAACATGGGGGCTCTCTGACTTGTTGGACCTGTGGGAAAACTAAGTGTGTTTCTAAAAAAAATTGTGCCAGGAGAAGAAAGAAAAATCATTATTAGCAAGTTTGCTTTCATGGAATTAGAGAACAGAAAGTTTAAGAAGACTAAACGGGGTAATTGTCTGCAACATTTGATTAAGAGTTTTGGGAACTTACTACATTTTAAAGAAGTACTATAATTTTGAAATTGAAATAAAATTGAAATTGGGGGAAATAATTTTACTGTTGCCTTGCACATGTTAGATTTACTCTGGGTAAAAATCTTAAGAATTGTTTGAACATTGTGGCCTTTACAACTGAAGAGAAAAACTTCTTTTTTTTTATTATTTGGTTGGACTTCAAATTGAAATTCAAAATTATTGTTATTAAACAAAATGACAGTAGTTTACCCTGGGGGGGGGGGAGGTCATGTTTGTATCTCCCTATTTAAATGGTATATTGCTTTTTAAAAGTATTGGGTAATTTATAAACTATATTATTAGTTTTATGAAATTTGGTTCAAAATTAATTGCGAATCTTAAAGTTTAAAATTTAAAAAAAGGTGATTTAAAGACAAGGGAAAAGAGAGATTGATTTACAAAAGCAATTAATAAAACTATTAAATGGAGCATCTAGTCAGAAGGGTCACAGAGAGACGGCTGTGAGACGGGATGTGTTTTTGCAGGGGGAGAGCAGCAGTGGAAAGCTGCAGCCATTTTTGGCTGAAGAAAGCAAACTGATTTAAAGGGACAAGCTGCTCTTACAAGATGTTAATTGATTGAACATTTGTTTCTTTAGATACATAATAGTTTTTGTGTTTAAAAAATATGATCAGAAATGTGATATATAGTTTGAAAGGGTCTTTCTTTTTTTTTTTTTATTATAGTAACTTTTTATTGACAAAATCCATGCCAGGGTAATTTTTTTACAACATTATCCCTTGCATTCACTTCTGTTCCGATTTTTCCCTCCCACCCTCCACACCCTCCCCTAGATGGCAAGCAGTTCTATATATGTTGAATATGTCCTAGTATATCCTAGATACAATGTATGTGTGCAGATCCAAACAGTTTTCTTGTTGCACAGGGAGAATTGGATTCAGAAGGTAAAAATAACCGGGGAAGAAAAACAAAAATGCAAACAGTTTACATTCATTTCCCAGTGTTTTTTCTTTGGGTGTAGCTGCTTCTGTCCATCATTGATCAACTGAAACTGAATTAGGTCTCTTTGTCAAAGACATCCACTTCCATCAGATTACATCTTCATACAGTATCGTTGTTGGCGTATATAATGATCTCTTGGTTCTGCTCATTTCACTTAGCATCAGTTCATGTAATTCTCTCCAAGCCTCTCTGTATTCATCCTGCTGGTCATTTCTTACAGAACAATAATATTCCATAACATTCATATACCACAATTTTCCCAACCATTCTCCAATTGATGGGCATCCACTCAGTTTCCAGCTTCTAGCCACCACAAACAGGGCTGCCACAAACATTTTGGCACATACTGGTCCCTTTCCCTTCTTTAGTATCTCCTTGGGGTATAAGCCCAGTAGAAACTGCTGGATCAAAGGGTATGCACAGTTTGATAACTTTTTGGGCATAATTCCAGATTGCTTTCTAGAATGGTTGGATTCATTCACAACTCCACCAACAATGTATCAGTGTCCCAGTTTTCCCGCATCCCCTCCAACAATCATCATTATTTTTTCCTGTCATCTTAGCCAATCTGACAGGTGTGTAGTAGTATCTCAGAGTTGTCTTAATTTGCATTTCTCTGATTAATAATGATTTGGAACACTTTCATATGAGTGGTAATAATCTCAATTTCATCTTCTGAAAATTGTCTGTTCATATCCTTTGACCATTTGTCAATTGGAGAATGGCTTGGTTTCTTATAAATTAGAGTCAATTCTCTATATATTTTGGAAATGAGGCCTTTATCAGAACCTTTAACTGTGAAGATGTTTTCCCAGTTTGTTGCTTCCCTTCTAATCTTGTTTGCATTCGTTTTGTTTGTACAGAAGTTTTTAATTTGATATAATCAAAATTTTCTACTTTGTGATCAATAATGGTCTCTAGTTTGTCTTTAGTCACAAATTTCTTCCTCCTCCACAAGTCTGAGAGATAAACTATCCTATGTTCCTCCAAATTGTTTATAATCTCGTTCTTTATGTCTAAATCATGGACCCATTTTGATCTTATCTTGGTATACAGTGTTAAGTGTGGGTCCATGCCTAATTTCTGCCATACTAATTTCCAGTTATCCCAGCAGTTTTTGTCAAATAATGAATTCTTATCCCAAAAGTTAGGATCTTTGGGTTTGTCAAACACTAAATTGCTATAGTTGACTATTCTGTCTTGTGAACCTAACCTGTTCCACTGATCAACTAATCTATTTCTTAGCCAAGACCAAATGGTTTTGGTGACTGCTGCTTTATAATATAGTTTTAGATCAGGTACAGCTAGGCCACCTTCATTTGATTTTTTTTCATTAATTCTTTTGAGATTCTTGACTTTTTATTATTCCATATGAATTTTGTTGTTATTTTTTCTAGATCATTAAAATAGTTTCTTGGAAGTCTGATTGGTATAGCACTAAATAAATAGATTAGTTTAGGGAGTATTGTCATCTTTATTATTTTTGCTCGACCTATCCAGGAGCACTTAATATTTTTCCAATTGTTTAAGTCTGACTTTATTTGTGTGGAAAGCTTTTTTAATTTTGCTCATATAATTCCTGACTTTCCTTTGGTAGATAGATTCCCAAATATTTTATGCTGTCGACAGTTATTCTGAATGGAATTTCTCTTTGTATCTCTTGCTGTTGGATTTTGTTGGTGATGTATAAAAATGCTGAGGATTTATGGGGATTTATTTTATAACCTGCAACTTTGCTAAAGTTATGGATTATTTCTAATAGCTTTTTCATAGAGTCTCTAGGGTTCTCTAATTATACCAGCATATCATCTGCAAAGAGTGATAGTTTGATTTCCACACTGCCCATTCTGATTCCTTTAATCTCTTTCTGGACTCTTATTGCCGAGGCTAGTATTTCTAATACAATATTGAATAATAATGGTGACAGTGGGCAACCTTGCTTCACTCCAGATCTTACTGGGAAAGATTCCAGTTTTTTCCCATTGCATATGATGCTTACTGATGGTTTTAAATATATGCTCCTGACTATTTTAAGAAAAAGTCCATTTATTACTATACTCTCAAGTGTTTTTATTAGGAATGGATGTTGGATTTTATCAAATGCTTTTTCTGCATCTATTGAGGTGATCATATGGTTTTTGTTAGTTTGCTTATTGATACAGTCAATTATGCTAATAGTTTTCCTAATATTGAACCAGCCCTGCATTCCTGGTATAAATCTTACTTGGTCATAGTGTATTATCCTGGGAATGATTTTCTGTAATCTTTTTGCTAATATTTTATTTAAGATTTTAGCACCAATATTCATTAGGGAGATTGGTCTATAATTTTCTTTCTCTGTTTTCAGCCTACCTGGTTTAGGTATCAGTATCACGTCTGCGTCATAAAAGGAGTTTGGTAGGACTCCTTCAATCCCTATTTTTTCAAATAGTTTATATAGCATTGGGGTTAATTTTTCTTTAAATGTTTGGCAGAATTCACATGCAAATCCATCTGGTCCTGGGAATTTTTTCTTTGGGAGTTGGTTAACAGCTTGTTCTATTTCTTTTTCTAAGATGGGACTGTTTAGGGTATTTATTTCTTCCTCTGTTAATCTGGGCAAGCTATATTTTTGAAGGTATTCTTCCATTTCATTTAAGTTGTCGAATTTATTGCCATAAAGTTGGGCAAAGTAATTCCTAATTATTGCTCTAATTTCCTCTTCGTTAGTAGCGAGTTCTCCCTTTTCATTTTTAAGACACAATTTGATTTTCCTCTTTCCTTTTTTAAATCAGATTTACTAAGGGTTTGTCTATTTTGTTGGTTTTTTCATAGAACCAGCTCTTAGTTTTATTAATTAATTCAATAATTTTTTAACTTTCGATTTTATTGATCTCTCCTTTTATTTTTAGAATTTCAAGTTTAGTGTTTGACTGGGGGTTTTTAATTTTCTAGCATTTTTATTTGCAAGCCCAATTCGTTGACCTTCTCTTTCTCTATTTTATGCAAGTAGGCCTCTAGAGATATGAAATTTCCCCTTATTACCGCTTTGGCTGCATCCTACACATTGTGGTATGATGTCTCATTATTGTCGTTTTCTTGGGTGAAGTTATTAATTATGTCTATGATTTGCTGTTTCACCCAATCATTCTTTAGTATGAGATTATTTAGTTTCCAATTATTTTTTGGTCTACTTTCCCCTGGCTTTTTGTTGAGTGTTATTTTTATTGCATTGTGGTCTGAAAAGGATGCTTTTTTTATTTCTGCCTTACTGCATTTGAGTTTGAGGTTTTTATGTCCTAATATTGGTCTATTTTTGTATAGGTTCCATGAACTGCTGAAAAGAAAGTATACTCCTTTCTGTCTCCATTTCGTTTTCTCCAGAGATCTATCTTATCTAACTTTTCTAATATTCTATTTACCTCTTTGACTTCTTTCCTATTTATTTTGTGGTTTGATTTATCTAATTCTGAGAGTGCAAGATTGAGATCTCCCACTATTATAGTTTTGCTATCTATTTCTTCTTGCAGCTCTCTTAATTTCTCTTTTAAGAATTTAGATGCTACCACTTGGTATTTTTAATATTGATACTGCTTCATTATCTATTGCTACCCTTTAGCAGGATATGTGCCCTTCCTTTCTCTTTTAATTAGATCCAATTTTTGTTTTGTTGATCTGAGATCAAGATGGCTACCCTACTTTTGACTTCACCTGAAGCATAGTAGATTTTGCTCCAACCTTTAACTTTACTCTGATGTATCTCCTCTTCAGGTGTGTTTCCTTAAACAGCATATTGTAGGATTCTCTTTTAATCCACTGCTAATCCTTCCTTTATGGGGTTTCCTCCGTTCATTTATGTTAAAATTACCAATTCTGTATTGCTTGCCATCTTGTTAACCCCTGTTTATGCTTTTCTCCCTCCTTTCCCCATTACCCCCCCTTCCAGTATTAAACTTGGGCACCACTTTCTCACAGCCCTCCCTTTTAGTATCCCTCCTCCCCACCTAGGTTTCTCCCCTATCTTACTCCTTTCCCTCTCAGTTTCTGTATTCCCTTCTGCTTAGCTTATTCCTTCCTTTTCACTTTTCCTTCTCACTTTTCAATGAGATGGGAGAAGTTTCACCATATATTGAATATGTCTAAAATTTTCTCTTAAAAGTCAATTCTTATGCAGTAAAATACCACTATATTCATCCCCTCTATTCTTTCTCTCACATATAATAGGTTTCTTTTGCCTCTTTGTGAGATATAGTACCCCCACTTTACCCTTTTTCTGATACAATGTCCTTTCCACCTCTAATTTCTAGAACAAGGTATACATGTATTTTTTATGCATCTTTCTCCCGACTCCCGACTCCTGCCTCTCAACTCCCGCCTCCCACCTGCCTCCCGACTCCCGACTCCAACTCTAACCCTAAATGCCTCCCGACTCCCGACTCTAAATTCGCCTCCCAACTCTAACCCTAACCCTAAATTCTCGCCTCCCGCCTCCCGACTCCCGACTCTATCAAGCCTCCCGACTCTAACCCTAACCCTAACCCTAACCCTAAATGCCTCCCGACTCTAGTTCCCAAGATTTCTTTTTACCTTTTTAGGTTTTTCTTGAGTTCTATATTTGTAGATCAAACTTCTTGTTAAGTTCTGTTTTTTACAAATAGTGAAATTCACTTATTTCATTGAATGACCATCTTCTTCCCTGGAAAAGATGGTCATTCTAACTAGTAGTTATTTTTGGTTGCATACTAGGTTCCTAGCCTTTCAGAATATCTATTCCAGGCCCTTCGATCTTTTAATGTGGATGCTGCTAGATCTTGGGTGATCCTTATTGTGGCTCCTTTATATTTGAATTGGGTTTTCTAGCCACTTGGAGTATTTTTTCCTTCTTTTGAAGGTTCTGGCATTTGGCCACTATATTTCTTGGTGTTTTGATTTTAGAATCCCTTTCAGTGGGTGATCGATGAATCCTTTCAAAGTCTATTTTACCCTCTGTTTCTATGACTTCTGGGCAGTTCTCTTTGATAATTTCCTGGAAGATAGTGTCCAGGCTCTTTTTTTCATCATATTTTTCTAGGAGTCCAATAATACTCAGATTGTCTCTCCTAGACCTATTTTCCAGGTCTGTTGTTTTCCCAAGAAGGTATTTCACATTTTTCTCCATTGTTTGATTTTTTTTGGTTTTGCTTGACTAATTCTTCTTGTCTCCTCAAGTCATTCAATTCCATTTATTCTATTCTGATTTTCAATGAAGTGTTTTCTTCACTCACTTTTTTTATATCTTTTTCTAATTGTACAATTTGTTCTATGGAATGTTTTTCCATTTCACCAGTTTTATTCTTTAGAGAGCTATTTTCTGTTTCCAGTTCACTAATCCTATTTTTCAAGGATTTGTTTTCTTTATCCATTCTGTCTTTAAATGAGTGGGACAATTTCTCCAGACTTTCTTGCCAAGCTTCCCTCTCCTTTTCCCATTTTTCTTCTAGCTCTCTTGTGAGAGCCTTTTTAATTTCTTCTATGAAATTCATCTGTGCTGAGGAACAGTTGATCTCTTCCTGTGGGGATTCACCTGGAGATAATCTGTTTTTAGTCTCCTCAGGGTTTAGAGTCTGTTCTCTGTCTGTATAAAAGCTGTCAATCGTTAAGGTCCTTTTCAATTTTTTGCTCATTTTGTCAGAGAAGAATCAGAGACAAACTAGCAAAGAAAAAAAAAGGAAAAAAACCCAAATGGAATCTGTTTTTTTGGGGGGAGGGGCTGGGTGGTGTTACCGAGCTTCCTCTACAGACTGCAGGGGCAGCAGCGAGGCACTAGCAGGACTGTGCTGTGCCTGTGCTCCGAGAGTCTGAGAGCGTGCTGAGATGCTGTGGGGGAGGGGTGGCCAGGTCCCAAGGAACTCCAGCTGTTTGGGGTTGAATTCTTCACCCCCGGTGTTTTTAGCTTCTCTGCTGGGCTACTGACTTGCTGCCAGGGCAAAGTATCCAATCCTGTAGCAAAGCTCTCCCCACAGAGAAGGCTGAGATCACACCCCAACCTCCTAGGGTCTGCTGGGCTGGGAGCTGCCTGCCAAGCTCTTGCTGCCGCTGCCTGCCCTCAGGCTGTGCCCGATCTAAAACCGTCCCGCCCTCAAGCAAAAACAGACTTTTACTGGCAAATCTCAAGGATGTCTTCTCTTGGTAACTATTTGTGGGTTTTTTTTCAGTCAGGCATTAATTCAGAGGCTTGTAATGAGATGGATTTTGAGAGAAAATGTGGAGCTTACACAGCTGTGTGCCTCCTCGCCGCCATCTTGGCCAACTTTGAATTTTCAAATTTATACAAAGGTTTAGAATTGGGGACAATGGAATTTGGAAAATATAAGTATTAATTACCTCAGAGTTGTTGTGAGGAATATACTTTTTTGTAAGTTGTATTCCTTTTCTTTTTCTCTTTAAAAATTTTGATTTTTAAAAATTTAAATTGATTTCTTCTGCTATATTCATCATCATAGTTATCCTTATTATAATTCTCCTTCCCTTCTCAGAAAGCCATCTTATGTAACATTATTATTAGGAGGAAACAATTACCAAAACTAATAGATATATGGAAAAAATGTGACAATATGGACAAGGCAGAACACCAGTGAACCTCCAACCTCCATCAGAGGTTAGTTGGGTCTGTTACATATAACTTCTCAAAAAACAAAATAGCTACTGAATGAGTCTGAATCCTTGGCTGAAACACTATGGCGAGTGGTGAGGGATGCTTTTGAAATTATGTAATGGTGTCCAAAGGAGAGGACCGAGTATTCATTTTACAACCTGTACAGGGATTCTATGACTGTTTGAATTATTGAGTGGTAAAGGAAAGCCTTTTGGTTAGAGCTAGAACTAAGTGTGGATCAAAAGGCACTAACTAATTGGCCAAATTGCACAATTTTCTGCTGACAGCTGAGAAACTGATTTCTGTTATAATCTGAAAGCTGAAACTCTGAAAGCTTTGAAACTACAGGTCTTTGTTGGGAGTGAAAGTAGCCTCAGTGATTAGTTGAGGGTTATGAAATAAGCTGGGAGATTATTCAGGACAGAGGGGGGTTGTACCTGGTTTCTGGGTGGGACCTTGTTTTGGAGAACTTTTTCTAAAGTAAAGAGAGACCATTTTGGATTGAATCCTCTTAGGAAAGCAACTGTCCTGTTTGTAGGAGAGATGGCTAATATAAGGTAGAGAACCTGATTTCTTTGTTCTTCCAGACCCCAACCATTCATCCATTCATTTGATTGATTTAATACCTAATAGGTGCAAAATAGTGGGTTATATATCACCACTCAGTGGTGTCCCTGTCTAGATGAGGATAGTACAACAGAGGAGATAGAATTTGAACATGAGTTGTTCAAATAATAGGCATTATGTGTTAGATGACATAAAAATAGTAATAGCTGACATTTCTGCAGTCCTTTTCCCACGACGATCCTACCAGGAATGTAGTGTCTCATCACTCTTATTTTTACAGCATTAGCTAATCAACAAACACTTATTAAGCACCTACTATGTGTGGGCACTGTGCTAATTTGCTGGAGATTCAAAGATAACTTTGATTTTAAGGAGCTTACTAATGGAAGAATGCAAACAATTTTGGTTATAAAGAATGGGGAGGGTTTCTGTAGGAGTTATTAATTGAATTGAGGCTGGAAGGATGACTAGGCTCTTGAGAGATGAAGAATTGATGAGTATAGAGAAATAGGAGTTGAGGGATGAGAATGAGTTAAGTTCAGATGCAACAAAATGAAAAAATGGAAAAGTTCAAAATGTGGTTACTGAGTGGCCAATGGTCTAATGAAGCTGAAATGGAAGGGCCTAATGCTTTCCTCTCATTGATATGCATACCTATTTCCTGTTCTTGGGTTACCTTTGCTTTTCCCATTCTTTTACTATTGTTTACATTTACTTCCTCTTATACCTATCTGAGTTTTGAGAAAGACTCCCCCTATGTGTAACGTAGTTATCTGTATTGGCGTCTTTTCTCCATCCCCCCTTTCCTTATTAGACTATAAATTTCTGAAAGCAATGACCTATGTCTTATCTAGAGTGCATATACACCTAGTGCATTGCTTGTCAAAGGTAGGGACTAGGTAAAAGCTTGCTGAATGCATACAAGAATGAAAATTGAGTTGCCCATCCTTGGAATTCTACAAGTGAAGATTAGATGTGTACTCCTCAATGAGGTTTTAATGGGAGTTCTTTAAACATAGGCATTCTGATTCAGAATCTTTCTGAAGGTCTCTGAAATTCTGTGATTCTCTATGTGAGGAGACTTGTCTGGCTATCCCAGGTCACCCGAAATGGATGCTTCCTGTACCACTGGTGGCAAGGGAACCTTCTTTAATTGGCTGCATGTAGTATGGTGCATTTTCCCTCTCCTGCTACATCCTAACGGTTACAGGCACACCTTAGCTATAGCTTAGTGATCATGCATTGAACCAGTGAAAGGGGAAGGCTTTCCTTGTCTTACTCTCTTCTACCTTAGCTCATAGAAATGGGCCCGGAGCTGTTTGTTTGTTTTATTCCATTTATCCTTCTCAGTTTTAAGTCCTGGAGGTGAATACCACTGGTTCTCAAAGTTCAAGTCATGGTTGGAGCCAGAATTCTAGAAGAGATGTCACTGCCAGCCTGGAAAAGAATCTTAGAGAAGGAGGAGTATCTGAGCCTGGGGCCTGGGCCTGGCCTGGGCCTTATCCTTGGAACTTGGGACTAGCCTCTGTAAGAATGGAGTTAAAGGATAAGTCTATTTTCCTTTCTAGAATATGAGGTAGTATGGGATTGCATTTTTGTAATTATATTTTTTGAAGGGATGATTTCTCTGAGAAATCACATTTGTCTGTTAATGGCTAAAAGGAACTGGGCTTTAAGGGACTTCACATACTTAGGGAACACCAAAATTCTAAATAGTTGGAGCCATTTGTAAAGAGTGTAGGTATCCCTAACTCTCATAAGAATAATGGAGAATTGTAACATATGTGGTCTTTAGGAAGTGAGGATCAGGGTACTTTTTGTTACACCTAAATGACTTTTAATCTCCATGTTCCACCTATGCGTTTTGGACTTTCTCAAAACCATTGCCTATGTTCCATTTCATTTTTTTTCTTTCTCCCTCACCTTTTTCTCTTTCTCTGCTGTTTCTCTTTTTTAATGAGAGACAAACGAAAACCTTGTTGAATGGTTCTCCCAGGACTAAACTTTCTATTTGAGATTTGAGGGGTATCTGCATGGACTTTATTTTTATTTTTTTTATTTAATAGCCTTTTATTTACAGGTTATATGCATGGGTAACTTTACAGCATTAACAATTGGCAAACCTCTTGTTCCAATTTTTCACCTCTTACCCTCCACCCCCTCCCCCAGATGGCAGGATGACCAGTAGATGTTAAATATATTAAAATATAAATTAGATACACAATAAGTATACATGACCAAACCATTATTTTGCTGTACAAAAAGAATCAGACTCTGAAATATTGTACAATTAGCTTGTGAAGGAAATAAAAAATGCAGGTGGGCATAAATATAGGGAGTGGGAGTTCAATGTAATGGCTTTTAGTCATCACCCAGAGTTCTTTCTCTGGGCGTAGCTGGTTCAGTTCATTACTGCTCCATTGGAAATGATTTGGTTGATCTTGTTGCTGAGGATGGCCAGGTCCATCAGAACTGGTCATTATATAGTATTGTTGTTGAAGTATATAATGATCTCCTGGTCCTGCTCATTTCACTCAGCATCAGTTCGTGTAAGTCTCTCCAGGCCTTTCTGAAATCATCCTGTTGGTCATTTCTTACAGAACAGTAATATTCCATAATATTCATATACCACAATTTATTCAGCCATTCTCCAACTGATGGACATCCATTCAGTTTCCAGTTTCTAGCCACTACAAAAAGGGCTGCCACAAACATTCGTGCACATACAGGTCCCTTTCCCTTCTTTATGATCTCTTTGGGATATAAGCCCAGTAGTAACACTGCTGGATCAAAGGGTATGCACAGTTTGATAACTTTTTGAGCATAGTTCCAAAGTACTCTCCAGAATGGTTGGATTCGTTCACAACTCCACCAACAATGCATCAATTTCCCAGTTTTCCCGCATCCCCTCCAACAACCATCATTATTTTTTCCTGCCATCTTAGCCAATCTGACAGGTATGTAGTGGTATCTTAGAGTTGTCTTAATTTGCATTTCTCTGATTAATAATGACTTGGAGCATCTTTTCATATGACTAGAAATAGTTTCAATTTCTTCATCTGAGAATTGTCTATTCATATCCTTTGACCATTTTTCAATTGGAGAATGGCTTGATTTTTTATAAATTAGAGTTAATTCTCTATATATTTTGGAAATGAGGCCTTTATCAGAATCTTTGACTGTAAAAATATTTTCGCAGTTTATTGCTTCCCTTCTAATCTTGTCTGCATTAGTTTTGTTTGTACAAAAACTTTTCAGTTTGGTATAATTGAAATTTTCTATTTTGTGATCAGATCTGCATAGACTTTAGAAGAATTGACCTATATTAAAAATATTGGTTACCCTCTTTTTGTTTACCTGCCACCTTGTGGATGCACATAGGTGTCTTTCCCCAAATTTATTTGTGCCTGTGTCTATTATATGTGTGCATTTGTGTGGGTGTGAAGGAGCTGGATACCTCATGGTGCATATAGCACTTGAATGGCTTAGGGAAGGTCAGGGATTTCCACAAAATTTTCCCTCCTGGTTGCTGGTAATGCCCATTTCATCCTCTGTTAATGGTCTTCCCCTTATTACAGATTCTTCAGTCAAGATACAAGAGAAGAAGCAGGTTTGATGATTTGGTACAACAATTTAGCTTCATGAAAAATCTATTTTTAATGACTTACTTTAAGGAATCCTTTTAAGAAATGTTTCCCACAGGTTGGTATCTTCCTGCCTCTCAGCCAGATAATTCACTAACTCCTTGATTGATTTGTCTGGAAAGAGGGAAAATAGAAAGGGTCATGGCTGCAATGTGAAGCTGAGGCAGCCAGGGCTCCCTTGATCACCCAAGACTTTCTGTTTCACTTGGCCCAGTTCTGCTCCTATACCACCCTGTGCCTAGGGGTTAGGGGCAGCACTTACAGCTCCTATCAGAATGATGAAAAATCAGGATCTGAGGGACATCTCCTCCTGTTTTGCAGATTTAACTTCAGCAACAACAGAGATTCAAAGAATAATTTTAGACCTGGAAGGACCCTGGTGTACTTGAAGTTCCTCATACTAATTATTTCTTCTTCCATCTCTTGGCTTCTGTGTTGGTCACCTGAATGCTTATTTTGGATTTGAAGTTCTTCCATGTTTCTCAACAGACCCAATATGTAAACCGTCATAATATGAAACCAAAAGATTTCACACAGATACAGATTCACAGAATACAGATACAGAATACACAGATTCCCATGTGTATAAGAAAACATCTGCCCCTCTAAAAAACATATTTGAACAGCTATCTGATTAAATCCTGAGAACTGAGGAATGGGGAGGTGGGCTGTAAGCCAGAAAAGATTGTGTGTGAGGTCGGAGGTGGGCCAACCTGCCGATTTTTCCCCTCAAATGGTTTGCAGAAACTCGGCAAAGTTCCTTCAAAACATGTTTACTGTTAAAGGAGTTGTGCATCATTTGGGTCTAGGTCAGAGTAATGTGAGGAACCATAACACATTTTCTGGATGCAGTGCCTTCTTTTTTTCAACTAAGATTTAAATAACCATGATACCTTACTAGCTTTGGAATCTCAGCCATGGAGAAAGATTTTCTGCTTGTGACTTTCCCATTGGGGACCCTAAGAATGGAGCTGGAATGCAGGATCCTGAGAGACTTGGGAGTTGGTTCATCACCCTGAATTGGTGATGTTTTCTACTGCTTTTTTACATTTATTGCTATAATTATAGTAGTATTAGGGCTTATTAGTTACTGTTGCTCTTACTGTAAATTGCCTATTTATGCATTTGCCTTTTCTGTTAATCAATAAAACATCTATATTCTTCTTCTTAAGTATATCTTATTCTAGGTGGGAATCCAAACCACAAATTTTCTTAATCATACACTACCCTCCATACCTAGAATGCTTTGACTTTTTCCCCGTGTTCCTTCTGGACTCACTTCAGATCCTGCCTGTGCAGGACACCTAATCTGGTCCTCCCAGTTCTTTGTCCTTTCCAGATATACTTTCTTTATCTTCTATTTCTGAAAAATGATTCATTTGATAGACACATTTCTTTCTTCTTTTTATAAGCTACTTTGGTTGCACCTCTCTCTAATTTAAGTATGCATTGGGTGTGAAGGAGCAGGCTAAGTGAGGTTGCTGACTGCATTTGCCCGGGTTGGAGAAGGACAGGGATTTCCACAGAGATTTTCTGCCTAGTTACCAAGAATGCCCACTTTATCCTCTATCCACGGTCCTCCCTTCCCAACAGATCCTTCAGTAAAGACACGCAGCAGGTTTGGTGCTCTGGTTTAATGATTTACACTTGTAAAAATCTTTTTTTGATTCCTTTAAGGAAACTTTTGAAGGAATGATCCCAAAAGGTTTGTATCTTCCTGATTCTCAACCAAGAAGAGATAGATGTTTCTTCACTTCACCTGGAAACAAGAAAAATGGAAAGAGATCATCACTCCAATGTAAACCTAAGGTAGCCAGCTCCCCCTTGAGTCACCCCAGACTTTCCCATTTCCCAGCCTCCTTTCTGTATCACCCTAAGCCCAAGTTTGGGGTCAGAGCTTAGAACTTATGCCAGAATGAGACAAGGTAGATAGAGTAGGGGCTGAGGGACATGTTCTCCTGCTTTGCAGATTAAACTGCAAAAAGGAAAAAGATTCAAAGAATAATTTTAGGCCAGGAAAGGACTTGCTCTGCTTGCAATTCCTCATACAGGTTATACCATCTTCCATCCCTTGTCTTTGTGGTGGCCACTCTCCTTGCCTAGAATGTTCTGTCCTGTTTCCTGCTCAGAGCACTCCTGCTCTGAGTGTGCTTTCTGGACTCAGTTCAAGTCTATTCCTGGTCTTCCCAATTCTTGTCCTTTCCAGATTGTTGTCATATAGCCTTTGTCTATATTTTATATTTGTCTAGAATTTATATCCTTATTGCCCCCTAACATAGGCTTTTTAAGGGCAGAGAATTTTTTTTTTGCCTTTCATCATATCTCCAGTGCTTAGCCCAGTACCTGACATATTAGACCTGCTTAATGAATTTTTGCTTGCTGTTTGACCTTGGGCATGTTAGAAGGTTCAGTGTTATGCATTGTACCAAAAAGAAAGGATTTAGCTATCCCTAGCTTCCAAAATAGCTTCATACCCTTTGCCTGCGTTTGGAGAATGGCCTATTCATTTTAGGGGTTGGACATGAAGGTTATAGGCCAGGGAAGGAGATCATGTAGGGATTCATTCTGTGGCCTTTGTTGAATATACTCACCAATAGCATCTTTAAGTTTTTCTATGCTTTGTTCAACGAAAGCTGCATCAGAAACAATGGGTGCTGTGTTAATAGAATAGGCCATCCATAGATGATAGACGTTCCCAACATTTTCTCCCCAGTGCCCCACCCCCAGGAGGAGCAAAGCCCTTAATGGAAAGCATCACTATAGATTCCTCTCCCTCTCCCATCCTATTTATTTCTTTTTAAGATGAGGAAACTGAGACTCGGAGAAATTAAATAATTTCTCCAACCTCACTCAACTAGAAAGTATGGAATTAGAAAACAGGTTTCCTGACTCCAAGTAGAGTGAACCTGCTGCCTCTTGCCACTCCCCCAAAAATACCCAAGACACAAGAAGGATGTCTTATGAAACCAAGGGTACTGTTTCCAACCCTCCACCCAAAGACCATTTGTGATTCTGAGTATGTTTATGCCCATATCCAGAGACAAATGAACAAGGTGCGCTGCTTGGGACAGAGGTAGATACTCACTCTTAGATGTTGTTGAGCCTGCAGTAGTCGGTGGGGCAGTGGTTTCTGCAGCCTGGCTGTTTTCAGTAGGGGCCTGTGTCTCATCATTCCCTGCAGTAGTGGTTTCTGGGGATGTACCAGAATCCTGTCCAGCTGTAGAGTCAATTTTAAACGTTGAGGTACTCAAATTCTCCCTCCCTTAGGGAGTGAAAGATATCTGGGTAGTAGCTAGGTTGTAAAGAGTAATAAAAATATCACTTCCTAGTACATGCATTTTGGGGGGTCTTGTTCAGTAAGATAGGGAACTTCTTGGACCGAGCAGCAATTTGTCCTTCTAGAGAAAGACTTATCTCCTTTGTAGGAAAGGGCAGTGCAGGCATACTGCAGGTGCAGTTCTAGACCATAACAATAAAGTGAATCATATAAGTTTTTTGGCTTCCCAGTGCACATAAAAATTATATAATAGTATACTTTTGTCTATTAAATGTGCAACAGTAATATGTCTAAAATATATATTCAAGGCTATCCTAATAAAATTTAGATAGAAAACACCATCAGTATGCAGAAAGATAACTATGGAGATTGAATGTGAATCAACACATGTTATGTTCATTTTTTTCCTGCCTTTTTTTTCCTCTCTCATGGTTTTTCCCTTTTGTTCTGCTTTTTCTCTCCCAACATGATTCATAAAGAAATGTGTATTAAAATAGTTTATATATATATAATATATATAATTTATATATGCATATATAAATTATATACATGAGTTTATATATATACATATATGTATAACTATAAAAATAAAACAATAATAATAAAAAAGAAATAGGTTCAATGCTCTTGGAGTAGTTTTCCCATTTGGTAACTTTTTAGAAGTGTGAAATCTTTTCAAGTTAGGTTTACTTATATAAATGGAGCTATAGTCAAGCTATGTTTGCATTAGGAAGACCCTGGGCAGAATTTTTGCCTATTAATGACTGTATCTAAATAATTTTAAAATTATTTTTATTTTTTAATTTTAAATTTTTAAAATTTAAATTTAAAAATAATTTTTTAAAAAAAAGAAATAATTTTTAAAATTCAGATACCCTATTGGTCAACTAGTATAAAACGAATATTTGTACTTTAATTAAACATTTTTTCATTCAATGATATTTCAGTCATATCTGACTTTTTGTCATAATTTGGTATTTTCATGGCAAAGATAGTGCAGTGGTTTGCCATTTCCTTCTTTACTCCATTTTATAGATCATGAAATTGAGACAAAAAGGATTAAGTGACTTTCTCAGGATCATACAAATTATATGAGGTCAGTTTTGAACTCTGGAAAATGAATCTTCCTGATTCTGAACCTGGCACTCTGCCTATAGCACCTCATATCTGCCTCATTAAAATACTTTATTGATAAAAATTGCTAACCATTATCTGAACATTCAGCAGATTGTGATCCTTTTAGTTGTGGAGGATCTTGCTTCCATGTTGATAGCTGCTAACTGATCAGAGTAGTAGTTGCTGAAAGTTGGGCTGACTGTGGCAATTTAAAAATAAGTTAACAAAAAAATTTGCCTCATAGAGGCATACTGCCTTTTACTTTTACACAAAGAGTTCAGGCTTACTAAGTAAGCTGATTTCAGTATTGTTGTGTAACCAAGAATATCGAGGAGCAAGAAGAGGGAGAGACATCTGGTGAACAGCTGGATGGTGGAGTAGTCAGAACACAAACAACATTTATTAAGTTTGCCATCTTATGTGGGTACAGTTTGTGGCAATATAATAGCTAAATCCAAGATCACTGATCACAGACCACCATAACAGAAATAATAATAATGAAAAAAATTGAAGTAGTGTAAGGCTTACCAAAATGTGGCATAGAGATATGAGGTGAACACATAGTATTAGAAAAAAATTGGTGCTAATAGTCTTGTTTGATTCTATAAACCTTCAATTTGCAAAAACAATAAAACCCTGCAATAGCTGCAAAGTGCAGTTAGGTGATGGAAGTCTGCCTTTATGTGGGATGGGCTGGGTGGTGGAATAGTGAGGTTCTCTCCCTGTTCCAGAAGGCTCTCTAGTTTCCATTTGGTAATTCAGTCAATTCATACCAAGATGTTTACAGATTGTAAGCTTTTGTATTCCAAATTGTTATTTTCTTTAGAATGTGGGGTGATGATAATTTTAGGATTAGTAGAACTTTCAAGGAATTATTAATGTTTATTTTAGGGGAGAGAGAACCCTGTCTCTGGATCTGTGAATTCTGATGCAAGAAACTTCTTATAGATGAATTTTTCTTTTTCTTTCTTCCCTTTTCTCCCTCCGTCTGTCTTCTCTATTTTTTTTCTTTTCTTTCTTCCTCCTCTTTGTCTTTCTCTCTTTCTCGTTATTTTTCTCCTTTCTTTCTTTCCTCCCTTCTTCCTTCCTCCCTCCCTTCTTTCTTTCCTCTTTTATTTCTTTCTCATTTTCTTTCTTTTCCTTCTTTATTATCTCTCTCTTTTCTCTCTGCTTTTCTGTCAGTTTCTATGTTCTTTCTCTTTCTCAATGTAGGCCAGTTCATTTTTTGGAGGAATTGACAAGATAGAGTCTCAGAGAGTTGCAGAGAACACTGAGAGGTTAAGTGACTTCTTTGGGGTTACTTACCCCGGTGTTCCTAGCTTCCCTTTTAGCCACCTAGAGACAGGAGAGCTCAGACAGACCTAGAGCTGTTATAGCCTTTTTTTATCCATCCTGGTAAGGAAAGAGCTCCTAGGAAGTCAGTGAGTCCCTTCTCAGTTCTTGGCCCGTATTGTTGTGGTTATTATTATTCAGCATCTCTACTCACCTATCTTAACTCTCAATGCACTTTTTACCAAATATTTCAAGGCTTGGTTGGATGTCTTCTTCAAAAGGACAATTAGATTAACTCATAAAATCTTTATTCTGACATATTTACTCAATTAAATAAAGGAATGATTCACCAAGAGTCTTCAGGAGACAAGGAATGATTAATTTTGGCCTTTTGATAGTAGTACTGTGTTAATACATAAAATCATGAAATGGACAACCTAGCAGAGAAGAAGTAAATATAAAACTTCTCTGGTACCAGTTAAAAATGTATATTTTAGCATATAATATAGTCACTCATAATTAGAGATCAATAAATTATATGCCCATGATTTAAAATATATATTTCAAAATGAAATGTAATGCAACTCTTTAAAAATGTACATTCTAAGGCTTTTCTCTAAAATGATACTTTTTCTTTTAAAGGTAGCACAGTGGATAGAATGCCAGGGTTGGGGTCAGGAAGATTTATCTTTTAGATATCTGGCATCTAGCATCAGGTAGGTACTTATTAGTTGTGTGACTCCTTTGGTAAGTAATTTAACTCTATTTGCCTTAGTATCCTCAACTATAAAATAAGACAGAAAAGGAAATGGCAAGCCATTTGAATAAGTGTAGCAAGAAAACGCCAAATGGTGTCACAAAGGATCAGACAGAGGTGAAAAGCAATTGAATAATATTTGGAACTCTCTTTCTAATGACGACTGATGGGTCTTAGAGAAGGTTAAAATGACTCCAGGAGGGGTATCCTATTTTGTTAAGTGGGAATCTGGAAAAATTAGTCTCAGGCCCTCTTTGGAGTCTTAGACTTCTGCTGAAGGAGGGACTGGGAAATGGCCATACTCACCAGCTCCCATCAGAATTCCAGCTAGAGTAGTCAGGAGGAGAAAAATGGAGAACTTCATTTTGCTGAAGAAGTATGGAGAGGTTTCTTGTGAAGGAGAGTGAAGTGTTGATGAAGCACCTATCTACCAAGGTACTTATAAAGATGTCAGAAGCCAATGGAAGTTGAGAGAGGTATTTACCCTCCTTCTTCTGCAAACTACCTAATCCCTTTCCCTTATTTCTGCCTCCAGCCATTTGCTAAATCAACAAAGGTTCTTAGGGGTAGATGCCTAATTTTTTGGCAGAGAGGTCATGGGCAGCAGTGCTAGCAATTCTCATCCTTTACATCATTTGTTTACTTTTGACTTTGTCCAAAATTAGCCCATGGGGGAAGGCCTACTTGATCAGTTAGATCCAAGGGTAGTGGATGAAAGAGACTTCCTACTCATGTGGCATTATTATAGTGATAGAACCCTCTCCCAAGGTCATGCAGAGACCTCCTGGTTTCTTCCTGGAAAGTGGGCTTTAGAAGTTCAATTTGTCCAACTCCTTGACTCTAGGTAGATGATTTCCAATTCATGTCAGATGAAGAAAATAATTCTAAAGTTTTCCTGAGAAAGAACTCATAAATAAAAGCATTTATAGAATAATTTTATATCTATCTCTCTATTTGTCCATCTGTCTATGTCTAATGGTACCCATCTAGAGATGGGGGAAGAAGTAGGAAAAAAGACAACTACATGATAATTTTAATATTGTTGTTTGTCTTTCATTCTTGAAGAGAATCATGACATGGAGGGGGGGGGGTAATGTCATGACATTCAAGTGAATTAGATTTAAGTGATGGAAAGCTTTGCAAGGTAATCTGCCTCACTTTTTCTTCCAGAACCATCTGAATCTTGTTGCCAGAAATAGGTCAGGAGAGCTGGAGTTGGCTTGGGATGAAGTTAGAGAACTTGATCCTTTTAAGCTAATGTCTTTTATTTTATAAACTTTCCTTTTCTATTTATTTTTAAAGGAAGGAATTACGTAAGGCTACTTTTAATTTTTTATGGCATATTTAAAAAAATATTACTCTCACATGAAAATAGGGTGAGTGGTTAGGTTTTACCACCTCAGGCTCCAAATAAGCTAAAGTCTTTAACATGTCTCAGTTTGACTGATTAAAGCTAGATTGCAATTGGTGCAAAGTATGGACTCTTTCACCTAGTCAAAAATAAAAACGAATAAATAGAATAAACCTGGGAGGAGAAGGTCCTCAGTGTTTCTGGCCAAAAGAGAAATGCTTTCTCTTTATATTCACCTTGAGTCAATCAGGACCCAAGCAATGTTCACCTGGAGTTTAACCTGGGATTCATTATTGGCCAATCAATGAGAGTCATATGGATTTAAGGCATGGTCCTTAAGAAAGAAAGAAATCTAGGTAGTAAAGATATCTTAGGATGGTGCAGCCTTCAAAAAATAAATTTAAGAGCATCTGAAGGCTAGAGTATGACACATATGGACAAAGGGAACAGGAAAGACGGAGGGAGGCATGGAAGAAACAGTGAAACCAATCTTAGACATTTATTAGCTATGTAACTCTGGGCAAGTCATCTAATTTTGTTCCCCCTACTTTTCTCTTTTAAAATGAACTGGAGTAGGCAATAATAATCACTCCAGTATATTTACCAAGAAAACCTCAAATAGAGCCAAAAACAGCTGGACATGACTGAAAAACAAAAAATCTGGAAGCCTTTCCATCAGGTCAGGATTGAGGCAACATTTTCTCTTTTCATCATTACAATTCAATATTCTATTAGAAATAATATAGGTGCAGGTATGACAAAAAAAAAATAGAAGCAACAAGCATACAAAAGAAGAAAACACAACTATTACTTTTTGCATATGCCATGATAACTTAGAGAATGGCGGAAAGTCAATTAAAAAACTAATCTGAATAAGAAATTCAGTCTATAAACAAATCCACCCAAATCCTCAGCATTTTTGAATATTATCTTTAAAATCAACAGGAAGAAGCAGTTTTAAATATTTGGGAGTTTACCAGCCAAGACACACACACAAGAACTATATCTACTCATATGACTAGAATTACAAAGCATTTTTCATACAAAGAAAGATAGACATAACTAATTGAAGAAATATTAATTGTTCATGAGTATGCTATGCTACAATATAATAAAAAGCACATTATCTAACTTAATTTACTCATACAGTGCCATGACAATCAAACTATTTGAGAATTACATTTTAAAACTAGAGATAAATAACAAGATTCATCTGGAGGAGCAAAAGGTCAATAATATCATGGGAAGCAATTAACAAACAAGGCAAATAATGGGGCCTAACAGCAGCAGATCTAAAATTATATTAGAGAGTTGTAATTGTCACAACACTTTGATAATGGGTAAGAAGTGCATCAGTGAAATAAATTAATTACACAATATACATAATTAATTGAGCACAGTCACCTTGTGTTGGATAAATCTCCAAATCCCAGCTACTGTAAGAACTTGCTATTAGACAAAAAAAGGAAAGCAGAATAACATAGATCAACACTACTCTATACACTAAGTTCAAAATGGGTACATGATTTAGATATAAAGGTTGCTATTCTAAGCAAATTAATGGAACATGGAAGGAATCACTTGTTAGATTCACGCATAGGGTGTGACGACCACGCTAGCACCCAGGATACCTCAGAATCAGTCGGAGTCAGGATAAGCAAAAGTTCTTAATCTTTATTCTTGATCTTAGGCGCAGGATTGAACAGGATGGAAACAGAATCTCCGCAACCACCTTTTCCCTTGTCTACCGCCCAAGAGTGACCCTGGTAGCCTTACTTCACCCCCTAGTCCCTCCTACAATCCTCTGTATACACCAATCATTGAACCAGCATAGATAGTGGAAAGGACCATTTTCCAAGCATATGCCCATAGAGTATTGTCCAATCATTAGTTAACCTCAAGTGCTCCGCAGTCCTGACCTCAATGCATTGACTCAATAGTTTTAGCCTGCTTTCTTTTGTTTTAGAACACAGGTGGTCACGCCATCCCTTACTTCTCAGAATGGTGAGAGCCCCCAAAAGGAGGTAATCACACCCTCCCTGACTTCTCAGGAAAAGAGGTGAAAACACCAAAAAGGAAGTGATCACGCTCCCCTTCCCCCCCCCCCCCCCAGACTTCTCAGGAAGGGAGGTGAAAGCACTAAAAAGGAGATGATCACGCCCTCCCTGACATCTCAGGAAGGGAGATGAAAAGCACCAAAGGGAAGTGGGGATTGTTAATGGGTTTCTGGGCTGAAGTCTCTTATTAGAAACAGGTATGCACAAACCCATCAGCATGGGGGGTATTACACAAGCACATGGCAATAACGCACAGGCTGTTAGTGATGACTCTCCCCACAACCAGTGCAGGCTCAATGTGGTGCAACAAACATGAATTGTCCATGCAAGTAGTGATATAACAAACAATATAAATCAATATGGTATTATAAGAGATTTCCAGAAGTTCTAGAAGGAGGGTATGTAAACAACAGTCACACATATGCCTTCTTCAGCAGCCAAGAGATAGTCCCAAACCAATCTATTGTCCATTGCTTCACATGTCAGGGAATCCAATGATCCCCGCAAGTTTTTGAAGTCCTGCAACAGTCTTTTCATGTGTTAGGGAATCCAATGATCCCAGTAGATTTTGAAGTCCTGCAACAGTCTTATCATTTCTCAGAAAATCCAATGATTCCTGAGAGTTTTCAAGTCCTATGTCTCAGAGAATCCAATGATTCCTGAGGATTTTCAAGTCCTATGTCTCAGAGAATCCAATGATTCCTGAGGGTTTTCGAGTCCTATGGCTCAGAGAATCCAATGATTCCTGAGGGTTTTAAAGTACAACAATCTTTGATGTCCATGAGTCAAACGCCATAACTGCCACGCTCTTTCAATGGTGAGCACAATCAGCATAGGAACCTACACCTGTTAGTTGGTCACAGGTGATTGGAGGATTAACTCCACTATGACTATTTTGTTGGGCTTCTATCCTACAGAGCTCACTGTACTCTGGAAACCACAACAAGTTTTGTCCAGGTTCTGAGCATTTCCTTGCTATAAATTTCTAGTCCCTAGGGGTAAAGACTTCATAAGCCAAATTCTGTAATAATATCTTAACATAAGCTGATATAGTCCCATAAAGGGTGCAAGCCTTTTTCAGGTCTTTGAGGATTTCTATATCAAAAGGAACGTATCTTCTACTTTCTTGACCTGAAGAGTCAAACTCTTAAATCACTGGATACATTTCCAGTTGCAAATCCAGATAATTATACATTCTTCCCTTTTCTGGGACAGAGAGGCAGGGGATTATTAGGACAGAGGCTAGGGATACTAGGTACTAGGATACAGTACCCAGTTCTTTCCTGGCTTTCTATTCCCTTTATGCTCATTTGCTTTGTGACACCTGAGCCTTAGTTTCCCCACATGTTAGTCAGAATATGTGTTAATTGGAATGAACTGGTAACTTTTGTGACTGAAAGAAAATGAATAGAAGAGAATAGTGTGTGTGTGTGTGTGTGTGTGTGTGCAAAGAGCAATGACATTAAATTCCTAAGCAGAGTAATTCATTCTAGGAGGCCAGATGACCATTTCCATCTCTGGCGTTACCAGTAAGACCTTGTTGTCACTCCTAATAGGAGGGTGAAAAGCCCCTATGCGAAGTTCCCTGAACCCTGGTCCTGTTTGTACTCTGTAAAGCCAGGTCAGATCTAGGAACATGACATGGTTACAAATTGTGCAGTGGAGATGAGGTCTGATTTTCCCATGGTCTGTCCTGGGATCTCCACTGCTGAGTTCTCATTCATTTTCCCCAGTCCTCAACATTTGGAATGGGGAGCTATTCTCTGTTTTTTAGTGCTGTAATCTGAACTACTGGGGATTAGAATGTCTACCTTAATCTCTTCATTTAAAATGTGTTCCTCAAGTCATTTCACAACCACTTTACCCCTAGGCAAAGGAGGCTGGCTTCCAAGTAGTCAGAGTTGAGAGGCTCTGTCACTTCTCAAAAATTCCTTGTGACCCTGACATTCTTGATCCCTGTCTTCTCTATGCTCTCCTTTCTTTGTTTTCATGACATTACTCTCCTGGATCTCCTTCAATTTCTCTGACATTTCTCTGTCTGCTTTGCTCTGTCTTCATCCATATCAGCCCTACTATCTCCAGTGGTTCCTGCCAGGCTCTGGCTTGGGTCTTATTCTCTTCTCTTTTCCTGATATACTATTTCATTGAATGCCCACATCAACTCCCCTGGAAGTAATGATCATCTTTATGCAGATGACTCACAGATCCATTGATGCAACCTTAATCTCTCTCCTAACCTTCAGTCTATTAGGACCAATTGCCCAATAGAATTTTCAAACTGGTTGTTCCATAAATATCTCCAACCCCAAATCCAAAAGTGAAATTATTATGTTCATCCCCTATTCTATCTTCTTTTGCTATTTTTTCTATTACTACCAATGGTACCACTCTCCTCCTTGTCATTCAGGCTTGCAAATTAGTTCACTGTCTCTAACTCCTCCCTCTTCACATTTCTTATTTCTTATCAAATTCTGTCTTTTCTACATTCATAATATCTCTTTATACTTCTTTCTGCTGCCACTGACATTCTCCTGGTCCACACTTTAATTACTTCACATTGCTGTACCTGCTAGTTGGCTTCTCTGCTTCATCTCTCCCCATTTCAATCCATCCTTCACTTAAAACTGATCTTCCTATTGCACATGTCTGACCAATTCATCTCCCTCTTCCATTATAAACTTCAATTACCCCTCTTTTCCCCAAGATCAGATATTAAGTTCTCTGTTTTGTTTTTAAAGCTCTTCTTAATTTGGCTTCTTCCTACGTTTCCATTCTTTTTATAACTTTCTTCATTTCCAGTTTTCTGCAAGGTGTTTTTCACAAATTTTCTTTTTCTTTATATCTTCTTTCTGAAGTTATCATAATTTCTCCTCAGTATTCCTATTTTGTACATAGTAGTGACCATGTTACCTTCTCTATTATTATTGGTCCAGTGATACTGACCTCCTTTCTATTCTCAGATACTATCCTCTAACTCCCATCTCTGGGCATTTCCACTGGCTTTCTTCCATTCTTGGAGTGCCCTCCAGGAATTGTTTAACTTCTTGGCTTTCTCCAACTCTCAGAGAATTTCCAGTTTTCTGCAAGATGTTTTTCACAATTTTTCTTTTTCTTTATATCTTCTTTCTGAAGTTATCATAATTTTTCCTCAATATTCCTACTTTGTACATAGTAGTGACCATGTTACATTCTCTATTAGACTGTGAACTCCTTATGATCAGGGATTGTTCCCCCTCCTCCACTATTTCTATATCCCCATGTTTAGCACAATGCTTGGCACATAGTAAATACTTAATAAATGCTAATTGATGTATTTGACTTGAGCTAGGTAGAACAGCATCTAAAATTCTACAATTAGTGATGAATTCTCTAATTGTTAATCATTGCCCCATTCACTGAGCTCATTTTGGAAAAAAAAAAACAACTAGATGTGTTTTGGAAGTGGTATAAGGTGAATCTCTGAAACTTCATGGTCTTGGAGTTTCTTGATCTTGTTTTGCTCCTCATCAATTGGGATGGGAATGTTAAAAGAGGGGAGAAAGGAAGTAAAAAATAGTGTAATAGTAACCTCTGATAAGGTTAAGTCTTGGAACTATTCTTGTTTTCATCTTTTGAAAAACTGCGCTTGTTATGGATCTCATCCCACACAGTCTTAGCCAAAGAAGTTGAACGTTAGAAAATCAATAATATAAACAACATTGCTATTTACACACATTTTTTTTTCCTATGAGGAAGTTGACTTTCAGGGCTTCAGGGCTTTACACAGTCACTTGACATACCTACTCTACACCCCCCTTGCTTCCAATCCTTAACTCTGAATTTCCAGATATCTACAACAGGTTAGAATGAGAGACAACCAGGAGCTCAGTTCCCTTATCTATGCAATTTAGAAAATATTATATTTATTACCTACCTCATAGAGTTTGATGTCCACGAGTCAAACGCCATAACTGCCACGCTCTTTCAATGGTGAGCACAATCAGCAACAGCACCACCCGATATTTCTTGGGTCTTCTCCTTTGTTTCAAAGGTCTGCTCCGTCTCTCTGCGATGGACAAGGCGAATATGGCTCGTTGGCACCCATCTGATTCCTTCTCCACCTGTAGAGATACAAGCAAACCCTCTCCCCAAAATTATCATACTAATGTCCGCAAGTACCTTTCTCCCAAATGCCTTTTGTCTCCATTGTGGGCTGTTTTTCCTGTCCTAAGTTCAAAGGGAGGCCTTTGATCCATTGAATAACAGAATATGCATTTTGCTTCATTGGCCAGGTCTCTTATCATTATATTAGGAAATATGTCTGCTTTTCAATAAAAAAAGGGAGGTTGGTGAATCAAGTTACTGTAAGATTCAAGACCTGGAATAGATTCTTACCTCCTAGCTCTCTACAGATCTGCTTTCTCTACCAGAAATATCAAGAGGATACAGAGGTGGCCTTGAGGACATCCAGGCTATTGGGGAGTGAGGGGAAGGACAGATACCCAGGACTTGTGATATGGGGGAAGTCTCTCAAACTTTGTACTAGGGGACCGTGGGTTTGAATTCTGGTTTTGCTATTATTAGCTGTATGACTTGAACAAGTTACATTGTCTCTCTCATATTCAGATTCCTTCTTGATAAAACTAATAGATTTTAATGATTCTTGTGACTTTTTCAGAATCTAAAACAGTGATGTTATGACTGTCTCCTCTGAACACACTCATAAAAGTGTATCCTCTTCAATCTGGAATTATGCCCCCAAAGTTATCAAACTGTGCATACTCTTTGATCCAGCAGTGTTTCTACTGGGCTTATACCCCAAAGAAATACTAAAGAAGAGAAAGGGACCAGTATGTGCCAAAATGTTTGTGACAGCCCTGTTTGTAGTGGTTAGAAACTGGAAAATGAATGGATGCCCCACACATGAAATTCTTCCTGCACACCCACAAAATGAAAAAAATTAGTGTGCTTCTATATGCATTAAGATTCCATCAGTATTTTCTTGGAATATAGATAGCATTTTTTTATCATGAACCTTTTGAAATTGTTTTGGATTGTTGGATTACTGAAAAGAGCTAAGGCAATAATAATTGATCATCACATATTGTTACTGTTACTGTATACAGTATTTTGGTTCTGAAGAGGAATGGCTTGTGAGTCAGAGGTCTTCAGTTCAGATTCCTACTCTGATTTTCATAACCTATGTGACTTTGTCTAGATCGCTTTACCTTTTGGGTTTCCATTTCCTCACATAAAATGAGGGAGTTAGACTAGATGGCTTTTGAAGTTCCTTCTTGTTCTAGCTCTGAGATCCTAGGATCCTTCAACTCTATTTGGAAGGACAGAAGTTCCAAAATACTCTGAGGAAAAGAAGCATGATTTGAACATGTGTAATTTGAACAATGGTGCAATTGCTCAAGGAGCACTTGAGTGTACTTTCCTAATGATCACGCTTTCCAAGGGGATTTGCTTTCAGCCAGGCAATGGTAGAAATAATCAGACTTTGTGATAGATTAGATATGTTATTGTTGCTGTTTGTTCTTCATTCTTGAAGAGGACCATGACATTAGAAAGGCGTTGCCATGGCATGCAAGTGAATTAGTTTGAAGTGAAAATACTCAGTATAAAGATACCAAGCTTCACTTTCTCCTTTGGATTTAGTAGGCAGATATAGACCAGGAGGCTCTGGATACATTTGGGGCCCTTTGACTTTTTAAGTTAAGGTTTTAACAGGATTTGGTTTGACTTTCAAATGCCCCATCTGTGATTAAAGCTAAGTAAGAAATGAAGCAGAGAATGTTGTCTTTTACTTAGTCAAAAACCAAATCATTTGTGAAGGGTAAGATTCTCAAGATTTCTGGTCAAAACAGGAAAAAATTGCTATTTAATATATTGATTCTGATTCAATCAGGTCTCAAATGATGAGCAAGTAAGGCTTGACCTAGGATATATAGTTGGACTAAATGTGAAAGAGAGTAATTTGGAATGACACTGAAGCTGTGATCCTGGATGACTGGGAAGCTAGTGTTACCTTTGAGGGCAATCACAAAATGGGGAAAGATAGAGAATTTGAGGGAAAGATAAAGAGCTCTGTTTTGGACATGGTGAGTTGAGGGAGTTGGTGATACAAGACTGGAGCTCAGGAGAAATGTTAGGGCTATATATATGAAGTGATAATATGGAGTAGATTTGGGAGGGCATATTTTTATAAGAATATTTTTAAAATAGCATAATAGAGTAATGGTTTGCAACATGACATCCTCAATCAGACATTCATTACAGGTTCTAAGTTTTGCCATTTATTATATGAAATAGCTTATGGACTTAGTCAAATATGACTAAACAAGATAGAGTAACAGTTATTAAGTAATGTGCTTTTGAGGAGAATAACTTTTTAAAGTCTCAGGAGAATGGAAGCAATGTCTAGGGAGTAAGGAGAGGAAACAGAGAAGAGTTTGGTTTTCTAATATTATTATAATTAATATACTCTCAGTGATTGGAGATAGGATGAATTAGAGACATTGGACTCTGGATAGGCTCATTAAGAGTTTCTCTTTGATGGGGGAATGCTGAAACTGTCCTGACTTTGGTGGGGAGGAGAAACTTCTTGAACTCTGGGGAAACTCTCCACTGACAGAGACCCACCTTTGGGGACAGTTAAGTGGTTTCATTCTGTTATGTTGGTGGGATTAGTTGCACCCTCTATTGAGTTGAGTCCAGGACAACTCTCTACTTAGTCTGAACTTAAATGGTCTCATTTAGCTAGAGAATTAGGCTTGATATTTCTATGAACCTCTATTGAGCTGAAAATTGGCTCAGAATCACTCCCAGTAAGTGCAACATTCTCTTCTCAATGTTAACCCCTCTTTATCTCTCTGCCAGGCTTTCTCTGCTAGGACCTTTATCTCTGTGCCAGGAGTTTGGCACTTGGAAGTCAGCCTTCCTAGCAAAAGCTGACTCCTGCAGTGCCAACAATAAACTTCCATTTTTGCCACATAATCTCTTTAGGTCTGTGGATTCTTTCATGAAGGGCCTGTACCAATCAGAAGGAGATTCCCACAACTCTCTGAACTGCCACTAATGACATCATTTGGTTCTCTGACTGGGAATCGAAGGGAATCCTAACCCCATCACCTTCATATCACTGAAACAGTGAATGCTGGATTTGCTGATTAAGAGTTTTGGCTTCTCATCATAGCCAGCTTTTTCAATTGTTAAAGAAATCTTTTAAAAAAGTGGATGGACATTGTCCCTAAAAAGGAGTCTGTCTTAGAGACCGATGCTGAAAATTTTAGATTCCAAATGCAGAGATACTTGCTAAATAAGCCAGAAGCTAGAAATGAAATTCATTGATCTATGGAGACTCAGGCCAAAGTTTGGTGATACCACATGAGTACAAAGTTGGTTAAGAAGGCACAATAAGGGGAGATCAGCACAAAGTCAGTTTGCTTCTTATGCGGGGGGGAGGGGGGGGAAGGGAGACGACTCAGACAATGGATAGCATTTTTCTGAGATCTATTCATTCCATTAATCAGTTTCCTCCCAAACAAATGGGTCCCAAAGTCCTTTGGGATATGGGCTGATGGTCTCATCTATTAAAGCTGCTTCCTGCTGGAAATGAGCATAGAACTGACTCCAAATTTGGAAGGATGTTGAGCTTGAGGGGGCAGGACCTCACTGAAGCAGCCTTCAGTGGTTCTGAAATTCAGGATCAAAGTCCTGGAAGCCTGGTTGATAGAGCATCTAGTGCTGATCATTATTTGAAGGTGAATTGACTAAAACTTAGAAAAAACAAATCTAACAAGCAGGAGGTTAGGGATAGTATCACAGAAAGGCGTTTGGCCTTCGATAGAGAAAATTATTGGTTGACGGGATCTTTAGTTGGAGACATTTCTCTTGATAGGGTTTTCAGAATTATTTAGGGAAGACTCATTTTAGAGCCATTAGTCTGACTAAAGAGCTATTCTCACTTGTAGGAGTTCACAAGGTGGGGCAGAGAGAACTAAAAAGAGAGAGGACTTAAAAGTAGAGCCCTCATCCTTGACATGTGTTGTTAAAAGGCAGAGAAAATGGTTCAAGAAATATGGGAGGAAGAAAATGACTTGGAAAGAAATACTCAAATTTCTCTACCTTCCCTGAAGATAGAGAATGCAATGCTGAGTGAACTATGTAAAGAGCTGGTTGGGCATAATGTTTTTTAATAAAGACTATGTTATTTGCAGGGAGAGACTTGCACTCAGTTGATAATGAAACCCAGAAGTAATTTAAAAGGAGGGGGAGTTGGTTGGAGTCTCCAAAGATCTTGGTTTCCACAGGCCAACACCTGGGGTAGGACTGCAATAAAAAATCCATAAAACAAAAGGATTACTTAAAAACAAAAGACCCACCTAAATCTGAAATGAGGATTAGAAGTGGGATGTCAAGCAAAGAGAAAAATCAAGATTTCTGTTTTGTGGGATTTCTTTAACCACTAGGCTAACAGAGGTATTCACAAACCTTTCTGTAACAGGGGTCCTGGTTTGTTCAGTGGTTACAGAGTTTATTTTCCAAGCAAAGGAATAATTAATTACCTGTCAAAAATCAGGGCATTTCAAATAAAAAGACCAGTCTAAAAAGGAGTGGCCAACATAAATAGGGTTGTGAAAAACAAAGAAGTTCTTGCAAAAATTTTGGTCAGAGATGTTGGATGTGGGCAACATACTCAACAATTCTGAGATATCTCTTCTAGTTTGTCATCAGTAAAAATAGGCTGAAGGATATTCTGGATTGTATACATTGTATTCAGGCTTCCAGATTTCAGGCTGTCACAGTCAAGCTCAATTTAACTATTCAGGATCTCTTCAAAAGTTAAATAATTTTGGGTGAAACTTCACAGAATTTCAAATCATTCATTTTGAAACATATGTCATACAATGTTACAAATTTCACTATATATAATTTGGAAAGAAACATAACCTTAAATAAATTACATCTAATTAAAGGAAATAAAAACATGTCATCGTATTTTTTTTTTTTTAATCCTGTTAGGTTATATAATTTACCATAGAGAATGTTGCTTCAGGACTGGATTTTGACTTAAAATCAAATCAAATCCAAAAGCAGTCAAGTTCCTAATTTGAAATTACATTTGGGACACATGAAATGACATGACAGTTTTATCTAAAAGTTCAGGTCTCCATTTTCAAATTATCCAATTTGATTTTTTTCAACTGATTTTCTGGATTTAAATTTTGTTTTAAGGTAGCAGTGAACTGCTTTCCTAGTTCCTCAAAATTTTGGGCTTTTCTTTTCTGTATCTTCCACCTGTCTTGCTGCAGTCAGGGAAGGAGAGGAGAGGGGAAAAAAAAAAAAAAAAAACTTGTTAAACACAGGAGTGGGGTCCTAGTTGTTCGTATTTAGGGACCCAGATAACTCTTGTATGCTGAAACAGCAGCTGCTTGTATCCTTTTTAAGCCATGTAGAGAGGAGAGAAGTTGAATTTAGCAAAGACAGGCTGGCTGTTGCTTACTGTCAGAGATTAAGTAGTCTCTGGGGGCTGATATAGTAGGGACCCAACACTGCTGCTTGGATCTCAACTGCAGATACTTCAAAAATGCTAGAGAGAGCGTTGACTTGACCTATACTGATTCTGCAAGCCTCTTAATGGAGAGAGATTATGCAAAAGACATTGGCTGACCTCCAGAGAATTTCACAGTGAGGTTGTAAACAGAGGCAACCCAAAGCAAGCCCAGATGTTTCATGAAGGTTGCTTAAAATGATTTATTCCAAAACCTCCAGAATCTGCTAAGATGTTTTTCTGTAACTTTTTTTTTTCTTTTGTAAACAGAACTCTCAAACACTGATTTTCCCCCCCAAGAAATGGAGGCTTGCATAAAGCAGAAACAGAACAGATATTTTACAAAATGAAAAAAAAAAAAGAGAGACAAAAAGACATATCAGAGAGACAGAACAAAAATTCACATTTTAAATCCTGAATTGAGAGACTCAGGGTTGAGCCTTTTTCTTATCTTACATTAGTTCCTCTTTGTAATTTTGGGGAGCACAAGGTGCCCCTAAAATAAAAAAAAAATCATTGCATTCTCAGCAACATGCCTACTATCCTTATGGACACAAGAAGAAAAGTGGGGTACAAGTAATGTTCTCAGAGAAGGATGTCACCTAGGTCAGGGCATCCCCTCAGTAGATCTGTTCAATAGCCACCAGAGTGCTTAATTGATCCATGAGTGTTTTCAGAAATGTCTGAGTTTTTGGAGATAACCTGCTGCAGTTAAGAAGTAAACCCCACCCCCCAAAATCTGGGTTGACCCAGCATTTTCTTGGTTCCTATGATAGATGAAATGTGGATTTTTCTGCTCTAATAAAAGTGAAAATATGAAATAGAAATATGTGATAGATGTGAGAGACCATTATCGTTTGTGATATGTAACAGCCAAGCCAGACATTTATCACAGGTTACAAAGATTTGCCATTTATTATGTGAAATAGTCATGAACTTAACCAAAAATGACTAAGCAAGACAAAATCATAATGATTAAGCAACATGCTTCTGGGGGGGGAATCTACTTGAATAGCTCAGAGGGAGGAAGAAGAAGTAAAGGCAGGATATGAAAGTGTAATCAGAAGGTTAAGACTCTTAAAAATGCTAACAAGACAGTCTGGGACAACACCTCTTTTTGTATAAAATTATTGTTGATAGAGTTTACTTCTTGACTTTCTTAAATATGCTAATAAATCTGCTATAGGAACACTGACCTTGATATAGGAATAGGATTTTCTGACAAAATGACAGAAAAAGCCGGTTTAGCATTCACATCATATACATCTTGGAATCTTTTGCATAATAATGATCATTAAATCCATAGGAGTTGGTGAGATGACTATGTAAGATCCTGTAGGAGAAGAAGAAAAAAGGGCACAGGACAAACCTTGGGGGATACTCCAAGTTGTAGGCACCATATGAATGAGGAACTAGAAAAGGAGCCTGAGAAGAATTTGTCTTGTAGGTAAAAGGAGAACCAGGAGAAAGCAGTATCACAAAAGCTTTGAGAAGAGAGTGCATCCAAAAAAGAAAATTATTGATAGGGTTAAAGGTTTTCAGAGAGGTTAAAAAGGTTGACCATTCAGAAAAGAATATTAGAATTCACAATGTAGAAATCACTGGTAACTTTGGAGCAGGAAGATTCAGATGAATGATGAAGCCAGGTTGCAGAAAATTAAGAAGAAAGTATGAAATTAGAATGTGGAGCCACTGAGGATAGATTATTGTTCATTCAGGTCTGACTCTTTCTGATCCTGTGGGTCACAGTGTCTAGGGAGTTTTCTTGGCAAAGACACTGGAGTGTTTTTAAAAGCAGAATTTTAGTCACTTGAACAAGGTCACATAGTAAGTGTCTGAGAATAAGCTGGAATTCAGTTCTTTCTGATTTCAGGTCCAGTACTTTACCAACTGAGTCATAATCTAGAATAGGTATCTTTCTCAATCTGTCTGAGAAAAAGGAGAGAGACTGAAGATAACATCAGTCAGATTAGCTCACACAACCTGGGATGCAATGGCTAGTTGGGATAGTTGAAACAAGTAATTGTTTTTTAGGGATAGGGGAGACTTGCTCATGTTTGGAGGCATCAGGGAAGGAGTTAGTAGATAGAGATAAGATTAAAATAAAAGAAATAGAGTGGAGACAATCAGCTGGAAAGGATGAGAGGAGATGAGATCAAAGATGCATTTAGAGAAGTTTATCTTGGAAAGGAGGACAGCCCTTTCTTTTTCTAATGGGATTGTGAAGGAGGAGATGGTGGAGAAGATGCCAGAATGCTGTGAGTTAGGGAAGAAAGAATAAAAGGAAGGTCTTATTTAATTATTTTTTTCAGTGAAATATGAAGCAAGGTTTATTTATTTATTTATTTATTTATTTAATAGCCTTTTATTTACAGGATATATACATGGGTAACTTTACAGCATTAACAATTGCCAAACCTCTTGTTCCAATTTTTCACCTCTTACCCCCCCACCCCCTCCCCTAGATGGCAGGATGACCAGTAGATGTTAAATATATTAAAATATAAATTAGATACACAATAAGTATACATGACCAAACTGTTATTTTGCTGTACAAAAAGAATCAGACTCTGAAATATTGTACAATTAGCTTGTGAAGGAAATAAAAAATGCAGGTGGGCATAAATATAGGGATTGGGAATTCAATGTAATGGTTTTTAGTCATCTCCCAGAGTTCTTTTTCTGGGCATAGCTAGTTCAGTTCATTACTGCTCCATTAGAAATGATTTGGTTGATCTCGTTGCTGAGGATGGCCTGGTCCATCAGAACTGGTCATCATCTAGTATTGTTGTTGAAGTATATAATGATCTCCTGGTCCTGCTCATTTCACTCAGCATCAGTTCGTGTAAGTCTCTCCAGGCCTTTCTGAAATCATCCTGTTGGTCATTTCTTACAGAACAGTAATATTCCATAATTTTCATATACCACAATTTATTCAGCCATTCTCCAACTGATGGACATCCATTCAGTTTCCAGTTTCTAGCCACTACAAAAAGGGCTGCCACAAACATTCGTGCACATACAGGTCCCTTTCCCTTCTTTATAATCTCTTTGGGATATAATCCCAGTAGTAACACTGCTGGATCAAAGGGTATGCACAGTTTGATAACTTTTTGAGCATAGTTCCAAACTACTCTCCAAAATGGTTGGATTCGTTCACAACTCCACCAACAATGCATCAATGTCCCAGTTTTCCCGCATCCCCTCCAACAATCATCATTATTTTTTCCTGTCATCTTAGCCAATCTGACAGGTGTGTAGTGGTATCTTAGAGTTGTCTTAATTTGCATTTCTCT
Organism: Sarcophilus harrisii; assembly: GCF_902635505.1. Taxonomy (NCBI): domain Eukaryota; kingdom Metazoa; phylum Chordata; class Mammalia; order Dasyuromorphia; family Dasyuridae; genus Sarcophilus; species Sarcophilus harrisii. Next base: position 87,134,838 of record NC_045430.1, on the reverse strand, counting down.
GATTAATAATGACTTGGAGCATCTTTTCATATGACTAGAAATAGTTTCAATTTCTTCATCTGAGAATTGTCTGTTCATATCCTTTGACCATTTTTCAATTGGAGAATGGCTTGATTTTTTATAAATTAGAGTTAATTCTCTATATATTTTGGAAATGAGGCCTTTATCAGAACCTTTGACTGTAAAAATATTTTCCCAGTTTATTGCTTCCCTTCTAATCTTGTCTGCATTAGTTTTGTTTGTACAAAAACTTTTCAGTTTGGTATAATCGAAATTTTCTATTTTGTGATCAGTAATGATCTCTAGTTCTGCTTTGGTCATAAAGACCTTCCCCTTCCACAGGTCTGAGAGGTAAACTATCCTATGTTCCTCTAATTTATTAATAATTTCATTCTTTATGCCTAGGTCATGAACCCATTTTGACCTTATCTTGGTGTACGGCGTTAAGTATGGATCAATGCCTAGTTTCTGCCATATTAGTTTCCAATTTTCCCAGCAATTTTTATCAAACAGTAAGTTCTTATCCCAAAAGCTGGGATCTTTGGGTTTGTCAAAGACTAGGTTGCTATATTTGTTGACTGTTTTATCCCTTGAATGTAATCTATTCCACTGATCAACTAATCTATTCCTTAGCCATTACCAAATAGTTTTGGTAACTGCTGCTCTATAATATAATTTTAGATCTGGTACAGCTAAGCCACCTTCATTTGATTTTTTTTTCATTAATTCCCTTGAAATTCTTGACCTTTTGTTTTTCCACATGAACTTTGTTGTTATTTTTTCTAGGTCATTAAAATAGTTTTTTGGGAGTCTGATTGGTATAGCGCTAAATAAATAGATTAGTTTAGGTAATATTGAAGCAAGGTTTTTAGTAGAGAAGATAGATGAAGAAAGGGCCAGAGAAGGTTTGCAAGGGTCTCACAATGTAGACTTCCTGTTTTGGAAATTGGGGCCTACCTGGAGAAATCCTTTGGGGATGAAATGAAAGACAAGAAATTGTTGTCTAGGTCTAAGTACTATGTTAGCAACATAACTACTGTATAGGAAGATATGAAATGATGAGGTTCCTTCCCCACATCCCAGGAGGCACCACACCCCAGTTGAACTTCTTCCAGACCCCATTCCAGGCCCCATCTATAGCTTCTCAATGACCTCAGATGCTCTTTCCTTCCTTTCCCACTCCACTATCTTCTCCCCAGTTTTACCTCTTAGTCAAATGTGTCTTGCAGTAAATTTAAGTAGGAGATTGTTTCAGGTGCCAAAAATGCATGAGGCCAGGTTAAGGGGCAGAAACAGGATGCTGAGTCAAAGACAAGAGTATACCTGTAGCCCACTGTCATTTACCTTTGGATTATGTGCAGGATAGGTAGTACTCTATTGCTACTCACAAGAACTTTGCAATCTGATGAAGGGGAAGATAAACACTAGTAACTATGATACAAAGAAGGAAAAGTAAATAAAAAGAAATTTGGGAAGAGAAATTTCTGGGAAATCTCAGATTAAACAAGCATTTAGGAGAGGTCAAAGTGTATGAACCATCACCCTGAACTTTTTTTTTAATAGCTTTTTATTTAGAAATTATTTGCATCGGTAATTTTATAGCAATTTTATTTATTTTGCCAATTGCCAAACCTTTTGTTCCAGTTTTTCCTCTCCTTCTCCCCACCCCCTCCCCCAGATGGCAGGTTGACCAATACATATTAAATATGTTAAAGTATAAATTAAATACAAAATAAGTGTACATGTCCAAACAATTATTTTGCTGTACAAAAAGAATTGGACTCTGAAATAATGTACAATTAGCCTGCATCACTCTGAACTTTTGGGGAGAATTCTTCATCAGAGAAGTTTCCTTAGAGAAAGAAAAAGCTAGTATAAAAGTGTTAGGAAGGATAACAGGTCCAGAATGACAGAAAAATGGTGAGAGTATTTGAGAGTATCATTGATTTCAGGATGACTGGTTAATCATGACCACCTGTGAAAGATGGATAACCACGTAGAGATGGAGTGGGGATGAGAAGGGAACAATTATGAATTCACATTTGTGAATCTTGACTAGAGCAGTACTGTGGAGCAGGAAGTTTGAGAATTTGACATCGGGTGGAAGCCTGGGCTGAGAAATAGGTAAATGATAGTCCTGTGTCAGAAGTTCAGAAAGGTTCATGCTGTAACTTTTATAATAAAGCATGTAAAGATACCACAATCATGCATTATATTTTATCTGAGTTTTGTCCTGTAATGTTGTCTAGCTCTGTTCACTCTATATACTATTTCTTTTCTTTTCTTTTTTTTTTTTTTAGTTCATGGAATAAAATAAGCATTTCAGTAACATGGTATAATAAAATGTTAATTTCACATGAAACTGCAAATGTATTATGTACAATTTTCTATTGTACATAATATTGCTATTATCTTGTAAATTTTTTTTCTTCCCCTTCCCATAGAGATGGCTATCATTAGACACAATATATGTACACATATATGTATATTTTTATATACATATATATTTATTCTTTAGCCACTTCTGTTTTTCAATTATTTCTCTGGATAGGGTTATTGTCTTTGTTCAAATATCCTTTATAGTCATTTTGGAAATTTGTAATAGTCAAAATAACTTATTTTTTCAAAGTTATTTCTAAAACAATATTACTGTTAGTATATGCAATGTTCTCTTCATTCTGTTCTTTTTGGTCTTCATTATTTCATGTAAGCCATTTCACAGTTTAATCTTTTGTATTTATTTTCTTTACTCTGTATCATATTGTAAAAGCCTTCAAATAAGATAGTATTTGTAAAAGTGCTTAGCACTGTGCCTGGCACATCACAAGTGCTTGTAGCACATTGTAGATGCTTTATAAATTCTTCTTTCCCCTTCTCTTCCTCACTTTTCTTTCCACATGTCTTTGAATTCTTTATATTTGTGAATGCTAGGTTTAAATTGCCACTTTCTATTTGTTACTTGTATGATCTTTAGCAAGTACCCTTTATGGACCTGATTTTCTTTTTTGCAAAATAAAGGGATCTGACATGATGACCTCTAAGATCCTCTCCAGTTTTAAATGGTATGATACTAAAGGCTAAGTTAATTCCTATAATAAAACCTGTATCAAAAAGATTCTTTGGCAAAGAGAAGTTCCCTTCCCTCCAATTTTTTTTTTTTGAACAAACATCTCTTTAATCTTCAAAGGTTGGAGGACTTCATATTTTGTGACTGCCTTAAGGGCGTATTTCTTCATGAAAATATCTTGGGCAAATAGAAATAGTTCTTTCCCTGTTGATTTACGTTTCTTGTGGTGGTGATGAGGAGGGGGTGGTGGTAAGTTGTGATTGACAAGGTAATATCACCTGTCATCTTCCTGAATTCAAGTATCTCAGGAGACAGTTTGGTTATGGATTATGCTAAACTGTCCTTTACTTTGGCAAGGTTCTACATTCCCTATCAATTGCCAGGTAGAGATTAATAAGAGTATGAGTGGGTCTACCAGTGATATAAGGGGAAATACTTTATTTAGCCTCCAGAGAAATTCAGAAATCTACATACTTGGTTTAGAAGCTGTATCAGAGATTATTACCAGATATAAAAGGGCAAGGTACACTTTTCACTTCTTTTCACTTCTTGGGCTTCTTTCTCCTACTCAAATAATATGGAAACTTCATTTCTAACAAAATCCAATGTGTTTTTAGCAATACTCCTTGTGAGTCCTTTCATGATCATTCCTGCACTTAATTTCCTCTTTCCAAATCTTGGTCCAGGTTGATTCTGATGTGATCTGTGATATAGGGTTTGTCACCAAATGATGGCAGGCACCAAAAATTGAAGTTTGGTCATGTGAAGAATTCATAACCCTACATTTCTGTTCATTTGACAGTTCTACTTAGTTCTTTTATAAGGATACAAGTGATCATGAGCTTGGAAGTTTGTAATTCATCTATTGCAATTTATCTAGGGATCAAAGAAAAAAGTAGTACTTCCAACATATTTATAAATATAAGCACTGTGTTTTATAGAAATATTATCACATTTGATCCTTCAAACAACCTTGTGTGGTAAGTTCTATCAATACCCTCATTTTATAATTGAGGAAACTGAGGCAGACCTTAAGTAACTTGACCAGACTCACATAGCTAGTAAATATTTGAGGCTGGATTTGAATTCATGTCTCTAAACCTAACCTTCATTCACTTTGCCACATGCCTTCCCATGAGTAGTTCTCTCTGAAAAGCTTATGTAGCTTTAACTGCTTAGAATCATGTCTTGGACATGACTCCTAGCAGATGATATTGCCTGTAGTGCTCTCCAGATGATAGCTTATCATCTGGCACATTGTAGGTACTCAGGAAGTATTTGTTGATTCATCGAAAGTATAGCTCCCTCCTATGTGTCTCAAGAGGCCCAGCATTGGTTCTAGTGGTACCTCTTTACATTGCACACTTCACTGCTACACAGATTCACCCTTCCTAAGTTTGTGGGGGTCACAACAGATGTTAGGGTCATTACTCTCCCATTGTCACTATTGAGGTTCAAAAGGTTGGGGTTTCAGATAAGTTTTGCAAATTCTCAAAAGAATTTGCAGGCTTGAACTTATCTCCAAATTAAGGGGCAAAGTTGATTGTAATTGTAATGCCAGTTGAAGCAGACTAAGTTCCAAAAGGATTTAGCAAAGAATCATAGAAGATAAATTTATAGGAAAAAGACAGAGAGATCTGATGTTTCATGTCAATGATATGCTACTTTTATTATGTACCTCAATATTGAATTTTATGGTGTAGAGGGGAAAACTGAAGAGTAATCTGGTATGCATCTCACCTTTTGTCTCAGAAACCCTGTCATCACTGACAGATTATTATCTGGCAGTCAGCATTATCTGTGGAACTACAACATTGCCCTGGCCTAGAGCTCCTGCTATATTTCCTGTAGAAGCTGAATATCATCATCACTCCTGATTTAAGTTCTTCTACCATCATGCATAGCATCTTTTTGTCTGCAATTCTCTAGTAGCTGATGTCAGTCATTGCTCCCAATTACTGCTTTTCATTGGAGTTTCTTGTATGGTTTCAGTAGTGAAGACCCTCAGGTGAAACTCTCTTTCACTGATCTCCCTAAGAGGGATGTACGTGAGTTCCCTTGTCTTAAGCTGAGATACTGAGCACCCCTATGTCCCACAGAATGATTCTGAGCAAGGATCTCTGCTCTTGATTTATCCTTTTTACTTACCACACTACTCATGAACTTGAGGTTAGGGAAATCCTAGATCAGAAAGACTCTGTCTCCAGCATCTCCCCAAATTTCTCCCTCTTCAATAATAGATTCAAGGTTTGCTGTAGAGTCTGATGTCATCTCTTTACAAATAGCCTGACAGTGTGCCATCTGCTTCAGTCTCTCCTCCAGTACAGCTTCCTGAGTTGTCCTTAACCTTTAAGTTTCTTCTGAGGTCACAGAAGTCTTTCTTGGTTAAAGTGGATAGGCTCATTCAAATTACCTGAGCTGCTTCTTTTGCCATTCAGATTAAGATGGATAGGGGATAGGGGAGTAGATGTGAGGAAAGCAAGAGTTTGGGAAAGAGTAACATTTGCAATCTTCGAGACATTTTTTCTTCAAAGAAAACAATGTCTGATCTTGTAGATTATATTACATACATACATGTGACTCAGATTACTTATAACACATGAAGGATTCATGGTTAAGAAAAATAATAGCATTATGAAACAGGATCAGAATGATATCACTATATTGTGATCAAGTACAATACATTTGACTAGCTGATTAGATCAATATGAGCGCTGAACAATCTACCACAGGTCAGGCACAAATAGTCCTAATAAACATTTGAAGTGGGGATATCTCTAAATTTGCTCATCTCTCATTTCTTTCGAGGTACTGCAATTCTGCTTTGCTTATGAAGCATAGTACCTTTTTTTGATGTGAACAGATCATGCTGAGTGGTCCTATGCCAGTGTCTCCAATGTCTCACTTTTGATTCTAAAGTTCCCTTTCTAAGTGGGATGATTTCCCTGTTTGGGGATGATATCAACTTCTCTTTGGAACTACATATTTGAGAATTGTATACAAGAGTTCAGAACATAAGCTCTTCCCCCCTCCCTTTAATCTCTTTATAATATTAATAGACCTAGTAGTGGTATTCTGGAGCAAAGAATATATAGAGTTTTATAACTCTTTGAACATAGTTTTAAGTTGTTTACCAGAATGGTGGGACCAGTTCATAACTCTACTAACAGTTTGCTAGTGTCCTTATTTTTCCACATTTCCTTCAACATTTACCATTTTTCATATCTGTCATATTAGCCAGTCTGTTAGGTGTGAGTGCTTAGGTCAGGGATATTTAATTTTTTTGAGGGTCCTGACCCATTTGGCCATAGTCTGGTGAAGGTCATGGACTCTTTCTCAGAGTCATGTTTTTTAAATATGTAAAATAAAATACATATAATCATATACTGATTGTATATATCTATATCTATATCTATATAAATACTGAAACAGATATAAATTTTTCCTATCCAAGTTCACAGATTCCCAAAATGTATCCACAATACAAAAGAGATCTCTGGATATTCGATTAAGAACCCCTGCTCTGAATCTTTAAGAAAATGTTTTCTGAATGGCAGTAGAGAGCTTGGGTTGTCCATCTATTATCTCTTACTGACCTCCTTTTTCAATTTTACATTTAATCATAATTATAATTACTATTTATATAGCCATTAAATATTTGCAAAGGGCTTTACATATATTATCTTATTTGATCCTCATAACAACCCTATAAGGCAGATGCTCTTATTACTTCCATTATACAAATGAAAAAAAACAAAAACCTGAGACTCAGAGAACTTAAGAATGTGACAGGATTCAAACTTAGGTTTTCTTGTCTACAAGTCCAACAAAGTCTAATATGCCTCCTAGCTTCCTGCATTTCCTCAGGCATATCTTTTCTTCTACGTTTTATAATAGGTCATAGTTGGATATATCTTGCATTTCATATATTTCTCTCCGTTGTCCTTTAGCCCACCCACAGTTTTGAGTCTTTAGAGGTTATGGTATTTCAAGATTTATAAACATTATACTTTTTTGCTCACAGCCCATGAAATAAAGAAAACTATTCCTTTAAACATTTTAAACTACTTTGGAGCCCCCATTTATAACAGCCCCAGCTTGGGGTTTCTTGATAGTGGTGACTAAAATTTATTTATAAATGGAAACAAAATAAATGCCATTGTCTGAGAGAATGGCTCAATTGTGGCACTTAAGTATCATGAATTATTATTGTGATGTAAGAAATAATTAACTTGATAAATAGGAGAGACATTAACTGAATAGAGAGTGAAGCAGAGTTACAAAAATATACTCTTGCTGACAATGTGAAAAGCAACCATGATGCACAGAATAATTAAAACTGAATTTTAAAGAAGACTTAAAGAACAAACTTGATCCTAAAAAAGGATATAAGATACCTTCCATTTAATCCTAGTTCTTTTGGACAGATAGGAGTCTATTGATGTTGAACATTGAATTTGATGCCAGAATTTTTTTCTCAAAAAAAAGTTTTTTATTGGCCTTTTTGATTTCTCAGCATTTTTAATTTAAAGAGCAGAGTTTTGTAGAAGCATTAAAGTTCAAATATAGGAATTAATAGATACAAAAAGATAAACATGAAAGAACATTCATAAGAGATTAAACAAGGATTTTAAACTACTTAACTTCAAATATGGGCAGATGATAATTTTTTCCCCCTTCTAAACCCTATTATCTCAAGGGGTCATAGAAGATGTCACATTAGTGTGTAGTTAATGACTTTACTAACCACCTTAATTTGATTAAACTACCTTATTCTGCAGAGGAGGCTGAACTGACCTGGGAATCTGAATCAGCCAATTAGACACACCAAAGGTCCTTTTCAGTGTTGGCTTGCTGAACCCAGAAGTCCCTCTGCTGTGCCAGCAGCCACAGGACCAGCTCATACTGGCTCCCATAGAACTCCAACGAACTATGAGGCCCCTGGGCATCCTCTACTCTCATCCACTTCCCTAAATCCAGAAGGTGTTTTGTAATTTTAAGAACACCCCGTCTCAGTGGCTGACCCTGATTAGGGCACCATGTAATTACCTCCCCTTTCCATCAAGCCCCAATTTGTCTTTATAATCCCTATTACCTAACCCCAAAATACCAAGTAGCTACTGAATGAGGATTGAGACTTGGAAACATCTGAGGGAATCTCCATGAGGATTTGGTGAGGCTGCTTTTGAAATTACATAATGATGTGCAATGGAGGGGATTGACTATTCACTTTATGGCACCTGCAGGTATTCTGCGACTGTTGTTTGCATACTGAATGGTAAAGTAAAGAAAGCTTTTTGATTGGCTGTTGAGCTGGAACTGACTATAATTAAAAGGCACTACTAACTGGTTAAATTGCTGTCATTTTCTGGTGATAGTTGAAAAAATTACTTCTTTTAGAGTCTGAGAAGCTTGAATTTCCTAATCTTTGGTAGGGAATGAAAGTAGACGGGGTGATTAAATTGAGGGAGATGGAGAATTCTAGGAAATTAATCAGGACAGAGGGTTTTGTGCCTGGTTCCTGAATGGGACCTTATTTCATAAAGTCTTTTATACAGTAAGCAAAGCTTGGATTGAATTGTTTTGGGAAGCAACTATCTTGTTTGCAGGAGAGATGGCTAATGTGGTAGAGAACCTGTCTTCTTTGTTCTTCCAGACCCCACATCATCAATTCGTTCATTTGATTTATTTAGTATCTACCTATGTGCAAAACACTGGGTTATGTTTTACCACTCAGCAATATCCCTGTCTTCTAGAAATAATAGAATAATAGAGGAGATAAGATTTGAGCACAAAATTATTTAATTTATAGATGAGATGTGTAAAATGACACAATAATAGTAACAGCTCACATTTGTATTATACTTTCCCCATGATGTCCCAGGAAGGTAGTGTGAATGAGGAATAATAGGTCTTAGGCCCTTTTTGGGGACCTAAAAGTTTGCTGAAGGAGGGACTGGGGAAAGGGCCATACTTACCATCTCTTATTATAACTCCACCCAGAGTAAGTCATGAGGAGAACTAGGAACTTCAATTTTCTGAGAAAGTATGGAGAGGGAAGTATTGATGGAGTCATCTGTCTCCCAGGTCATTTATAAAGATGCCAGAGTCCAGTGCAATTTGAGAGAGGTGAGTATCCACCTTCTTCTGCAAGCTAACCAATCCTTTCTCATTATATCTGCCTAAAGCCATTTGCTAAGTCAACAAAGGTTGCTTTGGGTTAGTTGCCTAATTTTTTTTTTTTTTGGCAGGGAAATCTTTTCACCAGGTGTTCAATTATGACTTTCTCAAAAATACCTCTGGAGAAGAGCCTACCTGAGCATCTATATTGAAGAACACTGGATGAGAGGGATCACCTACTTTTTGGCATTAATATAATGGTAGGATCTTTCCCTGCCCATACAAAAAACATCTGGATGTAAGCAGAAGAACAGAAATAGGCAAGGTCACTCTATGGCCATGCTTGTCACTTTTATCTAGTGTGCCTACATATCTCCCAGACCCATAAAAATTCTATGCATAGCTATTAGAGTCAGATATTCTTATGAAGATCACTGAGCCAACAAGAACATCCACATGTAGGCATCGAGTAGAGTAGGCAAATCACTGAACCTGGAATCAGAAAGAACTGAATTCATATCTGGCTTTAGACATTTTACTAAATAACCTCTGTAAGCATAAATCTCCTATTGTCTAAAATGAGCATAATAATAGCACCTTCCTCCTCTGGTTGTGAAGAGGATCAAATGAGTTCTTATTTGTAAGGTGTTTTGCAATCTTTAAAGTGCTATAGACATGCTAACTGTTATTGTTATATAAGATATCTATATCTATCTATCTATATATATATATATAACTGTTATATATATAAATTATATATAATCACTCATCTTTTTAACACTTTAACCAGATCTTTCCAAGTGACCTTAGGGTAATGGATCTTTGTGGAGGAAGTTCAAACTGTTCTCTTGACTACATCCTAAGGCCTTGTTTGCTCTTTGCTGTAGCAAGAGAAGCAGGTTGTAATTGGAATCCACAAAGAGTTGTGTGAGTTCTGATTCTCACTAGCAGGTATAAGATCATGGAGGTTCTTTATTACTCTAGATTTTCATGTCCTCATCCTTGAAACAAGAGGTTTGGGCTAGATTTGTCCTAATGTCTCTTCTAGCTTTGGCTCTTAGGAGTCTCTATTAACATTCTGGTTCAGAATAAAGCAAAAAAGAAGTTTTACGTCCCAGGGGATTGTGGGATAGGCAGAGACCTCATTCATCCTTTGCTACAGGTTCACAAAGTATATAACTGAATATCAGTTGTAACCAGGGGATCTGAGAAGAAGACATGAGAAGGTGCTCTATAGTTATAGGGACCAGTAAGTCAGAGATATTGAGAATACGCAGGTTACTTTAGATATTCTGTGGTTCTAGAGGTTATAGGTTTTCCTGTCAGAGCCAGTCACTCAGCCAACAATCAGTGAGTACTTATTAGACACTATATTCTGGGTACTGTATTAATTGCTAAGGATAGAATGAAAGACAAAAATCCAGGCCTTGCTCAAGCAGCTCACATTCTAAAGGTGGAACATGCAAATGACTATGTATATGCAAGATATACTCAGTAAAAATAGAAAGTAATAGCAGAGGGAAAGTAATGGGGGGAAGGAGGAAAGGTGGAAAGGTTCTAAGAAGGTAGGGTTTGAATTATCTTAAAATAATTCAGAGAGGAGGAGCCAAGATGATATTATAAAGACAGGGATTAGTGGGAGCTTTTCCTTAGTCCCCTCTAAATACCTTTAAATAATGACTCTAAACAAATTGTAATGTGTCAGAACCCCCCCTCCCCCCAAACAGAGTCAAACCATTTTCCAGTTGAAGACAACTTGGAAGGTTAGCAGGAAAGGTCTCTTGTATCCAGATAGGACAGTAGTCCAGTCCAAGTGCAGGCCAAAACCTCAGCAATCCAGGAGCAGGCTTTGGGCCCTGTAAGTCAGTGGCAGTTCTGGCAGTTTCTAGATCTCTCAGTTCACAGATAGCAAAGTAGAGTTGGAAAGTCAGCAAGAAAGGTTTGTGTCATCAGGGTGAGAATACCTTGGGAATCAGCAAATCTGGAGCTGGCTCTGGGAATCAATGAATCAGCAGTGACAGCTACAGTGGTGGCAGCTTCTGGATGTCTCAGCTCACAGATGCTAAGGGGGACAAACAGTTTTCAGAAGGAGGTCTCTTTACTAGCAGGGTTCTATTGCTTTGTCTATACTCAGATCTGGGAAGTAGCCCTGGCTCACAGTCTCAAAGTGAAACTTAAAGCAAGAGGGTGTTGGGGATCGTCCTCACAGTTTCAGGACAGAAATGAGTGCTTATGGTCACTTACAGGCCAGAGCAGAGGTCAGGAGAGTAATAAACACACTTCTCCTTGGATCACACTAACTTGAAAGAACTGAAAACTTACAGGTTCCTAGAAGAATCTCTAAAATAGCTGCAAAGCATTCACTCCCAAACTTGAAACATCACACCCTCTTCCCAGGAAATAAAACCTGATATTAACAAAGAGTTAAAAGCTGAATAATAGGTTGGGGAAATGAGCAAACAATAGAAAAAGATTCTGACCATGGTGACAAGGGAGAGCAAAATGCCTAGAAGATACCAAAGTCAAAGCTCCTACATACAAAACCTCCAAGAAAAATAAGAATTGGTCTCAAATCATGGAAGAGTTTCACTTTTCCCCAAAAAGTGATTTTGAAAATCAAGTAAGAGAGGTACAGTAAAAATTGGCAAGCAAAATGAGAGTGATTCAAAAGGAAGTACAAAAAAAAAAAATGAGAAGAATGCTTTAAAAACAAAATTAGCCAAATGGAAAAGAAGGTACAAAAGTTCACTGCAGAAAATAATTTCTTAAAAAATTAGATCTGAGCATATGAAAGCTCCTTCATGAGAAATGACTTCATGAGTAATCAAGAAACAATAAAAACAAATCCAAAAGAATGGGGGGAAAAGACAATAATGTGAAATATTTTATTGGAAAAATAACTTATCTGGAAAATAGTTCCAGAGGAGATAATTTTAAAATGATTGACCTATCTGTAATGCATGATCAAAAAAAGATACTAGACATCTTCTACCAAGAAATTATCAAGGAAAATTATCTTGATATTCTAGAACCAGAGGCTAAAATAGAAACTGAAAAAAATCCACCAATCACCTCTTGAAAGAGATCCCAAGGTGAAAACTCCAAATATTATAGCTAAATTCTGGGACTCCCAGGTCAAGGAGAAACTACTGAAAGCATCCAAAAAGAAATAATTCAATTACAGTGGGAGTTGCAGTCAGGATAACACAAGGTTTAGAAATTTCTACATTAAAGAATTGGAGGGCTTAGAATATGATATTCCAGAGAGCAAAAGCTAATATTACAACCAAGAATCACCTACCCAGAAAAACTGAGTATAATCCTTCAGAGGAAAAAGTGAACATTCAATAAAATAAAGGACTTTAAAGCATTTGTGATGAAAAGACAAAAGCTGAATAGATAATTTGATTTTCAAATTCGGGTCACATACAGAAGAAGCATAGGGGGAATAATCAGGAAAGGGAAATATAAGGGACTTAATATAGGTTAATTTGTTTATATTCATACATCAGAGAATAATATTTATAACATAACTTTCCTATTATTATGGCAATTAGAAGGAGTATATATAGAGGATACAGATGTGAATTGAACATAATGGGTTGATATTTAAAATAAAATTAAGGGATAAGAGAGGAATGTAGATAGGGAAAGTATATAGGGAATGTAGAAAGGGGAAGGGAAAGGTGGAATGGCATAAATTTATCTGCTATAAATGAGGCAAGAAAAAGCTTTTACAGTGGAGAAGTGAAGAAGGAATAAGTGAGCCTTACTATCATCAGAATTGGCTCAAAGAGGAAATTATACACACACACACACACACACACACACACACAGACAGACTCATAAATTAGGGAATATCTGCTAGATTAATGATATTACCATCTCTGTGTGTATCTGAGATGAAGTTGAGGATGGGTCACAAGAACTGAATAGATTGAGAAAAGTTTGAATTGGGATACTTGAGAGCATATCAGTATGTATGCTGAAGACTCCTAGAATGAGGATAGGAATATGGATAGAAAGATTATGAGCTATACACAAAATTTATTGAAGCAGGAAGCAGAATGTCTTTAGGATTGATAATGAACAATTCTTATTACTTTGATTCAGCAAAACATTTTGATTGAATGAACTTTTAAGGAAAAGAGGTTCCTGAGTGATGGTGGTAGAGGTAGAGTCTGGAAGGGGCAATGGAGAGCAAGAAGTATTCTTTCTACTCTATATTACCAGTGAATCAGGGGCTATAAATAAATGCCACTAGAAAGGGAGGCTAATGTGATATCCTTAAGAGGAAATGAGTCTCAATGAGAGTCAGAAGTTGAAAGGAATGAAAAAGGGGAAAAACAGTTTAAGAGGAAAGCAAGTTTGTTATCTACAAACAAACTTTCTAGAGAAGATAGTGGAAGAGATGGGTATTTTTAGAGTGGGAGATTGAGGGGTTTACATTGAGGAGAATATGAAATAAGAAGATCAGAAATCTTCTGGAAACCAGGCATTCCCAATTATTGGGATGAGGAGATCATGGTGGGGTGGGAGAATGCTTATTATTGAGGAATGAGTTGAGACAGATCATCAGTGCTGGAATGAGATATTTTAGGTTGAGCTTTTGATTAGATTGTTCATGCCCCTCTTCCAGGTCTAAGTGATGGGTGATGCCTTTCCTCATACCTATATCTGGTAGTGCCCCTCCTTCTAAGTATCTTTTAGATGGGTAATTTGTATTTTTTCCATTTATTTTACTTATATTTATTCAACAAATCCTTCTACATATTATATTTACATATATATATATATCCCACTTAATATGACTCTTTGTGAACGGGAACAGTTCCATTATATTTATATTTCTAGTGCCTAGAATGGTGACAACTCTATAGCAAGCCTGATTTCCTTCCAGAAGTCTCTGATGTCATGCTTACATACTATAAATTCTTTAGAATTCTTATTTGCATTTTAACATAGAAAATTCTCCTGCCCTCTATAATCACTGGCCAATTCTAGTCTTTATCCTACCAATAGTCTTTTGTCAGTCTCAGCACTAAACCCACAAAACAAACATTGAGGATGGAGGAAAACAAAGCAAAAGGAGACATATATCATGGCATTTGTCAGGTCTGTCTGAGTGTTTTTCTGGCAAGTGGTGGCTGAAATAGGTTCTTTCTTTGTCAATTAACTGAATGTCTGGGTGAAGTGATTAAAGGACTTTATGTCTAAAGTCCCACTAGTAGATAAGGAGGAGTGTGATTTATAAACTCTTTTGAAATGTACCCAAAAGAGAGAAGTGGATATTCAGGATCACTTCAAATGAGTCATTTAGTCATATCTGTGGAGGGTGATAGGAAGTTAAGTGATAGTAGTTAAGAGACATTCTTGGAAGTGGTGGCTAAGATGGATTCCTTGAAGTGTTCTTTGGAGAAAGAACTTCTAGTTAAAGATAAAATGTTTCTTAAGAACTTCCAATATGGTATCCCAGTGCTAAGTACTGGAAATACTAATATAAGAAAAGAATATAGTCTCTACTTTCAAGGAGCTTACATTCTACTAGGGAAAAAATAGCATAAAATATGCTAGTGAAGCATGAGGGAGGGAAAATGAGGACAGCCTCTGGAGCAAGAGTGAGGAGATGGAACAGTCCAGAGTACAACTTGAGTTGGGAGGAAAGTAAGCAGCATAGCTGGGAAATAGCTGCAGATAGTAGACAAGAAAAAAGAAGTTTGTATCCTGATAATGCCTAATGTTATAGCCAGAGAGAGAGTTGCAAGTACTTGATTTAGAGACAAGTACAGGTCAGAAATTACTTTAGACCAATTCCTGCCTGGAGAGAAAGGAAAGGAAATAAAAACTCATATTTAACTTCCCTGAAGTCCTAGGAGAGTTCATGTGAGGTGGAAAAGTTCATAAGTAGAGACCAGGCTGAATCATAACATTCTAGACAAGAAGCAACATCTTTGCTCAGAAAAACAAACATCCACCCAGTTACTGTATCTCTTAAAAATGAGCAAAGTTCTTCAATAAAGTAGCAGGGTACAAAATCAACCTACAAAAATGATTAGCACTCCTATGCAGTACTACCAAAATCCAAGAAGAGAAAGTCCATTAAAAAGAAGTAAAAAGTGCTTAAATATGTGGGTGTTAACTTGTCAAGATATATGTACAATTCATGCAAATAAATCACAAAATACTCTTAACACATATAAAGGAACATAAATGAAGAGGTATTAGTGTCATGGTTGGGTCATGTAATTTTAATCAAAATGAAGATACTATAAATTCAATGCCATAACAAATTATGAAGGGAATACTTTACAAAACTAGATGAAGCAGAAAATTCATTTAAAACAAAAAATCCAGATACTGAAGAAAATAGTGGAGAAAAAAACATGAAGAATGAAGTGGGGCATATGCAGTATTATCAGACCTCAAACTATATTGTAGAATAGTAATCATAAAAGCTATTTGATACTAATTAAAAAATAGAAAAGAATAGCAATTGAGTAGTCAATAAATATGAAGCAGATGCAATAAAAAAAGAATAATAGTCCTTTGAAAAACTTAAGAACATAAAAACCTGGAGTAAAGGCTTCTTATTTGATCAGAACTGTAGGGAAAATTGGAAAGTAGGTTGGCACCAATTAGGCTTAGGCTAAATAGTATCTTGCAGCATGTACATACTCAGATGTATGTCCTTGAATCAAAAGTTCCTCCCAAAAGTTCAGATCATAGCTAATATCTTCCTATCCTATCTGACTTTTGTCCTTGTCCTCCAATTATTTCCCTTTGAAGTCCACCAAAGGACAGTTTATGTTTATTACTTTACTAAGATTAAGAGGGCACCTATCACCCTGATCATATGATCAGCTGTGTAACCCTGGGCAGGCCACTGAAGCTTGTCTGCCTCTATTTTCTCTTCTGTAACATGAGGTGGAGAAGGAAATAGCAGATCACGTCAGTAGTTTTGGCCAGGAAATCCTAAATGGGATCACAAGAAGTTGGACATGATTGAATAACAAAAAATCTGGAAGTTTTTCATCAGATCAGGGATGAGGCTTAAGTTAAGTTAGGAGGTCTAATTGGTCTTGAACTACATAAAAAAGTTGTAATTGTCAAAACAATTTGTACCTGGGTGTGTGTGAGTGAGCTTGATCAATGGAATTGATTAGATATATAATACATATAATTAATTTAGCATAGTGACCTAGTATTTGATAAACTCCCAAATTCCATATACTGGGGTCAGAACTCATTATTATCTGACAAAAATTGTTGGGAAAATTGGAAAGTAGACTAACATGTAGTTATACTATATATTTCAAAATGGGAACATGATTTAGATATAAAGGATGCTATCATAAAGAAATGAATGGAGCATGGGAGGAATTACTTTTTCAGATCCATGGAGAGGGAAATAGTTCATGACCAAACAAAAGATAGAAATGTCCATAGGAATTAAAAAGGCATAATTTTGCTTGCATAAAATTAAAATTGTTGCACAAATAAAACCAATGCAACAAAAATGAAATGAGTAGCAGGCAATTGGAAAAAAATTCTTTGCAACAAATTTTATTAATATGTTTCATTTCTAAAATATATAGAGAACTGAATAAAATTTATAAGAATAAGGGCTATTCCTTCTCTTTTTAATATTGAAAGGACATAAATAGGCAGTTTTCAGAGGAAGATATCAAAACTATCAATAGCCATATGAAAAATGCTCTAAAATAGAGAAATACAAAGTGAAACAATTCTGAGGTAGTAGTTCACGATCATAAGATTACATAAAACAACAACAACAACAAAAAAGAAAATGGCAAAGGGTATGTAGAAAAGTAACTAAACCTAATGTACTATTGGTGAATCTTGTGAATAAGTCCAACCATTCTGGAAAGCAATTCTGGAAAGTCTGCCCCAAAGGCATACATATGTGTATGTATGTATCTCTCTTCCTTGTGTTGATAAAGAATTAGAAACTGAGAGGCTGCAGATCTCTTGGGGAGTGACTGAATCAGTAATGGGGGGGAAGGTTTCAGAAAAACTTGGCTAAGACTTTTATGAACTGATGCAAAGTAAAGCAAACAAAACCAGGAAAAAAGTTTATATAGTAACAATAATAAAATAAAGATCATCAACTTTGAAAAACTTGATAACTCTGATCAATAACAATGACCAAGCACAATTCCAAGGATTCATGGTGAAGCATTCTGTCCTTCTCCAGGAAAAGAATCAACCATTTAAGATGGCAGATTAAAGTGTATTTTCTTCTCTCTCTCTCTTTCTTTTCTGTTTTTCATTTTTTTTTTGGACATAATTAATGTAGAAATTTGTTTTACATGTTTATATATATTTGTAATGTGTTTTTCAAATTTTGACTTCTGAAATTTAGAATTATGAAAGAAAAGTGATTATAGTGTTCTTACCCATTGGCTAATTAGTTAATTAAAATATTAATATCTACCAAAAGATTAATAGAAACCATTTTTTGTAGTATAAAAGAACTGGAAATAAAGTGGATGTCTGTAACTTGAGTAAAGGCTGAAAAAATGGTATCTGATATTAGCTCCAAATGAATACATATAATATATAAAAAAATTAGAGGATTAAGGAGGAACTTACCTTTCAGATTCATGGAAAGGGTAAGATTTTATGACCAAAGAAGAGATAGGGAAGGTTATGAAAGAAAAGATGAACAATTTTGATCAAATTAACCTGGAAAATTTTTTCCCAAACAAAGCCAATGTAGCTAAGATTGTAATGGAAATGGTTTATTGGGAAAACCATTTTTATAGCAAATGTCTGATAAAAATCTTATTTTGAAGACATATTAAGAATTGATTCAAATTTATAATAATGAGAATCATTTCCATAATTGATAATTTTTCAGATGTCAGTTTTCAGTGGAAGAAATGCAAACTAACAATAGCCTATGAAAAAAAGTTCCAAAATCATTAATAATTGGGGATATTTGAAATAAAATAATTCTAATTTTTTTCCATCTCACAGCTATCAGATTGTTAAGGATAGTAAAAAGGCAAATTACAGTTTCTGGAAGAGCTGTGGAAAACAAATTTATTACTCTATCATTTGTGGAGTTTTAAATTGGTCCAACCAGTCGGGAAAGTGATTTGGAACTATGCTCCTAAAGTCACTAAGCTTTGATTGAATATTATCATAATTAGATTTGTTCCCCAAAAGAGATTAAAAAATGAGAAAATTATTACACAAATATTTAGTGGCAAAAAATTGGAAATAAGGTATCCACCATTAGGAGTAATGATTGAATAAATTGTGGCATATGTATATGATGGAATACTGTTTTGCTCTAAAAAAAATGATGAAAAGAATAGTTTTAAAGAAATCTGAAAAGACATCTATGGATTGATGTTGAGTGAAATGAACTCTAGGAAACAAGGAAAAACATTTATGTCATAATATCAATATTTTAAAAGTGAACAGTATTTAAAAACTTACCCTGAAAAATGCAATGCTCAATCATGACTCCAGAGGAAACCTTATAGAGACATGATAGACATATAAAACAATGAGGCATGCATTTTTGGGCATAGGTGGTACCAAAATTTGTTATGCACCAAATGTATATTAAAAAGAGATTTCTTAAACTTTAAAAAAAAATTGAAAATACATTGGCAAGGAGAAAAACATAGTTGTTAATTGAAAAAATAAAATACCTCCTCCAAAACTGTGATATATGAATACAATAATATCATTGTATGATAAGAAAGGACTATAAGTAATATAGAAAACCTGGGGAGAGATTTGTGTTAAGGAATGCACTATGAAATAAGTAGAGATAAAGTATGTAGAATGGCTACACCAATATAAATAAAAAGATTACTAAGAGGAAATTCAAGTCTGGGTAACTGAGTGGCCAATAATGATCCCTGAAAGCAAATAATTATACATCTCTCTCTCTTTTAGGGCAGAGAGGCTGGGGATTATCAAGTCATACTTTTATTGTATTGTCAAGTGCTGTTTCTGGATTGGGTGCTTTTTCCCAATGGTTTTTCTTCATTACAAGGAATGGTTTAATTTGGAAGGGTTAATATTTGCAGAAATGACTATGATGTAAAATAAAAGGCATCCATGAAGCATTAAAAAATAAAGATGAGTGAGCAATGGGAAGCAAACTGGGGAAGAGGAACTAAAGGGTGTGGGATGTGAGATTGGAAGTAAGATGTGGGAAGATACTTGAGGCTTAAGATTGCCAAATCTTTTCTTACAAGTCTGTTTGTCCTCCTAAATAAAAGAAATATTTTTCAAAGCCAGCTGTACTCAAAAAACAAGAGGCTTTAAACAAACTGTCAACTCTAGAAGTCAGCATTAGTAATGGAGGCGGGCCAGGGCAGTTAATAAATCTTTGACAACATGCTTTTCTTTCTGTCAGCCTGTTTTTCACTAACCAATGTTCCATGGTGAAAGTCACAAGATGCCTGGAAACTCTAGGTTTTGATCCTGGTTTTGGCCTGGAGTTCTGGCACATCACTTTCTTTCTCTGAGCTTGAATTTATCCTGGAAATCAGAACCCACCCATTTCCCTATTCCCTAGTACAGTTTCGAGAGCAAGAGGAACAAGTGATGGGATGGAATGCTTTAAAAGGGAATGAAGGGGCTGTGAAAATAGGGTTTTTCATATGTGCTAGTTATTTTTTGGTTCTATTCTTGTGTCACAGACCATACCCCAAATTCTAGGACAGTTAGCCATGCTGTTGATCAGATAAAGGAGTGTGGATGAGTTTTTCTGGTTTATTCCCATGAGCATCTGGACAAATAACTCTCAAGATGAGTTTTATTGAGAGATGATCAGTACCCTGTCTGTTAACAGGAAAGAAGGATGGCACAAGGTTTCCATTTGTCAGTGACCACATTAGTCCTCAGCTGGAGCTAGAGATATGTTAGAGTTCCCAGTTCTTCTTCCCTGGGTTTCTATCTCCTTTATGCTTATTTGTTTTGTGACAACTTAGCCTTGGTTTCCCCATGTTTTTGTCAGAATCCGTGTTAATTGGAATTTCCTGGTAACCTGAGTTACTGAAATGAAATTAATAGAAGAGACCTTTCTCTCTCTCAATCTCTCTTTCTCTCTCTCTCTCTCTCTCTCTCTCTCTCTCTCTCTCTCTCTCTTTTTCTCTCTCTCTGTGTGTGTGTGTGTGTGTGTGTGTGTGTGTGTGAGAGAGAGAGAGAGTGATAGGGGAAGAGAGAGAGGAAGAGAGAGACAGAGGAAGGGAGAGAGAAAGAAACAGGGAGGGAGAGAGGGAGAGAGAGGAGCAAAGACTTGAAACCACTAAGTACAGTATTTCTCTCCAGGAGATCAGATGACTAGTTTCATCTCTGGGGTTCATAGCCTGGCCCTTCTGTGATTCCCCGTAGGAGGGTGAAAAGGCCCCCAAAGCAAATGTTCCTGAACTGGTTCCCGATCCTACTCTGTAAAGCCAGATTAGTCCTAGATACATGATATGATTACAAATTGTGCAGTAGAGATGAGATCTGAGTTTCTCATGGTCTGTGCTAGTGTCTCCACTGCTCCACTCCACTCACATTCCCCAGTGCTCAACATTTGGAATGGGGAGCTATCCTTTGTCTTTTAGTGTTGAATCTTACTGACTGTAATCTGAGCTACTGGGGATTAGAAATTCTTCCTTAACCTTTTTATTTAGAATGTGTTCCTCAAGTCATTTCACAACCACTTTACCCCTAGGCAGAGGATGCTGGCTGCCAAGTAGTCAGAGTTGAGAGGCTCTGTCACTCCTTAAAATTCCTCTCTGTTACAGTTATAGTTGCCTGTAACTATTGATTCCTTTTTTCTCCTCAATGCTCTCCTTTCTCTGCTTGCATGACATTGCTCTCTCTCACCCTATCTGGCCACTCCTTCTTTGTTTCCTTTGATGGATCTTCATTCAAGTCACATTTATAATCTCTAAGGGTTCTACAAAGCTCTGCTTTGGGCCCTCTTTTCTTCTCTTTTCCCTTTGTTTAATTCACTTGGTGATCTCATCAGCTTCCATGGATTCAATGATCATCTCTATGATCATCTCTATCACTCTCAAGTCTACTGATACAGCCCTAACCTCTTTCCTAACCCCCAGTCTCTCATCATCAACAATCCGATGGAATTCTCAAACTGATTGTCCCATAGATATCTTAAATCCAAAACATCCAAATTTGAACTCTTTATCTTCATTCCCTATTCTACCTCCTCAACTCCATTCTTTTGCTAATTTCACTATTATTACCAAGGGTACAACCATCCAGTCATTCGGACTTGCAAATTAGGTGCCCTCCTTAACTTCTCACTGTCTTTCACTTTACCCTCTCCCTTCATCCTATCAAATTTCTTGACAAATTCTACCATTTCTACCTTCCTAATATCTCTTTGTACTTTCCTTTTCTGCCACTGCCACTCTTGTAGTCCATATTATCATTACTTCGTATTGCAGTACTCGCTAGTTGGCCTCCCTGCTCCCCACTCCAATCCATCCTCCATTAAAAACTGATCTTCCTATTGCACAGTTCTGTTCCTCTGTTTTGTTTTTAAAGCTTTTAAAAATTTATTCCTACCTTTCTAATCTTCTTATATCTCACTCCCTTCCATGTATGTTTGCTCTAGAGATACTGACCTTGCTAATTCTCAGACACTATAGTCCATCTTCTGACTCGGCAATTCTACTGAGTCTCCTACATGCTGTAAAACTCTCCCTCTTTCTCTGTGCCCCTGACTTTCTTGGCTTACTTCAAGTCTCAAAGAAATTTCAACTCTGTAAGAAGCTTTTCACTACTTTCCTTCTTAATCTTTCCTTAGTTTTCCCTTGAAGATTACTAAAAATTTTTCCCCAACTGTAATGCCGAAGAAACTGAGCAAGACAGAGATTAGAGACCAATTCAATAATTTATTAAATCTCCATTTTTAATTTTAAATCTCCATAAATCTCGATATCAACAAGGTACTTTTAAGTACGCTGAACTACTAATTAAGGACCTGGGGTAACAGAAGTGGAGAAACAGCTCAGAGAGACTGCCAGTTCCAAAACAGGTATCCAATTTCTGGTTGTTTCTAAAAAATAATCCCCAAAACTGAGTCTGCCAGGGCAATTCCAACAGAATAAGGGATTTCCAAGTTAAAGCACAACCAGCAAATCATAGTATCATAGTCTAGTAAATTTAAGCAAGGAGTAAAGGACTTCCAATTAAATTTGAACTAGCAAGATACCAGTTTTCCCAATTTCCTATTTCTTCTCCTCCCTTTTTTTTTCTTTTGGAAAGGAATTATCAAATGACCATCCCACATATAAATCATACACATATGCATATACATAACAGATCAAACATAACAGCAATAGTTATACAAGTTTAACAATTTCCATTCCAAGTCTTAAACACAGCATAGTAATACAGTGAAAATTCTAACAAGTTGACCACTTTCCCACTCCCCCCACATCAGTCCAAATTACATCAGGAAAAGTGGGCAATGGCTGTCAATTGCTTCTTCATGCTGAACAGGGACAATGCTCAGTCCGCGAGGGGGATGGGTCTGTAGTGTGGCGAGCTGACAAAGGTTTGATCTAGGTCCCAGAAGCAAGTCAATACATCTGCAATTTGACCAAATCTAGAAATAAAAACAAATCTAACAAAGAAAAGTTAGAACAGTCTGAGATAGAAAGACCAGTCCACAAGGACTGCTACAAGATATGGCCTCTCATTAGTTAAAAACCTTAAAAAAACTTGAATATCCAGACACAATATCTAGTAACCAATAGATGACCAGATCAAATACTTATTTGCTCAAGTATTTAGGATATAGTGATTACCGATGACCAGATTGGAAGGGTGGGGAGCGAAGTCAAACTAAATTTCACTCCAGGCTAACTAAATGGCTCCTATAGCTGAAGTAGCAGCAGTGGGGGGAGGGGGGAGTGAGTTTAAATATTTACAGAAGATCCCTACCCCACCCAACATTTAAAGTAGCAAAAATCAGTGGGTGGGTGGGGGAATCCCATAAAACCTACATGTCTAGCAGAGCTGGATCTAAAGCATATAATCCATTTCTATCTCATTTCAAATAATAAAACAACATAGTTTCTTTCTCTCCTTCTGGCCCCATGTGGCCATTATTCCCAATGGACTTCTCCTAAGGTCCAACTTGGCCATAGTTGAAACTTTAAGAGAAGTCCTTGTTACATACTTTAGGTAAAATTAGAGGCACAAGACCTCTTTCAGGCAAGTTAACAGAACTTTTTTAACAAGCTATTGTTCCTTTAGGATCTTATACTTAAGGAAAACCAATTTATTCCCCAAATTTAGAATCATCTTTAAATTCCTAATCAAATGTTTTCACCAGCTGGAGTTTAGTATTGAAATAACCAATTCCCAAATTTGATCATTTTTCTTAAATTTAACAGAGCTCTTAAGTTACCGAAACAGACAAATTACAAACAATTTCACAAAAATCACATAGAACACAGAGCACAACTAGACTGTCTAATAACATACAAGACATACAGGATACTGATCACACTTAGACTGCACAATTACAACATTCAGTAGGACACTAACATTAAAGCCAAACCAAACGGCATTTAAAAAACCCCCAGTCTTTGTAGATAGCCCCCTGAGCATGTAAAAGCCAGAGAGGCCGGCATTACTCAGGATCAACACAGGATCACCCAAGCAAGGAAGCTGAGTCCCATTTTCAAATGTATATACTTCCCACTCAATGGAAGTGGGAGGACCTCTCTTAGAAATGCAAAGGACCGGCCTTTGTCTCTGGAAAGAGTTGGACAGAAAGAGTTTCCTCAAGCAAAGCATCTACTCCAGGAAAAGAGTTTTGAGGCAGAGGAGTATCTAGATCACACTCCAGTAGCAACCCCCACGTCCAGTAGGCCACTCATCAACCAAGCAAATGGCACCCCCCAAAAGGGCACCCCAAGTGACAACTGCATCCGGTTATTCACTAATCAATCAAACCAACCGGTACCCCAAGAAAAGGGCACCCCAAAGGTGACAACCGTACAACCGTGCAACCATGTCTGGTTAGTCTGGTTAGTCACTAATCAACCAAACCAAACAAACAAAACAGGTCTTAAGACATAACCAGATGGTACTCCAAAAGGTACCCAGACAAACTTACTCTCCTGTGGCCGAAATGGGGTTGTCTACCATCAGGCTATTGTGGCTGGAAATTGCTCTCTTTCCTGGAGGCTCTGGAAAAATCCAGTGGGGCCCAACCTCTCCAGGCCAAGAATTCAGATTTGCAGCCACCCTGCCCAAGGCAGAGACCTGAAAGTCTCACCTCTAATCCTGCTCATTTTCTAATTATCTTGCTGGGGGGCCTCCAAATGTAATGCCAAAGAAACTGAGCAAGATAGAGATTAGAGACCAATTCAATAATTTATTAAATGGAGAGAAATACAGGGACCAATGCATCCATGTTGATCCCAGGGCTAGACGAGACTATCATCTCAAAGAGTCTAGCCCCGAGTATGGGGGCAGCAAACTTTTTATGGAATAACAAGAACAATGACATTACTGATATTTTAATGACATCTGAAATGGATAAACCTATATCTTGTCAAACATTAAGGAATGTCTATAAAATCTTTATCTCAACCATTAAGAGGGGATGGTTATAACCTAAGGCAGAATTACAAAATAGGACAATTGGAGGAACTGGTCACCCCATTAAAAGGGAACTTTGGCATTACACAATGTGTGTGTGTGTGTGTGTGTGTGTGTGTGTGTATTTATATTTAGTACATAGTGGTGTCCATATTTTCTTCTCCAAGAGACTGTGAGTTCCTTAAGTTCTTTATGTGCCCAGTGTTTAATGCAGTGCCTGGCACATAGTAGATGCTTAATGAATGCTAGGTGACATAATTTGACTTACACCAGGTGGAACAGTATCTAAAGTTCTATCATTAGTGATGAATTCACTAATAGTTATTTGTTGCTCCAATCATTGAATTACTGAAAAAAAAAAAAAAAAAAAACAGATCAGTTTTGGAAGTGAGTCTTTAAAACTTCAGAGTGATGGTGGTTTCTTGATTTTGCTTTCCTCCTCAGCAGTAGGGGATGGGAATGTTAAAAAAATATTGAAAGAGATAGAAGAGTTAAAAAAGTAAGTAAAAAAATAGTGTGAGTTGATGAGGCTAGATTCTGGAATCATTCTTGCTTTTATCTTTGTGAAAGGCTGACCTTATTCTGGATCTCATCCCATACAAAAGTAGCTAACACAAATTGAATTTTAGAAAATTAGTAACATCAAACAACATTTGCTTTTTGCATACATTTTTTTTCTATAAAGAAGTTGACCTTTACAGTTCCAGGGCTTAGATTGCCATATGACAAGCCTTCCTACCATAATCCTCCTTTCTTCCCATCCTTAGCTCTCAATTTCCATATGTCTACAAAAGATTAGAATTGGATACCATTAGGAGCTCAGTTTCCTTACCTAGGGAATTTGGATATTGTTGAGAGGAATATGCTTTTGTAAAACTAATTTTTTTCCTTTTCTATTTAAATTTCAATTTTTGAAAAATAATTAATTGATGCCTTGTGCTACATTCATTATCATAGGTTTCTCCAGGATACTCCTTCTCTTCCTAGAAAGCCATCCTATATAAAATTCTTTTTAGAAGGAAAAAAAAAAATCTGCACAACCGGTAGGTATATTGAAACAGTCTGAAAACATATACAATGTATAACATCAGTGGACCTCCTGTCTTCATGAAAGGTGAGTGGGACTGTTGCTTTTTGTATCTTTTCTTTGGAGTCATGCTTAATATTTGTATTTTTGTTATATAACCTTTCAGTTTTTTTTGGTATATGATTTTTCTTTTCATTTACATTGTTGTAATTATTGTGCATGTTGGGTTTTTTGTAATTTGTTTCATCTGTTCATATAGATCTTTCTATGCTTCTCACTATTATAGATACATATCATTTCTTATAGCAAAGTAATATTTCATTGTATCCATATTCCAAAAATTTTTTAAATTAATCAATAGGCATCTATTTTGTTTCCAGTTCTTTGCTATCACAAAAAAGCACTTCTATAAATATTTTGATGTATAATGTTTTTCTTTTCTTCTCCTTATCAATAGTTTCCTTATGGTATAAACTCAGCAATAGTCTCTGCCTCAAAGGATATAGACAACTTAGTGACTTTATTTGCATAATTACAAATTATTTTCCAAAATGATTATACAATTTCATAGTTCCACCAATAAAATATGAATGTGCCTCAATCCCTCCAATACTGAATATTGCCATCTTTGCCAATTTTCACAGTGTGAGGTGAAATCTCAGAATTGTTTTGGCTTCAATTAATATTAATATTAATTGATTTGGAGAACTTTTTTTCATGTTGTTGTGAATATTTTCCAAGTCTTTTCATTGTAAAATTTAATTCTCTATGTAGATGTGAGTTTTTGACCATTGTAATAAATGACATTGCTAGTTCTATAGGATTTACTAATTCATTCACTGAGGTCTGTATTCAATTTTCCCAAAAAGAAGGAACTGTGTAGGAATGTATAAGGGAAGACAAGACAGAATAGTTAGTGATGAGTTGAGATAGCATCTCTTTCCCTGGGGATTTTAAAAAAGACAAGATACCCCCAAGGAGGATGGATGGTATTTCAGCCACTGTTCTGATTTCTCTACCAGAAACATCAAGAAGATACAAAGGTGGACTTAAGGACATTCAGGCTACTGAGAAGTGGGGAGAACACATACCTAGGACTTGTGATGTAGGGGAAAATCTCTCAGATTTTGATTCAGGGAACCTTAGTTGGAATTCTAGTTTTGCTATTATTATCTGTATGACTTGGGTAAGTTACTTGCTCTGTCTCATCTTCAGATTCCTTCTTGATAAAAGTAGGAGGCTGTACTGACTCTTGTGGCTTTTTTAGGATCCAAATTTATGATGTTATGACTTTTGGAGTGTTTCCTATGAGGATGAATTTAAGTTTTGAATAAAGTTCAAAGCCTTCCAGAGCCAAGAATGATATATAAAGCAAGGGTGTTTAGTTACAGGATAACAGATTTGGTCAGAAATTTTATTTTACTGCAAGATCATGAGCCTGAGTTTCTTGGATGAGCTTTAAACAGGCTGGAGAGGATATTCACAGAATCACACAACCTTAGAGATTTAAGAGATCTTAAAGATGATGGGATCAGCCCCTTCTTTTTACATGTCAGGCTCCAGAGATAGGAAGACCATTTTTTGCTCATGATAATTTCATAAATGTTCAGGATTACATAGCTACCCACACACATATAGACACACACGTGTCAAAATAGTATGCTTCTATCTACATTCAGACTCTACCAGTTGTTTTTCTGTATTGCATTTTCCATCTTGATTTTTTTGGAATTGTTTTGTATCATTGTATTGCTGAGAAGAGCTAAGTCAAATATAGTTGATCATAAAACAACATTACTGTTATTATGTCAGTGTTCTGGTTCTGAAGAGCTCTGGCTCTTGAGTCAGAGCTATGTGTCTTACTCTCTTCCCCTCTCAAGAATGGTACTGGATAATTCTATTGTCAAATACTTCCCAGACTATCTAGGAAGAAATTCTTTAGCAACCTCCATTGTCAATCCTCAACCTGGATTATCTTCAAACAACCTTTTGAGATATTGATTAGCATAATTTTAGACAGGTCTGGGAACTGCTCTGTCAGATGTACTTGATGTGGCTTGATTCTCTTACCAGTGAGCTCCCTGGCACTTCTTCTCTTCCTTTAGTCCCCCTCCTTCTTGAATTACTATCTTTGTAACTGAAAAAAAAACCCAAGGTTATATTTTCCCTATAAAAAGGTTGCTTATGATGAAAATCTTTGCTAAGTTCTCTTCAGGACTAACCTCCTATGAAGTATTCTCCTTCTCTTCTTCATAGTAACTTTCTTCTAATGGTGCCATTCTCCTTACTCTAGCTAATTTTGGTTGGTCTAACCTGCTGGTTAATGGTTTTCTTCCACCTCAGGGAGTATTTCCTTTCTCCTGGTTAATTGAGTTCCCCTGAATATGTCTTTTCCCTTTTTTAATTGTATGCTCTCTCAACTGTATTTTATACATACATTCCTGGTATCTACTGTATCCCTTCATTTTATCTATGACCTCTTCCCCTAAATAAATCTATCTTTTGTCAAAGAGAATGGCCATTGTGAATTTGTCACATGTTTATTTTGAACAAGATATTGCTATCCCAACCACATCAAGAAGACTTCAGTTCCCGACTCTGATTTTTATAAACTATGTGTGATTTTCTCCAAATCACTTTACCTAATGAAGTCTCTGTTTCCTCAATTTCCTTTTTGTTCTTTCCTGAAGAGGTGATCCCAAAATGCTCTGGGGAGAAGTAGCAGGATTTGAATATGTATTGTTTGAATTATAGTTGGCCAAAGTACACACTCTGGGGAATTACATTCAGGAAGGTAAAGGTAGAAACCATCAGACCTGATCATAGATTACATATTTTTTTTTTTTTTTTTTGTTATTCATTCTTGAAGAGGACCATGACATCAGAGAAGTGATACCATGACATGCAAGTGAATTGGATTGACATTAGGAGGGCTGTGTGAAATTACTAGCATTATTTTGTTCTCTAAAACCATCTGGGTACAAAGACAAATAGATCAAAAGGACTAGAGATGGTTCCAGATGCCTTTTTAAGCTAAGGTCTTTAACAGATCTCAGTTTGATTGAGTCAATGCCCAATCAGTTATTTAGGGTAGGTTAGAAATGAAGTAAAGAATTAATTCTTTTATCTAGTCAAAAAACAAACACTCTACAAGAGGAAGATCCTCAGTGTTTCTTGTCTAAACAGAAACAATTACTACTTCCTTTCACCCTGAGCCAATTAGACCCCAAACAATAACCAAGTGAAGTTTGGCCTAGGACTTATTGTTATGGCAATGTGAAGAAGAATTAAGAATGACTTTGAAACTTTGATTCTGAGTGACTAGAAGCATAGTGGAATCTATGAGAGTAACCAAGAAGTGTTTGAAAGAAAGATAAAGAGTTCTGTTTTGGACATAGTGAGTTGCAGGAGCTGGTGATCCAAGCCTAAAAGCTCAGCAGAAATGTTAGGGCTGTATATGTATATATAGGAATTGTTTTCTCAGGGATGATCGTTGAATTCTTAGAAATTCCATGATATCCAAGTATCAATGTAAGATGTGGTAGGGGGAAAAGAGAAGAGAGCTCAGGACAAAGTCTTAGGAAATATTTATAGGTAGAAAGCAAGACAGGAATAAAGACTAGCAAAGAAGCCTGAGAAGGATCTGTCAGATAGGTAGGAAGAGAGCCAGGAGAAAATTGTGAATGGGACCAGGTAAAGATTTCTCAAAAAGCCGATGAGATGGAGTAGGTCAGATCCTAGGCTTAAATTTTAGGAAGTCACCTTATATACATTCTCAGAGGATATAGGGCAGAAAAGGTGAGACCCTCAGTCTAAGCTTTAGGAAGTTATGTGACCCACAGGAAGTAGACAGCATTGCCAACCATTGTTCAATGGTTACTTCCTTTTCAGTCTATCCAATGAACCCAAGTTTTTTGCTTTTTAACCTATTAAACATTTCCCTAGCTTAAGAGGCCAGGCCCAATGCTGGGAGGTGGGAACTGACAGGCTCTATGTCCTACCCAGTTGTGCCCCAAAAAACTAGACAAGAGTGTATGTGTAGGAAGAGGTGATTGACAGGGTTAAAGTTTTCAGAGTGATTAAGGCTGAGCATTAAGGAAAGACTATTAGTTCATTCCTAATAAAAACACTAAAAAGCATAGGAATAAATGGGATTTTTCTCAAAATGATAAATAGCATGCCTTTAAAACTATTAGAAAGCATTACATGTAATGGGGATAAGCTAGAAGCTTTCCAATAAGATCAGTGGTAAAACAAGCCTGTTATCATCACAATTATTTAATATTGTACTAGAAATGTTAGTTTTAGCAATGAGAAGGAAAAGAACTTGAAGTCTTTAGAGCAGTGAAGAAGCAAAACTATCACTTTATGAAGATGGTACATTTAGAGAATCTGAGAAAATCAAATCAAAAAAAAGAGAAAAAGACTCACATGTACAAAAATATTTGTAGCAGCCTTTTTTTTATGGTGGCAAGGAATTGGAAATTGAGTGGATACCTATCAGTTGGGAAATGGCTGAATAAATTCTGGAATATGAATATTTTGAAATAGTATTGTTCTATAAGAAATATGAGCAGGCTGATTTCAGAAAAGCCTAGAAAGACTTACATGAAGTGATGCTGAGTGATAACAAGATTATGTGATGATCAGTTGTAATGGACTTGGCTTTTCTCAGCAGTGCAGTGGTTCAAGGCAATCCAAATGAACTTGGGATGGAAAATGCCATCTGCATCCAGAGAGGGAACTATGGAGACTGAATATGTATCCATGCATAATATTTTCACCTTTTCCCTTTTTTGTTTATTTTTTTCTTTCCCATGCTTTTTCCCCCTTTTGTCTTAATTTCTCTTGTATAACATGAGAAATATGGAAATATGTTTAAGGGAAGTGATTTGACAAATATCAGATTGCTTGCTGTCGTGGGTAGGAGTAGCTAAGGGAGAGAGGGAGGAAGAAAAATTTGGAACACAAAGTCTTACAGAATTTAATATTGAAAATTATCTTTACATGTATTTGGGAAAATAAAATACTATTGAATTTTTTTAAAGGTGTTTCTTGAATCTGGGAGATGACTAAAAACCATTACATTGAATTCCCAATCCCTATATTTATGCACACCTGCATTTTTGATTTCCTTCACAAGCTAATTGTACAATATTTCAGAGTCTGATTCTTTTTGTACAGCAAAATAACGGTTTGGTCATGTATACTTATTGTGTATCTAATTTATATTTTAATAAGGGGAGGGGGTGGGGGGGGGGTAAGAGGTGAAAAATTGGAACAAGAGGTTTGGCAATTGTTAATGCTATAAAGTTACCCATGCATATATCCTGTAAATAAAGGCTATTAAATTAAAAAAAAAAAACAAAAACAAAAAAAAATAAAGGTGTTTCTTGGGGCAGCTAGGTGGTACAGTGGATAGAGCACCACACCTGAAGCACCACACCTCAGACACCCAACTTCCTAGCTGTGTGACCTTGGGCAAGTCACTTAACCCCAATTGTCTATGCAAAAAACCAAAAAAAGGTGTTTCTTGATTCAATAGTAGTGTAGCTCCTATTATGTGTCTCAGTTTTTCCCTAGCTACACAGCTTCTTCAATCCCCATGGTAACTTCTGATTAAAGTTCTTCTACCATCATGTATAGCATCCCTTTGTTTGCAGTTCTCTAATGGCTGATATCAGCCATTGATCTCCATTGTTGCCCCCCATGCAGTTCCTTGTATGGTCTCAGGAGTGAGCATTTCAAATAAAATGTGTGAGGTCATTCATATTATTTGAGACTGCTTCTTGTGCCATTCTGAGTAAGATGGATAAGGGTGTGAGGAGCAGGGGAAGGGAAAAAAGAAAAAAGAGAAAAGTTTGCAGTTCTTGACACATTCTCTCTCTAATGAAAACAATGTCTGATCCTGTAAATTGTAGTACATGAATGTGTGTGCTTCAGATTACATATAATATGTGAAGCACCCATGGCCAAGAATTATAATGGTTACTGTTGGCCTTCATTCTGAAAGAAAATCAATGACATCACCATCAATGAAGCACCACCAAGTGACTTGCCCAAGGTCACACAGCTAGGAAGTTGGATGTCTGAGGTGTGGTGCTTCAGGTGTGGTGCTCTATCCACTGTAGCACCTAGCTGCCCCAAGAAACACCTTTTTTTTTTTTTTTTGTTTTTTTTTTATTTAATAGCCTTTATTTATAGGATATATGCATGGGTAACTTTACAGCATTAACAATTGCCAAACCTCTTGTTCCAATTTTTCACCTCTTACCCCCCCCACCCCCTCCCCTAGATGGCAGGATGACCAGTAGATGTTAAATATATTAAAATATAACTTAGATACACAATAAGTATACATGACCAAACCGTTATTTTGCTGTACAAAAAGAATCAGACTCTGAAATATTGTACAATTAGCTTGTGAAGGAAATCAAGGAGGTCAAGTACAAGTGTCTGATTGGCTGATCAGACCAATATCATATGGGAAAGCATTATCACAGATCAGGCACAAATAGTCCCAGTAAACCTTTGGAGTAGGAGATATCTCTAAATTTGTGTAGCTCTCATTTCTTTTGAGTTCTTCTTTGGAGAAGCAATTATGCTTCATTCATAAAGCACAGTGCCTTCTTTGAGGTGTGCCTGGGTGATCATTTGCCACTGTCTCTAAAATCTCAGCATTGATTCCAAAGTTCTCTGGACATATCTTGAGAATTTTCTTGTATCATTTCCAGGTGAGCATTTGCCTTTTGTGAATTCTCCATAAAATAGTCTTTTAGGCAAATGTACCCTTGGCATTTGAACAATGTGGCCAACCCATCAGAATTGTATTCTCTGCAAAGGAACTCACTATCTGGTACCTTAACTTTCCAGGTAAACTTGAGAGTCTTCCTACGCAAATGGAAGCAATTCAGTTTCCTGGTACAGAGCTGACATATTGTGAAGGTTTCATAGGCATACAACAATGAGGTCAAAACAATAGTTCTGTTGACTTGTAGGCTGGTAAGCAGTCTTATATCTCTTCTCTCCCACACTTTCTTTTGGAGCCTCTCAAATATTGAACTCCCTGGCAAGTGTAAAGATTCCAAGTTAAGAACTGTTGATTTATATCTGTGAATTTGTTTAATTAACACTGAGGGACAGACTTGGGATTCAGCCTAAATGGACCTTGACCTATAATTATATTATTACATTTTTACTAAAGTAAACAAAGAATATAGGAACACTAACAATCAAAAAGCTGTGGTGAAAATTACATGGGGTTTCTTCTCCTCCTCTAGTAGTTGTCCAAATGGAAGCAGCCTGAACAGAAATGGGTCTTCCAGGTTGAAAAGAATTTACATCCTCGCTCCTAATAATCATTACTATTGTCCCTTCAAGCACTAGATACCATGGTAGCTCTAGGGCAGCACAGATAATGTCACAAACACAGAGGTCCACTTGAGCAGTAATACAGATATGCTCATTGAAGGCATTTTTCAGGGTATGTGGCCTAAGCCTAGTAATCTTGCCAAGAGGTATGTGTCATCACTTTTACAATCTTGTTTTCTACCTCGTTTTAGTCACTGCTCTGTAGTTCTTGTGCATTCAGGTCTTAATGTGAGAGCCTAGCTAATGCCTACCATATTTACTATGGATGAAAACAGCATTTTTTTTTTTTTGGTCAAGTGAAAGAAAATCTGCCTAAGAGTCAATGCATTATTAACCTAAGTGCTTGAATGGGATTCAAGGACTATTTTCCATTTGTTCTAGAGTCTTAGAAAGGAAGCCACATTCTTATGTCTCCAAAGGAAAGGGGATCAAAAGTCCCAAAGTTACTTAGTGAAATGCTTTCAATCCTAAACCTGGTCAATGCTAATTAAATAAATTCAACACATAGTAGATCAAGGGCTCTTAATTTGGAGTATGTGTGCTTGTTTATTAAAAAGAAAAACAAAAAAAATCCAAAAAAATATAATTTTGATAATCATATTTCAATATGATTGGTTTCTTTAGAAATTCTATGTATTTTATTTAATGCATTTTAAAACGTGATTATGAAAAGGGATTCATAGACTTCATTGGGACACACACAGACACACACACACACACACACACACACACAACTTCTGTAGTACACTTTAAGAATCCTTAATTTTCTTTTGATCAGCCTTCCTAAAATGGAACACTGTTTCAACAAACATATTTGTGCTACTTTGGTGATAAGTTTATTATCCTAGAGACATGGTGAGTCAGCTTACCAAATGGACATATAGTCCTGTTTTGTGTCCACTTCAGAGCCACTTAATTGGAATGGGCTATCCTGGTAGAGAGCGATTTTAATATTTTTTAGTGATGTTCAAGCAAAGCCTGGTTGACTACTTATTGTATGTGTTGTAGAAACATTTTTTTTCAACCATTAGGTCCCTTCCAGTGTGAATATTTTATTTGAACTCTTTGTAATTCAGAATTGGGGGAGGCACTGGTGCATGTTAGCTGTTGGCCCATGAATGACTGAATTGATCAGGACCTTTTATGTGATTAGGTACCATAATGTTCTTTGTCTTTTCAGATATTCTGCAGAAAAGAAAACTCAGGATGCTGACTGACTCAAATTTATCCTCCCTCCAGGCAGAGATTTTTTATTAGTTGAAGCAACCTGTGTAGATTTCTAACATTCTAAAATGATGGCCCCAGATCTGGTTTCTTCTTCATAAGAATTTTGGATCCAATTGATTCCATATGGGCATATCCTTTAGAAGTGCCATCTATCTGCAAATGGTGGGAAAAGCCTTTTTAGGACTCAATTTCTCAACGTTCCTGTTGATGGGGGTGTGAAATTATGTTCCATTTTGAAATTAACACTCTGAAATTCTGTCCCCTTTGATTCCTGGTCTCCCAGGCTCCGTGGAGTCTGTGAGAGAGCTTCTCAGGCTGGGCCATTTCTAAGGCAAACTACCCCCATTGATAGGTAGATGCCGATTCAAATTCAGGCTGAAAAAGCCTTCAGAGCAGTTTCATTTGGGAGATCCTGGTCTGAGAAGCTAAAACTGCCCCAGCTTCCCTTCCCCACCTCTCCCACCAAGATCTGCTTATATAATAGGTTTCTGTTTACTCATTTCTTTGAAGAAGGTCAAAAGTAGCATGCTCTGCCTCTTTGGTATTGCTACTAGAACCCTGCCCACTGAGAAGGCATTCTCTTCTCAGTGCCAGCCTCCATTTCCCTAATAGGACTTTGCCACTGAGGAAATCAGTCTCTTAGCAAGCTGACTGATCATCCAAGAATAAACTTCCATTTTTGCCACCTAAAACTCTTCAGGTTCATGAATTCTTTCACAAAGAACCTCTGCCTCTGACCAAAAGGGGATTTCCACAACACTCTCACTGTCACCAGAACCCCATCACTGTTTTCCTACCTTCATGTTTATTTGATTTTCTTCTTAGTGTCCTTGTTGGGCCTAGAAGTGGTCATGAGTCTGTAAGCTGTTTGGAACTTATAAATCTGCACCTAAGAAGTTGTTATGCATTACTTTAACTTTTCTTTCAGGTTGTTTTATAGATAAGTAGATCACCTACTAATAATATCTAGTATTTTGATGATGCTTTAAGTCTTATAATGTATATTTTATTTGATCCTTAAAACATCCCAGTGATAGCAGTAATGAAGGCATTATTATACCCATTTTACAGATGAAGAAATCAAGTCTAGAGGAATGAAGTATTTCATTCATCTTCATAAAATTCATAAGTGATGGAGGTAGAATTGGAACCTACATTTTTTCTGACTTCCAAACCTTCACTCTAGTACACCATTCTCATCAATTCATCTTTTTATTGCAACTGATTCTGCTTCTAATAATTGCTTTTCAACCTAGTTAATAAAGTATATAGGGTCAAAATCACCCTATCCCATTTGGGCAGATTGACACCTCAGTAGAAATAAAGCTGGAATACCAGTCTCCCTAGGTGTGACATGAGGATTATTTATGTTGACCAAGGTATTTGCCCACAGCCTTTGGGGCTTCAATAAAACAATGAACACTTTAGGGATCAATGTGAAAGTTACTCCAGCAGTTGCAGGACCAAGAAGGCAGAATAAGGGGATGTATATATAGGCAGTGGGGTCAGGAAGCCCCACTGCCAGTCCCTCACTCAGCACTTTATCTGTGAATTCAAATCTTCCTTTATAACACATTAATTTTAGGTTGAACTTTACAGATATTCTCTGGGATGTCCATCTCCCACTCATGTACTGTCAGCTCCTGTCTTTTCTTCTTCCAAAGCTACTCAGCTCTGCTCCTACTGATGCTGTTTGAGTGGTCTAGAGGTTGGTGGATATAAGAGGGTTATTAAGAATCCCCTTTAAATCGGCCACAGGTTTTAGGAGTGAAAGAATCCACTCATTCCCAAATTATTAGTTGCAAAATAAAAGTTTATTGTTAGATAGAAATCAGTTAACTAAGAGACTGACTTCTATAGTGGTGGATCTAATGGGAAAATGGAGTTTTGCACTGAGAATGCAGTTCTCAGTGGACAGAAGGCCCTGACAGCAAAGGGAGCCACCAAGGTCCATCTGCAAAAGACCTTCATTGAAGGAAGCTGTTATATTGGGTGTCTTGGTGGGAGCTGGGACAGTCCAAGCAGTTCAGACCCAATGGGGGCTAGTGGGTGTTGTCCCAAGTTGGCTCATCTACAAGCTGGGTTTCAGCTTGAGCTGGAATTTGAATAGAAGATTTTTAATTGAATAGGGTTGGAATTCTTTTGCTCAGGACTAAACCAATCCCACCTAGATAATAGAATGAAACTGTTTGTCTTATTTCCCTCTGGCGGGGTCTCTCACTGAGGCAGAGTTGAAGGAGATTTTCTCCTTCAAGGACTTTTAAAGTTTTGGGGTCCCTTCTTCACTACTTCCTTATTTACTATTGGGATTTAGGGGTGAAAAAGACAGCCACTTTCCTATAAATTTATCCCTCATAAACAATCTCCTTTGTTCAATCAGTTCCTTGATGCTGTTTGATTCCATTTTCTTCTTTTTTAAAATGATTTCTTTTATTTCTATAAGAATTTATATTCTTTTTTTTAGTTTATTTATTTATAACGTACATTGTTTTATGAATTATGTTGGGACAGAAAAATCAGAGCAAAAGGGAAAAACAATGGGAAAGATTAAAAAAAAAAAACAAAAGAAGTGAATATAGACATGTTGATTTACATTGTTTCCTTAGTTCTTTTTCTGGTTGCAGATGGCATTTTCTGTCCAATTGGGATTGCTTTGGATCACTGAAGTACTGAGAAGAACCAATCCTTTCATAGTTGATCATTATACATTCTTGCTGTTATTATGTACAATGTACTCCTGGTTCTGCTTGTTTTGCTCAGCATGTTTGTGTAAATTTTTCCAGGCCTTTATATAATCAGCTTGAATCATTTCACAACTCTACCAACAACATATTAGTGTCCCAGTTTTCTCACATTTTCTCTAACATTTATCATTATCCTTTCCTATCATCTTAGCCAAGCTGAGAGGTATGAGATGCTACCTCAGAGCTGTTTTAATGTGTATTTTTCTAATCAATAGTGATTTAGACTATACATGGCTATAATTTCATCATCTAAAAATTGTCTGTTCATATCCTTTAGCCATTTATTAGTTGAGGAATTACTTGTATTCTTGTAAATTTGACACAGTTCTTTATATATTTTAGAAACGAGACCTTTATCAGAAATACTGGCTGTAAAGATCCCCCCCCCCATTTTCCTTTTAATCTTGTTTCTTAGTTTTGTTTGTGCAAAAAACTTTTCAGTTTAATATAATGAAAGTTGTCCATTTTGCCTTTGATAGTGTTCTCTAGTTCTTCTCTGGTCCATAAATTCCTTCCTTCTCCAAAGATCTGATAGGTAAAGTATCCGTTATTCTCCTAATTTGTTTATGGTATCATCTTTTATGCTCAAATCATGTATTCATTTTGATCTTATTTTGATATGGGGTATGAGATGCAAATCTATGCCAAGTTTCTGATATATTATTTTCCAGTTTTCCCAGAAATTTTTGTCAAAATAGTGAGTTTTTATTCCAGAAACTGGAATTTGAGGGATTTATCAAATATTAGATTGCTATAGGCCTTGCTTATTGTGCTGTGTGTATCTAATATATTCCACTGACCCACCACTCTACTTCTTAGCCAATACAAACTGGTTTTGATGACTGCTGCTTTATAATATAGTTTTAGGTTTGATACTGCTAAGCCACTATCCTTTGTATTTTTTTCATTTTTTTCCTTGATATTCTTGACCTTTCTTTCTAGTTCTATAAAATAATGTTTTGGCAGTTTGAGTGGTATGGCACTGAACAAGTAGGCCAATTTAAGCTGAATTTATTATATTAACTCAGCCTAGCCATGAACAATTTATATTTTTTCCAATTGTTTAGATCTGATTTTGTTTTATTTTGTAATTGTGTTTAGATAGTTCTTGGGTAGAAGAAATTATATTTATAGTGCCCATCTTTTCTTTACTTCCTTTTAAGTTGTTCTTTTGTTTTCTACAGCACATTTTTTTAAACCTTATTTCCCCTCCCCCCCCCCCTTTTATTCTCTCCAACTCCCAAGGCAATTATGTGTACATACATATATCTTTCCTATTGAACCTGCTCTTTCGATGCATTTCTACTGGTGCTGAAATCCTGGAGGAGTTGAGGGCAGCTCCCTTAGTCTCTCTTCTCCTTTCTCCCAGACTCCTTTCCCTAGGAATTGCTTCAAATTTGGTTCTCATAAGTCCCTGCCCTTCCTCCTTGTTTCCAGTCTCTCCCTCTTCCTAGTCTTCCTGAGGGAGCCTCACCTTAAGAGCAACTGGGCAGAGCTGGTTGAAGAGCTTGAACTATGTACTATGCATTTTGTGCAGTCTGCCTTCCTATGTATTCAGGATTGCTTATGATGGAATGCAACGTTTATCTCCTACCAGGCCTTTGAGATGCCAAAAACCTGATAGTGAAATCAGAATTAGGATGGGGAGCCTCCATTGCCCTTTTCCCCAGTTTTCTCCTGGGATAATTTTTTAAGGATTGGAACAAATTCACAAAGCATGATCTGAGGAGGAAGAGCCTGGTTTTCTTTTGTAATCCTCCTTGGTCCCAGTACAATTTTGAAGAACAATGAATATAGATCTCTAAATTATAACAGTGTTTTGCATTA
Organism: Sarcophilus harrisii; assembly: GCF_902635505.1. Lineage (NCBI taxonomy): Eukaryota > Metazoa > Chordata > Mammalia > Dasyuromorphia > Dasyuridae > Sarcophilus > Sarcophilus harrisii. Next base: position 87,095,831 of record NC_045430.1, on the reverse strand, counting down.
TTTTGCCATGGGGGAAAATGGGCAGCAGTCTCCCTAAATCCAGGCCTTCCTGGCTCTTTGTCAAGCACCTGATTTGTTTAAAAACTGCAAGATGCTCTTGGCTACCAGTAAATATACTGCTGACAAAACCCTTTCCAATAACACTGCATCCACCTCTAATATTCTGGATGACCTTTCTCTCCTTCCTCCTCCTCTTGCTCCAAGGTCTCCGATGGACTCAAAACTCTTTTTGCATTTCATCCTCCTTCTACTCCTCCCTTACCTCTCAGATTGACTGATCCACCTCTCCCCTCTCTATCTCTGGCCCTCTTGGCCCCCAAACCTGGAACAATTCTGCTCTTAACCCTTCCCCTTATCCTCAGAGAGCACCTGTCCTCTTCCCTTCCAACATCTGAGGGAACCCTTTTTCTTGCCTCTGTCCCCATCTTTCTGATTTGAGAGGTCCCAGACCCCTTGGGTGGCTGAATACCAGTCGGTCTCTTTCTCAGTAAATGATATTGTACAATTCAAAACTTGATTAGGATCTAATTTCAAAAATTCTACAAGATTCTGAGAAGAATTTTAAAAAATCTCTTCAATTTGACCTTTCATGAGGGAAGAGGGGGTAGGAATCTCATTTTAGCTCAATGCTGCTCTCCAGAGAAAAAGTACCAAATTATTGACTGTGCTCAGGTGTATGGGGGTGACATTTTCCCCCAGGAACTAAATTAGCTATCCCCACCGTGGATTCTAGGTGAAATTTGACCCTGAGGATAAATTCCTTAGAGATCATATACTTATTTGCTTAGCTAAAGGAATTTTTAAGGGAATGTACAAACAGGCTTTTTAGACAAATTAACTAGCATCCTGCAAAGCTCAGTGGAAAACCCTGCTACTTTAAAGGACAGATTCTAGGATACTGTGATTCAAATTCACCACCTTGATCCCAAATTCCCAGCTGAGGCTACAATCACGGCCATGTATTTAATTTTAAATTCGATTATGGATATTCATTGGAAACTTCAAAAATTTGAAAAAGGACCCTAAAACTTCTTTCAGGGATTGCTTGCTGTGGCCAGGGATAGGACAGAGGCAGAGGAGAAAGACAGAAGAAGGTTCAGGTCTTGGTCATTGGTTTAGTGGAAGTCAATGACCAGAATCGTGACTTCCATCTCACCAACTCTTTAAATGTAAGAAGAATGGAATTGGTCCAAGAGTGTCCTCACAAGTCCTCACATTCATGACAGCCTCCTGGATCTTGTCCCTTCTGGAACCAGAAACCCCAACTGGGAAATGCATGGACTTTTGGTCTGTGCTTATGAGAACCTCCTCTTTGTCCATCAGATTTAGTCCTCCCTGAATGCTTGTGTCCTCTGCTTGACTGAGACCTTATATCTCAGCTTGGTTCTATTTTCATGTTAATTCCCCAGTTTGCATTCCTTGCCATCACCCAATCCCCTGTGTTCCCTTTCCAAGATCTTGTAAGTCTAGAAATTTGGGAAGATAGCATACAAGGAAGAGCTCTCAACACAACCTCCATTCTCATATACCTAAAAGATCCCACAAGATACCCCCATCAGTAACAATCTCCCCTCAAACACCAGGCTAGGATTGGTCTGCAGCATATCATAAACCAATTCATTCAGCATGGTTATTTCCCTTGCAATATGCCTATTTGTCCTTCCTGTCTGTAAACTCAGTGACACTTGGCAAATTTTAATCCATGACTTGTGTGAAGTGAATAAAGTTGCAATCCCCATCCATCCAGTGGTTCTAACCTTATATCCTTCTGACTCAGGTTCTTCTTCCTGGTTCACTATCATTGACCTCAAAGATGCTTTCTTCTGGACTTCTCTTGCTAATTTATTTTTGCTTTTGAATGGGCCTTTTCAGATGCTCCTCTACTTTATTTATGCTCCTCTACATTATTCCTAGATTCAGCCTTCCTTATCCATGAAGAGTGATAATAGTTCCTCTTCCTTTGACCTTTACACCTCAGATTTCCACTTTTACTGACCCAACTCCCCTCCTACTCTACCTTGATCCCAGAGTTGAGGGCAGAGTTTACAGCTGCTGCCAGAATAATACAGAGTGAACAAAGTAGGGCATGAGGAACATGTCCTCCTGTTTTGCAAATTAAACTGCAGAAAGGAAATAGATTCAAAGAATAATTTTAGGAAGGGTCCTAATCTACTACTTGTAGTTCCTTACAATAGTTATTTCTCCATTTCTTTGCCTCTGCACTGGCTACCCTCCATGCCTAAAATGTTCTTTCATCTCCCCTTTGTTCCTTCTGGACTCCCTTCAAATCCTGTCTCTGCAGGAGGGCTAACCTGGTCTTCCCAGTTCCTCATTCTTTTCAGATTGCTGTCATATGGTCTTTCTCTCTATCTTGTATTTGTGAGAAATAATTTATTTGGATCCCTACTCTATTTCAATCAGTATTAATATGATAGAATATCAAAGTTCTGGGTATGAGTCTTAAAGCTGTGAGTCGTAGATTCCAAGTTTCCTTCCTTACCTATAGGAACCTAGCTAGAGATCTGCTACCCTTAATTTTTCTTTGCCATGGTTACCAAACCCAGTGTGGAAGAGGTGACAACTACATGGAAAATCCCCTCAAATATTTTTGTATCTACAGACCAATCTGTTTTCCATTAGGAGCAGGTGTCCATCTTATTGCCACTTAGGCCACTTCATTGTGGTAGTTTGTACCATTTCCTCCTGTCCAATATAAGGAGAAGCTTCTTTATCTTGTGTGGAGCTATTCCTTGCATCACTGAACTTATAACCCTGCTCATCTATTATTTTGCTTATTAGCTTATGTGTCATCCAATGGAATTATTCTTTATTTGGTATAGCTGTTCTTGAATGTCTGGATATGTAGGTCTTTAAAGGGCCCTAGAAGGATAAGCATCTCAGATCAGGAGAAAGAATTGAGGTTCATTTCATTGGAGGAAACCATGTACTCTTTAATAAAGTACCCTTGGCTCAGAGCTCTGCTTTAGTTTCTCTTATTGTAGGTGGCATAATTTTAATCCCCACATATTTATCTAGATATTTATGTTTTCCCCCATTAATACAGAAGCTCCTTAAGGGCTGGGACTGTTGTTTTGTTGATTGCTTTTGCTTTTCGTTGTATCTCCAGTACTGAGTTTACTCATTACTGCTTAATAAATGCTTGTTCATTGTCTGATCTCAGAGATATCTGAAAGCTCAGGGTTATTCATTGTCCCCAAAAGAAAAGGCTTAGTTATCCTCACATTCCAAAATAGGTTCATAATTTTTGCTTAGGTTTGGAGAATGGATTATTCTTCTTAAAGGATGGAGATGAGGATTACAGGCCTGGGAAAGGAATCATGGAGGGGTTCATTTTGGACACTAGCTTTGCATGGGTATTTTTCAACATTGACCTTTGCAAAAACTTCTGCTCCAACTTTTCCCCTCCTTCTCTCCATCCCCTCTCCTAGATAATTTCCCAGATTTCTAAATCAGAAATAGTTGGTGCTGTGTTAGTAGAGTTGCCGCTTTATGGGCGAGAGAAGTTCCCAAAACTTTCTTCCCGGTTCCCCACCTCCATGATTATTTACTGAAGGACAATATCTTGAAGTTGTGCAAAGCCCTTTATGAAAAGGATCAGTGTATATCCACTCCCCATTTATTTTTTTAAAGATGAATAAAATAAGGCTCACAGAGATTAAATGACTTTTTCAATATCACTCAATTAAGTGTGAAATTTGAATAGAGATTTCCTGACTCCACTGGAATGAACCTGCTGCCAACTTTCTTCCAACACATACCCCAGACATAAGCCAATGAAGTAGCAGAAGTAATTGAATATACTGCTGTCTTACCTCCACCCATAGAGACCATGTGTGACTGTATATGGGTAAAGGCCTAAACCCAGAGGAAAATGAATGAGGGAAATTGTCTTGAAAAGGAGCTAGAGGAGAATCCTGTCTTGCTTCAGAGTCAATATTTAAACTTTGAGGTAATCAAATTCTCCCTACATTGAGATGGGGAGTAAGAGGCAGGCAGGTAGAGTGAGGCTGTAAAAAGTAATAAAGAACCTTTCTCTGGGGCGTGGGTTTTGGGGACCTTGTCTGGGAGGAGAAGGAACTTCTAGGACAGAGTAACAGCTTGTCCTTCTAGGGAAAGGGGAGCGTAGGCCCTACTCAGTTATATTTAGCTGTTGGTTCCAGACCATAAACAATAAAGTGAGTATTGCAATAAAGTGAATCAAATGAAATTTTTGATTTTTCCAGTGCATATAGAAGTTATGTTTATAGAATACTGTAGTCTATTAGGTATACAGAAGTATTACAACTAAAAAAAATGTGCATATCTTAATTAAAATTTTTGTATTCAGTCATTTTTCAGTCATATCTGACTCTTTGTGAGCCCATTTGGGAATTTTTGGGCAATGATACTGGAGTGGTTTGCCATTTCCTTCTCTAGCCCATTTTACAGATGAGGAAACTGAGAGAAACAAACATATTGATAAGGTTTGAGTGGTCTCAATTCCAGGTGGTCAAGAGGTTAGTGGCAATAAGAGAGTTGTTAAGAATCTCCTTTAAATCAGCTGCAGGTTTAGAGTGAAAGAATTCACTCATTCCTGAATTATTAGCTACAAAATGAAAGTTTATTGTTGGATAGAAATCAGTTTACCAAGAGACTGACTTCTATAATAGCAGATCTATTGGAAAATGGAGTCTTGCACTGAGAATGATTTCTCAGTGGACGGAAGGTCCTGGCAGCTGTGTGAGCTATGTAGGTCTATCTGCAAAGACCTTAGTTGAAGGAAGCTGTTATATTGGGTATCTTAGTGGGGGGCTGGGACAGCCCGAGCAGGTAACACTGACAAGGGTCACACAGGTGGGGACTGGGACAGCCCAGGTTCCCAGATTTAGACTCTTGCCAGTTTTTCAGTCCATATTTCCTATTGGAATTAACAACACTTCAAAGGGGTGTTTTTTGACCAGGATTTCTAATTGAATCAAAGGTTCTGGCATCCTGGAAAGATAACTTGTCTAGGGGGGATATCTCTAGGAAGAATCTGAAAGAGATCACAGATCAAAAGGAAATACAGTTACTTAAAGGAACCACAACCTGCTTCACCATGACTTGCTTACAGTCATGCTGCTATTTAGTGTCTGAAGTCAGATTTGAATTCAGGAAGATGAATCTTCCTAATGCCTAACCTGGCACTCTATGCACTATGGCACCCCTACCAGCCCCATTAAAAACACTTTAATGCTAAAAAAGATTAACCCATATCTGACCTTCAGCTAGTTGTGATCTTTTTGGTTGTGGAGGATCTTGCCTTCATTTTGATGGCTGCTGAATCCTCAGGGTAGTGGTTGATGAAAGTTTTGGGTAGCTGTGACAATTTTAAAAATAAGATGATAATGACGTTTGCCACAAAGATTGACTTTTTTTTCTTGAATGCTTAGAGGCCATTGTACAGTTATTAATTGACCTAATTTCAGGTCAATTATTTCAATATTGTTCTGTCTCAGGGAACAGGGAGATCCAAGGAGAGGTAGGAGAACAGTTGGTTGGTGGAGCAGTTAGAACATACTCTTATATAGGTATAATTTATGGCTCCCCAGAGGAATTATAATAGTTATCTCAAAGATCACAAATCATGGTAACAGACATAATAATAAGAAAAAAAATGAAATAGTGTGAGAATTACTAAAATGTGATACAGAGACATGATGTAAGCACAGAGTGTTGGGGGAAAAATGGTATTGATAGCCTTGCTCAATGCAAAGTTGCCACAAACAATTCAATTTTGAAAAACCAAGCAAACCCTGTACTATCTGCAAAGTACAATAAAGTGAAGGAGGCCTGCCTATATGTCAGAGGGCCTTTCTCTGTTCTAAAAGGTCCTCTAGTATTCATTCATTAATCCAGTCAATTCACACTTTCATTCTACAGATGTAAATTTTAACTTTTCTCTTTTGAATTCTTATTTCCTTTAAGACCTGGATTGATGATAATTTGAGGACAGGGAAAACTATCAAGGAATTGTTGTTGAGTACCAAATATTCTCCCTCTTTACCCTTCAAATACCTTCCAATTAAATTTTGAAAGTAGTGATCAAGAATCCATGAAAGAGAGCAGGGAGCCAATGATGTCTCAGACTGTATTTTCTGGAAAATAAGAAACTGTCTATAGGAGGAGGAGAAGGAAATCTAAATGGTGGCAGCTAGAATTTCTAATTCTCTCTTCTTTTTACCCCTAGAGAGTCTCATTTTTGCACTTGGGGTGCTGGGCAGAGAAAGCGTGAATGGGCACTTAAAATGTCCTATATCACTGGTAATGAGGTAGTCTCTTTTAATTGGCTGATTGTGGTGTGGGACATTCTCCCTCTCCTGCTCACTTTGCTATATCCCTGAGGGTGACAAGCACAGTTTTGCCATAACTTAGTGAAAGTTATGCACTAAAGCAGTGCACTAAAGCAGTGAAAGGAAAAGTTCTTCTACTCGTTTCTTCCTTAACTCAGAGAAATGAGCCTGGAGCTATTTATGTTCTATGCCATTTGTCCTTCTCCGTTTTAGGTGCTGGATGTGGAGCTGAAATTTCCAGCCACAATGACTTTGGAGCCAGGATCACAGGTGAGATGTTGCTGCTAGTCTGGTAGGGAATCTCAAAAAAAAAAAAAAAAAAAATAGGAATATCTGGGACTGGAGCCTGGGGGTGGGGTGGGTCTTGAATTTAGAGCCCGACACTATGGGGCAACTAGATGGTGCAGTGAATAGAATACTGGCCCTGGAGTTAGGAGGACCTGAGTTCAAATCTGCCCTCAGACAACTTAACACTTCCTAGCTGAGTGACGTTGGGCAAGTCACTTAACCCTATTGACCCTCCCCCCCCCAATAAAAAAAGAACTTGAGACTAGACTTTATAGTAATTGACCTAAATTATAAGTCTGTAACTCTTCTTTCCAGAATATGAGGTGATATTTGTTGTATTTGCATTCGTCTGAAAAATTTAGACCTGCCTGACTTTTCAGAAAGTCTCCCTCTGCCATGTGTTTTATAGTTTTCTGTGTTGGTGTCTTATCTCCACCACCCTTTAGAAGGGCTAAATGGAAAAAGAGTTCAGAGGACCCAATATAAAAGCGGAACACTATTCTAAATATTTGGAGCCATTTGCAGAGAGCCTAGATATCTTTAATCCTCTTAAGGGTATTGGAGGATCTTGGGAGACAGGTAAAATGAAACATAAAGAGAGGTAAAATGTAATAGTGAAGATGATGGTGGTCTGTTGCGTCTAAATACTTTTAATTCCCCTACTTTCCATTTCAGGACTTTCTCAAAACCATCTTTTATGTTACTTTGCCTTCTCTCTGTCTCTCTCTGTCTCTGTCTCTGTCTCTGTCTCTCTCTCTCTTTCTGTCTCTCTTTCTTCTTCTGTCTGTTTCTCTTTTGCAGTGGGAGTGCAACAAAATTTTTCTTGGATGGTTACCCCAGGAGAAAAATTTCTATCTGAGATTTGGGAAAAATATGCAAAGACTTTGGAAAAATTGAACTAAACTAGAAGTATTGGTTGCCTTCTTTTTGTTTACATGCAACCATATATATAACTTTCTTCACCTTTGGTTGTCTGTAACTATTTTATATGTACATTTATGTGGGTATGAAGGAACTGGATAACTGAAGATGCAGACAGCATTTGATTGTTTTGGAGGACAGGGATTGCCACAGAAATTTCCTTTCTGGTTACCAGAAATGGCCACTCCACCCTTTGTCCAAGGTTCTCCCTTCCCAACAGGTCCTTCAGTCAAGATACAAAGCAGTTTTGATCTTCTAGTTTAATGATTTAGATTTGGGCAACTCTATTTCTAATGATTTCTTTTAAGGAATCTTTTTAAGAAATGATTCCCACAGTGTTGCATCTTCTTGCCTCTCATATAGGAAAAGGATACCCTGCATTGAGTAATCTTCTTGCTTCTTCCACTTTTTCTAGAAACAGAAAAAATAGAAAAAGATCATAGTTTTCCCCAATTACCACAGACCTTCCCTTTCACTGGGCTCAACTCCCTTCTTGTACCATCCTGAGCCCAGGATTAGGGACACAACTTAACACCTGTTGCCAGAATAATGCAGGGAGGACATGGGGCTGAGAACTATGACCTCCTGCTTTGTAGATTAAACTAGAGAAAGGAGAGATTCAAAGAATAATTTTATACCTAGAAGGGACCTGTTCTACTTGCAGTTGCTGACACAAGTTATTCTATATTCCATCTCTTTGCCTCTGTGCTGTCCTCCTTCCTTGCCTACAATGCTCTGCTCTGTTTCCTGTGTTCCTTCTGGATTCAGTTCAAACTTCAACTCTGCAGGAGGCCTTACCTGGTATTGCCAGTTCCTCATCCTTTTCAGATTATATATTCTTTCTCTATATCTTCCATTTTTCTAGATATTTTATTGTGTTTCCTCCGTTGGAATATAGGCTCCTTAAGGGCAGTGACTGTGGCTTTGTTGATTGTTTTTGCCTTTCATTGTATCTCCAGTGCCTGATACATAAGACCTGTTTAATAAATGCTTGTTGACAGATTGACCTTGGGGATGTCTGAAAGTTCAGTGTTATGCATTGTCTCAAAAAGAAAGAGCTTAGCTATCCTCATACTCCAAAATAGTTTCAAGCCTTTTGCTCAGATTTGGATAATGGACCATTCATTTTAGGGAATGGGGATGAGGATTACAGGCCTGGGAAAAAAGATCATTTTGGGGCTTACCTTTGAATATACTCACCATGCATTTTCTTTCCTAATTTTTTTACTCCTAAATTGGCATTAGTTGGTTCTGTGTTAGTAGAATTGCCCAGTCATGGATGAAAGAAGTTCCTAATTTTTCTCCCCAGTGACCCACCTCTATGAGGATTTACTCAAGTGTAACCTCTTTTTTCTCATCAATTTTTTATTAAAGCTTTTTATTTTCAAAATACATGCATAGATAATATTCAACATTCACCCTTACAAAACCTTTTGTTCCAATTTTTTCCCTCTTTTTCTCCCACCCTCTCTCCTAGATGGCAGGTAATCCAATATATGTTAAACATGCAAAATTCTTCTATACATATTTCTACAATTATCATGCTGCATTAAAAAAATCATATCAAAAAGGAAAAAAATGAGAAAAGAAATAATGCAAGCAAATAACAAAAAGAGTGAAAATGCTATGTTGTGATCCACACTCAGTTCCCACAGACTTCTCTCTGGGTATAGATGGCTTTTGAAGCACAATCCCTTTATGTTGTGCAATGTCCTTTATGATAATGATCAATGTACAGTCCTCCAATTTATTTTTTTAAGATGAGGAAACTGAGCTCATAGAAATTAAATGACAAATCCAACATCACTCCATAAGTATGGGATTGGAAAACAGATTTCCTGACTCCAAGTGGAGTGAATCTGTTGCCTCACTCCCCCAACATATGCTCCAGACATAAAGGAAATTTCAGAAGTAACAGAATGTATTGCTTTCTTCCCTCCTCCCCAGAAGCCGTGGGTAACTGTGAGTGTGTATAGGCTAATACTCAGAGGTAAATGAACAAGAGGCAATGATTTGGGACAGAGCTAGATACTCACCCTTAGATTCTGTTGACCTTTGATGGCTGAAGTTGTCTTTGGTAAGTCTGTAGTGGTCTGTGGGGCAGCTGTCTCTGAGTGTTGCATAGTAGTATCCTGTCCAGCTGCAGAGTCAATTTTTAAAATCCATTAAGTGTGTAATGTTATTGTCAAAAAATGTACATACCTTAGTTAAAACTTTTATTGTTCAGTCATTTTTCAGTCATATCTGACTCTTTGTGACCCCATTTGGGATTTTCTTAGCAAAGATACTGGTTTGCCATTTCCTTCTCTAGCCCATTTTTGCAGATGAGGAAACCGAGTGAAACAAACTTATATGATTAGCCCAAGGGTCACATTGCTATTACGTGTCTGAAGTCAGATTTGAACTCAGGAAGACGAGTTTTCCTGACTCCAAGTCTCCATTGTGTCACCACCTAGCTGTCCCTTTAAAAATATTTTATTGCTAAAAAAAAAAAAAAAAAAAAAAAAAAGCTAACCAATATCTGAATCTTCAGAATCTTTTGTTGCTGGTGAAGGGTCTTGCCTCCCTGTTGATGGCTGCTGACCATCAAGATAATGATCAGGATAATGGTTGCTGAAGGTTGGGATGGTTATGGCAATTTTAAAAATAAGATAATAATAAACTTTGCGATATATATTATTTCCTTTTATTTGAACACTCAGAGGCCATTGTTGGGTTATTAATTGAACTAATTTCATTATTGTTGTGTTTCAGGGAATAGGGAGGACCAAGGAGAGGGAGAGAGATGGAAAACAGCTGTCAGAAAGGACACATTTATTGATGAAGTTTGCCCCTCAGGGTACAGTTTGTGGCTCCCCAAAGGAATTAGGTAGTAACATCAAAGATCATGGATCACAGATCACCATAACAGATATAATAATGATGAAAATAAATAATGTGATAATTTCCAAAATGTGACAGAGACAAGATGTGAGCAGTTAGTGTAGGAAAAAATGATGACAATATCCTTACTTTAATGCAGAGTTGCCATAATCGGCAAGGGCCAACAAAGTGAAGGAGGTCTGCTTATATGTGGTCCAGCTTCTCCTTACTCTAGAAGGCCCTCTAGTATCCATTCATTTATCTACTCAAATCATACTTGATTGTAAATATTGTAATCTCTACCTTTTCTCTTCTAAATTCTTATTTTCTTTAAGATTTGGGGTGATGATACTTTGAGGATTGAGAGAACTTTCAAGGAATTGTTGTTGAGCTGCTAAATGCTCTCCCCTTCTCCCCCAAAATCACCTCCCAATTAAGTTTTGAAAGTAACAAAACCATAAAAGAGAACAGGAAGCCAATGTTGTATCAGCCAATGTATTTTTTGGAGTAAAAAACTGCCTGTAGGAGGGGGAGAAGAAGATCTAGATGTTGGCAGCTAAAATTACTATTACTTCTTCATTTAACCCTGATAAACTTCCAGTCTACCACTTGGGGTGCTGGGCACAGAGAGCCATTTTAGTTATATTGATTGTCTCTGCCTATCCTTTAGGTGAACACAACAGACTTGAAGAGTCTGAGTCTTATGTTAGAGTTCTGGATACAGGTAGAAATTCTCATTGAAGGATAGGGATGGAGCCATAGATTAAAAAAAAATGCAACAAATTTTAATCACTATTTCACATCATCCCTAGAGCCCTGGCAACCTGGGCAGACAGAGTATTGGGGCTCTTAGGCTTTCATGCAAGGTAGACTGTAGGGAGCTCTATAACTTGGTGGCTTGAGTTTAGCTTCACCTGGTGGGCATCAGTGACATTGCACTCTTGCTATTAAGCTCTTGTTGAGTTTGTAGGACTTGTTTCATTTTACTTTTTAATTCCATCATGGCACAATACCTGGTACATAGGAGATATTTAATAAATGCCTGATGATTGATGAATGACATGATGCTGCATTACATTACTGAAATGTGTCATGTGTTACGTAGGCTACCCACACACATACACACACACAAAACTACCCACAGGCAGTTTTCTCATGCAAATAAACATTTGTGGAAAATCTGCTGTTTTATTTCTATTGGGAGAGAAAAAAAAAACTACTTTCTATACTAAGTATGCTGTTATACTAAAGTATAAATAAATAAAAGTATAAAGTATGAATAAATGTATAAAGTATAAATAAGAATAAATTTTAAAAAGTATAAAAAAACCCCAGGCATATTTCTGTCCTCAAGATTATATTCTAAAAGAAGTGAAAAGACTTGAATATAATTAAGTGAAATAAAAAGCATGAGGAAAAAATTGAGATAATTAACAATAGTTATCTTGTCTATTTCCCCACAACAGCCTTCTAAGGTTGATAGTGCAGTACCACTAGTCCTAGAAAAACAAAAACAAATTCATCAAGAAGTTATTATTATTATTATTTTTACTAACTCTATTATGAGATCCAATTCCAAATTTAGGAGGGATAAGTTTCAGACTCAGGGTTGTGGATGGCTAGAAAGCCCATAGGATTCTGTCTTCCACGTGCATTTTTTTGGTCAGGAAATTCTTTCAGATGTCTAATTGCAATCCTTTCACTTAAATATTAAATTTTTTTCTCAATTTAGGCGTTCTTAATCTGGGGCCCATAGAAGAATGTAGGTCAGCCCATTTTTTTTTGCAGGAAGTGGCAACTCAGTATTTCACATAATCTTACACAGTTGTTGAAGGAACATTGAGAGGTTAAATGATTTGACGTGGTCTTTATGGCTTCCCTAATAGCCAACTGGATCCAGGAGAGCTCAGTGAGGCCCAGAGCTGTCATAGTCTCCTCTCTCTCACCCTGCCAAGTAGAGAGCTCCAGTAAAATGGGTGGTTCCCCTCTCATTCAGCATATCTACCCACCTACCTCCCTTCTTTTGACACCCTTCTTTTCCAATATTTCTTTCTCATAAGATATATGTATCTAATTAAAAAGAAATGTTTCCCTATAAAATGTAATGCAGATCTTTAAAAAATTATATTCTAAAGTTTTTTTCTAAAATGATTCTTTTCCTTTTAGAAGTAGAAATAGAATAGAAGTAGATCTCCTTTATGAAAATCCCATTTAGCTCTTTAGGCAATTAGATGGGACAGTGGATAACATGCCAAATTTAGAGTCAGGAAAATGTATCTTCCAGAGTTCAAATCTGGCTTTAGTCACTTATTAGCTGTGTGACCCTGAATAAGTCAATTAATCCTGTTTGCTTCAGTGTCCTCATCTGTAAAATAAGCTAGAAAAGAAAATAAACTACTTTAGTATCTATGTCAAGAAAATTCCAAATGGGGCTGCAAAGTGTCAGACGCAATGAAACATGGTTGCACAGAATTTGGATTTTTCTTTCTGTGGATCAGTGACTGGTTTTAGAGAAGGCTCACATGACCCCATAAAGGGTAACTGTCTTATTTTCTAAGTGGTAGTGAGGAAAAATAAATCTCATGTCCTCTTTGAGGCATTAGACCTTTGCTGAGGGAGGGATTGGGGGAAGGACCATACTTGCCAGCTCCATTAGAACTCCAACCAGAGTAGTCATAAGGAGAAGAACTGGGAACTTCATTTGCTGAGGAAATATGGCAAGGTTTGCTGAGGACCAGGAGAAGTGATGATGAAGTCACCTCTCTCCCAAATTACTTATAAAGATGGGAAAAGAAAGTTGAGAGAAGCATGTATTTTCCTTTCTCTGCAAGCAAGCTAACCAATCCTCTCCCATTATTTATGTCTGAAGCCACTTGCTAAATCAACAACAGTCAATTAAGGGTAGATGCCTAACTTTTTTGTCTGGGAGGCCATGCTAGCAATGTTGGCAATTGCCATCCTTTCCATCAAGTGTCCAATTATGACTTTGTCCAAAATTACATCTGGTGAAGGGCATCCCTGAGCAACTAGAAGGAAGGAAGGACACTACATGAATGAGTCCTCCTACTCATTAATTATTATTATAGCAGTAGGACCTCTCCCTGGCCATCCAGAAACATCCTGGTTACCACACAGAAAATGAGTTTTGGGAGTTCAAGTTGTCTAATACTCTGACTCTATATATGATGTTATCAAACTTATGACAGATTAAGAAAAGCATTCGAAAGTCTTTCAGAGAAAGAACTGACAAAAAGAAGTATTTATAGAATAATTTTACATATACATATATCTATATTTATTTGTGTCTAATTAGTAACCATAGATAGGGAAGAGAAGCAAGAAAAAAAAGAAAAACATTTATATGATATATTTTTTCTATTTTTAAAAGGAATAGCAAGTGGTATGTAATAGATTTGCAGTTTCATGTACAATCATCTATGTTATGGAAATACACTACCTTATGGAAATGATTGTTTTATTCCAAATATTAAAAATAAAATAAAATAAAAAGTCTTCCATGGAAGTAGGGATCAGATTTGAATGCAGGGTGTTCAGTTGGGGATTACTCCTATTTTGGGAATTTCCTTTCTTTTATGCTATATGCCAACTGTACTCCATGTCTAGTATCTACCAACCCCTTACAAATTTCATCCATAGCCATTAGAACCAGATATTCTTATAAAGATCACCTGAACCAAAGAGGACATCTACATATAGGAGCACAGTATACCTGGAATCAGGAAGAACTCAGTTCAAATCTGCCTTCAGATACTTACTAGGTAAACTATGTAAGCATTGGTGTCCTAATCTCTAAAATGAGCCTAACAATAATATCTCCCTCCCCTGGTTGTTGAGAGGACCAAATGAGTTCCTTTTTGTAACGTGCTTTGCAATCTTTAAAATGCTATGGAAATGCTAATTATTATTGTTATATAAGATCTCAAAATTACTCACATTTTTAGTACTTTAACCAGATCTTACCAAGTGATATCCTTCTTAGGGTGCTGGATCTTTGCAGAAGAAGGTCAGAAAATTTTCTGGACTGCACCTTGAGGTCTTGTTTACTCTTTGCTGTAGCAAGAAAAACATGTTATAATGGGAATCCATAAGGAGCTGTGTGAGTTCTAACTTTCTCAAGACTTTGTTTCTCTAGATTTCCGTGTCTTCCTCTTTAAAACAGGTTTGGGCCAGATTTGTCCCTTCTAGCTCTGATCCTTAGGAGTCTCTATTGACATTTTAATTCAGAATAAAGCTAAAAGAAGTTAAATGTCCCAGGATACTGTGGGATAGACAAAGACCTCTTTCACCATTTGCTACAGGTAATTCACAAAGTATATAACTAAATGTCAGTTGTAACCTGGGGACCTGAGAAGTAATGGGAAGATATATTCTGTAGCTGTAAGTGCCAGAACATCAGAGATGTTGAGAACACACAGATTACTTTAGATAAACTGTGGTTCTAGGGATTATAGGTTTTCATCTTTTGGATCCAGTCACTTAGCAAATAGTCAACAAGCACTTATTGGTCATTATGCACTGCACACTGTATTAAGTGTTAGAGAGACAATGGAAGAAAAACCCAGGCCTTGCTCAATCATCTCACACTGGAACATGAAAATGATTATCTATGTACATGCAAAATATAGAAAGTGTAAATACACAATAAAAGCAGAGAAACATTAGAGGGAGGGAGAAAGGGTAGAAAAGTTGTGCAAAAGGTAAGGTTTGAATCCTCTTGAAAGAATTCAGAAAAATCAGGAAACAGACGTGGGTGGGGTAGGTATCATTTCAGGTGTAGAAGAAGGCTAATGATAAAGCTAGATCAATAATATGACCATGACTGTGTGTAGCTGAGTTGGAGTAGAGGAATAGGTCATGAGAATTGAATAGATTGAGAAACTGTTGATTTGGGGTAGTTGAATGAGTATCAATATTTATGTTGTATGATGACAGTAATATGCATAAAAAGGCCACGAATCACACACTAGACTTATTGAAGCAGGAAACAGAATGTCTTTAGGGTTGGTAATGAACAATTCTCTGAACTTTAATTAAGGAATATATTTGGATTGAATGAATGTCCAATGAGGCGAGGCTGCTGAAAAATGGTAGTAGAAGTAGAGTCTGGAAGGGGCAATGGGGATCAAAAAGTATTCCTCCTACTCTACCATGACTAGGGAATCAAGTGCTATGAATGACTACCACTAGAAATGGAGGCCAGTGATAAAATATTTTTAAGAGGAAGCCAGTCTCAGTGAAGGTCGGAAAGTAGAGGGAGTGGAAAAGGAAAAAAAAAGTTTATGATGAATGTCAGACTATAGAATAAGTAGTCTAGAGAGCACAGTGGAAGAGATTGGTGATTTTTAGAGTGAGAGCTTAAGAGATGTGCATTGAGGAAAATATAAAATAAGAAGCAGTAAGTAAAGGATTCATAAAGACTTTTGAACAATGGCAAGTTGGCATTTTAAATCATAGGGGTGATCATGATGGGATGGGAGTATGCTCCCCAATGAGGAATGAGTTCAGACAGAGCATCAGTGCTGGAATGAGGTATTTTGAGGTTTTTTTTTTTTTTTTTTTTTTTGTTAGATTGTTCATATCTTCTTCTAAGTCCAACCTTTTGGCAGGTGGTGGGTGCTTTTCCTGCTACCTAGAACTGTTAATGCCCTTCCCCAACTACTTTACACATAACTATTTTACTTATTTCCATCATATTTATTTAACAAATCCTTTTATGTGTATATACTTATATCTCCCATTTAATATGAGCTCTTTGTGTAAGGGAACTTACATTATATTTATATTTAGGATACCTAGCACAGTGTCCAGCCTATAGTAAACCTTGCTGAATGTGTATTGATTATTAATTGATTGATATTATGAGATAATCATTGATTTTCTTCCTGAAGTCCCTGATATCATGCTTATGTATTATAAATTCTTTAGAATTCATATTTGCATTTTAACACCAAAAACTTTCCTTTCCTCTCTGATCATTGGTCAGCCTCAATCTTCATCCTACCAAAAGTCTTTTGTTAATCTTAGCAGTAAGTCTACAGAGCAGAGATTGAGGACAGAAGAAAATTGAAGAGAAAGGAAATAGATGGTGGCATTTGTTAGGTCTGTCTGAGTGTTTTTCCTGGCAAGAGATGGCTGAAGTAAGCTTTTTATTAACTGATTAACAACATGTCTGGTTGAATTGGTCAAAGGAGTTCATGTCTAAAGTCCTTTGTTTAGCTAGGGAAGGCTGTTATTCACCAGGCCCTCTGGAATAGAGCCAAGAGAGGGGTGAAGACAGTAGACAAGAAAAAAGAAACAGTTTATGTCCTGAAGATAATGTCTGAAGTTATAGCCAGAGAGAGCTACAAATAACAGGCATACCTGATTTTGAGACAAGTAAAGGTCAGAGATGATTTTACACCAATTCCTGCCTGGGAAGAAGGGGAAAGAAACGCACTCATAATTTATTTCTCTGAAGCAAATCCCAGAAGTCTACCTCAGGAGAGTTCATATCAGGTGGAAAAGCTCATAAGTTCGGAGCAGGCTGAACCAGAATATTCTGAAAAAGGAGAACCAAAAACTTTCCCATAAAAAACCAAAAGGATGTTTCAGAAAATTGAAAGGAATTGTCTCTGTCTTGGCCTAATTACAGGAGCCCTTGAAAGTGAACACAATGATTTAGCAAAGTAAAAGGGTAGAAAATCAATCCACAAAAATGATTAGCATTCTTATGCAGTACTACTAAAACCCAAGAAGAAAAGACAAGAAGAGTAATTCCATTAAAAAGAAGTACAAAGCTTAAATACCTGGGTGTTAACCTACCAAGATATATGTAAAAATTCATGTAAATAAAACACAAATTATTCTTAACACATATAAAAAAGAATGCAAATGAAGAGCTATTTACTGTCATGGTTTGGTCATGTAATTTTAATCAAAATGGAGATACTATTTATATATATAGATTTAATGCTAATTAATCAAATTATTAAGAGAATACTTTACATATATAGATAAAGCTGAAATTCATTTGGAGGAACAAAAAATCTACATACTGAAGAAAATACTGGGGAAATAAACATTAGGAAAAAAGTGGAGAATATATAATGTTACCAAGTCTCAAACTATACTATGAAATAGTATTATAAAAGCTATTTGATACCAGTTAAAAATAGAAAAATATCAATCGAAGACTTAATATGAATCAGAAGCAATAAAAAGAAGAGTAGGGCAAGTGACTTAATCCTGTTCTCTTAGCTCTCTCTTCTATAAAATGAGCTGGAGAAGGAAATAGTAAATCATTCTAGTATCTTTGCCAAAAAAAAAAAAAAAATCCCCCAAAACTAAGAATATAAATGCCTGAATAAGGGCTTCTTATTTGATCAGAACTGCAGAGTAAATTGGAAAGCAGATTGACATCAATTAGGCTTAGGCTAGCATCTCACAACATGTAACATGTGTATCATAATCATTGTGTATCATTAAATACCACTGTAGCTTTCAGAACAGGCATTTCTACTGTACAATCTCAGCCATCCAGTAATGCGATAGTTATTTTCATTTGCATTTCTCTAATCAACAGTGATTTAGAGCATTTTTTCATGTGACTATAAATGGCTTTAATTTATTCATCTGAAAATTGTCTGTTCATATTCTTTGACCATTTATTAATTTGGGAATAGTTGTAAATTGCCCCCCTCCCCCAGCTTTCTGCTTCCCTTCTAATCTTGGCTGCATTGGTTTTGCTTGTGTAAAATCTTTTTAATTTAAGATAACCAAAATTATCTATTTTGCATTTCATAATGTTTTCTAATGCTTCTTTGCCTATAAATTCCACTATTCTCCAAAGATCTGATAGGTAAACTATTCCTTGTTATCTCCTAATTTGCTTATAGTATCTCCCTTTATGACCAAATCATGTGTCCATTTTGATCTTATTTTGGTATGGTGAAATGTAGGTTTATACAAAGTTTCTGAGATTATTTTTCAGTTTTCCCAGCAATTTTTGTCAAATAGTGAATTCTCACCCCAGAAGCTGTAATCTTTGGGTCTATTAAACAGATTACTATATCATTGATTATTATGTAATATGTTATTTAACCTATTCCACTGATCTACCTCTCTATTTCTTAACCAGTATCATACGTTTTTGATTACTGCTGCTTTATAAATGTTTTAGGTCTGGTACTGCTAGACTGTCCTTTGCATTTTTTCCATTAATTGTTTGATATTCTTGGTCTTTTATTCTTCCAGATGAATTTTGTTATTTTCTATAGCTCTATAATTTTTTTTTCTGGCACTTTGATCAGTATGGCACTAAATAAGTAGACTAATTTAGGTGGAATTGTCATATTTTTTTTTAATATTAACTCAGCCTTCCCATGAGCGATTGATTTTTTTCCCAGTTGTTTAGATCTGATTTTAATTGTGTGAAAAATACTTTGTAATTGTGTTCATATGATTCTTGGGTTTCTCTTGGCAGACACCTAAATATTTTATTTTGTTTTCAATTATTTTAAGTGGAATACCTCTTTCTTGCTCCTGGGCTTTGTTCATATCCTGCAACTTTACTAAAGTTGTTATTTGTTTCAAGTAGATTTTTAATTGATTCTCTAGGATTCTTTAAGTATACCATTATATCATCTGCAAAGAATGATTGTTTATTTCCTCATTGTCTACTCTAATTCCTTCTATTTCTTTTCCTTTTCTTATTGTTAGAGCCAGCATTTCTAGTATAATATTGAATGATAGTGGTGATAAGGGGCATCCTTGTTTCACTCCTGATCTTATTGGGAATATTTCTAGTTTCTTCCCACTACAGATACTTGCTGAAGGTTATCATTTTAAGGAAAACTACATTTATTCTTATTCTCTAGTGTTTTTAATAAGAATTGGTGCTATGTTTTGTCAAAAACTCTTTCTGCGTCTATTGAGATTATCATATGATTTGATAGTTTTGTTATCAAAAATGATGTCAATAGTATTCCTTATATTGAACCAACCCTGCATTAGTGGTATAAACCCCACTTGATCATAATGTATTATCCTGCTGATAAATTGTTGTCAATGTCTTTGCTAATATTTTATTTAACAGTTTTGCATCATATTCATTAGGGTGATTGGTCTCTCATTTTCTGTCTCTGTTGTGGGTCTTTCTGGTTTAGGTATCAACACCATTTTTATATCATAGAAGAAATTTGGCAGTGCTTTTTCTTTGTATATGTTTTCCAATTAGTTAATACAGTATTGAAATAAATTGTTCTTTAAATGTTTGATGGAATTCACTTGTAAATCCAGTCTGCTGATGGAGATTTTTTCTTAGGGAGTTATTTGATGGATTGTTCAATTTCTTTTTTAAAAAATGGCCTATTTTATTTTATTTCTTCTTCTGCTAACCTGACAATTTATATTTCTACAAAGAATCATCTATTTCAATTAGATTGTCAGATTTGTTGGCTTATAGATTGTCAGATTTCTTGGCTTACAGTCAGGCAAATAATTCCTAATTATTGCTTTAACTTCTTCCTTATTGTTGTTAAGTTCACATTTTTCATTTTTAATGCTGGCAATTTTTTTTCTTCTTTCCTTTTTCTAATCAAATCAACAAAAGGTTTGCCTGTTTTGTTGTTATTTTTTCACAAAACTAACTCAGTTTTATTAATTGGTTCAATAATTTTCTTAATTTCAATTTTATTAATCTCTCCTTTGATTTTAAGCATTTCTAATTTATTTTTTAATTGAGGGGGATTTAATTTGTTCTTTTTTTTTTTTTTAGCTTTTTAAAGTTGCATGCTCAATTCAATGATCTCCTCTTTCTGTATTTTATTCATCTAACTAATTAGAGATATAAAATTTCCTTTAAGAACTGCTTTGCTTTAGATTTTTGTATTTTGTTTCATTATTGTCATTCTCTTGGATGAGATTACTGATTGTTTCTATGATTTGTTGTTTGACCCTCTCATATTTTAGAATTAGGTTATTTAATTTCCAATTGCTTTTTAGTCTGTCTTTGCCTGGCCCTTTATTGAGTGTAGTTTTCATTGCATTGTGATCTGAAAAGGAAGTATTTACTATTTCTGCCTTTCTGCATTTGATTGTGAGGTTTTTATGCCCTAATACGTGCTCAATTTTTGTGAGCCATGAACTGCTGAGAAAAAGGTATATGACTTTTTATCTCCATTCAATTTTCTTCTAAAGTTTACTATACCTAAGTTTTCTAAAATTCTTTTCACCTCCTTAACTTCCTTTTTGTTTATTTTGTGGTTAGATTTATCTACTTCTGATAGAAGGAAGCTGAGGTCTCCCACTAGTATAGTTTTGCTCTCTATTTCTTCCTGTATCTGGCTTAACTTCTCTAAGAATTTTGATGCTGTTCCACTTGGTGCATATACATTTAGGATCAATACCGCTTTATTATCTTTTTTTTAAAATTTAATAGCCTTTTATTTACAGGATATATTTACATGGGTAACTTTACAGGATTAACAATTGCCAAACCTCTTGTTCCAATTTTTCACCTCTTACCCCCCCCCACCCCCTCCCCTAGATGGCAGGATGACCAGTAGATGTTAAATATATTAAAATATAACTTAGATACACAATAAGTATACATGACCAAAACATTATTTTGCTGTACAAAAAGAATCAGACTCTGAAATATTGTACAATTAGCTTGTGAAGGAAATCAAAAATGCATGTGTGCATAAATATAGGGATTGGGAATTCAATGTAATGGTTTTTAGTCATCTCCCAGAGTTCTTTTTCTGGGCATAGCTAGTTCAGTTCATTACTGCTCCATTAGAAATGATTTGGTGGATCTCGTTGGAGGATGGCCTGATCCATCAGAACTGGTCATCATCTAGTATTGTTGTTGAAGTATATAATGATCTCCTGGTCCTGCTCATTTCACTCAGCATCAGTTCATGTAAGTCTCTCCAGGCCTTTCTGAAATCATCCTGTTGGTCATTTCTTACAGAACAGTAATATTCTATAATTTTCATATACCACAATTTATTCAGCCATTCTCCAACTGATGGACATCCATTCAGTTTCCAGTTTCTAGCCACTACAAAAAGGGCTGCCACAAACATTTGTGCACATACAGGTCCCTTTCCCTTCTTTATAATCTCTTTGGGATATAATCCCAGTAGTAACACTGCTGGATCAAAGGAATACCACTTTATTATCTATGGCACCCTTTTACAAGTTGTAATTTCCTTCTTTATCTGTTTTAATTAGATCTGTTTTTACTTTTGCTTTATCTAAGATCAGAATTGCTACTCCAGCTGTTTTTTCTTTTTTCTTTTTTTTTTTTTTTTTGCTTCAGCTGAAGTATAATAAATTCTGCTCCAGCCTTCTACCTCTGTGTGCAGCTCTCCATTTCAAATGTGTTTCCTGTAAACATATTTTAGGATTCTAGTTTTTAATCCACTCTGCTATTTTTTGGGGAGAGGTCCATTTTATGGGAGAAGTCATCTGAGTCACATTCACAGTTGTTATTCCCAGCTATTTATTTCCCTCCATCCTATTTTTTCCCCTATATACATACATATATTTTCTTTCTTTCTACTTGTCCCTCTTTAATAGTGTTTTGTTTCTGGACACCCCTTCCCTCAATCTGTTCTTCCTTCTATCATCCTTCCCCATTTCTCTTTGTATTGCTTTTTCTGACCACCTTGTGAGTGCTTGCCACGTGTGAGTTCTCTATAAAACAATCTCTTTGGCAAATATACATTTGGAATTCAAACAATGTTGCCAGCCCAGGGGAGTTGTGCTCTCTGCAGTACAGTAGATCACTTTTGAGGTCTCTCTTAATAACTTTAGAATTGATTGTATGACATAGGAGACACTGGCACAGGACTGGCCAGTAAAGCATGCCCTCTCATCAGAGAAGGGCTATACTCTATGACTAAAGCAGAATTGAATTAGCTCAAAAGAAATGTGAGATGGACAAAGTTATAGAGTCTACTCCAAATGTTCATAGGGACTATTTATGTCTGTCCTGTGGCAAAGCATTCCCAGCTTGTATTGATCTGATTAGCCACAGTCAGACATCTACACTGTCACTCAACTCTAACATAGTGATGATCATTCTGTGAAAATCACTCTCAGGTCTATACCAGCTTCCCAATGGAATTCTCAAGTTAGTTATCCCATAGATATATATTATAAAGTGTAAAACAGTCTAAAACTGAGCTCATTATCTTCACTCCCTATTCTATCCCCTCTATTAGCTTCTTTCTCTAATTTCCTTATTATCTTCAAGTGTACAATCATCCTCTCAGGCATTCAGGCTTGAAAATTAGATGTCCTTGACTCCTCTCCATCCTCTCTTCCTACCTCCTCCCCTTCCCCCTGTATAAAATTTGTTGTCCAGTTCTACTATTTCAACTTTCATAATATTTCTTTATACTTCTCTCTTCTGCCACTGACATCTTCCTGATTCATACTCTTACTACTTCACAGCTGGACTATTGTAGGTCTATTATTTGGCATCCCTGCTTTATCACTCCCCAGTCCAATTCATCCTCCATTCAAAAGTGAACTTCCTAAAGCACAGATTTGATCAAGTCACTCTGTCTCCATTCCATAAGCTCCAGTGACTCCCTCTTTCCCCCAAGATTAGATTTCGATTCCTCTGCTTTGTTTTTAAGGCTATTCTTAATTTGGCCCTTTCCCACTTTTCCATTCTTTTTATATCTCACACCCTTCCTTGTGTTGTGTGATTTACTGTTACTAATCTCCTTGCTAATTCTCAAGCACTACATTTTATTCCTGACTCCAGGTATTTCCACTGGATCTTCTCTATTCCTGGAACTCTCTTCATACTCCTTTCTATCCACTCTTTTTCTTGACTTCCTCCAAGTCTCAGAGAAATTCCAATCTTATTCCAGAAGCTTTTCACAATCTTCCTTATTCTTTGTGTCCTCCTTCTGATGCTATCATAATTTCTTCTGATTATGCCTTGTTTGTACATAGCTATGTCCATGCTGATTTCTCTATTAGACCCTCAACTCCCTCCACCCTTTATTTGTATCCCCAGTGTTTAGCACAATGCCTGACACATAGTAAGTGTTTAATGAATGCTAAGGTGATATGCTTTGACTTGAGCCAGGTGGAAGAGCATCTAAAGTTTCACCATTAGTGATGATTTTACTACTAGTTAATTACTATCCAATTAACTGAGCTATTTTTTAAAAAACTGGATCTGTTTTGGAATGAGTATAAAGTGAGTCTCTGAAATTTCAGGGGGATGGAGATTTTTTTATCTTGTTTTCTTCCTCATCAGTAGAGATAGGAATGTTAAAAGAATATTGAAAGACGCAGGTGAAGAGAAAAGAAAGGAAGCAAAAACCAGTGTAAATTGATAAAACTAGGTCTTAGACTTAGATCTTGCTTTCATCTGTGTGAAAAGCTGACATAGTTCTGGATCTTATCTCACACAGTCCTGGCTAATACAAGTTGAATGTTAGAAAATCAATAACATAAGTAATATTGCTATTTGCACACATTTTTTTTTCCTATGAGAAAGTTGGCTTTCAGTGCTCTAATGCCTAGACAGTCATATGTGACAGATCTCTCTACCACATTCACCCTTTTCCCCATCCTCAACTCTGAATTTTTAAGTTTCAAAGAATTACAGTGGGGGATCACTAGAGGTTCTCTTTCCTTATGTATGAAATTTAGATAATAATATTTGCATTGCCTGTATCATAGACTTTTCCTAAGTAATATACTTTTATAAAACTTTCTTTTTAAGTTCAAATTTTAAAATATAATTTTATTTGATGTCTTCTGGTATGTTTGTTATCATATTTATCTCCAGTAACCTTTTTTTTCTCTTCTTAGAGAGCCATCCTATATAATAATTTTTTAATGCTTTAAAATAGCATAACTGAAATATACATTGAATAAGTCTGAAAATGTGCACAATGTATAGCACTAGTAAAACTCCTTCTTTGATGAAAGGTGTGTTGGAGTTTTTATTTACCTTATATTTTCATTAGAGGCATGTTTGTTATTTTCAGTTTTATTACATTTAGTTTTAATTTTTTATTGTTTGATTATTCTTTATATTTACATTGTTGTAGTTATTGTGCATGTTGGGCTTTTTAGTCTCTGTTTAATTCATGTTGTATCAGTTGATATAGATCTTTCTATGCTTCTCCTTATTCAATATACATATCAATTCTTATAACATAGTAATACTCCATTGTATTCATGTGCCATAATTTGTTTAATCAATCAATAGGCATCTATTTTGTTTCCAGTTTTTTGCTATAACAAAAAAATTGCTTCAGCAAATATGTTAGTGTATATTATTTTGGTTTTTTTCTTCCTCCTTATCACTAGCTTCCTTATGGTATATACTGAGAAATAGAGTCTCTGGATCAAAAGGATATAGAAAACTTAATCACTTTATTTGAATAATTACAAATTGCTTTCAATTATATGATTTGATAGCTCCACCAATAATGTATGTATATGCCTATTATTTCACAATCATTTCAGCATTGAATATTGTCATCTTTGCCAACTTTCAGGATATGAGGGTTGTTCCAATTTTTATTATTATTAATGATTTGTAGCATTTTTATGTGGTTGTGAATATTTTGCAGTGCTTTTCATTGTAAAACAATTTTCTGTATAGGTATGAGTTATTAATCTTAAAGTGACACTGCTGATTCTATAGGATTTAGTAACATATTCACTGAGGTTTGTACTCAGCTTTCTCCAAAAGAAGGAAATGTGTAGGAATGTATAAGGGAGGATGCCATAGAATAATTAGTGAAAGCATCTCTTTTGTGGGGATTTTAAGAAGAGAAGATGCCTCCATGTGTTTGACCTGGCTTAGGGATTATTTTCTGTACATTCAGGAGGATGAATGATATTTCTCAGGAGGATACAGAAGTGGACTTAATGACATCAATGCTACTGGGGAGGTGGAAGGAAGAACACATACCCAGAACTTGTGTTGGAGGGGAAAGTTTCTCAGATTTTGTACCAGGGAACCTTGGTTTGATTGTGTTTTTTTCTATTATTAACTGTATGACTTGAACAAATAAATTATTTTCTCTCATCCTCAGATTCCTTCTTGATGAAACTAGGAGATTGTACTTATTTTTGTTTCTTCTTCCAAATCCAAACCTGTGATGTTTTGACTTATGAAATGTCTCTCTGAAGACAAATTCATGTTTTGGAAAAACTTTGAAGCCTTCCAGAGCCAAGAATGATAAGTAAAGTTAGGGGTTTTTAGCTTCAGACAACAGATTTGGTCAGAAGCTAGGTCATAAGCCTGATTTTCTTGGGTGAGCTTTAAACAAGCTCTGGAGGATATTCACAAAAGCACATGATCTTAGACTTTCAAGCAACCTTGAAGATGATGGGATCCACCCCTTCCTTTTACATTTCAGATCTTTTGCTCATGATGATCTCACAAATGCCTGGTATCACATAGCTAATCAAGGGAAAGAGCCATGTTTGGAGCTAAGTTCTCTTAACTCCAACTTGTGCAAACATTCCATAACACCTAAATGACACTCTGCAAGAATTCAGGGGAGTGAAAGCTTATCAGCCATATTATATTTACTTGGGTTCTCACTGTTTTCTTCCATAGTGGCAAAAACAGTCGTTCTTTAAAAAAAATAATAATAGTTTGCTCTATTCTAATTATATATACAGATAGTTTTTATCATTCATTTTTTTGAAAGATTTTGAATTCCAAAATTTTGTCCTTTCCTTTCTCTCCAAGAGGGTAAATAATATGATATAGGTTATGCATGTGCAGTCATGCAAAAGACATTTCAACATGAGTCATGTTGTGAAAGAAGAAACAGACTAAAAAGAAAAAAAACCCCACCCCACCAAAAAAACCCCATGAAAATAGCATGCTTTGACCTGCATTCATATTCCATCAGTTTTCTTTCAATATGAATAACATTTTCATAACATTTTGGAATTATTTTTTATCATTGTATTGCTAAGAAGAGCTCAGTTGATCAGAGTTAATCATCACACGTTATTACTGATACTTTGTACATTGTAATGGTTCTGAAAACATTTGGCTCTTGAGTCAGAGGACTGCAGTTCACTTCTTTACTCTTGATTTTCATAACATGCATGACTTTGTCCAACCACTTTACCCTATGAGGTCTCAGTTTCTATATTTGTAAAATGAAAGTGTTGAACTAGATGACTTTTAGGGTTCCTTCTTGTTCTAACTCCAAGATCCTATGATCCTATGACCCTATCAGGAAGAAGAGGAGCAAAATGCTCTGAGGAAAAGTAGCATGGTATGAATATCTATAGTTTGAATTATGGTGTAGTTGTCCAAAGAGCAACTAGGGAATTGCACTCAAGAAGATGAAGGTAGAAACCATAAGACTTGAAAACGGATTAGATATGTTATAATTGTTGTTTGTTCTTCATTTTTGAAGAGGACCTTGACATCAGAGATGTGATGCCATAACATGCAGGTAAATTGGATTGACTTGAGGGAGGGCTGTGCAAAATCACCAGTCTCACTTTCTCCTTTAGAACCATCTGGAGCATGAGATCAGGAGGACTGGAGATGACCCCAAATGCAGCGGAAGATCTTTGCTTTTTTAAGGGTTTCAGTTTGATTGAGCATCCCTTTGTCTGTAGTTCTCTAGCAGCTAATGTCAATCATTGCTCCCCATTGCTGCCTCTCATTGGTCATCCTTATGTGCCCTTAGTAATTAAAATTATCATATAAAACCCTCTTTCACTGACCTCTCCAGGAGGGATATCTGTGAGCTCCATGGCTTTAGCCTGAGATACTGAGCACCCCTGTGTTTCATAGAATGCTCAACAAGGATCTCTACTTTTAATTTCTTGTACTAACATAGTTCTTGTGAACTTGAGACTAATGAAATACTGCCAGTGGTCAGGAACACTTTGTCTCTTGCAATTCCCTAAAGCTTCTCCCTCTTCAATATTGGATAGGTTTAAGGTTTGCTTTATAGTATGACATCATCTCTCTCCTGATAGTGTCTGCCTCCTGTATCAGCTCCTCCTCCAGGCAGAGCTTCCTGAGTTATCCCCCAACTTCAAATCCCACTTTGGGCCACAGAAGTGTTTCTCAGATAAAATGGTTGGCTTCATTCAAATTATTTGATTCTGCTTCTAGTACCATTTAGAGTAACGTAGATAAGGAAAAGGAAAGAAGCAATTGCCTTGGAAAGAAAAAGTTTGCAGTCCCTAACATATTCTCTCTCCAATGTAAATAATGTTTGATTCTGCAGATTATATGACATGTATATATATGCCTCAGATTATGAATAACATATGAAGCACTCGTGGCGAAAAATTATAATGGTAGCTGTTGGCTTTCATTTGGAAAGAAGATCAGAATTACATTACTATGTTGGGGTCAAGTACTATATGTCTTGAGTCTCTGATTAGAACAATATGGGCTCAGACTGCTCCACCACAAGTGAGGGACAAATAATACCAATAATCATTGGGAGTGAAGATGTCTCTAAATTTGTGCATCTCTCTCTCTCTCTGTTTCTCTCTCTCTCTCTGTTTCTCTCTCTCTCTCTGTTTCTCTCTCTCTCTCTCTCTCTCTCTCTCTCTCTCTTCTCTGTCTCTGTCTCTCTTCTCTCTCCTTTCTGTCTTTCTGTCTCTGTCTCTGTCTCTCTTCTCTCTGTCTCTGTCTCTCTCTTTCTCTCTCTCTCTTCTCCCCTCCCTTTCTTTCCCCATCTCCTTTACCCAAGGAGCATAGCACCTTTGATGTGAGCATGCCATGATAGGTGGTCCCCTTGACAATGTCTTAGAGTTGATTCCAAAGTTCTCTTCCTAAATGGGATCAAGTCCATGTTTGAAGATGATATCATCTTCTCTGTGGGACTACATATCTCAGAATTCTATACAAGGCTTCATAATATATGCTCTTTTCCTTTTTCTTTAATCTCTTAATGATATAGACTTAGTAGTGGTATTACTGGATCAAAGAATATGGGCACTTTTA
The DNA here is from genome assembly GCF_902635505.1 of Sarcophilus harrisii. NCBI lineage: Eukaryota > Metazoa > Chordata > Mammalia > Dasyuromorphia > Dasyuridae > Sarcophilus > Sarcophilus harrisii. Next base: position 87,067,436 of record NC_045430.1, on the reverse strand, counting down.
TAGCTCATTGTGCATAGTTCTAAATTGTTTACCAGAATGGTTGGACCCATTCACAACTCTACCAACAATGCCTTAGTGCCCCTATTTTTCTACATGCCCTTCAACATTTACCATTTTTCTTTTCTGTCATGTTAGCCAATCTGATAGGTGTGGGTGGTTAGGTCAGGAATTCTTAACTTTTTTTGTGGGTCTTTTTTTGCTCATAGCCCATGAAATAAAGAAAAAATCATGCCTTTAGGGTCCAGGGGTCCTCAAACTTTTTAAATAGGGGGCCAATTCACTGTCCCTCAGACTGTTGGAGGGCCGGACTATAGTAAAAACAAAAACTTTGTTTTGTGGGCCTTTAAATAAAGAAACTTCATAGCCCTGGGTGAGGGGGATAAATGTCCTCAGCTGCTGCATCTGGCCCGGCCCTAGTTTGAGGATCCCTGCACGAGACATTTAGACTACTTTGAAGCCACAATAGACATTACTACATCCTTCTGTTCTTCTCTGTGGGTTGCCCAATCCTGCCTTGCCTCCCTCCTCCACAGTCTTTTGTGAAATCTGCTTCTATTCTCTGTTCCACCTCATCTAAAAGAGCATTGGAAAAGAGGTTCTTGGTAGTTGCTCTAGCTTTAGGCTCCTTGGTGGTAATGACCAAGATTTAATTATAAATGGAAAACAATATCAATTGGAAGAATGCTTAAATTGTGGTATATAAATATAATAAATTATTGTTGTATTGTAAGGAATGGCGAACTTGATGAGTACAGAGAAGCAGGAGAGACATTAACTTACAGAAAGTAAAGCAGAGTCAGGAAAATATACAAAATGCTGACAATATAAATGGAAAAGTAACCATCACAGAATCATTTAAATTGAATTTTGAGAAGTTATAAAGAACATACTTGACCCTGAAAATAGATGTAGAATGATACTTTTCATCTAATCCTAGCTCTTTTGGAAAAATAGGAGTTTATAGGGGTTGAATGATGCAGTTAATGCCAGATTTTTTTTTATATTGATATTTTTGTTGGCCTTCCCCCCCTCTTTTTTAGAAATGCTTTATATAAGAGATGATTATTGGAGCGGGGATGGAAGAGGGATATAGGGGAAATGATTCATCATGTTGGGGAAGTTGCATATATAACCTTGCCTACCCCAGTGCACTTTTCAGATTCCTTTCATGTGTTGTCTTCCCCCATGAGATGGTAAATTCTTTGAGAACAAGACTGCTTTTCTCTCTCTTCTGTTCTTCCTCCCTCCCTCTCTTCCGCCTTTCTTCCTTTTCTTCCTTCCTTTTTTCTTTCTTGTTTCCCCCCCAAATTTGTGTTTCTAGCCTAGCCCAGTGCTTGGGAAATGTAGGAAATGTTTATTGACTAATTTACTGACTGTAGGCAATGTACAAGACTATCTGTAAAAGTTGATGTAAAGTATAAAACCAGAACAGAATAAAAGAATAGCAATAATTGTGCTATGCACAATATGCACAATGGCATTACCAAATTTTACAAATAGAAACCAAATCTTTTCTTCGAAAAAATTCAGGATTAGAAACTATGTGTATCTGGGGGAAAAATAATTTTTAAAACAGTTAAAAAAATCAACCAAAGACATTCTGAAACTATAGGATTAAAATATACTCAGATTGGAAAATAAAAGAAAACTAGAAAAAAGAATAGAAAAAGTATTTTCCATGTCGATACTACAGATTGTTTAAAATGAGTTAAACATGTAAAAAAGTTTAAGATTCTAGATGAGCTCCCACATCTAATCATCAGGGTGATTTCATGAGCCCCTTTAATAGTGCAGTTTGGTTGCTTTGGTAGCTGCTAGGCCAGGTGCACGTGCTCTGTCAGAACTCTTTCTGTAAATGGAGCTGGGTAGGTGTGGGTAGGGCTCCTAGGACTCTGCCCCTCCTCACTACGAGCTGGTGTTTTTTGAAGTGTTGGAGGGAAGCCTAGAAAAGAAACAGACCCAGCAAGCCTCGTAGAGCGAAAGCAGCCATTCTTTTCTAGACTTTTCGAACTTCCGATTGTCTTTGCTCAAAGAAAGAAAGAAAGGCTTCAAAGCATTTTCTGATTCGGGGAGTTTGAGAAGATTGGGGTTTGAGCTATCTACCAGAGGCTGGACTGACCTGGGAATCCTGATCAGCCAATCAGGAGGCAGACTGAACATCCCTTTGTTTTTAAAATTTTTTAGATTATTTTATTTTTTCCAAATATATATGTTTTCAACATTCATTTTTGCAAAACCCCGTGTTCCAGATTTTTTTCTCTCTTCCTCTCCTCTCCCCTTTCCAAGATAGCATGCAATCAGATATAGATTACAAATGTGCAATTCGTTTAAATGTATGGAAACATATTCATCATGATATACAAGAAAAATCAGATTTAAAGTAAAAAAAAAAAACACGAGAAAGAAAAAAAAACCAAGCACATAGACAACAAAAACAAAAAGGTTAAATACTATGCTTTGATACACATTTAGTCTCCATAGTTCTCTCTCTGGATAAAGATGGCACTTTCCATCACAAGCCATGTTGGAATTTCCTTGTATCTGTTCTTTGTTGAAAAGTCCATCAAAGTTTATCATCACATAATCTTCTTGTTACTGTGTACAACGTTCTCTTGGTTCTGTGTCTAGAATGCTCTGTCCTCCTCCTTGTGCTCTTTCTGGACCCACTTCAAATCCTGCCTCCGCAGAGGGCCTTACCTGGTCTTTCCTGTTCCTCATTCTTTTCAGATTTGTGTCATACAGTCTATCTTATATTTATCCAGGTATATATCTTGTTTTCTCCATTAGAATGTAGGCTCCCTAAGGGCAGAGAATATGGTTTTGTTGATTGTTTTTGGCTTTCATCTTATCTTCTTTGCTTAGCACAGTGCCTGACGCATAAAACCTGCTTAACAAATGCTTGTTTTCTAACTGACCTTGGGGACTTCTGAAAGCTCAATGTTATTCATTGTTCCAAATAGAAAAAAAAAAAAAAGGGTTAGCTATCCTCACTCTCCAAACTAGGTTCATGCCTTTTAGAGAATAGACTATTCATTTTAGGGTATGGAGATGAGGGTTGTAGGCCTGGGACTGGGATCATGTAGGGATTCATTCTGGGGCCTACCTTGAACATATTCATTATTAGTGAAACCATATTTTCATTCTAAATTTTTTCCAAAATTTCTGAATCAGAATTAGTGAGTTCTGTGTAAATAGAATTGCCCATTCATGGATGAGAGAAGTTCCCAAACCATTCTCCCAATGTCCCAATTCCATAAGAATCCAAAGAAGCACAATCTCTTTAAATTGTGTAAAGTCCTTTATGATAATTATCAATGTATATCTCCCTAATTAATTTTTTTAAGATGAGGAACCTGAGACTCAATGACTTTTCCAATATCACACAACTACTAAGTATGGAATTGGAAAACTGATTTCCTGTCCCCAAGTAAAGTAAACCTGCTGTCTCTTTCTCCCAACACATGCCCTAGACATAAGCCAACAAAGAATCAGAAGTAACCAAATGTACCACTCCCCTTCCTCCAACCTGGAGACCATGTGTGACTATATGTATTTAGGCTGATAGGCTAATACCCAGAAGCAAATGAACCAGGGGCACTGACTTAGGACAGAGCTAGATACTCACTGTTAACATTAGATGATGTTGACTTTTGGGCAGCTGTAGTTGTCTTTGGTGAGACTCTAGTAGTCCATGGGGCAGTAGTCTCTGCAGCAGTGGTCTGTGGGGTAGTGATCTATTGGGCAGTCGTCTCTGCACCAGTGCTCTCTGCTGAGGCAGTTTTCTCTGGGCCTGGTGCAATAGCATCCTGTTCAGCTGCAGAGTCAACTTTTAAACTTCGAGGTGCTCAAATTCTCCCTACCTTGAGGTAGGAAGTTAAAGGCATCTAGGTAGTAGCTGGGTTGTAAAAGATAACAAAGAACTTCTCTCTGTGGTTTGGGTTTTAAAGATTTTCTTTAGTAGAAGAGGGACAAAACAGTAACTTGTCTTTTTATGGAAGGACTGTTTCCTTTGTAGGAAAGAGCAGGCAATATTGTGATTCAAGACTATAACAATAAAGTGAGTCAAATGAATTTTTTGGTTTCCCAGTCCATTTAAAAATTATGTTTATACTATACTGTGGTCTATGAAATATGGAATAAGTCTTAAAAAAGTACATGAAAATGAAAAAATTTGTTGTCATTTTTCAGTTGTAACTGAATCTTTGTGACCCCATTTGTATTTTTTCTTTTTTGTCAAAGATATTGGAGTAGTTTGCCATTTCCTTCTCTAGTCCATTTTACAGATGAGGAAACTGAAGCAGAGTTAAGTAACTTGCTTAAGGTCACGCTGCTATTAAGTATCTGAGTCTTTCTAACTCAAAATCTGGAACTCTATGCACTATGGAGCCACCTTGCTAGGATTGAAGTATTCAGTACTTGCAAGTATTGAAAAATACTTGATTGCTAAAAATTGCTAACCAATATCTAAATTTTGGAAACATTGTTCTATTTTTTGGTGATGGAGTTTTTTGCCTCCATGTTGACTGACCATGGTAGTGGCTGCTGAAGTTTGGGGTAGCTGTGACAATTAAAAAAATAAGATAACAATAAACTTTGCCATATATATTAACTCTTCCTTTTACTTGAGCATTTAGAGCATATTATAGGATTACTAACTGACTATTTTCATTGTTGTTGTGTTTCAGGGAACAGGGAGGCCCAAGGAGGTAAAATAAGCTGGGGTAGGTCAGAACACAGAACATTTATCATTTAGTTCACTATGTTATATGGGTAAAATTTGTAGTTCCCTAAGGAAATTACAATAATAACATCAAAGATCACTGATCACAGATCACCATAACAAATATAATAATAGTTAAAATTTTTGAAGTGGTGTTAAAAGGTCCAAAATGTGACATGGAAACTTGATGTGAATACATAGTGTTGGAAAAATGGTGCTGATAGACTTAATTGATGCAGAGTGGTCTCAAAGCCTACAATTCTTAAAAACAACCAAACCTGCAATATCTGCAAAGTACAATTAAGTGAAGGAGGCCTGCCTTTATGTGGGAGGAACTAGGTGGGGAAAAGGTGAGATTTTCTCCTTGCTCTAGAAGGCTCTCTAGTATCCATTCATTAATTCAGTCTATTCATACTTTGATTCTACATCTTGTAACCTTTACCTTTTTCTCTTTTGAATTTTTATTTCCTTTAAGATTTTGGGTGATAATAATTTGAGGATGGGAGAAATTTCAAAGAATTGTTAATGATTACCAAATGCTTCACTCTTCCCAAAAAATCCCCTCTTAAATAAGTAGACCAAGAATCCATTAAAGAGTTCAGAGAGACAATGATTTCTCAGACTTTGTATTTTCTAGAATAAGAAACTGTCTATAGGAGGAAGTGAAGTAGATCTAGATGTTGGCAACTAGAATGATTAATTCTCCCTTTTCTTTTCTTTCTTTCTTTTTTTTTTTTTAAACTCTGAAAGACTTCCGCTGCCACTTGGGGTGCTGGGCATAGAGAATCACTTCAGTCATACTCCTTGTCTCTGCTTACCATGTGAGTGAGTACAACAGGCTTGGGGAGTCTGAGGCGGTGTCAGAGCCCTGGAAACAGATAAAAATTCTCATTGAAGGATAGGGATGAAGCCAAAGATGTTTTAAAATGCAACATTTTTTAATCAATATGCCACATCATCCCCTAAACTAAATTTAGAGCCCTGATAGCTTGGGCAGGCAGAGTACTGGGGTTCTTACTCATGCATGCCAGGTAGACTGTGGTGAGCCCAGTCACTTGGTAGCTTCAGTTTAACTTCATCTAATGGGCATTAGTGGCATTGCACTTTTGCAGTAAGCTCTTGTCAAGTTTGTAGGACTTGTTTAATTTTTGTTATTTGCTAATTCCATCATTGACGCAGTACCTGGCATATAGGAGATACTTAACAAATGCCTGATGACTGATAGATGACATGATCCTGACGGGTTATTTAGGTTACCAAAAAGAATCATGGGCAACCCATTGACATAAATACACATTCATGGAAAATCTATTGTTTTACTTCTACTGAGAGAGAACAGGTAAAGCACAGGTTGGGTTTTTTGTTTGTTTTTTTTTAATACTTTTTTTCTTTATACTTGAAATTACTTTTGTATTAGAATATGGTCTTGAGGATAGAAATGTGCTTTTTACTTCTTGTCTATATCATTCATATTTATTCTAGGGGAGACAGACCTCTGTATCTGGATCTATGACTCTTAAATCAGGGAGCTCTCTGCTAAGGAATCTTTATCTCTGTCACCCTCCTTCTTTTCCTCCCTTCCTCTCTTTCCTCTCCCTTTGTCCTCCTCTTTCTTTTTCTCTTCTCTTTTCTGTCTTCTCTGTCCTGTCTTTATCAATCTCCCTTTTTCCTCTCTGTCAATATAGATCAGTACATTTTCTTTTGGAAGAAGTGGCAACACATAGTTTTAGAGATTTGCCTAGAATGCCTGGAGTTATTTACCGTGGTCTTCCTGACTTCCCTATCAGTCACCTAGGCCAGGAGAGCTCAGCCAGATCTACATCTGTCATAGTCTTCTCCCTCCCACTCTGCCAAGTAGAGAGAAAATGGGTGGGTGCCTTTTCAATTCTTGGCCCTTGTTGTTCTACTCATGCAGCATCTTCATCCACCTGTCTCCCTTCCCTTGATGTCCTTTTCCCCAATATTTCTTTTTTCTAAGAATTGGCTAGGAATCTCCTTCAAAAAGGCAACTAGCTTATCTTATAAACTCTTTATTCTAATATGGTTATGGAATAGATGTAGCAATGTCACTGTAAGGGCCTTCAGGAGACAAGAATAAATGTTTGTTTTTTTGATAGCAGCACAATGTTATTATAGAAATTCATAAAAGAATAATCCAGCCACAGAGGTTATATAATTAATATCTCTTGGGCAACAGATAAAATGTGTATTTTAGTATATATTAGAGTTAATGATAATTAGATTCCAATAAACTATAAGGCTCTAATTTAAAGTACATATTTCCCTATGAAATGTAATGAAACTCTTAAATAAAGTTATATTCTAAGGCTCTAAAATGATTCTTTTCCTTTTAGAGGTTGCTGACTCCTGATCTAACAACTTTTTAAAGGTCCTATTTAACTCTTTAAGCAAGTAAGTGGCGCAGTGGATAGAATACCATTGTTGGAATCAGGAAGATTTATCTTACATATCTGGATATCTGGCCTCAGACACAAAGTAACTGTGTGTCTCTGACTCAGTCTCCTCATCTATAAAATAAGCTAGAAAAGTAAATTGCAAACCACTTTAGTATCCATGACAAGAAAACCCCAAATTGATCACAGCTAACTGAAAAATACAAATGAAAAATGACTGAACAAAATTTGGATCTTACTTTCTATGGATCAGTGATTGGTCTTGGGGAAGGTTAGCATGACCTCATGAAGGATAACTGTCCTATTCTGTAAGTAGGAATGAGGAAAAATAGGTCTCAGAGCCTCATTGTTGGCCTAGATTTTTGCTGAGGGAGGGATTGGGGAAAGGGAGATACTTACCAGCTCCCATCAGAACTACAGCCATAGTATTCATGAGGAGGGAACATCATTTTGTTGAAAAAAAAATGCAACTCCAATAAACTTTGGATAGAAAATGCCATCTGAATCTAGAGAGACAACTATAGAGACTGAATGTAAATCAACACATACTATGTTCACTTTTTTTTCCTTATTGTTTTTTCCCTTTTGTTTTGATTTTTCTCTACCAACATGACTCATAAAGAAATGTGTATTAAAAAAATTAATGTACATGTATAACCAGAAAAAGAAATCAATAAAAAACAAAACAAAACAAAATATAGAAAGGTTTCTTGAGGAACAAGGACAAATATTGATGGAGCTATCTGTCTAAATGGACACTTATAAAGATGCCAAAGGCAACTTAAAGTTGAGAGAGGAATGTACTCTCCCTCTGCAAGCTATTCAATTTTCTCCCCTTTTTCCTGCCTAAAGCCATTTGCTATGCCAGCAGTGGTGGTCAACTGTCACCCCTTACACTGTGTTCAGTTATGATTTTGTCTAAAACTAACTGATAGGGGAGAGCCTACCTGAGCAACTAGATCCAAGGGCACTGGATGACAGACATCTCCTACTCATTTGGCATTACTGTAGTGGTAGCACCTTCTCCCTGGCCATTTAGAAAATTCCCAATTATTGCCTAGTGGGGTCCTCAAACTTTTTAAATAGGGGGCCAGTTCACTGTCCCTCAGACTGCTGGAGGGCCGGACTATAGTAAAAACAAAAACTTTGTTTTGTGGGCCTTTAAATAAAGAAACTTCATAGCTCCAGGTGAGGGGGACAAACATCCTCAGCTGCCACATCTGGCCTGTGGGCCGTAGGTTAGGATTCCTGCAGAGTGGGCTTTGGGAATTCAAGTTGTTCAACTTCTTAATTTTGTATAGGACGATTTTCAGTTTATAACCAGATTAAGAAAAGTATTCTAAAGTTTCCAGAGAAATGACTGATAAATAGAAGTATTTAGTGGATAACCTTATCTGTCTATATTTCTATCTACCTCCCTACCTATCTGTCTCTCTATTTTTATCTAATGGTCTAAAGTCTAACTATCTTGTGGGAAGAAGGAAGAAAACAAGGTAAAAATATGTACAGGATACCATTATTGTATATTTAAAAGGAATAGCATACATATAGTTTATGTAATAGATTTGCAGTTTCATGTGCAACCACCTCTTTTTCATACTATTATAACAATGCTTTATTATTCTAAAGATAAAAAAACAAAATAAAAAAAATCTTCTAAGGAAGTTTGGATCAGATTTGAATGCAGGGTGCTCAGCTGTTCCATAGCCCTTTCCATAGCCCTATTCTACTAGGAAAATACCCAACTGCTCCCCTGAGCTCTAGTCCTTGAACATGTGAGATAGGATAATTTTGGTGAATGATTCCTATTTTGAAAATTTCCTCTCTTTTACCCATATCCCAACTATACTCCATACCTACATATCTCTCAATCTCCAAAAATTTCCATACGAAGACAATGGAGCCAGATGTTCTTATAAAGACTAGCTGAACCAAAGAGGACATCCACATGTAGGGACACAGTGGGTAGATCAACGTACCTGGAATTAGGAAGAACTGAGTTCAAATTTGACATCAGACACATAGTAGGTAACCTCTGTAAGCATCAGTGTCCTGATCTCTAAAATGAGCATAATAATAACACTTGCCTCCCCTGGTTTTGAAAAGGATCAAATGAGTTCCTTTTTGTAAGGTGTTTTGTAATCTTTAAAATGCTATAGACATGATGGGAATGAATCCACAAGGAGCTGTGTGACTTTTGACTCTCTCATTAGGATATAAGAATAAGATCATGGGTATTTGTAGTTTCTCTAGATTTCCATGTCCTCAACTTTGAAACAAGTTGTTTGGGCTACATTTGTTCTGGTTCAGAATAAAACTAAAAGAAATTCCACCTTTATGAAGAACATGCAAATGATTGTGTAACACACTGTATAAATGGAAAGTAATAGCAAAGAGAAGGTAGGGAGAGGAAGAAAGCATGGGGAAAAAAGGTGGGGTTAGAGGCCTCTTGAATAAATTCAGAGAAATCAGGAGACAGAGTTGAGGAGGACCAGCATTTCAGGTATAGGATATGGTTAATGATAAGGCTAGATCAATGATATGAGAATCTCTGGGCATTGCTAAGGTGAAGTAGAAGAACAGGTCATGAGAATTGAGAAGACTGAGAAACTGTTGAGTATGTATATTTGAGGGAATATCAGAGTATATGTTGAAGTCCCCTAGTATGAAGACAGGAATATGGATAGAAAGGCCATGAACCATAAGGTAGACTTATTGAAGCAGGAAGCAGAATATCTTTAAAATTGGTAATGAACAATTCTCAGAAACTTAATTAAGTGATATATTTGAATTGAATGAAGCTCTAAGGAAGAGCGATTTCTGAATGATGATGGTAAATGAAAAATCTGGAAGGGGCAATGGGGAGCAAGGAGAATTCCTCCTATTCTACTATGACCAGGGAATCAGGGGCTATGAATGAATGCCACCACATATGCAGGCCAGTGAAATCATATCCTTAAGAAGAAACAAGTCTTAGTCAGAGTCAGAAGTTGGAGGGAATGGAAAAGGGAAAAAAATTTATAGTGAAAGCAAGTTTGTTACCTATGGAACAAGCATTCTAAAGAGCACAATAGAAGATATGGGTGACTTTAGAGTGGGAGCTTGAGGAGCTTGTTTTGAGGAGTATATGAAATAAGGACAAGTTAGTAGAGGATTCAGAAAGAGTTTTGAACAATGGTCAATAGATATTCCAGATCACTGGGATGGGAAAGTCATGGTGAGATGGGAGTGTGCTCACCATTGATGAAATAGTTCAGACAGAGCATCAGTGCTGGAATGAGGCATTTTGAGGGGAACTTTTGGCTAAATTGATCATGCCTTTCTTCCAGATCCAATCTTGTGGAAGAAGGTAGGTGATGCCTTTCCTGATATCTACAACTGTTAGTGCCCTCCCTCCAAATATGTTACACATGTTTTCCTTATATATTGTATAATCCATATAAATTATATATAATTATGTGTATTATATACTTATATCTTTCAATTACATGATATTTGTTAATAGGAATTTGTTTCATTATATTTATATTTCCAGTGCCTAACACAGTGCCCAGTCTATAGGAAGCCTTGATGAATGCATGTTGATTATTGATTGCTATTATGAGATAATCACTGATTTTCTTGCAGAAGAACCCAATATCATGTTTACATATTAAATTCTTTTTAGAATTCATATTTGCTGTTTAACACAGAAAACTCTCCTTCCTTCTGTGCTCACTAGTCAAGCTCAATCTTCATCCTACCAGGAGTCTTTTGTCAATCTCAACAATAAGCCTAGATAACACATTAGTCTAGAAAGTAGATATATGTTGGCATGGGTCAGGTCAGTCTAAATGTTTTCTTGGCAAGTGGTAAGGTGGGGGAAGCATGGGGGAGAAGATGAAGATATCTGCTGGGGCAAGAGTGAAGTGGCAGAACAGTCCAGAGTGGAATTTAAGATGAGAGAGTTGCAGGAAGGATGGCTGGGATCATTCATGAAATAGTTTTATTCTGGTTAGAGATTCTGAAGACAGTAGACAAAAACAAACAAACAAACAAACAAACAAAAAAAAACAGGTCATATCCTGAAGATTATGCCGAAAGTTATAGTCAAATAACAGACATACCCGATTTTGAGACAAGTAAATGTCAGAGATGACTTTAGGCCAATTCCTGCCTGGGAAGAAGGTGAAGGAAATGAGCTCATATTTAGCTTTCCTGAAGCCCCAGAAATCTAATTCAAGACAGTTCATGTGAGGTGGGGAAGCTCATTAAGAACAGAGCAAGCTAAACTAGAATATTCTGCATAAGGAGAATTAGAAATTTCTTTGCCAAGAAAAACAAAAAGATGCATTAGAAGATTCAAAGAAATTGACTGCCTTAGCCAGTTACTGGGTCCTGTGAAAATGAACACAGTGTTTCAGTAAAGCAGCAGGGTGTAAAATCAACCCACAAAAACGATTAGCATTCATATATAGTATTGCCAAAATCCAAGAAGAAAAGAAAAATGCCATTAAAAAGAAATACAAAGAGCTTAAATATCTGGGTTTTAGCCTGCCACAATATTAGTAAAATTTATGGAAATAAACCACAAAATATTCTTTGTACACATATAGGAACACAAGTGAAGAAGTGTCTTGTTTGGGTCATGTAATTTTACTAATAATGGAGAAACTAAAGCTTAATGGTACAAAATCAAATTATGAAAGGAATACTTACAAAACTAGATAAAACAGAAAATTCATTGAATGGAACAAAAGATCTAGATATTGAAGAAAATAGTGGGGAAAAAACTTTAGAAATGAAGTGGGATATTATTACTAGACCTTAAACTATACTGTAAAGTATTAATTATAAAAGATATTTGAAATCAGTTAATAATACAAAAGAATAGCAATTGAGCAGACTTAATAAATATGAATCAGATGCAATTAAAAAAGAATAATAAACCTGTGAAAAACCTAAAAATATAAATAATTGGAATAAGAGCTCCCTATTTGATCAGAACTGTTGGGAAAATTGGAAAGCAGGTTGGCATCAATTAGGCTTAGGCTAGTATCTTGCAACATTTAGTGGTACCACTAAATACTGAATTAAATCTGTGATGTCATTGAATCAGAAGTTTCTTCCAATAGAGCAGATGATCACTAATATCTGCCTATCCTGTCTGACTCTTGTTCATATCTTCCAATCAGTTTCCCTTTGAAGCCCATTAAATGGACAGATTATATATATTACTTTTCTAAAATTATGAAGGCACCTTTCATTCCTGATTCATGAACAAACCATTTTCACTGTATGCTTTTACTGGATGACATCTTTTATTTTGGTTTTTCTTTGAAGCCTCTCATTGGTTATTTGTTGCATCTAGCTTATAACCATAGGCTTCTAGGTAGCGTAATGTATAGAAGACTGGACCTGAAATCAGAAAGGTCTGTGTTCAAATTCTGTCTCAGACACTTACTAGCTGTGTAACTCTGGGCAAGTCACTTGATTCTGTTTGCCTCAGTTTCCTTAAGAAGGAAATACCAAATAACTCCAGTATCTTTGCCAAGAAAACCCCAAATGAGGTCAGAAAGCATTGACCTGACTGAACAACAAAAAAATCTGGAAGTCTTGCATTAGGTCAAGGATGAGGCAATTTTTCCATTCTTGCCTTTAAAATTCAATATTGTACTAGAAATCTTAACTATATCTAGTAATAAGATAAGAAAGACAAAAGAATAAGCACAGAGAAGGAGGAAACAGAACTGTCCCTTTTTGCAGTTTATATGATAGATTACTTAGAGAATCCTAGAAAGTCAGCTAAAAAGTAATCTGAATGATTATTCACTTCAGCAAAGTTGCCATATGTAAAATAAGCCCACACAAATCATCTGTATTTTTGCATTTTAACTTTAAAATCCAGTGGAAAGAAATATATAAGTTTTTCTTACAGCTTAAAATACTTTGAAACTACCTGCCAAGACACACACACACAAAGAAACTTGATGACTAGAATTGTGAAACACTCTTAACACAAATAAAGACAGATATAAATAATGGGAGAAATATGTAAATTGCTCATGAACAAAATTAGCCACAATTTAATTAAAATGACATTACTTAAATTTATTTTTTCAGCACCATGATAATCAAATTACTTAAAAATTTTATTATAAAGCTAGAAAAAACAATAACAAAATTTATCTGGAGGAGCTATAGGTCAAGAATATCATGGGAAGCAATGAAAAAAAAAAACAGACTAACTCAGAAGGTACTAAACCTTAAATTATACTAAAAAGATGTAATCATCACAACAATTTATTATTTGGTAAGCTTGAGCTTGATCAGTGGATTAATTATACAATATACATAAAGAATTGAACACAGTCATTTTGTGTTTGATCGTGTTTGACAAATCTCCAAATCTCAGCAATTGGGGCAATAACTCGTTATTTGACAAAAACTGTTGGAAAATAGATTAAAATAAATCAATTTCACACTTTATACTAGATAAATTCAAAATGTGTAAAATTAAAATGTTTTTGCACAAACAAAACTAGTGGGGCTAAAATAGACTTGTGATGGAGAGAGCCATCAGCATCCAGAAAGAAGACCATAGGGACTGAATGTGGATCACAATATAGTATTTTCATCTTTTTTGTTGTCGTTTGCTTGCTTTTTTCTTTTTCTTTTTTTATCTTTTTGATCTGATTTGTCTAGGTACATCTCATTTGAGAAGTCCAATAGTCAGTTGGAGGTGAGCTGAGCATTTGGGGCTGGAAAAATATCTAAGAATATTGAGCACAGAGATAATCCATGAGAACTGATGAGATCAGAAAGCAAAATACTGTAAAGAGAGAAGAAGGCCAAAGAGAATTGGATGATAGTAATGTATGGTTAGTGAGTATGACTTGGATGAAGACCTAGCAAAAAAGTCTGAAAAGGATTTATTATATGGCTAAGAATCAGAACCATAAAACCAAATTGAAGTGAATATCAAGGAAAAGACAATGATTGGCAATGTCAAAAGTTACAGAGAAGTCAAGAAGGATGAGGATTGAGAAAAAGTCACCAAATTTGGAAATTTTTTCAAAGTCAGGAACAAAAGGGGACTTAGTATCAGATCTCAAACAATGATTTAAACAATGATCATCAAAACTATTATATCAAAACTAGTTAAAAAATGGAAATGTTGATGAATGGAATAGACTGGGTAAACAAAATCTGGAAGCAATTGAACATGCCCAGTGGGCACAAACAAGTGGAAAAACTGAAAAGAAGTCAGGAAAAATCTAGCGTTTGATTGCCAGTATATACTATATGCCACCAAAATCTTTTAAATAGACACATGACCTAAATCTAAAAGGTCACATAAATTAGAAGAGAAGAGAAGCTTTGATTTTTTAAAACTATGGGTAATAGAAGAATTCTTTACTCAAGAAGAGCTGGAATGAAGAATTTTGGAAAATGAAAAGCTTTTGCACAAGTCAAATCAATGTAGCTCTAGTTCCTTCAAGAAGTTTTGGAATTTGTCCACATTGTATTTTCAGTATTCCTCATATAATTTCATTCCTCTATAATTTCAGAGAAGGAGAGACAAGGAAGAAGAGATATAGATGCAGAAAAACAGCAAGAAAGACACAGAAGATAGACTTAGAGAAGATGAACTATAAAAAGAGAGGAAAAACACTGAGGAAAATTTGGAGAGGAAGATATATAGCAAAAATGGAAAGGAAGGGAAAGATATAGATATATAGGCAGACACCTAGAGACAAGAAGAGAGAGACAGAGAGAGATGGAGAGAAAGAGAAGTAATGATGAGACAGAGTTGCAGAAATGCAGAGACAGTGGTAAGAATCAGTGTAGCTTCCCCAGTCCTCAAACCAAAGAAGGAAGGTGAACTCCTGTTCCATGGTTTTTCTTTCTCTACTTCCCAAACATGGATCCAAACTTCTTCCTCTTTAGGAAACCTTCATTACACTCCAATCAATTCCTTGTATAGCAGTGACTACTTTGGCTCCTACCATTGAACCCCTCTGGTAGGGTTCTAAGGATGTAGGGAAGTGTCTAGCCCCTTAAGTCCCCACTGATTATAGTCCCCTACTTTGGAATCCTTTGGGACCCCAAACTAATTTAACCATTTTGTAGTCGGATTAATTTTTACAAAGGAATATTTATTTCAAAGGTATAGCAAAAACAAACATATAAACAACCGCTTTTCACCAACATCTGATTGAAATTATCCCTTTTTCTACTTTGAGTAAGACAGGGAAATTGGGATCAGTTCCTTTGTAATGTAGTCTCACCAAGGCCCAGTCCAAAGTCTAGGATTCTGATCACTTTGGGTTGGAAATAATGTCTATACTTGCAATTCTGGCTCCAAGAATCAAATAATATAATTTTTACAAAGTACTTAGCATGGTATCTGGCATAATTGCTATTATTCAGTTTGTCATGACTAATTCTTTGACTCTTCATGTATGTGGAGTTTTCATGGCAGAAACAATGGAGTGGTTTGTCATTTTCTTCTCCAGTGGCAAACATAGATCAAATAACTTGTCCAAGATCACAGAGGTAAGAAGTTTTTAGGTGCTATATAAATGTTTATTTCCTTCTCCATCCTCTTTTAAAATTATGAATTGAGCTCTCAGGTCCTAGGATATAGAACTGAAACAGACCCAAACTCCAAACTCTATTCTCAAGGCCACAAAGCCCAAAGGAAGGAAAGGGGAGATCCACTTTTACTCCACTTAACTTAATGCATGGTGCTCATGTTCTGGGTGAGCAAGATCTTTATCTTCAGATGCAGCTGAAAAGAGAAAGAGATTCTGTCAATGTGGGGGTTTTAAAGATACAGCCCAAAAGAAAGAGACTACTCCCATTCCCATAGCAATGCAATGACTTTTCCTAGAGAGAAATCCTTGCTGTTTCCCACATGAATGTCTCTATCTTAGGTGATATGCACAAAACCCAGTTTCTCCCATTTTTTAAATTTGCCAACAGGAAAAAATGGTTTTACCCTAGACATCTTCAAAAGGATTTTACAAAGTCAGCCTGTCTCTCTCCTTATTGCACAAGCACGGCTGTCCCTTTCTTCTTGGCAATGGAATCTTATAACAACCATCATTCCTATAAATCTTCAACAAAAATGATACTTCTGTAGTAAGCACTTCAATCCATTCCATTAGCATGCTGGCTCCAATTAGTTGATATGACTAGGAAACTTATGTCCTTGAAAGCTGAAGAAGAGAAATGAATGTTAGAGGAATGAGATCCAGATACTCTATGTCCTGTCAGGTGATAGGTAAGGCTCGTTCTTTTATCTCCAGAGAGAAAATTAGGACCAATAGTTGGAAATTATAGCAAGCCAAACATTCCCTTGACAACAAGATAGCTGGTAGCACAATGGATAAAATACTGGGCCTAGAGGCAGGAAGATTTGAGTTCAAATCCATCCTCAGACATTACTTGTATGACTAGGCAAGTCACTTAATTTCTATTTACCTTAACTGTAAAATAGGAATATTAATGCATCTAAAATGTGGATGATAATAGCATATATATTTTTTCTCATGATTTCAGGGTTGGCATTTTACCCACTGTGCCACCTAGCTGCACCTTTCCACTTTCATCTCGAGATAATTTCCAGAACTTAAGATTTATAATTTTATTCTACTTTTTTTGACTAAATAACCCACTAATATATTGAGCACAGAGTGTGTGTAAGACAATTTTCACCTGACTCACCCCAGCATTCCAGTGGGAGCCCACCCAGTACATGAAGTGGGTGAACTTTGTTTTTATGGAAGGGTTGCTGAGCTGAGCTGCCCTTGGCTCCAGTTGACAAAGCTGGTGACTCAGCATGCTGAGTGCCAAACTGGGGATAATGGCTAGCTGTCTGTTAGCTTTAATTAAGGTCTGTGTTTATAAAACACTCTCAGAGACCAAGAATGAGTTATAGCCTAGGGTTTTTTGGTATGTCTTAGAGATGAGTCTAGGTCAGTCTTGGCATAAGCTAGTGGTGGTAAGAGAACTTCCAGGAACTCAAGGTTTTTATATGTGTTGTCTTAAGACAACAAAGGAGTCTAATGCCCTCAGACAATAACTTTAGTAACCTGGGATAACTTCGCTTCTCTTGATATCTTTTTGTGCTTTTCTTTAGATAGAGGGATCAGGCCTGAGTCTCTGCTCCTTTGCCCCTCAGTCCAGGTCCTTTGAAGAGATATTGGACTTATAGGGCATGTGTATTGAAAGAAATCTACTTGACTCTGAATTCTGTCTACTTCATTTGGGGGCTTAAAAGTATTCCAATCTATTAGGGATTTATATTATTATTATTTATGTTATTATTATTATTATATTATATTACAAAAGAATTAGGTTTTCCTCATTTTTATAGCACATTAGTACTACATCACAATCATATATCACAACTTATTCATTCATTCCACAATTTCTGAGTTTTCCCTTAATTTCCAGTTCTTTGCCACTATATAGAGTTATAAATATTTTTGTAAATATGGGACCTTTTCTTTCTTTGATCTCTTTTGGATATAGGCCTAGTATATAGCTGAATCAAAAGGCATGTACTATTTAATAACTTTTTGGGTATAATTTCAAATTGTTTACCAGAATGGTTGTATCCATTCACAATTTTACTAACAGTATGTCAATGTGCCTATTTTTTTTAGGAGTATACTGGTAATTGTTTAATAACCATTTCTTTGAAAGCAAAATATGTACCTGTGAAACATTTTAAAGTTGAATTTGCATTATTTTTACTTTCTTAAGTATTTTTGTTATTCAGTAATTTTTAAGTCATGTCTGATTCTTTTTTACCTCATTTGGGATTTTCTTGATAGAGATATCGGAGTATCTGTGTCCAGAAATTGAAGCAAACAGGGTTAAGTGATTGGCTTAGGCTTACACAGCTAGTGAGTATCTGAAGCTGTATTTAAACTTAGGAAGATTAATTTTCCTTATCCCAAGCCCTATGTTCTATCCACTGTGCCACCTCACTGCCCTTCTTAAGTTAGGCAATCAATAAAACAATAAATCAAGCTTTGATTTTGCTTTTGATTTTGCGCTTTGATTGCTGATTATACTACAATTTAGAAGTCTATATCCACACACATAATTGATTCCTTCCTTAGTAAAAGCAGTGACATTCCTTCCTTCCTTCTAGTCACCCAGAGTTGAAAGTAATTTATGACTCTTCTTGCCTTTTAGACTCATATCAAGATATCTATCTTTCTTGCCTCTACATTCTCACCTCCTGTAATGTTCTCTGTTGAGGTTTTCTTGGGGTCTCTGGAGACAGCCTTCATTTCAGTTCAATAATCACCACAAGTGCAGCCAGGTGTTAAAGTCCAAATCCTTTATTTTATCTTTCAAAGTCTTGTCTTGTCCTTTCCTGGGGCCTGGTTAGCTTTCTTATAGTCCAGGTCCTTTATTATCTCTTTTTTGGGACTGGTTAGTTTTCTGGAGAACCTTTCAGTCTGGCTCAGTATGTCCAAGAAAAAATTTATTATCTTTCTCTGAAGCCTAATTCTCTTCTGAACTTCACTATTTATGTTAATGACACTGTTATTCTTCTAATCACAGATTCACAACCTAAAAGTCATCCTTGACTAATTTATCTCTTCCTTACATCTAATCAATTGTGAAGTCTAAGTGATTGTACTTCCCCAACATTTCTTCATCCATCTCCTTTTATACGTGTCTTTATTTAGACCACATTCACCTAAAGGAAATCAGTGTAGGAACGGATCTAGACTGCTTATACTACCCAATGTCATAATGTAGTATTATGTAGCAGTAGCATCAGGATAAAGTTGTCACATGGGCATGGATGATAGCTTGTACAAAAGCTTGGAGGCAGGAAATTGAATGTACACTCTTGATACACTCCAGAACAGTAAGTAGGTGAATTTGTCTGGAAGGCAGAATATGTGAGGAAGAGAAATTTGGAAAGAAAAATTAGAGATAGATTGTGAAGCTCTTTAATGACAAACAAAGGAGTCTCGGTATTTTATCCTGTGGGCAATGGAGTTATACAAGCAAATGTATGCTTTAGGAATAATAATTTGGTAGCTATGTGAAGAATGGTTTTGGAGAGGAAGTAGACTGAACACAGAGAAATCAGTTAGTAAGCTCTTGTAAAAATACAGGCAGAAAGTGATAAATGAAATGGCTTGGATAGGAAACTGTTTTTGTTCAGGATAAAGGGTTCCCATTCCCTTCAGGTGTCCTTTGATTTACTAAACCCAAAACCACAGGCAGATGTTGACAATCGCAGAAGAAAGGCTAGAGGTCAGACATATCGGAGACTAAGGGACTCATCATTCTTACCTCAGAGACTAGATCTCAGAAAGTGCTTAAATTCATCACATTTTAGAGCCAAGAAGGGCCATTGAGATTTTTCTAGTCTTCTGGGGGATAAAATCTAAAATAAGGAGAAGCAGCGTTACCACTGGCCTTCAATTACAAGCTCATATTTATTACTTGGGACTGAAAATAGGATTAGAAGAATATGGAGCAATATTGAGGAAATGGATTTGATAGGAATGCTAGGGAACATTAGGATACATAGAATGTGAGAGGGATGTTGGTATTTTTTGGGAGTATTTAAAGATTCACTCTGGAAAAATCAAATCCTTACTTTTCTATATGCTCCCTGGAGTCATCTCTCAATTCCTTTCTTGCAATGCATAGAATCCAGATCTGTTGGGAAACAGACTCTGTTTTGGGAAAAATCATTTTAAAGAGATTTTCTCTTCATGCTCTGTCCTGCAAGGTGACAGCATAAAAACCCAGTGCCATAGATAGGAATGTTTATTCTTGGGGCAAGTCAGAGGGGGAAAGACAGAGGATAGGTGGATGTTGAAAGACTGTTACTTAGGGAAGGAGAGGGGAGGAGATGAAACCTGTAGATGTGATCCCAGTGAGGCATAATCATCCCAGGTGGAAGTGAGTAAAATTAGCTATTTAATAATAGGTATCATTTATATAGTACTTTAAGATTTGATTACAAATGTTATAACAAAAGGTTATTACAAACCTTACAATAATGCTATGAGGTTATCTATATCATTGTGACCTCATTTGGAGTTTTCTTGGCAGAGAAACTAGAATGGTTTTGCCATTTCCTTCTCTAATTTATTTTATAGATGAGGAAACTGACATAAATGGGATTAAGTGACTTGCCGAGTTAGTTTCTGAAGCCAGATATGAATTCTCGAAGAAGAGTTTTTCTGACTCCATGCCCATCTCTGTATCCACTGCCATCTAGCTTGTCCTAGCCTTTGAGGTTTATATCACTATTCTCATTTTATAGATAAGGAAACTGAGATTGACAGAGGATAAGTGATTAGCTCCGAATCACACATCCAGGCTGGATTTGAATTCATCTTATGTACTGTAGGTCCAACCCTCTGAGCCACCTTGTTGCATTACAAAGGGTAGGAAGGGGAAAAGACATTTGGAAGACGCATTAGCAGGTGGGGGACCTGAAAAGACTTCATGTAGAAAGTGGGATTTGAGATGAGCTTAGAAAGAGCCTGAAGGCAGAGTATTGAAGGGAAGTGGTAGGAGCAGTTAGGGCAAAAGCACTATGGGGAGACAACTGGAAACACCGGGTGACTGGACCTAAAACATGGAAACTAAAGGAAGGTTTATTGCATTCACCAGCAAAAACGACTCTCTGGGATTGAGCCATGTCATTCAGAGAGGAAGCATTGTTTCTATAGGGTCAGAGAGGAGTGGAATGGGGTTAAAGTTGATTGACTCAGGTCCCTCTTGCTGGGATTTGAGGCTGATCTGGTGCA
This sequence comes from Sarcophilus harrisii, assembly GCF_902635505.1. Classification (NCBI taxonomy): domain Eukaryota; kingdom Metazoa; phylum Chordata; class Mammalia; order Dasyuromorphia; family Dasyuridae; genus Sarcophilus; species Sarcophilus harrisii. The sequence continues at coordinate 87,046,512 of NC_045430.1, read as the reverse complement.
ATAATCCTATTACTCTGTTTCAGAGTTAGAAATTTTTGCAAAACAGAATGTAGCCAGTAGACAGAATAGGAAATGCACAATAGGATGTCATGATGCATCCTATTTTGGGTTACTTGCATTTCAGGCACTAATGGGAGAGCACAAACATTTTTGCATGAACAAAATGGAGTGGGAGACAAATTTCTTTGGCTCCATAGTACCAAGACAGGAGATGGAGTGTTGTGTGGAGAACCTACAAGTGTGACCAGTTAGACTGAATCACAGGGTGAATGGCAAGGATTGAGGAGTAAAAAGCCTGGAAAGATTAAAAAAGGGCCAGCTTAGGAAAGCCTTTAAAAGCCAAACCAAAATTTATTTTGAGTCCTGGAGATGATAAAGATTTAACAAAGACCCAACTGTTATCGCTTAGATCAGATCTCTTCTTTTCTCTCCTACCACCCCCTAAAAATCGATCCCTGAGGCAAAACATAGCAAAAATCAAGTAGTATCCAAAGTAGCTAAAAGCTATGAAGACATTTCTAAAAGCTATGAAGCCCCAAATAAGACCTATTTCTATTATTAAGCTCCCCACACAAAAAAAAATTTAAATAAAAAACTAGTTAGTTAGAAATTGTCTACATCTCCATATTACTGTCTCTCTCTCTCTCTCCACTTCTCCCTCAGTCTCTTAATCATTCTGTCTCTCTGTCCCTGTCTCTCTGTCTCTGTCTCTGTCTCTCTGTCTGTATCTTTCTGTTTCTCTTTGTCTCTCTCTATCCCTTTTCTCTGTCTACCCCTAGAGATAGTGTATGTGAGTATGTGTTAGCAGAGTTTGCCTCAGAGACACCTGGTGGTTAGAGGTCAGGGAACATCTGCTGCTAATGTAAATTTGCAAATTTTCTCTATCTACTCTGTATATACTTCACTGTCATGATGCCATTGGTCCTTGTTGAGAAGGGCAAATAACATTTATCTTTTATAATCAGTTATCTACATGCTGACTTATTATTGTGTATACTTCTTGGAGGGCAGGAACTAATTTTGTCTTTCTTTATATCTCCAATGCTTAACACAGTGTCTGATACACTGTCTGAGCTTAACAAGTAATTATTGACAGACTGACCCAGAAAGGCAGCATGATATCATATTAATTATTAAAGGAGAGAATGCACCTGAACTGTCCACTAGAGAGCACTCAATTTAAGCCCCAGGCCCAGTGGAGTCTAGAAAGAATCACAAAAGTCAATATTATCTCCACTGGCTATAGAGGATATTTAGCTTACAGGGGCCTAGCTTGCTTTTCTACCACCAACCATGAGCCCATGACTGGGATTGAAAGAGATGTTTTTAACTATGGTTGTCTCTTAGGTCATATACAGGACAAATGCTTCTGTTGTGGTTTCTGATGGATAAGTTTTATTCTCTCTTCAGGAGCAAAGTGATTTTTCAATTTGTGAACATAGACAATCAATTAACTCCACAGAACTCAGATCCTTCCCAAAGGATTCTGGGCAGGAAGGTTGGATTAGAGGAGAGGAGTTGAAATAGCCTGGGAAAATCCTAAGGGAAGGGATCCTATGTCTAGGGCATATGGGGAGAAGAAAGTTAAATATAGACAAAGAAAAAAAAGATGGAGAGAGACTAGGAAAGATAGACATCCTTATACATATATATATATGCATGTGTATGTATATGTATGTGATGTATAGTGTATGTGTGGGGGGAGAGAGAAGGAAGGAGACAGAGAAGGAGGGAGAGAGAGGGAGAGAAAGAGGAGAGAGAGATAGAGACAGAGACAGAGAAAAGGGACAGAGAGAGACAGAGAGAAACAGAGAGATACAGACAGAGAGACAGAGACAGAGACAGAGAGACAGGGACAGAGAGACAGAATGATTAAGAGACTGAGGGAGAAGTGGAGAGAGAGAGAGACAGTAATATGGAGATGTAGACAATTTCTAACTAACTAGTTTTTTATTTAAATTTTTTTTGTGGGGAGCTTAATAGTAGAAATAGGTCTTATTTGGGGCTTCATAGCTTTTAGAGGTTTCTCACAGAAAACTCATGACTGATCTAGAGAATTGTCTGAAAGAGGTAAGGCTGAAGCACAAGCCATGCTGGAAAATGGAAGGCAAGTGAAGCAGGAGGTGAATATTCAGTCTTATGATTGAAATATTACACTATAGAGGGTCCTTCAGTTTCACCGAGACAATATTCAGTTAAAGCCTTGGGCTATGGCACAAAAATGATAAATGGCAAATATGCCCCCATTGATTCCTGACTGGGGAATATCAGACCAGGTGACTGAGAGAAGTCAAAGCAAGACTTCTCTCTGGCCTTCCATAAAAGATGAGAGAGACTAGGAAAGATACACATACATACACACACACACACACGGAAGGGACAGATATAGAAAGGAAAAAAACATTGCCATGGCAGCATCTCTTTCTGGCCTTCCATAAAAGGGAGAGATGCTTTCTTGTCTGGGTGTTCTTTCCACCTCTGTATTCATGGCCCGAACACCTTACTTTAGGCCTTCATTGCTTCTTGCCTGGATGGTTTCCAAAGTCTCTTCATTGGCTTCCCTTTGTTCAGGTTTTCCCCCTCTTTAATCCATCCATCGCTACCAAATTATCATTCTTAAAACACAATGATGACTCTTTCACTCCCGCATTGCCCACAGGATGTGATGTGCATTTGTCATTAAAAAAACTTCAGATTCTGACTCTGGATCTTTTTCCAGATTTCACTTGCAACATTCTCCATCCTCGTCAAACTTGCTGCTCTTGGTATGCTTTTTCCTGCCTCCATGACTTTCCCAGACTGTATCCCAAGCCTTTGTAACATCTCCTTCCAACTTCACATCAATTGCATTTTTTGTGTGATCCTTGTGGCACTGGCAGTAGCATTCTGAACCCTATCTTTTGATCACAAATATAGTAGTAGTAATAATAAAATAATCTGATACACTAGAGAAAGGCAGGGTGGAGAGCATATTTGCAACTTGTCTCCCTTTTTTGCTTGTAACCAGCCTAAATAGTTTTGAAATAGTTGGCAATCTTATTTTTTGGCCAAAGAGTCCCAGGTCATACATAGGTCTTCTGGTCTACAATAGTCCAGTGGCAGCCTCTTGACTATAGATACCCCAATGACATTTAGTATGTTCAGGCATAATGAAGCCAGATGGCCCCAGATGTCTATGTGATTCTCAGGAAATCTGAATCTCAAGGAAGAAAAGGCAAATCAGTTCTGCATTTCTGGCTATGCATGTCTTACCTCAGAGCAAGTTTAAGACAGCAACAAGTTCCTTGTCATTAGGAATTACTTCACTCTTTCTATTTGTATTTCTGACACCTGGTATGATGCCTGGCACATAGTAGGTACATAATAAATGCTTAGTATTTTCTAATTTTAAAAAATAATTTTAACTGCCCTTTTGTTTTTACATATTTTATATTTTCTCCTTTTCCCATAGAACTACCCAATATAAAAAAGATTTTTTTTAACGAAAAAAGGAAAAAGAGGAAGGAGGAAAAAACCCACAAAATCAATCAATATTTTGAAAAAGAAATCTGAACAAATTATAGTGTTTCAAACCTGTCGATTTACCACATCACTTTTTTGAGACCAGACTTGTTCTTTGTAATTTTCCAAAATTTACAAATTTTTGATTGTTTGTTGGTTTTTCTTCCTTTCAAAATATTTTCCATGATGATTGTATCAATTCCCAGCTTCACTAATAATGTAGTAGTGTGTCTGCTGATCCTTAAAGTTAAGTTCATGACTAGGGGCTTATGAAGTATGATTAGCATTTATGCAAATCAAAAGAGTACTTTGAACTGCTTTTACCCTTTTAAGGTTAACTCTTAATGGTGAATGGGTCCCAGTCCTTTGATAGTTTCTCATTTTTTTATATTGTTGTTGAGCTGTTTCAGTATGTCCAATTCTTTGTGACCCCATTTTGGAGTTTTCCCAGCAAAAATACTGGAGTGGTTTCCTTCTCATTTTACAGATGAGGAAATGAGGCAAACAGGTTTAAGTTACTTGCTCAAGGTCACACAGCTAATAAGAGTCTGAGATTGGATTTGAATTTACGAAGATGATTCTTTCTGACTCCATACTCAGTGCTCTATTCACTGCACCATCGAGCTGCCATTTCTTATTCTAGTTGTGCTGACTTTATTCATACTTTTTAATTTTAAATAAATGAAAATATCAATTTTTGGTAGCCTCTTTTCCCCCTTTGCTACAACATCCATGGCTCCTCCTTCTGACTATTTACTGTTTCCTGGTGCTTCAGGCTCATCTTATAAAGCTCAGGTCCTTATTATCTCTTTCCTGGAATATTGCTATTTGATTATAGCATTTTAGTTGGTCTTTTTCCCGTTTAAATCCATTCTCTACTTAGCTGCCAAAATAATTTTCCTACAGTGCAGGACTGACCATGTCATCTTCCTTATTTAATAAACCGTAGTGGCTTGCTTATTATCCCTAAGAGTAATAGAAAGGCTTCTTTTAGGCATTTTAAGCTCTCCAAAACTTTGCTCCTTCCAGATTTCTTATATCCCTCCCACTCTACAATCCTGAACCCACCATACTGATCTATTTGCTGTTCTTTGTACACAACAATTCATCTCTTGACTTTGTGCATTTGCACTGTCTTCCATGCCTAGAATGTTCTCCTCGCCCTCCCTTTTCCTACCTCCTTCCCTCACTCCCTTCACTAATTTCCTTGGCATTCTTTAGATTCAGCTAAAAAGAATTCTTTTCCTCCCCTACCCCATATTCTATTGTGTACAACATTCTTTAGATTCTGATCATTTCATTCAGGATGAATTTTCATTCCATTAGTTCATGTATGTCTTTCCAGGCTTTTCTGAAATCAGCCTGGCTCATCATTTCTCATAGAGCGATAATATTCCATTACATTCATATACCATAATTTATTCAGCCATTCCTCAACTGATGGGCATCCACTCAATTTCCAGTTCCTTGCCACTACAAAAAGAGCTGCTACAAATATTTTAGCACATGTGGGTCCTTTTCCCTCTTTTATGATCTCTTTGGGATATTGACCCAATAGTTGCACTGCTGGGTCAAAAGATATAAAAAGTTTTATAGCCCTTTGGACTTAATTTCAAATTACTCTTCAGAATGGTTGGATCAGGAAATTAAGGTTTCTAAGAAATGTGAGGAACAAGTACATTTCAGGCATAGAAGGCATATTATGTATATAAAGGTATAAAGACAAGTTGTTGGAATATTCAATTTGAGGCATAGCAAGAATGCGAGGTTTGGAAGGTAAGGTAAGTCATGGAGGAAATATGTGGAATTTAGAATTGCAGGAAGCCTAATTTGACTAGTTTGTAGAGTACCTAAAGGGGAATAATAGATAATCATTATGTAAATATAGGCAGAGCCAGATTGTGAGGGCTTTGAACTATTTATGAATGTGTATGTGAGACACACCGAGAGAAAGATTATGGGATTTAGAATATAACAGCAAGGACTGTGAAATTTGTCTAAGGACTTTTCCTCCCACTATAGGCATGTGGGCAGGGATTCTTTCCAGACCACATCTTTCTCCTTCTCCTGAGGTTCTCAGGAAACATAACCTAAATTTAATCCACGGCTTTAAATTTTTTTTCCACTCATGACTACTTTTCCCCTTCAGAAATTTTTATATGACCCCAGATTTATAGATATAAAAAAGAGGTATACAAATCAAACACTCACTGATAATAAGTCATGAAGAAATTTATTGTAAAACAATTTCTTGGTACATATATAATTTTAACATTTATTAAAGATGAAAGCAAATTTACATATTAATGAGATGGATGTGCTTGTTCACATGAAGAATTAATTTTGTCAGAATATGTGATACTGGATGCAGGATATAGAGGATCTACAACATTTTTTAGAATTGATATTTGATAAAAATTGATTTTGATATTTTCATAATCTCCATAGACCCCATATGGGGTTGTAACCCACAATTTTAGAAATTTTATTTTAGTCTAATCTCTCACTCTCCCTTTCTTGATCTAATAGCTGGAAATGCCCCAAGACTTGCTAAACTCCACCTGAATCTGATTTGTCAGTAATTTCTTTAACCTTAGAGTGAATTGAGTTTAAAGTTCATCAAATCTCTGCTTTTTAGGAATTTAAAAAGAGTTATTAATAAAATCCAAACCATATATCTTTCATGATTACAACTTAAAGGATCTAAGGAAAGATTTCATCATGACTATTTTAGACTGTTTCAGATACTTGTACACTCCTGAATTCCGTGTATTTCCAGTTATTCATTGACATTCTGTCTGCACATACTTAATATGCCGATACACATTGCAAAGAGATAATTATCAAATAGTTATATAAAACAAAATCAGGAATAGAAACAATTAATTAGTCAGTCAATAGATATTTGTTAAGTGATTACCATGTGTCAAGTCCTAGAATTTCTCCTATTTGTGAAATGAATTTTGAATTCTATTAATTATTAATTACAATTATTTATTGCAAGTGAATTTATCCTTTCACTTTGAAATAAAAATTTTCATCCTAATGTTTCTGGTTCTAAATTTTATTTTATATAACTGTAACTAGGTGTGTGTGGGTGTGTGTATACAGAGATATATATATATATATATATTTATATACATATATAATAAACTTAAGAAGCAAAGATACAGTATCTACCATCTCTGTGATAGTCAAAACTAGACTTATTGTTAACATAATATTATTAAATGTGTGGATTGTATATGATGAATATGTATTCATATCTATATCCACAACCATTCATCCATCCATCTACCTATCATATGTGGGACAGCTAGGTGGTGCCATAGTGCACAGAGGCTGTCCCTGGAGTCAGAGAGAATCATTTTCCTGAGTCCAAATCTAACCTAGGATATGTATTTGCTTGTGATCCTGACCGAGTCATTTAATCCTGTTTGTGTAAGATGAACTGAAGAAGGAAATGGCAAACCATTCCAGTATATTTTCCAAGAAAATCCCAAATAGAGTCATGAAGAGTCAGACATGATTGAGCAGCTGAACAACAATGCATATGTATACATATGTGGACGAACATACACACACAAATTATTTTAATAGCTTAAATAACCTTCTATATAAGTAATCTTAATAATTTAAAACTGTACAAGCTTTTGGAATATCCTTGGGAAAACCTCAGTAGTTTCTTGTTCATCACTAACTTTCAATAGTTAAGAATATTAATGCATTAACATTGTTTGAGAAAAACTATTAGTTCTTCTATGAAAAAATCCTCTCATCTAGGGACTGTGGGTATATCAGAATGTCTTAGCATTGTTTGGGCTCAAGAACTATTATAAAGTTGGCCTCTCACCTGATAAGCCACATATGATCTTGGGAACAGGAAAAACTTTTAAGAATCTGCCATTGGTTAAGAGGAAAGTAGATGTGTGTGTGTGTGTGTGTGTGTGTGTGTGTGTGTGTGTGTGTGTGCGTGCCCACTTGTGCTTGGGTATTAGGGAAGACTAAAGTCCTTACCTTTGGACTACTAAAAACTCTTACGATTTAACATATATGTTAGCAGTTGATTCTATCCATGGGGACGAGCAGAAAGTTCAAACTAATTATCCTCTCTCCCACTAGCTATGTGGGAGAAGAACATGCCCTAAACTAGAGGTTTTCTTGCCCCTCCTCAGCAGCTCTTTCCATTTGAAATAAATGACTGTGACAGTCTGAAAATTTAATCCTAATTGATTTGGCTTCAAATACATGTTTTGTGTTTTTTTTTTTTTTCATTTTTTGCACTTGGCCACCAATAAAAGAAAAGGAACCATTTAAACAATTTTTGATAATAAGTTGTAGGGAAGATGAATAAGCTTCCCAGATCTCAATTCTTTTTTATTTGTCACACATGCCTCTCTGTCATACATATATTTTTCTGAGTCTAAACTAAATATGTGCATTTGTACACCCTGAATCTCTTTAGAATTAAATTATTCCTGAGTAATTTTTCTCTGATTCTTGCTTCCTTGAAAAAGTACTTTGAATTCAGTATAAAGTTTGGCAAGTTTTTTGTTTACCACTGTGTATGAGCAAGGTGCAGGTCTATTTATCTTAGTTATAGACTGGGTCCCTGTGTCTAAGTCAGAAGATATATCAGGCTCCCACTGAATAAACGATTAAAAAGTCAAGGCTTTTGTTGGAAAAAGAAGATGAGAGGGAAAGAGGAATGAGAAAACTCCTAGGTTAGGAAGTATTCTGCAGGCTTTAGAAAAAAGAAATGGAGACATGTCAGGGAATCTAGGATGGTATTTAATTAAACCTGGGACCAGACAGAGCTCTTACTGCCAGGAATACTTAGTTTAATGGGTTACATTTCTATAGTGCTTTACAATTTCAAAGTACATACATTATCTCATTTGATCCTTATATCAACTCTTGAAGTTATTAATACAAATGCTATTATAACCATTTTGCAAATGAGGAAATGGAGGCTTGGAGAGAATAAGTGATTTTATAAGGTCACATAGATTCTTCAAAGTGTGGATCCCACAACTCAATGGTCTAGGAATCATTCTAAAAGGTCCGTGTTTTTCCAATGAGATATTTTTGCTATCTTTTATTGTTTTTCGATTTCTTATAAAGTCAATAGTTTCCATTTGCTCAATTCTAATTTTTAAGGAATTATTTTCTTTAGTAAGTTTTATATCTCCTTTTCCATTTGCCCAATACTAGTTGCAATTATTCTTTTTTAAGGCATTTTTATGCTCATTGGCTTTTTGCACTTCCTTCATCATTTGACCTAATCTATTCTTTTTATAGTGTTGTTTTCTTGAGTATTTTTTTGTGTCTTCTTTACCAAACTATTTGTTTTTCATGATTTTCTTTCATCACTCTCATTTCTCTTCCTAATGTTTCCCTTTACCTCTCTTACTTGATTTTCAAAATGCTTTTTAAATTCTTCAATGACCTGAGACCAATCCATATTTTTCTTGGAAGCTTTGGATACAGAAGCTTTGACTTCATTATCTTCTGAGTATTTTGATCTTGCTTGTAACCATAATAATTTTCTATGGTCAGAATCTTTTCCTGTGGCTTGCTTATTTTCTCAGCCTATTACTTGACTTTTAACTCTTTATTAAAATAAGACTCTGCTTCAGGGTGGGGAATGCACCATCCCAAGATTCAGTGCTTTTGAGCAGCTGTTTTCAGAGGTCCTTTTAGCGACATATGTTTTCATGTCTTCCAAGGTGATATGATTTAAGGAGAAATATTTATTACTCTCTTGTCCTGTGCTCTTATTTGTAGGTGACCCCAAGCCCTGGAACTGTGAGGATGGTCATTGCTCCACTGTGGTTTCAAGCTCTGATGTCCTAGTGCTCCTTCTCACTCTGGGACTGCCACCCAGAATAGCAATGCTGATCTGACCATGGACAAAGCAACAGAGTGCTGCCTCAGTGCTGAAAAAAAAAGACCCTGTAATTTCTCTCTTAACCAGTTGTTTGATCCCCTTTCTATGAGCTAAGACCTTTAGAAGTCACCCCTGCAGTTGCTGATTCAGTAGTTCCCAAGGCTAGCTCCTACTTTGCTGGGGTGTGTGCTGGCACAGCCTGTGCCAGACTGTGCTCCATTCTTTCTTTCATGTGATAGACCTTTCCTGCTCTCTTTCCAAGTTGTCCTGGAATGGAAAATTGTTTCACTCTTGTCTTTTTGTGAGTTCTGTTGCTCTATAATTTGTTTAGAATCATTATTTAAAGATATTTGGAGGAGTTTGGGGGAGAGCTCAGTGCAAGTCCTTGCCTTTACTCCATCATCTTGGTTCTGCCTTAATTGTTAAATTTTTAGTATGAGCATTTACACCTTGGAAATCAGAGAATGCTATAATCAGATATTGATTTGTTATTTTGTTCATTTCTTGACTTAAGAAAGTGATAGATGAAATATCCTTCCTACTTTAACAGTCACATTTTATGAATGTCTTACTCTCTTGGCTATCAATATCCTCTGTTGACTCTCACTTCTTTTGTACAACAGAGGGAAGAATGATTAGTATTCCCTGTGGATTTCCCACCCCATAATCTCCCTTCCTAAGGCAAAAACAGGATAGAAGTGAAAAGGAGGGCTACCTGAAAGATGGCTAGTTTTTAAGAAGTGTGATAAAATGGAAGGAGTACTGAACTAAGTTATGGGAGGCCTGGCCTCTACAGGACAGACTTCTTGGTCAAGTCACATTGACTTCTGAGCTTCCATTGTAAAATAGAGATAATATCTGAACTCCCTGAAACCAGGGAGTTAGGATGGGTCATTTTTTTCAGGTTGTCCTAGAAGTAAATTGATTTCTTTCTTGTTTCTTAATCAATTATGTGTGTTAAGCAGCTGTTTACCTTGAAGAATCTAAGTTTGGGTTCACGGGAACAATGAAGCAAGGTAAGCTATAACATATGTTATAAGTATAACTTACTAAGTAAGTTTAGTAAGTACTAACATAAGTAAAAAGAACTTAACTAAAATTATTTTATTAGTGTTTTTAAAATGGAAAAAAATACCCCAAACCCAAATAAAACAGATTAAAGGGGAAGACTTTAAACAGCAGCCCTGACCAAATCCCTCTGGAGTGGATTAGCTGAATAGGGAACTTTCAACACCATAAGTCTGATCTGGGTAGGGAGAAGCTTCATTGAACCAGACTAGGTTAATACTTTTTAGATGAAATTGAGTTCTTTGTCTGCAAACTGGCTCCATAATTGGATCGTACACAACAAATATCAATAGTCCAGCACTGGGGTATTATACAACATGCAAGGACACTTAAGGGAATTCCTTTGGCTGAGTTCAGGCAGAGGTTATTATATGTCTGAAATCAATGGAGACCTTTTGTTCCATCTTTTTTAATGCTATACAACAACTCTTCTGAAAATTTTCCCATCACTTACAAACAGTTTTCATGAACATAGGTCTTTAATACATTTCAGTTTTCTGGGATGGGATGACAGAGTCCCTGAAACAACATTTAGGGGCATATAAATGGAAAGCATCATTGTCAACTCATACATGAAATACATGGTAGGAGTGACAACTAAGATTTGCCATAAGATTTTTATTTTCTTTTACAAAGGGTCATTTACTTTACTAATATGACAAGAACAAGGATAAGGAACATTTTCCTCAATACCCTGGGAACACAATCCCTCCTACATCATCTAGTCTGAGGTGGGATAAAGTGAAGATCAAAACTCTTTTCAATTTCTCCCTAGCATTGACCTTATTAAAGTCATTTCCAATGATGTCAAATGCCTTTTGTGATTGAGATCCTGATGGTTACCTTCAAATATTGTTGCTTATTCTTCAGGGCATTGATGCTGAGCTGATGCAACCTTGCTCCTGGATTCTGACTTTCAGATTTCTGTAACTTGAACTCCCAATTCAGATTAAGGGTTCAACTCCCTACACAATGGAAAAGAATGAACAAACAGATTCAGGAGAACTTGTTTCTTGTGCGGAGAACTATGAACTAGGAGAATAAGGCCCTATTCCCCTTTTTCTTTTAGAATTTGTCTCTAAATGTAGTGTGGCTACAAAAAATGAGGCAAAAAACCACCAAAAGGCATTTTCATCTCTTGTTACCATGATCAGAGGAATTTGTCTTGAAATGAGGAAGTGGAACATGGTTGAAGCAAAATTGAGAAGTGGAGATGATGTTGAGAACATCTGAGATAAAAAATTATTCTGTCAATCCTGATCTTGAAAATCACAAAACTGACCTATAATAAATATGATGGGTCAAGACTACTTTAACTCTGTTTGATTTTTGTACATCCTATATCAGATATTACTTTCTACTGAGGCTTGCTAATATTGAAGATAAATATTAATGTGTCTTTGTAATTGCATCTTCAGCTTGTATCATGCCCTTTACAATTAGGATCTGGAAATGCAAATTGTCTTAGAACTTCAATAAGCATAAAAAAGTCAATAGAAATATTGGATAGTGGGGGGAACAAAATCTGGAAATTTCTTCCAGCTCTCCAGGACAAAGCCTGTGGTCTCCTCATACTTATAAGGCTAATTACTTGAACCTAAATATAGGATTTTATCATTATGTCAATCCCATGTTATAATCATTTAGTTCTAATTGATCTATATCCTTTTAGAGTTGAATCTATTAACCAATATATTTACCATTTCTTTTAGCTTTGTGTTATCTAAAATTTTGGCAAACTTTTGTTTAATTCATTGTTAATATTGTTAAACAGCATGGAACAAAGGACAGATTTCTGAAGTGCTCCACGTAGAATTTCTTTGACATAATGTAATGAATGACTGTTTTTTGGTGTATGCTGCCATTCAACTAATTGAGCATCTATCTAAACGAACCATCATGTAGTTCACATCTCTCTATCTTATGGAGAGAATGCATGTGAGAGACTTTGTCACATCCTCTGCTGAAATCTACAAGATTTTTACTAATGAATTTAAGTATTTATTTAGCATCTATTATATGTCCAGATACTGTGCTAAGTTCAGAGAATATAAAGAAAGACAACCCCCCCCCCCACTTTCTGTTCTCAAGGAGCTTCTAGCATAGTGTAGATAATAACATGCAAACAACTATGTACAAATAATATATATACATATGTGTATATATACAAATAACATACATGTATATATAATGTTGTATATGTATATGGCATATATGATAAATTAGGAATCATCTCAGAGTGAAGAAACTAGAATTAAGGAGGATATTCCCATTTAGTAACTGTCAAAAATGGGGTTATTCTAGAAGAAATGTGTTTGATTAGGGAAACATTCTTTTTTGTGCTTTTTAGCTTCCTTTGACATTCTAGCTCATTCTAAGGTTTAGTGCTTCTCATATCATCCATATAGGACCATGCCACCCTTTCATCCCTGATAGATATCCCATGTTTCCCTCTTTAGTTTGTCTTTTAAAAACCAAAGTAATTTAATAAATTCTTTGTGCATCAACAATGGACTTTTTAGATAAATCTCCCTTTTTCTTCTTATAGAAAATTATTTTCTTGATGTCATTAGAATAGTTATTCTTGAGAGCCTCCTGGTCTAACATATCCTGTAGTATCCAGAAATAACAAATAACCCATGGTATTATTCTATTTATGAAGACTTTGAAATTTTCTCAAACACACACATATACACGTACACACTCAGAGAAAGAGACAGACACACAGAGAAGTTTTTATTTTTCTTTAATATACTTGACAAAATTCCCTTCGTATCTACTTTAGGGTATCATTTTCTTCTTGTTGGTAAAAATCAGATTCCTTCACTTTTCCTTCACTTTTTGAAGGATGGATTTTTTAAAAGTCAAGTCAAGAGAGAATTAATTTGTCATGGTAGAGAAGGGGCATCTGTTTCTGTTTCCATTACTTAAATGCTTCTATTTGGATTTCCTTTTGTGTTAACTATCTAAAAAGGAAGTTTAATAAATTAAATGCAAATAACTCAATTTTCCATCCAATAGTGTTCTAATCCAGTCAGCAGCCTAGGACTTTCTAATTACCCTAATGTGTATAAATGAGTGATAACTATTTCTTAAGAAGTAGACCAGTATCCCTGCTGGTTAGTAAAGAATGCTCAGGCTGAAAATGTTTTAGCTTTTCCATGACCTACAAGCAAATATGGTAGTGAATATAAAATATTTTAAATTAAGATCTCCCTTCCTGGTGGGATTCCAATAATTTAAGGATGAAATGGAATATTGCTCAAAGCCCCCCACTCTTGAAAACTTTCCTTCATCTCACTTTCCAATGCATTCATAAATTGATACATAAGCATTTAATGATCACATAGGTTTTAATAACATAGAAGTCAATATAGGAATTAGGAAATTCACTTGTTTTTAAAAAAAATATATTTTATTTGCAGCTCTATTTTCTGTGACTCCCACTTTCCCTTAACACTGAGAAAGCAAGAAAACCAAAACAAATTCACTTGTTCACCACATAAAAAAATGGCTCAATGTATACTTGAAATTTATAATATTCCTTTCTAGAAGTGAATTTCATGCTTCATCATGAAATCTTTGGAACTGTGGTTGATCATTTTTTAAAAAGCGTTTTATTTTTAAAACATATGCATAGATAATTTTCAACATCCACCCTTGCAAAACCTTGTGTTCCAAATTTTCCTCCTCTCTTTCCCCCACCCCTCTTAGATGACAAATAATCCAATATATGTTAAACATGTACAATTCTATTTATATTCCCACAATTATTGTGCAGCACAAGAAAAATCAAATCAAAAAGGAAAAAATGAGAAAGAAAACAAAATGCAAGCAAACAACAACAAAAAAGTAAAAATACTGTGTTGTGATCCTCACTTAGTCCCCACAGCCCTCACTTTGGGTGCAAACCACTATCTTCATCAGAAGTCTATTCGAACTGGCCTGAATCACCTCACTGTTGAAAAGAGTCACAACCATCATAATTGATGATTGTATAATCTTGCTGTTACTGTGTTCAATGTTCTCCTGGTTCTACTTATTTCACTTAGCATTAGTTCATATGAGTCTCTCTAGGCCTCTCTGAAATCATCCAACTGATTGTTTCTTATAGAACAATAAAATTCCATACTATTCATATACCATAACTTATTCAGTCATTCCCTAAGTGATGGATATCCACTCAGTTTCTAATTCCTTGCCATAACAAAAAGGACTGATACAAACATTTTGCACATATGGATCCTTTTCCATTTTTATGATCTCTTTGAGGTACAGGTCCAATAGAGACACTGTTGGATCAAAGGGTATGCAAGGTTTGATAGCCATTTGAACATTGCTCTATATTGCTCTCCAGAATGGTTGAATCAGTTTGGAACTTGCGCTTGATCATTTTCCTGATTCGTGTTTCCTAAGTCTTTCAAAGTTGTTCGTATTTAAAATATTGTTATTGTATAAATTGTTTGCCTGGTTCTGTTCACTTCATTTTGAATCAATTCATATAACCAATTTATGAGGTTTCTCAGAAACTATTTTTTTTATAATTAAAAAATAATATACTAACATTCCATCATATTTTTTATACTATAACTTGTTTAGACATTTCTTAATTGATGGGTATTCTCTCAGTTTCCAATTTTTTGCTACCACAAACAAGAGCTGTTATAAATACTTTTGTACTTATAAGTCTTTTTCTTCTTTCTTTGATATTTTTAGGGGTATGAGATATATTAGTATCACTAGGTCAAAGGAATCCCTGGATCATAGTTTAATAGCTTTAGTTTAATAGTTTAATAGAAAATTCTACCAAATATTTAAAGAACAATTAATTCCTATACTATTTGGAAAAATAGGTAAAGGAGTCCTGACAAATTCCCTCCATGACACAAAAATGTACTGATACCTCTGTTTTCAAAACAGAGAAAGAAAATTACAGACCAATCTTCCTAATGAATATTGATGCAAAAATTTTAAATAAAGTAATATCAAAGATATTACAGCAATGATTAAGTGGGTTTTATACCAGGAATACAAGGCTGGTTCAATATCAGGAAAACTATTGCTATGACTGACCATATTAATAACAAAACTAACAGAAATCTTATGATAATCTCAATAAATGTAGAAAAAGCCTTTGTCAAAATGTAGCACCCATTCCTATTAAAAACACTAGAGGGTATAGGAATAGATGGAGTTTTTCTTAAAATGATATCTACCTAAAATCATCAGCAAGCATTATTTGTAATGGGGAAAAGCTATAAGCATTCCCAATAAGATCAAGGGTGAAACAAGGATACTCATTATCATCACTATTATTTAAGATTGTACTAAAAATGTTGGCTTTAGTATTAGGAAAATAAAAAGAAATTAAAGAAATTAGAATAACTGAGGAGGAGATAAAACTATCACTCTTTGCAAATGATAAATGATATACTTAGAGAATCCTAGAAAATCATCCTAAAACTTACTTGAAAGAATAGCTTTAGCAAAGTTGCAGGATATAAAACATCAGCATTGCTATCTATTACAAAGTCCAGCAGCAAGAGATAGAGAAATTTCATTTAAATTAATTGTAGACAAAATAAAATATCCAGGTGTTTACCTTCCAAGACAAACCCAGGAACTATCTGAACATAATTATAATACACTTCTCACAAAATAAGGTCAGATATAAACAATTACAAAAATATCAATTTCTCATGGATAGGGTGAGCTAATATAATAAAAATAACAATTCTACTTAAATTGGTCTACTTGCCTAATGCCACACCAGTCAAACTTCCAAAAATTATTTCATAGAGCTATAAAAATAATAACAAAATTCATCTGGAAAAAAGCCAATATCAAAAGAATTAATGAAAAAAATACAAAAGATTTGCTGTATCAGACCTAAAACTCTATTATAAAGCAGCAGTCATCAAAACCATCTGACACTGGCTAAGAAATATAGTAGAATAGGTTAGATACACATGACACAGTAATCAATGGCTGTAGTAACCTAGTATTTGATAAACCCCCAAACTCTAACTTCTGGAATAAGAATTCACAATTTCACAAAAATTGGTGGGAAAATTGAAAAATAATGTCAAAAACTCAGCATAGACCTATGTCTCACATCTTATACCAAAATAAAGTCAAAATGGGTGCATGATTTGGGTAGAAAGAGTGATACTGTAAGCAAACTAGGAGATCAAGGGACAGTTTATCTGTCAGATCTTTGGAAAAGGAAGGCATTTATCACAAAAAAGATTGAGAATATTATGAAATGCAAAATGAACAACTTTGATTATATTAAATTAAAAAAGGTTTTACACAATCAAAACCAATATTACTAAGATTAAAAAGGAAATCACAAAGCTGAAGAAAAAAAATTACAGCCAATATTTCTGATAAAGGCCTTATTTCTAAAATACATAAAAAATTGTGTCAAATTTATAAGAATACAAGTCTTTCCCCAATTGATAAATGATCATAGGATATGAATAGACCATTTTCAGATGAAGAAATTGAAGCCATCTATAGTCATATGAAAAAAATGCTGCAAATCATTATTGATTAGGGAAATGCATATTAAAATAACTCAGAAATTGTGCAAATCATTTCCATAAAAGTCATGTTATGAAAGAAAATATAAATCTCTCACTCTAAAAAAACTTCAAAAAATATAAAGTTAAAAAAAAATCAAAGAGAGAGAGAACATGCTTCAATCTGTATTCAGACATAATCAGTTCTTTTTCTAGGTATATCATCATAAATTCTTCATAGTCATGGATCATTGTACTGCTGAAAATAGAAAAGTCATTTTTAGCTGATTATCCCAGAACATTGCTAATACTTTGTATACAGTATGTTTCTCTTTGTTTGAGTTCATGGAGAACTTATCAGTTTTTTTTCCTGAGAAACATTCTGCTTATCATTTCCCATAGAACAATAATGTCCCATGACAATCACAAGTCATAATTTATGCAGCCATTTCCTGATGGGCATCCTTTCAATTTCCAATTTTTTGCCCTGAGAAGAGAGATACATACATATTTTTGCACGTATAGGTCAATTTCCTTAAAAAAAAATCTCTTGATATTCATGCTTAGTAGTGCTGTTGTTAGATCAAAGGATATGCATGAATTTATAGCCCTTTGGACATAGATTATATCTTTTGATCATTTGTCAGTTGGGGAATGGCTTTTATTTTTTGTAAATTCGACACAGTTCTTTCTATTTTTGAGAAATGAGGCCTTATCAGAGAAATTTGCATCAAAATTCTTTTTAAAAATTTGCAAACTAACTATTGCTAATTGTATTTCCTCCCTCATTTATTCTCTCTGTCCTTTCATTACGTGCCTCTTCAAAAGTGTTTTGCTGCTGACCATTCCCTCCCTCAATATGCCCTCTCTTTTATTACCCTTCCCCGTTTTCATATCTCATCCCCTTCCTATTTATCTGCAGGGTAAGGTAGATTTCTGTACTCATTGTACATGTTGGTTCCTTTTTTGAGCTAATTCTGATGAGAGTAAAATTTACTCATTCCCTCTCTCTTCTTCTTCCCTTCCACTGTAAACATTTTTTCTTGCCTCTTTTTTGGTGGCAGATAATTTACACCATTTCACTTCTCTCTTTCCCTTTCTCTTAGTATATTCCTCTCTCATCGCTTAATTTCATCATTTTGTAAAAAGATATTATTCCTCTGAATTAATGAAAAATGCAAATGAAAGTTGCTTTGTGGTATTCAGACCTAAGACTATATGATAAAGCATCAGTCACTAAAATCATTTGGTACTGATTAAGAAATAGGATAGTGGATCAGTGAAACAGGTTGGGTTCACAAGACACAAAAGTCAATGGCTATAGTCATTTAGTGTTTGATAAACCCAGAGACTCCAGCTTCTGGGATAAAAACTCACCATTTGATAAAAATTGCTGGGAAAATTGGAAAACAGTGGCAGAAATTACGCATTGACCAACACCTAACACCCTATACTAAGATAAGAAATGGGATCATAATTTAGACATAAAGGGTGATACTATAAGTAAATTAGGAGAACAAAGGATAGTCTGTCTCTCAAATCTGTGAAGAAGGAAGAAATTTATGGTCAAAGAAGAAATAGAGAACATTATAAAATGCACAATGGATAATTTTGATTAAATTAAAAAGGTTTTGTACAAGCAAAACCAATGTAGCCAAGATTAGAAGGGAAGCAGAAAACTGGGGAAAATAATTTTACATTTAAGAACTCTGATAGAGGTCTCATTTCTAAAACTCAAATTTATAAGAATTCAAGCCATTCTCCAATTGATAAATGGTCAAAGGAAATGAAGAGACAATTTTCAGATAAAGAAATTAAAGCCATTTCTAATCATATAAAAAAATGCTCTAAATCACTATTGATTAGAGAAATGCAAATTAAGACAACCCCACTACACACTTTTCAGATTGGCTAAGATGACAGGAAAAGATAATGACAAATGTTGTAAAGGATGTAGGAATATTGGAACACTAATACATTGTTGGTGGAGTTGTGAACTGATCTGACCATAGACTTGTGATGGCGTGAACCATCTGCATTCAGAAAGAGGATTATGGGGACTAAATATGAATCACAATGTAGTATTTTTACCTTTTTTGTTGTTTGCTTGCTTTTTTTTCCCTTTCTCATTAACTGGCTATTTTACCTTCTGCTTCTAGAATATTAGGACAGTTTTCCTTGATTATTTGTTGAAAGATGTTGTCTAGGATCTTTTTTTCATTGTGGTTTTCAAATAGTCCAATAATTCTTAAATTATCTCTCTTTTGGATATTTTCCAGGTCAGTTATTTTTCCAATGAGGTATTTTATATGTTTTTATATTTTTTCATTTTTTGTTGTTTGATTCTTGCTGTCTCATTGAGTCTTTCACTTCCATTTGTTCAATTCTCTAATTTAGATCAGTTCATATCATCCCTTGAGCTTCATCTAGAGACATTTTGTCTTTGATGTCCTCAGGATTTGGATTCTGTTCTTCCCTGTCTCTAAAATAGCTATTTATGGTCAGAGCTCTTTTTGCTTTTTAAATTTTTTTCTCATTTTTATATGTCTGCTCCTAGGGCAAAGGGAAGATTGTCCTAAGCTTCCTCTACAGGCCAATAGGAATTTTATGCTGCCTTGGGGATAATACTGCCATATTCCTTCCCTTGCCAGATGGATGTGGACAAGTCCTGACTATTATGCTAGGATTCTGGGGCTCACTATTTGCCTTCCATAGCTGTGTGGAGATCTCATAGCTAGTTTGCTGATTCACTGGCTTCTTAAGCAGGACAGAGTAGTCAACACTACAGTTTTTTGACTACGAGCCTCCCACTAAAACTCTGGCCTACAGAATCTCCTGTCCTTGGTCTCCCTACACTTCATCTGAGCTGGGCTGCAACCCCGCCACAACCATGCCAATTGAGACAGACCTTTACTGAGTCCTTTCAAAATATCTTTTGCTGAAATTATTACACTCCAAATTTTGTGGGTTTTGTCATTCTAAAATCCATTTAGAGGCTAAATCTGATGTTGATTCTGTGAGAAGCCAGGAAGAGCTGAGGTAAAGACCTGTCCACTCTCTGCCACCTTGGTAAATACATATATCCTGGGCTTGGTACATTTACTAACTATGTAACTCCAATAAAATCATTTAACTTCTGCCTTAGCTTCTTCAACTGTTAAGTGAGGAATAATAATAGTACTCCAGGGGTTGTTGTGAGGATCAAATAAGATACAATTATAAAATATATAGAATTGTGTTTAATAGTAGATACTTAATAAATGCTTGTTTCCTTCCATTCTCTATACTTTTCCCTTTTCTCTTTCTTCCTATTTGGTTTTAAAACATTTTCATTTTCATTATCTCTATCACTAAAAGTTGTAGTTGTTTTGACTATGGATTCACTTTATAGGATAACACCAATTCTCTAGTTTGTGTTCTATAATAGTTACCAATATCACTTTTATTACTCTCTAATTAGATTGTAAATTCCAAGAGAGGATGTCTTTAACTCACTGAAACTTTGTGTATCCCATCTAGACTAGTCTTTGTAGATGCATGAATGAATGGTGAATTCTCTATCATAGGAGGTCTTGAAGTAGAACCTGGGTGAATATCAATTTGATAGTAATGGTTAATCAATCAATAGATGGCTAACTTTTATATAGAGTTTACTATGAGCTAGGCACTATACTAAACATTTGGTTATAAGTACTGGTTAAACTGGCTAACCTCTGAGATCTTTTCCAACTTGGAGATGCTATGATTATTAGTTTGGAAAGACTTTGATTTTCCATGTTCCCTCTGTAGTTTCCCTTTGACCAAGCTATTTTTAAAGCTGTTCTTTGTCCTTTATAGTTTGTTTTCAGGGGGATGTGAGTCATTCCTTGCTCATGCTTGGGAAACACTTGGGAAAATGATGAAAAAATCTAATCAATCTGATACTATTGGCTTTGCTTACAGAAATGGTGAATTGACTTGTATTTCTTTGTGTATCTATGTCTATGTCTCCATGGTTTGTATCTTTGCATTCTTGTAACAGTAAAGAAGCAAGGTATCTGAATCAATCCAAACCCTTCCCCATCCTACATAGATTCTAGATCAGACCTCTTTCTCCTTCCCCTCCTTCTATCTCTATGCCCTGAAAGTCCCCATAATGTATACACATGTGGGCAGACACATACACACACACAGACAGTGTTTGATGCTTCAGTTTAATAGCTCTAGGCCATGTGTACAATATTTGTGATTCCTTTGAAGGTTGACTTCTGGCCAATTTCTTCAGGCCATTCAATCCAGGTTATATATATTTCTGATACATCCTCCTTATGCCATTAATTTGATTTGCCCTATTCTTGATTTTCTCTGGAAAGAAGGTGAGAGAAATAGGAAGCAAAATTTTATTGAGAAGCAGATGGTCAGAGTTATGTAGACCAAACCAGAACCATACTTCCTTACTCCCAAACTGTTGCCAGGAGCCCAGATAAAGGGGCAGGAACCTGTCCTCCTCTCTTGAGGGTTAGGGTACAGAAAAAAACAGGCTTAGAAACAATATACAATTAAAAGAGACCATAACAATTTTCCATTGTTCCAGGTAATAAAATGTTGGAATGGGGGAATATGAGGTTTTCCTTTATAGCCCACCCCACCCTAAGTCCTTTTAAAAATAGGGAGATGTGGTTTTAAAAGAAATACAACCAGTAATCATAAAAAAATACTCCAAGGCACTAGTTATTGCAGAAGTGAAAATTAAACCAACTTTGATGTTTTATCTCACACCATTCAAACTGACAAAGATGGCAAATATTGAAGAGTATATGGCAAAGTAGGTACATTAATGCACTCTTGATTGAGCTGTAAATTGTATCTAGCCATTCTGGAAAACAATTTGAGATAATGCTTAGAAAGTTATCCAAGTGTGCATAACCTTTGACCTAGTCATACTTCTTGTGGGGTTTGTACTCTAAAGAAATCAAAGAAAGAGGAAATAAATCTACATGAACAAAAGTACTTTTAGAAGTTTTATTCAGGGTAGACAAAATTTTGTTTCACTATTTTTCCTATTGAAGAATGGCTAAAAAAATTATGGAACATGAAGGTAATGGGATATTATTATTCCATAAGAAGTAATGAAATGCACACTTTTAGGGGTAACTTGAGAGACTTTTATGAACTGTTGCAGAGTAAAATAAGAAAAATTACCAGAATGGTTTATACAGTGATAGCAACAGTGTAGAGAAATACAACTTTCAAAGATTTCAGAACTCTGCTAAGTTCTATGATAAACAGTTACAAGTTCAAAAGAATGATCTAACAACATACCATTGACTTTGTAACAGACAGGTGTTGAATTTAAAGAGGCACACATTTTGGACATGGTAAATGTGGGAATTACTTTTGATGGACCATGTATTTATGAATTAAGGGATTTAAAAAAAATTGCCCAGTGGGAGTAATGAAAGGACAGAATAATAATTGTTTGAAAAATGAAAATAATAAAACAAAAATAAGGCCACATATATTGTATATGTATATAATATATATGCATATATTATATATACATGAGTGTATATTCATATTTATATATGGATTTGGTGGGGGACTGGCCATATTAGGTGAGAGTTGGAAGCATTAGAGTAGAAACATGTAGAGATTCATACTGGGTACCTTTGAATGTACTCACCTTCAATGTCCTCAATTTTATCTTTTATGTGGCTGGAAACCTCCTTCATGTTTGGAATTCCGGTGATCTTGTGTTTTGTTTCTGATTGAGAGAAACTGTATTAGTTGAGCTGCTCATCTGTCAATAAAAATATCCCTCCAACTCCATTAGAACTCTCTAAGAAACTATTTCTATGGCTGAGATGGAGATAGCAGTGATAATAATAATTGCAACTATCATCAATAAAATTCGATCTCTAAAAAAGGTTTTACTGATACTGTTTCAGTTTTACAGATGGGAAAACTGGGGTTTGGGGATGTTAAGTGATGAGCTCATGATCACATAATTCATAGAGTTAGAAGGAGGAATTTAAATCCAGATCTCTCCCAACTCTAAATCCAGAAATCCTGCCAATGCGCCATGCTACCTTTCTACTTCATTTATTTATTTATTTTTCTTTTCCTTTTAGAAAAAAAATATTTAAAATGTAAGTACAAAATAGAAAAAGAAATATCCATTGCACAGCAGAGCATAAGAGAAGATTCAAAATACAAATCAACAAATTTCCATTTCGAGCAAGTCTTTATAATAAATATGACTATATTATACATATGTATTCATATGGTTCTGACTCTACTTTCATTTATTCCTACTATGTTCAAGAGACTGTTATGCACAGGGGATACAAATATAAAGAATGAAACTACTTTCAAAGAGCTAAAAGGAGAGGAAACAGATTTATGTATGGGTATATACATGTATGGCTTTGCTCTCTAATACAGACATTTATTTACTGAAAGAGGCAGAAAAAATAACTTTTGTCTGAAATGCAGATGAAAACAGCTTTCTGAGAGAGCTGAAGGAAAAAAATTCATCCCTCAGATAAAAGGAGAGACACATAAAGTTCTGAGAGGAACAGAATGACAGAGTGCCCATGAGAGATACATATATTAGGTGCCTAATATGTTCATGGACTGAATGATGGGAAAGATTATTGCACTTCATTATTAATCAACATATATATATATATATATGTAATATATATATATACACATATTTATGTATGCATATCACATATACATACACACAAATATAAATATTATATATGTCGTGAATATTTTTAGGACTTGGAAGTTTAATGATAGAAAATTCTAAATTAAACCAAAAAACTGGTTAGGAATTATGGTGTTATTGTTTGTTTATAGAGATTCAATCTCCTGAGTTCAGGCTGGAAGTTCAGCCTCATGGGCTCATCTCATCATACTCATGGGCTGGATCTCACTATTGATCAGGATGGAAGCTTGAACATACTCTGTTTAGGTTGATTTGACTCTTCTTAGTCAGTAATGGGCCCTGCCCTAAGAGCATCATCATGTTGGTGTCAGACTTAGTGTAAGGCAGCTAACCAGCTTTAGCTCTGATGCATCTCAGAACTCCTGATCCCAAGTGTATCAGCTCAGTGCACCAGCTTCAGCCTCTCCAGTAGCAGTACCATTGAACTTAGTGGGACTATTGTATATTAACTATTTTTAGTTAAATATAGGGGAAATGTGGATTTGGAGTTTCTCAACATCAGAGGGAGATGGGTCACTACAAATGAAGCATTCCTAATTCCTGAACTTAGAAACAAGTTGAAAAGAAGATAGAAATAAGCAAAAAGAAAAGCTGCTTACAGATATTGAGTTTATCAGACATTAGAAACCAAAACACAAAAGTTATGGAACTGAGAAGCTGAGACCAAATAATTAGAGACAAATAGACTCTCTAGTTCCTGTGGGAACTGATGTGACTGGAAAAAAAGCTTTGATATTTGCTGTTGATGGCAGAAAAACGGCATCCTATGCTGTTAAAGTGCTAACTAGAGAAAAACTGCTTTGCTCCCATGTATTATAATTCATGGCTTTTAGCAAAGGAGAAACCACTAATAGGTTTACCTATGTTGCCCTTTACTTTTATCTCTGAGTTGAGAGGAAGAAATCCTTTAAAACTCATAAAGAGATCAGGATACTTTTTCAGACCCTAGGTTTGAAGAAAACTGTTTTTCAGTGAAAGAGCATTGTGTAACTTTAGTGCCCACCCAATCAAGAAGGCAGATCTAAGTTACTCCGCAGATCAGTCTTAATGTTCAGTTTGCTAAAAGTTTATACTTTTTAGTAGCCTAGGAGAAGAAGAGAATCCTCTCCCTTGAGTCAGAAAGTAGAGAAACCCAGAAGAGGAGTGCCATCCATCAGAGAACATATGATATACCTGTTCCCTGAAGAAATTATGTAGTAATGGGGTGGATATGGCTTCTTCTTCTGGAGAACTAGTTTAATCTGCTAAGTGAGTATAGGTTAGGGCAAGTGAACCAGTTCCAGTCCAGGAAGAAAAGGCTGGAGAGGGTTGGAGGTAAGTGTCATACACATGCAACACATACAGAATTGATATAAAGAGAAAAATACAAAATAGTTTAGGAGACATAATATATATAACCACAGGATCATAGATTTTGTGCTAGAAGTGACTTTGGAGGCCATTGTTTCAGGTTCTAGCCTTTCCTCAGACATGTGCAAGTTGTGTGATAAGGGCAGGTGTCAAACTTTTTAAGAACCAGTTTATTTTTCTATCAACTAGGGATAGTAGATTCCATATTATAGAGGTTGTTGTGAGGCTTAAATGAGATAATTCATATAATGATTTTTGCTATTGTGAGCGAAGCAATATTAGAAATAGCCACATGTAGCTCCAGAGAGAACATATGAAAACTAATTTTTTGTGTGTGGCCAATCTTGAGAAATACCTCCCCAAGACTGATTCAGGGACATGGGTAGTCAGATAGTCAGATACTCACTTTGAGTAGCAGCCATCTTATCTGCTGAAGTTTTAGCTGCTGAAGTTGTCTGTGCAGAGTCTGAAGTTGTTGCAGGATTTGTAGCTGGCTCTGAGACTTTTTCTGCAGAGGCTTCTGGGCTGGCTGTTGTTTTTTCAAAAGGAGTAGAGTTGGTACTTTCAGTTGCAAATATACTCCTGAATAATTGACTTTAAGAAACTCAAATATTCCCCAATTTTCACAGGATTTGGGAGAGGTCTGGGCAGTGAATTGGGGCTAAGGAATCAATCAGTCTGACTACTCCCAAAGCCAGGGATTTCTATGTAGAGTTTTGTCATTTGGGGATTTTCTCAGTAGGAAGAGGGATCAATTTGAATCAAAAACATAGCCAGATTTATGGAGGTTATATCTGTTTTCAAGACAGGCAGGTATGGTATGTCAGGAAGTATCACAAGGAGGGTCTGCCATCTCTCCTTTTTCTGCTCCAATATTACTGAACTATAGAAAAATCTGCATTTTCATTAGTTTGGTTAACTTCTAGTATGAGAACTCCCCATATCAAGTCAGATCCAATCCTTAATTCAGTTTGATTTGTACACAAATCCTAGAGAGAGATTAGAAGCACATAGAGATTAAAAGATTTTTTTCAGGATCCAGTCAATAAATTCCATTGACCATATTTGAATCATGGTCTTCCCAACTCCAAGCCTACCATTTTGCTCACTATTGATTTTACTATAGGCCAAATGATGTTTATTCATTTCTTCACTCATTTATATGATATTTCAACAGACACTTATTGAGAATCTGCTCTATGGAAGGCAAAGTACAAAGAATAATATGACACATCCTTGACCTCAAGGAGATTAGTATTAATAAAGGAGATAAGACATGAACATTCACTAAAAAATGAGGATAAGATAAATTAAATATTGATCACAATTCTTTACATTTCTATAGCATTTAATCCAGGATAATTTTCTAAAAGAGGTAGTACAAATATTATCGTTCCCATTTCACAACTGAAAAAGTTAAAGCTTTAGAAAAGTTGTGATTTAACCAGCATTGAACTTCCTGACCATCCATGCTTGGCCCTTTCCACTGTGCAACATTGTTTCTCAAGAAGGATACAAAGAAAGCATAGTGAAAGTAGAGAGGAAGGAGGCTCACTGCTGGAGGAAGGTCAAAGAAAGTTTCAGAGAGGGAGGTACCATTTTGATTAGACCTTAACTACTGGTAGGATTTGTAGGTTGAATTGGTAGGGAACAGGGTTAGTGCTTTCCATCAGGTAGAAGGAAATATGAATTTAGGTAAGTACAGGAGAAGCTTGGAAAATGGAAAATGGTCTAGTCTTGCTTAACTGGAGGCCATAGGTATTGGAGCTAGTAAAGTCTGAAAAATTATTTTAGGAAGTAAATGAGAAGAGTGTTTAGTGATAGACTAATGAGTTTCAACCTTATGGGGGCAGGAGTGGTAGACCACTGAGAATATTTGAGAAGGGAAGAAATGTCATTGCAGGTATCCTAACTTTTCTTTTATCTTGTGTTCTTTCCAATTCCTTATGTTTAAACAAAACTCATCTCTCTTCCTCTTTACCTGACATCTCATCTTTATCCAAATCTAACCTTCAGACATGCTATGATTCCCTGAAATTTCCATCCCATCTTGTCATACTTTTTCTTCCTTTTCCTGGAGCTTTTTTACAAATTGATTCTTCTCAGTCTATTTATAGTCTCACTTATACCTTCACCTAACCTCAGTTTTGACGTCCAGAGCCCAGTCTAGATGCTCATGGTTCTGTCCTGATTTCTGAGTCTGGGTCCTGGCTATGTGTTCTCTCCCACATATAGAGAGCCACAGGAGTGCAGAGTCAATCTTTTGTTTTTCTTGTGTTCTTTGTTGGCACCCACCCCCCAAGGACTCAGGTTCAAGTGAAGGAAGGGACTCACCACTGTGTTCAGACTCTTGAGCCACTGAGTCAGAGGGATTCTCTTCTGTGAAGAAAGAAAACAAAATCACAAAGGAGAGAATTGATCAGCTCCATTCTGGACTGAAGAGCTGACAAAAAGAAAAGTTTCAGAACAATACTACTGCTCATCACATATTTATTTACCAAGAAGTTTTGCCTGATATCTAACCTGCAGTTAGTCAGTTAATAATCATTTATGAAGCACCTACTATATACTAGAAACTATGCTAAGAAAAGAGTATACAAAGAAAAGCAAAAAATAGTCTCTGTTCTCAAGGAAGTCTATGTCATAAAACAAGCAAGATGTGGGATAAGTTGGAATCAACAGCGGGAAAGGCAAGAAGTGAAAGGGGGCTGGGAAAGGTTTCGGGTAGAAAGTGGGATTTGAATTTGAAAGGAAGCCAAGGAAGCCAAGAGAAGGAGCTAGGGAGAAAATTACAGGCATGGGATCTAGCCACTGAAAGTGACCAGGAGATGCAGTCTCTGTAGGGGAGGGAGGGAGAGGCATGAAAAACCAGTGTCCCTTTATCACAGAGTACACCAAAGAGATGTAAGATACAAAGAGACTAGAAAGGTGTAAAGGAGACAAGTTATGAAGGGCTTTGAACACCAACTAAAAGACTTGGGCAGCTAGGTGGCAATGCAGTGTACAGAGTGCCAGGAATATTCATCTTCTGAGTTGAAATCTGGCCACAGGCCCTTACTAGCTGTATGACTCTGGACAAGTCACCTAACTCTGTCTCAGTTTCCTCATCTGAAAAATGACCTGGAGAAGGAAATGGCAAACCACTCCAGTGTCTTTGCAAAAATGGGGTCACTAAGTACTGGATATAACTGAAAAATGACTAAACAACAAAACTCTTCTTGCAAAATGCTAATTATGGGTTGTGGTCACAGAACAAATCCCACATCCCAGCTCCTGCCTCTGTATTAAGAGCTGTCTATAGAGTCAAAGGATTCAGTTCATTAGTCAATCAATATTGATTATTATTAATTAAATAATTATATATAATATAAATAAATAATAATTAACAATAATTATTAAATACTTATTTTGTCCTGGACACAGAAGATACAAAACCAAAATGAAATAACTGTCTTTCAAGAGTTTCCATTCTATGGTATATGTACATGATTTAACATATACAATATATCTGTAAAATATGTTCAAGAGAAGGAGAGATGGATGCTAGACTGGATAGGGTGAAACAAAGAAAGGAAATGATGAATTGAATTTTGAAGGAAACAAGGGATTCTAAGAGGTGATGGCCAGGCATTCAAGGAAAGGGGAACAGTTGAGTCAAGGCATAGGGATAGGAGATTGATTATTATTTATGAGAAATGGCAAGTAGCCAGTTTGGTTAAACAATAGAGTAAATAATTCATAACAGAGTTGAAAAAGTTGGTTTAGGAATTTTGTGAAAAGCTTTAACTGACAAAGAGAAAAAAAATATATTTTATCCTAGAAGGCATAGGGAATCATTGAAGTTTATTGGAGGAGGGGTAAGGATGGGGGTGAAGGATGATATACTCAGATCTGCACTTTGGGAAAATCATTGTGGTACCTGTATGGCTTGTGGATTGGAGAGGAAAGAGAGTTGGGTAGATTTTAGGTAAGACCTCTCTCTGGGGATCTAGGCTGAATCAAGAGCTTGGGACCAGATAGAGTTAGTGGCAATAAGGAAAGCTTAGCTTAACACAGACTTTTCTATGGTACTTTATCCTGTGATAAAGAGCTTTATGATAATTATATCATTCAATACTTCTAATAACTCTGAAACAAGACAGCTCTGGGTTAGCCCTATTGTCTTATGAAGAAAATTGATGCCTAAAAGATGTTTGATGCCCAAATGATATTTCAAATTTTCCAGCTAATAAATAGGTTAGCCAGGCCTTGATTCTGGTCTCTATCCAATCTTTCTGTTGGCCATGGTAATTGTTTGTCAGCCTGTGAATCTCAGGGACCATTCAACTTTAATAATGTTAAGAGCTATGCAGAAAATAATATACACAATGATTACAAAAATCAAAGTGAAAAAGACAACAATCCCAAATTATTGTATGATGATTTGTGCATAGACTATAGCACTACTATTACAAAACTAATATTCTAAGATTATGATTATTATTATTAAGAAAGGATCTTTTGCACTAAATCAGATGACTTTAGGATCCCTTCATTTTTTCCTTTTATGACCCAAAATTAGTGCTCATATGACCTATAAAAGGATTGCTGCCTCTTATGGGAGATATAATTAGGGAAGGCTGAATCCCAGGCTTCTTTAAGGGTCCCAGGTTTTTGCTGAAGGTTTGGGAAGAGGGTTATACTCACCACCATGGACAAGGGTGCCAGCCAGACCTGCCAGGAAGAGAACAATGAAGAATTTCATCTTTGCAGAGGAGATGTGGAGAGACTTTCTGAACTGGAGAAAGAGGTGTTGATGAGGCCACATGCATGCCTGGATCTTTTTAAAGACATTACTAGCCAATGGGAGTTGAGATGAAAAGGTGGATTCCCTCCTCCCTTGTCTCCTTCACCTACCCCACCTCTTTTCAAATATCACATGCTAAGTCAACAAGGGTAGGGTAGGGACAGGTGTCCTATTTTCCATTTCTTGGCCAGCAATATTCCCTTCCTTGTGTCATTTGGGCCATTTTCTCTGTTTACAACTCATCTACACCTGGCTTATGGAGCTTAATTTAGGTAGCATGGAGGTTAATTAGGTAGTTAATTTAACCAGATAGGAGATAAGACAAGACTATTGTCTGTTTGGTACTGCTATAACGGGAGATCAACTGGCATGAAAATTTTTAGTGTCCAGAAAATTGCTTTGTGAGTTTAAATTTTTTAACCTCTCCCAATGGGACCTTCCCTATTTGTTTCAGATTAGAGAATAGGAATGAAAAGTTCTTCCTGAGAAATCAGGATTGTGTTTGAGAGTCAAGGAATTGAACCTTGACTGCTCCCTCCACAATCTCATTCAGACTAGAATAGACCCAAATGTTCCCTTGATCTCTGATTTGTAGGCACCAGGGAGCTTTGTTATTTCTTAATCATGGTCCATCCTATGGGTTGGAGGTTGGGAGGGTCATTAGCTCCCAATCTCAAAAAATTTTTCAATCATAGGGTTTTAAGCCCAGACATTTTAATGAAGACCATCTCAGACCAAAGACTGGGGAATTAATTATATCCAACCAGTGAATAATTATATTTCTAAGGCAATTTGCTTATTGTTGAATGACTTCCTTACAACAATTCTGATAAAGTTGAAGGTGTGGGGAAGATGTGGAAAGAGACTAAATTAGCTTCATAAAATCCTTTTGACCACATCTTTGTTTCTTCTTAATATGAGAAAGTGAAGAAAGCTTTAGTGGGAAAGGTCATGAATTATTGAGAGTCAGGAGGCCTTCTTCTATCTCTGACACTGTCTCTAACCAGACATATGAGTTTAGTAAATCTTTTTCTCTTATTGGTCTTAATCTCTTTATCTTGTAAACCATAAGGTTGGATTGGATGTTCTCTTAATCTCATCTAGCTGTGACATTTATGATTTTTATTTATTTCCTACAAAGGTTATACTCTTACTAATGTAATTTGGATTATAGTGTCAACATTGGTCTGGTTCTTTGACAAGAAGTGGTGGAAGTAGTTGTTGAGGGAAAGAAGGGAAGGGGATGAGCATTGTGTGAATCTTACTTTCATCAGATCTGGATAAAAGAGAAAATATCAGACATATTTGGTTTCACAGAGAAACTTGTCTCACCTTATAGGGAAGTATGAGGAAAAAAGGGAAAAGAAAGGGAAAGATTAATAAAAGGGAAAACAGAAGTATTAGGGGAAAGGTAATTTAGAAGGGGGAAGACTCTAGAGGGGAAGGGCTGGTTGAGGGAGCTAGTCCTCAAAAACAAAATACTAGGGAGGAGGGAAAAGGGAAAGGAAAGAGAAAAGCATAGCTTAGGGTAAAGAAGACAGAAGAAGATACAGAATTAGTTATTTTAATTGTGAATGTGAATTGAATGAACTCTCCCATAAAATGGAAGCAGATAGCAGACTGGATTAAAAGCCAGAATCCTAAAATATGTTGTTTGTAAGAAACACATTTAAACCATAGTGATACAAACAGTAAAAGTAAAGGACTACAACTTTATGCTAATAAATTTGACAACCTAAGTGAAATGGAGGAATACCTACAAAAATATAGATTGCCTATATTAACAAAACAGAAAATAAATTACTTCAATAGTCCCATTTTAGAAAAAGAAATAGAATAAGCTATTAATCAACTCCCTAAAAAAAAATCCCCAGGACCAGATGGATTTACATGTAAATTCTACCAAACATTTAAAAAACAATTAATTCCAATACTATATAAACTATTTGAAAAAATAGGGAATGAAGGAATCCTACCAAATTCCTTTTATGACACAGACATGGTACTGATACCTACCAGGTAGGACAAAAACAGAGAAAAAAATTATACATCAATCTCCCTAATGAATATTGATGCAAAAATTTTAAATAAAATATTAGCAAAGAGATTACAGAAAATCATCCCCAGGATAATATACCAAGACCAAGTAGGATTTATACCAGGAATGCAGGGCTGGTTCAATATTAGGAAAACTACTAACATAATTGACTATATCAATAACCAAATTAACAAAAACCATATGATTATCTCAATAAATGCAGAAAAAACATTTGATAAAATTCAACACCCATTCCTATTAAAAAACTAGAGAGTATAGGAATAAATGGACTTTTACTTTAAACAGTCAGTAGCATCTATTTAAAAACATCAGGAAGCGTCTTATGTAATGGGACAAAGTAGAATCCTTTCCAGTAAGATCAGGAGTGAAACAAGGCTGCCCACTATCACCATTACTATTCAATATTGTATTAGAAATATTAGTTTTGGCAATAAGAGTTGAGAAAGAGATTAAGGGAATTAGAGTAGATTATGAGGAAATCAAATTATCATTTTTTGCAGAAGAGAACTCTAGAGAATCAGCTAAAGATCTACTAGAAACAATTCACAACTTTAGCAAAGTTGCAGGATACAAAATAAATCCACAAAAATCATCAGCATTTTTATATATTGCCAACAAAGTCCAGCAGCAAGAGATATAAAAAGAAATTCTTGTGAATTTGTCCGTCAAGGGAAAGTCAGGAACTATATGAACACAACTACAAAACACTTTCCACACAAAAAAGTCAGATCTAATCAGTTAGAAAAATATCAAGTGCTCATGGGTAGGCCAAGAGAATATAATAAAAATGACAATACTAACTAAATTAATCTATTTATTTAGTGCCATACCAATCAAACTCCCAAGAAATTATTTTACAGATCTAGAAAAAAATAGTAACAAAATTCATCTGGAAGAACAAAAGGTCAAGAATTTCAAGGGAATTAATGAAAAAAATGCTAATGAAGGTGGCCTATCTATGCCAGACTAAAACTATATTATAAAGCAGCAGTCATCAAAACCATTTGGTATTGGTTAAGAAACATTGTAGCTGATCAATAGAATAGGTTAGGATAAGAGGACAAAATACTCAATAACGATAACAAATGCAAAGTTATCTTGTCCCAAAGTTCTTGGGACAAGAACTCACTATTTGACAAAAACTGCTGAAAAAATTGGGAACTAGTATGGAAAAAATTAGGGCTAACACCTTATATCTAATACCCATACCTAGCACCACATACCAAGAAAAGATCTAAATGGATTCATGATTTAGACATAGAGTAATATTATAAGCAAATTAGAAGAACATAGGATAGTTACCTCTCAGATCTATGGAGAAGGAAGGAATTTGTGTCCAAAGATGAACTGGAACTCATAATTGAACACCAAATAGATAATTTTGATTATGTTAAGTTTAAAAGTTTTTGACAAACAAAACTAATGTAGACAAGATCAGAAAGGAAGAAATAAATTGGGAAAGCATTTTTACATTTAAGGGTTCTGATAAAAGCCTCATTTATAAAATATATAGAAAATTGATTCAAATTTATAAGAATTCAAGCCATTCTTCAATTGATAAATGGTCAAAAGATATGAATAGACAATTTTCAGATGAAGAAATTGAAACTATTTGTAATCAGATGTAAAGGTGCTCCAAATCACTATTGATCAGAGAAATTCAAATTAAGACAACTCTGAGATACCACCACATAACTCTCAGATTAGCTATGAAGACAGGAAACGATAATGACATGTGTTGTAGATGTGGGAAAACTGGGATACTAATACATTGCTGGTGGAACTGTGAATGGATCCAGCCACTGTGGAGAGCAATTTTGAACTATGTTCAAAAAGTTATCAAACTGTGCATACCCTTTGACTCAGCAATGTTTCTATTGGGTCTATATCCCAAAGAGATCTTAAAGGAAGGAAAGGGACCTGCATGTGCAAGAATGTTTGTTGCAGCCCTTTTTGTAGTGGCTAGAAACTGGAAACTGGATGGATGCCCATCAACTGGAGAATGACTGAATAAGTTATGATATATGAATGTTATGGAATATTCTTGTTCTCTAAGAAATGACCAGCAGGATGGTTTTAAAGAGGCCTGGAG
Source organism: Sarcophilus harrisii (assembly GCF_902635505.1). Classification (NCBI taxonomy): domain Eukaryota; kingdom Metazoa; phylum Chordata; class Mammalia; order Dasyuromorphia; family Dasyuridae; genus Sarcophilus; species Sarcophilus harrisii. The sequence goes on along the minus strand of NC_045430.1, from coordinate 87,012,527 downwards.
GGACTTACATGAACTGATGCTAAGTAAAAATGAGCAGAAACAGGAGATCATTGTACACGGTAACATCAATATTATACAATGATCAATTCTGATGAATGTGGCTCTTTCCAATAATGAGATAATTGATGCTAGTTCTAAAATGATCTTGTGATGAAGAGAGACATCTACATCCAGAGAAAGGGCTGTGGGAATTAAATGTGGATCACAACAAACATTCTCACTCTTTTTGTTGTTGTTTGCTTGAATTTTGTTTTCCTACTCATTTACTTTCTTTTTTGATATGATTTCTCTTGTGCAGCAAGAGAATTGTATAAATATGTTTATACATATTGGATTTAGCATATATTTTAACATGTTTTACATATATTCCCTTGCTTGCCATCTAGAGAAGGGGTGGGAGGAGTAAAAGGAGAAAATCTGAAACACAAGAGTCAATGTGTCAAATTATTCATACATATGTTTAGAAAATAAAAAGCTTTATTTAAAAAAAAAACAAAAAGCTGCCCCCTCATATCCTTTGATCTTTTTCCAACTCTTTTTCTTATAAATTTAAATCAAATTCTTATATATCTTGTAAATGAGACATATATCTTGTAAATAAGAAACAGAATCATGCCACAAAGATTTTTTCCTTGTTTCCCTTCTATTTTAATTGTATAGATTTTGCTAGTTCAATACCTTTTATATTTTATATAATAAAATTTTCCATATTTTTTCTGTGATCCTTTTTATCCCTTGTTTTGTCACGAACTTTTCTGTTATCCATTGATCCAAAAGGAAATTTCTTCCTTGTTCCTCTAATTTGTTTGTGTTGTGACCTTTTAAATCTAAGTTTACATATAATTTCCAGGATATAGTCACCATTTCCCTTTAGAAGTTGACAAATCACAAGGCTCAAAGCATACTAAGTTTATTTCTAGGTCAATTGAACAGATAGAACTTACATCAGAGACCCTCAAGAATAATCTTACCACCAATGGGCAACTGCACTTCTAGAGCTAACTTGGGAAGGCTTTTGACTTTAGAATCTGAATGACTGTATTCAAATCTTGGTTTTGGCTCATATTACCTGTGTGACTTTGACTTTTATCACCAAAAAAATGAGAAAGTGGGACTTTTTGTTGTTCTTGTTGTGGTTGTTGTTTGGTCGATTCCAATTCTTCATGACCCCATTTGAGGTTTTCTTGGTAAAGATACTGGAGTGGTTTGCTGTTTTCTTCTCCAGCTTATTTTACAGACAAGGAAACTGAAGCAAATTGATTTAAAGGATTTCCCCAGTATCGGGGAGCTAGTAAGTGTCTGAGGCTGAACTGAACTCAGATCTTCCTGGCTTCACGCTGCGAGCTCTATCCATTGCATTCATTTGCCCTCGGGCTGGACTAGCTATTCTCTTCAAAGTTCTAAATCAAATTTCATATCTTACATAGTAATGGTTGCTGGTTGTTCTTTATGTTGAAACATTTTTGTCATCTTGCTTTGTTTAGCCCTCAGTACTTCTCAAAGCCTAGCTGATGGTGGTCATTCACATTGTTAGGGGACCTGCTCCCTTCTTCGGACACATCCCAGAATCTCTTTCTCTCAGTAATGGGAGTACAACTAAACTTGACTAGAACCTCTTAAAACTTAACTAGAGACCACAGTGTCTTCGTCTTTCTGAATTCTTTGCTTATCCTATTGATCTTATTCTCTTACTAGATAATAAACTAAAACTGAGAATCTAAAGAACTTACAAATTCTTTAGGAGTCAGTAGCTAGGATTGATCAAAAAGTGCATATTCTCTAGGACTAAAGGTTCAGAATGAAGAAAATGAAGATTTTGTCCTCAAAAATAGTCAGATCTACTTGGAATATGGTGTTCAATTACTCCCATAAAGATAAGGGAGGGAACTGGTAAATTGAAATAGTTACATAAGGAGGATAAGGGGTCTTAAAATCATTTAATATAAGAAATGGTTAATGAAGATGAGGATGTTTATCCAGTAGGGGGAATAATAACTATCTCTTCAAATATTTGAAGGGCTTTCATGTGGAAGAGGGATTAATCTTGTTTTTCTTGGCCTCAGAAAGCAGAATAAGGAGGAAAGGATGAAAGTTACAGATTTAAGGAAAGATGATTGAAAGAAAATTGTCTTAACAATTAGAACTGGGAGACTTTTTAACAAAGAGTGATCTTCCTATTATTTTAAGTCTTAAAGCAGTGATGGACTGATCACTTGTCAGGAACTTTGTAGAGGAAATTCTGTCCATGTATAACTTGATTTAGTTTATCACTAAGGACCATTCTAGCTTCAAGGTTTTATATTCTTCTGTTCCCAATAGTCATAAATGGAGAGACACAAGTGAGGGTGGGAAGATATCTCCCAGAGAGATGCCATCAGGGAGGATGTGATAATGTTGTCCCAAAGCAAAGAGATGGATCCAACTATCATCCTGTATTCTATCATGAACTTTCATCCCCACTTGAGGGCAGTTTTAATTTAGTTTAATTTAATTTAAATGCATCTTAGACATTTTTACTTCTGAAATTTGGAGAGCAGAGGGATTATTGGTGTCTTGGTAGAGACCACTGAAGCTCAAAAGCCCCCACATCTAAGACCTTCAACTCCTGGGCTACTTGTCCCAGGTATATTTATAGCAGGAAGTCTTGGGGACTCTCCTAGCTTAGGACATGAAACAATAGTTTCATCCATTTTAATCAACATTTGTTTGGAGCTAAAAAGGAAAAGACAATTGAAGACTTTTTGAAGCATTAGAAGTAAAAACTAGCATAGTCTCGGTTTTGAATTGCTCTCTATGTACAATGGGGAAGAGAGGAATTATTTTTTAATGGGAGAGTTTGAGGCTCAGGAAATACTTTCTTGTCCATGTTCTTGTCCATCTTCTGAGTGGGTGAATGATGGAATCTTTTTTTTTTTTTTTGACATGGAGTAGATCCTATATTTCCCTTTGCTGCAATCACTTTGGAATAGCAGGGAGTGGGGAATAGTCATCTGTGTTAATATTCCCACTACCAGTGTTAGCCTCTTCTTCAGGAATATCCCTTTCTTAATTCATCTACTCCACCCTATTGTACATAAGGTCCAAGCGAAATAAACTGGAAAAAGAAATAGACTGGAAGATTTGGAATTAGAAAAGAGCTTCTCAGCCACTTAGTCTGAACCCTGAATTTTACAGATGGAGAAATTAGGCCAAGATTAGAAATGAAAGTTGCTCAAAGTCAAACATCTAAGCCAAAGCCATAACTAGGGTAAAATAATCGGGCTTTAGTTTGAGTCGACAGCATTTAAAAGGGAGTACTTCTTTCTGTTCTCAGTTTTCTATTCCTGTCTGAATAACCTGCCCTCCTTTGTTATTGTGTTATTCTGCTCTTTTCTTCTTCTTGGGGTTGGGATATTTTGTATGCAGTGGGTGAGGTTCTACTATGGGAGGGGACCAAAACTGGACTCTTGAAAGTTCGAATTGTATTTCTTCCCTCAGTATAACCTACCATTGGGTGGTCACCAAAAAACTACCCCCTGACTTAGTAAAGGTAGAATCTTGGGCTTTCAGCTACCCAACCCATCCTTCCTCCTGCCACTTTTGTATTTCTTGTCCGAGGTTGTAGGTTCATGTAATCATTCCATTGATTCAAGCTTAAACCTTTGATAAATCCCTGCAGGTGCCCCAATCATCAGGTGCCCTGACTGACGATGAGTGGTGTCACGCTGATCTTGTCTAATTCACCTCTTGAGAAATTTCCTGTAATCTGAAGAATGAAAATATCAGCTGGCATTTGAATAGCATCCCTGAGGTTTATAAAGCATTTTTTACACATTATTTCATTTGCTCCTCAACAACCCTGGGAAGTTGGAGAATTTGAAGCCTACTGAGTTTCAGTGAGTTTATAGTATCAGACCCAGGATTTGAAAGGAGGTCTTTCCTAACTTTAAGGTTTGATACTCTTCCCACTGTACTGTTTCCTTTTTCTGTTTGGACTTTAAACCCACTCTCATAAGTTTCTGATGTACTACTCAGTTGGAGCAGATGTTTAAAAAGTAGCTTTCCAGAAAAAATGCTTAATACACTTTTAAGTTTAATAATTTACTATTAACATTTTTTCTATCACTTTCTTAAGTCTAGAAACCAACAAAATAATAAATCAAGACCTGATTTGTAGTGTTTTCCAATTTCCTAGATATTAATGCTCACACTGAAAACTTAATGATTGGTTTTCAAGACCCTCTCCCTGTAGACTTATTCACTGTCTTGACCGCTAGTTAATAAATTCTCTGACTCCCTCAATGGCTCCCTATGCAGTAACATATGCCTTGCTTTTGTCAACCTTAAATCTCTATAATGATGATGTTTGTTATTATTATTACTTCCAGGATCAAATATAAAAATCTTCTGCTTGTCTTCTACAGCCTTTTATAATCAGACTCCTTCCTATCTTTCCAGTCTTCTTATACTTCACTCCCCTCCATGTACCCTATATTGCAGTGATTCTGAACTTTTTGCTGTTGCTTATATAAGATGCTCCATTTCCACACTCCAGGAATTTTCTTTGGTTGTCCCTCACACTTGGGATTCTCTCCCTCCTCATTTTGACTCTTGATTTCCCTTTCTTCCTTCAAGTCCTAGCTAAAATCCATTTTAGTCTATTCATTCTAATCATTTAATCTATTTGACCCATTTTAGTCTATTCATGCATATTAAGCTATGGCCAAATTTCATCTCTTTGTTTAGGAGAGAATCTTTATTTCTCCTTCCCCATGGTTTCCCATTGTTTCCATCATAGCAAAATTTTCCTTCCTGTAGGCAAAAATCTGATCCAGAATATTTTCCTTTCTTGTTTTCCCTTCTTGAAAGATAAAATTATTACTAAAATAGTTAAGTAGGAGAGATGGGGAAGAAGAGGAGGAGGAGGAAGAAGGGGAAGAGGAGGAGAAAAAAAGTAAGAAGAAGAAGAAGAAAGAAAGAGAGAGAGAGAGAGAGAGAGAGAGAGAGAGAATATTGGAGATATCTAAAAATATTTCATTCCAATTATATAATATACTTGGTCTAAGTCTTTGATCTTTTTCTCAAACTCTTCGTGATCTATAATTTCAATTGATAGCACATTTCTTCTTTTCTTTAAGAAAAATTTGGTCTCCCTAACAACTTGACATGTGAAATTTTTTTCTACAAATCCTATCTCTTCTTCCTCAGAAAGGAGACCTGATCACAGATATTTTTATCACGTGATTGTGACAGAATAAAAAAAAAAACAACCCACAACATGTGTAATGGAAGCCACTGATCATGTTCTCTTATTCCCCATATAGTTTGTTAGCATTAAAACAAAACAAAACATCTATTTATTGGTTTTTGTACATCACCACTAAACACTAGGTCAGAACTTTTATTACAGATCTAGTTCATGTCATTTTTCATGTCATATATCATATCTTGACAACCTCAACCAATTGCCTTTCTTTTTTATCAACAACTTTATAGTATCAGATACTTTCTCTTCAGCCTTAAACCTGTATTTTTCATTAAGTTGCTTCACCACTGTCTAGCCTATCAATTTGCTCTACCCTCTGATGGTTCTACTTACCTTTTCTTAGTTATCTTGCCAAATACCTTCTCCTTTTCCTTCTCAGATTTTATTCCTTAATCCCCCCTAATTTTCCTTTATCTTATATTTCTTTCAATCTGAAAGTAGGGTTTGGACCATTATCTGAGTCTGGATATTATTCTTCAATTTTTTCTTTTGTCATTTTGATAGAAGATTGTAGCTAGCAGTTAGAAATTTGGAGATTATGAGCTTACACCTATTCTTCCCTTAATTCCTAGCTGTACTAGTGACCTACAGTTTAATATTTAGAAATATTTAAAAATAAGTCTCAAATAAAATTTGTATTGGAACAGTGAGCATCAGAAATTTTATATAGTAAATTAACTATACCAAATTACTTGCCTTCTCAAGAAGGAGAGAGAGGAAAGAGAAAAGATAATTTGGAACTCAAAAACTTTAAAAAGTGAATGTTGAAATCATTTTACATGTAATTTGTAAAATTTAAAATAAAAAAATTGTACAAAAGGTATTGAAGATGTAGTTTGCCCTATTTTTTAAAATGATGGAACAAAACCAAAAAAAAAATCAGGTGAATCTAGAGCTTTATAAAATAAGAAATTGCCAGTGGAGAATTTTATTCTCTACCATCAGGAATGGTAATTCTTGTAAAAGATCCCAAACTTGTTAACAAATCTTTTGAAGATGGTTAACTAATCAAGATGGCTTTAATCCTCCCCCTAGAAATTGATAAAGTAACCTTTAGTATAACCTTAAAAAATTTGTTTGATTTAATGATTGATAAGTGAGAATAAATGAGAGAGAACCAAACAATGTATTAAGAAATGAATATGCAGCCTAAGATAAACTATCACGAAAACACTCAATTCAGCAAAATTTTTATCTAAAATAATGATATATGAAAATTTAGCAACTTAACCTTTGAAAATAACACTTTTTTGGGGGGAATTCCTTAACTACTCAGATATGACTTGACAACTTACATTATTTGTTTGCACTTTTAAAATTTAATTTTATTCCTGTCTCTCTAGTTCTAAATTTGCCATATCATAATTTGGTAACGAATTTGCTCTGAGATAATATAATTCAAAAATAACATTGTTAACAGGTAAAAAGGCTTATATCAATAATGTAATGAGCACTGACATCTATCCATCACTACAATTTTTGTCTGAATATATTTGCATATCAGATTAAATGTATGAATACTGAGACTGGTTAATTGGGTGGTGTCAGATGTTAGAAATATCATTTTAATTTTGAAAAAAATTGCAAGCTGAGTACAAATAAGGCCTCAATTTCATTGAAGGATATATAATAGGATTTATTTTTTAAAAAATTAAAATTCCTCAATTTCACCATGTTTTGCCAAAATTCTCCTCCCTAAATTTAACCTGTAATCTACTTCATTAGGGCAATGCTCTTGAATCATCTGATCCCTATCATTCTTATTTTCTATCTAAATTTACTTTCTCTATTTTACTTCTTTTCTCACAAACTTTTACTTCTAGAATCATACCTATAATTGGTAATTTTTCATAATTAGCCAAAGGACAATATTCAGTGATTTAGGAAGTGGTTGTTATTTCAAGGAGAAATATCTGAGAATAAACTTGGAAGAAGTTACCACCACCTTAGAATGGTGGGGGGTAGTGATGGTGGAGGGAAACATGCCAAAGCTTATTCAGCTTCTTACAAAAATTGCCAAAAAAAAAAAGAAAAGAACAGAAAAATTATTGAATTTTTAGTAGCCAAAATATGAGGTTATATGTCACTATAATTCAAAGGGAACTATTAATTCAATATGAAAACAAAGAAGATTTCAATAGTTGCACTTCTTTCAAATATTTCTTTTATTTAATGAAAGAAATCTCCCAACATGAGATCTGCCCTTGTAATTTCTGTGTGCAGCAAGTGAAAAACACAGGGATTTGGTCCATCACTTTGCTGAAATCCTTATATATCAGTTGCATCTAGGAATGCGAAAGGAATCATAATACCTCTACTTCTGAGATAGTTAAAACTGTCACATGGACCACGAAAAGTCCAGATAGAACAATAAGTAAATCATGACATATTAACATCAGAAAAAAAAGGAGAGAATATCTGGAATAAAAGTATGATCTGCTGCTCAAATGTCACCAACATGCCAAAAAGGATGGGATTGGATTTAGATGTTAAGAAGTCATTGATGGTTTTCTGGGAAAGAATGATATGAAATGAAATGAAAAAATGAAATTGTATGAAAAATAAGAATATGAAAATAATATGATATAAAAAAGAAAATATGAAAATTTGTAGCAGAGTTAACTCCTCTAAGGAACTTGACAGCAAAGACTTAAAAGAATATCAAATGAAATCATGTTTAGTAAAACCAAAAGGAAGCAGTTTTTCCTTTTGTAAGTGCTTCTATAAGTTCCAGGATTATATAAGAAAATAGCTAAAAAAAATTTTAGACATTGAAGTTGGGTATATTCAAGTGAAGGTCTTAAACCAGCATAATCTTTGGTATTGGAACCTGAAGATACACGATCTTGTCCCTGGCTTGTTAGAATTCCAGAAAGGCGGATTCTTTTAGGTCACTCACTATGCAAGGAGATGGAGGCTGACTTGGACCCAGGAACTTCATACATGTGTTGTCAGAATTTTCCAAATTTTTCCAAAAAAACCCCTGAATTTTCCAGCATTCTTTCCAGCATTATGTTAGAGCGGATGGAGGAGAAAAACAAACAACTACACAAACCACTTGTGATAGGTAGAGGAATAACAAGGCAGTTTGTAGGTAATTTGTGCCTAAGGACTGTCCAGAAGGCCTGAAACTAGTGTGTTTTCTGACATAGTCATGGTGTACTGGGCTATCAAAGAGGGAGAGATAGATAAAAATGCCTCAGAGAAAACCAGTGAGGTTTCTAATACCCATTCTGGACCCAGTTGACTGGACTTCTTTTGAGTGCAAAAAGATAGAACGAGTTTGTGTGGCCAAGTCCAGGCTTCATATTGGACCACTAGGACATAGAGGCAGAATTTAGAAGTTTGTCCAGTGGATAATTCTGTCTCCAAGCCGCTGGGCTTGTCCCATGCCAAGACTGTATAAGAGGGTTGGAGGCAGCATATCAGGATACAACCAGTGAATGAAGAACTATATCAAGTTTCTCTTGTGCAGCAAGAGAATTGTATAAATATGTTTATACATATTGGATTTAACATATATTTTAACATATTTAACGTATAGTGAATTGCTTGCCATCTAGGGGAGGAGGTAGGGGGAAGGAGGAGAAAATTTGGAACACATGGCTATGTAAGGGTCAATGTTGTCAAATTATCCGTATATATGTTTTGAAAATAAAAAGCTTTATTTAAAAAAACATATCAAGGCAATATCCCTGAATATAATTAACAAAGATGGAGGGAAAATTAGGAAAAGAACTGACAGTGTACAAAAAAAAAAAAAAAAAAAAAAAAAAAAAGGGAAACAGATGGAGGGAAGAGGGAATGAGTAAACCTTACTCTCATCAGAATTGGTTCAAAGAGGAAATAACATATACACTCAATATGGATATAGAAATCTGCAAGAAAGTAGGAGGAAAAGGGATATGGGAATGAGGGAGGATGATAGAAGAGAGAGCATTTTGTTGGAGGGAGTGGTCAGTAAGCAAGACACTTTTGAGAAGGGATAGGTTAAAAGCTAGATCTAGAGAATAGAATAAATTGGGGTAAATACAGTTAATAATAGTAATTATAAAAAGAATTTTGAAGCAAATTTCTCTAAGGCCTCATTTTTCACACATAAAGGGAACTGAGTCAAATTTATAAAACAGAAGAGCCATGACCCAATTGATAAATGATCAGAAAAGATATAGTGTGCCTAAAGGGCTGTAAAATCATGCATATCCTTTGATTTAACAACACCACTATTAGGCTTGAATTTCCAAAGAGATATATAAAAAAGGAAACATCTATATATACAACAATATTTATAGCAGCTCTCTTCTTAGGACAAAAAAATCCCCACCAATTGGAGAATGACTGAATGAATTGTGATATATGATTATGATGGACTATTATTGTTCTATGAGAAATGATGAGCATGATGCTCTCAGGAAAATCTGGACAGTATTCTATGAACCCAAGAAAAGTGAAATGTATTTTGTATAAAGTAATAGCAACATTCTGGGATGATCAGCTATGAATGACTTCACTATTCCCCACAATACGATGATCCATGACTATTCTAAAGGACTTATGATGAAAAATTCTAATCATACCAAGAGAAAGAACCAAATGGTCTGAATACAGACTTGCTTCTCATGGGTGGCCAAAAAGGTTCTATATTGTTCCACATCATGGATCAGGTCCTTCTGTTAACAGAGCTCCCCTTTCTTGAGCTGGTCCTAGCAATAGTTTTCAGAAAAGACTGATCATGTCATCATGGGATGGTTCCATTTGAATTTCATCTAAAACCTTCCATATGTATTGTCTTCCTCATTACATGAGTTGCTTGAAAGTAGGGAGTACTTGACATTTTTACTTGTATCTCCACTGCTTAGCATGGGGTTTTACACATAATAAATGCTTAGTAAATATTTTTCCTCAATCATTTATTTTTTAAAGATCTCATGTTTGTCAAATACCATGCTAAGCAAAGGGGACATAAAAGAAAAACAGTCTGTGCCCTCAAGGAGCTCACATTTTAATAGGAAGACAGTAAATATATCAGAACATATAAAATAGATAAAGAGTAGATGACATAGCTTTTGGGGAAAAACATTAGCAGCTGGAAGGGGATGATATTGGCAAAGGTCTTCTTGCAAGAGGTAGACTATTGAGCTGTAACTTAAAGAAATCCAAGGACTTTAGGAGGGAAATCATTCAATCATGCATCAGCCAGTTTTAAAAAATACAAAAACAGGAGATTAAAGTATTATGGCAAATAAGTAAGAATGGCAAATAAATTAATATTGTTTGACCAAGGAATATGTGAAGTGGAGCGATATATTAAAAGATTAGAAAGATAGGAAGAGCCAGGTTTTGCAAACGTTTGAGTGTCAACCAAGTCTTTTCATATGTTTTTAAATTCTTTATCTTTAGAAAATCTTGGGTTTGAAGCCCAGCACTACTATTTATTACTTGCATGAGCTGGCAAATCATTTCTTGATTCTAAACTTCAGTTTTGTATTCTGTAAAATACAAGTGTTGGATGAGGTGAACTCTAAAGTAGCTTATTATAAATAATATTATCTGAATAGGTTAAGGGAACTACTATAATGTACCCTTTATCTAAAAGTATCCAAAGAAAGAAATTCCCAGTGCATTTCTCCCTTAACCCAACCTTTTCAACACTACCAGTTTTTAAGGTTGACTGAGGGCCTTGACACTGGATAGGCCTCTTACTAGTGTGTTCTTGGACTCTAGGTAGTTTTCCTGCTCCTTAAAGAGGGCCTTCTTTAATCCCTTAAAGCTGCAAGAAGTTTCTTTTCTGGGAATGCCTTGAAGGCCAATTTCTTAATCTAAATGACTTGAGCAAACAAGGATGTTTCTTGTTATGTTGATTTGTGAAGGTTGTGTAGAAGTATAGGAGCAAAGTAGCTAGCAAAGTACATAGACAAAATGACTTACTTTCCCCTTCTGAAAGGTGAGATGCACCTGGAGATAATTTGGTATGGAAAGGTACCAATCTCTGTCTTCATTCCTGGTCCTGTAGAGTTCTTATAGAGATAATGAGGGCAAAACCAATACTGTGAGTGGGAAGCTGTTAAATTTTTAAAAACTAAGTCATCCTCTTTCTCCTTCCCTTCCTCCATCTCTCCTTTTCTCCTTTCCCCCCTTTCCTTTCTTTTTCTTCTTCCTTTTCTCCTACACTCTCCATTCCTTCCTTTGTTCATTCCCTTTTTCCTTCCTCTATTACTCTCTTCCTCCATCCCTCCTGCTTTCTTTCCTTTCTTTTTTCCTTCCTTCCTTCTTTTAAAAAGAAGGTTCATTTATGGTCAAAGAACTGAAAAAAGGTATCATGACACAAATTATAACATTGACTTCTGACTGAGATAGCTGATTGATCATATAGTTCCTACATATTCACTTTGGCAAAAACTTAAAATTCACATCAGACCAACTAATGATCAAGAAATCCAATGAGAAACTACAGTAGCTTCCCCCTCCCCCTGCACAGTATTGCACAAAATGCCATTTAGAAGTCCCCTGGCAATAGGAGAGGGACTTCCCAGAAAAGCTAGCAACAGTGTAATCAAACAAGCGGGCTACCTTTCAGCAATCCCTGATATGGACCAAGGCTGTAGGGATCTTTTTCTGGAAGTAGAAAGGCCAGAAATTTCACTGAGAAAGGAAGGGAGGTGAGAAAGCTCTTGGGTGCTCAGAAAGCTCAGAATGAACAGGATATGGGGAGTGGCAAAAATAGAATCATGGCAAAGCTCAGACCAAGGTAGTTTAGGATGGTTCCAGTACTCCATCCTAAGAAGTTATAGAAGATCCTGAAGATTTAATATTCTGAATGCCAAAGAAGTAGGAAAGATGAATCATGGAGTTAGAAATTAGTGCGAGAGTCCAATGGCTGTAAACAACATGAAAGATGGCTGACCAAACCACTGCAAAGCAGGAGGCAGAACCTGGTTCTGGCACCAAACCCAGACTAAGGAACTAAAGCTGAGGAGGGGAGGAAATCAAAGAAGACACTGAAGAGTATACAAAATTTTTGCAAATCTAAAGATTCTCAAAAGAAAGAGAAATTCTGCAACAAGTTCAAAGAAACAAAAAGGATTTTCTACAAAGATACATGAATGACTAAAATAAATGAAACAATAGATTACAAAAGATGAAATAAAGGCTCTTGAGAAAAGAATTGGAAGAATAAGTAGTTTAGAGGAGGAAATAGTAAATTTTATCTAAGAAATGGCATCTCTGAAACTAAAATAGACAAACAGAAATCAATGACTGCATGGTAAAAAACATTAGAACCAGACCCAAAAGATAGACAAAATAGAAGAAAAGGTAAAATATCTCATATAAAAACAATTGATCTGGAAAACAAGTTAGAGAGAGGTAATTTGAAAAACATGGGATTTCCTGAAAAACATAATTAAGAAAAAAAGTCCAGACCTTTGTTTTGAGAAATTATAATTGAAAATTGTTTATATCTATTAGAACTAGAAGATAAAGTAAAGATAGAAAGAATTCACCCATTATCTGAAAGAAACCCCAAAAGGAAAAAAGTCTGCTTTTCATCTTCAGAAAAGCTTGGATTTGAAGCCCAACACATGGTCAAAACAACTCATGGTCAAAAGCCAGAGGTCCCTCTTCAAAGAACAAAAATCCAGAAATAAGTATCTCAAGTATAAACAATTCAGAATCAGTATCTCCCCAAACCTGGCAACTTTCAATATAAATAATAAGAGATCTTGGGATAGTGCTGTCTTCTATTAAGCCAGACTTTAAAGACATTTGTAAAAATATGTAAAAACATTTTTCTTACTATTTTTGTTATTTTCATAAAAATATGTCATTTATGTTAATACACAGTGGATTGCTATTCTTATTTTTAAATGAATAAATAAATTTTAAATGATCAGTTTTAACTTCTAATATGGTAAATATTAATAGATACAACCCACATAAACAAAAGCTCTTTAAAGTCTTTGATGTTTGAGGATCCTAAGCCCAAAAAAGTTTAAGAACTGCTGTTCTAAATATCTGCTCAGCACCACTTTTCCCCTGCTTGATGCTCTTTGAAGGTCTCAGCAAAGAGCCAGACCATCATTTTCCTTTGCAGCTCTGGAGTCAAAGATTTTGCTTTCTCTGTAACTATACAGAAGATGGCATCAGTCACTACTCATCATTGCCTTTTCTTTCAGGGTTTCTTCCTGTTATAGAAATAATTCTTTTTAAGTGAAGACCAGTCTTATAGCAATGAGGAATCTTGGAAAAACTCCTAATGTTGGTTAGGGATATTTGGCCTTCTTATTTTTAGCTCTAAGACAGTAACAATTAAAAGGCCCTATGCTGGATGTTGATTTTATAATTTCCTGCCCTCTAAACTCATGGAAGAACACCAGTGGTCTGCTCTACTCTTTGCATCTTTAAAACTCATCATCTCCTCAGGACAAACCTAGTATCAGCATTTGAAATGAATCTTGAGGCTTGATAGACTGCCTTGATTGAGGGTTCTATCCCCAATTGTCCCTTCACATGCCTCAGATCCCTCCAAATCCAATAAATAACAATGTTCCCTTTAGGTAGGTACTGACTGTACTATTCAGAGATGTGGAATTGATGGGATTAAGTGGAGGAAGTGCAAAGGCACTTTGTCATAACTTTGCACTAGAGAAAGAAAAGTTTCAATTTCTGCTACATGCTCTCCCAATTAAAAAAAAAATCAAAGTCCCTGTAAATCATACTAGATCCACAGCATAATAATATAATAATATTTATATTGTACTTTAAAGTTTGCAAAGTGCTTTACAAACATTATTTCCTTTTATCCTCACAAAAAATCTTGGGATTATTATTATTATTATTAATTATGTGTGGTTGTTCTCTCTGTAATTGTTTGCTGACTTGCTTCAGTGCAAACTGGGTACTCTAGTGTTAAATACTTATTAATCATTACTTTCTTGAACATCTGTCAATTTAGCCACTTACCAGGTAGTCACCAGACATTTCTGCTCTGACTTGCTATCTGTTCTAGGTCACTTAGAGCTATCCTATGTTGTATGTGTTTTGAAGTGTGTTCTTGTTCAGGTAGTCATTGGGCTAAGTTCCTTCCCAACAATGACACTGTAATTTTGAAGACTTTATCCTTTTACCATTTCTGGTGATGGCATAGTCCTCAAGAATCCTGATCGGATCTGAGAGTTCTAGCATCATAAAGCAGCAAGTTTAGATGCTATAAATATTTTTTGTACACATGGGACCTTTTCCTTTGGCCTTGATCCCTTTGTGGTACATGCCTATTAATAGTTTCACTGAGTCAAAGTTTATGCACAGTTTAACAATGTTGAGTTATAATTTAGGGTATAATTTCAAATTGCTTTACAGAGTAATTTGATCAATTCATACCCACAGCCCTTCCACCAGTTTCATTATCTTTATTTTTCATCTTTGTCAGTCTGATGGATGTGAATGTTAACATCACAGCTGTTTTAATTTGCTTTTCTCCCTATGGTTTTCATGTGGTTGTTGATATATCCTGGTTTTTTTCTTGCCTCTTTCCCTTTTCTTTAACCATTTTTTATATGAGAAAATTGCTTTTAGTCTTAAACGATTTGAAATTCTACAAAAAGCCAAAATTACATGTAATAGAAAAACCTTTCCCATAAGATTAGAGTTAAAGGATGGATGTCTTCTGTAGCCTTTAATTTGATAGGAATAGGGACAAGAACTGGGATTTTATGGATATAAAAGAATTCCTAGATGAAGAAATTCTCTTTACCGATGTAGGGCATTACCTTCTCTGTAACTTACAGACTTTAGAGAATTATCTAGAGTATTGAGAGTATAAGTGACTTGTTCAGGATCACTTGATTTCCCCTGACCAGGAAGAGGGTCTTTAATTTACCTGACAGCTTTTTTTCCTTTTCCTCCTCCACAGGGAAGAGAGTTCAATCCCTTCTTTCCCCACTTACAGCTATGTTTCATTGTTACTTAATATACATTTACTGGTTTTGTCCTATTTGCAATTGCTATTAGAGTTTATTATTTGATAATGATTTTAATCTAAGCCTACAAGCAAATAATTTGAGATTAAGAAATATAAAGCTAACCAAATAGGGGGAGAGATTTTTTCTAGTTCAGGCTGGGCTTTAGGATTAACAATCAGTTAGAGAGAAGATTTCTGCAAACTTTCTGAGCCTATTCATAATCCAGACTGCTTTTGAATCCTAAGGGGAATTTAATGAGGAAATGAGCTAGCAAGTGAGAAGTAAGGATTGGTGTGTTGTTTCAAATAATCATACCTTGCACCCAAATTCCAGTGAAAAGCCACAATTGGCTACATAGATAATTGATGCATATAATTTATTACCCTGTTTATATTATAAGCTCCTTGAGAACAGAGACATATTTTACTGGTGTTTGTAGGTTCCCAAATTAGCCAACAAGCAGTTCTTAAGCACTCACTATATGTCAGTCAATGTATGCTACACATAACTTCTTAGCCTCTTAAAATTTGACTTCTGACTTCAAATGAAACTGCTTTCTGCAAATTACCAAGTGGTCTTGTCATTGTCAGATTCAATGATATTTTCTAAGATGTCATCCTGCTTGGCCCTTCTATAGCAATTGGCACTGCTGACCAGTCTCTATTCCTGGATATTTTCTAACTTTTTTGAGTTTTCATGATATTGTGGCTTTTTTTCTTGCTTCTCCTTTGAATTGTCTGAGTGCATCTTCTTAATTTGCTAAATCATTATTTATATCTTACAGTCTGAAAGTGGGTGAGGTTCTGTCCTGAGATCTCTTACCCCGCTACCTGGGCTCTCCTCAGCAATCTTATCAGCTCACATAGGTTTGATTATAATCTCTATGCATTTGGCTTTTCCAGATAAGAGGCTGTTCTCATATGACAGAGAACCCCAATTACTCTATGAGCTCCAGTTATATATAACCAACTGCTTAACATTTATTTAAAATTAGAATTTCTTGTAGACAGTTTAAACTAGGGTGCATTATCTTTCCTTCCAAACTTAACTTTTTCTCTGCAGGGCACAGCCATCTTTCCAATCATCCAAGCAGCTAGATTGTGCAATGCATACGGTATTAGGTCTACATTCAGGAAGACCTGAGTTCAAGTCTACCCTTGCACATTTGCTGCTATATGACCGTGGGCAAATCATTTGATTTATTTTTTAAATCAATTTCCTTATCTGTAAAATTAGAATAATAATAGTACCTATTTTTCAGGATGATTGTGAAGATCAAATGAGATAATAATTAAAAAGCACTTAGCATAGTGCCTGGTAATTTAGGTCTGAGTTAGACCAGAGGGCTCTGAAGTTCCTTCCAATTCTGTGATTCTTTGTGCAGTTAAGTTGGGATGGAGGCTTTTCTAATGACAAGCCTTAAGTGCTAGAGAATCATGATATTTCCTTTGTTTGTGATACCTTTTGATTTCCAAAGTATTTTATTCAAAAAATTATAAGAGAGCAAAGTGTGAAGTGTTATTTCACAAACAAATAAGGTAGGGCTTAGAAAGCTAGAGTGATTTGCCTACAGTAGCAAGTATATAAGGGAGAGAGCAAAAATCTGAATCAGTCTTCTAAACTCTTAAGGCAGGACATCCATCAAATTTGTCATTTTGTATGTCAAGAGAAAAGTTGTCTGTACTGAAAGAAGAGGGAAGAAATCCTACTGAACAATTCAAAGACTGGTCTGGTTCAAGTGCTCAATTTGCTTGATAATCATTCTATTCTATTTCATTGTTCTATTCCATTTAATTCCATTCCATTCTCTATATTGCTTCCCATTTCATTCTGTTCCATTCCTTTATTTTCCATTCTGTTCCATTCCATTCCTTCATTCCTTTCCCCATCTCTTCCCTCATTCCTTCCTTTCTCTCATTTCTTCCTACCTCTTTCCTCATCCATTCCCTTCCCTCATGCCTTTCCTTATGTCTTGCCTTGCATCTCCTTATGAAATAATGAAATCCTTCTCTTTCATTGAATGACCATCCCTGCCTTGATGTAGTATCCTTAATTTTGCCAGGTAAGTGATCCATATATAGTTTTAGCTCCTTTGCCTACCAGAATATCATATTCTATAACTTTCAGTCTTTTAATGTTGTAGCTGCTAAGTCCTAAGGGATCTTGATTGCAGCTCTCCATTATCTGAATTGTTTCTTTCTGGTCACCTGCAGTATTTTTTCCCCTTGACCCGATAATTTTGAAATTTAACTATAATGTTCCTGGGAGTTTTTATTTTGTGATCTCTTTCCTGAAGTGATCAGTGTGTTCTTTCAATGCCTATTTTGCCCTCTGTTTTCAGAATGTCAGGGCAGTTTTCCTTAACAATTTCCTGAAAGAAGGAAAGGAACCCACATGTGCAAAAATATTTGTGGCAGCCCTTTTCCAGTGGCAAGAAACTGGAAACTGAGTTGGAGAATGGCTGATTAAGTTGTGGTATGTAAATGTTATGGAATATTATTGTTCTACAAGAAATGAACAGGAGGATTATTTTAGAAAGGCCTGGAGAGACTTGAATGAACTGATGCCAAGTGAAATGAGCAGAACCAAGAGATCATTGTACATGGCAACATCAATATTAGACAACAATCAGTTATGATGAACATGACTCTTTCCAAGAGTGAGATGACCGATGCCAGTTCCAATGATTTTGTGATGAAGAGAGCCATCTACACCCAGAGAGAGGACTGTGGGAACTAAATATGAATCACAACATAACATTCTCACTCTTTTTGTTGTTGTTTACTTGCATTTTTTTTTTTACTCATTTACTTTCCTTTTTGATCTGATTTTTCTTGTGCAGCAAGATAATTGTATAAATGTTTACACATATTGGATTTAACCTATATTTTAACATGTATAACATATATTGGATTGCTTGCCATCTAGGGGAAGGAGTGGAGGGAAGCAGGGGAAAATCTGAAACACAAGGTTATGCAAGGGTCAATGGTGAAAAATTATCTGTGCATATGTTTTGAAAATAAAAAACTTTAAAAATAAACATAAATTTAAAAAGATAATTTTCTGAAAGATACTGTCCAGATTCTCTTTTTGATTATCTTTCAGGTACTCCAATAATTCTGATACTGTCTCTTCTTGACCTATTTTCTAGATAAGTTATTTTTTCCATGAGGTATTTTACACCTATTTTTTCATACTTTTGAATTTCTTTGATTCTTGATGACTCATAAAGTCATGAGCTTCCATTTGCAAAATTCTAACTTTTAAGGAGTCATTTTCCTAAATTAGCTTATATATTTTCTCTTCTATCTGACCAATTGTACTTTTTAAGGAGTTTTCTTCAGTAGATTTTTGTGACTCTTTTTCCATTTGAACAATTCTACTTTTTAAAGCAATTGTTTCTTTTTTCCAAGCTGTTGACTTTTTTCATAATTCTTTTGCATCATTTATTTGTTTTCCCATTTTTTCTTCTATCATTCTTATATGATTGTTAAGCTTCTTTTTGTGCTCTTCCATGAGTTCTTTCTGGGCGTGAGACAACTTCCTGTTTTTCTTTGGGGTTTTTCCCATGGGTGTTTTGATATTGTGGTCCTCTTGAGTTTGGGTCTTGATCTTCCATGTCACTTCTCTTTAACTTTAAGATTATTTTTTGTTGTTTTTTTGCTCACCTTTTTTTTTTCTTTTCTTTTAAATTTGATATCTATTCCCAGGGCACTGAAGGCTTCTTGTGCCAGGGGCTCTAGACCCTAACTGTCTACCTGGTGATGTACTAATGTTGTCCTGAGACACACAGGAACCCTTATTAGGTTTAGGCACACAGGATTAGATAATCCTGCACTGAGGGGGTGGAATGGGGAGGGTGGCTGGAACTGCTGGAGGCCATAGGAGTCTGGCAGCCTACCTGGTGCTGAGTTGGAATCCTAGTGTTGGTGTTTGATGTGTGGGATATTTCTGCATTTCCCAGGGAATACATTGAAATAAATGATGGTCTAGAAACTGGCAGCTACTTGTTTTCCAGAGATGAGAGGTTGCCTGTTTGCCTGGATCTATGTTGAAGCCTGTGATTGTTCCTAGAGCTAAAGCCTCCTGGCACCCCTTGCTATGCTGAGACATGTGGAGAGTTCTGGTATTGGCATTTGCTTGCTCTGCCATACTGGATCTTAGGATCTACTGCAGGTTTGCTGAGGTAGGGCTTGCTGCTAGCTTCCTGGGACACTTCTGTCCTGGACTGCACTCCTTTTTTTTACCTGAGTGACACAGTCTGCCAATCTTCCAAATTTCTTTGTTTTACCCTATCTTTTTTGCTGCTTCTGCTATCAAAAATTTGTTATGGTTGTTTGGAGGTGAATAAGGGAGCATTATAGCAATTTGCTGCTTACTCCACCATCTTGGCTCCCAGAATGTGTCCTTTTGTTAAGCGTTTTTAATCTGTCATTTCATTTGATCTTCACTTCAGTTCTTTGAGGTAGATATTATTATTCCAATTCTATATTCAATTCTAGAGTAGGGAACTGAGAATGAGAGAGGTTAAATGACTTGCCTTAGATTACATATCTAGTAAATGTTTGAGTCAAAATTCCAAATTATGTATTCCTAAATCCAACGATAAATACTCTCTACTCATTTGTCACCTAGTTGCCTCATTCACTTAGGGCAAGTACAATGACAAGGAATTCGCTTACCTCCCAGGAAGAATCTAAAACACAAGGAGGATTTTCTGGAATGATGGAAAATTGCCCTGACAATAGCCCCCAATTCAGACTCCTTCTTGGGAGAGCTCTAATAAGCCATTTGAGCACTTTTTGTTTCTGTATTTGTTCATAGACTCCTGCATGTGCTTAATCTCTGAAAAACGATATAAATGCTATTGCATATGGAATATTGTGCAATAAACATGTCTGGGGGGGGGACTTGGGGAAAACTAAATGTGAACTATACTTAAGATATTTTCCTTAATTAACTCCAAATGTGTGTATAGTAGGATGGGGCAAAGAGACAAAAGAAAAGCTAAAATTTTTAGGGGCTCATCCCCCAGGATCAACCATAGTCCATAAAAACTCATTCTCACTCTGAGTCACATGAGTCTTGAAAAGTAGGCTAGAACAAATGATAATATGCTGGATTCAAGAAACATGGAAAAATTTGAATGAACTGATGCAGAAAATGCAACCAATGTGACACTCCAATTTATTTAGTCAATCAACAAACATTTATTAAGTGTCCATTATGTGTCAGACACTGTTCTAAGTACCAATTGTATAAAGAAAGTTAAAAGGCAGTCCCTGCTTTTAAAGAACTCAATGTCTAATGGGGAAGGCAGGTGACATGCAAACAGGATATATACAGGATAAATTTTAAGTTATTGATTGAGGGAAAGTCTTAGGAATGAGGGGGATAAGGAAAGGCTTTTTGTTGGGATTTTATCAGTGACCTGAAGGAAACTAGGAGGCAGCTGTGAAAAGAGTGAGGTTTCCAAGCCAAAAAAAAAGGGATATGTTGTTCCTTTCGTCATCTTCACTTTCTGGCTTCCCCACACTTCTTTAAGGCAGCTCAAATCTCATTCCACCTTTTTGCAATATGCTTTTTATAGTTCCCCTCTTCATTTCCTGTCAGACTGTACTTTCTGGACTCTTCTATCATGCCTCAGAAACCTCTTCATCTTGGAAAATCACTTCAGCCTTGAAATTCACCTCAGCAACTAGGATTTTTATTTCTAAATGAATGACTCTTCCTGGAAGTTACCCAACCCAGTCTTCCCTTAATTTCTCACCAAACTGCACTCCAATGGGCTTCTCCATAATGCACTTCCCCCTACCTTCTCCTCTCCTTCCTTTTGTATATTGTCTTCTTCACTGAAATATGAGTTTCTTGAGGGCAGGGATTGAATTTGTTTCCAATTGCATTTGTATTTCAAAGCTTAATATAGTATCTAGCACACAGTAAATACTTAATAAATAATTGCTGACTCAATAATTTTTTTTGTCTAAAAGTGATGGAGCTTATTTGAATACAAATGAACATTTGAATACATTTGAATACAAATAAAATAGTTTTGCTACTAACTTGTTAAATTTTCTTCTTTAAAACACCTCTCCCATTCCTATATGTTGTTTTATCATACAAGCATCTTTCTTCTTTGTGTAATTGGGGTTCAGTGATTTTGTTTGCTTGGAAAACCATGGAATTATATAATCTCAGCCCTTCCCCTCTTTTAGAAATTGGGGAAAAGCAGATAACTTCTGGGGGGCGGGGATTAGGTGTGTGTGTGTGGGGAAAAGAAGCTACAGCTGCTCTCTTTTCCCCAACACAGGCTTCAACTGGGCAACAGGAAGCTAGGCTCAAAAACAAGAGGAAGATATAGCTTTAAATCATTTTGCTCTTTGTATCCAGGTAGATAATAGAGAAGAGATTGTAGTTGAGTGAGGGGAGCCACCAGGAGCCTCTGAAGAATGGCATCATTAATGAAATTTCTACTCCCTTCCTCTCCTCCCCCTCCAGTTTTTTTTCTTGCTTTGTATCTCTAGAACTAAGCCAGTATATTTCACTAGAAATTTCTTTTAAAATATATTTGCTTTTATGGCTTTATGTTTTTTAGCTAGACTATATTCATTGTGCTGTTTGTGAATGCTTAGGGAAAAAGCAAAATTGGCCAAGCAAGAAACTGGTCAGTTCTGCATACACAGAAGGAACCTAAGAAATCAAAAATATAATCATTGAAGCATATTATTAAACTCTCTAAACGCAAATATCACAATGAATATGGAAATTCAGGAGACAAGAGTTGCCTCTCTTTTGCTTTTACCAGGATTCATTTAGAAAAACCCTTCCTCTAAGCTGATGACTAAAGAGAACTTAAAGATGAAAAAAGGAGAGGAGAAGAGATCCTGCTGAGCTTGGGGTAGGGGGCCTTCAAGAGGGAGTAGAGAATCTCTGCTAAACTAAAGACCTCCAACCATGAGCCATCCATTAATTCATATATTGAAATAGTTATTTGTTTGTGATTGTTCATAATAAAAAAAATTATTTATTTTAAAGTAGGTTAGAGCCAGACCCTAGAGGTCTATAGTGAGGATTTTGTTCATTTTCTCAAGTCAATAAGTAGTTACTAAATTTAAATATTTTTTCTAAACCTTGATCCATCTGCTGCATTTGACATTGTTAAGCTCCTTAATATCAGGGACTGTCTTTGGCATTTTTGAAAATGATCCCCAGCACTTATCACAGTGTCTGACATACAGTAGGTACTTAATAAGTGGTTTTTTTTTTTTGGTAATAGCATTTTATTTACAAGTTATATGCATGGGTAATTTTATAGCATTGACAATTGCCAAACCTTTTGTTCCAATTTTTCCTCTCCTTCCCCCCTACACCTTCCCCTAGATATCAGGATGACCAATACATGTTAAATATATTAAAGTATAAATTAAATACAAAATAAGTATACATGACCAAACCGTTATTTTGTTGTACAAAAAGAATCGGACTCTGAAATACTGCACAATTAGCCTATGAAGGAAATACAAAATGCAGGCAGGCAAAAATATAGGGATTGGGAATTAAGTGTAATGGTTCTTCCATCTCCCAGAGTTCTTTCGCTGGGTGTAGCTGGTTCAGTTCATTACTGCTCCATTGGAACTGATTTGGTTCCACTCATTGCTAAAGATGGCCAGGTCCATCAGAATTGATCATCATATAGTATTGTTGTTGAAGTATATAATGATCTCCTGGCCCTGCTCTTAATAAGTGTTTTTTGATTTTAAAGCTTTTCTAGACAATTGGGGTAACAATAATAGATAAAGTGTCTTCTCTGTGTTAGGCACTATCTAGAAAATGGAAACAAAAATACAATAAAATGAAACAATCTCTAGTCTCAAGATTAATTCTACTAAGAGAAATTATCTATTGACATCCATAAATACATTATATATATATATATATATATATATGTATACACACACACACATATATATATATGTGGGTATATACATACACATATATATATATGTATGTATATACCCACACACAAAGAATAGATACAAAATTTATGTAAAGGATAATATATATAGCCACTAGGTGGTGCAAGTGGATAGAGTGCCAGGCTTTGTGAGTTCAAATCCTGCCTCAGACATATACTAGCTGTGTGACCCCAGGAAAATCACTTCAAGCTGTTTATTTCAGTTTCTTCTTCTGTAAAATGAACTAGAGAAGGAAATGACAAACCACTCAGTATTCTTGCCAAGAAAACATCAAATAAAATCATAAAAAGAGGGACATGACTAATTAAAATAAAGAACAACAAAATGGCAAATCTTGTTACTGCATAGCAATTATTCTACTGTCCCCTGGTTCAAAGCACCATAGAAGTAGAGCTAATGGGGGGTTTAGAAGCTATTTAGTTCAACTCCTTCATTTCACAGATGAGAAAACTGAGGCACATTGAGGTATACTTTAGCCCATTTATGTAGATTTGCCCACTATTATCCAGTTAATGTGTCTAAAATAGGATTTTAACCCAAATCTTCCTAAATCCAAATCCACTTATCCATGCTGCATCTCCTTCCTCATATTCTCCTCAGAATCTTTTCCACACTATCTTCTTTCTCTTCAAGCCTTCTTTAACAAGGGCTGAAATTTTCCACAAAGTCATAGATTTGCAGAATCTTAGAATATGAGAAGCATGATGCATCAACAATCATTTAAATCCAATCCTTAGTTGGCCCCAAATGCCTTCTACATGTATATATATCATAGAAGCAATCAGCTTCTTGAAGATGTCCAGTGAGGAAGAACAGTATCTCTTTAGGCAACCTTTCTATTTTGCATAGCCCTAATTATTAATAAGTTTTTCTTTACATCAAGACTAAATCTTTCTCCCTGCAACTACTATTTACTGCTTTTGGTTCTCTTAGGCCAAGCAGAAGAAATCTAATACATTTTCCACAAGACCATTTCAGGGGTGGCTAGAGGGTGTAGTGAATAGAGCATTAGCCCTGAAGTCAAGAGGACCTGAGTTCAAATCTGCTCTCAGACACTTAACACTTCCTAGCTGTGTGACCCTGAGCAAGTCACTTAACCACAATTGCCTCAGCAAAAAAACAAACAAACAAAAAACCATTTCAAATATCTGAAGGCAATTTTGTAATGTTCTTTCTAAGTCTTCTCTTCTCAATTCCAATTGTTCCCTGTACTTTTAAATAATCTTCAGTATGGTATGTTCTTCAGTTCTCTCTGTTTGTCCTCTTCTGAACATGTGATAGCTTTTCTCTGTCTTTCTTAAAATATATCTAGAATTGAACTCAGTGCTTCATATCTTAATTAGGACAGCATGTAATAGAACTAGACACCATGTTTCTTATGATGTGGCAAAGGATGGCATTAATTTTTTGACTTCCATGTTACAATGTTGACTTTTATTGGGGTTTTGGTATGCTGGAACCACCATATTTCCCCAAGAATAGTTAACTAATCACTTTTCTTCCATCTTGAACAACTGAAGATTATTTCAAGAGCTTCCATTATATTCCAATTATATTATTACCTGTCATTTTTTTCCTGTTCATCTATTGTTTTAGCCTGTCAAGATAATTTGAGTTCTGGATTCTCAGCCTACATTTTAGCTATTTCTCCAAGCTTCAAGTCATCTGATAATTTGATAAGCATGCTACTTCTCCTTTCATTCAAGTAGCTAATAAAAAAATGGTGAATAGAACTAAAAAGATATCCTCGAGATTTTTTACTATAAGGATCCCTTCCCATTAATAAAGACAAAATGGGATCACAAAGAAGTGGACACGATTGACACAACTAAACAGCCACAACATCCTATTATCAAATGCAGCTTTCTCCATTATCACCACAAAGATACAATGGAAAAAATGGTCAAATGCTATGCTGAAATGGAAGATGCTATCTTTACAACAATTCATTTATTTTTAATGGACAAAATTGCTCTAAGAAAGATTCAGCATGTATAGACTATATACTACCTTGACACTTAGCATAATACCTAGTATATAAGTACCATGTCTTATGTAAATTGACTGAATTATTAATTATTATTAAAGTACTAAGGTAATCATATTTAAAATAAAGGCATCTTATGTTATATGGTTATATCAATAGTTAAAAAAAAAAGCTTTTGGCAAAATATAGCACTCAATCATGCTAAAAAACCTTACAAAGAAGCTTAAAACTGCACTAAAGCTGATCTTTTTTAATATGATCAAAATCTTTCTAAAACCAAAAGCTAGCACTATATTAATGGGGGGGGGGGAATAGAAGTTTACCAAAAAATATAGTTGTAAAACAAGGATTTTTCCATTCCCTTACTATATTTGACATAAATATATTGTGCTAGTCATAGTAATATGAGAAAAGAAAAATAAAAAGAGAGGTAAAAAGGAAACAAAAGTAGCTCTATTTGATAATGATATGCTGACTTAGAAAATCCTAGGGAATCACCAAATAGACTATATGAGATAATTAATAGTTCTACTAAAGTTTCAGGCTATACAATAACCCACAAAAATTTTTAAAATTACATATAGTAAAACAAAATTAAGGAGGCAATAATAGAAATGAAAGTTTTATTCAAAAGTGTTGCTATTCCAAAACATAAATGAGAATCAATGGGCCAAAGTACATGCAATTTCTGTGAAGATACAATAACAGGAAAAGCTCTTTAGAGATATAAAGAATAACAAATAATTTATAGGCTATCCTGTACTCATGACTTGCCCATGGAACATAATAAAAATTACAACTCTACTAAAATTAATTCATAAATGTAGTACTATACCAAGACAAAATAAAAATAAAATTCATTTGGAGGAAAAAAAATTAGAATATCAAAGGAAATAATGGAAAGAAAGGTAGTAAAAAAGGGGAAATAATGCTTCCAGATTTCAAACTATATTATAAATCCATAATCATCAAAAATAGTATTGGGTAAAAATGAAAAATAGATTAATGGAACATATTAGACAAGGAGTCATAAGAAATAATTCAATTCAAAAGCCTAGTGTTCAACAAAGTTGAAAACCTGTTATCTAGGAAAGAACTCTTTTATTTGACAAGAAGAAATTAAATTTAGACCAATAGCTTTCATCATATAGTACAATAAATTCAAAATGGATACATGACTTGAATATTTAAAATAATACCATAAAAAATTAGAAGAGAAGCAGATCTTATAACTTTCACAGCTATAGTTGAAGAAGAATTGTTATTTAAATAAAGGAAAGAGACAATCACATTAGGAAAAAACTTAGGAATTAACATAATTTTGTGAGAACAAAATGGTTGTAGCTAACATAAAAGAGAGGAGCATACTGAGAGTTTTTTATATCAAATATTTCTGATATGAGACTGCTACCTTACATATATAGCCAATTAACATAAATATATAAGAGCAATTACCATTTCCTGATAGATAAGAATTCAAAAGATACAAATTATTTTTAGAAGAATTGTAAGCTATTGCCAGGTATGTTAAAAAATGTTCCAAATCACTAATAAAAGAAAATTAAAACAACTTTGAAGTTTTTATCTTGTACCTAGAAATTCAGCAAAGATGATAAAATGGAAATAGTTAATATTGGAAAGATCATGGAAAGTTATTAATACATTGCTGATGGAGCTGTGAATTGGTCCAACCATTCTGGAAAGGAATTTGGAATTGTGCAAAGAGAGTGACTAAAATGTCTATGCTCTTTGACCCAGAGATTCTATAACTAGAAATATAGCCCAAGAAGTTTATCATTGTTTATCCTTCATTCTCAAAGAAGACCGTGATATCTGGGAGATGATGTCATGACATACAATTAAGTTGGATTTAAGTTAGGGTGGACTGTGCAAAGTCACCAGCTTCATTTTCTCCTCAGGAGCTAGCTGAATCAGTGACAACATACAGATCATGGCCCTCCCCAAAATATTTATAGCAACACTTTTTGTGGTAGCAAAGAATTGGTAATACAGTCAATTTAGATTGAGGAATGCCTAAACAAATTGTAGTACATATATGTAATAGTATTGTGCTGTAAGACAATATGAATATTATTGAATATAGAAAAACAAGAGAAGATATATAAACTCATACAATGTAAAGTAAGCAGAACCAGGTAAGCAATATATCAATAATCATAGGAATGTAAATTAAAGCAATAATAATCACTATCAATGACATAATTGGAACTGAACATGTAAAATTATCTTCATTAAAATTGGCCCAAAGAAGAGATATTACAAGATACTTTCCCAAGTTTTGTGCCTAGGTGGGAGAGTACATGTATAGAATGTTGTATATAACATGAGAGATTTTCAACATTTTTTTCCCTGAATTTTTTTCTTCTTTCTTTCAAAATTTTTCATTATAAATTATGACTTTCTAGGAGAGAATTAAAGAATTAAAGAACTCAATTTTTTGAGTTAAAAATAATTACAATTCATTTTAAATGAAGTATTAAAGCAGCTGAAAAGCATTCCCAAAACATTAATGAGCTTGTTAATTTTTCAAAGGGTGTACTCCATGAAATTAAGACAAATTAAAAAAAAAAAGGCAAAATAAGAAAGTTCCAAGTTTTTCTCACAGATTCTACAACCTTAAATCAAGAATATGTCAAACATTTAGTAATGAAAATTGCAATAGGAATAAAAAAAGATGAGAAATATTTTTATATAATATAGGACTATAGAATATAAGGTAACAGCAGAACTCAGGGTAATGAACTCATTCATACCCCTTTACCATAACCCCATATACTCTCTTTTCTGAGAGACTGAGAGCAGAAGTCTTTGTTAAAACCTATACCTGGGATGTTTTTTATTCTCTTTTCAGCAGTGATGACCTTTGACTCCCCACTCCTAACATTTTAAAGGAAGAGAAAGAAACATTACATTCACTAAATCAGTAGTATAGAGAATGAACAAGGAATAGGGTCCAAAAAGGAAGAGAAATTATCAAGTACCCAAAGTAACTAAGATATTAATGCTTATAAGGGGATTAAAAAAAAAGTTGTGAGAAGAGATAGAAAAAGAATCAAAAGAACATTTCATAGATTAAGACTCACATTACTATGAATAAATAAATTAATTAAAGAATGGAGGCAATTGATAAAGAAAATCAATGACACCTTCGTTCTTGAACTGAACCCTTTAAAAAGGGAGAAGGAAGTATTCCCTTCATTATTTGGAATACCTTGGAGAATGTAGAGAAAAATGGAAATTTTTAGTGAAAAATCCTGGAGGGAGAGCAGGCAACATGTCTTACTCTTTTTTGGGGATAAATTAATACACATCACATGAAGAGTATGAACAATCCATGTCTTGTAATGGACTTCATTCAAAGAAACTAGATAATTCAGATGCTTCTCTTTAACAAGGGTTGCATTTCTTAGTAAAACAACAGCTTAATAGAAAGGCTTTACGAACTTCCTGGGACAGCTAACATTCATGGTAGTCAGAGAGATAGAAGGCCAAAAGTAACATATATTATTAAGTTAGGCAAACAGTTAGCACAAGGGCATGGAGGAAAAATAAATCTAGTAATGCAGGAAACAGAATTTCTGCCACTATTACTGATCTTTTTCCCTTTGTTAACATCACATTTTGACCTCATGAGGAAGAAGGCCTAAGTCTTCCTTCTTTTTCAACATTGCCTGCCCGCCATGAAGGAATCAAACTAAGAGTGAATAGCTGAAGGAAAAAACGTTCAAGACTCTGAAGCCTGGCTATGAAGTCAAAGAAATCGTCATTCTCCATATGGTTAGTAAATCAAAACTAGTCACAAAATGTTTACACATGTTCCAATGATTCCCTAAGACACTTTCATTACACATCATGACCATTCATCTGATAAGAGGCTTACTAGAATCTCCATTTGTGTTAAATAATTTCAGAAACTCTACACATGTACCTATTCTCATTATATGAATAACTAATTCTTACAGAAAAGTTTTTCATACAATATGCCTATCAGGTATGTGATAGCTATTTATTTCCTTCATCATAGAAATTACATAAGATTAAAAATACTAGAAGAATACATTCAAGAAATGTTAATCATTTAATTAATTTATTGCAGTCATACTTCCCACAGAAAATAAAGACAATTTTGTGGGACTGTTGAATAGATATTTTGCATTTACCTCATTTTTAAGACTAACAATTTGATTTTCCTCTTTTCTTTTTTTAATCAGATTTACTAAGGGTTTGTCTATTTTGTTGGTTTTTTCATAGAACCAACTCTTAGTTTTATTAATTAATTCAACAGTTTTTTTACTTTCAATTTTATTGATTTCTCCTTTTATTTTTAGAATTTCAAGTTTAGTGTTTGACTGGGGGTTTTTAATTTGTTCCTTTTCTAGCATTTTTAGTTGCAAGCCCAATTCGTTGACCTTCTCTTTCTCTATTTTATGCAAGTAGGCCTCTAGAGATATGAAATTTCCCCTTATTACTGCTTTGGCTGCATTCCACACATTTTGGTATGATGTCTCATTATTGTCATTTTCTTGGGTGAAGTTATTAATTATGTCTATGATTTGCTGTTTCACCCAATCATTCTTTAGTATGAGATTATTTAGTTTCCAATTATTTTTTGGTCTACTTTCCCCTGGCTTTTTGTTTAGTGTAATTTTTATTGCATCGTGGTCTGAAAAGGATGCATTTACTATTTCTGCCTTACTGCATTTGAGTTTGAGGTTTTTATGTCCTAATATATGGTCTATTTTTTGTATAAGTTCCATGAACTGCTGAAAAGAAAGTGTACTCCTTTCTGTCTCCATTTCGTTTTCTCCAGAGGTCTATCATATCTAACTTTTCTAGTATTCTATTTATCTCTTTGACTTCTTTCTTATTTATTTTGTGGTTTGATTTATCTAATTCTGAGAGTGCAAGGTTGAGATCTCCCACTATTATAGTTCTTTTTGCATTTACCTCAGAACTATACTGTATGGATAGCTCAAGTCAGTTATGGCCAATTAGATCAAATAAAAGAGTTCCTTTC
Organism: Sarcophilus harrisii; assembly: GCF_902635505.1. Lineage (NCBI taxonomy): Eukaryota > Metazoa > Chordata > Mammalia > Dasyuromorphia > Dasyuridae > Sarcophilus > Sarcophilus harrisii. Next base: position 86,982,322 of record NC_045430.1, on the reverse strand, counting down.
TTCCTTCCCTCCCTCCATCCCTCTCTTTCTTCATTCATTTCTTCCTTCTCTCCTCCCTCCCTCTCTCTTTCCTTCCTTTTTTCTTTCTTTCCTTCCTTTCTCCTTCCCTCCCTCCTTTCCTCCCTCCCTCCTTTCTTCCCTTCCTCTCTTCTTCTCTTCCTCCCTCTTTTCCTTCCTATTTTCCTCCCTCCTTCCTTCTTTCCTCCCTCCCCCTCTTTCTCCCTCCCTTCCTCCTTTCTTTCTTTCCTCCCTCCCTCCCTTCCTCCCTCCCTTCCTTCCTTCCTTCCTTCCTTCCTCCCTCCCTCCCTTCCTTCCTTCCTTCCTTCCTTCCTTCCTTCCTCCTTTTCTTCCTCCTTTCCTCCCTTCTTCCCTTCTTCCTTCTTGCCTTCCTTCTTTTCCTTTTTCTCTCTTTTTCTGCTCCTTCCCTCCCTCCCTCCTTTCCTTCCTTCCTTCCTTTCTTCCTTGCTCCTTTTTTTCTCCCTCTCTCCTTCCCTCCTCCCTCTTCCCCCCTCTTTCCCTCCCTTTTTCCTTTCTTCCTTCCTTTCCTTTTTCCCTCCTTCCCTCTCTTCTTCCTTCCTCCTATCCTCCTTCCTTCTTTCTTTTATCTTCCTTCCTCCTTCTCTCCCTCTTTCATAACCTTCTAATAACATTTCTTTTTCTGCTTTGAGAAATTATAACAAAAGATCTACATTAAGACACAAAATATTAGAAAAATAACTCTGTGTTAAATATAACACTCTTTTCACAGGATCTTTTCCCCCTCAATTGCCTCTTCCCAATTGCATTTTCAGCAAGTTCATAAGTAGCTAAGACATTTATGGTGAATGTTGGTGAATGGCGAATGGTGAAATGTTTTAAAACAGAATGTTTTAAACATAATGTTTTAAAACAGAAAAGTAAGCAGTTTCCCAGAATGAAAGATTTCAAGTTATCTACTAAGGAGCCCCAAGAGTAGAAAAAAGACAGAGAATAACTGCTTTGAAGTCTGTGGTGCAGAAGGATTTCAGCAACACCCCTTCTGATTTAATTAGGCCTTAAGGCCTGGTCTGATTAAGCAGCCAGAGTCCTGGACCTTTTTTTTTTCCTTCTTCTTTCTAACAGCTTCTTCTTCCTGTGCTTTTGTTCAGGAGCCAATATCACTGTTTATTAATGGCCTTCTCTTCTCCAACTCTAAGCAATCTTCTCCTAAACTTGCTAGAAATGGAGTTTCACTTGGAGTTCCCCAAACTGCCTATTACAGGAAATCTGGAGCCATGGCACATTTTTTATTATCCTACATTGCTTCCTTTCTGATTTACTCAAGAGATTTATTCACATGTCTTAAGGGAATCACCTGGTATACTTGCAATTTTTTCAGCTGTTTAACACCACCCAATATAACTACTTTTCATTGATTAGTTCTATTGAATGATCAACTCACCTGCACAAATAAATTTAAGGACATTGGGATAACATAGAGAAACTGGAGAAAATGGAGGAGAATCTATAGGAGTACAGACAGTGATCAAAGTAATGCAAGCAAAGCTAATCACATTGACCAAGTGACAAATTAGAAAAATTTGGGGCTGGGGATGGAGTGGGAGGGAAGGAAGTTAGCGTAAAGAATTAAACAGAGGAAAGTACAAATCTAACAATAATAACTTTAAAAAGTGAGTATCTTGAATTCTTCCTTAAAGGGGAATAGAAGAATAAATAGAACAACCCATATAGCAATAATTTCCAGCATAGAAAAAAACCCATAAAGACACATAAAGAATGACTATGAGGGACTAGAATAAAATTTATTAGTTATCAGGCTATTACAAAAATACCGGAATCACAATCCCTATTTTATGATAGACAACAATAAAAATTTAAACTGTCAAGAAGGATAAATAGAAAATTTATCCTAGACTATGTCCTCTGTTATCCTACATTATGCTCAAAGGCACCACAATAAAACAATATCATTAGATTTATATGCATTAAAAGGCATAATCTTTAAATTCATAAAAAGATTAAGACCAATTGCATAAAGACACAATGAGAAAACAATTTTGAAATACTATAAAGTTCCTTTTTGAGATCCTGATAAATCTATCAAGAAGATAAACAAAAAGGAAATTGTGGAGTTGAACAGATACTAGAAAAATAGATCTGCAAGATGTATGGAGTCTTCTGGATGTAAATATTGAAAAATGTCTATATATCTTAGCATCAGTGGTACCTTTATAAAAATTTATCATGTGACAGGGCAAAAATATGAAAATAAATGTAAAAAGTAGAAATATTAAAGATATTCTTTATGAGACATCCTGCAATAAAACCAGGAATTAATATAGGGAACATGAGTAAAAACTCTCTTTCTAAAGGAGGATTAAATGATGACATTTTGAAGGTGAGTCTTATGACCAACATGATAGATGATTAGACATTTTCTTTGATTTTCAACTATCTCAAACTCTCCAAAATAAGAATCACATGCAAAAAGTAAAAGAATTACAACTTTTTCTATGGGCCAAAGACACAGGACATTAGGAAGCTTACCTATGGTGGTAGCACATTTGCTGCCCTGTAGCTGTGCTCAGCCAGAGAACCAAAGTACATAAAGAATAGAAACAGAATACTAGCCTGAGTGTGGAGCCCTATGAGACCTGAAAGAAAAGGGACTAATATCCAATTGGAACCAGTTCAGTCCCTCCAGAATTCATTTAGGTCAGGTTCCCTAATGTGAGAAGTTGAGATCATTTTGAGATTCATTCTTCAGGGGATCTTCCATCAAATAAGAATCAGAAAGTTAGTGATAGGGGAACATAATGGAAAAAATGAAATTAGCAAAGATCTCTGGAGAACTCAATTTAAAATCTTGAGCACAAGTATATAGGGAAAATGAGTAACAGAAGGGATCACCTTTAGGATAGTGGACCAAGTCCAGACATCTCTGAATAAATATTTCAGATCAAAGGAAAATGAATCAACACCTGATGAGACTCTTCCAAGAGATCATGGAACCAAAGTAAAGTATTCTCAAATGAAACAAGAATCATGAAAACAGAAAATTTTACCTACACAGCAAAAATTACAAAATTAAAAAAAAAATCTTAAATCCATTGTGGCAAGTCTTCCCAAAGAAACCAAAAGTAGAACAATTGATTGGGAATATAAATACACAAAAGTTCAGGATAATCTGGAAAAAGGAGAAGCAAAACCCAATATTTTAAAAACACCATATATATGTGTATATATATATATATATACAAGTAAAGTATATTACTTTATATTATATATACTTTATACATATATAAAATATAATTCTTTATATTATAGCAAATAAATGGCTCTTTCAGAAGAACATGCTAAGTCAAGAACCAGAACACCACAATGCAAAAAAAAAAAAAAAAAAAAAAAAAAAAAAAAAAAAAAAAAAAAAAAAAAAAAAAAAAAGAAGAAAGTTGCCCAGAACTTTTAAGCATGGAAAACAAAGTAAATACATAGAGCATTTCCAGGAAAAAAACAAATAAAAAAATCCTATACTACAAGTCCCAAGATACATATTGGTTAAATTTAAAATTTCGCAAGACAAACAAGAAATTCTTCAAGATGTCAGGAGAAACAACTTCAAATATAAAGAGAAAGAAAGAAAGTTGAATGATACAAAATTATTTCATATTTACTAGAAAGCATAGAAATAATGTGTTCCATAGAACAAAGGAGTTCAAGATGGAGCCCAAGTGAAAAACTCTACAAATATAAGCTTATCATCAATGAAATAGAATGAATGGTCAATAAAAGAAAGGTTTTTAAATAATCCCCACAAAACAAAACTAGACACAGCAAAGTACATGCCTTGCAAATACTCTAAATATCAAAAATATAAAAAGGTAAAGAAATCAAGGAAGTCACAAGGAATGAAATAAATTATCCTAGAAAAATAAAAAAAAATGAAAGTGAAGAATGCCAGTGGGGTTAAAAGAACAACAAGAAATAATAATAATAATAATAATAATAGCAAAGGAGACAAGGGCAAAAGTAGAACTTAAAGAAAAATGATTGTGAAGGAATAGATTTGAAACTTAATCAAAACTATAAAATTTCATTTTCATAATAAATCAATTTTTGGCAGATCTAAACTGCAAAATGAGAGGTAAAGAAGAGAAAGAGGAAGAAAGAGATAGTGGAAATGTAAATAGAAGCACACAAAGAATGTTTACAATGGTGAGGGAAATGGAAAGTGGAGCAGGTAACTTTTGAACTTCATTCTTATCTGAATTAGTTCAAAGAGAGAAGTACACACACACACACACACACACACACACTTACACACACACACAGAAGAAAAGGATATAGAAATTTATCTTATAAGAGGAATGGTAGGATAAGGGAGGGAACAGGGTAAAAAAGAGAAAAGGATAAATAGAAGAGAATAGAATGGAGGGAAATAGAGAGAGATCATAATTATGAATATAAATAAGTTAAACTCAACCATAAAATGGAAGATGATAGGAGAACGGATTAGAAAATAGATATAACAATGTTATTTATAAGAGACACACTTGAAATAGAAAGAAACATACTGTTAAAATAAAGAGGTTTCCACTGAAGTGAAAAAAGGCAAAGGTTAGCCTTCATTATCTCATATAAAACAAAAGCAAAATAGACTTATTTAAAAGAGATAAGGGAAACGATATTTTGTTAAAAGAAAGCATAAATAATAAATTAATATCAACACTAAAGATACATGTACCAAATGACAGCTTTGAAATTCTTGGAGGATTGGGGGAGCTAGGTGGTGCAGTGGATAGAGCACCAACCCTGAAGTTAGGCAGACTTGAGTTCAAATGTGATCTCAGACACTTAACACTTCCTAACTGTGTGACCCTGGGTAAGTTGCTCCATCCCAATTGCCTCAGAAAAAAATTTTTGTTGAAGAAAAAGAAGTTAAATGAATTATAGGAGAGAATAAACAATAAAACTATATTAGTAGGGATCTTAATTTACCCTTCTTGGACCTAAAATCGAACTATAAAATAAATAAGAGAAGTTAAAGAGATGACTATAAATTTAGAAAAAGTTAGAAATGGTTGACTTCTGAGGAATAATAAATAGAAATAGAAAGAAGTATACTTTTACCTTAATGGTACATGGCACTTTCCCCAAAAAGATCATGCATGAGGATATAAAAACTTCACAAAGAAAAGCATAAATTCAGAAATATTAAATTCACTCTTTGGGGTTATTAATTCAAGAAACATTTATTCAGTAGTGTTCTTTTGATGTGTTGATTAAAAGTTAGTTGAAAATTAAAAAGTCTAATTCTAAAGAATGAGTGAATGAATCAAAAACAAATCACAGAAACAATAATTTCACTAAAGACAATAATAATAATAATGAGACAACATACCAGAATTTGTGGGATGTAGCTAAAAGAGTTCTGAAAATAAAATTCATATCTCTTAATGCTTATATCAATAAAAGAGAGAAAGAGCAAATCAATGCATTATGCATACATAAAATGAAGAACAAATTAAAACCTTCCAGTTAAATACTGTAATGAATCTTGAAAATAATAAAGGTTAATAAAATTGAAAGAAAAAATTGAACTAATAAATAAAACTAGAAGCAGGTTTTATTGGGAAAACTACTAAATAGACAAATCATTGGTTAATTTGATTTTAAAAAAAGGAAAAAAAATACAATTACCAGTATAAAACATGAAAATGCAAATGTAAAACCAATGAAGATAAAATTAATGAAATTGTTAGGAGATATTTTGCCCAATTATGTGCCAATAAAACTGACAATCTAAATGAAATGGATAAATACTTCAAAAATACAAATTGTCCAGATTAACAGAAGAGAAAATGGAATACTTAAGTAAGTGTATCTTAGAAAAAAAATTGAAGAAAATATTAAATGAGTTCTTTAAGGGAAAAAAGCTATTACTTCACATCTCTCAGAATGGCTAAGATGACAGGAAAAGATAATGATAAAAAATAGAGGGCATGTAGGAAAAATGGGACATTAATACATTGTTGGTGGATTTGTAAACTGATCTAAGAGCAATTTGAAACTATGCCCAAACGATTATCAAACTATGCATATCCTTTGATTCAACAGTGTGCTGCTGGGTCTGTACCCCAAAGAGATCATATAAAAGGGAAAAGGACCCACAAGTGCAAAAAATGTTTGTGGTAGCCCTTTTTATAGTGGCATCTGGAAACTGTGAATAACACTCAGTTGGGGAATGGCTGAATAAGTTATGATATATGAATGTTATAGAATATTATTGTTCTATAAGAAATGATCAGCAGAATGATTCCATAAAGGCTTAGAGAGACTTACATGAACTGATGCTGAGCGAAGTGAGTAGAACCAAGAGATCATTGTACACAATAACAAGATTATGTCATGATGAACTGTGATGGACTTGGTTCTTTTCAACAATGAGGTGGTTCAGAGCAATTCCAATAGACTTATGATGGAAAGAGACATCTGTATGCAGAACAAGGACTATGGGGACTGAATATGGATCACAACATGGTATTTTCACCTTTGTTATGTTGTTGTTTGCTTGTTGTTTTTCTTTCTCAGATACTATTTATGTAACATGACAAAGTCCCTCTATCTATTAAAGGAGATAATCAGTATATTTATGTACATGGAGAGTAGAAATATAGAAAGAATCAAGTCTAGATAGTAAAGAAGACCGTTTAAAGTATGCCATGTGGAAACCAGCTATTGGTACAGTGCAACCTAGAGTAAGTATATCTGCCAAATTCGACATAAAAATATGTACTCCAAATGATATCATACAAGGAGGAGGATTACTTGGTAATTCTGTATGATTAGGCATTCATGAATCTTTTAAGAAGAGATGTTTTTTTAAAAGTTTAACAGTCATCTGTAATAATTTCAAAGAATAACATGTTATGATAATCTCAATTGTTCTCTCTACAAAATCTTTATTAGTATTCTCCTTTCATACATTTATCGTCATTTGCTTAAAGAAGATTACTTGCTGTCTAGGGGAAATAGGGAGGGAGGGAGTAAAATTTGGAACAGAAAGTTTTGCAAGGGTGAATGTTGAAAACTACCTTTGCATGTATTTTGAAAAATAGGAAGCTATTATTATAAAATAAATAAGTATTTTTGAAAATAATAAAAAACCCCAGCAACAGATTCACAAGTAAATTCTACCAAATATTTAAAGAATAATTAATTTTAGTACTACAAGAAATGATTTGAAAAAGATAAATAAAGACTCCAAAGAGCTCAAAGCAAAGGGAAAAGGATCCATATATACAAAAATATTGATACCAGCTGATTTTGGGGGGTCATTTTGGAAACTGACAGGATGACTATCAATTTGGGAATACTGGAAAAGTTGTGGTATATGATTGTGATGGAATGCTTATCCTGCTATTAAAAAATTAAAAGCATAGTTTCAGTAAAACCTCAGAAAGCCCATGTGAATTGATGCACAGTGAAGTGAATAGAGAACTAGGAGAGCATTGTAAAAGCAGCATTGTAATGAAAATTAATTGTGAAAGACTTAGCTACTCTTTTTTTTATTATTTTATTTTTTATAACTTTTTATTGACAGAACCCATGCCAGGTTAATTTTTTTTATGTTATCCCTTGCACTCACTTCTGTTCCGATTTTTCCCTCCCACCCTCCATCCCCTCCCCTAGATGGCAAACAGTCCTATATATGTTGAATATGTTGTAGTATATCGTAGATACAATGTATGCATGCAGAACCAAACAGTTTTCTTGTTGCACAGGGAGAATTGGATTCAGAAGATAAAAATAACCCGGGAAGAAAAACAAGAATGCAAACAGTTTACATTCATTTCCCAGTGTTTTTTTTTCTTTGGGTGTAGCTGCTTCTGTCCATCATTGATCAATTGAAGCTAAATTAGGTCTCTTTGTCAAAGAAATCCACTTCCATCAGAGTACATCTTCATACAGTATCGTTGTTGACATATATAATGATCTCCTGGTTCTGCTCATTTCACTTAGCATCAGTTCATGTAAGTCTTTCCAAGCCTCTCTGTATTCATCCTGCTGGTCATTTCTTACAGAACAATAATATTCCATAACATTCATATACCACAATTTACCCAACCATTCTCCAATTGATGGGCATCCATTCATTTTCCAGTTTCTAGACACTACAAACTGGGCTGCCACAAACATTTTGGCACATACAGGTCCCTTTCCCTTCTTTAGCATCTCCTTGGGGTATAAGCCCAGTAGAAACACTGTTGGGTCAAAGGGTATGCACAGTTTGATAACTTTTTGGGCATAATTCCAGATTGCTCTCCAGAATGGTTGGATTCGTTCACAACTCCACCAATAATGCATCAGTGTCCCAGTTTTCCCACATCCCCTCCAACAATCATCATTATTTTTTCCTGTCATCTTAGCCAATCTGAGAGGTGTGTAGTGGTATCTCAGAGTTGTCTTAATTTGCACTTCTCTGATTAATAATGATTTGGAACACTCTTTCATATGAGTGGTAATAAGGACTTAGCTACTCTTACCAGTACAATGATCCATGATAATTCTAAAGAACTCATGATTGAAAATACTATCCACCTCCAGAGAGAAAATTGATGAACTCTGAGTGGATTAAATATTTTCCCCCCACTTTGTTCATTTTTTTCCTGGGCTTACCCCCTTCTCCCCATTTGCTATGTAGTTAATATGGAAATAGGTTTTGCAAATTTATAATGAGTATTGCATTGTTTCTTTTCTTTCTATTGGGTGAGGAAAGGGTAGAAGAGGAGAGAGAATTAAAAATTATAAATAAAAGTAAAAAAAGAAAAATTAAAAGAATGAATTGAGAGAAGATTCCAGGGAAATGATGAATTGGGTCAGAAAACTTTTGGCTCTCCAAATTTCCTCCACAAATTAAAACAGAATATTGCTTCAGTGGGAATATAGAGCATTGGAAATAAACAGAAGTCAGGCTAAAACAGTTGTTCTGCTAAAATAATCTATGAAGATCCCTAGAAAGCCCTAACTTTCAATCTGAGTGAAGTGCAAACACCTCCAGGTGTGCAGACTCTGTAGAATCAAGAAACAACAAATCCTGGAGGCAGATGAATTAGAAGGCAGCCTCTGTCTTAGTAGCTTTCATCTCATGGACAGTGTCAGAATCTGAAGGCTAAGTAGGAGAAGATTGAAGGACCTTCTACTGTTGAGGTAATATGGATTACAGCTGTGCTGATCAGACAACGATGGCCTAGGCTGCTGCTGAGGAGAAGCTACTACACAGCTGGTGAGTGCAGTAGTAGACTAACTGTGGTCACTTGCAGGGGAGCAGAGTCCCTGGTTTCTGTTCCTCAGAAGAGAGAACAGCTATACTTTGTAGCCACTAGAGGGACAACATGAAGTAAGATCATAGGCAGAACAGCATGGAATGAGGCTCTAGTTATGACTTAGGAGTGAAGAGGAGCTATGGGGATAGAGAAAAATTCGGGTTCACATTCAAATAGACAATGGATTTTTTAAGAAGCCATTCCTTTTTCAATGGAAAATGTCAGATGATTCCAACCACAAAAAGATTTCTTAGAAAAACTTAAAAAAAGGACTTTAAAAAAACCAAATAAGAGAAATGGAGAAAAATTAGAAGAAAAAAATTTAAGAAAGAAAATAATTTCTTGAAAACTAGAATTTGGCAACATAATGATGTTCTAAGATACAAAAAAACAATAAAACAAAATCAAAAATAAGAAAAATAGAAAAGTGTGAAACATCTCATCAAAAAAAAAAAACTGTTTTGGAAAACAGATGGAGGAAAAATAACACAAGAATATAGTTAGACTGCCTGAAATTGTGATTTAAAAAGATTCTTGATATAATAGTATAAGAAATTAAGGAAAATTTCCCTGAAGTTCTAGAAATAGAAGGCAAAGCATAATTAGAAAAAGTCCTCCAATTACCACCTGAAGGTGATCCCAGGAGGAAAACTTACAGGAATATCATAGGCAATTTTTTTTCCTCAATGGTATTTTATTTTTTCAAATACACTTTAAGGTTGTTTCTAGCATTCATTTTTGGTAAGATGAAGTTCCAGATCTTTCTCCCTCCTTTCCTTATTTTACCCCTCCTCAAGACAGCAAAAAGTCTGATAGGTTAAACATGTACAAGCCTTTTAAACATATTTCCATATTTGTCATGTTGTACAAAAAAAATCAGACCAAAATAGGAAAAAAAAAACATGTGAAAGAAAAAAAGCAAACAAATATGCTTCAATTCACATTCAGTCTCTATATTTCTCTCTCTGGATAAAGATGGCATTTTCTATCCCAAGTCTATTGAAATTTTCTTGAATCACCATATTGCTGAGAAGAGCAAAGTCCATCACAGTTAATCATCATATAATCTTGTTTTGTACAAAGTTCTATTGGTTCTGCTTATTTCACTCACATCAGTTCATGTCAGTTTTTCCAGACTTTTCTGAAATCAGGTTGCTCATTTCTTATAGAACAATAATATTCCATTACAATCATATATCATAACTTATTCAGCCATTCCCCAACTGGTGGCATCTACTCAATTTTCCAATTCTTTTGTTACTACAAAAAGAGCTGCATAACCAAGTTTAAAATCTCTAAGGTTAAGGAAAAAATATTGGAAGCAACAAGAAAAAAATAATTTAAGTACAATGGAGATGCAATAAAGAATACCCAAGACTTGAATGGTCATAAATCTTGGCAGAATCAAAAAGCTGGGGTTATGATAAAGAATAATTTACACATCAAAGTTAAGAATATTCCTAAATGAAAAAAGCATATTTAAAGAACTCAAAGACTTTCAGGTTTTTGTGACAAAACCCTCAGAAGTTAACTCATAACATCCAGGAGAAATATAATACTATCTTGGATTATTTTCATTAAGAATAGAGAAAAATAAAAAGGAATAAATAGTATAAGGGTTGTGAATCAAAGAATAAAAGCCTAGAATAAATGGAAAGGGGAAAGAATTAAGGAGGAGAATATAACAAATAAATTTATTTTTAAAAGAAGTGAACGAAAAAACTAATAAATAGAAGAAACTGAAGGAAAGAGGAGAAAAAGAGGGGGGAAATTAGGTAACTACATAGAAGGAAGAAGAAAAAAATGTTAAGTAAAACTACAAAACTAGGGAAAGAAGGTGACAAATAAAGGAAGGGTTGAATGTGAAACAAAGAGAAGTGAGTAAATTAAGTTAAAATAACTGAAAAGACAAAGTATTATCTTTATAGAAGAAGAGAAATGAAAAAGATCTTAATTCAGAAAAATATAGTTAAGTGAGACAAATGGAGGAAAAGATAACTTTAAATATAGAAGGATTAGACATACAATAAAATTAAAAAGAGAGACAGATTGGATTAGAAAACAACACTCCATAATCTGTTGATTTCAAGAAATATACCTAATCTTAACCTTCGAGGTTACAGTTTCAAAAGCTTTGTGCCTATTCACTAAAATTTCAACTAAAATGCTTCTTTCTCTTCTCCTGCAAATCCTTGATCTTCCTCTCCTTTTTTATTTGGATAAAAATTTACCCTGCCTAGGCAATTTACCTTGATTAACTCTTCCTTCATGTATACTCCTTTACTCTTAGCCTCCCATATTTGATTTGTTTAAATACTATTCTGTAAGCATCAAATGTCTTTTTTTCCCAAGTGGCCTTGGTGATCTGGGAAACAGCTTCCTAAGCTATGGATTTTACATCTCAAGTCTCTTTAATGGTGCTAACTGACTCTACTGCCTATACAGAAGGGAGAGTATTGGGCCTGGGTTGAGTAGGATTGGAGGCAATAAAGGAGCCTTTGAGTCATTAACTCAGGGAATTGTTATAGGAAGAAGGCAGGACTGAATTTTGTACTTGATTCAGTAGGCAGTAGTATGTTTAAGTATTTGGGTCCTACAAAACTAAAGGGTTCTGGAAATGTGTGTTGAATATTTAAAATTGTTTTTATTATAAACCTAAGTGTTTGAATATTATAAAATTTAGATATCTTTATGAATAAAATATACATGCATTATGTGTCTATATCTATATTGAGAGAGAGGGAGAAAAATAAAAAGTTCCAGTGAGAGATAGAAGCCAAGTTCTTTCAATGTCATTTTTTTCCCTTTGCTAAAATGAAAGAAATGAATACAGAAGATGAACCTTTCCAAACTTTCTTCATGGGAAAATCAAAAGTGCCTAGGGCCTATTGTAAGAATTTAACCAAGACCTGGGAAGTAAGGGTTAGAGTGGATCATAGAAGTGTCCATCTTCTTACCCCGAGCATTCCTAAATGGCACTTCATATGGAACTAGGACTAGGATGGATGGTGACCACAGTATTAGTGCAAGTTCTGAAGATGTTTCCTTGGGATTCCTTTTAATTCATCAGTCTTTCTTCTAGGCTTGAGGGTAAAATCTTCTTGTGTGAAATGGAGCAAGACAGAGGAAGATTTCCAAAATTTCTTCCACTGGAGGGGCATTTCCCACTTCCAGATAAGTCTCTTCCTGATTTGGGGTGCTTCTTTGGGGAGGACCCCAGGGTCAGATGAGTCCCTGGAAACTTTACCCTTAGGCTTGTCATCATCAGAACGTACTCAATTGTCTTGGGGCACAATCATTTCTTACCTAATTGCAACTATAAGTGGATAGAGGGGCCATTGTTCCCTTCTCCAAGGCTCTTGGATTCTCAGAAGAGGGCCTGAAGACACATTTGTCTTTGTTTCTGTTTTATGTGTTTCTGGGTTGCTGAATGCCATTCTTGGAATCCATGATTTTCTCTCCCTCCTATTAGTTGCTACTGGATATAGTCATGGATAAAAGGACCTGACTTCTCAGGTTGAGGATCACCTGCATTTCTTGGGCTGTCATCCACAACTCTAAGATCATGAAGTTCTTCATCATCCTGTTCTTGGTTGGTGTGGTCTGTGCTGTGGGCTCTAGCTGTAAGTTCCCTTACTTCCTCACTTTCATCCACCCCCACTTCTTCCACAATGGATAAGTTAGAGGTAGAGAATCGTTCCTTCCTAGTCAGTCCAGACAGCATTCATCCAGAAGCTTCTGTGGTGAGGAGAAGATAGAAGAGCCATGTATAGAGTAGTTGGATGGAAGGATTGGCCAGAGACAGGCAGCTGGATAAGATGAGACTACAAAGGAAAACAATTATATTGAATATATCAAAATATTTTTAAAAACACGTTTGTGGACCATGGGCTAAGGATTCCTGAATCTAATCTATAAAGTCTTGAGGCAGAGTTTGTACATTTTTTGGGCAAAATTATTAGCGAAGTGCTGACAAGGTATTCTCCATTGTTATTGACAAATATATGAAATAGATTGCAACTGGAAAGGTTTAAGCTAGACAAAGTTTTCATTTTCTGATAGAATAATTAAAAAGTGGATAAACTATCAAAGGTTCCTTATCCCTAAACATTGATCTTTAGGAAAAGATGAAGTCATTATTCATTGCATGTAGAGTTGTTTTATGTATAAAAATTGCTTAACAAATGTTTACTAGATTGAGTTATATCTACTTTGCATACATGGTTAGGGTTATGAAACCTAGGACGGGAAACAACCTTAGAAAAATAGAATTTGACCCTTTCATTTTGCAGACAGAAACTGAAACCTCAAATGAAACAGTCTAAGATAAAATGGGTAGCAAGTATAAGAGCCAGTTTTTAAATCTAGATCATTTCATTATGTTTTTTGGCTCAGAGTTGTACTATGCACTGGATTTCATAGTAAGTGCCAAAACAAAAACTGTTACTGGGTGTGTGTGTGTGTGTGTGTGTGTGTGTGTGTGTGTGTGTGTTTATGGTGGAGGGGAGGTTAATAGGGAGAAAGAATAAAAGGAAAAGAGAAAATAAAAAAGCAGTACACCTAACTACAATCCTAGACAAACCCTTGATCATTCATTCATGGGATGAATCTTTCAGAAGCTTCTGCCCTCTGGAAGGAAGGGTATACTGGGGCCCTGATCTTCACTTTGGACCCAAATCAAGCATTGAATGGAATTCTTCTGGAGCACTGAATGCAAAGGTTATTTTGTGTCAGTAGTTAGCAATCTGACAATGGCATAAAGAACAAGGCAAGGCATGGGAGAGAGAAGTCAAATTGTTTTTGTAGGTGGGAGAATGTCATCATAATAGACCAAGCTCAAAAGAGTCTCACTGTTTTTCTAAATCTTTCATTTTTTTCAAGACAAGGTTACTGTGTACCACAAATAGATTTGTATCTCAAAGAGATTTTTCAAAAAAGGAAAAAAAGCTTAAATGTACAAAAATATTTGTAGCAGTACTTTTTTGTGGTGGCAACAAATTGGAAATTGAGGGAATGCTCATCAACTGGAGAATGACTAAACAAGTTGTGGCATTTGATTTATTGTAATGGAATACTATTGTGCCATAAGAAATAGTGTATGGTACTCTCAGAAACACCTGGAAGGCTTACATGAACTGATACAAAGTAAAGTAAGCAGAGTAGACCATTGTACACACCAACAACAATATTAGGCAATGATCAACTGTGAATGACTTTCTACTCTCAGCAATATAGTGATCTAAAATGATTCTGAAAGACTTAAGATGAAAAGTGCTGTACATTTCCAGAGAAAGACAGAATCTGAATGCAGATGGAAGCATAGATGATAGATAGATACAGACAGATAGATGTAGATATATACACAAACATAAGATTGGATGTATGTATGTGTGTGTACATATACACACATATATACCTAGATGTGTATATATACATGTTCACAAATACATATATCTGTACTTTATTTTTCTTGGTATTTTTTATTAGAGGGATCTGTGCTTTCTTTTACAATATAAATAATATGGAAACATAGATGGATAGATGGATAGACAGATGTAGATATATATACAAGCATAAGATTGCATATGTGTATATTTGTATGTATATATATGCATATATATATGTGTGTATGTGTTATATATACACACATACTTTATTTTTCTTGGCATTTTTTATTGGGAGGAGGTTTGTGTTTTTCAAAACACAATTAATATAATAGCATAGAAAGATGGATAGATAGATACAGACAGACAGACAGATGTAGATATATATACAAACAGAAAATTATATGTATGTAAATTTATATGTATACACACATATATACCTAGATTGTATGCACACATGTACACACACACACACACACACACACACACACATATATATACTTCATTTTTCTTGGCATTTTTTAATGGTAAGGGGTATGTGTTTACTTTCATAACACAACTAAAATGAAAATGTTTTTCATTACTGTATTTGTATGAAAATATCAAATTGCTTGACTTCTCAAAGAGGGGGAAGAAGGGAGGGAGAAAAGAATTTGGAATTCAAAAAGTTCTAAATGAATATTAAAAATTGTTTTTACATATTATTGCAAAAAAAAAAAACATTAAAAACAAGACAAATTTTCTTTGGGTAGTGGGTTGATCCAGAACTCTTTTGTCTCATGCCAGTCCCTTCAGAAACAGCAGTGGACAACATTCCCAGGAAGGAAGAGACTATAGTCAGAGACAATGCCAGGACCAGCACCATTGCCAGGGACAGCAGCATTGCTCCTGACACCACCCCAGAGTCCTCAGCATACAGTATGTTTTTTATCTACCTACCTATTGGGACTGGATATACTGTCTTAGTACTTCAATTTCTCAGGGTTCAGCAGCTGCTCCTACTAAAGTAAGATATATATATATATATATATATATATATATATATATATATATATATATATATATATATAAAAGATAAGATAAAGTAAGTCTCCCAGGGGATTCAGCTTGAAACCATGTCTATACTTCCTCCCTCTTCTGCCTTTCCTTATTTTAAGGCCTAGTTTGGGACAGTGAACCCCAAGACTCCCTGATTGATCTAAGAAAAATGTGACATGGATGAGTGTTTAAAGGGATGATTAAAGAATCTCTTCTTCCCCAGGTCAGGGCTGACAGAAAAGGGAAATACTGCAGAATTGTCTACTCTTACCTTCCTCACCTTGAAAAATTATATTTCATTAGGTAGCAGAAGAGAAGGGCAGGGCAGGTTGATATATCCCTTATCTCCAGATCCTATCTCCAAAATATGCCCCTCACACATGAACAAGAATCCTGTTCTATGGCTGCTCCATACCTAGATATTTATTCTCCTGCTACCCATTGTTTTCTCATTCTGGAGAAAGGATCATCCTAGCCCTTTTTTGGAGGGGATTTAACAATAAAGAAGGTGATAATGATGGTAAAGATAAGATTTCTGATGATGTTTTCTTTCCAGAAATTATGAAGATAATAAGAAATCGTGTCGAGCAAGTCATTCGCTATCTGGAAGATTTTGTGAACCCTAATTGGAGGAACACTCAGGAGAGGCAACGGAGACCATAGACAAGATGTCTTATTCTTGTCTTCTTTACCTACCCTCTTTCTACCCCTCCCATCACTCTCTGACCACCTTTAGAGCTAGGGACAAAATCTATGGCATTTAATAAAATTTATCTGGTGATGGAAAGAAAAAAAGTTAAGTTTGTGTGTAATATTTCTTAGATATCCTTTATCTTTATTAGGGACATAGATATGGGACTGGAGACCTTGACATTGAGCCCACGTAGATAAAAAAGGAAAAGGGCAAACATAAAAGATTATGGATGGACACTGGGGACTATGCTTCTATGTTACTTTTCTAGAGCCAGATTTCCAACTGCTTGGGGGAATTTTTCCAGGTGAGCAAGTTACAACTCCACACAAGTTCTATAAGACCCAAGGTCTTTTATAAGTGTCCAAGTAATTCCTTCCAATTCCTTGGAGTCTTTAGACAGGGTTGGATCTAAAGATTTGAAATTTGCTATTTCTAACCCTCCTCCTCCTTTCCATTTCTATTTAAGCAAATTATATGAAACTTATTTCCTCTTCCCACCCTCCCCCTTTCATGCCCACATCATGTACAATTTAGCCTAATGGAGATCCATCATTTTCAGTAGCATCATAATATCCTACCAGTCACAACTTGGCAACCATTATTTTGAGATCCTTGAATCCTCCCATGCATGCCCTTTAACCAGCTGAGAAATAGAGAGAATTGAGATTTCAGAGCCCATCAAGTTCAACAAGACTTGGAGAACAAGTGTCCTCTTTCAAAAGAACATATATGAAGGCCCTTAACCCTGTTTGTCTCAGTTTCCTCATCTGTAAAATGAGCTGGAGAAGGAAATGGCAAGCCACTCCAGTATCTTTACCAAGAAAGCCCCCAGTGGGGTCACAAAAAGTTGAACATGACTGAAATGACTTAACAACAATAAAGCTTTAAATATACTAAAATTTCCCTGCTATGCAGGGAACACATATAACACTGCATGCACAGATCATGCTAGAGATATAAATCAAGTTGTGAAGAATTTAAACAAGGTAGTTAAACTCAAATAGGAACATAAATGGGCAACAGAATTTAACTATCTTCCTGGGATAACTCATGTAACTAGTAATTGAAACTAGGATTCCAGTATTGGTATGAAGATCTCTGCTACCTTTTGTAGCCATACTTATTCATTGTGTCTCTGAGCTAAAAAATCCTTTCATAAGGAGTTGATGTTCTAAAGTTCCATCATTTATGGTTTAAGGATCACAGATATATCCAATGTAATATGAAAACTTGCCATCTCATATTCTTCACCTTCTTTTAAATTGTAGTGTTAAGTGTACCTTTTCTAGGAAGTTCTTTCTACCTAGTGATAGTCTTCCAGCATAAAGAATAAGTGAATAAGTGAGTGAATGAAAGAAAAAGTACTTATTAAGCTCTTATTATGTGTCAGGCACCATACTAAGCATTGGGGATACAGAAAACAAGCAATCAAGATAGTCTCCTGTCTTCAGAGATCCAATATTTTAATAGAGGGAGACAATACATAAAAGGGAGCTAATATTAGAAATCAAGGAGTAATGAGACTTGGCAATGGTTAGGAAGTGGCATGGTGATTTGGTTCTGGTTCAGAGAGGATGAAAGTTTACCTGTTACAGTGAGTAATCACAGGAAAATAGTTCTAGTTCCAGTGTTCAGAATAGGAGAAATACCATGTTTTGGAAATAGCTAGAATGCTTTTGTAACCTTGACTTTGAGCAAGAGAAGGTGAAGCTCACTTGTTAAAAGTACAGATTCTAGAAGTAGGAGAAAGAGATGCAGAGTAGGAAACATGGAAATGTCTGGGAAGTGTCCAGTGTTATCTTGAGAGAGTCATTTCTCTCAGGTTTTATTTGTTGTTTTTCAGTTTTCTTATCTCAAAATCTTGGATCCAGACATTGTAGAACTCTAGCTACAGAAGGTAGAAGGGTACAGAGGATAACAGTTCATAAAGGTGATTTAATGATGGAGCAGACCTGGGAGCATTTTTAAATTATGACAAAAGTGTTGGTGAATAAAGGGAGATTGAAGATGAGAAAAAGAAGAAATGATGTGGAAAATGGCAGAAAGCAAGCTTCCACTACAGGGCCAGATCCTGTTATGATCATATCAGCTACAGGGAGTTTCTGACACTCTCTCCTTTCATCCCTGGAACTTTTGGTAGGGGAGCAAGCATGATGGACACAGTATGACAAGCAACATGACAAGAAGATCTCAATCTTGCATTATAATGCAAGATTTTCAGGATTGAAAGAAACTGGCATGCAGCATTGGGGCAGATGGAGAACACCATAAGAGAAAAAGAGTATATTATAAATGAAGCCAGAATGCTGTTCCAAAAACCTAAAATTTTATGGATTCAGAAGTAATTAAACAATGTATAGATGAGTGCACAAGGAAAATTGAAATAGGATTGCATTGTCAGATCCCATATCCATGGTCAAATTACCTGCCTCAAATGGCCCTCACATCCCTACAAAATCATGGTCTTCAAATCCAGAAGAAACTAAGGAAACTTTCCAAACCATTATAACTCATGTCTCATAATGAAGTTTCTTAATCCAAGAAATACTATGAGCCAGGCAGGGACTGAGCATAAACTAACAGATTAATCTTCTTCTTGACTTAAGTCATCACAAAAAAGGACAAAGAATATAGAACCTTTGCTATAATTTCTCTTAAACACTCAGAGATTTAGGTCCTTAATTTCATAACACTAATTTATGTCTTTGAATTTATCAGCACCAATGTGCTGCTACTAGATAGGAATATGCTAACTCCCAAAGATTATTCCTATCATGATCATATTGACATCTTAGATGAAAGTCTAAATATAGCAAGAATTGGATTCAAATTTACATTTTAAAAATTAGTTTTTTAGCCAGGGGAAAATAGACTAAAAAGTAATTGGAAACTAAATAATCTCATCCTAAAAAATGAATGGGTGAAAAAACAAATCATAGATACAATTAATAATTTCACCCAAGAGAATGACAATAATGAGATGACACACCAAAATGTTTGGGATGCAGCCAAAATGGTAATAAGGGGAAACTTTTTATCTCTAGAGGCCTATTTGCATAAAATAGAGAAAGAGAAAATCAATGAATTGGGCTTGCAACTAAAAATGCTAGAAAAGGAACAAATTAAAACCCTCTCAATCAAAAACTAAATTTGAAATTCTAAAAATAAAAAGATAGATTAATAAAATTAAAAGTAAAAAAAGACCTATTGAATTAATAAATAAAACTTAAGTTGGTTCTATGAAAAAACTAACAAAATAGATAAACCCGTGGTAAATTTGATTAGAAAAAGGAAAGAGGAAAATCAAATTGTTAGTCTTGAAAATGAAAAGGGAGAACTTTCCACTAATGAAGAGGAAATTAGAGCAATAATTAGGAGTTACTTTGCCCAACTTTATGCCAATAAATTTGATAACTTAAATGAAATGAATGAATACCTTCAAAAATATTGGTTGCCCAGATTAACAGAGGACAAGTAAATTGGTTAAATTGTCCTATTTTAGAAAAAGAAATAGAGCAAGCTATTAATCAACACTCTAAGAAAAAATCCCTAGGACCAGATGGATTTATATGTGAATTCTACCAAACATTTAAAGAACAATTAACTCCAATATTATATAAACTATTTGAAAAAAATAGGGAATGAAGAAGTCCTACCAAATTCCTTTTATGACACAGGCATAATACTGATACCTAAACCAGGTAGGATGAAAACAGAAAAAGAAAATTATAGACCAATCTTCCTAATGAACATTGATGCAAAAATCTTAAATAAAATATTAGCAAAAAGATTACAGAAAATCATCCCCAGGATAATACACCATGACCAAGTAGGATTTATACCAAGAATGCAGGACTGGTTCGATATTAGGAAAACTATTAACATAATTGACTATATCAATAACCAAATTAATAAAAACCATATGATCATCTCAATAGATGCAGAAAAAGCATTTGATAAAATCCAACATCCATTCCTATTAAAACACTAGAGAGTATAGGAATAAATGGACTTTTCCTTAAAATAGTCAGTAGCATATATTTAAAACCATCAGTAAGCATCATATGTAATGGGGATAAACTGGAACCATTCCCAGTAAAATCAGGAGTGAAACAAGATTGCCCACTATAATCATTGCCATTCAATATTGTGTTAGAAATGCTAGTTTCGGCTATAAGAGATGAAAAAGAGATTAAAGGAATTAGAATAGGTAATGAGGAAACCAAATTATCACTCTTTGCAGATGATATGATGGTATATTTAGAGAACCCCAGAGATTCTACTAAAAAGCTATTAGAAATAATTCACAACTTCAGGAAAGTTGCTGGATACAAAATAAATCCACATAAATCATCAGCATTTCTATACATCACTAACAAAATCCAAAAGCAAGCAATACAAAGAGAAATTCCATTTAAAGTAACTGTCAATAGTATAAAATATTTGGGAATCTATCTGCCAAGAGAAAAACAGGAACTATATAAGCAAAACTACAAAACACTTTCCATAAAAATAAAGTCAGATCTAAACAATTGGAAAAATATTAAGTGCTCTTGGATAGGTCAAGTGAATATAATAAAGATGACAATACTCACTAAACTAATCTATTTATTTAGTGCTATACCAATCAGATTCCCAAGAAACTATTTTAATGACCTAGAAAAAATAACAACAAAATTTATCTGGAAGAACAAAAGGTCAAGAATTTCAAGGGGACTAATGAAAAAAAATCAAATGTAAGTAGCCTAGCTGTACCTGATCTAAAACTATATTATAAACCAGTGGTCACCAAAACCATTTTGTATTGGCTAAGGAATAGACTAGTTGATCAGTGGAATAGATTAGGTTCACAGGACAAAATAGTCAATAACTATAGCAATCTAGTGTTTTACAAACCCAAAGATCCCAAATTTGGGATAAGAATTCACTATTTGACAAAAACTACTGGGAAAATTGGAAATTAGTATGGCAGAAACTAGGCATTGACCCACACTTAACACCATATATGATCATATTATAGACTAATCTCCCTAATGAACATTGATGCAAAAATCTTCAATAAAATATTAGCTGATAAGATCATGATAAGATCAAAATGGCTTCATGATCTAGACATAAAGAATGAGATTATAAATAAATTAGAAGAACATAGGATGATTCACCTCTCAGACCTGTGAAGGAGGAAGGAATTTGTAATCAAAGAAGAACTAGAAATCATTATTGATCACAAAACAGAAAATTTTGATCATATAAAGTTAGCAAGCTTTTGTACAAACAAAATTAATGCAGACAAGATTAGAAGGGAAGCAATAAACTGGGAAAACATCTTTACAGTTAATTTTTCTGATAAAGGCCTCATTTCCAAAATATATAGAGAATTGATTCAAATTCAAGCCATTCTCCAATTGATAAGTGGTCAAAGGATATGAACAGACAATTTTCAGATGATGAAACTGAAACTATTTCTACCCATATGAAAAAATGTTCCGAATCATTAATGTCATTAATCAGAGAAATGCAAATTAAAACAATTTAGAGATACCACTACACACCTCTCAGATTGGTTAAGATAACAGGAAAAGATAGTGACGAATGTTGGAGGGGACGTGGGGAAACTGGGACACTGATGCATTGTTGGTGGAGTTTTGAATGGATCCAACTATTCTGGAGAGTAATTTGGAACTATGCTCAAAAAGTTGTCAAACTGTGCATACCCTTTGATCCAGCAGTGCTACTACTAGGCTTATATCCCAAAGAGATATAAAAGAAGGGAAAGGGACCAGTATGTACAAAAATGTTTGTGGCAGCCCTGTTTGTATTGGCTAGAAACTGGAAATGGAATGGATGCTCATCAATTGGAGAATGGCTGAATAAATTGTGGTATATGAATGTTTTGGAATATTATTGTTCTGTAAGAAATGACCAGCAGGATGAAAACAGAGGCTTGGAGAGACTTGCATGAACTGATGCTAAGTGAAATGAGCAGAACCAGGAGATCATTATATACTTCAACAACAATACTATATGAGGACATATTCTGATGGAAGTGGATATCTTCAACAATGAGAGGATCTAACTCAGTTTCAACTGATCAATGATGGACAGAAAGCAGCTACACCCAAAGAAAGAACACTGGGAAATGAATGTGGACCACCACATAGCATTTACACTCTTTCTGTTATTGTTTGCTTGCATTTTTGTTTTTCTTACCAGGCTATTTTTACCTTCTTTCTAAATTCTGTTTTTCTTGTATAGCAAGACAACTGTATAAATATGTATACAGATATTGTATTTAACATATATTTTAATATATTTAACATGTATGGGACTCCCTGCTATTTAGGGGAGAGGGTAGAGGGAAGGAGGGGAAAAGTTGGAACAGAAGTTTGTGCAAGGGTCAATGTTGAAAAATTACACCTGCATATGCTTTGTCAATAAAAAGTTATAATAAAAAAAAGAAAAAATAGTTTTTTTGTGAAAAAAGTGATTTTATTTTATTTTAAAATTATAGATATATTCAAAATAGACTCTTTTATGTATTAGTTGTTCTAATATCCTTTTTTTCATCTCTTGACTAAAAGATATACTTTTCATTAATATTCAAATAGGCTACTTTCTTCTTTACCACACTAGCAGAGTTCATCATATATATTCTTGTCCCATCATCCCTTTAACAGCTAATGGAAAATATCATAGTATCTTGAGGAAATTTTGAGGAGGAGGGAAGTATCGAAAATTTTCAGAAACTAAAATAATGTATTTAATTTTGTCCATCAAATACATATAATGTAAACAAATTCTAAAGCATGTGACATAATTCTGGCCTCAAAGCCTCACTGTAAATTCATACTACAGTAGATAAATATAATCTCCATTTGTAATTGACAACAAAACTGTAATCTCACAAGTAAAAGAATATGCTGTATAAATGACAAAGCTAGGCTGATTTTAAAATTATGTACAAATAGGAAAAGGAAAATCTAGATCAATATCTAGAGAAAGGACTGTGCCTTTGTGATAAACCAAGGGAAAACATTCACTGAGAATTACTGTATATCAGGGTTTTCTTTTGCATTCAAAGATGATTAAAATCCTCAATAAAATTTTTCATAAGAAAAGACAGTAAGTTTCCAGATGAGACAGAAAGTAATGAGAGCAAGAATTTCAGTAGAATGATTAGCTCCTTAGGAGAAAAGGGACTTTCATCATAGATAGGAGTAAATGAGAAAAATCAAACAGGTTTTGAAGTATAAAGTACAGTAGAAGAGTAATTTTTCAGTGGCATAAGAGGCAAGGTCCTGTTCTGAAGGGATGGGGAGGAGGTTTTATAGTAGGCTTGAAACCAAAGAAGTTTGGAATAGACTATGGTGAATATAATGAAGGAGAGGCAATCTAGAGGTTTGGAGTTAGATCATGAGGTTTGGAGTTAGAATTTGGATTCAAATCCTATCTTAGACATTTACTATTTATGAAACACTAATCAATCTACTTAATTGGTCAAAGTACTTCAGTTTTTTCATCTGTGAAATTAGGGGGATTAAATTTAATGGCTTCTAGGATCTCCCATTAGTTTTAGTTCTATGTAAGTTGAACCAGGGAAAAAAGGAATTATTTCTATGCAACAGTGAAGAGTGTAGTTGAGATTTGTTGTTGTTATTATTATTTAGTAGTTTAGTCCTTATAACTTCATTTGGGCTTTTCTTGGAAAAGATAATTGAGTAATTTATCATTTCCTTTTCCAGCTCATTTTACAGATGTGGAAACTGAGGGAAACAGAGTTAAATGACTCGCCTAGGTCTCAGGTAGTTTGTGTCTGATTTCCAGGATTACTGCTGGATTTGAACTCAGCTCCCCTTGAGTATTTTCTCTGGTTATCCCTAGACCTGTAATGCTTTCTTTCCACCTGTAATGCTTTCCCTCCTCATCTCCACCAACCTGGCTTCCTTTAAGTCCTAACTAAATACTCATCTGCTATAGAAAGCCTTTCCCAGTCTTTAATTATAGTACCTTCTTTTCATTATTTCCTGTTTGTCATATACAAAGCTTGTTTATAAATATTTGTTTTTTGTCTCTCTCATTAGACCAAGCTCCTTGAGAGTCAGGACCATTTTTGCTTTTCTTTGTAACCCCAGTACTTAGGACAGTGCTTGACTCATAGGTGTTTTGATAAATACTTATTGATTGACAAACTTTAGATCCTTACTTCATAGAACCCTTACCCTGCTACTATCATGTTACTTTTATTGATATCCTTAGTATCTCTGACCAGAATTCCTTACTTCTGATTTCTGATGGTCAAGACATATGTCTTTCTTTTTGGTTTAATTGGAGGGTTTAATCTAAAGCATAGAGCTATGGATAGCGGAGATACAATGGTATTATAACCCAACTGATTCATTAAAAAACAAGGGAGTAAGAATTCCAGAAAGGCACAGTGGAGTGCAAGAACAGAGTGTGATATGGATTATGAAGGAATAAGGTTACAGTGGAGAAGAATGAGACTTTTGGGAAGAGTAGAAAGAGCAGAAGACTTTTACTTCCACAGATGCTCATTTTGGATCATTGGGATGAGGAGAGTAGGAGTTGGAAATTTTTTATGACACAGCAAGAGGAATGACCAGTTGATTGTGGTTATCACTCTCAAGAGTCTTTCAATGACTTAGCATACTCAGTAGAGAGCCACACATAGCCATTGTGGCTCTCTGCTTTATTTCCCAGTAGTCTAGAATGTCTGAAACTTTGTAGTTCTGAAACTTTGTAGCAGAGAAGGAATGTTAATATGGTCATTGTATCTTTAAGGCCTGGAATGATCTTATAACTCATATCCACGTAGGCAGGCAAAAGAGAGTGGGAAAGAGACACATTCTGACAATGTCCTGAGCAATTCAGCTATCACTGCCTGAATCTCAAGAAGCAAATTCCCATTGTCCACTCTCCACTCATCTGTTTTTGCTGTATTGAGCTTAAGATATATGGTGACTTAGAACCCCTTCATATGAATAGTCCTGTTAATTGGGTCCCCGAGAGCTTCATTGATCACACATGATCATGAGTTGTATCACTCATGGAACATGAACATAGCTGTTATAGCATTGGTGAATCTGAATAATATAATAATAATGACAATTCTGCCTAAATTGGTCTACTTGGTCGGTACCATACCAAACTGCCAAAATATTATTTTATTTCTATAAATAGTTCTATAGAACTAGAAAAAATAATGACAAAACTCATCTGTGAGAATAAAAAGTCAAGAATATCAAGGGAATTAATTAACAAAGGATGGTAGCTTAGCAATACCAAATATAAAACTTTATTACAAAGCAGCTTTCGTCAAAACCATTTGGTACTAAGAAATAGAGTGGTAGATCAGTGGAATAGATTAGATACACATAATAAAATTAAGGCCTATAGTAATCTAGTATTTGCTAAACCTGCAAATTTCATTTTCAGAAAAAAGAACTCACTATTTGACAAAAATTTCTGGGAAAACTGGAAAATAATATGTCAGAAATTCAGCATAGATTCACTTCTCATACCCCATACCATGATTTGGGCACAAAGGATGATACCATAACAAATTAGGAGACCAAGGGATAATTTACCTATCAGATCTTTATAGATGGGAGGAATTTATGACCAAAGAAGGCAAAATTGACAACTTTGATTACATTAAATTAAAAAGGTTTTGCACAAACAAAACCAACAGAAACAGGATTAAAAGGGAAGTACAAAGCTGGGAAAAAATCTTCATAGACAGTGTTTCTTTTTTTTTTCCCATAATTATAACATTTTATTGACAGAACCCATGCCCGGGTAATTTTTTACAACATTATCCCTTGCACTCACTTCTGTTCTGACTTTTCCCCTCCCTCTCTCCATCCTTTCCCTTAGATGGCAAGCAGTCTTATACATGTTAAATATGTCACAGTATATCCTAGATACAATATATGTGTGCAGAACCAAACAATTCTCTTGTTGCACAGGAAGAATTGGATTCAGAAAGTAAAAATAACCCAGGAAGAAAAACAAAAATGCAAACAGTTCATATTCATTTCTCAGTATTCTTTCTTTGGGTGTAGCTGCTTCTGTCCATCATTGATCAATTGAAACTGAGTTAGATCCTCTCATTGTTGAAGATATCCACTTCCATCAGAATATATCCTCATATAGTATTGTTGTTGAAGTGTATAATGATCTCCTGGTTCTGCTCATTTTACCTAGCATCAGTTCATGTAAGTCTCTCCAAGACTCTCTGTATTCATCCTGTTGGTCATTTCTTACAGAACAATAATATTCCATAACATTCATATATCACAATTTATCCAATCATTCTCCAGTTGATGGGCATCCATTCATTTTCCAGCTTCTAGCCACTACAAACAGGGCTGCCACAAACATTTTGGCACATACAGGTCCCTTTCCCTTCTTTAGTATCTCTTTGGGGTAGTAGCACTGCTGGATCAAAGGGTATGCACAGTTTGATAACTTTCTGAGCATATTTCCAAATTGCTCTCCAGAATGCCAGCCAGTATTTCTGATACATGTCTCATTTCTAAAATATATAAAGAACTGTGTCAAATTTATAAGCATTCAAAACATTCGCCAGTTGATAAAGCCAAATAATATAAACATAATTTTCAGATGAAGAGATTGAAGCCATCTATAGTCATAAAAATGTTCTAAATCATTACTGATTTGAGAAATGCAAATTAAAACAACAATGGGGCACCATCTCCCATGTCTTAATTTGGCTAAGATGACACGAAAAGATAATGATAAATGTTGGAGGGGATGTGAGAAAACTGGGACACTAATGCATTGTTGGTGGAGTTGTGAAGTGATCTAACTATTCTGGAGAGCAGCCTGAAACTATGCCCAAAGGGCTATCAAACTGTGCATACCCTTTGACCCAGAAGTACCACCCAAGGAAATCGGAAAGGAGGGGAAAGGACCCACATGTACCAAAAATGTTTTTCGCATCTATGTTCATTTTTTTTGTTTGTTTTTTCCTCTCCCGGTTTTTCTCTTTTGCTCTGATTTTTCTCATCCATGGAACATGAATATAGCTGTTATACCACTGTTGAGTCTGAATCCCAGTGGCACTATGCTTCCATTACTTCTGACTTCCAGAAGTGTTTTCAAATCTTAGTGGTATGAAGCATCTTTGTATTCACATAGCAAAAACATAATCTCCCTTTTATTTAGTGGTTCATTAAATATCTGAAGACAGTTATCATATGTTATGTTTTTCTCCAGGCTGAACATTACCAGTTTATGATGCTTTCTAGGCTCTTTAATATTCTGGTCACCTTCTACTCTATACTTCAGTTTGTCAGTATCAATCACTTTTAAAACTGCTGGAAGTGGGTATTAAGTCAAACATTAATACCCTGGTAATAAGAATGGTGAGATACCAGTTTGATTCAACGTTATTGTGGTATTTCCTTCTTGGGAAATCTTTAAGAGATTGTTGAGCATCCATCTTTCTCAGATGTTTCAGTTTTGTCTATAGAGAGAGAAATGGCTTTTATAGATCAGAGGTATGAAGCACATGATATATAGTTTGCATGCAGCCCACAATACTCCTTCCTAACAGTAGCCCAAGCCAGATTAAAGTGTAATTGGGAAATATTTAACAAAATTTTTAAAAATACAATGAAATGGACATTTTTAAACTAAGTCAATTTGTAGTCTACAGGGATTCCTATGTATGAATTAGTGACCTTTTGCTTCTCTTTGAGTGTGATACCACTGATCTAGATGACCTCTTAGAGTCTCTTCCAGTTTGAAGATTTTTGAAAAACAAAGCAATAACTCAAAATGAGAGATAAATTGATATCTTGATCATTTCCACCCCTCTTTTCAAAAGAATGTGACATTACATCTGAGTGTTAGATTACCCTTCTATCTTATGTCTTAGAACAAATGTGTTCCCATTTTATGGCCTTTCCAGGAAAAGAAACGTACACAGAATCCATATTTGTCAAAAAAAAATTATAGGCTATTTGGAATGGAAAGACTTTTTGAAGTGATTCAAGATATCTTTTACCCTTCTGGGCTACGTCGGTTAATTTTTTCATTCACTTTGCCTCATCAAGGAAGATTATTTCATCATTTTCTTGGTAAATCGTCCCTACTGTCTGCTATTCTGACAACCTGAGAATCCTTCTCAGTGTTTAGTTTGAATCTTCCCTATTGTACCTTTTTATCACCTGATGAATCTTGAGATGAGATGAAGAATAGCAGGGCTCTGTATGCTTAGTTTTCAGTTAGGCAATCAATACTCAAATGTATTGCTTCTAGAAAAAATGATCTCTTTCTCCTAGAAATAGACTTTTTCTTAGTCCCTATAGTATTATGAGAGGGAGTTAAAGCTTTTTCAGGATCTTTAACTGAATAATATGGTATATTGAATGGAAGGCATTGCTCCTTTCTTACTTGGACATTTTCTTCATTAAAAAGATCAGGGAAAAGATATTTGTATTAGAAATATAGAAAGCAGCTTGAAAAGAATCATAGTCAAAGAAAACCCCTCATATGAAAATGTTGAGGACAAACAAACAAAACAAAACAAAACAAACAAACAACCTGATGACTTCTTTCTTAGAGGGAAATATACTGACTGATGACTGCATTCCATTATTTCCAAGGAGCAAATTTTATAGGACTATTTTCAGGACTTTTGGATTTTATGGAGTAATTTTATGTGAATTTGACAGAAATGTGGATCTGAGGTTTCTCAGGCTGGATCACTCCTCAAAAAAGCCCAGTTTTAATCAGGAGAGTTACTTGTGGGCTATCTGTGAAGACTAACTGAAGCCAGTGAGAGAAGTCTTAACAGGAGAAACTGCTTCCAGGAGATAGAAAATAGAAATCAATAGGGTTTAGAAGCCAGAAGCAAAGAGAAGATAATTGAGAATAATGAAGCTGAGAAGCTGACAGGAGCTAAGTATAGCTAATTAGTAAAGATAGGCTCTGAAGTTGATGTTGGGACCTGATCTGATTGGAGGAAAGCTTTGATATTGGGAGCTGATTTGAAGGTTACATCCTATACTGTGTGAAGAACTGGTTAGGTAAAGGCTACTGATTCTTTAGCACCATCTACAGCTAGAGTTGCCTTTCTCATCCTTTGCTGCTCTCTGGGTCCAGAAGGGAAATCCCCTTAAAGCCTATTGAGAGCTGACCTTCAGATTCCAGGATTAAAGGGAATTACTTTTCATTGAAAGAATCAATGCCTTAGCACCTAACCAAAGTATCAGTCCTGGGAAGCTCTGCAGATACTAGGCACAGGAATGTTGTTAACTAAAAGAACTTAATGCTGCTATTATGTCCTGAAGGTTCTTCAGTGGTAGTGAAGTGGAATCATCCAGCAGGAGAGTTGAAAGAGGCTCAGTTGCTGTGTGATTTTAGTACAAGAACTGTTGCTGTGTAATTTTAGGCAAGCCTTTTCATCATTCTGGAACTCACTATATTTATCTGTAAGATAAATGGTAATTGGACTAAGTCAATAGTTTGAGTTTTTTCATATATGGGAATGAAAAAAATCTTTTTATGATAATTTTTTTCTTTTAATTTACCTAAGTTTCTGAACATACTTCTCTTTCTTCCCCTACCTAGTAATCCATTCCTTGTATAAAACTAAAAATAAGGGAAAAATTCAATTTAGTAAAGTAAGTTAATATGTCAACTATATCTAACTGTATATGTAATAATCACACCCTCCTTTGCAAAGGGGAGAAGAAGGCATATTTTCTTAACTCTTCTCTAGGGCTAAGCTTGGTCATTAAAATTATACAGTCTTCAATTTTATTTTTGGAAAGAACTACTTAAATTTTTTTTAAAAGTATGGATCCTATAATAGCTAGCTACTCTGTTAGTATTGATTGAAAAAAATGGAATAAAATTATTAGGACTTCACTCATGTTTTTAAATTTTTTTCATAAGTAGCACTTGTATTAGTTATAGCTGTGGTTACATCTATTTGTTTTTACTTTTTAAAAATTAATTACAATAGTGTATACATCTATTTGAAAATTATTGTTCTTTGGCCTTTGTTTTTGAAGAGGACCAATGGCCTCATGAGTCATATCTTGACTTGAGTTGAATTAGATTTAAGTGGGTCAGACAGCATTAGTTCTTTTCCTAAGTTATTGAAGTCCACTGGCAAAGCAAAAATCAAGATTACTGGTGATAGAGACAGATCTTGGAGTCTTCAGTGTCTGACCAAGCCCTCAGTGCTCCACAGCACTTATTTCAGCTGCCTCTATGACCACTGAAACAAATTATTCTCTTCCTCCCATTAGGGAAAGTCTACACATATTTGGGGCAAATATCCTCTTAACTCATAAATAAGTTAGAAGCAGGTTACTTTCAACCTGGTTTAGCCCATCTGCCAAGACTGTTTTTGGGGATGTGCTGCTGCATACCATATAGCTTCTTGGAGTGACTGGGGAGAGTTGGATGAATTAGGTGTGGTAGATAAGCAGATCTGAAAAGTCTGGCAAACCTTCCTACCAATTGTGCTAGCCCTTCTGAGCACCTCATATACCCCATATTTTAAAATAATAAGATACCAAAAGAACTAGAAGAAGCCCCCCAGCACATTGGCTTAATCCCTTGTGGATGATGGCAGGAAAATATGAGCAAGAGTTGCAATAGATGTGTTGATACTAGTGGATTTCAATCCTCATAATTTTAAATATCAACATCAATAAGATCACAGATCTACTGAAAGGATATATAGGGAATTATTGATTCAATAAACCAAAATTAAGTTTGCTATTTACTTTTCTGAGTTATTTAATTAATTAACTTCTTATCATAACTCCTTGGTCCATCGGATGGCAACAACTGCTTCACTGCAGTGATGACATTCTATGATCCATGACTTTTGAGATATTCCCCCAGAGTTAATCTGATACAATCAAACAGGAAAAAAGTGTTCTCTGGATTTACCAGAATCTAAAATTTATACCTAGAAGGGATTGCAAAGATCATCTAGTCCAATGTTTTTTCTATTTACTAGTATTTTATTAAAATATTAAATTCAATATTAAAAAGTATTGCCAATATTTTTTCTACTTGCTAGTATATATATATATATATATATATATATATATATATATATATGTATATATATATATTGCCAATTACACATAAGGATAATTTTCAACATTTATTTTTGTAAGATTTGGGGTTCCAGATTTTTCTTCCTCCTTCCCTTTTCTATTCCTTCCTCATGACAGCAACCAATCTGATATAGGCCATACACATATAGTCATTTCAAACATATTTTTATATTACTCATGTTGTGAAAGAAAAATCAGAAAGGAAAAAAAAGCACCATAAGAGAAAAAAACAAAAAAAAATTGAAAATGCATGCTTTGATTTCCATTCAGTCTCCATAGTTGTTTCTCTGAATGTGGATGGCATTTTCTACCACAAGTTAATTGGGATAGTCTTGGATTATTGTATTGCTAAGAAAAGGGAAGTTTATCACAGTTGATCATTGCACAATCTTGCCGTTATTGTGTACAATAATCTCCTGATTCTGCTCACTTCACTCATCATCAGTCTATTTAAGTCTATCCATGTTTTTTTCTGAAATCCACCTGCTCATCATATTTTATAGAACAATAGTGTTCCATTACATTCATATATCATAACTTATTCTGCCATCCCCCAATTGATAGGAATCCTTCCAATTTCCAGTTCCTTGCTACCACAAAAAGCTGCTACAAATATTTTTTTATGATTTTAATGATTTCTTTGGGAGACAGATCCATAACACTTCTGAATTAAAGGTTATAGACTTTGGATATAGTTGCAAATTGCTCTCCAAAATGGTTGGATCAGTTCACAATTCTACCAACAGTGTATTAATGCCCCAGTTTTCCCATATTCTCTTATCATTTTTTCTGTCATCTCAGCAAATCTGATATGTGTGAGATGGTATCTCAGAGTTGTTTTAGTTTTCATTTCTCTAATCAATAATATTATTTTATAAGTGAAGAACCTGGGGACCCCAACTAGTGTTTAACTAGTTTTTAAGATCATCCAGGCAACAAAACTGGAGTTCAAACTAAAGTCTTTTACTGAATATACAATACTTATTTTACTTTACTAGACTTATTTAGTACCCTGGTCTCTGAGGTAGTGTCCAGATTAAGGGTACAAAAGGCACACTATCAAAGTGAAATCTATGAGTCTGTAGCTAACACTGAGGGGGAGAGAACTAAATGCATCTTCTGCTTTGGTTTCCAAATCTTTTTATCCTAATTTCTAATAGCTCAAATGACAATTAAAGCTTAGGTTGGCATAAAAGAATTTTTTAGCCAGGAGGAGGTATACAGCATCAGTGGGTCTCCATGTGGTGTGGGGGATCTAGCTCCTGGCCTGGAGTCAGAAACACTCATCTTCCTGAGTGAAAATCTAGCCCCAGATACTAGTAGTGTGGCCCTGAGTAAGTCACTTAACCATGTTTGCCTCAGTTTCCATATGTGTAAGATGTGCTGGAGAAGAAAATGGCAAACCATCAGTACCTCTGTGAATAAAAGTTCTTGGAGGAAATGGGACCTCCTCACATGTCCAGGATAAAGCTATATCGCAAACAGTAGAAATACTTCTTGCTTCTCCTTTCAGCATTTTTCTTTCAGAAAGAACTTTCTCAAAGAACCCTAGAAGTTTTCATATATAGTTCATGATTCCAGCACTGCTAGTGGGATACTGCGAAAGTATCTACATCTCCATTGCCACATAGACATAGGCTAGTTTCTCATACAAGGTTACACCTGGAATGCACTTCCATTTCTCAGAATATTTTTCTTCCTCTAAGGCTTAATTCAAGCTCCACCTCCTACCTCAGGCCTTTCCTGTTTCTCTAGCTGCCTGTGTCTCCCATGACTCCCACACCAAAATTATCTTGTATTCATTGTCTGTTTATTTTGGATATATTTTGAATCAGGTTGTATGTGCACATATTTCCTTGAATTAAGACCACTCATAAACTACTTCTGTGAGTTCTAGGAATTTTAGAAAGAGAAGATTTGCTTTAGTTTCTTCTACTCGTTTCTATTCCTATCATTATAACAAAAACCTCTTTCTAAATGAGTAAAGGACCCAATAGGAGCTGGATCTTTGGAGAGTTCTTTTCCTATCTAAAACCTTCCTGCCAACATTTTCATCCATTTTTCTCTTCCTAACTGGATGCAGACCCAACCCAACCCCTTCACAGATGCTGATTCACTCTGCTCCTCAGCTCTAATCTCCCCTTCTCAATCATTGTAAGTCAGTCCCCTTTTACCATGCTCTATTTCCTTTCCTCTTCATTTGTTCCTGTTACCCTCTCTCTCTTTGGATTTGACTCCTAAAACCATTTGGATAAACAGGAAAATACCAAGTACAATTCTTCTCATAAGATGGAAAAGCACAGGACCTTACCAATTGTCTTGTCACTACACCCTCCTGACCCCCAAGTCTGCCTTACTAATGAGGACCCCTGGGTCTTTCCATCTATTCAACATCTGAATATGCTTTTATATGTTGTCTCCTCATTTAGAATATGAACAAGGACAATCTCATTTTTCTATTTGTATCCCTAGTGTTTAGCACAGTGCTTGGAACATAGATGCTTTTTCATTCAATAATTAAATGTCTACACTAAGGAAGAGGAAAAAAAGAAAACTCATCTACAAGGCTTATATGTCCAGATGAGATTTATTAAAGGATTTTTTGTTCCACTGACTTAGGCCTCAGGAGGCTGGAAGTGCAGAATCATAGTATTTGAGAGTTGGGAGAACTCTCAGCAGTCTTACAGTTCAAACCATGTGTAAAATATACATATTTTGTGTATATAAAATATACATAAAATAAAAAAGGAACCTAATCAGTTCCTTTAAAAAGAACCTCCTGCTTTCCTTTCTCCCTCTTTTCTTTTTTTCCTTCCTTCCTTCCTTCCTTTTTCTTTCTTTCTTTCTTTCTTTCTTTCTTTCTTTCTTTCTTTCTTTCTTTCTTTCTTTCTTTCTTTCTTTCTTTCTTTCTTTCTTTCTTTCTTTCTTTCTTTCTTTCTTTCTTTCTTTCTTTCTTTCTTCCTTCCTTCCTTCCTTCCTTCCTTCCTTCCTTCCTTCCTTCTTTCCTTTTTCTTTCTTTCTTCCTTCCTTCCTTTCTTTCTTCCTTTCTTCCTTCCTTCCTGCCTTCCTGCCTTCCTCTTTTTTGCTGTCCTGCTTTCATTCTTTCTTCTTTTCTTGTTCTCAACTTCTTCCTTCCTTCTTCTCCCTCTCCTTTTCTGGATAGGGAGAAGAGAGTAGAAATGTTTATTCTTGCCTGCCTACAAGCCAGTTAAATCTATAAAGACACACCTGACCTATATGGACAACATATCAACACACACATATATGTTTATCCTACATAAATGTTAACAATTTCCTTCTTCAGTTAATTTTAAAGATGAGGAAATTGAAGCAAGATTAAGTGATTTAGCCATTAATTACTCAATGCTAGTAAGTGTCTGAGGTCAAATTTGCACTGAGGATTTCTTGATTCCAAGGCTGGCACAGTATTCACTGTACCACTAAGCTGCCCTTAGGGGAGCCAAATAAATACTAACTAGCTATTACAGCTCATTCTTTGCTATTCAGCAACCTGAAATAACATTGATTCCTTCCATTTTCCTTCATGAAGCTGGAAGTCAGAAGCACAGACATTTCTGGACACTGGACCCTTTCTCTGACTGTCTCTCCCTCCTTATCTTTGCCTAGGCTTCCCTAGTTATATTCAAATCCCAACTAAAATCTACCTCCTATAGGGAGCCTTTCCCAATCATTCTTAATTCTAGTGCCTTCCCTCTGTTGGTCCTGTACAGGTGTTGGCTATACATAATTGTTTACTTATTCTCTTCCCTTGTCAGTGTTCTTTTAAGTTCTTTAAGCATAGGGATTTTTTCCTCCATTCTACATCCCCATTGTTGAGCACAGTGTCTGGTACATGGTAAATGTTTAACCAATTTTTTTTTTTTTTTGCCTAACTGCTGTTTATGTAATTTTGTCTGTGCTAGATTTAATTTCCATGAGATCCAGTGCCACTTCATTAAACTTCGTAAGATCTCAGTACCCAGGAAAGCATTCTAGTGTACTGAGCTTCTAAATTATAATGACATATATATATATATATATATATATATATATATATTCTCCTTTATTAAAAAAAGATGATAATAATTCTTGGCCCACTTAGCTCAGAGGCTTTGTGAGTCCATACACAGGTAGACAGTGAAATAGGGAGGCTTTGAAGAGGTTAAGTGCTGTATAGATGAAGGAGAAGACGGTTATGATTCACTATAGCATGGTGTGGCCAGTTGAGTGGGTAAAACAACCAAGTTAAGACAACAATCATTTCTTAAGTGCCTTCTACTTACTATGCTAAGTGCTGGAGATTTAAAGAAAGGCAAAAACAAAGAATTTACCATCTAATTGAGGAATCAATATGCAATTAACTAAGTACAAACATAAATGTTGGAAATAATCTTATGATTCTCTTTTTCATTTGTCTTCTAAGGTGGTAGTCTCCAAACTTTTTTGACTAGGCACTGTTATTAGTAAATATGTTTGAACATCTATTCTTAATATATAAACATTTATTTATAAATTATATATGTGTATCATTTTGCTAATGTAGTATATATATATTAAAATATGCACAATTATAATAGCTAACATTATTTAAGAGATAGGTGATCTGAAATGAAGAAATAAATTAACAGGTTAAATGACTGATCCACGATTACATAACTAGCAAATATTTGAAGCAAGTATCTGAACTCAGGTTCTTCTGATTCCAATCTGTTTTTTCTTCATTTTTTTTTTACCTAGTTATCTTAGTAAGAACAGCAAAGAATGAGATATACTTGCTAATTACTATTTATTCAGCTCCTCTAAGGGCAGCTTAGTGGTACAGTGAATACTGTGCCATCCTTGGAATCAAGAAATCCTCAGTGCAAATTTGACCTCAGACATTTACTAGCATTGAGTAATGGCTAAGTCATTTAACCTTGCTTCAGTTTCCTCATCTCTAAAATTAACTGAAGAAGGAAATGGTGAACCATTCCTGTCTCTCGCCAAGAAAACCCCAAATGGGGACATGACTAAACTTTTTGCAAAGTGCTTTAAATATTAACTATTTTATCCTTTCTGAGCTAAGAAGCAATATTTGTAAAAATCTTTTTATTTATTGAAAGTTAGCATACCCATACCCTTTGATCCAGCAGTGTTACTACTGGGATTATATCCCAAAGAGATTATAAAGAAGGGAAAGGGACCTGTATGTGCACGAATGTTTGTGGCAGCCCTTTTTGTAGTGGCTAAAAACTGGAAACTGAATGGATGTCCATCAGTTGGAGAATGGCTGAATAAATTGTGGTATATGAATATTATGGAATATTACTGTTCTGTAAGAAATGACCAACAGGATAATTTCAGAAAGGCCTGGAGAGACATACATGAACTGATGCTGAGTGAAATGAGCAGGACCAGGAGATCATTATATACTTCAACAACAATACTATATGATGACCAGTTCTGATGGACCAGGCCATCCTCAGCAACGAGATCAACCAAATCATTTCTAATGGAGCAGTAATGAACTGAACCAGCTATGCCCAGAAAAAGAACTCTGGGAGATGACTAAAAACCATTACATTGAATTCCCAATCCCTATATTTATGCCCACCTGCATTTTTGATTTCCTTCACAAGCTAATTGTACAATATTTCAGAATCTGATTCTTTTTCTACAGCAAAATAACGTTTTGGTCATGTATAATTATTGTGTATCTAATTTATATTTTAATATATTTAACATCTACTGGTCATCCTGCCATCTAGGGGAGGGGGTGGGAGGGGTAAGAGGTGAAAAATTGGAACAAGAGTTTTGGCAATTGTTAATGCTGTAAAGTTACCCATGCATATATCCTGTAAATAAAAGGCTATTAAATTAAAAAAAAAAAAAAGAAAGTTAGCATACCCAAGGCTATTAATAAAAAGGTGGCTTCAAAGCCAGAAAGACCTGGGTTCCTATGGCAGAATGACCCTGGGCAAGTCAACTATGAATTGCAGAGAAGGTACAATTGGTTAAGGGAATTTTCTTATCTGAGAGCTCATAGATCCAGGTCCTATCCCGGTCTTACTTATGAATATCTTGTTCTCACTCAACTATTACTATTCATAATTAGTGATAATTGCATTAATGTGAATAATGTGTTCATGAGAGCAATGTGATTTAATATATTTCAATGTTTTTGAAAATTTTTGCTATTTCCTATTTGAAAGATTTGGTTCTAAATTCAGTTTAGTCTAACACTTGACTTTAGCAGAAAGAAATATATCACTTGGGTGTGCTTACTAAATCATGAAATTAATTTTTAAAAATACTACCCACCAATTAAACATCTCTCTATGGAGAGAGATATGATTGCTCTAAATCACCTTTGAATTACTGGGTCTCCCATTAGCTAAACTCATTGCCTTGGGTCTAATCTGTCAATCTCAAGCATGTCTGGAGAGGCTTCCTGTTGAGGTGTAGACCAAATGTTGAGGTCTAGATTTGGGGTACCTAAATGAAATTAGGGTTTAGTTAAGGCCTAGTGGCAGGTTTGGGGTACAGGGAGTCAAGCAGAACTCCCCTGCAACCCCCTTGGATTTGGCGCAAAGATACGGTGGTATATGAGGTCTAGTAGCGGCGCAGAATTCCCAATAAAAGCATTTATTGGCCCAGAGAGCTAGATTGACAAAAGAGGTTTAATATTGAGTTTAGAAGTAGGAGTTAGGTGAAGGTATAGATAAGGGCACTGGATAGAGGGTCCAGTGCACAGAGGATCCTCACATGGCTAGCATGTTTGGAATCTCTGCAAAGAGGGGTTCCCAGCATGGCCCTTTTAAGTTGGAGACTTAGCTCCAAGGGCTTTGGGGTGTAGCCCCAAAGCTGGCTCAGATCGGGGTGGGGCTGGGACAGGTCCGGATCTTCTATTGGAATTCAAAGGGACCAGGATTTGTGAGTCAAAGGGTAATTTACATTAACTAGGGGGGGTTGGGAATCAAAGATTGGAATCTTTCCCGCATCATTCCCATGCTGCCAGAGATGCTGCCAGGAGATCCCCACACACATCCATCTAGAGCCTTCTTTCCAACTCCTCAATTCAGCTTGGGTTTTGGGGCAATTCAATTTGCATAACTATACCACTGACCTCCTTCCTTCAGCACTTGGGAGTATGGATGGTTTTTATTGGTGAACCAGTTGTTACTTGTAGGATGGAAAGAAAAAGAAAGAGAGAGAAAGAGAGAGAAAGAGAGAGAAAGAGAGAGAGAGAGAGAGAGAGAGAGAGAGAGAGAGAGAGAGAGAGAGAGAGAGAGAGAGAGAGAGAGAGAGAGAGAGAGAGAGAGAAGGAGGAAGAAAGGAAGGAAGGAAGAAAAAGAATATTGCACTTTCTATATGTACAAGGAGGGAGAGAAGCCTTGGGAGAATATATGGGGAGGAAAAAAGGGAAAAGAAGAGACAGGGAAGGAAAATTGGAGGAGCAAAAGGGGAGGGAGAGAGGGAGGAGGGGGGAACTTTGGGAGAGTGAAGGGAAAGGGAGAAGAGAAGAGAGAGAAAGAGGATAGGGAAACCTTGGGGTGGGGCGAGAGGAGAAGGAGAGGAGGAGGAAAGGAAGGAGGAGGGGGAGAATAGAAAGAGAGGGAAGCCTTTGTTTCTGAGCTAAGAATAGAACCATGAACATCACGGTCCCTGCAGCAAATGATTCTAATTCGAATTAATTTTTCTCTGAGATTCATCTCTATTTCGAGGAGGGGGGTGGAGAGTGAAGGAAAGGGGGTTGTAGGAGCCAGGAATTGCTAGATGACCTACATTTCGCCTCAGGGAGTCATTGCAATTTCATCCTCCCCAGCCTGGGGAACAAACCAGAAGAGGTCATCTTGTCTATCTTGTCTATCTTGTCTCTAGGCAGGAATGCATCTATCTCAGCCTGGTTAAAAAACAAAACAAAACAAAACCAAAACAAAAAAAAAAAACACAACAAAAAAAACCATCCTTTGGGTGTAAGCCCTTGCCTAGCTGCTTCTGATTACCCCAGGCCACATCTGGCGGGTGGGCTGGGGGAGTGGGTAGTTTTCTCTTTTGTCTCTACCTCTGCTTCCTCCTGCTTATTTAGTTTGGTTTGTGTTCTCAGAAAAATAAGGGGCAGAGTTTACCTGTGTTCACACTATGTTAGCCATGGGACCGAGCAAGCTTCCTAATCTTTTCAAACCTTGGTTTCTTCACTTTTAAGACAGGAATTATGATAATTGCTGCACTATATGTTACAAGAAGCAAATGAGGTCATTGTGTAGAATGTAAAGAAATATATCAAAAGTCATGCTATTAATGATAATGATAAATATCAGTTTTCTCATTTTTAAAATGGGAATAATAATAGCTGTACTTTTTGTTATGGTAAACAAATGAAATCATTTATGTAAAATGGTAAGAAATATATAAGTGCATGCTATTAATAACTAATTCATCTTCAGAACAGGAACTACCAAAGCTTATACTTTAGTATTGTAGCTTTTTAAATCCCAAGGTTACCTCTATATTACAATGTGGCACCGAAGGAGGATTTTTGTAGTGGCAATTAACTCAAGGTCTGGATGCTATTCACACCTGAAAAGGTCTGAGAATAACTCCCATCATCTACTATTGTAGAGGCATTCCCCAGTTATGGTCTCATCTGGCTGGTCCTTTGTACGACTCTACTACTGTCGTCTTTCCTCCAACACTTGGGAGTATGAATAGTCTCTACTAGTGAATTGGGTGCTTTTTGTAGGATGGAAAAAAAGAAAAAGAAAGAAAGAAAAAGAAAGAGAAAGAAAGAAAGAGAAAAGAGAGAGAAAGAAAGAAAGAAAAGAAGAAAAGAAAGGAAATCTCTCAGAACCCTTCATCATTTAGTGGAGATTGGAGGAGAAGGGGGAGCATTGCTCAATCTATTGCCTTGTTTATTTGTGTGTATATAAAGGTGTGAGGGACAAGTAATATCGCTCTTCAGGGAGTCATTGAAATATCATCTTAGCCTAGGAAAGAAGCTAAGAGAAGTCACGTGGTTTCTAAGCATGAACATATTCAACCCAGACAAGTAAGAATTTTTCTTAATTTAAGAGAAGAATTACTGCCATTGTCCCTCTCATTTAGCAAAAACTCTTATCAAGTCTCAAGATTTCTTCCCATCCTTCTCTGGCTGTGGTACCCTAATTGGTTCTTCAGTTTTGAAAATTTAAAGCTCATCTCCTCCAGGAAGCCTTCCCTGCCTATAACAAATCCCTCTCTGTCTTTGTCTCTCTGTCTCTGTTTCTCTGTATGTCCCTCTCTGTCTCTCTCTCTGTGTCTCTCTCTCTCTCTGTTTCTCTCTCTCTCTATTTCTCTCTCTCTCTCTCTCTTGAATCATTAGTTTGGCTGCAAACTCCTTGAAGGCAGAGATAATGTCATCTATAGAATCAATGCTTTACAGATGACAGGAATTTAATAAACATTTGTTGATGAGGAGGACCAACAAAAAGACAAACAAGCATTTATGATTTCTTTACTGTGCTAGACATTGGAAATATAAAAGCAAAAATAAAATAAAACAATCTTTCACCTCAAAGACTTTATATTGTCCTATTATCATGGGCCTATTAAATCCCAAAGTTGGAAGATGTCTTAAAGGTTACCTAGTTCATCCTCTGACCTAATGCCCAAATCTCTGCTGCCATGCCCTTAACAGCTGGCAATCGAGTCAGAGGCTTTGTTCAGCTACTTTCATTTGACATTACCCTCTGAGTCTCTTCCATTTTCTGACAGCTCTGATGATTATAGAGCGTTTTATGTTGAGCTGAAATTTCCTCTCCTGTAACTTCCACCCTCTGTGCTCTGGAGAGACATGAAATAAGCCCATTCCTTGTTTTTCTAGATGACAGCACTTCACAAATGGGATGACAATGATCATGGCCCACATAAGGGTTCTATTATAAAGAACATTTTCTCTTTAGAGGTAAGACATTTCAGTTAATTCTCTAGAAAATACATCAGAGTCTTTTAAGTTTTTTTTTTTTTTTTTGCTTTCAGAAAATTCCTTTTTATTTTATAAGGACCAGAAGGTAGGAATCACCTAGAAGAAGGTCACCTTTTCTTAATCAGACATATGATCTAGAGTGGCAGAGTGGCAGAGAGGGGCTGAATATTAAGGTTTAATATAGATGATCTGTCAAACAATGACTGGGGCAACTCTTAGCCTTTCAGCCTTCTCACTAGGAGGAAAACTAGAGAATAGTATTTCTATAGTCTCCATTATATGCTGGGATTCCTTTGTACTTTGGATTAGAACAAAGAGAAAACAATCACTTAGAGCACCTGATTTCATTGAAAAATTCCACTTCACCCTGTGCCTTTGGGTTTTTGTGATTGTGGAGCCACAAAAGGCAGGACTCATCCAGGAGATGATGGGGCATCTCATGTGGGGGAAAGGGGAGGAAGGAGAACCAAACTGAGAAACTGTTATGACACTAAGGCAGCCTGGAAGTGGTGAGCAGCAGATGTTGACAGTAGCTCTGAAGAGGGCATTCCCCCCTCCCCTTCTGTGGCCAATTGCAGCCAACAGACTGAAGGAGGGCTTCTGGGTTACCATTTGTAAAATACTATAATTAGAGACAATTCCTTTAGAATGAGAGAGAAGAAAGAAATTAAACAAAAACTATGTGAAGCCTCCTCTCTTATAGTAGATCAGCTCCAGGCTTATATTATTTCTGTTTTATTTGTAGAGGAAAAGTCCCTCTTTCCTGTTCACCTCCTCCACCCCTTCCTCCTTCCTTTTTCTGTTTAAAATTCTCTTGGTTAGATTGCTGATCTCTGTGGTTTTTCATACACATGCATAGATATATTTATATATACACATACACGCATATATAGTTCTTGAGTTGTCATGTCTGGCTCTTCATGATCCCATTTCCTCACAAAGACATTGGAATTGTTTGCTATTTCCTTTTCAAGCTCATTTTCCAGATTAAAAAATTGAGGCAAACAAGGTTAAGCAATTTATTCAGGGTCACATACTTAGTAGGTATCAGGTTGGATTTGAACTCGGGAAAATGAGTCTTCCTGATTATAAGTACACGCTCTCTGATTGTCTCTGTCTTTATCTCTCTGTTTCTCTGTGTGTGTTTGTGTCTCTGTTTCTCTGTCTTTTTCTCTCTCTGTCTCTGTCATCTGTCTGTGTTTCTATGTCTCTCTCTCTCTCTTCTCTCTCTGTTTCTATCTTTGTGTGTGTCTGTCTCTGTTTCTGTCTCTTTTTCTCTCTACCTCTATTTCTGTTTCTGCCTTTGTTTCTTTCTGTCTCTCTAATTCTGTCTCTGTCTGTTGTGTGTTTCTCTCTGTTTCTCTGTCTCTGTTTCTTTGTCTCTGTCTCTCTATTTCTCTGTGTGTGTCTTTTTCTTCCGCTTTCTCTGTTTCTCTTTTTCTTTATGTCTCTCTGTTTCTTTTTTTCTCTATCTCTATTTCTGTTTCTGTCTCTCTGTTTCTTTCTGTTTCTGTCTCTGTCTCTGTGTGTTTCTGTCTCTGTTGTCTTTCTCTCTGTGTTTCTGTCTCTATCTCTCTATTTCTCTCTGTGTGTCTCTTTTTGTCTCTTTTTCTGTTTCTCTTTTTCTTTATATCTCTCTGTTTCTTTTTTCTCTATCTCTATTTCTGTTTCTGTCTCTCTGTTTCTGTCTCTGTCTCTGGGTGTTTCTATCTCTGTTGTGTCTTTCCCTCTGTGTTTCTGTCTCTGTTTCTTTGTCTCTGTCTCTCTATTTCTCTCTGTGTGTCTCTTTTTGTCTCTTTTTCTGTTTCTCTTTTTCTTTATGTCTCTCTGTTTCTTTTTCTCTCTGTCTCTATTTCTGTTTCTGTCTCTCTGTTTCTGTTTCTGTCTCTGTCTCTGGGTGTTTCTGTCTCTGTTGTGTGATTTTCTGTGTTTCTGTCTCTGTTTCTTTGTCTCTGCCTCTCTATTTCTCTCTGTCTCTCTCTGTCTCTTTCTCTTTCTGTCTCTCTCCCCTCTCTCTGCTTCTTTTTCTCTCTTTGTGTGTCTGTTTCTCTGTTCTGTCTCTGTTTCTATTTCTCTCTCTGTGTTTCTGTCTCTCTTTGTATCTGTGTCTGTCTCTTCCTCTCTCCATATATGAATATGTATATATAGATACATATACACATGGATATTTACACACTGATATATGTATATGTGTACTATATTTACACACATGCCTATATGTTCACATATGTATATATATACACATTGCATATATGATCCTTTTTAGATGTAAAAAAATTCTTTTTATGCCTGGGGAGCCTTGTGTGCCTGGCTCTTTGAGGTCTAAGCACAAAGACCATGGAAAGGTTTGATGGATTTTTGTCATCATGTCAGTAACAACTTCATCGTTGAACAATACCTTCTTCCATGTTCTCCCAGGCATGACTGTGTCAGTTATCATGGGTGTCAGAGGTTTGGGATAAAGCTTCAAGGGTTAATTCCCTTCCTGGGTTCATTTCTATTCCTGAAGTGTCCACAGAATTATGACAGAAGGGGATGCTGTTTGAATTTCAGCATGAGTAGAATCAAATGGAACTTGTGTCAGGAAGATGCCTTCAGGAATTGGTCCTCTTCCTCTGGCATAATTTCTTTACAGATGTATACTAGTTGATGGCTGAAACTGTAAGACTCCATCAGTCTCTCTCCTCCTATCCTATTGATTCCTTCAGTCTGGAAATTTAGGGTTTGATTATGTTGCTCCCCAGGTACAACTTTCATCAGTCATTCCATCTTTTCCTTTTATCTTAGACGAAGAGTGTGATCTGGGAAACGAACCTCTGTCTAGATACCTTCTGCCTACCCCGGGGCTCTGTCATGTTCATATCAGGTGTCCTGAAAGTTCCTGGATCTAGGGACTAGATCCCTTGGAGAACCTTTTCATTTGAAAGATGGTCAAGTGGAGGGGGTTGCTCCTCTACAAAGCCACTGCTATCAGAGTGGGTACTGTTGGTGTGAAGGAGAAAGCCTGTAGTGGAGAAAAATAAGAGATCATAGGCAACTGGGATTAATTTTGAG
This sequence comes from Sarcophilus harrisii, assembly GCF_902635505.1. Taxonomy (NCBI): domain Eukaryota; kingdom Metazoa; phylum Chordata; class Mammalia; order Dasyuromorphia; family Dasyuridae; genus Sarcophilus; species Sarcophilus harrisii. The sequence goes on along the minus strand of NC_045430.1, from coordinate 86,937,773 downwards.
AAGAGGTAGGGTAGGGAAAACTTAGATATCTCCCATAAGAATTCTCTTCTGATAATAGGATCAAAGAAGTACAAAAAGCCAGAATATTAGAGCCTGAAAAACAAATCTCATTTTACAGATGGGGGTACTGAGGCTTTATGATATGATATAATACATAACATTTATTATTAATATTCTTCAAGGTTACACAGGAGTAGGAATCCTCTGTATCTGACTCATCTAAGCTACTTTAGACTTCAACAGCTTTTGATTTTCCTAATCAGTAATGTCCCACTTCAAAAATCTTTTCTATTATTTTCCTATTCAGCCTTCTTTTCTCACCTCAGTATTTACATAGAAAATTTCCCCAACGTCAGAGATCTTTCCCTCTTAAAGCTAATGTCTGTACATGGATGTAGCTCTTTAACAAGGATGCAAACCATGGTCAGCCAAAAGAGTCTGCCAAGAAGGAAGGCTAAGCCATGTATCTGATCTAGCTAGATACTGACTTGGAGAGATAAAGGTCATGAGTTTGACCCTAATATAGACCAGTCTGCTTTTGTCCCTTCCACAGGCCTATATTGCATAGTAGAAATACTGCTGGGTTTGGATTTAGAAGAGTGACATTCAGGTCATAGACCTTAAGGATCACTTTGTCCAGTTTCTTCATTTTACAGATTAGAGAAATGACCTGACAGCATGGAGTGATCCTTGTTCCATCATTTTCTAATTCTCTGTCCTGGATGAGTGAGCTAATCTCTAGAAGATGGCAGAATTACAGAATTATAAAGGGACATCTTTTCCAAGCCTATCTGAAAAGAGATATCTCCTCTTTAACATTCCTGAAAAATGGCCTTTGTTTCAATACATCAAGTGTAGAGTAATCAACAATCACCTAAGTAAATACAGTCCACTTTTGAAGAGCTATGATTATGAGGAAGTTTTTTCTATAGAAATCTTAAATCTGTGTCTATTGCTCCTATTTTTACCTGCTGGGGAAAAGCAGAAAAAAAACTCACCTTGCTTTCCTAGGAAAGTCCTTGGGACACATGATGCCATTTATCATGTGCCCAACCTTTCCTACCCTGTGTCTTTTCTTCTCCAAACTAAACAAGTTTCCTTCAACCTGTCCTCATATGGAATGAACTTAAGCCCTTCCCTTTCCTGGCTGCTACCCTCTGGATATGTTCCAGCTTCAGAATGCCTTTCCTAAAACGTGGCACCAGGAATGGAATATAATACATCCAAGTTCCAGTGAGTACAAATAATGAATTCTGAGAACTGGTTTCATGTATTCAAGTATGTACCATTTGAAGGTATAATGATATAAAATATGGTAATTGATCCTAATTCAAAGGTGTATTCTAGATGTGGTCTACCTGGGACAGAGTAGAGAGGTAGGCTTTGCCTGGTCTGATGCAATCTAAGATTTGACCCTGAGTTTTCTCAACTGTACAATGGGATTAATAATCTTTCTCTCGGAGGATTGTTATGAGTGTCTAATGGAGGAATAATAATAAAGAAGCTTTAAGATTTGCAAAACACTTTATGTATACAATCCCATTTGAGTAATATGTGTGAATGTAATTTTTTTCCTTAATGTACATTGTAAGGTATCATTATTGCTAAGGATGGATAGAGCCTGGTAAACTTACCCTAGCTCAATGTCAGGTGTTGGGTGAGAAGTATCACCATTGTATACCATGGAGAGAGCGTATAGTGATACAACATAAGCAGAACGGTCATGATACAGACAATGCTGGAAGATAGGAGAATACAGACCCAGAAACAAAAAGTCCCAAGAGTATACTATACAGGCCAAACTGGATGGAATCTTACAGATCACTTTTTCCAATCCTATGAACTTAATAGAAAAAAAGCAGAGGTCCATATAGAGAGCTGAGGTGGTCAACCTCTTTTACCCCATGATTCTCCAGCTGTGACTCCTCTAGGGCAAAAGTATAATCTTGGGATGGCTTTCCTTTTCTCTCCAAGATGTGCTGATCTTCAGTTCATGTTTAGAAAAGCAGTCTTAATCCCAGTCAAAATATATCTACAAGTATCTAGTAATAGTTACCATGATATTTCTCAGGAGTATATAGAAATAATTTTAGAACATCCACTCTTGGGGAATGGCTAGCATGCTCTGATTCTCCTCTCCTAGCATAGAATATCAAAAGTTGACTTTAGGGATTGAATGAATCTCAAACTTGATTTCTTGAAGTGTCTCAAGGGCTGTCATAACAAAGAGGGATTAGACTTATTTTGCTTGGCCCTAGTAGGCAGAACTGATAGTGTGATTAGTGGAAAATTCAGAAAGATAAATGTCTACTTGAAATAAAAACTTCCCAAAGAACAATTTACAAAGAAGTAAAGAAAAAACGGACACTCATGAATATAATTTCTTCTACTAATATATATACTTTCTTGAAATTTCTTGAAACTTGTTATTATATATTTTGAATCCTCCCTAATGTTCTGCTGGACACATAACAATGTTCTCTTTTGGTTTGTATCCTTTTTCTGATTTTCTTTTTTCTTATTCTGTTTCTTTAAATAAAATAAATTTGGTTATCAAAAAACCATCCCAATAACTATACCTTTCCAAAATGAAATAAACTTATCAGATAATGCATTTCTTATTACTAGAAGTCTTCTTGTGGAAGCTAGATGACCATTTGTTGGGGATAATGTTAGGATTAATATTTAAATGTGGGTTGAACTGAAGATCTCTGGGGTCTCTTTGCCATTTGAGTTTTTTGGGGCTTTGAGGCCTTCAATATTAGACAAAGTCTGGCCCTGTCCTGGTTCTCCTGAAGGTGGGAACTGTCCAAAGAATAGACACTGCTTCAAGTAAAAGGGAAATGAAATATGAAGAAATTAAAGAATAGGCAAACAGTAAGCATTTATTAATCATTTTCTATGTGATAGACACTCTACTAATGAGGTGTTTGAAAGGGGTCTTTCTCAGAGAAGGGAAGGGATGGAAGAAGGCCCTCTACTTTCAGGAAAAGAAGGTATCAGATGAGTCATCTGAACTTGGAGCAATTGGAATGGATGAGATGATCTCGTTAGTAATTGTCAGAACCTCCCCTCACTCTTCCCCCACATAGACATGCCATATAGCTAGAAGTATGTGCACAGCTGTGCTCTGACATCATGAATCCAGGGGAGATAATTGCAGGCTGGGGGAGGCAGAGGTGGGATTGTTTTTCATTGATTAGAGACCCTGCTTTACTTATCTGTGCCTTTGGTGGAACAGAATGAATAATACTGTTGCATATTTTTAATAGGGTCTTTAATCCTAGAAGTACAGAGCTGTCCTTAGAATTATTTGCTTTCCTACTATCCCTTTAGCCTCAAAGGTTGAGGGGATAAAAGGAGGAGAAGAAAACTTACTGCTTCTGAAAAAAAGGCATTGGTTGTACCAAAGACTGGAGTGTAAGAAGGTCTGGTTAAGGTTAAGGAGTCATCATCTTATCTCTCCCCTTTCCTTAAAGTAGAACTATATACCAGGGGAATCACAGGTTCATGCATAGAATGTTTGAATTGTAAGAGTTCTTATAAATTATACCTCCTGAGTCTCTTATTGTAGAGAAGGAAGCTGAAACTCAAGAGATGGGATTCTACTTGCAAAGTCCACACAGGCACTTAATAATAGAACCAACACCAGAAATGGGATCTTCTGACTTCAGTAAAGTTGTTTTGTCCTGGGAGGAATTTTATTAACACAGGATCACACATTTAGATAAAAAAGAGACTTCAGAGGCTTCATTCTACAGATTCTACAGAAATTGAGGCTCAGAAAAAGCAAATGATTTGTTCAGGATCACAAAGCAGCAAGTGTTTAAGGTGGGATGTCTTTTTGAATCCAAGTCCAGTGCCCTATCAAATGATCCACATTCCCTCCCATTTTTCCAAGATCTCCAATGGGAAAATGTTTCATCATGAATTTTTGTTGCTCCTTTTGGAACTTAACTATTTCATTTCAAGACTTTTCAATTATATTTCCACATGTTCTAACTGAAACATAACTTCCTCTGTGGATATCCATTCATGATTCCTTTTCTGGGTATGATCTTCCCAATTTCTCTTCCTAACTTTCTGTATCTTAAGAGAATGGTCGGGGAATAGATGAACACTTCCTATAGATTTGACTGATATTCTCAGTTCTGCACAAGGGATCCAGAGAGACTCTTTGTCACTCCTCACAACAGCTCATAACTCTTACATCTGGTAGCTCAAGAAAATTCTATTTTAGCATTTATTATTGCAAGTCTGACACCTGGTGGGGAAAGAGCAGTTGAACACTTTAGGATATATAGTCAATTCAAAATTATTTTCCTTGTTAATACAGGGTATCAGAGATTCATAGAGGATAATAGCTAGAAGAAACCTTACTTAATCAAGCCCCCTTGATTTTACAGGCCCATGAAAATGAATTTAATTGTCCAGTAGGAGAATGGAGACTATCATAGACCTTGGCTCCACACATAACATCCTCTTTCTTTATTCCACAAAGTAAGTAAAGGAATGTTGAAGAATTACAATGATGTCAGACATTCCAAATAATTTCCCAAATATTTCTATTTCTCTTCAAAATTTCTAAAAGAAAATTAAAATCAAACCTATGATTTCATCTATGTGGGGGAATTTCCTCCATAGAGATCTTTTCTGTTAACTACTCTGCAGTCTTAGTAAGTTGCCTGGGATACTGAGAGTATAAATTGCCTTGGATTATACAATCAATATTTAACAGAGGTAAGACTCGATTTCAAAACTGGCCGTCTATATATTATTCCAAGCTGTCTCTCAGTAATATTTTATATGATGGCTTTGTGGGCAAAATCTTGATATATTCCAGTTTGTCAATGCTCTTTTCAAAATACAGGCATACCAAAATGGACATGAAACTCTAGATGTGATCTCTCTAGGGTAGAATATGCTTCTTTCAGTTTGGACTTTGTTAATTCAGTTTAAGGTCACCTTAACTTTTGGAGTTGACAAGCCAAACTGTTGATTCATATCTATTTGGCAATCTACAAGTACCCCTTAGTACTCCTCCCATTGGAAGGACTGCAAATTGGGTCTTTTTTCATTCTGTATTTGTTGGGTGACTTTTTTTTTTTTTTTTGGATTTAAGCTAAGTGTTAACATTTGTCCATCTGACAATTTCATTTTGACTCTTTAGGCTATAGATCTCTTTTTAGTCCCTAGCTTTGATCAAGCTTCCTCAGTTCTTTCTTTTCCTTCCATTGCTATTCTCAGCCTCCTATCTGAATGAATCCCTTGGCTCTCTTCAGTCTAGTTTACCCACTCTGCAGCAACTCTTAGCATTTATCTCTAATTGCCATTAGCAACTACTTTGTTTATTTACACACAAGTTGCCCCAAATATCCAATAATGAATTCCAGAGAGACAGACTGAGGGTAGTGTATGGAAAGCTAGGCTTGCCAATCAGAAAGATGAAGTTCAAGCCCTTACTCTGACGAGTAATGAGTGACCAAGGACACCACACTGACTTTCTCAGTACCCTCAGGCAATTTTCTATGACTTAAAATTACAGAGCAGATCTCCATGGAGGCAGCTTCCATTATAGGATTTGCCTACATTAATTAAAATACAGGTCAATACATATCTATCTATCATCTATCTTTACATAGATATGAAGAGATATATCTGAATGGATCTATGATTTATATTAATAATTGATAGCCTCCCTCCCTCCCTTCCCTCCCTTCCCCTCCCTTCCCCTCCCTTCCCTTCCTCCCTTCCTCCCTTCCTCCCTTCCTTCTTTCCTTCCTTCCTTCCTTCCTCCCTCCCTCCCTTCCTTCCTTCCTTCCTTCCTTCCTTCCTTCCTTCCTTCCTTCCTTCCTTCCTTCCTTCCTTCTTTCCTTCTTGCTTTTTCTAAATAAACAAAGTAAAAAAGAAGTAAAGTTCAAAGTAAAAAAGTTCAATGAATGGGCACCTTTCACTTTAAGCATATTCCTCTGGGAAACTAGCAGTTCTTTCCTTCCTTCCTTCATTTCTTCTTTCATTCATTTATTCCTTCCTTTCTTCTTATTTATCTATCTCAAAGTAACAGAAGTAAGGTGAGGATAATTTGCTGTTTTGGACTAACTGTTACAACTAAGGTTACCCTACTTTCACACACTTCCTCTATAGTATAGGGGTTTGCAAAAAAAAGTGGGTTGCATAGTAGAAAATATTTCTTAGTGCATATGAGTTTGGATTTCTCTGGTGCAAATCTTCTATATAAATGTTAATGATGACTAGAAAGAATTCTTTGGGTAAAATCAAGAAATTGGAGAAACAAGAATGAAGGGATTCAGAATCCTAGATAAAAAAAAGATAGAACTCAGAGGTAGGAGACAAAGGAAAGTAAATCAAAGAAGAAAGAATTGAGAGTTTACCAAGAACTAAGACTTATGTCACTTATAGAGTCAAAATGAACTTTTCATATGGACAAATTTAAATCCTGAACTTGGGTTCAAAAAACTCACCCTGGGAATGTAAGATGAAAAAGCAAGGTCTGACTTGGTGATAATTACAGCAACTCCACCCCCATCCCCACCCCTGTCCCCGCAAAAACATCAAACAACAAGTTAGGGGCAGCTAAGTAGTCCAGTGGATAGAGTACCAGGACATGAATTCAAATGACCTCAGACACTTAACACTTCCTAGTTATGTGACCCTGGGCAAGTCACTTAACCCCATTTGTCTCAGGGGGGAAAAAGTTTAGAAAGTTATATAAAAGAGAGAGTTGATTTATTTTCAGAGAGTAGAATATAGACCAGTGAACAGAAGTTGTATGGAGGCAATTTTTGGCTTAATTTAAAGAAAGACCTTCTATATTGGAATGATTTGCAAGTGGAGTAAGCCTTAGGAGACAGTAGATTCCCCATCATTGGTCAACTATTTTCAAATGGATTCTGATGATGATTTTTTAGTATGCTCTAGATAGCAGCATGGTTGGGTTGAATTGAGGGTCCTTTCAGCTATATAGTATGGCTTGGAGAGCACCTGTCTGCCTACACTGGGGAAAGAATTGGGAAAGCAGACACCTGCTTCTTTGGTGGCTAGAATGGGAATATCGGGGCATTTCAGCCTGGGCTATTAGAAGGAGATGGGGACAACTGGGTAGGAAAGACATATTTCATAGGGAACAATAGAGAGAAGGGATTGGATTAAAGATAGACAGACATCTCTATCAAAGACAGTTTGAATAAACTTGACAAAGATAATCTCAGTTCCTACTGCTTATGTCTGCTATCACCACCTATAAGAAATGTATGTCCTATTCAATTCTCATGCCTGTATTGAGATAGCTTTCATTATTCTGAAGACACTCAGCCCAAGGTGTTTGTTGAAGATAAAGGAGTTGTGAGAGAGGAGAGCAAGCAGATCCTCAATTCTATAGCTTCAAAAAAGAGGTCTAAGCTTTGAGTCATGATACCAGAAAATATCAGGCATGATTCCAAAATATGCAAGTTTCCTCTGGTTTCCCAAGTGTTAACTTATCAAGTGAGACTGAAAATAGATTTCAAGGGGATTTGTCCCCTTGGCTGTCTCACTTTAGGGACTCCCAGGGACCAGAATATTTTTTTCTTGAGGAATACTTACTTCTGTGCTTCCATCCAGAAATGGGTTGGGATAATGGGCAGAGACACTTAGGTTCAGTGGCCCAGTTTCTCTCTTCTTCATCACTATTGCTATGTACCTAATGGCAGGAAACATGAAAAGCCCTATAAGGAATTGTATTGGGTAAGATTGGTCTTGGTGGATAGTGCAATAGGGAGGCTAAAAGCTATTACCAACCAGAAAGCCTAAACTTACTTATTATGGGACAAAGAATTATGATAAAAGAATTCAGGTTCATTATCTCTAATTTTTTAAAATGTGAAGTATATATAGAATCATATACATATAGCATAGTTGACTGAGTCAAATGATTGGGTACTTTTTTGTATGCAGAATCCTGCTATTGATTGGGGCTCTCTCTAAAGGCAGAAATGAAGTCAAAAATTCCACAATCTGTCCAAAGTCTAAAGAAGGACAAAACATGGATTCCTTTCAGCTAGATCTATCCCTAGCGGTGCAGGACACAGCTCTACCTAAGTTGCTTGTATAAGTTAAGGTTCTCAGAGAGGGAATAACCTGATGTTCTTTTGCCTTTTATATATTTAGGTTCCATTTCTGTCATAACACTCAACAACATGACTATCAACCCTAGGGCAAGGATAAAAAAAAAAAACCCTTTCTTTCCAGTATTCCTCGCTCACCTCCTCCAAATCCAAGGAATCCCGTTGCTGTTCAGTGAACCTCTGAGGTATGGTATGGAGCAGGGCTGTCGAGCTCTTCCCCAATTCTTCCTCAGGGGCGGCCTGTTCTAAAGAGCTGACACTCCTCCCCTTAATACCTTCATAGTTCCTGTGAAACAGCCGCCTTCTTGCTTGTCCTTTAATACTTCCAGAATACCTGTGGCTCCTGCAAAGCTTCAGGGAACTATTAGCATCCTGCTCCTTGCTTAAATGTGTCTCCTTTTTGATTTGCTGGTCCCACAATTGTCTCTCTCTAGCCCAAATCATCTGTTCCTTAGCCTCTGTGCTCCACTCCAGACCTCCTCTAGTCTCTGGCTTTGCCATCTCACTGTCTGTGCAGTGGATGGATTGTTCAGTAGAGGCCTCCCAAATATGTGGAGTGAATACTGCGGGGGGTTGGTTAGTGATGTAAGTGTTACCCCATTTAGTGTTTCTCTGTTCTTCCAGATCCTCATTGTCCACGGTGTCTTCCTTTCTTATGTCCCTGCAATAGGAGGGCTTAGGGATAAGTCCCCCAGTTTGAAGAGGTGAGGGAATCCCCCACTGAGTCTCAACTCTGGAGCAGGGGTATAGAGCAGTCTTTCCACCTGTCCCCACATGGAGAGAAAGCCTATCTTCCCTCATTCTGTCCATTACTTCCCATACTACTTGATCCAGACTATTTCTTTTAGTCGAAGCAGAGGGTGGAGATGGTCCATCCCGAGGGGTTGTATACAGGCACATCTTGGATACTGCTTTCCGAAGGCGCTCCACAGGGGATCGGGCCTCAGGTTCTGGGGGATGGACCCGGATCAGGGGTGCATCAGCAGTACTGGGCCAGAATAATTGAGATGGCATGAATTTTTGGACAGGGGTCTTAGACACATAGGAGTAAAGGCAGAAAAAGGCATCAGCAGTGGTGGCCAGTGTTTGCACCTGCTTAAACCGACCTGTGGACACAGGGATAGAAGGCAGTGAACATGATGACGTATCATCAATAACTTCGAGCATCCCCTTGGAAACCTCTGGAGAAAGTCTGAAATCACTTTGGAAACTTTCCAGACATGATTAGAAACAAAGGCAGGATACTGACTAACTTCCCTGGATGAATTTATAATTCAGAGAATCTCAGAATTCTCAGGGTCCCCAGAGGCTATCTGGGCCAATCTGTATCTGAACAAGAATAATCTCTTCTACAAATAATCCAACAAGCCGTCGCTCAATTCCTTGCTTGAAGATCTTTGTTAATGGGGAACTCACTCCTTCTTGAGGGAGCCCATTACACTTTTAAAAAGCCTTGTTAGAGAAATTTTTCTGAGTTGAGCTGCTCCAAGTTCCACCTTAAGAGGTGAAGCTCAGTGCCTTTTTTACTGTGCTATTCAGCCTCCAATCACTTATCTTTCTTCCCTGATCCTGATTGAGAGAAAATGGATCTAAATTATATCCAAAAAGACTGCCCTAGTATAAGGGGAAAATCCCAAAGATTTAGAATAAGAAGAGGATGGTTCAAAACCCTGCTACTTGCTACCTGTATGATCTTAGCTAAATCACATCACCTCCTCCCTTCATTTTCCTAATCTATAAAAATAAGAATTTAAATTTAATTCTAGATTATGATCAGACCTTTAGGAATCCAGCCAAGAAATACTGGGATGTATGGTCAAGAAGATTGTCTGCCTGAACTTAGAGCATTCAGCCTTTGTGGGGGCATGAGGGAGGAGAGTGGAAGACTGACCTTCAGTGACACTTACTGGCCAGCATCAAGCAGGGGTCTTCCATTTCTATCCTTTGTACCTGAGCCTTAAGGAACACCTGAAAGTCAATGCCCTTTGCCTGGGAGGGGGTAGTGAAGAAGCGGGCAGGAATTCGAGATGCTGCTCTATGATTGTCTTGAGCAAAGCCCAGGCTGAAGAGGACATCTTCTGCATCTTCCTGAACTTTGTCCAGAATCTCTGAAATGCTATGGAAAGAGAAAGATGGAGTCAGTGAGAACACCCTATGCCAATGAGTTTTATTACAGGGAAAAAAGAAGGAAGGAAGGCAGAGAGGGGTACAGGGAGGAAGGGAAGAAATGAAGGAGAGAAGGAAAGAGACAAGGAAGGGAGGGAGGGAGAAAGGAGGGAGGGAAAAAGGAAGGGAGGGAAAAAAGGAATGAGGGAGGGAGGGAGGGAAGAAAATCCATTTTGCATCTTAGCTTCTATACATCCTAGCTGGGCCAGTCATCTCACCTCTCATATTTTCAGTTTCCTTACCAGTGAAAGCAGTTATACAATCTAATTCCACAAGGTTGTTATGAAGAAAGTACGTTCCAAATCTTAAATGACTTAAAAAATCTAAGCCCATGTTCTTTCTCTGCCTACTCCTGCCACTAGGACTTTAACTGCTCAATAATTCTATCTGCAAAATAATCCCTTATTATTCTAAGGATGCATTTATACCCAAGTCTTTCAGGTATCCTTGCTTCCCATTTTCCAATAAAGAAACTGAGGCTCAACAAAATTATTGGCTTGGGGTCACGAAATTGTTAGGTGGGAATATGATTTAAAAATCAAATGTGCTTCTATAAATATTTATTTTGACTTGCTTATTTTTTACTGGCACCATTAAGGCTACTTATTAACTAGTCAACTCTCAGTCCTGCAATGTTACTATGTTAGTGTTGTCTTTTCAAGACTAATAAGTCTAATGCTCAAAGGGTGTCTATTTTTCAAATTGGACTCAAAAATGGGATAGGACAGAAATGAATGAGTTGTAATCATTCATTTGATATTAATTCCTATTTGTCAATTGAGAAATGATTATTTGAACCTCAGGAAATAGGTCCTAAAAAGAGATTGAAAAAAGAAGAAGGCAGACTCAAAGTGGCTTGAAAATTTTGTTTCCATTCCCAGATCTGCCATGCATTTCCTACCTTGAACTAGTTTTGTTGGTTCCACTGGTCATATTACTAGATGCCATACTGCAGCCAAGATTGAATAGATGTCCTGGCTTGGTTGTCTCCAGGAAACTCCTGCAAGGATTAAAGTTGCTGTTGTCAACCTCTATTCCAAGAAGTTCCATCTATTATAATTCTTCCCTAGGGTATTCTCAGTAAAATGGATGATGGCAGTGGTGGTGGGAGTTATGATCTAATTGCCACCTGGATCCCCTTCTGGATATTCCTATCTTCCAATGGACCCTCCAACTCCTTCTCTGGACATCACCTCAATTCCCTCTTAATGTCTTTTTCCCCTCTATCTGGTTACCTACCTGTTCGTATGGACCACTTTCATCCTCCATTAAGTACTCTCATTCTCTTCTAAACAAACTCATTCCTTCTGGTGGATATTCTCATTCCTAGTCTATTTAGCCAATTTGCATGAGCTGTTAGTGGCCAGAGGGACCACAGAGTCTCACTTGGTATTTTTGAGTTCCATGGGCAGTATTTTCAGTATGGGATGGTGTAGGCCTATGACATCAGGCCAGGGTAACATAAGGAATATGTATTTGGGGTGTTCTACAGGAGAGATGGAAGTATCCTGAGCCCATCTGTCTGGTTGCCAGGCAGGACATTCCTTGGAATGGCTTTCATCACTCACCTGGAAAGGGATTTGCCATTGGATGCTAAAAGAATTGCTGAGGGGTGGAGAAGAAAGGAAAAGAAAACAAGGAAACAATGAAAAAAGTGGTCAGTTTTCCATCTTGTCCCAATCTGACTCGCCAGTCCTTCTTTCTTTGTTCCTTTCTACTTCTACCTGGAACATCTTTTATATTCCTGTTTTTCCATCTCTGAGAGTAACTACTCTATCCTATCAGTTTAATGAGAAGGAATTGTAAACTGAATGAATGCTCATAAATTGGGGAATGGCTGAATTAGTTATACTATATGAATGTAATGGAATATTATTGTTCTATAAGAAATGATGAGCAGCCTGATTTCAGAAAATCCTGGAAAGACTTACTGATGCTGAGCAGAGATTCTGCTCTGATAAGTGAGCTGAATCAGGAGAACATTGTACATAGTGATAGCAAGATTATGTGATGATCAATTGTGATACCTAGCTCTTGTATCAATCAATACATTATCCATGACAATTCCAATAGACCTGGGATGGAAAATGCTATCTGTGTCCAGAAAGCACTGTGGAGATGGAATGTGGATTGAAGCATACTATTTTTTACCTTTTTTATTTGTTTGCTTTTTCTTGTATTTTTCTCTCCTTTGCTTTGAGTTTTCTTTTACAACATAACTAATATGGAAATATGTTTAAAATGATTGTACATGTATAAACTATATCAGATTGCTATCTTGAGAAGAGGGAAGGAAGGGAGAGGGAGAAAATAAAATTTGCAATTCAAAATTTTATAAAACTGAATGTTGAAAGCTAACTTTATGTGTAATTGGAAAAATAAAATACTAATGAAGAACAGAAACTTTAAGTAATTTGCATTAATATGCCACTCCTTTGAAAATCAATTTTTTAAATTTATTTTTAAAAGCTTAGATATAGGGATGCTAAGGGATGCATTTCTAATAGCAGAATTTCAGAAAGGGGTGTGTGTGTGTGTGTGTTTATGTATGTATGTATTTGGATTGGAGGCTTTTCTGCATAATTCAAATTTCAGGTAGGCCCCATTAATCTAAAGTAGAAAGATAACCTAATCCCTCACCAGAGCCCATATTCTAAGCCTGTTCTCTTGATAATCTCCTCATGATAGGGTGATATTCCACCCTAAACCCTTTAGCTCTTACCTTCTGCTCCCAAGGTCAGGTCATCATCAAAACTGGCTTCATGGCTGGGACATCCTTAGACAAAACCAAAAAACCAAGAGAATCTCAGTCAAAGGAAACTTGCTTTTCCAAGACATAGGAAAATAGAAGGGCCTATATGTATACAACCATACATACATGCAAGCAAAATCATAATATATAAAACTGCACATAAACTCATGAGTAAGTATGCATACTTGTACACACAAATGAACCACGAATCTATGCATATTCATCTATGTATATCTATGTATATTCATTAAATATACATCCCTTCCCCTATTTCCAGCCCCCACAATCAATTACCCACAATCACAATCACTGTGAACTCCTTAAGAGAAGGGATTATCTATTGCCTTTCTTTGTATCCCTAGTGCTCAGCACAGTGTCTACCACATAGTAGGTGCTTAATAAATATTTATTGACTGATTAGTAATGTGAACAAGAGTTATGTTGTCATTTGAAAAATGTACATGGAGAAGATCAATTGATCCATACTTAGAGCTAATTGTAATCTCCTACCTGAGCTTCTAGAGATCAATGGCCTATATTTGCCAGAAAATACATAGTTTTTTAAAAAATTAGTCAGAATTAACAAAGAGAACAAAGAAGCAAATAGATTTAGTACTCACCACCATAGATGGACAGATTGAGCTCTTCAGGAAACCCTTCCTCCGAGAATCTGAAATACAGAAAAAGATTTGTGCTATTTTATCATAAAGATCATAGAATTTTCCTGGAAGCTAGATGGCAACTCATGTTTCTCCCAGGTTAATAGAGGTGCTAAATGAAGCAAACAGAATCAGGAGAACATTGTAAACAGTAACAGAAAAATTATATGACGATCAGCTGTGGTAGACTCAACTCTTTTCAGCAATAAATTGATCCAAAACAATTTCAAGAGACCTGGGATGGAAAATGCTATTTGCGATTAGAGAGAGAACTATGGAGATAGAATGTGGATTGATGCATACCATTTTCACCTTTTAAAAAAAAATTCATTTTCTCTTTTTTGTGTTTTTTCCCCTTTTGCTCTGAGTTTTCTTTTATAACATGACTAGTATGGAAATACACTTAAAATGTAAATACATAAACTTTATCAGATTGTTTGCTGTCTTGAGGAGAGGGAAAGTAAGGGAGGGGAAGAAAATAAAGTGGAACTCAAAAATCTTACAAAATTGAATGTTGAAAATTATCTTTACTTGTAATTGGAAAAATAAAATACTATTGAACAACAATAAAAAGAGCTTCTATTCAGATGGTTTCTCCAACCCCTCATTCTTTGTATCTAACTCTAGTCTCTCTCCTGAGTACCCACATCACCAAGTGTCTTTTGGATATTCCACATTGGATGTCCCAAAGTAATCTTAAATGCAAAATATCCAAATTCGAATTCATCTTTTCCAGCAAATTCTCTCTTCACCCCAACTTCCCTATTATTGTCTACAATACCATCAGTTTCTCAATTATTCAGGTTTGCTGCCTCAGAATTCTCTCTGACAGAAACTATATTTTGTCATTTCAACTTTCACAACTCTCATTATATGTCCCTTTTCTTCACTTACACAGACCCCACTCTAGTTCAGATCTTGCCTTCTCCATTCTTTAAGTTTTCTCCATTGTTTAGTCTTTCCAGTCTCCCCCTATTCATCTGCCAAAGTAATTGTCCTAAAGATTCAGATTGTCCACATCATATCTTACCCTTACTCAAAAACAAACAAACAAACAAAAACAAACAAAACACTCATCATTTCCTAAATTCTTCCTGCCTTTCCAAGTTTTTGTTTTTGTTTTTATTTTACTCCCATAAATACTGTAATCAAGTTCCCCACTGGCCTCCTTGCTGTTCCTAGCATATGACACTCAATTTCCTATTTTCATACCTTTATATTGGCCATTGCTCATCATTGTAATGCTCTCCTTCAACCTGTTAAGTTTTGTTGTCTTCACTCATGAATCAGTTCATATCCCTCTCTCAATCTTCTTTTTATATCTGGTGTGTTCTTCCCTATTAGAATGTGAGCTTTTTGAGGATGTAGCCTGTTTTTGCCTTTCTTGCACTTAGCATATTGCTTGGCTCATAATAAGTATTTAATAAATGCTTTTTGATTGGCTGATTTCCCATGTCAGAGAGCTGTCAGGTTTCTCATGTTGTGCAAGGAATGGCAAAGAGTGTTTGCTTCATATTCCCACTGAGTTGACTCTTGATTGAGGTTAAACTAGAGATATAGATTAACTAGATTTTAACAAAGCATTTGACAGCATTTCATGCTTCCTTAAGGGTGGTAAGCTATGAGCTAGATGATTATATAATTATATAATTAGGTAGTTTCAAAACCAGTTGAATGATTAGCTCTATATGGAAAAATGTTGCCTATCAGATCTATAGATAAGGGAACAGTTTATGAATAACCAAAACATAGAGAGGATTAGAGGAAGTAAAGAGATAATTTTGATTACATGACATTTAAAAACTTTTATGCCAATAAAACCAATATAGCTGAAATTAAAAGTAACACTGGGAGAAAAAAAAAACATTTATAGTAAGTTTCTCTGACAAAGGTCTCACTTTTTAAATGTATGTGGAATTGAATCAAATTTATAAAAATAAGTAACATTCTCCACTTGATAAATGAGGAAAAGATATGAATAGGCATTTTTTCAGAAGAAAGAATAAAAATTAAGAATAATTATATGAAAAAAAATACTCCAAAATCACTAAGAATTAGAGAAGTGAAAATTAAAGCAACCCTAAGGTATGACTTTACATCTATCATCTTGGTAATATAACAGAAATGGAAAATGACAAAAGTTGGAGTAGATGTAGGAAAATGAGTGCACTAATACACTGTTAGTGGAATTCTGTTCCAACCATTCTGAAGAATAATTTGTAAGTATGTCTTTGACTCATCAGAGCCACTACTAGCTCCATATTCCAGAGATCAAAAAAAAAAAAAAGAAAAAGAAAAAGGACTTTTATGTTCAGAAATATTTATATCAGCTTTTTTTGTAGTAACAAAGAAATGGAAATTAAAGGGATGCCCATCAATTGGAGAATGGCTAAACAAGTTGAGGTATATGATTGTGATGGAAAACTCTTGCGTAGTAAGAAATAAGGAAGGGTGGTTTCAAAACCTGGGAAGACTTATATGAACTGCTGCAAAGTGAGCAGAACTAGGAGAACATTGTATACAGTAAAAGTGTTGTAGTGCTAATTAACTGTGAAAACTTGACTATTCTGAGCAACACAATGATCTACAACAATTCCAAAGTGCCATTCACTCTTTGAGAGGTAAACTTTGATACAGATTAAAGCATTTCTCCCACCTTGTCCCCTCTCTCCCACTACTTTCATTTTTCTTGCTCATGGGTATTTCTTTTTTTTTTTTGTATTGTGGCTAATTTGGAAATGTTTTCCATGATTTCAAATATATAATGGGTATCAAATTGCTTGCCTTCTTAATGAGTGGGAAAGAGGCTGAAGAGAGGAAGTAAACTGGGAGCTCAAAAGAAAAGAAGTAATTTAAAAAAAAGAATAATTTACTTCAAAGAATGGTTGGTAATGAGTTAAAATTACGATAGAGAAAGGTCCTTTGAAAAATCTGTCCTTAGTTATTTTTCCATATATTTATTTTTGATTAACACTAGAGATGAAGGCCTAGATGACACACTTTAAAAATTTGCCAATGATGACTATTAGAACAGGCAACTTTTGTATCAAATTACAGAGTTGATGAGAGAAAAGATAGGCTAGAATTTTGAGCTGAATCTAATATGATTATAATAGAATAAATGAAATAATCAATTATACAGACAACATGGGGAAGATGTGATTAGATATCAGTTCATCTGAAAGATAAATGAGGCTTTTAGCAAACTATAATCTCAAAATGAGTCAACAATAAGTGAGATAGCAAGCAAAGAAAAATCCCCCTAAAACTACCAAACCCGCAAACTTAACCTAATCTAATCTTTGGCTACATTAAGAGTAGCACAGTATTCAGAACAAGGGAGTACTATCATACTCTGCCCAAGACAGTTTAATTCTTGTGCCACATTTTAGGAAGGGCATTGATAAGTTGCAGAGATCCCATGGGAGAGCAATGGGGATAGCAAGTGACTTCAGAATCTAAATATTTGTGGAAAGAACTAGGGATGGTTAGCCTGGAGAAAGCACTATAGCTATCTTCAGACATTTGAAGTTCTATCATTTGGAATAAGGATCAGAAGGCAAAGAGAAGTGGGTGAGAAAAGCAAAGGAGAAGATATAGGAGTAAGTTTTCATTATTAGAGCTACCTAAAAATGTAATGGGCTCTGTCAGAACACTTCCAGGTCCCTGTCACTATAAATGTTGGGGCAAAAGCTGAGTACATTTTTGATGTTGTTGCTGGTTTTGTTGTAGGGTTAGAGTAGTAAATAGTCTGAGAGATTTTTTTAAATTTTGAAACTGTGATTCTATGAGTACCATAACATTATTCAAATTCAGGTCTTCCGACTTTAAAACCAGTAGGATATCTGTATTCTTATGTTGACATGAGAATTTATTGGGTTCAATTGAAAAGATAAAGGGGCTTGGAGAGAAAATATTGATACTAACAAAGAGAACCAGCTCCCTAGTATCTGCAGTGTTGATTTCCCAAGGCTAATTTTAAATCTAAGAGAGTAGGAGGGATGATATGCTTCTTATTGCGTCAAAGAAATCCTTATGTAATCCTATGATTTCTTATTTACAACAATTCTACTGTTGCATGTGCTCAAAGATTGTCATAAGATTTTAAAATGAGCTCCAGTTAAATAGATTACATTGTAGGAATACCACAGGAATTATACTTTTTTTTCTTTCTCTTTCTTACTTGCTTTCTTCCTTATTTCTCTCCAAGCAACTGGGGGTAAGTTATTTGCCCAGGATCACCCAGCTAGTAAATGTCTGAGGTTGGATTTGAACTCAGGTCTCCTGACTTCAGATCCTATGTTCTATCCACTGTACTATCTAGAACCTCATAGAAATCCATAGGTTCTACTCTAAAATCAGTCTGGAAATATCCTTTGGATGATCTATTGTGTTGTATTAACCATGCCACAACTTCCCAACTTATTTGTTTTAACCAATATATTATTTTATTTTGGGGTATTTTAGATAGAATTTACATTTTCACAGGGATTTATGACTTAAAAGAGTAATTTACTTATTATAGTTACTTTGCCTTCTAATTTCAAATCATAAAAATCGTCTGAATATGTAGAGCAAGTATTATCAGTCCCATTTTATAGATGTGGAAATGTGATACACATATGTAAAACACCTTGCCCATGGCTGCATTGCTAGTAATTGTCAGAATTGGGACTTGATTTCAGGTCTTCTGTCTCACTGACCCTCATAAACAGCAAGCAGAATATTTAGATTAATACTAATCACAACCCATATCTAATACCATATACCAAGATAAGGTCTAAATGAGTTCATGATCTAGACATAAAGTCTAGATATTATAAACAAATTAGAAGAATATAGGATAGTTTACCTCTTAGATCTGTGGAGGAGGAAGAAATTTATGACCAAAGAAGAACTGGAGATCATTATTGATCACTTAATATAAATAGTATTAGTATTGATTAGTATTGATCACAAACAAAACTAATGTAGATAAGATTAGAAGGGAAGCAATAAATTGGGAAAACATTTTTACATTCAAAGGTTCTGATAAAGGCCTTATTTCTAAAATATATACAGAACTGACTCAAATTTATAAGAATTCAAGCCATTCTCCAGTTGATAAATGGTCAAAGGATATGAACAGACAATTTTCAGATGAATAAATTGAAACTATTTCTACTCATATGAAAAGGTGTTCCAAATCACTATTGATCAGAGAAATTCAAATTAAGACAACTATACACTTCTCAGATTGGCTAAGATGATAGGAAAAGATAATGATAAATGTTGGAGGGGATGTGGGAAACCTGGGACATTGTTGGTGAAACCGTGAACAGATCTAGCCACTCTGGAGAGCAATTTGAAACCATGCTCAAAAAGTTATCAAACTGTGCATACCCTTTGATCCAGCAGTGTTTCTACTGGGCTTGTATTCCAAAGAGATCTTAAAGGAGGGAAAAAGACCCACATGTGCAAAAATGTCTGTGGTAGCTTTTTTTGTAGTGGCAAGAAACTGGAAACTGAGTGGATGCCCATCAGTTGGAGAATGGCTGAATAGATTATGGTACGCGAATGTTATGGAATATTATTGTTCTGTAAGAAATGACCAGCACGATGATTTCAGAGAGGCCTGGAGAGACTTACATGAACTGATGTTAAGTGAAATGAGGAGAACCAGATCATTATACATGGCAACAACATTACGATGTTCATGATGATTATATACAATGATCAATTCTGATGGACATGGTTCTCTTCAACAATGAGATGATTCAAACCAGTTCCATTTGTTCAGTGATGAAGAGAGCCATTTACAGAGAGGACTGTGGGAACTGAGTGTGGTTCATAACATAGCATTTTCACTCTTTTTGTTGTTGTTTGCTTGCATTTTATTTTGTTTCTCTTTTTTTCTTGTGTGGCACGATAATTGCATAACTATGTATGCAAATATTGAATTTAACATATTTCTACCATGTTTAACATGGATTGGACTACTTGCCATCTAGGGGAGGGCGTGGGGAAAGAGGGGAGAAATTGGAACACAGGGTTTTGCAAGGGCTAATGTTGAAAAATATGTTTTGAACTATAAAAAGCTTTAATTTAAAAAAAGGAATAAGAGAAATGTGAATCATAAAAAAAGATTAATCACAAGCACAAAAGTATTTCCTGGTTGTTGTTATTGTTGTTGTTTAGTCATTTTTCTTGTGTCTGACTCTCCACGAGCTTATTTAGGGTTTTCTTGGCAAAGATACTAGAGTAATTTGTCATTTCTTTCTTAAACTCATTTTATAGATATGGAAATTGAGACAAACAGGTTAAATAATTTGTACAGGGTCACACCTAGTGTTTGAAGCTGGATTTGAATTCAGGTTTTCCTGACTCCAGGCGTGGCACTTTATCCACAGTGCTATTTGCCTGCCTGTTTTCTAGCATGAGATATTAAAGAAATGGTTTCAGAATGTGTAGACTTTGTGCTCTTAAATGAAGCTTAATTATAGCATCCAATCCATCACTTTGACCTTAATATAACAGAGTCTCTCTTAGTGAAATTTTCATTTGTATGTTTTATTGATGCCTTTGTTTTTTTATAACAGTCATTTCTTTATATATATCCTGTCCACAACAGAAGATTTCCTTGCTACAAAGAAAAACATGAAGCACAATCTAATCTATAGTAATTTAAGGTGATGAGATTTAGATTTTGAAGTGATCTTATAAAGCAGATCATTTAGGTCAGCCTATGCAGAAGAGGAAACTAAAACTCAGAGAGATAAAATGCTCAAGGTAGAGAAAAACCCAAATCTAATTTTCTTTGTCCTATGCCATGGAAGAAGGAGATGCCAAAAATATTTTCTAGCTTTATGTCTATATCTATGTCTATGTCTATATATTTATTTTTATGTCTGTTTACTGTTATGCCTAAGATTTCAAATATTTAGCTTGAGCACTCCATCTAGTTCTACTCCTAGCTTCCCCAGAAATACTGTTTCTAGAAAAATGTCTTCCCTCTAATTCTTAGTTTCTCATTCAATATTCTTGTTCCATATACAGCTGAATTATTCTTTAGAAAAAAATATTAAGTTTCTGTCTCCCTTTATTTTAGCCCACAAGTCCCCAGAATAATAAATAAGAAAATTGTAAATCCCAAATAAGGGTCACTTAGCCATTCAGTTCCCAATTCTAATCCTTTCTGCCAACCTACATCCCAATCCCAAACTCAAATCCTTACTTACATCTTAACCTGCAAAACTCTAGGCCCATATTCCATCCATTAGTTCTAATCCTAAAGTCTTGCATCAAATGTAGGATACACTTTTCAATCTTAGGCACTCTCTTACAGTCTCTTTCCAAATTCAGAGATTGAAAGTTTAAGGTAGGAATTAGGGAACTCATCTCTTTCTCACTTTATTTTGCCTCCCACAGGCCATGCTTCTGTACTTACCCACAGTCCTGCAGCCAATCTTCAATCTTATTTGTGGGACTCTCTAAAGAAATCAGAAATCAACAAGACTAAATCAGTGAGAAAATCAAAGTAAACTAATACCCTTTCTCAGTCTGCTCTTCCTACATTCCTCTACCTGTCTCATTATCAATAGCCACGCAATTCAGTCTTAGTGACATAGTACTTTTAGTACTTAGACTTGTCTTTTCTTTGAAAGATTCAATACAATAAAAGTATTATTTCTCTTGTTTAGTTGGATGACCTTCCCAATGTAAGCTAGGTGACTACCTTGGGAAGTAGGGCAATGTTTATT